>NC_090658.1:36461410-37819981 GCF_013368605.1 Nyctibius grandis
AGCATCCTCCATTAGGTACAGTGAATGAGGATTACAAATTCAGCACTGAAGAACTTAATTTTTATGTGAGCTTTTTGACTAATCACACTAGCTAGTCTTAGGAGAAGGCTTATAACCCAAGCACAAAAGATCAAAATGCTTGATAGTAGAAATGGCTACTGGCAGCTAACTGCATTTCACATCCCAGAGTGACTTTAAATGTTATTATTGTAACCCCAATGGCTTACTGAATTTTCGAACTCTGTTGATGTGATATATAACTTTACAGTAAAATTCAGCTTAAAAAGGAAAAAAAAGAATAGACTATTTTGCTGTCTTTAATAAGACTACTATACTGCATGTCAGAGAAATTAAACCGCTCATAAATACACCAGAGTAAATGTTCCAGGAGGAATCTTAAATTAATTTTAATTGGAAAATGTTTAATGTGACTATCTTTAACATTTTTTCCCTAGTATCTCCAAAGCTGATCTGGCAACACTATAATGGGACATTCAAACACGACTGACTGTCCATGAATCAGAAGATGCCCAGAAGCACCTACTCAAGGTTGGCAGTTTTCTTCCTAAAGTACTGTTAGCCCACATCTCATTTGCCTCTACCAGGACAGACCTATCTCTAAAGGTATCTCAGGACTGACACTTGCTCCAGTTTCAAGTCTATACATTTCATGTCACAGGACTGAAATCATCTGCAGAAGTCCAGAAAAATCAACACCAATTGAAGCTACAGCTGGAAAAACAGATTTATTCTATGGAGTACATCTTTCACAGATGCCAATCTCTGTCACAGTGTTAATGCTTTAAAATAGAATGCATAGAAATGCTCAGAAAAAAATAACAGAATGACTTGCTTTGCACCCCATGTTAATTGATAACTATGAACTCTTGGGCAATGCCACCAAGTATTATCTGGCTACTATATGTTCTCTTCTCTGAAAAAAAAATATTTAATGAGAAGGAAAAAACAAAAGGTCTTGAAGTATTCAGTACTAAATTTCTGGCTTTTGCTTTTTAATAAAATTATTACATTTTTCCCATCTTCCTTTTCAAGTATCTCCACATTGCCATTATTGATTCCTTTGCTTAATGAAATAAGAGGCTCTGCCATGTACCAAAATTACACATTTAACAGCAGTGACAAAATACCATGAGATCATCAGCCACTCAAATTTCCTCATATTAATTGGACAATGAATGTCAACCCTGCCATAGGCATGACATAATTCGCAGGAGCTCATCTCTCAGTTCCAGACAGGGCTAGGACCTGCATACCGGTGGTTATCACAGAGCACTTGACATGAAATGTCCATCCTTATCTTAGCTCACTATAAATAATTCAAACATCCCTAACATTAAAATACTGACAGTTGAAGTTTAACACTCAATTTTTATGGAAACAAGTAGTCTTCTACCCTGGGAATCCATTCCAGCACCTCTAGTAACCAGAAGCCACCCTAAATAGATATATCTGGCCACGTTCTAGGTCTCCTGTTCAGGCTAGGGATATACAATCTTTAATAACAAATAGCTCAAACTGAACTCTGTACTAGCAGATATTGAAATGGCTTCATCAGAAGTTGGAACCACTTACCCCCTCCTCACAAACGTAGAAGTGGAGGCAAAACAGGTAAAGGGACCTTTTTTACACTGCTCAAAAGCCCAGTATCAGAAACTTCAACACCATATAAATAGCCTCAGACTTAGTCCTGCATTTGACCTCTGAGGCAACATTTAAGTCACAGCAGATCTTATCAGTCCACAAAACTATCTGTCTCTTGGGTGTTTTAGGAATCATAGGCTTTTCAACAAGGGTAGAATGTTTCACTAATGCACTGCTCACTGAGGGGCTACTTAGAATTTGATAACAATTATTTTATGCCTTCAGCTCCTGGCTTTCCTTCTCCTACTCAGGCCTCTCAGAGTACTCTAATTAACAGAGAAGCTCCAATAAGCTAAAGAGAGCTAGAAGCACTGGCTCCTTTGTCTTAGAGCTGCATGGAGTTATCTCCTTATGCTATGATAGAAGAAAAAAAAAATCTCACACAACCCATTCGTTTAGTGGCAGTTTGGTACTTGCAAGCAACACTGAGTGTATCTAAGTTAGACTGATTCAAACAGCCTGAAAGAAAGGGGCAAAAGTGAAGATTTTTTGGCCAGAATCCAACCCAGCAATAGTCACTCCCAGTGCTGAGAGAACTATACAACCTGGAATTTGTATACTCTTTGTCAGAGAAGAGGGACACAGTCCAATCCCAGTGGCCACTAGTATCTTATTTGGAGGAAAATTACAGCTAGCTGGAAGAAAAACAATGGTATCTTATTTGCAAAAGGGACTATTGGTTGATGTTGACAATGTGATTAAACATCTTTTTGAAGCTTTCAAGAAAGGGATGTAGTGCTTTGCAAGCAGTATACTTCACCACTTTGAAAGTGTTAATCAAAAGAACTCCAGCTGCCCCCTGTTCTTCCCATTAGGGCCAAGATTCTAATTAACCACAGATGAACTTACACTTGAGGAAAAGGAAGCACAGGGTTGCATTTAAGTATAAATGGACAGATCATAAAGATGTGCAATGCAGAAATGCAACAATACTCACAAAAAGAAACCATATTTACATATTTAGAAGGAAAGGTTCTTCCCTAAATCCTCAGCAGAACATATTTCTCTGTGCTACAGCAGAGGAGAAGTCTGTCACAGGAGACCGCAAGTACCTTAGGTCTCCATGTTAATCAGTCCATTATTTAACTGCAGGAACTTTTCGTGGAATCAAGCCAGCAGACACTCTGTAATACCTAACCCACAATTCATCAAGCTCTTCATCTTTTAAGCCAAAACTTGTCCTCAGGCTCCCCACACAATGAGGCACGAGCCAAGGCTACAAGCTGGGCACCTACACAATCCTTTTTTTATAAGTATGAAGCAGAAACTCTCATGCAGCCTCCATACTGTGCAGAAGTTCATAAACACACAATAAATTAAACATAGAGAAAAACAGTCACCAACGAGACCACAATCCCTGACTCCAGCTTTACAAGAAGGGTATCCATCATGCTGAAGTAAGGGGAACCGTCATCTTACACTCACTACACTCATGGTTATGCCTACTCTAGCAAGTGTTCACAAAGCACCTTTTATCTGAAGGTAAAACTATCATCTAGAAATAGCATTATGAGATTCCAGCAGTGAATCAGGTTCCATTTTTTTCTTCATCCAGGAAATCTGGTTTGCCTCTCAACAGGATGTATAATGTTGAAGCATCTGCTAATCTAAGAATTATCTCATGTTTAACTATTTTAACCTTTTTCTGTCTTGAAGTGTTACTGCAATTCAAGTGAACACAAGAAATTTTCAAGACCTTAAAAAAAAGGGGGGGGGGGAAATCTTTTGGGGGGAAAGAAGGGAGTACACTTTTTGCAGTTGTACTCACATTGAAAAGGTGATGCAAGTTGATCCTGGCCCAGTCTCAGTGGTAATGAGCCCTCGGTGGACTGTTCTCCTGAAATCACTTTTTTTACTGGATAATATTTGGGTTTGATCACATATTCCTGTGTATGGCCATGATGAAGATTCATCATCAGCGTCTGAGACGAAAGTGGTATCATCCTGTTTTATGGGGGAAAAAAAAAAAAAAATAGAAGAGAGAATGATGTAAGAATTAATAAATTAGACTTAGAAGCTACTGGTAAAAAATGAAAAGACAAATTAATCTCTACTCCAAGTTCTCAAAATACAGTTTGGGAAACTTACTAGCTTCGAATTAAGCACCTGATTTTCCATACATTTAGCATTCTCATTGTCTTGTCAGCTCAACAAACACCTAACAAAGACTACAGAGATTATACCACTTCCTTTTTGACACAGCAAAAGAAGTATCATGGACAGTTCAGAAAACAGGGAGAAATGGGAAAGAGTTCTCCTCAAAATCCTGAGTTGGAGCTCAACTTTCTTAGCATACAGAGCTTACCAGACCAGTCAGAGAAGCAGCAGCGCATTTAAACCTCTCTCCATTTCTTACAACTGCCATTTCATACCCAGGTACGTTAAGTAAAACCTAAGCCCAGCTGACTTTTCTCACTCTGTTCCCAGAAACCCTGTTCCCTTCCCCACTGTAATTCTTTAGCCATAGAGTAGAGCACTGCTCCTCTTCCCCTTTTTCAGCCTGTCTCCCATCTCATCAGAAGGTCTGTCTCCGTTTCCCAGCTCCCCATTACTTTCCCCATCCACTTTCTCTTTGCCTGCACTATTGAACATCTCTGACAAATGTCCTGCCCACAACATGGCTTCCTTTCACAGCAAAACTGCTGTGAAAAACAGCTTCTCACTGCAAAAGATCTTGCCAACTTTCAATAGAAATTCCCTTCTCTCCCTCTCAAAAAACCATGGTTATTTAGCCACCATCAGCAATAGGAACCATTTCTTTACTAACAGACAAACTGGCCTTCACTCCTCCACAGTGAGACCCAGCAATAAACAAGCAAGAGAGCAAATCACACAGCTGTTAGCCACACACAGTGAAACTGCGAGCCACTTTGGGGCCCTGGGCTGCAGAGTTCCACTGCCTAGCAAGTAATAGCACAACTTCAAGTAATAAACCTACTAATAGCATGTCTTCAACAAGCTGTAGCTAGTGTAGATCACACTGTAGAGATAGCATGTTCCTCAGAGAGTGGTATCAATTACTAACCTAATAACAGTGGCTACTAGGACTACATTGTCCTTTGCTCAGATGAAGGCATAAAGAGTGGGATGCTGTAAGCCTCCCTCACTTTCTTCTCAACTAAGAGTCTGTAATAAGTTCAGCCTGCAAAAGTGAAAAAATGGGAAAGTCATGGGATTTGTAACAACCATGCCTCAAAGAGCCACAGTTCTGCAGGGTAAATTATTGTCCTCTGAGAATAAGGCATGGGCCCTACATCACAGAGGACAGCTGAGCAGCACTTCCCCACAGTGGTGGGACTGAAGAGTTTCAGCTGAGTGAGAAGTCGGACGATTATTGTATTGTTTTCCAACATGGGGAGCCTGAGCCAGCTCCTATCTCCAAAGCAATGCCTGATTCCTCAGTCATGTTATTCAAGGATGCTTAGTAACTGCTGTAGCCAATGGATTTGTGGTTAGAACAAACAATGGGGTTTTGTCCTACACAGATGCTCTTGTTAACTTGGATCAGTTTGAGAAAAAGTGCATTCATTAACAGAGACACTCTATGACTCTTACATACAACAGAAAAGTAACTCCTCAGACTACCTCCAACTCAAATTTTTCTAATACAGTGCTTACACATTCTCATTATATTCAATAAAAGTCCCTTCCCCAGATTAAGAGAGAATACTATACTTCCCATGTTGTCTATAGGTTTCCTACCAGCAGATCTAAAGAGACGCTTCAAGGATGTTGGAGGTCAGGCTCAGAATTCAACACAATCTGGTAAGAAGTATCACCAGGAAGACCTCAGCCTGTGATAAAGCTAAAGTCACTGCCTTCAGTACTGCTTATATATGAATTTAATTTCTTTGAAGAGTCACTCCAATCCTTCCTGCATAGACTATTTTTTTCTACAGATAGCATTTGAAGCCTAAGTATAAGGACATTCACTTCTGTACTTGGACATAAAAGGGTCTACACAATTCTTCCCATGTTATGTGTAAGCAGGTCACTACAACAGAGGTCAAAATACTACAAAAGTTGATACTACAGCAATCTTTTAGAAGTTAAATATATTTAAGTTTAATGATGTTATCTTCTTTGATTGGACACAGACAGATGCTGCCATTTAAGTGCCTGTCTGTTTTCTGTTAAGGCTATAACATGTCGTAAAGTGTTACCTCTTGTATTGCCACATATCCAGCCACACTGCAGCCCAAGCCTGTCAACCTACAATAGAGTCCTTCATAACACTTGAAATTAAAATAAAATTTAAAAATAATTAAAAAAGACCACCACCACACCAAAAGACAGAAATGTCATACATTGGAGGCTGAAAGTTTTACCACCAGAATTTATAAAAGTTGCCTCTTCCTTCTTTCTCAAATATTGTAATTTTCTTCCTTAACTTAGCTTGCATTAACTATTAATGTTAATTATTGTAAAGGCAGTATAAGAGTAAGCTTTGTTTTGCAAGAGTGGTTTACTCAGTAGTACACAGGAAAGCTGTAATCTTTACTCTAGAAACTCCAGTTCTTTAAAAGGAAACACCTTCACCCGATGTATGAATTGTTAATCTTAGTTTCAACACAGATCAAATCACCTATTCTTGTATCAAGGTGTAAGCTTACAATAGTTGCATGACACCAAAGTTAAAAGTTGCCTAGACCCTTTTTCTAGCACATTTACCCTCAGTTTTGGTCACCTTGGTGTATAACTACCAAAGATCTTGAGTATAGGTATGCACAAGAGTACTCCAAATGTTTAAAAGTTGCCCAGTATTGGGCATCCACTGCTAGCGTGGATGAGAGCTAACCAGCAGCAGTTTTTTGCCAACCATCCGACCAGCTCAACTGGTTTTGCTCGTGAGAAGTGCAGTTCCAGTAGGAGCTGATATGGTCAAATATCAAAGTATTTATGAGATCCCTCTGTCCTGACTCTTCTTTTGATATTCAAATTCTTCTCAATGTGACCTAGTTCTTAAAGATATTAGTTCATAATCAAAAGGATATTGCATGGCTAACTGAGATGCTGCATCTTCCTCTAGAGTCAAGGATACTCTTCTAACTACATCATGGGAGCTATATGAGACCAGTCACATAGCTCTGTCAATGGCTTGGGTATAGATGCTAGTGAAGGACACGGGTTTTTTCTTCCTAGACCAGCACATAGGGGTCCTTCAGTGCTGCAGGACTTCTAAGTATGATGATTTCTAGTGGGCTCAGCAACACGGTGAGGAGTATTTTTTTTCCTTGTATTGATCCTTGTGAAAGAAATCTTCAAAACTATCCCTTCTAATTGACCTCAAAAGACAGAGAGGAGCCTGAGCCTCAGAGAGAAGGCAAGTAATATGTCAGCACTGAAAATGATTAACACAAATGTAAGATGTCACAAGGAAATATTACAGGCCTAGTTTGATAACAAGCATCACCCCAGTCCATATTGAGCCTTTGGAAATTATCTTAACAGCTCTACTACAATGTATTCCAGTCCTCTAAAAAGCAGTGGTTGTTGCTATGACTGTTGGTGCCATCTTGCCAATCTTTCTACCAGCCCAGTAGTACTACTGCTTCTTCCCTTTCCTGTAGGGTGGCCTCCGCCAAGTTATGGAGCTCTGCCTGAGCCCCTTACGCTGGTCCTGTCTTTGCATGGAGGCCCAGGTGCTGTACCCAGAGTCACATCACCTGCACCAGGGGCCCCTGGCACAAAGCAAAAGCCAAGCTTGCTGTTATGCTCAGATTCATTTAGCTGTCCCAAGGCAAATGGTTCAGGCAGCTTAATCTCTGTTCCGTGTACACTAGGGTAGAAATGCTAGGAACCGAATGGGAGTGTTTTCATCTAGTCCCGGTGCTGGAATATCCAAATTAATAAATTAGTAGCAGGACAGACTGATTTCTTCACAACACTAAAGATTCAAGGTCACTAGGAACAGCTGGTGCTATCTTGCTACCACAGCCCACAAGAGGATACTCAAAGTAGGTCACAGACACTCTAAACCAGGTTTTATAATTTAAAACAAAGAAATGAAAGGCATACTCATCAACTCATGGCCACTCTACTTAATATTAAGAGATAAATAGTTCTTATCTATTAATAACAACCATCACCACAACTGAAGATATTTTATGGCTTCCCAACTTTGCATGTTGCTTACTGCACATTTGAACATCACACAACTCAGCGGAACCCCTAGGCATTGTCGCAATAAAAAAATATTCAAGTACTACTAATGCTTCCTGTAACCCTAGTTAAAAAGATGCAATCGTTAGTTCCAATCTTTAAATTTTGCATGAAACAGCCAAGACTCCATAAGATTTTTGCATTACACAGGCTTATGTCACTAATTTATCTGGTAGTTTGTAACTAGATGGTCAAAACTGACATTAACTTAATAAGCTTGACAAAAACTTTCCATTGCTGAAGTGTACACTAGGCAGACAAACAAACGTCTAATTGCATTTTCAACGAACAAACAATATGATAAATACTAATAAGGTTACAACAGCACTACAGAGGGAGAACAAACATTTGCAGCTAACTATCATGCAAAAGAAAGCTCTCTTGCTTGATAAAAGCAAACCAGGAATGCGATGTATCAGAGTAACTCTGGCAAGCAGAAATGAGATCAGCAATGTTTGGCATGAAAAGTACTGTCTAGACTAAATAAGACAAGCCTGACTCAGGCTGCTTTCTTCATTTTATTTACTGTAAGTCTGATGCTCCCATGCTTGGCTCCTAGCTAGCAATACTTAAAAAAGTCTAAATTGCCAACACAATTGTTGTGTACAAACCTACAAGTTAATTCCTTCTTCACTACCTCCTCTCAAACTCACAAAGAACAGTCAAAAGGAGAAGAAAACCCAGCATTTTTCTAAAACTATGAGATAATAAAGAAAACATGCAGGACAGTTCAAAAGGCATGAAAATAGAACTAAATCCCCCCCACCCTGCAAATTATTAAAATTCAGTTGCTAGTTCAGCCTGACCTTTGCCAGCTGTTTCCTCCTTACATTGCTTCTCTGATTTTTTTTAAGATATATGAAAAAGTTTAACTTCCCAGCTGATGATGAACAGATGGGATTCAAAGCCCTTTACATTATCATACCCAACATAAATCAAGCATGGCCTATTTTACTATGTCCTACCAGTCACAAGAAATGAAAGAAAGGAAGTGATCAGGCTTTTCTTTCTTTTCATCATTGCAAAAATTCTGCACAAAATTGATTTTATGTACAAAAATGTATTTTTAATGCATAATTAAAAATCCTGTCCCTGAAATATAGTGCAAACACTGCAAAACAGGCGCTGAGACCTGCCTCTCCTAGAATAAACAGGGCTGCATTAGTATTTTCATTATAAATCTGCCTTGACTCTATATCTTTGTGATACATTTTTCCCCAGGCAAAAATTTGCAAAGATCATGGTTTGGATATGACTAATTTGTTTTCAAACAATACCTTCACGTTATTAAATTTTTACCTTTTTTACCCCTTTAAAAGGTTAAGATGTTATTTACACCATAGACAAGATCTTATTTGATCATAATCAAGTTGATTTGATTTGTAAAGGAAGTAATACTACAAATCTTAATAAAGATATTTAATCTACACCAAGTTAAAAAAGGTAAACAGGAAATCAAAATTGTTTATAAAGTTTCCCACAGAAACATAAAACATAGTTTATCCACAACTATCAGTATTGCCCAACTTAAATATTTCTGTGGTAAAATCCTTGTTGGAGACACTTTCAGGGATTATCTACTCTTAAGTACTTGCTAATAAAGCTAGCCCTGTAATTGCAGACTGAAATGAATTGCTCATTGGTTAGAATCCTTTTGCCAGCATAAGCTGGTGTAATAGCCAAACTAAAGCTCTGTGAAACAACACTGTTTTCAAACTAAGCGCAACTATGACTCCATTGACTCATTCCATCTTCTACATACAACACAATAAAGTGAAATGTGTAGATTATGAACGTTCTTCCAGGTTTCTAAAGAGAAGAGGTACAGTGAGTTTCCCAGAACCATGGGCAATGATTCATTTCCTGGATGTCAAAAAGCAGAAAAAGGTCTTAAGGGAAAAGAAGTGTATCTGTTGGTTAAATATTCCGATACAGAGCAAAAATACAGATGCTCAGTGACGCAGCCTGATGGAAGCTACAGTTCTCGAAGTTATGCAACAGCAGACAAGCATTTCACACATAATAGAGCATTTAAGATTAAATTTGAAGAATACTCCTTCTGAAAATGAATTAAATTATATAAATGGTAATTCTATCAGTGCAAAAAATGAAAGCTTGCCTACTAGATCTTTTCATTAAAATGAGCACAGAAAGTTTGTTCCACCACACTCCCAAAGTGTCACCAAGATACAACTTATGCAAATCTAAAAAAAAAAATCTTCTTACAAGTACTGTCTTAACTGTCCTCAAAGTAAAGCAACACTTAAAGAAACAATATGCATGAAGGCTAGGAAAATCCAATAGAAGACAATGATGAGCAAAAACCAGAGGTAAGTCTGTAGTCTCACAGCAACAGCAACTCCCAAACTTCCCTTTTCACCATGCATCAAATGAACAACTAGAAGCTACAAAGTATTCTTTATCTTATGCATACCTACACCAACACTTAACCAGTGAAGCTCTTCATGAATCCAGATGAATTAATTCGACATCCGGATTATTTTATACAGGTTCGCAGTCTACATACACCTTCGACTCGTCAGGCACCTCTTACCAGCAAAGTTCAAGAAGGTAAAAAAAAGGAAAAACTCCAAAGCAAAAAAACCTAGGTGCGTTGCTGACTTGTTCTTATTGACTTGCTTTTGTTGATTTTGGTTTGGTGTTTTTTGTTTGGTGGGTTGTTTTTTTTTTTTTCTTTTTCCCCAGGACACTACATTTGATACTACTACATTCATGTAAGATACTTTGTCAGTGTCTTTTAGAAATCAGGGAGGGTATCAAACTAATTAATAATTCAGCTTTTAAGAGTCACTGCCAATGTCACAAATATTTGCATTAAAAAATTTGACCTTCAGGCATTCACTATGCTGCAACACTGAGTCAAGATGAAATTCACTAGTTAATGACAAACTTACTTAACCAGAGCACTGAGCAAGTTCAATACATAATCTTTAGTAAAATTAACATACGATATCCCTTCCCTGTTTCACATTACAGTTTCTACAGAAACATCGCTTTTGTTTTCACAGGGCTAGTGGCACGTTACTGAATATTACACTGACATTGTGTAATAAAATATTACTCTGATAAAGACACATTAACTAGTGATAATTTCTAACCTGTTCACCCATGAGACAGACTTTGGTATTAGTCAAGTATGCTGAAATTACAATTAAAAATAGAAACAAACTCCCATGATGGATGTTATGATAAAGGCGAACGAGCACAGCTGCTGCAAAGGAAAACCATGCATCACTAATCTACTCAAATTCTTGAGCATGTTAAACAAAATAGCAGACAAAGAGCCCAGTTGGTTGATATAATTTATTTGAAATTCAAAAAAGACTTTGAAGACTTATCTTACAAGAGGCTACTAAGGAACCCTAAATTATAAAAGTGTTGCAAGCTTAAAATAGGCAAAGATATGGAACAGAACAGATACACCTTTTTTTCTTGGACCTGTATTAATTATAGTATGTCCTTTTGAAGTCTACCAACACATACATGGTTTGGTAATACCTCACCTCACTTTTGTTACAGTAATTCAGAAAACCCTCAAATCTAATTTGGTCTTCCAGACTAGCAGGCATATATTTACACAAGATAAATTCCTTCTGAGAATGCACTTATAGCCTTGTCTGAATGAAGCAGAAGTCTGTCATTTAGGAATCTAATAACTAAATAAAAGTAAATATGCCAGTAAAGAACCTAAATCCTTGGTCTACCCTTGAGATTCTGACAGATTAAGTCATGATTATGACAAAAATAATGCAACAAGCAAGTAACTACACCATCAAGTTTTTGTGTAGATGCAGATGGATTAGCAAAAATATTTTGTCACTACAGCTTGTTACGTCTAGGAAATGTTTTAAAAGTATGAGCTTGCTGGTACAAGCTGAGCTTCTCAGAAGGAGACAGAAACAGGAAATACATCATAGGTTTACAACCTGTTTATAAATCAGGCTTATGTACAAGTAGGAAAAGGCATAAAAAAAAACCCCAAGACAATTAATAGTGGCTAGACAGGAAGAGAGGAGGACTCAGAGTACCTGGACTGTAGATGAAATCAAGCACAGATGAACATGACAAAATGCATCAGAAACAACCAGAACGTGTCACACACATTACTGATGTCTCTGCTGACTGCAGCCAACCAATGAAGAGACTCTAGCATCAGCCTGGTGAAAGTTTCTAGCGTACAAAATCGGATTAAAAGATAAACTCAAAGCATTACTTAGTGTAAAGAGCTGATGGAAAATAACAAGGAAGGCTTTTAAAGGCACTGATTCCCACAAAGCTAAAAGAGAGTCCATGAAGTGCCCAGGTATGGAAAAGCCAGACTCTGTTTGGTTCCAGAAAAAATTCTTTAGGGAATGTATGACAGAAAGATACAAAATAACCCTTAATTCAAAATGAAATGCAATAAATTCTAGACTAAAAAGGAAATACTTTTTCCACATACTGCATAATCAGTTTATGGAAAGAACTATCACAAGATATTATTGACCATAATTGCTTCCAAGGATGCCAATATAAATGCATGATGAGCACACCTCAAATTCGATTATGAGATCACAGAAAAAACCTCAGAAATCCCCGTGGTGAAGGATATGAGTTTCCCACATAATAAACAATGTAAACAAACCTTAATTTTCTCCTTGTAAGGAAGTGCCAACAAGTGTACAAGTCAGAGCACTTCATCCCTCTGTAATACACACTGATTTCGTACATAAGAAACTACTAGCAGATGTAGTATGATATTGACTTTGCCCAAGCATTATACACAAAAAGTGCCATGCACTCATTATATGAGAATAAACTATGTCTTCATGTGTTTGAATGGGGAAATGGTTATTGCACAATAACCATCTTATCCGTATTTACTGAAGGCTTTCTAAATTTACTTGACAAGAAGCATAAAGTGCATAGTACTTCATGACAGGCAAGCCTAGAAAATTTCAAGATTAAATCCAGACTCCACCTTCAGTACGTGTATTTCTCAGCAGAATCTCTTTTTGGTATCTAAACCAGCAGCCAGAAGCTCTGACAGACTGTACTGGCTAGAGGATACACTCCCTGCAACACCCCAGGGACAGACAGCTCTTACTAAATTACGCCACAGAATTTAGCAATCCTGAAGATTGAGAGTAAGGGAAAAAAGCAAAACCAAAAAGTTTATCCAAGTTCTCCTCCAGTGGCCACCTAAATTCAAGTGATGCAACAACAGCATTCTCCCTGCCACATCTGGGAATTCTGGAAGTGATGCAAGACAAAACCAGAAGTACATGTTATGGTGTACCCCTGACGGTGAAAAGATAAGTGATAAAAAGTTTTGGAGGTAGAAATAATATTTGTATTAGGCCAAGAACATGTCTAACATCTAAACTTTCAAATGTACAACTACTTTCTTAGCTGAACTAGATAAACAACTCATGTTATCTACTTTTTCATACCACAAAATTGAGTAATAAAGATTATCCTTTGTTTTAAGTCATCACAAAAATGGAATGCTTCCAATTGCAGGCAGAACCAGGGAAAGGGGGGGCAACAGCAAGCAGTTACACTTACCGCAAGTCTAACTTTGGGGGTCAGGAGCTTCTAAAGCCTCGTGACAGACGAGGCTACAAACAGTTTGAACATAACATCATGCAAAAAACATTTTCTAAGCAATTAAGGTAGTACATTCATGCAGGATCAGAGAACAGCAATTTCCAAAAGTTATTAGTGAATTTTAGTTGTTTCTTGAAATTCAGCCACATAACTTTTTGTTCATTAAAATGGCATACATATGATGCAGTATAACTGTGTTTTCATCATAATGGATTTTCAGGCAAACAATATCCAGGGAAATTGTGCATTTGTCCCTACATGGTACAATGTCTTAAAAAGAGAAAGTGAAAGTAGCTCTAATCCTGTTTGTGTCAGTACAAGACCCCTGATGTAAAAAGCTCACTTCAGCAGAGCTAAAGAATTGACTAAAGTTAACGGAACTAATAAAGCACTTACTCACTGTCATGACCTGGGGAATTCCTCTGCAGAAAAAACCTTGACAAAGAACCTTGACAACAGATTAACAAAAATCAACATGCTTTATTTATACTTCTACTAGACATACCACAAAAAAAATTAAATCCCACCAAAACACTATGTATCAGCTTATCAGCCTGTTTAGTAATTGAGAGAAGATATTGCGGATTTTACCTATACAACTAATCACTTTAAGGCTTAACAGGAGTAGCAGTTTAGGAGTATCTCTATTGGCTCAGTGTCCCAGAGTCAGGAGAGGTACAACATATACCTTTTAACTTCAGATATTAAAGGAAGAAAAAGTAAGTTTGGTACATCAACACTAACTCTTAACATATATATAGATCACTACAACATTTCATACAGCAAGTAAATCTAAAAACAGCACACAACGAATCCAGATTTAAAAATTGGCTTTTTATCATTTACTTAACTTAAACCTACTAGAAAAAGATTGGTTGCTTGAAAACTGAGTGTTAAAATAATCTTTCAGAACGCAAACCCAGATAATATAAAGGCAGTAATATTTTTGTCTGAGAAAGGTTCATGATTTTCAGCAAAAATTACAGGGCTGAAGGTGAGCGTAGATTTCAACTGAATAGTGACTCACCATTCCACTGCTAATGAGCCCAGCAAATGCTATAATTATAGTATTATAATGATGCACTGTTATTTCTAAAATAATTAGGTAGAAGGTAAGCTTATCTAGTGCACTGAGGTCAATGATGAAAACTAAACTGTTTGAAATCTCAATTTTACTACTGATCTTGCTATACCGAGCAATGCAGTTTACTCCAGACAGAGAAGCTGGCCGAAAAAGGTTAGAATAGGCACACATTTTTTCTCCTCTCCACTTCTGCATCTGTAAAACAATGATCTACATCACAACCTAATAAGAGGCTGCAAAGCATTTAACAGTGAAAGGTTTTAAGATTGTACATTGCTCGCTACACATCCAAAAGAATACCGAAACAGTTGAACTGGTTTTAATACGATCTGTTTTCCCAGACACTAGCATAAAATCCTGATTCCACTGAAGTCAACAGCAGAACTCTCATTTATTTCATTGCTGGCCATGATTTCATCCCAGGACTTTGTTACTTGTCAAACACAGCTTTGCACTGTTGGACTTAAAACCCGTAGATGCTACTACGTTCAGCGGCCTTTTACCCTGCCTTCAAATACCAAAGTAGAGATTCTTCTTGGTTCCTAACTCTAGTTCCTGAAACCCACATTTGTCACCCTGGAAGGCAGTGAAATGCAAACAAATTTAAAGAACACTGTATCCCTGACTTCAGCCCATCATCAACACGGGGATAAAGCATGTGAAAGCGATCTAATTCCTTATTATAGAAGTAAGTCCAAATACAGTTCAATTCAGCTTGCAAGAAAGCAGCTATGAAGAATTTCTGACATACGGCTGAACCAACAATGTCTGGAAGAACTTGGATCTCCTATTCCAAACCACTTTGCCTACTTTAAAAAAAAAAAAAAAAAAAAAAATACTGTGACCAAAAGCCCAGACTGCATTCCAGAGGTCTAGGAATAGCTTGTTTTCCTATTTGCAGTAGGTAAATTTGAAGCCTGTGAGGCATTCCTCTGGTTTTTAAGGATGTCTCCGATTTCTCCTCAAAAATTCACTTTGCTTCTTTCTCTACATGTAAAATTTTGCTTTCCCTAGAACTACAAGCTTTGTTACAAGAAACATTTTTCAGAGTAAATTTTGAGAAAATGCAGTTGCTGTACATTCCTTCTTTCTGATACTGTTCCAGACCTTGGTTTTGGTTCACAGGTTTTGGTACAATATATTACGCATATATTCTAAGACAAAGAAGTGTGTGACTTACAGGTTTGTGTTATACACAGTCATAACAGTAAGCCACATTTCATAGTACCTAATTTTTTTTTCCCCCTGTTGCATAAGCGATTTCTTTTAAACGTAAGCTGAATACTGTCATTCCAACAAGTCTAAACTATAAAAAGGACAGGTTATAAAGTGTCTGAAATTACATCCTTAGGGTTCAATTTAGAAGCTTCTCCTCACATTCTTTTGATTTGCATGCTTCATTATTGAAATGTCTGCTAGAGTTCTTTTTCTTTCCTCATTAATGACTTCAAAGAAATACATGCTTGAACTCCTAAATACATTAAAGTAATTTAAATTATCTTAAAACACCCACTGACTGTTCAGCAAACCAGAAAAAGCAGACTGTGCTTCTGGAAATAACATACTATTTAGTTAGTGAACTGCACGCATAATCAATTAAAAATAAACACATCTAATTAAAGAATACCACCTATATATATACATATAATTTGAGTTTAAGTTGCAAAAGCACCACAGTAACCTAGAAACAAAAATAAATTTTTAAAACTCCTAGATGTACATAATTATTTTGAATTTTTATTTTCAAAAAGGTTTTCATGGCATACCATTTCTGCTCTTTATTTCCCAGGGGGAAGAAAATAAAATTTTAAAAAAGCAAACGTTTATGCACCTTCCACAATGAAACAATTCAGATGTGTACTTCAAACCTACAAACTCATCAGTTTATGGTATAATTTTAACTAGCATCTGATATATCTAGGTTTGTTAACTCAATGAAAAACAAAAATCTAAGCACAGCATTTCCCCTCTACAGGGATGAGTTCTATTAGAGAATTTTTGAAAATTAAAACAAGATTTCAATTTTTTAAAAAATGATATGCAGAACTTAATGTAGCTATATATTGGGCTGTAAAGAAAAAAGTGACAAAATTATTCAGTTATTAAAACATGTATCTTAATTATAAACCAAATCAAAATTTGTATTTTCAAATCAGATGATTGACAGTGACAACTTACTGCCCAAACCAACACAAAACTGTTCACAATATTTGCATAGGCTAATACATGTTGAATCACAAAACAGATCAAACAACCTTATGGACACAGTAAAATACATACGTCTTGCAAACCAAATATACTGACATAACTTGTCATGGTAGGAATATAAGCAAAATAACTCAGTACCATCTCAGGACCACTGCTAAAAGCCTGTATTTTGAAAACATACTATTCTGTGGTACCAGCTGATTTGTGAATTACACATCTTCAGCAGCCCAGCAGAACTTGTTCCACTGAACTTTTGGAAACTGGCATTCCTGCCAAACAGACCTTTTTGAGGCTTGTGTTTAGCCCCACATCCAAACAGCCTGTAGAAACTCTGCAGTCCTTGGTTCTACATGAAGAAAATTCACCTCTACGTTAGTAAAGCAACAAGGATTTCAGAAAGCTGTGGATACTACTGTGAAACCAACAACATTACACATTTCCAGGTCACTTTGCTACCTTGAATCACGATGACGCTGAGCACATTCTTCCTGTTTCCAACACTTAAATGTTCCTGTAATTGCCTGGTATTTCTCGTCACTTTTTGAGTCCTTTGGCAGGACTCACTGCTCAGTGCTATTTTTAGAAACTCCAGCAACAAATACCGTAGGTACCTACCCTTACGCACCATTTGATGATGAAAAGGCACAGCTGTTTGGAACCCCTGGGCTTAACACACTGCTTTTGAACAAAGAGTGAAAGATGGAGCAGTCACTGCTCATCTCCAATTCTTTAAATGCTACTTTGGGCTTAGCTTGCTCAAATGTCTTCATCCTCAGATCCAGGTTTAAAAGTACACCTGATCACGTACAACGTGACCAATAAGCAAACACTGCAAGCTTCGCTATGCACACCCACAGATAAGAGGTTTGAGTGATTAAGGCACTGGTTCTGCCCTTTCAGCTGACTAGAGGATACAGAAGTCCTGCAATCTCTCCTTGGTACTTGCTGGCCAGGCAGCCTGCCATCTTGAGATCAGTTCCTGTTCTTCTGCTGGAAATGGCTGAATCATAGAACCATAGAATGGTTTCGGTTGGAAGGGACCTTAAAGATCATCTAGTTCCAGCCCCCCTTCCACAGGCAGGGACACCTTTCCACTAGACCAGGTTGCTCAAAACCCCATCCCAACCTGGCCTTAAACACTGCCAGGGAGGGGATATTCACAGCTTCTCTGGGCAACCTGTCCCAGTGTCTCACCACCCTCACAGTCAAGAATTTCTTCCTAATATCTAGTCTAAATCTACCCTCTTTCAGTTTAAAACCGTTCCCCCTCATCCTGTCACTACTTGCCCTTGTAAATCATCCATAGGTGCTGTCTAAATCTGCAGCCTGCCTTCCAGGGGAGATATATAAAGCTGGGCGGGTATAACACTCCACTTCCTTTCTCTAACAATCAGCAATGGGGAGATACCATGAGCATCCAACCCACAGAGATGGTTTGCCCAAGTACCCCTGCTCAGGATAATGATAGGGGACTGCACTGATACTGTTAGTAGGCAGATCATGATCCTCTGCTGCCAATATTAACTTCACAACTGAACAAACTGGGAGAGGGAGAGAATGAGACACAAGATTGGGGGGGGGAGAGAAATAAAAAAAGCCCCCACACAGGAGCCACAGTATGCCTATGTTATTGGGCCTAGGATGGTCACGAGCAGAACTGCCTGCCAGGCCTTTCACAATCCTCACAGCTTGCTGCTCCTTAGCTTATAAGGAGCTTTTTCTCATGAACAGGCTTCTACATACATGGAGATTGAAACTGCTATAGCAGAGGCTTGTTTTCACATTTAAAACAATCTAGTTACAGGAAAATAACATCTCCTATGCATACTTGTTCTTAAAGAACAGTTTTTTTCCAGTTCAGCTTAGCTCTTGATGCAGCACAAATGCACTTGATGCTTAGCAGAGAAATATCCTAAATATCTTCCTTGACAGAACTGAAGACAAAGACCCGCAAGCACCTGAAAAAATACCCGATTTCAGAAGTACAGGGCACACAGCAATTTTCTACTAAAATTTATCAGCTAGATGCTGAGAATAATTTGACTTTAAGAGTATCTTTAAATTTTTTTGCATCCTCTGTTCTGTAGCTTACTGCATGAGCTGCTGTAGTTCTCAGTGCTGTTCTGTACTATATGAAGCTCTGCAGTTTTGCAGTTCCAGGTGCTTTATTATTAATTGTGAAATAACGCATAATGATAAAAAAGAACAATATTTTAAAAGAACAACATACTAAAGGGTAAAATTTGGGCTGCGCTTCCAGCCGTAAGTATTTTTCTAGAGTTCTTAACTACAGCTCCTAGGAACGCCAAAACTTTTGTACGAAACTGACACACACAGAACTGCATGCAAACTGCGATCATTGCATTTTACTAAATTATAAATCAATTTAGAAACCAATTGCAATAAATATAGTGCATAACAATTACAAATGGTTTAAACTATACAGGATAGGGGTTTTTTTTTTGTTCGGTTTGGTTTTCCCCCCCAATAACAGAGGAAGGATAGGAGGAAGCGAAGCAGGAACAGAAAAGCCAAGAGCTGACACTCGAATTTTACAATAGAGGCACACATTACTTCTTCCATTCTCTGTAACAAGTCTGAAAATTAAAACGATATATTTTCATAAGACAATCACTGTAATTCATAGTTTAACTGAATCTGAAACTAATTATTTACCTGAGCTACGTAACCACAGTGAAAACCAGCTATGGCTCCTCATAGCATGTGCTTAAGGGTACAGCTGAAAAAGTAGTTCTGAAAGCTTGTGCCAAGCACGCTAAAAGTCTCTAAAAATAAGTCTTTTCTAGCAAGCACTATCATGTTAAAAAGCTAAAGATTTTAAGAATGCATGCATACTGTTTTCTATATAGTTAGGAAAGTTTTCAAACTATTTGCCTTTACTATAACTGCATTATACTCTGTGTACCACGAGGATGTTGAATCAGAATAGCAACTACTTCCGATATGAGTCCCTGGTATTTTAGAACTTCATTAATATTATCAAGAGACAAACTTAGTAAAGCTACACCAAGTTCAATGTCAAGCAACTTGACAACCATTACACTCAGAGTTTATAATCTACCCCTCTCAGCACCAAAAAGGAACTTTGACTTTGAACTGTATTTAACATTTAACAAGCGTTCCCACAGAATTTTGTATCTACAACAGTACAGCCACCACAGACTGAATAGAAAGAAATGTGTGGCAATCACCAGCTTTTATTGCCTCTTTGGTTTCATTCTTTTAGGCTGGAGAAATCTCCCCCCCACCCCCTTTCTCTTTAAAGAGAAAATAACAGACTATTCAAGTATTTTTTTTAAATGCCATGATCTAAGTAAAATGGCAATGTGTAACCTTTTGTGCTAGAGATGCATTTTCTACAGTGTAATCTAACAAACTGAAAGTTATGCACCTCTAAGCCCAGGTACACTACTCCTATAGTGTTCAGGACATGTTTTGTAACATATATTGAGAAGAATATTTCAGCTTAAAGGACTAAAGCCGAAACTTGGCATACTTGGTCTTGTTTCAAGAAGGAAACTTTCTTTTGCCAGACTTGAAAAGAAATAGATTTTAACATTTCCAGCTTGGAAGAGAAAAAAAAAGATTCTATTTATGATTGCATAATTTAAGATACAAACACAGAAAACCAAGCAAACAGCAGCTTTATGTTTAAAACTCTAACATATCTTAGTGAGGATGAATATTTTGCCCATTTAAAGAAAACTAAATTAATTGAAAGTGTTGTAGAGTGCCCATGAAGCATGACATTTTCAAGACGGGAGCACAGCCAATGAAAGCAAAGAATGCTCATTTTATATTGAGAATCATCTGCTCGTTTCCATAGCTACTTTTTAAACAATTGTAAGCTCTATCATTTCTTAGAACAACCTTGTTTACTACGAATAAGTTTAAAATGGCTGTTCTCAGAAAAAGCCACTTGAAAGCATTTACAAAAAAGTACAATACTTAACAGTGGCTGCTGTTTTAAACTTTTTAAAAAGACAAATAGGTAGTGTTAAAATGCAGACAAACAGCAGATAATATAGTTACCTTTTTCATAATATTATCACTGGTAATACAGTGTAAGCCTTAGATACCTCAACCAGGATTCCAATCTTGCCACGTGAAACACTTCAAAAAATACACAGCAAGGCAGAAATTACAGTGCAAGGATCATAGAGGCCAAATACACACCACAAGAAGCAGGAATGAAAGAATAGGGCTCCAAGAGAAAGGAACAGACTTCCCAAAGTGAAAGAGAAGATGAGCAAAAATCAGTCACCAGACCTCCCCTATGTCATTTTTATGGGCCCCCAACATAAGAAGGACATGGAGCTGTTGGAGCAAGTCCAGAGGAGGGCCACAAAGGTGATCAGAGGGCTGGAGCACCTCTCCTATGAAGACAGGCTGAGAGGGTTGGCCTTGTTCAGCCTGGAGAAGAAAAGGCTCCAGGGAGACCTTATAGCAGCCTTCCAGTACCTGAAGGGGGCCTACAGGAAAGCGGGAGAAGGGCTTTTTACAAGGGCATGTAGTGACAGGACGAGGTGAAATGGTTTTAAACTGAAAGAGGGGAGGATTTAGATTAGCTATTAGGAGGAAGTTCTTTACTGTGAGGGTGGTGAGACACTGGAACAGGTTGCCCAGAGAAGCTGCGGATGCCCCTCCCTGGTAGTGTTTTAAGGCCGGGCTGGATGAGGCTTTGAGCAACCTGGTCTAGTGGAAGGTGTCCCTGCCTGTGGAAGGGGGGTTGGAACTAGATGATCTTTAAGGTCCCTTCCAACCCAAACCATTCTATGATTCTATTTGTTTCATTTTCAACAATGACAACACAAGTAAGTATCAATTAAGCAGTCAGCAGCTACAACATCTCATCCTGCTATGAATAAACTATGCATCATCTAGGAAAAGCAGCTGCGGTTCATGCTACATGACAACACAGGATAACATGACAGCATCCTGCTACCCTGTACAGAACCAACCTAGATTGTAAGTTAAAGGAACTCTAGGTCTCCGTTCAGTACTTACCAGGCCTTGCTATGTCTTACCCTTTGATAAAGTTAAAGCACTCAGTACAGAAGTTATAGAATGTTTACACAGTTACGCTGTTTCACTTCATATTCCACCACAGAATCCAGTTGGCTGAAGATTAACCCCTATGACATCTCCAAAAGGAGCTCTACCATAAAACACGCAAATGTTTCAGGAAAAACTGCATTCATAACAGTGAGCCCAGCACCTTCTTCTCACTTGAAGGATTCCACATGCAGGTGGAGTAAGGGTACTCAAGAAGAAATGGCAATGTCCACCCAAAACAGTTCTCCAAAGATGTGTTAAGTGCCTGAAGGCAAAATAACTGGAAGCCTATTAAAAAAGTGCATATGTCCTCTTCCTTTAAGACTCTGACCTGCCAAAGCAACCAGAAGGAAAACCTGCTCCCTGCCAAAAAAAAGCATCCCAGCTATAGAAATAGGAAGCTATGAAGAGTGTGTGTCTCCCTTCTCCAATGGGAACCTGAAAAAGGGGTGAAATGCCATCCCTCCAAACAGACTACCTATTACAGAAAGGACTGACAGACTGACTACTCTAGAATCACCCCAAAATTATCTCCTTACCAGGGCATTGCACACAGAATTAGCAGATCCCCCCTCTACTCTTTCAATAATAGAATTTGGCAATGAATGGGAGGAAAGAGTAGGGGTGAAAAAAACACACCACAACACACACTAAATTTATACACCTCTTTTTCCTTTTACAACCTCATTCTCTTCAGTCTTGAACACCTGAACTCCCATTAGAAACATTCTGAGTGTACAGCTGTGGGTTACATCGCTTTCTAATTTCACTCCCAGAAGCACATCAAAAGACAATCCAATTTAGGAATTCACTGGATTTCTATGTAGTCCATCAAAGAAAATTTATGGATACAGCCATCCAGGGTGCAACAGAAGGAAAATACTTCAGGATGTAGAACATACCCTGCAGTTAAAAGCCTCTGGAATACTGAAAGGGGGGAGGGAGGGGGAGTTGGCTCTTGTTAAGGATCTGCATGTGTGCAACAGCTGGAATTCCCAAACAGGCATTACATAACAACAAAAAAAGCTGTTCAAAATACTAAGGAGGCACAGCTGGGACTATGGTGACCAGCAGTTGTCCTCCACTTCAGAGCTTCAAGGTTCTAGTGCAGGAAGCAAGAGAGACACCAGAGCTTTTGCTCCAGTAAATAAATATATAAATATATTTCTGCTTCAACGTAATTATTGACAACAGCATCAATTCTACAGCCATCTGTGTCCACCATGCAGAAACCAGAACAGAACCCATATCAAAGTAGTAATTAAGATCAGAGTATTCACCAATTGTACGTGATTTACATCTGATTGCTACCTTTTCCAGAAGCATACACAGGCTATAAAATGTAAAATGGTCTAAGGAAAGAGCTCTCCCAGTATAAAACCCACATAAAGGTAAGCCTAACTTTATGCTCCCCAAACTTGTCACATTCTAAAAGTACTTAAAGCTAAAGGGATTCTAGACTCAGATATTGCTGTCCAGAGGTGATCACTGAAGATGATTACCGAAGTGGCAAATGACAGCGTGTTTGTCTCATGCTCGAAAACTTAACACTTTTTGCTAACAGGTTGCAAAAACAAGGTGCCAGAGCGGTTGATGGTTTCAGTGCATGGCTCAGAAAATGGTATAAACATAGGGGACTTCAGAGTTGTCAGAAACTGGAACAGAGAAAGCTCTATGGAAGACAACTCCATTTAAAGCTTAATGACTAGGTTGATGGCACTTACAAATATCATAGGAGAATTTTTAAATTGGAGACTGGGAAAGAAAGTATACAGCTCTGAATGGTACAGTCACACTTTTAGTGAACTCAGCGCACTCAAGTAAAGAACAAAGGAAAAGTTGGTAACACTTAAACACGTAACAATGAGAAACAGAACAAACTGCATGCTTTTTAACAGAGCAGACAACCAAACCAGAAGTACCTGTGCTTCTACATGAAACATTACAAGTTCAAGAAACAGAATGGAGAAAGAATGACCAGCTTTATACAGACTTATTAGGACAGAATCATTCCTACCTTGGGAAAGGAACATTATTGGGATGGAATTATCCACGGAATATCCTGGATATGAAACAGACCACCTGGTGGAGGAGTGATGCTACTTCTCAAAGAGTAGCCTCTCAAATTAGATCAGCAAATTAACCCTATCAATCACTAACAGAGCATCTCTGTGAATTGTAATTTCCATGCAAAGTAGAGGAAACACAGCATTAGGACTGTATTACTAGTTGCCTAAGATGGAAACAGGTACCATATCAATGAAGCTACAAAGACAGGAAGCAATAGTAATAGAAAATTTCAGTTACCCCCAAACAACAGCAAAACAGTGAAACAAAATTTTTAGATGTGATTAAGAACATCTTCATCGATCAGCTCATCAGGAACCCAGAAGAAAAGAATAAAATCTTGTTTTGGCCTAACCTGTGTACAGGTTAGGCCAAAATTCAAATGTTACCACTAAAGAGACACTGCAAGAATGAGCAAAACTTACTTAGCTAACACCCTTGAAGGGGGAACAAAAGTCAAAGATTCATTACAACAGTTCATAGTTTCAAAACAGGAGAATGAACACAAAATGGAAGCTAGTTGGAAAAAAGTTAATGAGCTGAAAAACTGCCCAAAAGTCTTTAGAACCAATTAAGACACATATTAAAGGAACACACAGAGAAGAAAAGGCCAGAGAAGAAAGTCTCGATTAATTCTTCCCATCTGTGTTCATCATGAAGGAGCTTAGAAAGGTTCCTATGCCTTTCTCTATGAGGGATTCCCAGGATCTGTTTCAAATTGAAGGACAGAGAAGGTGCCAGAACAGACAGCCAGTCAACACCAAGGGGTCATTAGACCAGGTAATTCTCACCCAAAACTTCTAAAAGTTAAGCAAGCAAGGTTCTACCTGTTTAGTATGTAGTACTCTGGGCACAACAGAACGCAACGGAGAAGAATTATAGTAACTTTCATAAAAAAAATAAAAAAGAAAAATTGGATGGGGTTTTATTTGCCTTACCATTGATGTGGAACATGTTTTTCATACAGTTTGTTACAATCCATGCACAGTGCCTGGAGAGGTGAATCAAACACAGTGAGCTCTTGGACACTGACCGGAATCTTGACTGAGCTGTTTTATCTCTCACTGTGACGAAGGTTGTCTGTGTTGGCTTCCTAACATAGCTGAGTCATGGCTGAATGATAGGGAAGGGGGGTGGAGGACTCTCCTACACACATTCAGTTGATCCTTCCATCTCACTAAAGATGGGACTAGTAGAGGAAATTGTACAACAGTAGAGCCAAGCAAAAATTTCTCTGATATTACTCCAACATTGACCACCCTTTTCTTGCACCAAAGCTCTACTCAGGCAAGTGGTGTTACATAGCCACATAAAATCATAAGCCAACTGGCTGCTGCCATCACACAAATTAGTTTCCTCCTCCTGTCTGGAATAAAATCTGTCTGGCTTGAGATCCCAGTTGGCTTCCTATCATTTAAATCTCTGTATCAAAAAGTGATTCTATTTCTGAGAATCCTTTTCCTGTCAAAGATACTGATGAAAGCACTGAACATCCTCTAATGCCTGTTTGTGAGACCATCACTTCACTAGATTATAGCTCAAGTGTGGATAAAACAAGATGTTCATGCAAAGGTAGGCTGCATCATCTCAGGAACATCAATAATCTGAAGTGTAGGACACTGCAGCTGAACCTCATGAATGCCTCATGTGGCGGTGCAATAGTGATACTCTGTATTTTCAAAATTCTCTCCAAGATATCTCTGCTTTTCCGGTGCATAGAAGCCAATGTACTGCTGAGAGTTCCCTGCATACGCACAGTACTTGACATGGCCAGATGCTATCTAGCTCCAGTCCGTCGACATGAGTCTCTGCTGAACTCTCAACACAAGCAAACTTGATACTTGCAGACCCGAAGATTTCAACTAAAACAGGTGTGGTAAACACAAGTGTTCACATCTAAAAGGCCTTACGAACAAGTTGCAACAACAGACTGGACTTTGTCCACCAAAACACCAAAGGCTTCCCTCAAGGCAGTCTGCCATAACAATTGCAATGCCCACTTCTCATAGATCCTGTTAGTTCACAATGGTACCAAACAACTAGCCTATATTGTAATGAATTCATGTTTTTCCGCCTTTCACGTAAGTAAGGCCATGGTCTTTAGGCCCAGGTCTGTTACAAAACAATTAAGAGCAAGAATACTCAATTCAACAGATGTAACTACAAATTATCTGTTAGCTTATGAACTAGCACTGAAGTGTGCACCGGCAGCATTCAAAAAGAACACTAGGACTGGGACCAGTATAATTGTCATCAAAAAATCATCTCCATGTTCTCTGCCAACACAAATGATCCCAGTTCTGATGGAGACCAGCCATTTCAACTAAAGAGTGACTTCAGCTCCTGCAGCCCGATGACTACATTCCCCTAGAATGATGAATGGAGGTGCTCTTGAGGGCTGACTCAGTGCCTGGCAGCACAAAGAAATGAGTAACTACCTATGAACCAGTTTTTGTTCTAGCACACATACATCAATAGCACTGCCAAAGACTACAGAAGTGAGAATAGCTGCAGTATCAGAATCTCAAAATACTGGTCTCAACTTACCAATAGTTGATGCCAAAGATCCTTTACGTATGCCTAGTGCTGCTGCAGCAATTAAGTTAACCATGCCCTCAACTGACAGCTCAGAACCACGTTACTGGTCCCAAAACACTTCTGACATTCATTAAGAATAGTGTGAGGACACAAAGCCTCAGCAGTGAAAACGTAAACTCATATGCAGCCTCTATTTACATAAGGAGACCCCTGTGCAGAATGCCCTGCCATAGTAAGAAAAAAAAGTGTTAATTACTGTTTTAGAATTTCTAGGATGACATAATTAAATAGCTATCTACATTAATAAGTTTAAGTTTGAGATCAAGAAGATCCAAGACAGCTGATCTTCCTCAGAACAGTTATTGTAAAGTGCATGCAGGACAGAGTGACAGTGAGAGGAGTGGCATTTTTTCAATCCAGAACAAACTTTTAAAAAACTTTAATAGAAAAGCAAGAAGGACTCTAACTCACTCACTATGAGGAAACTCAATGAAGAATTAACTTGGCTAACAGGTAAAAATGTGTTCTGAAGAACAGCTGAGGATGTCTAAGCCAGACAACAGCTGAGTGGAACTGCACAGGAGAGGTGCTGTGCCCCCTCTATCCTTGGTACAGATACACAGCTGGCTGCTGATTCATCAGATGTCAGGTGACTGGCTCTAGGCAAGAAGTCTGAGCAGAGAAGGGGTCTTAACAGTCACCCACAACAGAAAATACCTGAGGACAAGCACCCAAGCATTGCCCTCTCTACACATCCATAGTTTTAGCTAGGCAATTTGCTGCTGCTTTACTGTCCCCATGCTTGAGCCTACACATCAGCAGAACAGGCTGGGTTTGTCAGGAGAGCTATACCAGACTAGCAATTCATGGGGGGAATGGTGGGGATGGCAGGAACAGACAGGCGAGGACACAGGATGGGACACAGGACACATCAGGAGAAAGGCAAAAAAAACATTCTGTTATTTTTCCTTTTCAGTTGTTAGTTACAGAGCTAGAAGCGTAAGTCCCATTTTGGGAAAATGTTCTGTTAAAAGAGGGTTTTGTGCCCCCTCCCCCCCAGCTGTACTGTGCTCCACAATAAAACTTGAACAGGAGAATCCCAAATAATTTGGGATTGACTGGGACTGCAACTCATTTGTTTTTAATTTGTGTATTAGTAATCTGCCCACTGAAGCCATAAGAGAATACAACAGAGCTCACATGTATTGATTTGTGTCCATCTGTCATCCGAAGGAGAGAGGCTTCACTTCAGCATTCAATAGAAATACAATTATACACAAAATGTGCTGCCAATAGATGACATATTCCAGTGAATCCAAACCACCCTTTTCAGAATTCTGGCATTCTGTAATATGAAAATAAATCCTAAGTAGAAGGAAAAGCAAAGCTTGCCACCTACTGCCCAATGACATAATAGTATGTACTAGTATTGTCTATCTTCTTTTAACAGACTATCTTGCCTTTGAAACTCATTTCCCTGACACAGAATGTACAGAATTGCATCTTCAATTGTCTTTTTAATAAGACAGAAAACACAAAGCCAATACACAGAATATCCAAAAGCAGTATTTTCCTTTTAAACCAATTTTAAACTGCTTACAAAATCCCTGACAAGCCTGAAACATCATGTATCATAGCATCCAAACTGGCAAGGAATTCCTTTCAATATCCTCCAGTGGTGCTATGGGCTTTAACACAGTCTGTCCTCAGCTGCAGTATAACTTTTCTGTATAGAGAAAAATTTTTAAAATTATTACAACAGATAAAGCTTATCAGAAAATATTTTTTTCCCTGTACACACATCTGAAGGAGATATTGTTAAAGCTATAGATTGCTTTAATAACAAAACAGGACGGTAATGAAGGCTGGTTTGTTGCAACTTCCTTTGGCCTGGAAGTTCCATGTCTCAATAGCAGAAACGATGCTTCTTTTTGTTTTCAAGCATGGAGAGAAATTCTCTTCAATAATTACAATGCTTCAGTGAGCTATTAGTCTGGACGTATTTATTTTCCTAACATACCACACGTAAATAGTCCTTTCTGAATAACAATAAGTCCTTTGCTTAGTGTAGGATGTTGCTTAATTCAAAGTCAAGTACTCATGATTCAATTGCCTACATAACTTCTGAGCACACCAGCAGACTTATCTTCACATACAACTCTATCTAGGCTAGACACTTCAAATTAGCCAACAGCCCACCTTCTGGTCCTCCAACACCTCTCTAAGGCCCTATGAGATAATTCAGGGAAAATTTGCTGAAGAGGGAAATCGACAAGGATTTACTGAGAGTCCCTCTAGTAGACTAATGGCTGGTTACAAAGTCTCAATCAATATTTCAGCAATAACATCAGGAGGAGATCCTGCTTTCTCCAACTGCCTAGTGTTCTTCACTATTTACACTCATGTCTTAAATCCAGTCATACAAAAAAAAAAAAAAATCTGTCTCTCACCAGATACTGATGAACAGTAACACCCAAACTTCAACATAAGACATGAGTAATAAATCTCCTTGGTAGTGGTTAGATTAGCAACTGATTACACATTGGGTAAAACAATAGTTTTGGATTCCTGGGAGAAATTTATCAAAGTACAAGCATACATGTCATACATAACATTTATGGAGCTTAGGTAAAGTGGAAATTGCTTCTCAGCAGGAAAAAGTCTGCTTCTCAGTGAAGTATTCAGACTCTAGCACTGAAGAAGAAAGTAAGTTTACTAGAGATGAAGTATGTGTCTCTTGGGGTTCCTAAATCATGAGCAGAACAGGCTATTCATAGATGAGAAATCAATGAGGCATTTGTAATTAATCAGACAGGCCAATCCCGAAAATACATCTGTCTTTGTCTAAAGCCAGCCCACATCACCCTCTGAATTAAGATGAACCATCTAGTTATCTGCTACACTAGCCAAATGCTAAGATTAAGTAAACCCCCTGAGGAGGGGTTCTTTGTGTCTTCGTTATCTATTTAATAAGGTTATTAAGAATCATTTCTCAATATAGACTGGATGTGTTAAGACAATACCAAAAGTTCTACTAATACCCAAGACATACAGATCAGCTAATAGTTTCAGCCAATTTTGTTTTTAAAGAGCTGAAGATCAAATATATAGGCAAGATTTCTAATACAAAGACCAACAGAAGACACATCTACAAACATAGTAAGCCTTTTCTCCAAGTTCAATATACCTAAAACAGAGGAAAATGTCCCTGGTTCAGTGTTCATTACAACACTAAACAAAAACACCTAGAATTTTCTAAAGACAGAGTACTGTTAAATCATATTTCTATACCTGAAATCAGTAACAAACTCTATTCTCACTTTGTTTTTCTTCTTTGGGAAGTAAAAGGTACAAATGTCTTTTGACAATAGACATTAGTTTTCCAAATCAACCTACTGAGATCTATTCCCACAGGTCTAAAGAGGGAGAAATGAAAATGACATGAAAATGATTCCCAATAGCTTATTGATCATACATGCTCCAATGGAAATGGCTACTTACAATGTTGTTTTACTTCAGCCACATCCTATAATCCCTACTCTTGCAGGTTAGTTTGCTTAGAGGAACGAACTTCAACAATACAAATACTCCTTCCTAAACCTGAAAACACAGTCATGCTATCCATGAAAAACTGTGCTACTTCAGGCCCCAGCAAGCCATTGGAAAGAAGTTGTTTTGATTGTTTCCCAACACCTCCTGAAATAATTTCTTGATGAGAAATGGTAAAAGTTTTAATAGTTGTACAATTTAAAAAAAAAAAAAAATTGAAAAGCCACACTGGAAGAGAACACATAAATTTGCAACACAGTAACAAATAACACTTAGAACTCCTCATTAAAGCCATCACTACACATTCCCATGCAAACACTGAATGGCCAGGCACACTTTTCTTTAAGCTAGAAAAACAGAATTTTAAAAACACTTTGGTTTGGAATGGTGGCTTACAGTCCTCTTTTCAACTAAGTTGAAAGCACCAGTATAGTTTTAGAAGCAATTTACTTTCCTGAAAAGCAGTGCCTTGAAAGCAGAGGCAATGAGTTCTCCACACATGGAGTGTGCTTAAATCGTTATGTTTCTATTTTGCAGTTATTAACATACATTAGCATGAACATATTCCAGTACCACTCAAAGAAAGTAACTTGATGACAAGTTAATTAAAAAGTTGAGTTTACCTTGTGGAGAGTGTTCAATTCACTGGGATTGTGGGAGGGAAGGCTACATCTACTTTCTCAAAAGGAAGGTGCCTTACAGGACAATATGAATAACTGGCCCGCAGAAATTATTTTCAAGTCAATCAGGAAGAAATCACTATCTGAGGGACAATAGGGTACACTATGGTTCCTTGCAGTAGGTCTCTTGTTAAAAGCATTGTGCAAAGGCACCTCAGAATCCACTCCAAATAGCTCACAATGGAAAATTAACTTTCCTGATTCTCCCTGGAGCCACCTTGCATTAGTGAACCTGTAACAAGTACACCATGAGTTCATTACAGGTTAGAAACCTATACTGAAGGGATATAGCTGTCAGCTTAACACTGCAGTCAGACTGTCAGTTTTCCACCTCTCTGACACAAACCAATAAAGCTCAAGCACTGCTGGAAAAACCTCACCGCTGACCACTGGAGTTAAATTTTGAAGCCTGAAAAGCAGTAACACCCCGATGTTGCATAGCACACGGTGCTGATACAAGCTCACAGGATTTAGGTGTTCTGTTCTTAAAATAAATCAAACAGCCATGGCACTGGGCTCTAGGCAGACAGACCTACTAGCCCACGACTTACAGACAAAAGCTCTGAAGCCCAAGGTAACAATATGGTTGCGTCTTAACAGTGTAGTCATGGCTCACTCAAGCAAGGATTTGTTCAGACCCCTCTATACACTCAGTATCCTCAAGTACACTCTTCGGTGTATCAGCCCTGAGCACACATACATGCATATGCCTAAGAACACAGATTAAACCCCAAATTGCACCAAGAACAGGAAAAAACAGAATTAGGAATATTAATATAGAATATTTTGCCTAGAATAAAAAATATTAATTTCCCAAGTTATCATCACTGGAATTATAGTTCAGTTGCTTCCAGCTCCAGCTCCCCTGTGTAACCCAAGAGAAGAGAGGCTCTCTCCTCCTAAAGAAAGAAGGCAGTGTCTCATACAAGTTCCTGGTTTTGAAGGGAAAGTGTCACCAACAGAGAACGAAAACAACTGAACTACAACTTTCAGAAGTTAAGAAGTCATCACAGACTTTCTAGTTTTAGCTTGGATTAAAGTTTTTTTGTTTTATTTGCTCACATTTTGTTTGACTTCTGTGATGAGATGACTAGCTCAGCGTGTGAAAGAAGCGTGATGAATCTTTTTAACCTGAGCTTTAGCAAGGCGTTGTCTCCTTATGTAAAAATTGATGAAATATGGATAACTGGATTATACAGACGGTGCAAAAACTGCCTGCTGAATAGGTGGTATTTGGTGATACAAAATCCAACTCACAGGAGGTTAAGTGGGTAACTATTTTCCTTATAGATCAATAATGAGACAAATATTGTTTAACAACTTTATTAATGACCCAGAGAAGGGGAAAAATGCAGTCTCAGCAATTATACAGACAACTCCAATTTGGAGGAGTGGTTGTTATACTGGAGGGCCATGGGGTTTTGACAGGCTGCAGAAATGGGCTCACAAAGTTCAAAGGCAAACACAAAGTCCTGTATCTGAGACACAGCAACTCTGTGCAACAGTGCAGGTTTGGCACTGAAATAGCTGGAAAGCAGCCTGCAAAAAGTGATCTGGGGGTCCTGCTGGACAAGCTGAACATGAGAGAGCAGCGTGCCCCCATGTGAAGAATGCCAATCATGTATTGGGCTGCATTAGCAAGAGCACAGCCAAGCAGGCCAAGGGAATGATTATTCCCTCTATCTGGCACTTGTGAGACTGCATCTTGAGTACTGTGTCCAGTTATGGCCTCCTCAAATCAAGAAAGATATTGACACAGTGGAGCAAGTCCAGCAGAGGGCCACCAAGACCGTCAGGGACTGGAGTACGTAGCATATGGGCAGAGATTGAGGGAGATGAGTTTGTTCAGCTCTAAGAAAAGGCAGCTCAAGGGGATGATACTGCAATCTACAACTGCCTCTTAAGAACATATAGAGAAGACTAAGCCAGACTTCTTAGAGACATACAGCAAAAGGACAAAGGGTAACAATCAATGTGCAACAATGGAAATTTCAACTAGATAAGGATTTTTTTTTTCTGAGGGTGGTCAAACACTGCAACAGGAGCCCAGAGATACTGTGAGATCTCCAACCTTTCAGCCTTGAAAACGTTCAAAGCTCAACCACACAAAGTGCTGAGCAACCTCTTACAGGTGATCTCACTTTAAGCAGAGGGTTGGACCAGATTACCTCTACTTCCAAACTCAATTTTTCTATGCGTCTAACACTAACACTACCCAAAAGTCCTTGCTTTCCTTAAAAAAGTTTCCTTTTTAAAAAAACAACCAAACAACAAGTCCAATATTCTGTCAAGAAGAGCTTCCATAAAGTATTTTTAAACAGACCTCACAGTTAAGTTCAAGTGCAGGGCTCTTCTAACTAAAAAGTAGTACAGTTTCACTTGCTCTGTACATCTTTAGTACAAAAAAATCTACCATAATGGTGATGAAAATGGATGTCCTCCAGAAATATTTATTCTCACACCAGCTATTAACCTTCAGAAAATATTAATCTTTTTTTTTTGACCACCACCTGGTCAGTCATCACATCTTAGAACCACATGTTCTAAAAAAATACATTACATACAGTCAAAGATACAAAAATGAACCGGTACACAGGACAGGAAATAGCTGAAAGAGCAGTCTCTCATTTTTTGCAGTAAACCTCAGCCAAGAGTTTGTACGAAGTCAACAATCTTTATAGGTTATTTTACATATATATGTAAATCTATAACTTACAATTATAGATTATATAAAGCATATATTCCATTTTCAGTTACAACTGTCATACATTACTGATTCAGTAGGGTCACAACAGCATACCCAATTCTTCTCTCAGTCAGGTTTTTTTAATCTAAATTCACACTAGTCTCACATCAATTAGTAAAAATTAGGGAAATATTGGAAAAAATATTACATCCTTGAACAGAAGGAAAAAACAGTTTTAAGACACAGGTTGACAGAGTCACTAAAATTAGCAGGCAATACGCCTGCCTGTAATAGCATGGGATTAGACCCAGTGACCCAGGAAGAGGACGGGACCTCTTGGGAAACATTTAGAGGTGCATCAGACAGACCAGTAAGCTCAAATCTGCCACCTAAAGTCTGTGCATCTACCTCTCCCTTGATGTGCTTTGCTTTGCTGAACATAAAAGCAAACTTTCAAATTCCATCGACAACTGCCTCCAGAGGAGGCTGAAGGAGCAATGCTGTGACACTTCAGTGCATTACTGAGCTTCAGTTGGTTGATCCTGTACTGATTCTGGTGACCATTTCCAAAACTGCACTAGAAAGTTCCCTTAAAAAAAAAAATATATGTATATATTTTCTGCTTCCACAGCTGGTAAATGCAGAAAATCAAGCTGTTGGAGCTATACTGTTGCCAACAAGTGAGAGAATGAGATGTAAAAGGGACACCCGGGGCTACTGGAGAGCTATCACAGGAATTCAGGACCACAAAGCACGTCTGTTATGGAGATCAGAATTCCCAACAGGTTCCAATAAGAAGCAGATTTTTGTTTCTGAGACACCACTTGTTTTCAATTACAGCCATGTATATCTTCTGCTAACATTCTTCCAAGATGAGACCTTGTACCTGATAATATCCATCTTCAGCCCAGGGCTATGACAGACTTTGCTAGTGCTAAGTGCCTGTGTTCTAAATCCAGGATATTCCAGGAAATTAATCTCTCTCCAGGCTTCCTTCTGTTCAGCACCATATTCTTCAAGAAAAGATCTCCGGGAAGAAATAAATGAATTCCCTATACCATTGCCACCATGATCCTAAGAAAACATGCAAGAACACAACTCGATGACTGAAGTTGGAAAAGTTGCACTCATATACAAAACAGAAAAAAATGACAGAGGATGGCAAAACAGAAGCGCTGTAGAGACAAGTTTCCTTTAGGAGCTTATTTTGGTATTTCAGGCTGAGTTCTGCCCTGACTCTCACCAGTCCTTGACAGCTCTGCATAGCAGCAGTGTCTAGATCAGCATACCAACTGCACTGACAATGGATAATTCCACTCCTGCCATAGCCTTCCCTATGTTTCTAGGAGCAGGAACAGAAAAATGCCATTCCAGAAATACCTGGGCAGCCTCACACAACATGCAAGATCACAAGATATTTGAAGAGGAACTGAAGCAGAAACTAGCCCATTTGTTCTGTGTCAATGGTAGAGACTTGACCTCAGAAGGATCTATCAGCCCTGTAAATTGTCCTAATAGTCTACATGAGAACTACTGCTAGCACTCATTTCAACAGTTGTACCTAAACATCCACCTTCTCCTGCACTTTATATGACTACTTTGGTTTGTGAAACAGCCTGTTTCCTCTCCATCTCCCAACTCCTATGTCTGGCTCCTGCCAAGGTTGTAGGCTGGCTTTCTCATTACTCCAAAGACTCAGTTTTCCATTTTCCCACTCTATTATTAAGCTGGTTGAAATAGATTTATCTTCCCGTGATCTCAAATACTAACAGTCCTATCTACCTGAAAAGGTCTCTTTATATCTAGGAGAAAACCCTTAGGTTGAGAAGGGTCACATGAACAACAAAGCGCACCTGGGTTAACACTGCTTATGGAAGCATGCAGAGGCCCTTTGGATAGCAGATAACAGATGACTGGTTTTGTTGGTCTAAAGTTGCTTCCTCTACATCTGGGATGTTGTCTTACAACAAACTGAGATTTTGTGAAGCATGACATGCTGTTGGTACCCTCTAGAAACACTTTGAGCGTCATAGCCTGGCAACTACCATAATAGCATAGAGTATCCGTTTATCATCTTCTCTTTCCATACAAGAGGAACCCTTTATCCCTGTACCCTGCTTTTCCAGGAATTATGGAAAAAAAGTCTTCTCTGGGCTCAGAGTACTATAAAATATTAAAATTGGGTAGCAATTTCTCAGTCCTTTAAGACTGTGGATGTATTTGTTCCTAAAGCCCCCTCTGCCTCACCTTCTACCTTTCTCAAAGAACATACTCGCTTAGGATTTAGAACTCCAAGGGAACTCAGATAAACACTTCTTCCTATTACACAAGACATGTATGAACCCAGTTTTGCTTGTGGCTCCACAGTTAGATGAACTAGGACAACAGTAAATGGAATTGGAAGGGTTTAGGATGAAAGAACCTGACAAAGAGGATACCAGACAACACCAAATGTCATTGACTGTGCCCAGTGACCTCTATGCTCACATAAAGCTTTGGAGAGGGGTGGCAGGATGTATTGTTGCCAGGACCATATAACAGCTCAGGTACAGACTTCTATAAATACACAGCACCCTTCTGTGTTCATTTTTATAGTTTTGGGCACAGAAAAACACAGTTTATTTCCCAGTCCTGATTATCTTGCTCTAGAGGCAAAAGCAAGACAGACTGCACCCTGCTTACAGCTAACCAAAAGCAACACCTGTTACAGGACAGAAACACTTTTTGTCACTGACTTCACCTGAAACTGGAAGGACAGTAGCTGTAGACACCTAAAACTGTCCACATTCAACTTGTCACCCTCCTGTGCACCTCCCTCCCCCTATATCAAATGCAGCCCTGAAACAAGTTAAGGTCAAACACATAAATAAAAACAACATTATAATTAGAGAAATTTCAGACTCACTTGAAGTATTTAAACTAATGAAAGTAATATCAAAGTCTGGCTAAGTCACCAGCCACTGAAGAGGCAGAGAAAAAATTCTCCAACAAGAGGGGTGTTTCCATGCTACCTATGACAGGCAGATACAATCCTGAACCTCAAATGCAAGCAAGCAGAAGTATCCATTGTAGTAAAACCATACACACCTATTTTAAAAGAGAAAATATAATGCAAATGGAAAAAACCAGAACACAACACAAGCACCAAATCTTACTCTCCTCAGTTAGGGAAGATGTTGAAATTCCATGCCAGACTCTGTTCTAGGCTAAATGTAAAAAGTCACTACTGTAAATTAAGATTAACTCCTCTAAAATTAGTACAGCATTGTCATTCTAAGGAAAATAAAGTTGACTGATATTAAGGGATATTCTGTTCAGGTGAGGAGATCTGGCTCATAAGTAATAGAAGTTTAAAAATCCACTGAACTCTGACAGTTAAAAGCTCTTAAAAAAAAAAAATCTGTGTAAGTTTCCAAGTATGATTATATGAAAACACTTGCAAGGAACAATGTTTTATAAATCTAACATACTAGACTTCTTTGAAAGCAAAGAAAACACTTACTGTGGTTGCATTTGCTGAGGTAACCCAACAGGAGGCTTCTGCTTGATGGTGAATGCCATCTGAGTCATAGGGCCAACCTTCGGTGGGACCTGCACCTTCTGAGAGAAGGTCTGCTGGGCAGCCTGCTGGGGTATGGGCCACGGGGGAACAACAGGGCTCCGGCCTCCAGTGGAAGATGTGTCTTGCATGACTGCATCCTCACAGGAATTACCTTTTGTTCCTGGTTTACACACACAAAGCTGAGGTCGCAGGCACATCCCTCCATTTTGGCATGGTGGTGCACAGTTAGCTAAGAAAAGACATTTTAAAAAGTACCTGTGAAACAAAGCATGAAGGAAAACGCAAACCCTCCCCGCAATAAAGACGCTAATTGCTAACGTTAATTGGAGTAGGAGGGAGCAACATCACTAAGCTCCACAAAATAGTATATAAGTTGGTATAGCTTTTACTGCTTTCCTACATAAGACATGCACAACATTTGAACAGCTTTGGAAAGTTAAATACTGGTGAGATAAAAAATAGAAAATGCACAAGTTAAATAAGAAATATGGCATTATTTCAAATTTTCCTGTTAGAGAAGTTTTATACTCTCCTTCCCTGCATACTCCCTACCCATTCTTTAACAACCAAACTGCATCCAATGAAGCAATATTGCTATAATGCAATATTATACCAATATCTGCTATAATGCAGATTATAGACTTTTACTGCTGATCCAGGCTTGGTTTCATTCTATTACTATTTAAAATTTAAAATCACAGATCCTCCATAGATACCTAGAAGGAATCCTTACAGTCACGTTATAGGTGACCAAAACAATGCAGAGAAGCATGAAGTGATTCAACCTTTCCCCCTCTAAAGCCCAAATGTAACTCCCTCCGATATCACCACCATAGTAACATAAAAAGGAGACACAAACTGCTGCTACAAAGACATAGCTATATCTAGGTATTGCATTCTTCGAAGAAACAGAGGTGTTTGTGATTATCCTGAACTAGCTTCTATACGTTCTTAGTACCACCAGTGAAAAGGGATCCGATTCTTCAACTCACTTTCAGATACCTGCCTTCAGTTAGGATTAATTACACTGTTTGTGTTGCTCTATCCACTGACTATAAACGAAGTCTGAATAGTCAGCCTAGACTCAACACCCAGCTTGTAGACCTAGTTAACACAGGATCAATTCCATTCTGAATGAGCAAGAAACTTTGAGAAGAAAATCATACCGAAACAATGAGAAAAAAAAAAAGCAAAAGCAGTTGTTGATTGTATGTATACAGAACACTGCAAAGCTATGCCTAGTTTGAAGATTTATTTTGGATGCTTAAACTTACAATGCTATTGTATTTAGAGAATGTTAAAATAACACAAAGATGTCAAAACAAATTGTCATCCAGAGGATACAATTTAACAGTAAAATACACTTCTAATTAAAATAGCTATCAAAATAATTTCTTCATTAGTCCCATTACAGATGGCATATAATGAAGCATTTATAAGAAGAATCACTGCTGAGCTACTTTGCTCCTTCAAACTAAGCATACTTTTAATACTGTTAAAGATCTTTTAACAAAATGATATGCCAGATCATAAAGTCTACAGGTTTTACTAAAATAGGTAAGATCCTACCTTAAACTATAAGATGTGATTCTGCACCATATTCAGGTATATCCAATTGCACAATTATTTTATTTTTTAAAAAAGTCTGTCCACAGCCCTGGTCCAAATAAACTGGAGTACTTAGCACTTCAGTCAAGTTTTAATACATATGTTGATATATAAAAAATAAACCCACAAGCATACATATGAAATAACTTATTAGGATGGGACTGTGTTAATTTGGAGGACTAATTTGTCAACTGATAATACCATCTGATACAGATGTATCACGTGTACCACCTGCACAAGACACCAGAATTGCCTTACAACTTCGAGCTTTGCATGGGGTTCTTCTCACATTTACTGCCCACATCCACATGTTGTTCAGCAACACATTTCCTTTTCAATACTACTTAGCTGAGCTAGCTTAATTGAATATTATGCATGTCCCTGGCAACAAAAAAGTAATCATTTTCTTACATTTCTGTTTGTTTTTGAGACTATATTTTGTCTTCGCTGGAAGACTGAAGACCATTTTCACTGTAAACTTGAAAAGGGATTTACAACAAGCATATGTTGTAATATACAAGCCAACTCTTGCACCTTGTTTTTAAGACCTAGATTTTGCTACAAAAAGTAAAAATTTGCTTATATGCACACAACTGAAATTAATTATATCTTTGGAAAATAGATTCGGGAGCCTTAAATTCTAATTAAGTTTCATTGGCTTTGGAGAGGATCTAAGACCAGAACAGTGACCCCATCATCCAGGTCATCTGTACAAAATGGGCAAAAATCACAGTGAAACAGTTTGGGCACAGTTAGGAGTGCTTTAGGAAAATACCACATAAAAATATCAGTAAAAAAAAAAAAATAAAAAAAAAAAATCAGGATTTTCAAAAGTCCTATTTTTACAACATTAAAAAACCATTCATACTGAACATATATTTCTGGAGATTTATGGATACACAACTATATTAACCTCCAGGCTTCTCAACCAGTTATTTAAAAAAAAAAACCAAAAATTGAACACAGAAGTAAGCTAACAAGACCACCCCAAAAGTCAATATAACAAAATATCAACTCTGCTAGGACACTGATCATTGTGTATCTCCTAACTCTCAGAAGTGAAACAACAATTTATACACGCACAAAAGACAACCCTGGGAAAACTGCAACTCTCTTTTTCCTGTAGTTAATAACCAAAGCTGTGCTTCAGAAGCCTAAGAAAACTTAAGCTCCCACTTATCAAAGTGAACCTAATATGGCTGCAATGAATTTAAAACCAAGAAGCTGAAAATAGAACCTGTTTTGGAATGACGTTATCTTTTATACCCAAACAGACTTGAAGCTTCTTACTTCACTGACAGCAATGTAAACCCTGAAAGGTTCTCAGCTTTACGTATACATAAAGCATACGAAGCTCTGCAGAACAAACTGCATTACTCCAGCTGGCCTTACAGCAGAACAAGCATCAGCAGATCCAGCAGCTATGTTACAAAAGACTTGGTTTGTCTCAAATCATGTGAACAGTGACAACAGGTTGAAAAACTGATCCATTAGATCTTCACAGCAATACACCCTTTGATTGAAGTTATTCATTAATGTTGCATAATAGAAGATCACAAAATAGGATAAAAGATCACATTTTCAGGAAAGAATTAAAATTAACATTTTAATTGATATAATACAGCAGTTTAGTTTTAAAAATGTTCAAGATAGCTGCAGGGTGCCCAATATATGACCTAATTATTTCATTTGAAGACAACAATGGCACATCTAACTGAAAACATCATTATTTTCCATAAAGCTAAGCTTCCGAAAACTGAAGCGTGGAAGTATCAAGTTTAAAACCAAAAAGCGGGCCAATATACTCCTGTTAAAGGCAATAGGCTTGGTCCTATTCAATTCAAGGAGGTCATGACTGGAAATTCAAAATGGAGCTTGGCAAAGATGCAGATAACACCAGGCTTAGTGGGTCGGATCAAAGTTCCACTTAGTCCAGTCTCCTCTCACCATTACTAAGGTGGATGCTTAAGGACAAGTGTAAGGACAGCATGAGAAGCAGTAAAAGTTTGTACCACTACAGCCTTCAAGAATTAGAATCTTGGCAACTTCCTGAGCAAGACTGTTTTTTGTATTTAATAACCCTCCACAGATTTTTCTGTCAGGAGTCCACCCACCTGCTTTTGGAACCAGTTAGTTTCAGCATCCAAAACTTGCTATGCCAAGGAAGTTGGCCACGTTGGAAGGCCAGGTGCAGACAACATAACCAACCTCCCGGCCATTTTCCAGAAGTCTGGTGAAGGAACATGGGGTTCTTTTGGGTTGGTTTTTGTGCTTTAAGACCATGCAATCTGTATCTAGTAAAAATAAAGCCACGGTGCCACGCTTGCTTTGCAAGTCCCCAAATCACAAAAAGCTGAACACTTTCTGTGGCTGTATCCCAACATGTTCATCCTTTTTATGCATCTTTCTCTAATCAACTACTGCTCACCACCATCTCAGACAGAATAGTGGGATAGAGAGACGCATATCAGGCCTGGTACGGTTGTATTTATGACATTCTTTCTGAAAAGCAAGTTTAAAATAACAACATTACCATTAGGCTTAAACACACCCCTTCCAACACATCTGTATGTTGGTTTGGGACTGATCTACAAGTGCCCTTTTCAGTCCATGTGTTCATGTTATTTTGGTTAAAGACTATATAAATATTTGCAGGAGCAAGACCTAAAACATAAGCTTTATAACAGTTTTAAAATATGTAAATATTTTTAAACTTCTACATATACTGAACGTATTTCTGTTTTAATACATACTAAACTAAGCATAATTTATTATATTAAATCAGTAAGCATAAAATATTGTAATATATTGAAGAAGTTTAGATAAAAATTGCTTTTTCAGCTCTTTTGAAAGAATCAAAATACAGGTGTAACTAACTCCACTTGTCATGAATAAACTTTTATATTAAATTCCTGATAATTCTTGAATTAAGATCATTAAGATCTGATTCCCATGCTAATCACTTTGATTTTACCTTGATTCACAATTACCTTCTTCAAGCAGTAACACCTCATTCACAAGTTTATTTCGTTGTGTCTCTAGACCATGTGGAGAATTGAAATTCACAAAAATGTACTTTTCAGTGAGAAACTCATAATAAACAGTTTGAATGTCCCAAAAGTTTCTTGCACCCGAAAGTTTATAATGTTTTAGCATCAGCTCCACCTTTAAGCATCTCCTATATCAAGCACCTGATGTTGGTTAGTGCTTAAATGACCACAAAAATTTTTCAATGTCATTCCTGAATTTCTAATACTTTGGTACAACAATTACACTACAACAGTGTTGTGAGTTTTGTGTTATTACTAGTAAGCCCATCCACTAGATTCTTCCTTTCTGTTTCCATATAGAATTTAACATACTTTTTTTTTTCCCCTCCTCTTAACCACACAGTCAAACATCAGTTTCAGCAGAATGCACTGACTTCTGACAAATTTCATCACTGCGCACATTGGCACAGCATGTATCAACTTCTCTCACAGGAGTGCGTAAATCCTGTCAGGCAAAATTAATGCTGGAGGGCAAATAATAGAAAATATAGTAACTGGAAGGAGGATTAGAAGTGTGGGGCTTTTTCAGATTCCAGAATAAAATGGTCGAGAAATGATGCATGCATCAAGTTTACAGAAATGGGAAAAACTGACAGAGTAACATGAATATGCCTGTGATAGAACAGAAATTTCTAGTTCCTTTACATGCATCACAGGAATACTATTAAAGGCATAGCAAATACTGTCTTTCTTATTCCATTAATTCAGGTTTTCTATTCTTCAAGCACACAAGGAAACCAAACCAAAGCTCATCTTGGTTGAGTGCGCATCCTAAACAAAAAGTTGTGACTCAAAGGCACCTTTAACTCCTGCTGTGTTGAAAGACAGCGTGATGACCCCCCACCGATTCCAAAAGAAAAGCAGTGAAGCACTTTCTCTGGAGAGCAACAAGCTGTGGGTTCTGAAAGGAAAGACGCATATTCTAGTTTCTCTCAGAAAAAAAAGAATATGGTGCCAACATCCTGGAGAAAAGCAAAGTTTATAATAATCTACCATTCTCTGAATTGCCTTATTGATTAGCTCACCACTTATTTTTACCCTTTTAATTCTGGATACCATTTTGAGTCTTTTAAGTTATTGTAAGCGTTACAATGGAGACTAGAAACTCAAAAGCTAAATGAAAGAACACTTGGTGCTCACCATCTAATGCTTTTCTAGAGATCTAGTTCTCCACCTGAGTATCTCCCTCCAAATAGTTTTCAAAAGTTGAATTTTACCAGAAATGTATCCAACAATTTGACACAACTGTTGAGGATGGGGGAGAGAGGAATTTGTGACCAAGCATGAGACAACCATGTTGTAAAACCATTCTATAAAAAAAAAAGTTGAAATTACTTAAATAAAACCTGTATGACCTCTACACTACTAATGGAGGAAGTATTACGACCATCTGTGTCTTCCTACACAGGAACTTTGTTTTTATCATAACTTATATGGTCTTAGGGAATTCTTTCCCTAAATATACTTCAAATAAAAGCATGAGTCACTGTTGGAATTCTTCACTGGTCCACTTCAAAACATCTGATGCATTCCCACACTGGCGTGGATGGCTATACAAACATGACCTCCAAGAAAGGAGGGAAACAAAAAAACAATGCTTTTGGCATACATATTTCTTTTAAAACAAACAAAAGTCACAGAGTTTCTCTCCTAACCTAATGACAAGATAACATCCTTTATTATTTTCTATGTATCTTCATAGTATTATCTCTAAATGCTAAGATTTATCAGAATTTAATAGCAGCTATACTCAAATACTTCAAAAGCTTAACTTCAGCAAAAGGACGCATTATTTTATCAGTCATAAGAATATAACATGCTGTTTGATACTTGGCATTTTCATTAATGTTGTGTTAACTGAAGTTCACATAGTATAAATACTTAAGTTAGACTGTACAATCTGGGAGACATTTGAAGTATTTAATTATATGAGATCATAATTATACATATTCTGAAAGTACAAACATTTCACATGCTATAGAGCCTTCTATCATTTCAGTATCAAAAAAAAAAAAACAAGCAACATTCACTACAGAATGGACTAAGCCAAGGAAACCATCAGATGTTACACGCTGTTCTTGCTTGCTGGAGTGGTTAACACTCCAGTTTGCAATCTTTTTAATTCTCTTAACCTTTCTCATCACAGTGCTTATTCATTTTGTTACAAAATACTTTGTAAGAAATATGCAGGAAAATGAACAAACTAAGAGAAACTCAATAAAGAGACAATTGAAAATTTTTAACTGGATGCAGGATTCAGACGGCTGAAGTATTACAGAAAAGAAATACCAGAGAAAAGACTATTAATCGTAATAGAGTAATTAAAATGCTAAGAAAGATCGTTTTTCCTAAACCCAACCAAGTGTCAATAAGAGTTCACCATTTAGTTGAGCTTCTCCAGAAATCCAGGCCTAAACTGCCATCTAGACATAATAAAAAAAAAAGTGATCTGAATTATGAAAAAACAAGTCTTGCCATAAGACACAAAACAATCCTCCTTTATCAGGGAGTAGCTCTCCAAAACTCTAGGCTTCTGCAGGGATTACCATCTGCATTTCACAAAAAGACGACTATGGCCGAGCAGAACTATTTTTAGCTCTGTATTTAAATGAACATCTTGTCTTGCTAACATGTAAAATCCTCATTCTGCTTCTATGTGTAGTCAGAAATGCGGAGAGATGCTAAAGCTTTGCTTTCTTTCCATAGTCAGTGGAGAGGATCTCTTTTCTATGAATAAATTAGGCTACACAAGTCAAGTACTGGTGTTTTTAAAGGCAGAACAAAAAAACTAAAGCAAAAACCCCAAACCCAACCCAGTATCAGACCATATTAGTTACAGAACAGACTCACTTGACAACCTGAACCACCCATAATGTGCTACCACCTAGTACTGCAGTTTTTGAACAAGAAGCCAGCTGAGGAAGGTATGTGCCCCTCTCCATCCACCCTCTTCTAACCCTGTAGCTCCCCAGCAATCCAAGCTTTCTTTAAGGCAGGATCAGGTGGCACAAGCAGCCCTTCATGTTGGAGGCTGCAAAGAAGGGTAAAGTTAGAGGTGCTGCACCCAACTTCTTCTCAAGGCCCTGCAGAGTGCAGAACCCCATCCCTCACTACAGCCCCCCTTTCCCAAAGACCAGCAGGCTCGCTGATCCTGTACACACAGCTGCTTTGCCCTCCTTCTCCCACTTTGCTGGAGAGGAAGGAGAGGAGAGCACTCTCTGCTTCCAGCTCTTCCCTTCTCCACGCTCGGGAAGAGCAGCTGTACCAAAGAGAGGTGTTAAGACTAGTATTGGAAGTATCAAAGTATCACTTCACTGTCAACATGTCATTTTTTTCCTGCACACGTGCAGAACTAGGAAGACACCGTGCAATCGCTGGATGAACCACAGCTCCCCCCAGCACCTACACAGCTTTCTACACCACGTCCAAGTTACACATTGAAAATAAATAGCCAACAAATCTGAAAGGGAAAAAAAGAAAAAAAAAGAAAAAAAAACAACACAGTTTTCTGGGTGTCTTCTGATACTATACTAACAGAGGAAGTGTTCAGGACTTTTTATCCACCGTAGATTTACCACAACTTTACTACATGTCCTGGTTCTTTCATTAACACTAACTGCTGCAATGAGCTGAACTAGTTCACTATCCATCTGTTGTCTGCTTCAGTGCAGGAGCGCAACATCTTCAGAAGTGTCTTTTCAGGTTCTTTTTTTGTTTGTTTTAAATCTATACACACATAGTATTTGTATGAAATAGAGACTACTTATCATTTGTTTCCAGTAAAGCCCCAAATGGCTCACAAAGAAAAGGCTGTGTAGGTTTCACCTCATACTAATTGTGGACTTATGTTTCCTCACCCAAATGTGGCAATGGCACATGGCATGGTCACATCTGTACGGCAGGGAGCAGCTAACAGCTACCTGTCTTCTCACAGTTTTTACTGCCTGCTCTCGAGGGAGGGAGGCTGGCTGCCATCAATGGCCAGGAGACGACACTGTGCTCAAAGTCTGCGTTACTGCTTTAGGTTAGGTCAGGATTCTCTCAAAGCATATCTTCTCAATCGCACTCACCGAGGTTTGGTTCATGTTGTGGGGCCGTCTTAAGGCACATGCACTGTACTTCTTTTAGATGCAGAGGAAAAATAAATTAAATAAAAACATAAACATGAACACTCCCAGGAACGCACCTAATGTCTTTCAGCCTCATATTGGTATTCATTCCATGAGACCAGACTACACCTAGTCCAAAATAAAACACTAAGCCCTGAAACATGTTTACCATAGGCCTCAGGTCATCAAAACCAAAGGCTTTAGTCTGTGGATCTGCTCCTGTTAGTCCATGCTGCTTGCTAATGTAGACAAAGCCAAACATCACAAGAATCTGGATACTCTCATCCTACCCCCTTCCCAAGGACAGTAAGTGAAAATAAAGCAGAGTGGAACTACCACCAAGGGCTTTCCCACTACAGAAGCCATCTATTCCTTGTATATGAAATTAAAAAGTTTTATTTACACATCACAGTAGCAAGTACAGCAGAGGCAAAAACTACTCAAGTAATGACTTTCAGTTTTTCAATTTTGAAGTGTTTAAAAGCAACATCAAAGAATAGATTAAAAATGACTAATGTATAGGTCAGTCACATGAGGTCAAAGTAGTTATGTCTCTTTAAAATTGAGATATGTAATTTTGATTGAGATGTAATTTGAAGGAGATTGATACTGCTTTTACCAAGATGATGGTCTTAGAATGAGAAGAAACATTTGGGGAGAGTATGTTATGGTTAGGCTTTGTACACACAATGTAAATAAACAGTCCTTGGTAAAACTCAAAGCCACAAAACTGATTAAGCACAAGACTCTGGGATCATTTATGACCAGAAAGCTTCCACGAAGCACAGCTGCAAACATTTGAAGTACTCAGTTCCAACGACAAGAAGTACAGCTCCCCTGGATACCACCATTTTTAAGAGCTGAAGTGAAGACAGTGGAAGAGGAGATTCTGAGCAACCAATATTAAAATATTTGGTGGTACAGCATTATACCTAAACTGGGGGACCCACGCATGCTTCTAAGCTTCCAGGACTGGATCCTAACCCTATATCGGAACAAGACCTAAGCATACAACCTTTCCCTCACCTCCCCCAAGAAAATTCAGGAGTACAAGCTAGTAGGTCTTGGACAACTGGGGGTCTAGAACTACTAGTCACATTGTGAAGTGCCCTTGTCCTGAAGGAGACACAAAGCTGTAGCGTGCAAACTCAGCAACAGTGACAAGTATAGCTCTGGAGGTTTAGGGATCAGACAGCTCAAACTGAATAGCAATACACAAGCAGAGGCCATGCAGTTTTGGGAACTGAGTAAAAGGGACCTTCCTCTAGGCAAGTATTAAGACAACTTTCTAGTCTCCTTGTCCAGCAGGAAGACTCCACTGTTGTATATTTTCTTATTCTGAAAAATAAATTAAACCTTGTTTATCTATAGCGCATTTATTTAATGTTGAGTCATGAAGTCTTTCAAAAGAGAACAGAATAAGCAAAACAATCTTTTAATATAAAAAAGACAACAGACCCTTTGTCTTATTTTCTGATGACCTTTCCAAGGTGCCTGAGCACACAACAGACAGGAAAGAACTTCATGGCCAAACTCAAAGAATCTAGTCCAGTTCCAACTCCAAAATCCTCACCTTATGCCCATGCATGCACACACACACCTTCAACTGACAAAGACACAAGATCCTTTTTCTCTTAATTAAGGAGGATTGTGTACATGGGTTCTTCATCTACACAGACAGTAACTCCTCTCCTTGTATGAAATTTGCTCTAAGCATAGTCCTGCAAAATCCACTTCCTCACCTGTTTGCCCTGAGTTTTTCTTACACCTCTGCAATAAGGAACTCATATTCAGCAGTCCATTAACAGCCAACTCTCTTCTTCCCACTAGCATTTGTTAATTCTTGCCGTTATGTTAGTGACAGTTAGAATTCCTCCAGGCAATGCTATTTTTTAAACTATCCAGTTTACATTGAGAACACTCACATACAATTTATATTAATACACCAGACAAAACATATTATACATTTTAGAAGGGGTCTACTATTACAATAAGGTGGTTCTGTTAATTATTTCTTTTAAGATATCAGGTCCTGCATACAATAGGTAATTTCTTTCTTGACTTCCCAACATGAAAAACAGCTCCTTGTAATCATTAAGAAAAAGAAAACAAAACCAGAACAAACAGAAGAGTGTATTTTGTAGGAAGCAGTATTAACTGATAGAAATTTAGTAGCAAGTAGGAAACAACAGGTTTCAATAGGATAAACATGCAGCTGAGAGGCAGGAACTCCTAATTTCCAGCTTAGGCCTTCCAGTCAGTTATAACTTGTCCAAGGCCGCATTTAACTTATGGTTCAATTTCCATAAGTGAAATAAATAACAAAAAAAACATACTCTAGGTTTTACTTGCCTTACAGCCATGTTATAGAGCTAATTAATGTTTGTATAATGCTGTGGTAATGCAACAAGTACTAATAAAACATGATGACTCCAGCCTTGGTGGTATCTTATTATTGTGCTTACACAGATTATAACCCATGATAACTATGACTGGAAGACAATCTTTGCCATAAACCCTTTCACGTGCTTATAACTTTCCAAGGTGTTCACTGCTGTGGTTGAATTTTTCCCACCTTTGTCTTTACCCAAAAGTGGATGTTTTGAATGCTTCAAAAAGGTTGGTTTTGATTGTTAGAAGTCATTCTCCCAGTGTAAAGCAATTCTGAATACTTTTAATGCTGAACTTCATGATTTCATCTTCTTAATTAGAATGATAGAGTTCTTCATAAGCAAAGTCATACCAAGTCTGAAAAAAGTCCTTAAGATAAAACTTTACAATGTAAAACTGAAGCATTAGGCACAGAAGGGGGAAAACCTACACGCCTAAAATCAGATATGGTAGACATTCTCAAACAGGTAGTTAACAGGAACATAGAAGCTCACCTTCTGAGAACAGACTGTAAGGTTTCCAAGAGAACATGAATACTGTAAACACAACAGGCAGTTCAGCTTCAAACTAAAATTTACAAAAAGGACTTGAAAAGTCCACTCGCCTCCTCCATACAGATGCTGCCCTCTGACCTGCCCAGAAACATTTCAAATACCTCCTGTTGCTGCTACCAAGGGAAATGGGATCCAGCTGCCACTGCTTCCAGCCAGACTGCCACTCACCTGGGATGGAAGTCACTCAGGGGAACAGCAGGCTCACCCATAGCCCCACACGTGAGAAAGTAGGGCTAGCAAACAGCACCACGCAAGAGAAAGGGAGAGAGAAAGATTAACAAAGCCTGGGCTGCAAGACCATATTTCTTCCCTTCAACCTCTCTTTCTGAGGGTTACAGGCAGGCTTATTCACACAGGTGCAGCAGAGCAGAAACACATGGTGCTTGTTCCAGCCTGGATTACACCTGAGCTAATAAGCCTCGCTGATCAGAGCTGGCTCTCAGCACTGTGGCTCTGGAAGCACGATGTAGACAAATGGAAGTTGGCTCTGGAAGGACCCAGTATGGGCCTGGGGTTTATTAGCTCAGGCTTTGCACCATGCAAAAGAATATAAACTGGCCCTAGAGGCCAAATAGCTTATTAAAGTGATACTGAGCCTGAGCTAATAAACCCTGACAGATCCAAACTGACTCTGCATGAAGTCAGCTCAGGTGTGCCTGCATCTGTGGCACAATTAATCCACAACTGCAATAATCCACTCAAAAACAACTGCGAGTCCACTACCTGAATTTAAAAATCACTTATTTTTACAGGAAACAAAGGAGTTAACTTTTGTTCAGTTATAGGGTTTCTGTTCTTCTGAAAGGAACATTGGGAGGTTCAAGAAAAGGAGATATCTGGCTTTTATGACTGCGAGACTAATCTTCCACAGCTAAATCAAGTCAATGCTATCTCATGATTTGCCTAAGTTACAAAACAGACAACATCAGTACATTTAGTGCTTCCCTTGGCTTGCCAAGAGAGGGGTAAAACCGAGAAGATCCAAGCCAAGTGCATTATACCACTGCTGGGAGGCATCAGAGTAGCAGAGAAGGCAGCAAGAATATTTAATGCAAAGGAGGGCTCAATATCAGAGACAAAAAAGGACAAAAAAAGGTCAAAGAGAAAATCCCCCCCCTTCTTTTAACTCTTTCTCTGCTACTCCATTCCTCCAATAACTATATGAATGAACCAAGTAATTCATGGATTTAAATGAGATTCTACACAGTTATCCCATAAAATTCTAATTGCCTGGCTTAGTCCTTACTGAAGACCCTAAAAATAGAAAGGAATAAAAAAAGATAAGACAAAAGGGAGAGAACAGTTGGATGATAATTGGAGAAGCTGAAAAGATGAAACATAAAGGACAGAAAGCAAACAATTTCTAAACAAAAGTTAAAAAGGATGGATTGAAGTTATCTGGATATAAAAGTTACTAGAAAACAAAGAAAGAGCCACAAAAAGGAAAACTGTTTGGGTTTTGTTAAAAATAGTTAAAATAAAATTGGTTGACAATACCATTGCAGTTGAAATACAGTTTTTGACTTTTAATCTCCAGAAATTATTAGTTTTTTACACTTTCATTAGTCTTTCAGCTAAGGTAGGTGTTTATTAAGGTCTGCAATTAGCCTCAAAATACCATCTCAAACAATGTAAGCTAAAGGAAATCATTCTAGTACTCATAACATGTGTTAAGCAAAAAAGGTTACTACCCTAACACAGCAGCATGTATTTCAAGCTGAAAATGTTCATTTAGAAGACTACCTTAAATGCATGTCTAAATTGGTCAGAGAAATCGTGAAGTTTTGTCTTTAACAGCCTACTGTAATAAAGTCTTTGCTTCTTAGCAACAGCTCCATGCAGGTCAAAGGTACTTGACCTTTCTGAGGATTACAACTGATTGCTCCCTGTTGTGAAAAACCCCACACAGGGACAAAAGCCACTATAAAAAACCCCAAACAGAGTTTGCATCTTGAAAGCATTGTTTTCTTCAACGCTCTCAGGGACAGTAGTCTGTCCTGCTGAACTAAAGTAATGTTCCAAGATCTGCCCAGTTTTGCTGATATCCAAACGGGTTTCCTGAAGAGGTGTGTCATTCCAGTCTTCCATGACCTCATGGCAATATCACTCCAGTTTAGCCATTTGCAGTCATCCTGAATCCTGCCTAAATTAGCAAAGATTCTTCCTGTTGCACATTAGAAGGGACAACATGAGTATAATAGCAGACTCAATCAGTGTTATTTTATGCACATATTTTGTGTTTCTAGAGATGCCAGTAAAGGTACATCCCTACACAGGGGCTTCTCCAAAACCACTTCTTTTGCCTTGTTCAATGCTTCAAAAATTCCATGCCCTAACCATGGGATCATCATGCAGGCTGCTGGTGAAGGGACAGTGAGGGTAGATGGCAATTCCTTGCTCCCCACCTATGCTCCTCTAGCAGGTTTTTTACACTATTAAGCCCCCATTTATGTGCGGGGGGGGGGGGGGGGGGGGGGGTCCACAAAAAAATAACCTCTGCAAAAATGCCACTATCTGAGCTGAGAATAAATATAAGAAGCACCCGCTGTTCATCCTTTAGCAAAGCTGAAGTTTAGCAAGCAGGGATTTAGGGACGAAAAGTGGAGTGATGCTGCGCACCACGGCACTGTGGGAGAAGGACTCTAGCAAGCGCACTGGTTAACCGTGCTAGCGCGGTGCGGGTGGGATCTGTAGCTCAGCCGGCACCTCCTCGCCCACAGCCGATGTCAGCATCCACCACCAGGTCAGACGCCAGCGCGGTCCCCACAGGTCCCCCCGACACTGACTGCAGCGGCGTCCCCACAGCCCCCCGACCCACACGGCTACTCACGTTTGATGCACCTCTGGGAGCCCGTGGCCTTGCTCCAGCCGTGGCAGCACTGCCCCCCGCAGACATTGACCCTGCGGGAACACCAAAGAGGGGCGAGAGTCCGGCGGGGCCCCCCTCGGCTCCACGGCCGGCCCCGCTCCCCATGCCCAGGCGGGCCGCGGGGCGGGCGCTGGGCCGGGGAGAGAAAAGGCGGGAAGAATGAAACCTCCCGAAGAGCGTTCGCGGGAACCTCTCGCCCGGCGCCGGCCCTGACTGGAAAGGCGGGCTGGCGCCTCCCGGAGGGGGCCGGGGACGGACGGGCACCCCGGGCTCTACTTTCAGGGACGCAAACGACAAAGGCGGGGGGGCTGCAGCTCGCCCCTGGCAGGACCGAGAGGGGGGCGGCTGCGGGGCTCCTCGCGCACTCGACGCCTCAGCCTCAGCCCGGGGCGGGGGTGCGGGCTGGCCCCGCGCCCGGACTCGGGTGCCGCGAAGAGGCGGCAAAGAAACGGGGAGGTTACGCTCCCAGCTGCTTTGCAGCCGGCCGGGCACCGGCGGCGGGCAGGTAACGCCGCAGTGCCCCTCAGGAGCCCGGCGCGGACTCCCCCGGCCCTCTGCCCCTACCTCCCTCCCCGAGAGGAGGCGACAACGGCCGCGAAGAAGGTGCTTGCGGGGGGAGGGAGGCTGCAGGCGGGCGGGCAGCACCACGGTCACCTGAGCCGCGCTGGGGAGCGGGGGGCGTGCGGGGCACGGCTGGCGGGAGGGCGCCTTACCCCGGCAGCGGCGGCAGCTGGTGCTTCTGGCGGAGGGGCAGGGCGGCGCTGCTGTTGCTGTGGGGGGCCGGCGGCGGCTTGGGCCGCGGGCCGAAGCGGGCCGGCTTGGCGAAGGAGGCGGCGTGAGCGGCGGAGTTCGGGTGGACCTGCCCGGCGGGGCCCAAGCGCAGCTGGACGCCCGCGCCGCCCGGCTTGCTCATCCGCCGGGTCCGCTCCAGGGTGCCCCCGCCGCCGCTGTAGCGCGTGTTCAGCTGTACATTAAACGTGCGCTGCTGCTGTTCCCCCCCGAGGAGGGCCGGGCGCTGATGCCGGCTGCCGGCGGAGCCCGCCCGGCCGGGCTGCAGGACGTACGTGATCCTCCTCAGCCTGCCCTTTTCGGAGGCAGCGAGCGCTGGTGACAAAAGTGCACAGGCAGCGAGGAGGAGGAGGAAGCCCCATCTGATGCGAGCCATTTCCACAGCGGGAGCCCCGGTGCAAGGGTTTCCTTGTGTGTGTGTGAGACCCGCTCCCCGCGCTCCGGCTGCGGATCCTTCCTCCGCTCGCTGCCCTCCCGGCTGCTCCAGGAGGAGAAAGGAAAAAAGCCTCAGGTTCCCCCCCACCCGCCCCCCAAACTGTTAGAAAAGTTCAGCAAACACGTCGCCCCGTGGAGCAGGAAAACATCGTTGGAAGAAAGGAAGCGGCGGGTGCGAGCCGAGCTGCGAGCCGGAGCGGGCAGGGAGGAGGAGCAGCAGCAGGGGAAGGGTGTTCGCTGGAGGGGGGTGGTCGCAATGGAGAGCAGATGTTTCAGCTGCCGGAGCTGCCAGGGGTCTGCGGGCGCGTGTAAGAAAAGGTCCTTAAGCCACTCCGGGCTGAAAAAAACACCCTCTTTTTAAGAGTTTCTCCGCGAGTGTGTGCGGAGGGGAGGGGGCGGGGGGTGCCCCTGCCCCGGTGCCGGCCCCGCGCAGCCAATCTGGGGCCGCCGTGACGTCAGGCGGCGCTCCCGGGGCGCGGGGGGCCGGGGCCAGGTGACGGGGATGGGGACGGGGAGGCCGCGCGGGTCCCGACTCCGAGCGGGGCCATCAGAGCCTGCGACAGACCCCGCGCCGCTAAGCAAGCCTCAAAACCACGAGTGTGACCTGGTGGGCGCTAACTGGCCGTGCTGCCTGCGGCACCGGCGCTGCTGCTGTCCCGTACAGCCGGGGCGGCATCCCTGTGCTTTTGCAATAGCTGAGCATTTGTGTTTTAATGGGTATGGGGGAGCGGAAGAGAATCAGGGTAATGCCCTACTCGCTGCCTGTGTCTTGCTCTGGGGCTCAATGCAACAGATTAAGTGTCCATCTGGGTAGAGCGGTGGTGTCAGATGGAGGCAAGGCTTTAACCCCCCACAAAAGCTTTATATACATGCTTTAGTGTGTGGGTAGGAACTCAATGAAAGCACTTACACACGTTAAAGGTAAGCACATTCCTCAGTCTCTGCCTGATGAAAGCCATGGATTTGAGATTGCAGAAATCCTAGCAGGATTAGGAGGGACCATATTCTTTCTTGTTTTTCTTTATGTTTGTAAAGCAGTATGTATTCCTAAAGAACAAAATACACACCACAATTGTACACTTGGAATTAATATATAAGCAAAACTACCTACATTTTTCTCCAGTGTGTCTTAACCGATGTCACCCTTTAGCATTGTAAATAAAGAAAAAAACAAAGTTCACAAAATACCCTGAAGGTTACATCTTTTAAAATACTCAGAAGCTGATGTGACTAAGTTCTTTCCAGGAAACTATTTGAAGAATCAAAGAGTTTGTAAATCCGATAGCTTGGAATCCAGGTCCTCCTCCCTGGGTTCTCCTCTGCTCTTTTCCAGAGCTTTAAGGACACTGACCCTGCCTCCGAACTGATGAGATTTTGTTGTTAAATGCTCTTGGCACAGCTATGCAGCTGACATGGGGAGCAGGAGGGTTTTACACTGACAGGGTTCCAGGCAAGAGCCAGCGTTAGGAGCAAAATGGTCCCTTCCTCCTTAGTTCTCATCTATTTAAAACTGCTCAAAAATAAATAGATGTTTTAAATAGATGAGAGTTCGGAGCTTTCTATAGTCACAGTGTAAGGGAGCCACATTGACATTAAAGGCTTCTGCTCCTATGCCTCCAGTGCTCTGAAGTGAAACCCAGTGTTGGAAAAGAACATGCCACTAGCACTGGGGGCTTCTAAATCCACAGTGGGTTAAACTAGAATGAAACTCTGTGGTGGTACAAAAAAAAATAAAAAGAGATAAAGCCTGAAAGTAACTCCAGCTTGAAGATAACTAAGAAGTTAACTGTGGGACCACTGCCTCCTCTCTTAGCAAACGTGTATGTCTGTTGTTTTTTTAACTTGGAAGACATTCTCAGCAACTGAACTGTTCAGTCTTCCAAAGGCTGATTATTGTCAATCTTGAGTATGCTAAATGTTTTTATAGTGTTTAGGGAACAAAAATTACCTTGAAACCAGAGAGGTGTGGTGAGGACTGAGTAAGTAGAGAGAAACTGATGTGGTACTCCGGATTGTTGCTCTGCACAAGGCTGCTGTCCTTCAGAAGTCTTCCAGAATGAGATCACAACTACGTGTGTGGCTGGGTTTGTTGAACAGAGGGCAAAAACTGCATCATTCCACAGCAGAAGCCAGTTGCTTTTAAGAAATGTGGGGTTTAAGTCATGTCAAGCAGGGGGCAAATGGAGTGTATTCCTGGCTACTGTACAGCAAATGGTAAGGGACCTCAAGGGAAATATATCCACAAAGGTGGATGCCTTGCATAAAATGATCGAGGTTTAAAAACATACTTGAAAAAATGTGAAGTATTAACTGAGATTAATTGTTTGAAGTCAAGCACTCCTCACAATTTTACATGGCAGATCTGACTTTCAGAGTTCTTTTTTTTCCTCTAACAAGGAAATCCACATTTCTCTGTTTTTCTGGTTTTGGTCACCTTTTTTTTATTTCCTACCCCCCCAAGTCTGGAGGGTATTGGGTGTTAGGGACCTGGTTTGGCTGCACTAACACCTTGGGTTGGCTGTAGAAGTTTTAAGAGCTAGAAGAGAACTGCAGTGAACCGCCACTGCAGTCCAAAGCTCAGCTCCAAATTTCTTCACGGTGTAGAAATCTCTGCTTCCAAAAGCCAAAAAGCTCATCTGTCCAGCACCAAAGAGCTAGATGCTGGCTTTTCAAAAACAAGCCAGGTGGCTACTAGAGTTCCTGAGGAACCTCCTGTAAATGATATCACTGCTCATGAGAAACCTCCTCTGGCTGCCTCCCCACCTCCTGTGGAAAACACACTGAGTTTGCAGCTGGCAGCAGGAGTTAGTGTCTCACACCACCTACCAGGCACACCACTCTTAAAGGGCTGGGAAAGCAATTCACGTTGTTTCTGTTCCTTACCTGCCCTGGTTTGTGACTAAAGGGTGAACACAGGGAAACATGAAGAGAGGTCCTTAGTCTGTACACCTCCAGACAGAGGGGCAGCCCTCTGGGTGCTCTGCTGCAAGAGCATAGCTGAGGCTGTGAAGGGCAGAACTGGCTGGCAGACTGGAAGCAGGACTGATCCAGGAGGCAGAATTGCTGCGCAATGAGATGGCAGGATTGCTTCAAGGGTTAAAGGCTTAACAGACAGGGGAGAAGCCAGTTTGAGAGTGTATGCACAACAAGAACCAAAATAGCATTATTCAAATCAAAATGAAAGCAAGGACTGTGGCCCCATGTCTCATGGAGGATGTGTCTGCTGCATAGGCTCAAGGGCAAAGCAGGGTCCTTTGCAGGATGCTTCAGGGAAGATGTACATTATGTTGAGGGTGAAGTCATCTGAGCACGGGTGATCACTCAGCCTTTCTTATGCAGCGTAGTGCCACAGTGTCTCCTTGGGACCTGATGTCCAGGTTAGCCCAGGAGCATGTTGAATGACTGGCAATGCCCACTGTGTCGGGCTACAGGGCCAGCAAGTGGCCCTGGTGCTCCTGTAGATCCACCAGGCAGCAAGCCTTAGCCTGCAAGGAAAGCTGGGTTGGGAGCTCACAGTTAACATATTAGAGTTTGACAAGGTTGTATGCTGTGTTCAGTCCCAATTTTGGCTATAGAAGAGCATTTTACAGTAGTGTAGCTCCATTAGCTTCAATAATATTACTCCAAACTTCTTCTGAGCTAAAGGAGGAAAAGCAGTCTCTATAATTTCTTGTAAGCTGAGAATCAGCTGGAGACCTGTATCTGCTGTTTTCGTTTTCCATACTATACAAGTATCTGCAAAAAACCTCTGTATTTTGCAGGCTAAATTATACTTTTAGCCACAGCTTTGTACAGGTAACATGACGCTAATTCAGAAGGTATTTCTTTTGAACAAAAGAGAACTACTTAGTCTCATTGTCATCAGAGTAGGGAAAAGACGCAACTGACCTTTATTATGTCACTAACGTATATAGCACACGTGACTCTGAATACATACATGAAGTAGACTCGTAGAGTAAGACTGTGTTGATGTTAGTATAATTTCTACATGGTATTTTTTGAACAGAACTGTACATTCCAACCATGACTGTTGTTTGTTCCTTCAGGCAGAAACTGTAATTACTCTACGGTTTGCAACTAATATCCTGAGGCCTCAACTGTTCCTGAGTGTTACCACAGTATAAATATCATTAATAACATTTCACAAGAAGACAAGTCCTGCTCACTCTATTCATTTAGGCACTTATTTTCACTTCCAAGGTACTCTGATAGTCAGACTAGGTCTGGACGGATGTGTGAGGCTTGGAAGGAAGTGGCTTAGCTTTGCTGAATCCATTCACTACCAGTGGCCCTGCTTTGTGACTTGGGGATCTGTAATGATCAGCTCTGGCATGTCTCAGTGTTTCCAGACTCACACTACATTACCTTGGGTAAACAACCTTCTGCCTCCCCCTCCTTGGATTTCCTACCATGAATGCATCTTTGTAGCGCCTTGCCCAGCACCTCCTCTGAAAGAAGTCATCTCCCAATGCATAGTTCTTCCCACTGCGATCAGGGCTCTGTTGCATTAGGCACTATACACATGTGCCAGCAGATAAATCATACCGGCTTTTCTGACTGAGTTCCATGATCCTGAAGCAGACTAGATTTTCAGGGATGAAGGAACTTTGATAATGAGACTTAGAGCTTGGTCTGTATATGAATTCGTATCTTGGAGCAGTATGGGTCGGTCCTGTGTGGCACTGGTGTCTGAAGCAGTCAGATTAGCACACAGATAGTCCAGGACTACAAGTCTGGATGGGAAAAGAAGACAGACTGATGATAGCTAGGGTAATGGTCATCACTCCCCCTCAGACTACTACCGAAAGAGATTGCCATAAGGCCTTTTTTTTTGTTTTTTTTTTGCATTAATTCATACTGAAAGTTGAATCCATTTGGCAAAAGTCTCATGCCAGTCTATTACTACTGACCACTGCCATATCCAACAAAATACATGCTTAAGGCAAGTAGGAGTTGGCTTCTTTCCAAGTTGCTGACATAACTGTCATAGTAAAAGAAGTTGTGTGGATTTGCATAGTCTCGAATTACGTTTTCCTGAACTAGCAGAAATCTCTACTAGAATATTTGGCAGTTTCACAGTTATCCTCACATACATAAAATAACTGATTCAGAAATACAAGATTTTTTTTCAAGATATGAAAATCTCCACACTGTGCTGTTGCTATTATTCTTCGCCTCAAAGAAATAAATATATCTTGTCTACAAAACAATTAAAATATCCATTGAGCTTTTTTATTACAGTATTCCTTGCAGTTGCTTGTTTCTTTGTACAAACCCATGTACTCTGAAAATAAATAAACTGCAGAGGAAATTAGGTGGAAAGACCACAAAAATGAGAAAATACATTTAATTATTTCACTTTACCTTAGGAGAAGACGTGTTTAAACTAACACATTCTTCACAAAAGCAAAGTAAATATTATAACTAATATTTGAAAACTCTCGCAGCGTGGCTATGTCATATGCCAAGAATACTAACCTCTACAAAAATAAACTTCAGCAGTGGATCCTGATTTTTCACTGTCACACTGTGCACTGCTCAGACTTATGAAAGCTGAAGGAAAAAGCATCTGTGTAAAATAAAGCTCCTCCAAACTTGAATTAGCATCAAAGAATGTCTTAAAGATTTCATAATTATACATAATCCAGGCAGACCAGCCCATCAGTGTAAGTGGAAGAGAAGCAGACAGAAGCGGTATGATACTATGGAAAGAGGAGCCACAGCTCATGGGAACACCAGCCATGATTGCCCCTGCAGCAGCTGCTTAATAACCTGACAGGTAATGTTTTCACCCCCTTGTCTCCTGCTCCGACATCTTGGGGTGACGCTGGATGGCCAGCTTGGGTATCTACTGCCTGCTTTCACTTTGCTCTCCATGTCGCAAAAAGAGAAACCCAGCCCTGCTTAGACTGCTGTGCTAAAAACTAGTACCCAATCTTGACTGACAGGGTAAACAATTGTTTAAAGACCAGCTGGGCACACAGAGCAGCAGCTCATGGCTCTCTGGATTGAAAAAAAAAGGGCAGAATACTATTTCTAATGATGCATTTGGAGGAGCTCCCAGCCACACCAGTGTTAGAGGTTGGGAGTATGTGTATAGGTCCTCTGTCTGCTGGTCTTTCAAGGTTTGTGGTGGAAGGTGATGAAATGAAAATTACAAGCTTTTTTTTAAAAAAAAGTAGGTAGGGAGAAAAATGCTGGGCTTTCATTTCCATCACTTTCTCTCCAACAGCAAAAGGCGTCTGCAGAGGTGTTTAATGTCAGTCTGCAGTGTTTCTGTCTGTGTTTTGCATCAGGATGCTTAAACGCTGACCCTGGTCTGAGCAGAAGGACCTCTGAGGGTCCCTTCCACCCTCAGTTATTGCGTGAGTCTGTGATGAGGTGTGGCGTCGTGCCTAACAAGCAGCCTCAGGTGGAAACACGCACAGCTTGTGCCCATTTTGGGTGGGACAGAAACCAGTTTCAAGAAAGTAAGCCTGCAGGGTAATAATGTACAAGGCTTCCTGGTGTAGGCTGCAGGTGGGAAGGAGCTTGAGGACTGGAAGAGCTAGGACACGCCAGAAGGGATGAAGCAGGCCCCAGAAAAAGGCTAAACACCTGAGCTCAAACATGACGCCAGGCACAGCCTGAACTGATCTTGCCACCAGGCAGGTTGTAACATAGGAGTACCGTAGAGAGACACGTCAGCCCAGCACAGAGCCTCACCTGTATTTAGACAACAGAAATTCACTCTGGCCTTAGAGCAAAGGGGCTTAGCCAAGAAGGGCCTGGTACGAGCTGACAACACCAGGTAATTAAAACATGGTTTGCAAATGCCAAATCAAAGTGATGTGAGTGACTACTTCTTCCAAAGCAGATGAACTGTAGCTGTCCCAAATACCCTGCGAGATCCTGAGGAAAACAGGCATGTGGAGGTCAGAGGAAGCCAGTGACTTGATTTATCCTTATGACACTAGCCTCGCATCTGATTCCTAATTAAGGGCTTTTTTTTTCTGAGGCAGGCTAAGCACACCCAGCAGTAGTTCAGATGCTGTTTCATTCCTGTGCAAAGGGACGGCAGCAGAAGCCCCCCTCCAGAGTGGTCTTCCTGGGACACAAGAAGGAGAACGGGGGAAGAACCTGCCTAGCACTTATCAGCAAGAAGGACTGTGATCCTAAATTGTGTGCAATGGACCACCACGCCCCACAAAGGGGGCAGGAGCATAAACAAGTAGATATGCTATTTTTCTCAAAAGGCTTCAAACTCAGTGAGCTGCAATCAATGGAAAGATTTCCTACTGATTTTGCTGGTCTCTGGATTGAAGCCCATATGTGGAAGGTAGAGTATTTTGTGCAATGGCTTTAACCTGCCTCAGAATCTGTCACATCCCCAGATCCTTTTTCCATTCCCATTGGTCAGAGTCAGTTTTGCAGCATTCGCCTGTTGGGCTCAGGACACTGAGCCTAAACAAAGGATGATTATGAAAATTATAAATTTGTATCCTCCCTTAACAGCTGCATTTAAAATAAGTCTCTATAATTGTCAGATTGTTTTAAGCTTGCCATCATAATTTAGCATGCTTCCCTAAAGCAGTACTGCAGTAGCAGATGAATCCAAACAGTGCAGGGCTTGTGGTCTGTCCACAGCATACCCACGACATCGTCCTGCTCTCAGACATTCCCGTGGCGGCCAGCCGGTGAGTCACGCAACCGCAGCTCCTCGCTGCCGGCAAAGGGAGCCCACCTGAGGGGCAGCCTTTCACTCCTTCCTTCATCCAGGCACTCACTCACTTCTCCCAGTGGGGCTCCAGTCTCCGGCATAGGCAATGTCTCCGCAGAGACGTACTGATGGTCTCTTCATAAGCCTTTTGAACACAAAAGCAGGCAGTCCCACTACACATCTGCAGGCTGATTTATTAGAATACAAAGATTGATTTGCAGGGCAATATAAGATCACATGCAGCAGACAGGAACAGCATGCACAGAGTCTTTTAGCTACACACATCTGTATTCCTCTCTGGAAATAACCTGAAGATGTGCCTCAGTGCTAAATAGTCTGTCTGTGAGTTAGATTCTTGTTTGAATCATACGTAGTTGGGCTGTAAAGAGTAGAGCCGTTATCTGTCCAGACTAGGGTCATCCAGGAAAGCAAGCATTTGTAGCAAGCAGTTTCAGCTCACGTTGCCCTTCTTTTTTTCCTTTTACTTGTGTTGACTTTTAGCCAGTGGCACACAAAAAATCCAGAAAAGTCTCTGGATTCAGGATCCATGCGTAGATGAATTTGCTAGCTCTGTTCATATTAAAGTTCAACATTTCCAGGAAAAAAAATATGCAGATTTCTATCCTTTTCTTTCAAAATAAGCATAGCATTTTCAAGGACCACACTTTTGACCTATCAGAGTACGTACAATCTTGAACTGAAAAGATGTAATCTGAAGACAAAAAGAATGATCTCCCTCTATACAGAAGCTTCTCGTCTCTTCCTATTCAAAACACTTGGATGGCCATCTCTGACCTAAGATCAAGTAATTTCTATACTCCTTCTAAGCTGAATTCATCTATGTTGCCCCTCATTTTCTGTGGGGCTGTAGCCATGGATGACAAGGATTGGGATTCTTCTCCAGGATGGTTAGTTTGATGACTTCCAGCAAGGTCCCTTGCAGGAGTTTTTCAAGCAGAGTTGATTTAAAGGCAACTGCAATTATGAAAATTAGAAATTATGACTGCCAACTATTTAAATTGAGATAAACCCTCTCCAGTTGAGAGAACACCTGAACAAAGGCCATATGTAAGTTCTTAGCATTGATTGGCAAAAACACCAGTGGGTTTTTTGGGTGTTTGCCAGTTTTGCTTAAGATATACTATACAACGTTCTCAGGGTCTGCGGGAATATCTCACGATTCTTTACAGTTCAGTTCATCAAATATTGACATTTTCAACTTCAGTGTTTCATTATTTAAAGCACCTTTTGCAAGCCACTATCATACAGTTCTTCAGTCTTCTCTTGCCTTGTACGTTATCATGTATCTTTCGAAGACTAGAATAGATTTCTACTAAATGATTTAGCTCTACTCAAATATAGGGCTGATAAATTGAACTTTCACTCCTACTACCTGTTATTATGTTTTATTAGTTTTAAAATGAGGTGGGTTTTTTCCTTCTGAAAGAACTTAAGATTTGTTTTTATTGCAGAGAGGATCTAGGTGATTTGACAACACAATTAGGTAGAACAAAGTGTTTTTACAAAACTATACAAATAGTTCGTTACTCTGAACAAAAGATTCACAACAGCGGTTTAAATATTTCCTCATAATTTGATGTAGGGTTTGTAAAAAAAAATCCATATTCATAAGTCATGTATTAAAAGTGTTTGTTTGGAATCTGCACCCAAATCTCATCGCATCTCTCTTCCCCTCTGTGATCTCCAAGTTTTCAGGCAGGCAGTGCCTGAGGATTAAGTTCTGCCCTGTTCTGGAGAAACTGGGGAGTTTTGCTTAACTTATGCATGTTTTAGACTGCTATTAAGAGCTCTGATCAGCACATTAGAGAAGTAGGGTTTTTTTTCCCTTTTAAAACATGTTGGTACAGATGAGCTGAGGCTGAATTTGCATTTAAACTAAACCTCTTTAGCAAGTAATTTTCTTGCAAGTAACTCTTTCCAAATGTTTCCACAGCAAATTTTTTAAAGTGCCCATAATGTTGTCACCAGGCAGGTGGCTTATTATTCATATTAGGAATAAAAATCAAAAAAGAGTTCTGGCTGCATTCTCTAATGGAGCTTTTTGTGAATGAGCATATGGGTATAATACTGTTGAAAGAGCTACTAGTTCCCCTCAGTTCCTCAAAGCAGGGAGCATTTTTCTTTATGTTTTCATAAGTGTGTCTGCTGTAAAGAAATGTATGATGGTTTGTCTTGTGTATTGAAAAAGAGTTGATGTGACCACCTCATTAATTACGACATATGTGTTGAATACTCCATTAGCTATTTTTCACAGTTAAAAGAAACAGGCATCTTTTTCCTCTCTTGCTGTGCAATAATCTTCAGTACATGTTAGCCTTTATCCTGTATCATGAAAGCTTATCTTCTCAGCAAAGGAGACTTCAAGTTCTCTCTCACTGGTAAAGTAGTTTAGCTCTATGCCAAACTGGAAAATTTCACCCTTCCCCAGGGGTAAATAAAATCCCTATAAGCAAGAGTTCAAGTCGAGCAACTTCTTCACTAGTTACTCTTTCCATGAGTCACACGCTTCTCTTCTGCAGAATCTGTCCAGCTCCTTGTCTCAGCAATATAAGATCAGCGTAACCCAAATTATCTTTTATAGCTGAAAAGAATACTAACCTCTAACACTAACAAGAATAGAAGCCCTGTGCAGCTACAAACCAAACTTTTTGCCTCTTTTCCTTCTGGAGTTTTCCTCACTTTCCCATTCCTCTTGCTGTTTTCCTACGTCTGGCTCTCTAATCGAAACAACATGCTTACCTTTTAGGTTTCTCATATTGATTATTTCTAAAGCAGCCACCAGTCTTCCTAATGTTTTTCCGTCAGGGAGATGCTCTTCTCTTCTTATACTATCTGATCACATCTGCATTGGGAAATTATGTTGTTCGCATGTGATCATTCTTTGCAGCACTGCAGTGCTAAGGCTTAGACTTAAATCAGCAGCAGCTTGGGGGTGGACACTGAGCCTGGGTTCAAGGGCTAGCACTGCCTGTTACAGTCCACTTCTAGTTTGTAATAAGATTCTTATCTTGGGAAAAGCTAATGCTCTTTGAGCATACTGGCTGATCCTGTAATCAATTAATCTTGCACAGTGTCTTAACTATTCTATACAACCATTGTTTCCACAGGGTAATTCCAGCAAGAACAATAAAGAAGAAAATGTTTTTACTTTTGTGACTTAAAAAAACAGAAATAGTGTCTCAGAGGATAACCAGTTTTGTTCAAACAGGGAAATATAACACAGTGATTCGCATCTTCCCGGGCTAAGTGTTATGTATGGTATATGGGAAACCTTTCTTCAAAAGTAAGAAAATAACACATTCAAAAGAACAGTGAATACCTAAACTGGAAATGTGGGTGAGAAGCCATGAGTTAGTTTTTGTCACTGATAGTGCTGATTCCACATATTACCAGCCCATCTGAAACACTGTGCACAGTAAGCAGAGCGGTCTCGAGGGGGAGCTTTGATTTTTATTGGGTATTATGGCGATATGTGCACAAAGGTCTGTGTATTGTCCAAGAGGATCTTGTCATAGACAATAATCCCACTGAAGCGCTTGGAATGTTTTCACAGTTTCATTTTCCAGGATATCTCCAGAAGTGTAGCTGGTGATGTCTAGGCATTGTGGAAGACGAATTATATTCTCCTGACCTTCAGTAGTAGGTTAAGCCACTACGTAGCCTGTTGAATCCAAAAGGAGTTACACTAATATTTTGGCTGCCTAAATCTGTAATTTAAAGATGTTTGGAGTAACAGGTTTATGAGTATACTAGAGTAACACAAACTATAGCACAAAACACTTTCAACTGCAGGCAATGAATTATTCTTTGTTTATCTGTATTTGTTTTACTAGGTCTCTTTTTTCTACCTCCAGGTTTTACAGTATACAAGAATAAGCATCATTAGGTTTTATATATAACAAATGCCAATGTACTTAGAGGAAAAATCCAAGCCCCATAACAGGTTTTGCTTTGTTTTAAAAGTACAATGGTGTGAAAAATGAGCACATGTTTACGTTCCCTTTTATCACTTTAGAGTGTTGTCTGGCTTTTCCAAACCATATACATAAATATGACTATATAACCTGCAGCTAGGAAAGCACTTGTTTAAACATGCACATGCCCACAGTACCGTAATTTACAGAGACCCAGAGCTGGTACCATGTTCTGACAGAAATTTAGGGTTACACCACATGTACTGAACAATTGCTCTAATGTTTGAAATACAATGGCTACACTGTTTTGTTTCCAAGTTCTTTGGGAAAAATCAGTACAGATTTTTTGGTACGATATTACCCCTCTAGGTACCGTAGAAAAGAATTCAGTGTATTATTTCTGAATATATCTGTTTCTTATAATACTGTAAAAAAAAATCTTCAAATTAAAGCTTAGGCACAACTTACCCACTGGCACTTGGGGCCAAAACTCCAAAATTCAGTGGAAATGCTGTGGTAGCCTGTGGATTTGGAAGCTGCAGGTGGAACACTAAAACACAAAAAACAAAACAGGCTTGCTAAAAAAATCTCCAAGTTACATATACCAGTTTCATTGTTATAAACCCCTGAGTCAACCAAGCACTTTGTTTTATGAGGTGTTACAGAGTCAGAGGAAAAGGGGTTGGGGGACTGTATCAAAGTAACAGTGCAAGGTAAGGGAGGAAAAAACGCCACATTTGTCCCTGTTAGAAAACAATTCCGTGCCCTGGGTGCAGTCGCAATATATGCTGTATAACCACACACATCCTGGTGCTCCTCAGCCCAGAGAAGTTCACTCAGAAAACTCCAAAGGTTTTCCCAGCTTAGTCTCACAGGTTTCCCCTCCATAACACTGCACTGGTCACAGTCCAGCCACCTCTGCCTACGGCCACTTCTCTGTGAGTCGTTGTAAGACAGACAGATTTTGCTAACATGTTCATTTTAAGCTTATTTCTTGATGGGAAGTCATCCCTCTGCTGTCCTGGTGTCCAAAACTGACCTTGTCATCCGAACTCAAGGAAAGCACTTGTGTGACGCGATTGCACTAAGCACAGAGCTCCCAGTAGTATGAGAGGATGTACTAGGCTGTCAGGAAATCTCTCTGCAAGGCTCTAAGAGGAGGAGAAGGCAGCTCAGCTGTTCAAAATGACTTTTTTTTTTTGAAAGAGACGTTGAAAAATGTGAGCCAAAAAGTGATCTTTGTAGCCTTTGCAGGACCTCAATGGTCTCTGCTGCATTTGACTCAGCTAGACAGAAACCTTTGACATAGTTACAGGAAGGTTACAGAAATGGTTTTTTTCCTTGCACTTTAGTAGTTCTCGGCAAAAATTTCAGCTATCTGGGTTTAAACTGACACTGCTGTGGCTCACTGTCTGCCTCGGGTTCATTTCTAATGCTGTCTGCTTCTATTAAGCAGCTAATAATACTCACACCTATGCAACACTTTTCATTTATAGACTTCAGCACACTGGCACAGCTGCACCCCTGTTTTACACAGGGCAAAAGTCAAGGAACGCAAGAAGGACACTGGATTTTCTAATGCACTTTGCAATTTGGGTGGCAAGGGGCTGACGGATATTACTTGTTTTTTTCCTCTGGTGTGCTGGAAAAGGGTTTAATTAGCCACAGCAGACTTCAAGTGTGCAGCCATTTATGGGGCTGAAGGCCCCACAGGGTTCCCACACATCCTGCGGGCACAGCTGGTTGTGCTTTGGGCACGGGGGCTCAGCCCAAAGTGTGGCAGCACCCTCCCGCCGCAGCCCCGAGGCACAGCACGTCCGCTACACCCAAACACAGCCTGCTCCCACATTACAACGATAAGTAGAAATAAAAAGGAGGGAGACACACAGCCTTGGAAAGGTCGGTGCATGGGGTCAGAAGGAAGGCGAAGGGGAGAGGGAGATTGTGTAAGGAGGAGGGGGACACACTGCAGAAACTTCCAGAAGGGTGAGGGAAAATGCATTCATGGAAGGAGGAGAGGGGGCACTCTCTCCACCTCATACACTCAAGTTTTGATCCAACAAAATACCTAAGCATTGCTTAAGTGTCCTTTGAATTTGGGGAGCTGGAATACAAATGAGGTGCCGTGTGCACCTGCACCTGGTAAGATCTGAATCAAGGGTGTGCAGGCAGATTTAAGCCTGGAGTTCCCTGTTTTGAGTGCCTGAGTTTTGCAGTCACATATCTGTCCATGTTCCTGCCCTGTACTGGAAACATTCACAGATTTATAGCCCAGTTCTGATTACCATGCCCAGGTAAATGAAAGCTTAACAGAAGAGGAAGACAAGCCCCTATCATTGCACAAGAACAAAATGGACCATGAGGCAAGATCCCAGGCGTAAAGGGGCCAACAGTGCAGTCTTTGTTAGGAGCACCCCCATCACCCATGGTGCAGAGGTGTATCAAGCTTCATTTTCATAGCCTGTAGAGTTTTTGCCCCACCATTTCTTTGCAAGGCTAACACCCTCTTTTAATTTCCAGCCTCCATTTATCCATCACTGCTTTATAGCGACTCCCTGCTTTTGGTGTGAGAAATTTCTTTCCATCTTAGCAAAGTTCGGGGCTTTTCCTGAGTGGATAACAGGTATGTTGAGTTAACTGCAGGTCTATTGGCACAGCACCTATGGATTAATAACAACTGCTATGTTAATATAGGACACTATATTAGAATATCCCAGTTTGGATGTAAGAGAAAGACTATACATCTAGTGTACTTCCCAACACCTTGCCAATTACTAATATAAAACATTAATTTCCTTTACAGAGGTGTAGACAATGTTCTTGACTTAAACCACTAAGAAACATGTGATATTTAAGAATCATTAAGCAGACTAACAGATTTATCAGTTAAATAACTAAGCTTTAGCCTTAACAAAACATTTAAATAACGTAGCCTTAATAAAACATTTAAATAGCATGAAATTAATGCTTAAATAGAGACATTAGAGACAACACACTTCAATAACTTTTTACAAAACACCAAATAATAGAGAGTTTAGTCTGGCAGTGAAGCTTATCAGATTAAAAACCATGAAATATTGGGAAGCATACAGTTACCTGACAATTAATCTCCTCACGGCTTATGTGTTGAACAAGAAATACACACTGGGCCCCTCTGTTGAGTACAAAATACTTTTTGTGTGGTTTAAGTTTTAAGGCATTTGTACGTTTACCAGTTAGATTGCTAGTTCAAAAAAAAAATCAACAAAGAACAGAAGTATATTCTAAGAATAGGCTATCAAATTTTTATAGCATATGCATCCAAATACTCAGAAAAAACATAATCTGACTCTTTCTAAAGCAGTTTAAAGAAAGTCACCAGCAGCTGCTAGGTTCTGATTTCCTTTCAAAATTAGATTATTAATTTAGGTGCAACTAGAAGGTAAATTTGGCCATCCCAGTTTGAATCTCAGTCTTTGTATAACATTGTTCCCTATTTTGTAACGATGCGCTATTTACAAAGAAATTCTGAGGTGCTGGAAAGCTGTGCCATCCAACAGCTGGCACAGCCAATCAAAAATAGGATTTTCTTTTTAAAGTTAATATTGCCATTCACAGCCGTGGGTTGTGTGTGGCTCTAACCCAGCTGTTCAGGATAACAAGGGAGCAGACAAAGGCATGTTTCGCCCTTTCAGACCTTGCTGCACTGCTTCTGCTTAGCTTTTGCTTTGGGAAATGAAGGGAGGGTATGGGCTGCCAGCTGGCGGATACCCCTGGGAGCTGATGGGCAGAGATATCTGTTTCCTTGAACCTCCTGCCCACTCATCCACATGGGCACAGACTAGGACAGAAACTTGGTGTGGGGCAAGGAAGCTGGGGGCTGCAGCCCACCTTCGCTGCCCCTCCACCTGCTGTATGAGGGAACACCCCAGGCTGGAGCAGACCCCTCCAAGGGCTCCCCTCCTTGCCAGGGCTGCTCCCTCCTGGAGACTGAACACTCAGCAAATTTCTGCCTAGAACTGGGTAGGGGAAACCAAAACCAGGCACCCCCACCACTTTGAATCTTTGGTCACATTTGAGGGAGTGAATGTAAACAAGTGTGCTGTGATACCTCTGTGTGCATGGGAAAGCAGGCAGAAGGCAGGGCTGCAACATGCACATGGGAGGTATACACAAAACCCTAAAAATAAGAGGCTATAAATGTACTGCAGAGTCAAAAGCAAGTGAAATGTTTTCAGAAAGTCCTAAAGGGAAGAGTGGAAGAAAAGCAGACCAGCCCTCTGGGAACTCTGCTTTCCTAAGTCATAAAAACCTCTGTTTTCCCCGTCTGGAAAAGTTGTCCACAATGCTCAGAACAATATGTGTTTATTTTTAGTCTTTTACACCAAATAACCATGAAAAAAAAAGTCAGTGTCAACTGCTGTGAGTGGCAAAAGTGCCACCTTGTAGTTGAGAGAGATACGTTGTTAAAAGCTGCACTTTGAGACATGAAGGTGAAATTGTTGAACAAAGTTAACAAGTAAACTTAGTACTTCAGAAACATGTTTATGTCCTTAACTAAAACATGTTTTCCAAATGGCTTTAGTTTTTTATGCCATCTGTAAAAATATTTCATGTTTTTCACTTATGAAATTAGCAGAAATTTAGAATCTCAAAAACTTTTGAAAAATGAACGTGCCAAATGTGTTGTTAATAAACCAAAAAAGATATTTTATTGAATGAAATGGTTTGAAAACAAGCCAAACTTCCAAAATGGAAAGGAAGATACATTTTTGCTTCTTTTTCTGAAGGCATCTGACTGTGCAGGAATGCTTTGTTGAAAATTTAAAGATGGACAAATAATCAAAAACTTGGTGGAGCATGGAGCAACAGACTGTATTAATTAAACCACAATTATCTTTGCGGCACTATTTGGTTTTGCATGGTCCTGCAGTATATTCATGCATATTGTATCTAAACCTGCTATCGCTAGATAGACAAAACTCCAGACATCAGGAATTTGGTTTGGCTAAGTCAAGCACAGTGACTTATTTCAGATGCTGATATCTGCTTCTTAAAAAGAAGCATTGTTACTTTTTCCTGTATATTCTATAGCCGTCCTGACTGAGGCTCAGATCGCGTGGGCGTGCTCAGGGGAAACCTTCAGACAACACCCAGATATTGCAGAAATTTATGAAGCTGTTAATGAGGCTTTGCCTGGGAGTGTTGCTGTATCTGCAGCTTAACTGGGTCAGAGACTGAAGCTCCTGGGCACCCTCCCAGCTGCTCACTGTTGCTTTTTCTTTTTTCCTCTGCCAGAAGTTACGCTCCTCTGAGATCTGCCTCTGTCACTGCATGCTTAGGGTGACATTGTGAAATTATGTAGTTGTCATTGTCGTGATTGCTTTATCATTGATACCTCTCAATAGGTACTCACTTTATGGATAAGATCACACCTGTATATCTCTTAGGTCAGGGATAGTCATCGGCTTTTTAGTTTATCATGGATGGTAACCAATGCGTAGTGAGCTTGGTCAGTGGGCTTGCTGACACCTGCACACACCAGCGAGGCTAAGGCTGCTGTAGGAGTCCAGAGTTTATGGCAGCAGAAAGTCATCACAGGCACTTCTTGCCTTGAGGGGCTGGTGACCCCCTCTGGGTACGTGAGCCTCTCTTGAGCAGCCCTCCTGAGAAATGGAAACCTCTGGTCCAGTTCACTGGGCTAGTCCTTATTCTGAGACTCTGCTGTGCCATAAACGCAGACTCCCTCAGATGCCAGTCAAAGCCAACCTTTTAGTCTCAGTTTGGCACACCACAGGATAGGTGTTAAGGAACAGATACAGATAGGGTTTCACTGCATTAACAGATGTGGCAGGGTTCCCCAGAAATCTAACAAACTATAAGCAGGGGACGAGGTGGTAAGAGGCTGGGGAGTTTTGGCAGCCTGCCGCTGCAAGCCAGTGTTTGCTGTGTGCATGTCATGGGCAGGTCCTGTGCAAAGGTCACACTAAGCTAAACATTACAAATCCTAAAAGGTCTTTGCACAATTAACATTTTCAAAAATATATATATTATATCAAGTGCTGTGTTTTAAAGAGGTCAGGAACAGGAGAAGGTAGCCTGCAGCCAGGAATGTGCTAATTAAAGTATACAATAGAAATATTAACCAAGTGACCTTAAGGGTGGGAAGGAGGTAGGAGGAAGGGGGAAGACATGACATAATCCCCTTAGTGCCATGTTATAGTCCAGTGCCCTGAAAAAATGGGGCAGAAAGACAAGAAGAGAGCAGTCCTGCCATCCTGGCTGGGAAAAGCTGTCTCCACCGAGGCAGTGGCTCTGCCTGGGCCTAAAAACCACATATAACGTCTCTGAGCACCCACCAGTGCACACCACGGCTGGGGTACACAGTACACAGTGGCCTACAGCCTCATGAGCTCATGGAGACCCTAGAGAGGATGCTTACCAAATGTAGTTTTAATAGTGAGTTTGGTTTTACTTTTTCCTACCTTTGTATAACAGATCGATGGTTTGAAGCAAGCCTCTTCATTTAGCCTCAGTTTAAGGGAAAATCTGACTGTAAGTAACCTCACACAATAAAGCACTCTGTTCCCGCGAGCATGGCAAAGTTTAAAGCTTTTCCTGTTACCATCGTCCCTATCTATATTTTTCAGGATACTGTAATGATAATATAGTCAGCCTCCTCTTAGTCACACAAGCTGTTTGGGAGATGATATCTCTGGGTTTGAGGTGGGGGAGCATCTGCCAGCAGACTGCTTTAGCCAGGAAAATCCTCTGGCACACAGGGTGAGCCAAGAGCCTGCCAAGTACAGAGCACTACGAGGGAGTTTGTAATGAAGCAACGAAGACTGCGCATGCTTCTTTGCCTCTGTTTTCTTGCTGCTACGGAGGAGCATCCTTACATTATGGCCCAGCTCCTGGCTTGTTTTGTTTAGATCTACCAGCTCATCTCCCTTTTCTGTCCTCAGCTGATCTTGCAGGTAAACTGGGCTCTTCCTATTGAAAAATCTTGTTTGTCTCTATCCCCTCTTCTTCAGCACCATCCTTGTGTGTGGCTGTGAAATCCCTCACTTAGTTCTTTCTGTCCCTTGATCATGACCTGATGTCTTTATCAGCATCTGATGTTCAGGCTGCTGGGCATACAGCACACAGCAGCTTGGGGCTGGATTTCCCGGGCAGAAGCCTGGGGAGCTGTCAGCAGTAGTAATGAGGAAGAAGGGTGGAGAATCTAAGCCAATTTCTGTCACACAAATATACTATCTTAGGGTATTTAGGGACCTCATAGCAGCTTGGATATTCATGCCCTTTACACCTGCCCACACTTCGCTTGGATACTGTATTTTTCTTAGCATTTTTTTCCTGATCTTTAGAATACCATTTCGAAGCGGCTCTCAGTATCAGCAGCAGGATGAATAGGGTAGACCCGTTCAACTTTTAATTTGTAGTTTGCGCCAAGAATAGTATTCAAATATCAGCTCTTACAACTACATAAACTTTCTTACATGCAAGCACCCAGTCAAAGGAATGCATGCCCATACCAAAAGTTCTTTCAATACCTTTGCTGGCATCTGTTGTATATTGCCTGAACAAAGAAAGAGAATGGGTCTTTTCAGACATTTAGCAATTCATACCTAAGGTCTTTGTTTCTGGGGCACAGGAATGAAGCTGGCCCCCAGGAAAAAAAATGGTTAAAAAGACCTCAATGTAATCTTGTTTCCCTTCATGATTAACTGCAGCTAGGAAAAAAAGGGGATCTCTTTCATGAGCTTTAGGTCACTGGAAACACACTGGAGTCATGCTGCTTTGTCAGCTGCACAGGAGCTCCTAATGTGACACACTGCTAAAAGACACAATGCTGCTCTTGGATACACAAGCACATACCCAAGGGTACATCAAGTACTATGGCTATGGTATGTCTGCATGCAGTCTTGAGCAATTACTGCTAGAATACTGTCCAGGCTTAGTGCTTGCGGTTCAAAAGGAACGCTGATAAGTTATAGAAAGTTCAGAGAAAAGCCACAACAGTGATTAACATGGACACGACCAATCTTCCTTGTCCTATAAGCCCTGTACCAAAATCTTTGATCAAAAGCCAGGAAAGGGGAACTCCAGGAATAATCAGTAGAAGACAACATTGGTCCCCCAGGAGTCCCACCACTCACTGCATGAAAGCTGAGACAAGGCCATGATAGAAGATGGGCTGGTGACTCACCTTCTTCCATAACCATGCCATGGTCCTGGCATGAGATTGCACCTTCACTGCTTGCATTTTATGTAGCTCAAGTGCTACTGGTTAGCCACCTGGAAAATAAACATCATATATGAGAAAGACCATGAATTCAGATGACTTAGCTCATCAAAAAGAAGGTTAAGGATTGACATGTTCAGAGACTGATACGTGAGTAGCGACTTTGATAACAACTGTTCAATTCAGCAAAGGAGAAGGACTCTGAAGGTTGCTTATCCTCATTTCTTAAGGTGGACAAACTCTTTTTGAACGTAATCCAGCATTTGGCATTTTGAAAAAGAAAGCTCGAGGCAGCCATAAACTCCTCTTCTTCCCTCTTAAAGCCATTCTCCTCTGCACAAGCCTGTGCACAAGTATTGCTTATTCACATAGTGAATGGCTGTAGCTGTGTAACTAAAAGAAATCTCATGGAAAATTATTCTTTTTTTTTTTCTGTATTGAAAAGAACAAATAAAAACCCTCATACCCATTTCTAACTTTCTAGCTTGGAAATATCTATTTATGACATAGGAATTCATAAACTTGAATAAAAAAATACACCCTAAACTCTAAGCAGCCCAGCTACTCTGGCGGCTTGCCTCTTTTCTGATGGTGGCATGTAGCTGCTAACAGTGTACACTTACCAGCAAATTGTGCAGGGCCTTCAGACTTACTATAGAAAAAAAAAACACATGCAGAAGCCCTTGGCCAGGATGACCCCTGCTAGTAGAGTTTTAAAACTTCACAGTGTATTACGGCACAGAGCCAACACTCTCAATTACAAACTCTTAAATAACATTAAATGTATTTTTATGAAACATTAAAATCCCTCTTTCTCAGCTTCCTTAAGAATAGGCTAAGAATCGCATGACAACGACAAGCACTTCAGCAGCCATTATTGTGGCTAGTGGGGTTTTTAAAACAACAGAATTATTGTATTGTTACTATTAAATCCTCTTTGTCACCATTGCTAGAATTGATTGAGGGCTCTTCAGCGAATAAACACATTGGTGAATTACTCTTTTTCTTGGTCAGCTGTTGTGTTGACAGGACTCCGTTATTCTTTGAGTGGCGGCTGGTATGTATTGCTGCTGGGAGGCAGCAGACAGAAAGTCAAGTTGAGGACTTAGGGGACAGGCAAAGAAATGCCAGTGGAAGCTTGTGCAATGTGTGAGAATCAGCCAGATTCAGAAGGGAAGGAGAAGCCCCGGCTAGTGACTGTAAGACTGAGATTTTGGACAGCCATTTGGATTATCTTCCTGATGACATGGCTAATAGTTGCTTTTAAAGATGCCAGAGTGATTTCAAACACTGGTTTTCCCAGTAGTTTCAGAAACCATCTCAACCTTCAGGAAGTCAGACATTGTTGAAATAACTTGCTAGAGAGAACACCACCAAACACGCTCACAACAGCAAAGGGAAATGCCACTTTTTCACACACAAACATATTCGAGGAAAAGGAAAAGTGATCAGGAGAGTCTTCCTCTAAATTTAAGAGTTGCGTATCATAATCCTCTGTGAGAGTCCAAATGTTTTTGTTATCATGAGCCAACTCTACCAAATTAAAAGGGAGCCATAGAAACCAGTTAATCAACTTATACTTGCTTTCTGTACCCTGAGATGCCACATTGAGTATCCCTGTGGTTTCCAGTGATCAGAGAAAGAGCAGCCCATGACACTAGGCAGGTATTTTTTCTCAGCCGTAAGAGTTTGTTTCCTATTTCTCCCTAATGCTCTGTCCTGTCTCCAACAGTGGGCCCAGTCCTGGCATCCCGAGCACCGTCCCTACTCCCGTGCGCCAGCCGGGCAGGGAGAATCGGTGCAATGAATTTTGCAGCTAATCTCTGTGTGCACCCGTCAGTGACACCGACTACATTCCTGGGACCTGACACACACTGGAACACCTCTCCTACGCATTCTTCTCCTCCAGTTTTGGTTCATTCCGGTGGTTTTCTTAGAAAAATGAACTAACTATGGTCATATGACTTTAAAACATAAAGCAGACATTTTGGCCCCTCAGCAAAACAGTTTTAGAGTGAAATCCCATAGAAATGTACAGATGTTGTTTTGACCACCAGAGGGGGCCTGCACTGTCCCAGATTCACAGTGAAAACAGAAAATCATGTTTTAGGAGAGGAAGAAAAAAGGCAAGTATGTATTTGTACAGGCACTGGGCGATGATGAGCTGACTGCAACACACTGACAAGATGAAGGGAAAACAAGTTTGTGTGAGGTGAGCAGGGAGTGCTGCCTGGTACCCACTCCATCGGCTGTGCCCAGAAGGTATCCTATGGAGGAAATTCTTGAGGAATAATATGAGTGTTTCTGTGAATCTGTATGTGAAATATGAGGAGATTATTTTGGCTGTTGTACTGAACCACTGCCTCCCCCTGTGTTAATTTCAGGAAAAGTAATGCTGTAGATGCAGGTCAAGTTTTCAAAACTGTTATTGAATGTCATCATATTAATATCTCTGTTTTAATTTCAAATGGGACATTTTTCAATCGTCAATATTTTATCAACATTTTGCGTAGATCTAAGACAGGGTTAGGCATCCCAGCCACAGTACAAAGAATAAACTTCAGAAATACAGTTTCCTGTTAATACTTCTAATTATAGTGAGAAATCATGGCACAAAATTTAACACTAAGAGTGGAAAAGCTTAAACAAAAAAAAGGGTTTTTTTCCCCTAAGAAAATAATAGAATCGTAGAATCATAGAATACCAGGTTGGAGGGACCTCAAGGACCCTCTGGCCCAACCTTCCTTGGCAAAAGCGCAGTCTAGACAAGATGGCCCAGCACCCTGTCCAGCTGAATCTTAAAAGTGTCCGATGTTGGGGAATCCACCACTTCCCTGGGGAGATTATTCCAGTGGCTGATCGTTCTCATTGTGAAAAATGAACTGATATACAACAGAGAGATATCACTTTTCAGCAATACCTACTTAGTTATCGTACTGTAAATCTCAAAAGCACTTGTTTTTCCTTTGCCTGCACTTTGCTTTTTTTATCTGTGTAAAATGAATGCAAAGCATGCGTAACACCATACCCCATGCTTGCGCTCTGAAGCAACTTTTGACAAGTGTCCATATACAATCATATAAATAACAAGGCAGCAGAAATTCAAATCCAGCATTTAATGCAAAAAATCCTGTTTATGTTCTATGACTTTAACAGTAGCCCGTCTATACAAAACAACGGCATTAACACCACCATATAGAATTTAAAAAGATAGGAAAGTTACTGCTGCCTGAATAGCAATTGACAATCTTACATCTTCTTGCTTGGAAACATTGTACAACGAAAACAAATCTTCAGCTGAAAGCCTCATTCCCAGAGTAACCCAAATAATACATAAATAGGGCCACTTAGGCACACAGCATTTGTCCCCTACCCTGACTTATTCATTTATTTGTAGCGGATATGAGAGCTTGTGGGTGGCCTGACATGGTCGTCATTCAATTTTATTTAATTACTCACTTGATTTCACTTGAAAGAACTATTAAAATGGCATCTTAATTGCTCAGTGTCATCCAGAATCTCTTTCAAAGCCCATAAAATGTCACTGATTAAAAATGATGTCACTTTTCTGAATTCCCTATTCAGGGAGGGGGCGGGGTAAGAATCTCCATCCGAGCCAAAATAAATACATAAACACATAAAAATACACAGCCCTTGAGGAGGGGGCCAACTCTCCCCTTTCCCCTGTGCTGGACTTCTGCTGTAAGCAGGATTTGGGGAAAACAGATGATAGATGAAGCAGTACAGCCATAAAGCTTTAGGCAGGAGTGGAAAGTCATGTTTGGGATCTTCAGACCCTGGGAGATGGAGGTTCACAGCCACACCCCACTCCACCCCCAGACACACAGGAACTGCCATCACGGGTCAGATGAAAGATCCATCCAGCCCAATATCCTGCCTTTGACAGCAGGCAGAGGCAGATGCTTAGGAAAAGAATATAAGAACAGGGTGTGTGCACAGTAATTCCCCCTCCACCCACCCCTCCCCCCTCCCCCCCCCCCCAAATATCCTCCCTGTTTCCGACAATCAGCAGTTTAGGGACTTCGTGAGCCAGATGTTGCATCTGGACCACGGCTTTTAATAGCCAAACAGAAGTTGAGACCCCTTTCTACCAACATAAAGATACAGGGTCTTGGCTGTAACTGCAGTCTGGCTAACTCAGTAGCAGCCGCAGAGTGGCTTTACTGCTTCTCTGAATTCAGAGAAGGTTTCTTCCCATTTCTGACCTTCACATATAAAAATGCCATAAATTCAGGATGAGAACTAAGGAGAATTAGTAGCCATTGGACTTTAAAAAGCTAGATTATGCCATTAGTAGTCTTATTAAGCAATCTATTAGTTGTGTGGAAAGTCCTGTTTTTACATGCACGAACGTATTACAACCTACGTCTGCAAGCAGATGTTAACTGCGAAGCATGTGGAATCTACCCCTTAAGTATCTGGCATATCATAAAAGTTTGGTTGGTTATTGATTCAAATGCACTTCAATCTAGCTGGGAACTGGAAAAAGGAAAAAAAAAAGATAAGTGTTGGTGTAGAAGCGTGGAGCACTAGTGCAGTTGGCCATAACTTCCCTTGAAGTGCTGCCGATTCCTTGTGCAGCAGACCTCCCATACATGGCTACAAGGACAAGCTCTCATGGATCCAAAAATGAGATTAAATTTTACCTTTGGAGAAGGGAGGAAGATAAGAGAGAATACTTTCTTCAGGAAGTAAAATTTTCCTGTGCTTGATCTCCATGCATAGCTTTGCCTTTTCTTTGTTTTATTAACTGATTTGAAAAAAATTTTGTCTTTTATTTTTGCCTTAAATAAAATCATCTCCCCTTCTCCTCCTGATCAAATGCCACCCACTTTCCTTTTTTTGATTTTTATTTTTATTGCATTAACTTAAAAATAACTGAACTCTGAAACCCTCCATGCAAATAGTTCTAATCTTAGTGTACACACATGTTCAAGCTTGAAAACAAACTAAGATAAAAATAAAGGTGTTGGCAATTCTGAATATATCTGCTAAGACCTTTAGAATGTCCTGATTAAACTCCTCCATGTTTTGTGACTTGATACAGTTATACCTGCATGATCTGGATGCTCAGAAGGCTCTGCAGAGGCAGCAGACAATGAAGGAGAGAGATGCCTCACACTATCACAGCAGAACCTTGTGGAGGGTGAGAGCAAAGGAAGAAGAAATAGCCTAAACACAGACACACTGAAGAGTGTTTTCTTCCAAGAACTGCAGCTCCCAAATGCTTTTGTTGCATTCTGCTACTTTAAGCTCTGCAGTTACTAAGCACTTGACTCTAAGCTGTTCCAGTCCATCAGTTACTCAGAGTATCACAATATATATTGAACTGGTCGTGCCACATTCCATTCCAGTGAAACAAAAGCATCACTGAATAATTTTGTGACAATTTAGCTCCTGATTAATCAGAGCGTTTAGGTACATGTTCACCTTCAAGGAAGGATACCACTCATGTACCCAAGCAGTTTGCTTAGTTGGAGTTTACTTGGTTTGGAGTTTACCTACTCCAAAACCCAAAAGCTGTAAAACCCAATGCCTGTGCACTGGAGTTCCCAGCATCTTTAAGCTGCCCAAGGGAGACTCGAAATTGAGACATCTCCCAAGATCAAGGTCAGACCTCCCATTAGGTAGGATGTGCAGGTCTTCTCTATTTTCCCCTTTCTCTCTCAGGAACCTTTAGAGAAGTCAAACACCTTCAAGGAGCTGGAGTCCTCTCAAAATGCTGCCCGTCTCACAGAGGGTTGCAGGCAGTGGAAATAACTCTCACTTTCCTTCAATTCCCACCCCCTTCTTTTGCCCTTCTGCCCAAACCTCTCTGCACTCCACCATGCAGTCAACCAGTTCTGCCATCTCTGTGCAGCCATGGAAGAGGGACAGAAGAAAAGAGTCTGTCTGCAGGGCTGAAAAGGGAAGACAAGGCAGACAGAGAAATCAAAATCATCCCTTTCTGTAGACTCACTTCAAAGACAGATGCAAGAGATAATTTTGCCCATAGCTTTTGACAATTATATTACATTTAAAATGCTATTATTTGATCTTTATCTTGTCAGTAAATTCTTTTAAAATCATGAGAAAGTATCGCTATGCAAAGAGAAATTGACAGAAACTTTACATATTGATATGGTGAGTTACGATTGCCAGAAATATCCACCTGCATGTCACAGCCAGCGACTCCTGTTACAAAGAGTGGCGCCACTGCAGTATGTTATCTCACACGTGGGTGTGGCATGCCACTCAGGAGAGCATCCAGCCTGAGTCCTGCCATACCCATGCTGGGCTTTCACCGAAAAGAAGGGAATAGATAGTTCTGGGTACCAGTGAGGCATCACACATAAGTAAAATAGATATTGGCAATCTTAAGGGCCCCTGAGATGCAACAGATCATCTATCCAAAAAGTCTTTTCTATCAATCATGTGAGAAAGCACACTTAAATAATCTCTGAATTTTCTGAGCATGAAGCATGGACAGCTTCTCAGAAAATGTTACAAATATTGAAAAATTTCAAAGTATGTTTTAACTCTAAGTTGGATTTTTCATAAAGGAATGAAGTACAGAGAGCCGTTGCTAGCAGATCAGAACAAAATACACATTGCTGCATTTGTGTGTCTATTTTATACATTAGAATTTGGCTTTTTCTCGGGCATGACTTAAAACCAGGAGAAATGGATCCGTTTCCTCTGTGCCTGTGTATGTGTATACATGAACACACCTACATACAAGAACAGCAGTTACAACATTAAAAAAAAAAGCAGTCATTTATCATTTAAAAAAATCCTCCTATGGGAAAATAATGCTGGAAGTGGCTTTTTCCATTTCATTAATTAGAACTCAAACGGTTTCCAGTTATGAACATAGCTGTCAAGAAACCAGTGTTTCTGCCTATTACTTACCCAATTTACATCCCATGTCAGTTAAAATGCAAGGAATCATTTAGCTTTATGTCTCCTACTGGCACGAGCTGACTGCAGATATGTAGGCACACACAGTCCTGCAAGCACCACTCTTGTCAAGCTTAAGAACTCAAGTTTTCCAAAATGCAGCAATGACAATTCAGTTCAAACAAGACAGTCCAGTAGTTGCAGTCACATTGTAATCAGGACTGTCAGTGGAAGCAGCATATTTTCTGACTAAGAAATTGCTGATCACGTTAGGCAAAATAAGGGGGGGGAAACCTAACTAACTAAAAACTTGCTTTGGAATATTACACTAAAGATTTTTTTTTTTAAAACTTATTTTTTTCCCGTTTGCTCCTTGCTAGATGTTAGCAGGATCGCTGGTGCATTTGCACAGGTGATGGAGATCTTTGAGGGCAAAGTTTACAAGAGACATATAAAATGCATCTCCTGTTCTCAAATACAATTTATTATTTTTAACTGCCCTAAGTGAAAGCAATAAAATTCCCTGCTCAGCACTTGAAGAATGAGGATCTGACAAGGAATGCAGCAGATTTGCCCCCAAATAACTTTGCCCTGACCCACCAAATACAGGGATAAAACAAACGAGACAGTTCTTCACTCCCCTCCTCCCTTTCTGAGAAGTCAGCATTCGCCACTGAAAATAAACCAGTGTCAGTAAGTGACAATTCTGGAATTCTCCCTGGGAGTTAAATCCCAGCTGAGACAGTAAATCACTTCATGAGAATGTATCCTATTGCAAAACATTTGTATCAGGGTCCCATTGCACTGTCCTTGGGTGCATTCTTTTTTTAATAAAATAGGCATTTTATTCCACTTGGGCACATCATAAAATTGCCACCAAATAATATTTCATGTGGCAGTTCTGTGATAATCAGAGACATGCTGGGTACATTATTCTAAATGTTAGCCGTAATCCTCCAGGCAAATACTAACGGATAGTAGCAATTTGTGTAGTCATTGGAGCATAAAATGAACTTTTAAAAATATCTAACACTTAAAAAGCAAGCAAACAAACACACACAATAGTTTGCTTGTCAGAGCACAAACAACTTCCCCACAAAACATCTGAGAAAGAATGAAATGGCAAAAGTTTGGACAAATCCAGTTTAGTCACTGTGTGCGGGTCTCTGCCTGCACTAGGAAATTTTGATGCTTTCCTATGTTATACTGGCACGAATGCAGCTGCACCAAAGGAGCAAAAAAAGAAGCTGTAATATGCACAAGAAGAGACAGATTTAGCAAACTGAAAAACATTACCTGTTTCCCTGCTACAGGACAGTGGATACCATAGCTATCAGCAGATGTATTAAACCAAAACTAGCAAAAAGTGGTTGCAGAGACAAACACCAGATGTGTGACTGACACTGCAGATAGATATACACACCCAAAGCCAAGGTCCCCAAGTAAACAGGCCCATTTCTACTAGAAAAATAATGACACTATGCTATGTGTCATAACTTACCTTGTAGAAGGCAAAACCCTCTGACTTCAATCCACGTGGCTATGATTCAAACTTAACTTGTCACCTGAACTTCTCTAAAATTCCACTGCAAATGGAAGAACACATTGTCTTGGAATCACTGAACAATTTTAATGTGTCCTTTTCTAATTAAGTGGTTGAAAACAAACAAGCAGATTGACCCACACATGCAACAAGACTGTAATTTCCCCATTTTTCACTGTGCTCCCCCTCTTCCCCACTTTCAGACATTGAAACTGCACAATTTGATCTTTCCTTTTCGGAAATTAGGAGCTTTCATGCTTGAGGACAGCAGGAAAAGCTGCTGCCCACCTCCTTGTATTCAGACCCTGGACAGCAAGATACTCCAGCTAACATGTCACAGAATCACAGAATCACAGAATGTTAGGGATTGGAATGGACCTCGAAAGATCATCTAGTCCAGTCCCCCGGCCGGAGCAGGATTACCTAGACCATATCACACAGGAACGCGTCCAGGCGGGTTTTGAATGTCTCCAGAGAAGGAGACTCCACAACCTCTCTGGGCAGCCTGTTCCAGTGTTAGGTTACCCTCACCGTAAAGAAGTTTTTCCTCATATTTATGTGGAACCTCCTGTGTTCCAGCTTGCACCCATTGCCCCTTGTCCTGTCAAGGGATGTCACTGAGAAAAGCCTGGCTCCATCCTCATGACACTTGCCTTTTACATATTTATAAACATTAATGAGGTCACCCCTCAGTCTCCTCTTCTCCAAGCTAAAGAGACCCAGCTCCCTCAGCCTCTCCTCATAAGGGAGATGTTCCACTCCCTTAATCATCTTTGTGGCTCTGTGCTGGACTCTCTCTAGCAGTTCCCTGTCCTTCTTGAACTGAGGGGCCCAGAACTGGACACAATACTCCAGATGCGGCCTCACCAGGGCAGAGTAGAGGGAGAGGAGAACCTCTCTTGACCTGCTAACCACACCCCTTCTAATACACCCCAGGATGCCATTGGCCTTCTTGGCCACAAGGGCACACTGCTGGCTCATGGTCATCCTGCTGTCCACTAGGACCCCCAGGTCCCTTTCCCCTACGCTGCTCTCCAACAGGTCTGTCCCCAACTTGTACTCGTACATGGGGTTGTTCTTGCCCAGATGCAGGACTCTACACTTGCTCTTGTTATATTTCATTGAATTTCTCCCCGCCCAACTCTCCAGCCTGTCCAGATCTCTCTGAACGGCTGCGCAGCCTTCCGGTGTGTCAGCCACTCCTCCCAGTTTTGTGTCATCAGCGAACTTGCTGACAGTGCACTCTATTCCCTCATCCAAGTCATTAATGAATATATTGAATAGTACTGGTCCCAGTACCGACCCCTGAGGGACTCCGCTAGACACAGGCCTCCAACTGGACTCTGTCCCATTGACCACCACTCTCTGGCTTCTTTCCTTCAGCCAGTTCACAATCCACCTCACTACCCGATCATCCAGACCACACTTCCTCAGTTTAGCTGCGAGGATGCTGTGGGAGACCGTGTCAAACGCTTTACTGAAATCAAGATAGACCACATCCACAGCTCTACCATCATCTATCCACCGGGTTACATCCTCATAAAAGGCTATCAAGTTGGTTAAGCATGACTTCCCCTTGGTGAAGCCATGTTGACTGCCCCTAATGATCCCCCTATCCTTGATGTGCCTAGAGACAGCACCAAGGACAAGTTGTTCCATCACCTTTCTGGGGATGGAGGTGAGGCTGACTGGTCTATAGTTACCCGGGTCCTCCTTCTTGCCCTTTTTGAAGACTGGAGCGACATTCGCTTTCCTCCAGTCCTCAGGCACCTCTCCCGTTGCCCACGACTTAGCAAAGATGATGGAGAGTGGCCTAGCAATGACTTCCGCCAGCTCCCTCAGCACCCACTGGTGCATCCCATCAGGGCCCATGGATTTATGGATGTCCAGATTGCTTAATTGGTCCCTGACCCAGCCCTCATCAACCAAGACAGACTCCTCCTCTATCCTGACTTCTTCTGGGGCCTCAGGGATCTGGGGCTCCTCAGGACAGCCTCCAGCAGTATAGACAGAGGCAAAGAAGGCATTCAGTAACTCTGCCTTCTTTTTTTCCTCTCTCTCCAGGGCCCCCACCTCATTCATCAGTGGGCCTACATTGCCTCTAGTGTTGGCTTTACCTGCAATGTATTTGAAGAAGCCCTTTCTGTTGTCCTTGACCTCTCTTGCAAGGTTTAATTCCAAGGAGGCCTTAGCTTTCCTAGTTGCCTCCCTACATCCTCTGACAACAGACTTATATTCCTCCCAAGTGGCCAGCCCCTCCTTCCATGATCTGTACACCCTCTTCTTCCACTTGAGTTTGCCCAGCAGTTCCCTGTTTAACCATGCAGGTTTCCTGGTACCCTTCCTTGACTTCCTACCTGTTGGGATGCTCTGATCTTGAGCTTGGAAGAAGCAGTCCTTGAATGCTAACCAACTGTCTTGGGCCCCCTTACCTTCTAGTACCCTGTCCCATGGGATTTCCCCTAGCAATTGCTTGAAAAGGCCAAAGTTGGCCCTCCTGAAGTCCAGGGTTGCAATTCTGCTAGCTATTCTGTTCCTGCCACATGAGATCCTGAACTCTACCATCTCGTGGTCACTACAACCAAGGCTGCCCTCAACCTTCACCTCTTCAACCAGACCCTCCTTGTTAGTAAGGATAAGATCCAGCAGCGCTCCTCTCCTAGTTGGCTCATCCACCATTTGCATCAGAAAGTTATCATCAATGCACTGGAGGAACCTCCTGGACTGAGGATGGCTGGCTGAGTAGGCCTCCCAGCAAATATCAGGGTAGTTGAAATCCCCCATGACAACCAGACCCTGTAATTGAGAGACTGCTCTCAGCTGCCTGTAGAAGGCCTCATCACCCTCCTCATCCTGATCCGGTGGCCTGTAATAGACACCCACAACAGTATCACCCCTGCCAGCCTGCCCCTTAGTTCGCACCCACAAACTCTCAACTCGCTCCTGATCCGCCCCTGGACAGAACTCAATACATTCTAGCTGCTCACTCACATAAAGAGCAACTCCACCACCTCTCCTTAGCGGCCTGTCTTTCCTGAACAGGACATAGGCATCCATGACCACATTCCAGTCATGCGAGGCGTCCCACCACGTCTCTGTAATTGCCACTAGATCATAGCCCCCCGACCAAACACAGATTTCTAACTCCTCCTGTTTATTCCCCATGCTGCGTGCATTGGTGTACAGGCATTTCAGGGAGCGAGCTGAGCACACCGATTTCACCCTAGGGGGATGGGAGGCCACCTGGTCTACCTCAACACTAGAGCGTTGCCCCAGTGGTGCAAGCCCAGCTACTACCCCATCCCCCTTTGAATCTAGTTTAAAGCTCTCCGAATGAGCCCTGCTAATTCCTGTCCCAGAACCCTTTTGCCCCTGCGACATAAACCTTTCCCTTGATGCTGATCCTGTGTGCTAGAAAGGATGGAAGAAATGCTAAGTGTGTTTTTCAAAATGTATTGTCAGACATAGAAGAGACAGAATCAAGTTAGTTACCTTCGTGACCTCAGTAAAAATGACAGATTTGGCTTCTGGTGATAGAAGTGACCAGACCGGTATTTGGTCTCTGTCAGGCAACATACTCTCAGCTCTGGAAAGACAAGACAACAAACAGTCACAGAATGGTCAGGGTTGGAAGGGACCTCTAGAGATCATCTAGTCCAACCCCCTGCCAAAGCAGGTTCCCCTAGAGCACATATTGCACAGGGTCGTGTCCAGGTGGGTTTTGAATATCTCCAGAGAAGGAGACTCCACAGCCTCCCTGGGCAGCCTGTTCCAGTGCTCTGTCACCCTCAAAGTAAAGAAGTTTTTCCTCATATTGAGATGGAACTTTTCATGTTTCAGTTTGTGCTCGTTGCCCCTTGTCCTGTCACTGGGCACCACTGAAAATAATCTGGCCCCATCCTCTTGACACCCACCCTTAAGGTATTTGTAAATATTGATGAGATCCCCTCTCAGTCTTCTCCAGGCTAAACAGACCCAGCTCCCTTAGCCTCTCCTCATAAGGGAGTCCTCTAATCATCTTTGTAGCCCTCCACTGGAGTCTCTCCAGTAGTTCCTTATCTTTCTTGAACGGAGGGGCCCAGAACTGCACACGAGTGTTTTCTCTTAGATGTAGCTCTGCCATCTTATGTGTCAGTGTGGTGGCTATGTTAAATCACAGTCTCTCATAGGATATTACCACTAAGGAGAGGCATGTGGGAAACTAGTAATCGGTACTAAAACTGCCTGGTCTTTCACCTCTGTTGCTGGTAACTCAACAGGTTTCCCATTTCCATGCTTGATGAGATACTCTAACTTTGGGAAAAACCTTCACACACGCAGAGCTGTGACACACATTTCAGTGTTATCCTGATTTTCTGAGCAGACATCCCTGCCTCGGTGCAGGTACTGGTGTTCACATTATAAAAACAGATGCTTTAATGCTGTGCATAATGACATAACAAGATCCCATGGCTAGAAGATGAAGTTAGGTAAGTTCAAATGGTAAAGCACACAAATTTCTACTGTGAGGAAATTAAGCAGTTAAACAGTTTATGAAAGGATGCAGTAAATTCTCCATGACTTCAAGTCTGTGTCAATATTGAATTTTTTCACACCTGGCTCAAATGTTCTGGGCACAAACCAAAAACTGCAGGGTGAAATTCTATGGTTTGTCCTATAAGGAAAGCTGAAAGAGATGAATATTAATAACCTCTCCTGGCTTTAAAACCTACCAGTTCTCTGACCTCTGATCAGAGTCCCACTAAGACATTTGGAAGACTTCTCCAATCTATTGTTTTCAGATTTTTAAAATTGTATTATTTTGGAAACATGCTCCTATTTTTTAGTGTTTGCTACACTTTTTATTTTCCTGACTTTTTTTTTTTGGGGGGGGGGGGGTGGGGAGTAAATGAAACAACAAAACAAAACAAAAATTTCCTCAAAAGATCTGCTTAAACTACTAAATATTTCTGCCTACTTCAGATGCAACCATGGTTTTATGCATCCATTATAAGATAGTAGAAAGATTTTTTTTAATTGCTTAAGTTTGATTTTGTCCTGAAAGACCTGAAAGTAGCTTTTACCAAAGATATCAGAGACCTTATTTCAGCAATCAACAGATACTTCAAGTAGAGTAAGTGCTAAACATCTCTGCAGGCATCACTTACTGTGTTAAGTATTTACTCAAATGTTTGAAGAAGTAGAATCCTAAAGTTAAACACCAAAATCCATATTTAGTTAATTTTACAAACAGTGAATAGAAATCAGCTCCCTCTGACATGGCTGACCAACATTAGACCTATTCTGTTATATAATGTTGGAAGTAGAGAACCATCCGAACTCATTTCCCTTTTGACTTCCTACAATCTAAAGAAGTTAATGCATCTCTTTTTGCATCACCTGTCTTTCATATGGGGAGAGCGGAAGATAGAGATCTGTCCTACTAAGGAATCTGCAGACAATTGACTTTCCAGTGAACCCCTATAATGTATAATTCATTCTCCAAATGAGACCCTGCCAAACCTGGAGAGTTTGTGTGCAAAAACATCTTGATGCAATTCAAAATTTTATTCAACAACCTGATATCATTATTATTCTTGGCCTAGTTTCCTAAGATATTGAAAATATGTAATCACGATATGTGTCTTCCCTTAATAGCTTCTAAGCACATGGCCAATTTCAGTTGCATTTTAAGAGGAATAAAGGTGTGAAACATATTCAGTTCCTACAAGGTTGTTAAACTGAACTGAGGAGAAGCTTCTATTACAGCTCCACTGAAAAATGACAACAGTATTAGACATCAGCAAATGCAACACATTGTGGGTATTCCAGCTCTGGGAACAGGTTTGGTTGGCATTTGCACTGTAGATCAGACAAGATCTACCCGTAAGACAGAAAGCTATATATTAGACCTCAGTAGCTTTGATGCTCACAAAACTACCTTCTATACAGTGATTGATAGATTTTTTTTAAATTTGTTTTTAAGACAGAAGTGTTTGTGTAGTCCCAACCTGCTGCACACCAAGCGGCTCCCTGCAGGTGCCATCCAGGCTGCAGGCTAACTCCACACAAAAGATTGCCTCTGCCTCCCAAGAACCACTGCTGCTGTTCCCTGTGCCCTACTGAAGGGGAAGACCTGGCATCCTCCTACTTATCCAGGCACTTCAACCCAGGAGCCATCATCTCTACGCCACGTCCTGTGAGCAGGTCCCAACAACTAGCCTCCAGCCCTCCCTCCTAAGAAGGGTTAGACAGCTAATCACACAAACCATAAAATCTCATGCAGTAATTTCATCACAATAATATTTGCGTTATTTCACTACATTGTTATGGCTTTGGTTTTCTGTTGGAATTCTGTGTTTCTACCTTCTTTTTTCTAAATGAATTTCTCATCTGCAAGCTAAACAATATAGAATTATGCTGTATCTATAAGGAGAAAAAAGCCACTAAGAAAACACTGAATTGAAAAATGACCCAGCCTCTATGTCAAGATTTTTCCTGGAACTGATAAATACTAGATAGATTGCAAGAAAAACTGAAAATAAACTTTAAAATATGGCTGTAATAGCTAACCAATTTGGACAGTCCTATGGAAACTTAGAAAATCAAGTTCAAGCCACAGAGATTTAAAATACAAAGGCAGAAAGACCAGATTCTTAGAATCTGTAAACATGTAGGACAAAATATTTGTTTTGACCGAAAGATCTCCCAATATATTTTAAAAAAATGTTTACTAATTTAATACAATTTTTGTATGTATAAAGAATAATGTACTCTTTATACCCTGACATCATCCATCCCATCTCTGATGAAAACCAATTGTACTATATGCCTTAAGTATTTTGTCACTGGAAGTTCAGCTAGAAAAACAAATGCCTAAAAATTTTATTGTTCAGTTCCTGAAAGAATTCTGGTTTTCATTAAAGCAAAGACTAGTTATAAAAGCTGCTTTTCAAAGGCTGTGTATGGTACCAGACTGACATTAGGTACCTAAATGAAGCCCATGGTGAGAGTAAATCATGGCATATTTGCATCATCAGTCACTAGATATTTGCAATTAATTGCTATGGAATGAAAGCCTCTGATAGCATCTACAGCATGGATAGTCCAAGCATTATAAAATCAATTTCCCTGTGTTTTTAATTAGTTAAGATGACATAGGAGTGACTGCCTCTGGCATTGCCAAGTACCACGTACAGCCAAGCCTCAGCTTTTCTGGTTCTGAGCAGAACTGGGGCTTATTGCCAAGAAACTTTAAAGATAATCTTCTATAGTAAATAAACGTGACAGTTCAGATGTAAAGATATAATTTTTTTTTAACATATAAAAAGCCTGGTCCTACAACAAACCAGTTTGTTACTTCAGGAGTTTTGCCATTGACTTAATTGGACACAGAGTCGGGACATGACAAGTCATTCAAGATGCAATAGCTGAGCATAAGCCTATGCTAGGTAAAAGTGTGCTGCTACTGTTTCTCTAGCCTTCCCTTTCATGCGCTGTCTGTACTAAACTCTTTGCTTTACACAGTGTACCTTTCCTTTACTCTCCCTTTGTAGAGAGAGAATCCTGACAAGATAATATAGATCTCTTGCAATGCAGGGTATTAATCGTACTGAATCATTTCCTCAAGCATCTTTACCTTATTTGTGGAAAGCACAACATATCAAGAGTAGCATTAGTCAGGGCTGAGAACCCCAACATTTCCTCTGTCTGCTGTCTGAAAATTATCTTTAAATTTTTCATGCTTATTATCATCTAAGTTAGACTTTATTGAAAAGTTTGAATGTAAATATATCCAGCTGTTCATCAAGTTATGCAAGGCTGGAAAAAAAAATACATTTTCCTACTATACAAAGAAGAAAAAAACACCTTGCCTTTCTCTGCACAGCTAGGAATCCCTGCTCTCTTAGATTTGGCATGTATGTTATTCTTATTCTGCCACATATACATGGTTTTGCTGAATGATAAAACCCCCCCACTACCAGTAACAGAAAAAAAAAAATCACATCTGATTGTATTCACTCTCCCCAAACCCCCATACAAGTGTAATGAAACTCCCCTCCTTTTCAGATTAAATTCTTAGGTTTCTTTTACTCTCTGGGTCAGTTTCATACAACTGGTTTTAATACAAGCAGGCAACCAGGTCAGTCACTTACTGATTTCAGTTGGTTCTTGTTCTACTGGGTGGTAAGAACCTCCTATGAAATGCTTAGTGACTTTAACTTCTGTTGACCTCCAGGCAGCTGAGTGCTCTCAGCATCTTGAAAGACTGAGTCCCTGAACTCACAGCTTCAGACGTGGTCACAATGTAACTATGAGGTGCTTTTAAAGTAGTTTTCAGGACTGCCTGTTCCCTTCTTCTGCCAGGGACATCAGTGAAGTAAAGCATCAACTTCCGGTTAAATAAAAAAAGACAAAAGCAGGACTCAAGCTTTGTGTCAGAGTAGGGATGTGCCACACAGTCCTTCTGAACTTATGGGGCACCTTTGCTATTACCTGAGAGTGAAATAAGAATGGCCAACCTAGAAGATTTTATCTCCCTAAAATGCTAGAAAATAGCCCAGCATAGTAAGGGAAGTGAGCCCCAGCCATGCAGCACAAAACATGCCGTAGGTCCAACCGTGCAGAATCTGTGTCTGCCTCAAAAAGAAAGGAAAGTGGGCATGAGAAGAGACAGGGATTGTACCCTGCAACCATGTGTGCCTCCCTGCACGTGCAGAGGGCAGAGCAGGGTACTTCAGCTAGAAAGGGCAAAGCAGAGCCAGGGAAAGGGTGTGGTGGGGACCAGGCATGCTCAATAGTTCTTTATTTCTACAGCTGTATAGGAAATTTTAGCTGCTGGCATTCTGCCTTGGCAAGCCACACTTTGTCACCCTTTCTGAGCAAAGAGGAAAGAAAGCAGAGGAGCTAAATAAGAGCCCTCTGTGGATTCAGCCACCAGTCCAGGGCTGTACTGAAACGTGGTGTTTGAGTACCTGTTTTGCTTTGGCTATAGGCTAGAGATTTCTGCTTTACCCTTAAATTGAGGAATAGTTGTTGGCCTAAGTGCTGGAATAGCAAACACTGGTAGGACTGTGAAACATATACAAGGGCTAGATGCTTTCCCCATCTCAGCATGGGAAAGAGCTCAGCCGAAGTACTCTGCCCCATTTGGACTCTGCACTTCACGGATGAAGCCAAATGGAGATAGCCCTGAGGAGAGCAGTGGAAACTAATCTGAGGTCCAGAAAACCTGACGTAGAAGGAAAGATTGAATAAACTGGAGTTGTTTAGAGCAAAGGATTGAGAGGAGACTTGATAAAAATCTTCAGTGTGTAAGGCTGCAAAAAGAAAAGGAAAGGAACAAACTGTTTTCCGAGTCCAGTGTGGACAGGATGAGAAGTAATATGCTTGATTTGCAGTATGAGAAATTTGGGGAAAAGAGTCATCTAACAAAGAAGAAAATATAACACTGGATAGTTTGTCTGGAGAGATTGTTAATGGGTGTATTCAAGAACAGATCAGACAAATCTCTATGACAAGTGATGTTGGTTTAACTGACCCTTCCTTGGGACAGGGAGCGGAATTCATAACCTTCCTTAGATCATAGATTGAGAAAACTCTAAATGAGATAAACTGTGTGTCATGGTCACTCTACAGACCCCTAGACAGCATATGTGAATGAAGGTCAACAAGGACTGCACCATGCTGACAGGCCAAACGGATTTCTTGGCACTTCAGAGGAGGATCTTGGGTACTTATTTCAGGCCATATTGTATGTGAAATATTACCTACTGACGCTGACTCCCCTTTGTCATTTCCAAGTCATTTCTGCTTATCTGGGAGCTGCTTCAGAGAAGACAGTCTTACAGTCACTGATAGGGCCTCACTTGGCCTTTCACACGAGGGAGGAAGGGGTCTGGGAAAAGAAGTTGTATCCTCACACCAGTTGTTAGAAATCACAGCTTTTTTTTAGATCAACAGAATTCTCTTATATCTGCTTCCAAATTTGGATTAACAGGGAACTGGAGCATCTGTACAGTAAGCAGAGCCCTGGGGTGGGAAAGAGCCTGCTTCTTAGATAAGTTAAGAGGACTAAAGAGACAGAGCCACGGCCTACATACCTCCTGTATGTGCAAAGGAGGCAAGAGCCGTCTGGTCACCCCCAGCTCAGGTGAATCCTCTCCTCTGACCAGCCCAAAGACAGCAGGAATCCTTCCAGGAAGGGTCACCATCCTTTTCTTCCTCCTGGCCAGACAATGTCCTTGCCCTCATTCAGCTCTGCAGGAAGCACATTCTGGTGAGGGCTGCAGTTTAAGGAATGCAGGCATGTTAATTATTAGAGCTTCAAAAGATAAAAGTTCCAGTGGGCTGGATTCCAGAGCTCTGAATGAAATGAAAACCTCGTCTTGACCTCCCTTGGCCCACAGTGCGGGTTGTTAGTGAAAAAAAAATAAAATAAAAAATTGAGTACACACAGAAGATGGTTTACCAGTACAAAACAATAGTACACAGCTTTAGGAATATGGGATCATTTTAAAGCAAAGCTGTGGTTGGGCAGCATTCGTCACACAGGCTTACTCTTCACTGCTGTTAAGAAAATTCAACAGGAAGATTTCAGTGTAATGTTTACACGTCTTTCCTTAAACAGATGTAAGCACATTTCCCCCTTCCCTACTGTTTGTTTGGAGTTCACATCTCAGTTCCTGTGCTGTGACCATGCTACGTAATGGGTGCCACTGAAATTCTGAAGGCCATAAGCAAACAGGATCATTTCAAAATATTTCAGAACTTAGTTCCTCTATCTGTAGTTTTCCATCTTTCCCCACCGTAGTTTCTTGCTATTTCTCCCCTTTTTCAGAAGAATATGTAAAGCTATTATTCTGCTGCTTGCCTCCGTCTCTGGCTGAGGAAGCCTGTGAGAGAAAGAAGAAAAATATCAGATGTTTCCATCCTCTGGCTGCTGACAAGCTGTGATTCTAGGCATTGGAGGTAGGAAGGGTAGCACAAGTAGTTCTCCACCTCTAGCTACTCACGTAAGACAGCACAATCCAGGACAGAAGTTCAAAACTTGGTCTGTCCTGCCCAGATTCCTACTGTAACACACATAGACAAAATAAGCTTATTTAGATTATGATTAAGCATCAGGTGGCTCACTAGTAAAATATTAGATCAGATGGTACCTAAAGAAATATGACGTGTCTGCACAGAAGGAAAGAAGGATAATTCTCTCATGAGAGCTTGAGATCCCAGTCACCATCACAGTTGAATACTGTAGAAAATAGTAGAATCTCATTCTGTACCCAAAAAAGGTTTTTTCCACTGAGTGAGAGAGGAAATCATGTGAAGACTGATTCAGTCACGGAGGCATGTCTCCTCTCTAGTCCAGGCAGAGACACAAGCTTCTCCTTGCTAGCCCACTGGTGCAAGCTGTCTGAATGTCAGAAGGTGCAAATCTCCAGCTCTTACTACTCTTTAGACACTCAGTTTGGTTTTTGAACCACAGAGGTTAAATAATTGTTATTTCTAAAGGTTAAAATCTTTACTATTCACTGCTAGCATGTGACATCTCCTCCTCTCATGATGGCTGCAGCATGTGTCTGAATGGATTTGGCACAACTTAAAAGTCAGAGCTCCTAAATCTAGTTCTGGTTCTTACTTGCTGGATGGTCTGGGGCAAGTCACTTCAATCCTCCGTGCCTCAGTTTCCCCATATGTGAAATGGAGCTAATGATAGCTCTCTAAAGCCTCTGGAAATGGATGACTGAAAAGTTCTAGATACTATTATTAGGTTATTTCCCCAGCAGTTCTTAAAATTGCATGGGACCCTCTCACAAAAATACAGGTCTTTTTAAAAGAGTCAGGAGATTTCCTGCAGTTCAGACTCTTAAGCACTAAAAATAAGGTCCAGACCTAAGAATCTGTCTAGTGAGAATCCGGAGTTTCTCATTTAATTAAAATATAGACAGCTAACTCAAACTCCACTTCTCACCTCACTGATGATGACTAATTCACAAGAGTTCCCCAGCACCCAAACAAGGCAGGGTTTGCTGTGAGTGGGCAAAAGAAAAGTTAGAGGAAGGTCTCTCTGGGATCTGTGAAAAACATGGATATTATGCTCTCAACACGTTCCAAAAACATCAAGGATGAAAAATTGCGTTTCAATATAGCCAAGAGTTCAAGTACTATAAAAACACCATTAAAATGTACATTTGTGTTGCATCACTGAGGCAGAGCATCAAAGGATACACACTAGAGTTTTACTTCACTGACTTTAATATAGGCATTGCTATATCCTGGCTGTGCTAGGACTATCTCTTTATAACTTTTCCTTTACTCCAAATACACACATGAAGTGCTAGAAGTTGTTTCAGTGGACTGCACTGAGGAATAGCATTCTTATAAAAACAGTAATGGATACTTTGTATTTGACTGGATAATTACCTACACAATTATGAATCAGTGTGCAATTGTGAAAACTAAAAAATTAGGCTTAACATTTACCAGTACAGGCTTTTATAGTAGGGCTGAAATAGAAATCTTCCGTTCCAAAGTGCACATCTATGCAGTCTGGATTAAACAGTGTAAGTTATTCAACAGCTGATGGCAGTAGTTGTGTGGACTCACCAAAAGAAAAAGACAAAAGCACCATTTTGGAGACATATTACACATCTGCTGTTGTGCATATAACATTGAAAATCAGGAAATAAACCATCAAATCTGCCTTCTTTTATGGGAAAAATTTTGAACCAGGGTTTTCTAAGCACACAAAATATCTCTGATATTCACTGCAGTACTGCATCCTGGAATGCCCAAGTCATTTTCAGTAGAATTTCCTACAAAATTAGAGCCTTTGTGATCATTCTTTTTGTGTTCACCTGTGTATTCATTCCAACAATTTCTTAATGATATTTCCACCCAGCTTCTAACACTGGTAGAGTTGTAAAAGATAGCTGAATTCCTCCTGCTTTTTTTTTTTTTTGTTGAAAATAGACATATGGGTAGAGATGCTATCAAGGTCCTGTCTCTGAGAAAACTTGCAATTGTGAGTTCAAGATATGAGAGAAGCCTCGTGGGAGAAAGCCCTTATATAAACACCCCAATGATGGGAAAAGCTTTGCCTGGGGCTCACATCCTCTTAGATAGTGAAAGTCAATCACCCATGAGACAAAAAACCATAGGAAACCAGGCTTCATTAATTCTGCTGCCACAAAATCACTTGTTTAACAAAATGGCTATTCCAGGATTTTTGAAGAAAAGCACTGTACTGTAGGTGTGTGCAAGTCTGGATTATTTTTTTCCTTTTTCACTAGGCGCTTCTCTTTAAATTACATACCTAACTCACCACAAAACAGTCTCACTGCCGTAAATAGGAAGACAAAGAAAATAGCGACCTATGAAGCACACAACATGAGAGTTGAGCGAATATTTGCACAACCAAACCATGACACAAGTCTACTGAGACCAACAAAGAATGAACAATTTAAACTACTTGCCTACTTTGCCAACAAGTGATGCCTGATTTTTAGGAACTAAATCTTTAGCAGAACATGGAGGAAAAAAAAAAAGCCAAAAATCAAGCTATTCAGAATTTTCTTTTCAGCAGTATGTTGTGTCCTAAATTTTCAGCAGTGGTTTTGCATGCCAAAACATCTGAAACAAGATTTATTATCAGAGAGTGAATTTTGAAAATACAGCTAAAAAAAACAAGTCTATTTTGACGTCTCATAGCTGGTCAACTCAGAAATGAGGCATACAAAATCTTTAGTGATTTTATTTTTAATCATGGGTTGTGTGTATACTTTTTTGCTTCTTGGAGTTCTCACTCTGTTTGAGAGAGGAGGAAATTTAGTCACAAAAGTTCCTCTGTATTCTTGACAGTAGGCACTCTTCAAACACTAAAGCAAGTTACAAAACTGTAATAATCTGCCCACCAAATTCTGGATTTCACACATACACACACACACAAAATACATTCAACACCCTGGAAATCTTTTGCAATTCTGATTGTACCAGCATTCACAAAAACAACCTAGAGACTTTGGTTAGGCTCAAGGAATTGAATCTTTTGGGTTCCCCAGTATCATCAGCTGAAAAAGTAAGGCCCAGCAACTTTCTTCCCTGGTGGTCCGTTAGTGTGGATTTATACTGGTTTACATTTTTCAGGTCTGCTTCAGGAAGCAGGCTACAGACTTTAAAAAAAACCAAAAACCCAAGTTCACCTCAAAGCAAGCGGCCAACAACCATAAGCTTCACTGGGCTCTGGCTCAAAAGCCTCAGAAAACAGGAAGGGTGAAGGTGGCAGCAGTCCCATATGTGAAATATGCACATTGGTACGGACAGAGATCCATCCGCTGCTCTGGAGAGCAATTGCTTGAAGGACTTATTCATTCTCTCACACCTCTCATGGCTGCACTTACTCCTTTCTTACTTTTCATCCCATCTTTGCAAAGAAAATATAGTTTGTAAGGGGGTGCAGTTGTGCAAATATGGATCAAAATATGTCTGTATTGTTTCCAGTTAGTAGGATGACAGGAAAACACTTCTTAGTTGTAGCCAGATCAAAACTTCTGTAGAATAATATTTTCTTTACCTTTCATAAGCCCCACTTAAATCAACTTTTTCCCTTTACTGTTTTATTTAAATCCTCTTTTTCCCCCCCTGTCCCTTTCTTAAGTAAAGTCCCCATAATCTTTCTCTTTACACCTTAAAAGTTGATTCAGTTTGCTGCCTCCTTCCTTCACTTTCTGTGACATTGGAACCATTTCCAGCTTATTCCCCTACCATGGGACCTGCTTTAGATGTCTTGTCACAACTTCGTATCTAATTTTCAGTTCTCTCCACCCAAGTTTTATGTGACTGGAGCAACAACAGAATGCAGGAGGTAACCGAGCATCAGACTGGAGCTAGGAGAAACGCTGATGTTGGGAAGACAATGAACATCCTCTAAAGAAAGAAATACCTGCTTATTTTTTCTAGCTTGGCATGCCATAACTATTCTCTGTCTCACATAATGCTCTGCCCCGGGAGCAAGTTTCCATGTCCCAGGCAGAGCTGGCTGGTATCACTCCAATTAAATGCAATTTTGCATTTAATGGAGATGTTTAGATAGGGGATTTTAACCCGGGTCTCTTGAATCCCAGACATGTACTGATTCTTAGATGATATTTACATACCTCTCTTCAGTGTTTACAGATCATTCATCAAGCCATTTTGTAATTATTTGACATTCTTGCTTTTCTCATTTTAGTATCTTTAGTGAATTTCACTGATACGTTCCCTAATCAATCTTTGTAACTCAGTGGCTGAGTCACCATCTCTGGAGGCATTTAAAAGATGTGCAGATGTGGTGCTTAGGGACATGGTTTAGTGGTGGACTTGATGGTGTTAGGTTAACGGTTGGATCAATGATCTTAAGGGTCTTTTCCAACCAAAGTGATTCTGTGATTCTATGATTCTAAATGGCTAACTAACACCAGACTCCTCACCAGCTAAACTTTGTGGCACCTAAGCAACATTACTCTAAGTCCCTCGCTATTTTTAAAACCATATTGATGCATACATTTAAGCTGATTTCAAAATTTGTATACTGCATATTCCATGGTCCTCCACTGATTTAGTCATCATGTAAAAATAACACAGTCAAATGTGATGAGGTCTGTTAGTGACATAAACAAGGGCTATGACTGGAATGGAAATAGCTATATGTAGGCACATGTTCATTGAGAAGAAAAATGATCTGTAAGAGTCAGGCATCCTGGGAAACATGAATTAAGAGGGTAATCATTCCAATGCAGATATCTGATCCTGCACATTCCAGGCTATCCGGGACCTTGATCCTCTGATTCCTGCCTCATGCCCACCCCTGGCTTGTATCTCTGTAAATAACATTTCTGAATATGAACCACCCTGCATCTGGCTCAGGGCTGCTTATGCCAAGCTGACTACACCCTTCCCCTGGGGCGTAAGGTCATGAATCATGATAAACACAGCAGTATAGGAATTTCACACCTTATAAAATGATTGTTTACAAGTAATAGCAGTAATTACTCAAAAAACATTTCAGAAAAAAGAGGGGAAAAAAGTTAATTAGATATGCAGACACAGTAATTAGGCTGTAGCCACTACCAGTTGTCTCTTTACCCAGCAGCCTCAGTCTTCCTTTATTCTGCTGCTGCTTTTTCTCCAAGGAAGCTTAACCCCCTGCAATCCTACCGAGAGGAGAAACATCATTTAAATGCCCTGCCCCTGCAGTACAAAACCCTAATTCAGTTTCTTTCCTTGCTCCCCAGGAAGAAACAAGCCAAGAGGATGTCTTCTGGGGTATATTCATTTTGCTTACTAGCTTGAGACTAGTCAGACTTGGAGACTATCCAAACTATTCAGTCTCGTAGCCCTCCCTTATGCAATTGCTCCAAGCATAATCCCACTGGGAGCAGGCTGTCGGAAGACATCCAGCACTCGTGAGCCTGTGTGTCCTTTCGATGTGTGGCATGGATGGGCAGCCACACAGAAACACCAGAGACTCCATCTGGGAAGAGGTAAAGAGCAGCTTCCCCAGCCTCCCTGTTCCGGCCAAGTAGAGATCAAGGGCTGATGACCTGTGGCACCCACAGCCAGGGCAGAGAAGCAGCTGCTCAGTCACACTTCCATCCTGGAGCTGCCACTTCTCAGCTGAGATGCAGGAACCTTGATCTAAACAAAAACCTGCTGTAGCATGCCCAGGCTACAGTTTGCGTTTCTTTCCACTCCAGTTTAGTTGCAAGTACCACCATACTTAAAGTGGGAAGCCAACCGTTTTCTATCTCCCCATACAGCTGTTCACCCCAATGTGTGGTCCCAAATAACATGGGCAAATTCCTTGTAGCCCTGCAAGGGGTGTGCACCACACACTGAAGTACAGCCATGCTTACCGTTGTCTCACCCCTCTGTGCAATTAGCCATATAACGCTGGACAGGGTAAATTCTAAATGCCACAAACAAATCTGCTTCCCTCACTCAGTCTTTTGGCAACAAAGATTACTTATGGGCTCAGGCTTTCTACACTTAGAATATTCTCTTTAAAGCTGAAAACTCCACGCAGGGACTTTCCAGACCCTTCAGTGCTATTTGAAACAGCAACAGCATATGTACTCTTCCACTGTCACCAGTGAGATATTTAGGAGTTCCGTTGGGCTCATCTTAAAAATACTCACAGCACAAAAATAAGTCATGCCTGAAGGTCATTTAAAATGAAATCTTCCAAATGGTGCTGAAAGTGCCCTGCTAGATGCAGCTGAGAGTAGGGGCTGGGATTTATTTCCCAACACCTTTCATACAGCTCAGTCAGTACTTAATGCTGATGGCAAGGGGGAGCCAGGGAAAGATTCCAGAGGGTCAAATATTGCAGATCTCTTCCTTTCTGTGTGGGGATGTGGGCAGACTGACTGAAACGGTGACAGCGTGCCTAGCACAACAAAGTCCCGCTCCATGACCAGGGATCCATAAAACAGGATTATAGAAAAAAAACAGCTACACCTTCCCTTGCCATTCAGCCATAGGATGGGTCCAGATGCTGTTGAATTTACAGGTTCTCTGCGAAGAAGACCACTATGGCCTGTCTGCCCCCCTGGTGCTGTCATCTGTAGCTGGAATATAGCACATGGGGGACTGCAGGCATGCATGAATTTCAGATTTCTATTTCCTGCTACAAATTAAAACCTTTTACGGTTATATTTCTCTAAAGATATTCTGGGCATTAGTATTTGTTCTGCACAGCTGTGAGAGGCTTCTTTGACTTCTTATAGAAGTTACATCTGCTATATTCACCATCTGCTGTATTCACAGGAAAGTGTAATATATAAAAATAACATTAAGGTGGAGATGGGAGCTGAGTAAATGAAAGCAGAAGATTAAAATCCTTGTTCTGGGGCAGAAGAAAGTCATTAATTTTAGTGGTTGCTGCTCACTAGCAAGTTTGATTATTTTATGGTTCCCATCTCTTTACCCTTTCCTGTTTAATTATTCTCCCTTATCAGTCATTTAGAGACTAAGGACCTTCAAGACTGGCTTAATTCAGTCTTGTCCTCTTTTATGTTTTCTTGTCAAGACTGGCTGTTATCTACTTCTTCTTCCATCTGTGGCTTATTTGTTCTGCCAAGGCAACAAGCTTCTTTGTCAGCTCCCCAAGGTCACCTCTGGGACATCTTCCATATGTGTAACTATATTCAAAACCAATGGCTCTCAGGTCGCCTGCAAAGCCCTTTGCCTTTTACAAGGCCTTACCTCACATCTCCTCTACCCGCTCACAGATAATCACAGTAACTTGTACACAAACTGAATTTGCTAAAAACTGGTGTTCTTATTCCTCTGCCTATTTGGCAGTCCTTGGGCTGTGGTTTTCCTGGAGGACGAACCGTATTCTTCAGCTATGCCTAGGCTGGTCAAACTAATAGTGCCTGAGCACAGGCCCACCACAGTCACCCGTCTTGCTGAACTGGTAGCATGGCCCCTGGCATGGTTTTGGCTTAGGCCAGCTAACTCTTTTCCAAGCATTATGTGGGCACAGTTCAAGTTTGGACATTAGGATAGGCCAGGGACCATTCCCAATAGGCAGTTGACAGGTCCAATGTTGTTTGGGAGAGAAAAGCGTTTAGCTGTATGGATGTGAGCTCTGCCATGTCAGCATGGAGCAGGCTGACATCCTACCAGACGTCACTGTAAATTGCAGTCCTTGCAACAGGGACTGCTTGGGATGTGTGCAGTGCCCATCCCTCTGGGGATCTCAGCCATGACTGAAATTTCAGCTTGCTGCCTGAACCTCAGTAACTAAACAGTGGCTGTATTTGGCCATTTCTAAGATTTTATGAGTGCATAAGAAAGTGCATGAGAAAATTTTTGCCTTTTTTTCCCCTCACATTACTTGAGTGTCCCTTTCTTAAGGCACAGGGACACCTCACTTAACACTGTAAGGAGAAAATGCAATTCCAATCTCCCTTTCATTTGAGAGAAGCCAAGAGAAAGGATCAGAAGTCTCTGCACTCCCATTCCCCTCCTTGAGCCATCTGAATTACCTTTGCTGACTCAAAGGTTAACAGGGAGTAGCAAAGTCACCAGGGGCTTTCTCTCCAAACCCTGCCTGTGAACCCTGTGGGTTCCTCATAAGGGACCATGCTGGCGTGAACCTGACTCCAGAAGAGCTGTGCTGCAGAAGAAAGGAGGGTCCTTGGGAGGCACAGAACTTCTCAAAGAGCATCCTGAAGACAAGGCAGCTGTAAACAAGTTGCAACTGGGAAGGTTAATGTGTGAGGTGGTGACTTAAGGCAAGGAAGAGGCAACAGAACTGGTGGCTGCAGAACTTGCACTGCTCAGAGGGCCTCCCCATGGCTCTGGAGGGAGCAGGGTGTCAAAGATCCCCTTGGTGAGATTGCAGATAAAGCTGTTATTCCCTCCTATAATGCCCCTCTCTGAGTCCAGAGAGGAGAAGGAAAGATCAATAAAAACCTGGGAGGTCATCATCTGTCTCTTATGGGGCCTTAGAAAGGAGAATTTTTTTGGCAAAAACCACAAGTAAGAAAGGAGCAAACAAAAGCAAGAATGCTTGTGCATGTCCTCTGCTGTCAACAACACGCACTTAGAGCTTGATGCTATTCTTGAGTCAAGCATTAGGTGCTGGAAGGCAAAGGAAAACATTGCTGCCTGGTAGACTGGTCATCTTGTGCCTTGCATGCCTCTGACAATAGCACATGGAGGTTTTGCTGCTGCTTTGTTTTAGGGGCAATAAAAACAAATAGGGATAAGGACAATGTGTGTATATTCTTATCTAGATTTTGTTTTTAAATGAGGAAAAAGCAGAAGAGTAATTAAAAACTCTCTTAACTGAGATTCCTAGTCAAAGCATTGCTACATCATCCTTTCCAACCCCTGGCACAGAGCTGAGCTCTTCCAACACATCATTTCTTAAACCCTCCCATCCCATGGCTGCAATACAGTCAATATTTAGGAGAGAGATTTACAAAACAATATTTATACCCATGCCCTCATTCTGCCACAATTAAACAGCATTTCCAGAGTTGTGCTGAGATCACTGATGGTATCAAGTGCAAACAGGACAGTAAATTATAAAGCTGTATTAGCATCATTCGCCTTTAAAAGGCACAAAACTGCACACATACATGGACTCACACACACGCAATTTTACCAAGCATTAAAGACAAAGTTATTTTTAAGCTTCTGTCAAATAGATGCATGACTGCTGTGAGGATGTTTATATGTTTAAAATGTCTAATATTATTTCAGACATCTTCCTCTTAAATCTCTACTTTTTATTTTTAATTATTTTTCCAAATAAATTTTGAAGTATTCACAAAAGCTTAACACATTTAAGCTTGCAGAAAGGCACATTTAAGGTCTCATAACATCACGCTCAGATAAGTTTGAAGAGTCACTACTTCTTCAAGGATGCTGCCCTTACTACTGTGCTGGGATCCACTGTGATAAATCCACACACACACACGAGTAACTTTCCTCCACAGCATACAACAAGAATATGCAAATAAGTCAGTTTCACATGCAGAATAAGTTGTGAGGGCTACTGTAGGGGCCCAAGTTTAGGAAGTGTTCTTTACACTACCAGTCCTGAAGTGAGTAGAAAGGCTGTTTCACTGGGTTTCTCAGGGGAAGTTCATGGCCTCTGCATATGACAGATCAGAACAACACTGCTGCTCCATTCCTGAAGTGCTGATGCAATATTTTCACTAGAACTCTCACAGAGAAAGTCCAAAGGAAAAAAACACCCTAGATTAAATTTCAGTGACAATAAATCAAAGCATGAATGCTTAAAACCACTCAAATGCAATTGCTTTTCTGCATAGATACTACCTTGCCATCCCGTAATACAAAACCCATTTGTTTTCACTGGTGCAGAACCTTGTTGTAGAAATGTCATTACAGCAAGAAGCGGCATCAGGGAGGATATCAGGTTTTCCTTTGGATTTATGTCTTGGAAGGTGGACATATCTGCAGTGATCCACAACATGCGCAGGCAGTGTGTGGCAACATATCCTAGTTGTGTTCACTGTTGTCACAGCAAGCTACCTTCACTGCCTTCCCAATACTTTCACAAGGAAAATACTTCCACAAGGATCCATATGAAAAAAACCATTTGCAATGTGCAAAATAATTTATAGTATGAATGTATGAGAAAATGTCCGGAAAAGATCTAAACACTCAATGGCATTATATATATATTTATAGTTTTAAGAAACAAATTTGTCATCTCCTTCCAAGGTTCCTTGTCCCAGTTCCCTTAAGTCTCCAAGTTCAGCATCAAACTGACCATTCAGCTGAAGGCATTGCCAGCAAAACATAGGGTTCAACTTCTTTAAGAAAAAAACTGCAAACTCTTTCTCTTAAAAAACAAACCAACCAACCAACCCACCCCACCATGGTAAGAGTGACCTTCACAAAACTGACATCTCTTTCACTCAGTTAAACCTCATAGAAATAATAAAACCTTAACTAGAAACTCTGAAATTTTGCCTCAAGCAGAATGCTTGAAAGAGCAGAAATCCAAAGATCCCACGATATCAACAAGAGACTTGTTTACAGTCAATGATGTTATGTAGCAGACGCTCAAACACTGCAGTAATGAGTGGGAGCATTCATGTGCAGGATGGATAAAACACTGAGAAGCAAGAGTCCCAGACATGTCACCTTGTGCAGCAGAACATCCCAGATTGCTTTGCTCTGCCTTGAGGTGGAGAGAGGGCTGCTACAAGCAAGAGAAGTGTGTGTGTGTACTTGTGTGTCCTTGCACACATATGCGTAAGAGTGGTCTGCGACATCTGCAGTAAGTTAGGTAGCTGGTGTCACCCAATCAAAGCACAAAACTCTTGGTATTATCCAAGGGAGTGAGGCACTCATAACAGTATAATAGACACAGGATGCCAAGGGAACAGGATAAGCAAAGGCTTAACCTCAGGAGATTGAATGTTTCTCCAAGATGTTCAGGAAACTTGGAAAAATCCTACTGACCTCAGTGTCAATCCTCCTGATTAATAGTTTGCCAAAAGTTTGCTATAGTTCTGATTAGGAACATTTCAGAACCTGAATCATATCTGACAACTGTTTCTGAAGTACAACAGCATGTGCAGACAGAAGCGAGTATCTCGCTGCCTGCGCCATCTCTGAATGGTGTCCCAACACTGCGCATTCTCAGTACTATCACTGTTTCATTTCATTTTATGGACCTCACTTCTTAAATTGTGTCTATAGTCAGTTTCTTTTTTTTTTTTCCTTCCCCCATTTATTTATACAGGACTCAACTTGAAGTTCTGTTTGAAACTGCACAAGTTATTCTATACTCATTCTTTTCAACTTGCTTTGCTTGCCTATCACCTTTCTTAGAGATTAGTACAGCAGTAAAAGCCCTTGTGGAGCACAGACCAAATTCAAGACATACTTCAGCTACAAAAACCCCCTCTGCTTAGCATGACAGTAAATTAGTTTTGTAGTTACAGATTTCAAAAATTATCTGGTTCCAGCAGCTTGTCAAACTTGCAAACTACTTGCCTGTTTTTCTCTTGAAAATGCCAGCTGACTGAGGCTGTGTTCACTGTGCCTGGTTTTAGGACTGCATAGAATTTACAGTCAAATTACAAGCCTCTCAAAATAGGAGGTGATAGCATTGACAATAGCAAAACCTGAGCAGTGCAAGATGGATTGCTGTGAATAAACCAAAAAAATTGTAGGTATGGCTGGAGTGCTCCCAAACAGACACTATCACTCAGACCATATGGGCTGTTAAAAGCCCTACAGTACACTGGCACTGGTGTCTACAGTTTGGTTCTTTTGATTTTGGGCTATTGCCAAGTTGTGACTTACCTTTGCTCTCCAGCTGCGTCTGTTACTTCTGGTTGGTCTGCCATCTCTGTCTGGCAATGTAGTAGTTTGGTCTGGTTATTTACTGCTCAACCTTCTGCTCAAGGAAAGACTTGTGCCTTCCTGCCTGATGAATAGTACTAATCTTTTTTTCCTTGTTTCAGCAGTTCCACAGGGACCATCATCACTGTCTCTGGGTGGCTGTTCTCCCTCCACAGTCTCAGTTTTCTGGCAAAGGCTTACAGTGCCCTTTACCCCCCCTTAAACGTAAAGGTACCTGCCCTCTGTCTCATCCCCAAGGGGCTCAGCCAAGGCAGAGGGAAACACATCCTTTTTCCACTCCTTCAAGTAGCTCTCATCTCACTGCAAATTACATTTTTCATGTTGCTGTTAGCTACTCTCTACACTAATTGCAACCTCAAGGTCCTTCCTAGCATCTTTCCTACCAAGAACTCACAAAGAAACCTTAAAGAAGCGGGGAAAAGAGATTACAGGGAGGGGAGGAAGGGGTACATCTACTGGAAATGAACAATATGAAATTGCTGTGGGGCAGAAGCACACAAAGAACTATAAAAATCAAGGGTGCTTTTCCAGGGACCAAAGGTCACAAAACTGCCAGATAGCTGAGAGATCACATAAAGATGGGCAAGCCAACTCTGTGCCAGAGAAGCTGAAGAGAGAAACACAAAGGTGGTTTCCACAACTGCAGAATCACCATTCCAGTGAGCAGAAACTGAAAATTAAGCAGGACAAGAGGCTTGGAGGTGGATGGAATGATTGCATTTAACATGGAAAGAATATGATGCTCATTTAGACATGACAGTGGAAAAGAGCTGAATTGTAGCAGTTAACTTCTAAATGTGACTTGCAAAATTTAGCTCCTTCACTTGGGCAGCGATGTCATTAATAGGCTAACTTGCAGTTTTGAAGATTTTCGTGTTGTTAATCTTGGTTTTCCGTTGCATGGCTCTTGGCTGGTATTTCTTTGCCTGGTTTGTTACACTGGTTTTTGGCCAAGAACTGTTGTAGTTGACTCACAGATCATTGGGGTTTAAAATAAATAGGGAAAAAAATGGAGAAGGGATATGTGACATCACTGGTGAGTAAAAGGTTCTTGGTGTGTTCTGAGAAAACATACGGGTCAGAGTAAACTGGAAACAGAAAAATGGACTTTCATACTTAGGTCAGCTTGGAAAACAGTTCTATACAGAAAATTATCACAGATTTTTGATCCCAAACCACCCTGCTCTTGCAGAGACCCAATTTAGGTTTAGACCAGTATTAGTGGTTTAAATTTGTAATAGGTCTTTTATCTATCCTGGTATGGAAGGGCTGTGACTCGCTTACTTGTCTTGTCCCTACCCAGCACCCTTGTCTTGCTCAGTGAAGCCAGCCTGAATCCACAAACTTACTTTTCTTGCCTTAACAATAAAATCAAAAGCGAGAAAGAAGCAAGTGAAAGGGCAAATGCTATAAAAATAGTAAACCAAAACAACACAAAACAAAACAAGCCCAACAAGACTGCTGTTGTTCTGTGGGGTTTTTGATTGTTTAAAGAGCAGGAACGAATCTACTTAAGATTCAGTGTATATTATAAGCTGCTTCTAAGAGTAAGGGTGTCTCCATTTTCAGTAAGGAATTCTAACTTAACATGCTGCCAGGGTTACCAATTTTCAACTCATTTGCTGAAAACCAAATACAGTCACTAATAATGATTAGACCTTGGTCTTTGAAGGATGTTAATAGTTCAAAAAAGAACCCTCTGCCACTACATTCAGCCTATAAAGGATTACTCTTTTATTAGTGTAGCTGAGGGATTAGTACAAATGTTTGTCTAATGAATGCAGCTACTATATTTGAGCACATGCCTGAATAAGCTACTTGTCGATTGAAACCTATCTATTTATAAGTAGATATGAATGGTGCAAAAACTATCTGTATTGCAGTATGGCAATATCTTTTGCATAACAGTAAATATTTTTTTGCCATTCACATTGTGAAATACACCTCATTTGTCAGTTTTATTTTGGAAACCTATCATGTAAAACGTACAGGATGGATTTTTCTACATCTGGCCTGATCTGCTTATGACTTTTTAGCTCAAAAAAAAGTGTTACTGGTTTGGCAGTTCTCAACAGGGGACAGGCACATCTTTTACTTGTGCTTGTGTACATAAAACATCTTCAGAAATGCAAATTAAAGCGCTTCTTAAAGTAAATGCTACCCGTGTCTGTCTTAAATTCAAGGCAACCACCATAATTTTATGACAAACTAAAATAATTTCTAAAATTCCATTCTGTTGATTTTTCAGCCCTAATACAAAGTCAACTCTATTACTATTTGAATTTAAAATGCTTCATAAATGGATGAAACCACAGTTTTGTAATGGCAGACATCAATGGAAATCTCTTATGTGAATAAAAAAAAATGAAAACAACATATGTTAAAATGTATCTGTTTACATATTTTAAACCTAGCCAGTAGACCAGCAAGAAAAAGCTCTCTGGAAAATGGAGCTGAAACAAAGAGAGCAGGAAGTTCAGAGTTAAGGCAGACAGTGTTTAAAGGTATTTAATTATGAAAGCAAAGTTTTTTTTCCCTGAACTACAGTGAACATTCACAAAGTCTCTAGTTACTGCCTGTTAATAGCAAATTTAGATGATCCATGTTCAGGCTGATCCTTAGGCCTAATTTTGTCAAATCTGAATAGGACTTTGAAAATAGGGGCTTTGAACGAGTAATGTAGGAGAGATGGAAAGGCTCTGCTTAGTTCTCTGAGAGTGCTTAGCACATTCACTTCCAAAGTCAGGTGCCTTTAAAGGTTTCTTCAACAGTACCCCCAAAATAACTAGTCATTATTGAAGGAAGACAATCAATCCTGTAGTCAGCACTTAGATTAGTGGCAAGCATGCTAGAAATGCAGATAGAGGGCTGACATATGTTCCAGACTCTGTAATGCATACTGTTTTCATGAGATGTGCCTTCCTGTAAATGTACCTCTTACACCTTCAGAATTAACAACTTTCTGTGACACACATGATTATGTATACGTGCATGCTTATACATGTATACATATATGCATACATATGTGCTTACATATATACATACATTATAAACAATCAAATTAATTTCTTGAAGTAATTTTTGAAACACAAAGCACTTGAGTAATCACATTGAAAACAACTCCATACAGTTAATGGTAACTTTTTTCCTCTTTAGAATAATATTATCCTATCAAATTCCAGTTTATTTTTATGTTCAGAGAACCCAAGTTGTACGCTATCAGCTGCTATTTTTTCCCTACTTCTCTGCATGAATGCAGATGAAGAGAAGTTAAATGCTTGTATATTATTTTAATTTGTATTACTCTGGAAATAGCATGAGTTTTTTTAGCTTCCTTTTATCTCCTGAAATACACTATGTCCATCTGTACTGTCATTCATACAGTCACTGATATTAAGACAGAACTACTGAACAGAAGAGCTAAGTCAAAATAATTTCAAAGTGACTTTATACCTTCTTGGGCAGTACTGCTCCAAAGCAGGATAAAATTAATACCTGTTTTTTTTCTGACTTATTTATTCTGAAAATAATTAGAGGTGTAGTTTTAACCAATGTACGTACATATCCAAATGCTAAACTTATAAATGTATCCTCTGTATCTGCATATAAGCCACATACCAATTTTAGATCTGAAAAATTATTCCAAGTTTTATCTCTTTCCAAGGCACTTTTAGTGCAGAGCTCTGCATGAATGATGGGATAAGAGCTGCCTGCCTTTCCGAATGTACCAGTCAGTGTGGTGGAAGGAACATCGAAGACGATGTGACGTGGAACACAACATTTACTGGCATTTATTCGGGATGACCTGCCTGAGTCACCGTGGCCTCACTGGCCCTACCAACATTCACTTCTGCTCATGAGTGATGTCCCAGCCCAAGAAAACCTTTTAGCACCACACCCAGCTGTGTACACTTCCTCTGCATAGACACAGCCCTCCTGGTGAATCAGGAGATCTTCGCTGTGTTCTAATCACCAGTGGCTGAAAATGCATCATAGGTTGAACCATATTAGGTCAAAGACATATAAACAAACCCAAACAAGGCCATGGAAATAGATTCTTTTTCATACATCATACTTCCTTCAAGCTTTACTGGCTTTATACTCATCTTCAAAACCCTGAGATAGTTGCTTTCCCTGTCTGGGTAGGTAGAAGTTGAAAAATTCTAGACTCATCTGTTTTACCTCTATTTCACTCCAAATTAGCTCTAATGGCAGAGAGATGACAAAATGGGTAATCCCTGATACTTCTAAAGTCCAAAAGAAAAGATCGGCAGTACCTGAAGTTCTGCTGTGAACTGTAAGCCATTCCTGCAAAGTATTGCTTAATTGAGTCCATGCTCCACTAAGTAATCGTTATGATACAGCTGTACATACAGCACTTTAAAATAACACAGATGTTATAGAGGTATTTGTAGGTGTGACAACTACATTGGGAAAGGATTGTCCAGTTTTGCTAAACCCTCAAGGATTCTGCAAGTGTCATGGGAGCCATCTGAGTGAAAAACATCCCCATGTTAGAAGACAGATGCTCCCCATAAGATGGAGATCTGGAAAGTCTGCAGTCTGTTTAGGGAGGGTTCCTTTCTCTTTCCATGCCAGCATACTAGCAAGTTTTTTTGACAGCCAGAGCTTTTACAGTAACATTTTCTTCATGACAATGGTCCGCTAGAGCTATTCTGAATCAAATGCTGCTGGCATGAGCACAGAAAACTAGTACCATACAAAACTGAGGCTTTTGTGTCCGTAAAGTGTTAAAAGGCCTCTGTGATCAACTCCAAAGAAAGAGTATAGGCTCACCTTGTATCCGAGGAAGATGAAATGCCACTAATACAAAGAAAGAGGAAAAAAGAACATACCTGGTAAGAGATCTACATCAGGCATTCAGTCTCATGGATGAAGTAGCTGAGATCTTCTAGGATGGTTGGTTATCGGTTTTGAAAAGCCAGTGTTTCCTGAACAGTGAGCCAGCTCCTGCCTCTCCATCCTCCACACCACGTATATTGTCTGCACATATTTAAATTGCGTATTTTTAAGTCTCTCTAGACATGTTCCCCCTCTTACATTAATTATGACAGGAAATTGGTGTGCTGTTGTAACACTAACCATCCCAATCTTCGGGAACACACTGTCTGCGGATAGTAAGCTTTCCCTGTATTAGGTAGGTGAAAGACAAAGCTGTTTATATTCCACACATCTGCTAAGAAAGGGAAACTCAAATGAGGAAAAAATCTGTGCTGAGAAAACATGTGAAGTACTGCAGGTGAGCGACACTGCAAGAGCAGAATGACTTTTTCATGTGACCACCTTAGGCAAAGAAACAAAAATTATTTTCAAAAGGGAAAGGAAATAAAGGCCTTCTCACAGACCTCTCTAATATTCTATATGAAATGTTAACTTCCCACCTGGCATTATTAAATGCTAGGCAGATGCCATTACACAAAAATGAATGTGGCTTCATGTTCTGCACCTCCAAACTTCGGTTATAAAAGTGTCTCAGGTAGATGCAATGGAAATTATTTTCATTTAAATCAAGACAACTGAATTCAAGTCTCATGTTTTCAAGTTGTTAGGGTTTAAAATTTGCCGTAAGATCACAAGAAAAATTGGGAGATTTTTCTGCCACCGAATGATTCCACACCTAAACCTTTTCTTCCCAATGAAATTTAGTGCTGGGAACAAAATAATAAAGATTTTTTTCTTTTCTTTGTGCATAAGGTAAAAAATATCAAAATATAATTATAAAAAGATTGTAGTGGTAGGAGTCTGTCACAAAACTCACAGCTTTTTTTTTTTTCAGTCAGGTGGGCCCCTCACTGTACATATGAGCAAAATGGGAGTACCTCCAGCAAACTCACTCTGCACAAACTTTAATGCCTCCTCCCTTTCTGGGCCATTTCAATGAAGAAGTGTTTTGGAGCCAGCTCTCCTTCACTAGCAGGTAAACCCGTTGCTAAGATAAGATAATAATTTTTGTGGGAACCTCATATTAAAATACTGGCAGCAAAAATTTATTCTCCATTCTAAGCAGCTTTACAAGGATACAAAGCATTACAAAGGCATCAGGATGGTTCCTCCCTTCACACACCAAAATAGCATGCTTTTACTGCTGCTTCAAATCCAATTAATTGTTTGGTTTCCTTTTACCTTCTGACTTTCTCTTCAGCGAGTGTATTCTTGCCATTTAGTAACGGTATAGTTTTAATGACCATACCACAGACAGTGCATACCCAGAATGTAGATAACCACATTTTTGGAGACTGCATCGTTCTCATACAGAAGAAAGAGCCAAAATCATGATGAGTGAGGAAACTATTTTGCATATGTTTCTGGAAAACCCTGAAAAAATTCCTATTTTAAGAAGAGCTGTAGCAGAGATGCTTGAAAATGAAACAATGCAAAATAATCTAGACGAAAATAACTTACTCAGGACTAGTCAGATCTAAGTATTTTAGATTGGATTGCAGTTTTATTGCTGCCTCAGTGGGGGGGAATCCCCATGCCTGTAAAAGGCCCAAATGAAGTGCTGGTCTATTGCCCACGGGACACAGGTTATGTACTTTTGACTAAAATACTGCTTTAAGTAATAACTGTTAAAAATCCTAATGCAGCAAACACCCTGCTACTTTGATTGTATTATAAGAATAACAAAAAAGACTCAATTCTTACTCTGGGGACCTCACTCCTACTCCCCTGTAAGCAATTAACACCAAATTAAAATCGGAAAGCACCTGACAACCTAGTGAGCCACCGCAGGCCCTGGCCCTGCCTGCAGCCCCCAGTGCGGTGCTCCCCGCCATGACAGCCTGCCCTCACCTCAGCTTCCCAGCACTGGCAGGCCAGCCTTACAGCTCCTCTGATTGGCCAGCAGCAGATGGATGCGCCCGCCGATTGGCTGTGCGCCCTCACTGGGGAGGGTGATAGGCTGGGCCCAGCTCCCACCTCTGCTGAGCGCCTGTCCATCTCCTCCCGCCATGGCGCCTCTCCTCCTCCCCTGCTCACAACACAGGTGGGGCATCCCACAGAGGCCTCGCGCCTGGGCGTGACGCAGCCGGGCAGAACTAATCCTCAGTAATCGCCTTATAAATACAAGTAGGTCTGTTCCAGAAGATCCGAGTCTGAGGAACCAAAAGATGCAACTTCGTAAGACAGCAAGAGCAGATAAGAATCTTAAAAAGCAGGCTGAACTCTGAAGAAAGCTGACCACAAGAACAGCACTGTACAGAAAAATGTTTATTGAGAGTGTTGCATTAGAATTGTTACCATTTCATCAGCAAAAGCTGTGGCAAAAGAAACATGTCATTATTGTCTTCCTGTCACGAAATCCGGTCTGTATGTCAGCACTGGTCTCTCAGCTGGTTGCGCAGTTCCTGAAGTTTAGCAATCATGTTGTCCATAGTTGTCACCTCATCAGCTATCTCACTGTGAACCTCATTGCTTGTTACATCTACAAAAAGCTGCTGCATGACAAAAAGAAATACATTATTTTAAAATAGACATACAGTTTCTCTGTTTCCACGTAGAGACAGAATACAGAAAGCTCATCAATGCTATCCTGCCTCTCATATTTTTGGTACCTATGATGGTACCTCTCTCTTGAAAAAGTCCATTTTGTGGCTAATAAACAGAAGGTGCATATATATATATATATATATATGTACACACACACACACATATACAGATGTGCGGTCTGTGCCACACACCTGATTATTTTGCCAAAGGGGCCAAATCCTCCTGTGGATGTTGGATTTCTGCTCTGACTTGACTGCCTACGCCGACCCCAGATCCCATCGCAAGTGAACAACTTCACCATGAAACTCAAATTAGAAGAGCATCTCACATACTGTCACTGCAGTTTACAAACCCACCTGCTGATAAATTAGTAGCTGTGAATTTTAATGGCCATTTTTCTCAGGGTCATATTCTGTTGTGTCATTTTCTCCAAAACCCCAAATAAACATCTTTTAACATTTGGTGTCAAGACATGCATGGGTGGAGACATCAATCTGTGTATAATTAAGTTAGACAAGAGAAAACAAAACCCTACAGAGTAATAAAAATAGCTTGTTCTTAAAGACCTTAAGACATTAAAAACACAAAGCAGCTAACTTATGAGCAATCATAATCTTCACATATTTACAGGGAAACCGAGGGAGAGGAATGCTAAATGACTATTCTAAAGCCTTGAGATACGTGAGCTCTGACTGGAGCTTTGTGCATGCTGCACCAGAACATGTTGCTATTGCAAGGCCAGGACCTGTCATTTGACTCAAGTAATATGGAAGCCGTGTGAGGTACCACTCCACAGAAATACAGGGGTGGTGAGGGACATAAACATATGTTTCCCTTTATTATGTAAAGGGAGAGTGACTCACACTTCATTTGACACAAATGAAAAGCCTACATTTAGAGACAAAAACAAAACAAGGAAAAAAAGTTGCTCTGGAGTACATCTGTACATTGTTATACCATCAAAACATAATGGAAAAATACAGATACGTATATAAACAAAAATGCACTTAAAAAGCCTGAACCAAAGTCTTCAATGTGCCTCAGAACAGTGTTGTCACTGAGCAAATGAACATCTTACACAAAAATAGGAACATGTTCCTGCTACAAGTACAGAAATTTTTCTGACTTTCAGCCCAAAAAACTCACACTGGGAATGTAACAGAAAAGTTTGGTTCTTTCTGGCTAAGACAGCTAAATAAATCAGGATGATATAATTATTTTTTATTTTTTTCACACAGTTAAAGAGATCTGTTCAACTAGACGCAGTCTGGGGAAGTTTCATGCACCATCATTCTTTGGGCTTTGTGCCCCACAACCGTACGCGCATTTCATGCATTTACGATACAGCTCCATGACCTTTCTCCTTTCTGGAGACTCCAGCTGTCAGATCTGAATGATGCATGGGGGCAAGGAGCAGAAGAGAGCCCACTATGCTATTTGCCATAGCACGTGACTGCCCAGAAGGCTCTGTACAGAAAGGAGCCCATTAACAACACATTTTCAAGTTGCAGCCTTCAACAGAGCGTGGTTGCATCATGAGTCCATAGCACAACATAGGAGCTGGAATGTCAGAGATGGAGATCCCAGGAAAGGCGAGAAGTCTGAGAATCGACATTGTTTCTCCTGTACAAAAAACTACTGAATTGTTCCAATTGCACGTCCTGACTACAGAATTTTGGAATTTTATCTTTTAAAAGTTGCTTTCACTGTTCCTTTATTCCTTCTGAAATCTTAACTACCGAGTTGCTCTTTGCCCATTTTTTTAAGTGCTTTTCTCTGTAAAAGAAAACAAAACCCCCCACACCAATATTGACTCACAAGGCAGCATAAGGAGATGCTGCAGTCAAGCTTGGACAGGCCTAAACAGTGCTAAACTGTTTGTGCATAGGATCTTACAGAAGATGACTGAGTTTTTAAACCACAACACATTTTGGAAATTCAGTATGACTTCAAATTAAAAAGAAGATGGCATCTTGGAAAGTATGCAAAAACAGTGCGATCACACCAATCGCTTTATCTCTAACATGTCAGTTTTCTCCGAAGTGCCATAAAACTTAGAGGCACCATTATCTGCCAATAACAGAGATGTTCATTTAATTAGTGCCTTCAGGAATTAAGAATACAATTTACTAGACTCACCTGTTCTTAATCTTTCAGATACTGCATGATATTGCATAATATAAATGACCTGTACTTGTTTTTATATAATTTATGTCAAGTAGTCTTGCTTTCTCTACAGTCATACTCAGTCTACACACTTTTTTTTTTAAAACCATTTTGTGAATCACAACTAAACATACATGTTGTGGCTTTTTTTCACCACATTCTGAAGACTTACGTATACCAATATCTAAAAGCACAGTTACAGAGCCAGCTTGTGTCTGCTTACACAACTTTCCTAGACTTTTATCCTTAAAATTATAGGACTTAAAAGAGAGTGAGCCAAGTTTAGCACACTGATGATGGATCAACACTTTGTAACACAAGCACACATGTTATAAAACTTATGCTCTGTAATTCACATTTACTAAACCCCACACACAGCCAGGAAGAATACTTCTTTAAGACATTAAGTGTATTTTGATTGAATATGTATTCCAGATCAGTCCTCAGTGAAACAATGTCTGTGTCTCATGTTGTAAGATGAAGGGTAAAATTAGGATAATAATGGTCCAGAAACAGACATGGCTCTTTGGGTGCCTGACTATGGAGGCACAACTCCAAAAACCAAACAGATGATTCAAACATGATGACATTTTTCAATGAATTAATATCTGAATTGGTAGGGTATCCATGAAAACCTTATTAAAAATTAGTTCTCTCTTTTAATAAATAACTTTGTTTTTAAAACACTTCAAGTGATGCAAAGTAGTCCTGACACATTTTGGTCCTTTCTGCAGGTTTACATACATTCTTTCTGAGACTGCCCTGCTTCCCCCATGACTACTCACAGAAGGAACAGGTCTTCGAAATGACTGATTTCTTCCAAACATTCGAGTCTGTTTGCCCGACATTTTAAGTAAAATTCTAACTTAGTCTAAGAGATAGCATTGGCATTTTAGAGTAGTAGGTTTATTTCAGTCAAAGCCTAGCAGGAAGAAGGGTATAAATAAAAGTCTACTTAATACTGGAATCCTTAACAGCATAGAGGTGAATATGCATCTGTTCATGCACTGGGACAGGCAGGTATTATTTGATCTATCAATGACTCAGAACAGAGAAATGGTTTCTGGCAACAGAACAAAGATTCCTAGCTTTCAAACAGAAATTCCTACCTTTCAAACATTCCTACCTTTGCTTTGGATGACAAGCCACGTAAGTTGAGCCGAGCTGAGGAAAGTATCTGCAAAGCTTCCTGATGATTAGATTTGTTCTTGCTGCATTTTATAGCCACTAGAATCCAGACACAGAAGAAAAGGACCCCAAAACAAAAAAGCATTAGCTCTATAGCAATAATGTTTAAACAACAACATTTAATTAAAAATCTTGATATCTTCCATAGACAATTTTTTAATGTAATATCCCCAAAAAGAAACACAAAGAAAAAGAATGCCAAGTAATTTTGGGAAGATAACTCTAAAGCCAACAGGTATATGTATCCTTCTTAAACATAAATATCACAGCACCGTGAATAGTCTTACCAAGTCTAAGTTTTGTCCATCTCCTGACTGGCACAGTCAATCAAACTTACGTGATGATTTGAGGACTGAGATGAACTACAGGTGCATTTTCACTTGCACTATGAAATTGCTAGACCATGAAAATAATTGATTCCATGTTTACTGGTTATATGTTTACTGACTCCCCCAACACAATTTCTGCCTCATTCCAAGTATGTTTTTATATGCACTATCAGGATGATGCTCTCTGTTAGAGGACTCTCTATGGTAGGAATAAATATAATGGATAAAGTATAACATTATTTTGTCACTAAGCTTAACAAATATTTGCTAAACTCTTCATGAATAATAGAAGTTCTTTTCAGGTAGAACATACCATGTGCAATCTCTATGGCTCCTTTCACCACTTCCTTAAAAGAAGAAACATCTTTCTCCCACTCACTTGATTGAATTTCACATTTATGTGCCTTAGTGAGACACTGCAGTGACTGCAAGGAGGAAGAAAAATGATCAGTATGTGAGCAAACAAACAAGGAGACTACTTTAGTTTTAAGTATCTATGAAATTAATGCTCAATCCAGAAAATGAATGTATCTTTACTATGCTTGATTTCCTGTGAGTTGGAGTAGTGTCCTTCTCTGCAACGGTAAGCACCAGCTGTAACACAGATGTTCTTCACCAATTTTGCATCTCAAGTATGAGAGGCATATAAAGTAACATGTGTCTAATTTTTATCTTTTAAAAATCTGTCTAGACTGATGGATGTGACCCCTGTTTGCCAAGTCATCATAATTAAATGCACATGAAAAAGGGAGAAATACTTGTATTCACACTTCGAACAGCAATTTTGTACCTAAAAAAATTATAACTGAATACATCAAAGCTTTCTTTCTGTATATGTATTCTTGGTGAATAATGTATTTTACAGACACAGCTATTAGCTGCCATATTGCTCTGGTTCTCAGTGTGAACAGGAAAAATAAATGTAAACAATATGGAAGGAGGGTCCTATTAAGAAAAAAAAAAAAAGAAAAATATAAGCAGAAGAAATTAATTTTTGCTTTCGAGTTTTGCTTTCTTTCTATGGCATCAGAAATACAAAACAGATACGTGCCAGAAGTTAAATGGCTTGGTTCAATGACAACTCTTCAATTATATTTTTGAAGAGTTTAAATATCATATAAAGGAATAAAAAACTTTCCGTGTGGACCATGTACATGAGTGCAGTAAAGACTTCTGATTGCTGAACAAATACAGATTAAATCTGGGGGTCATCACCCCACAAGCTTCTACTTTCCCTCTCCCACCGGAGTTCCAATCACTATGGCATGGGCGATGGAACTGCTCATGCAGTAAAGGTATATTAAGTCAAACCAGAGCAAATTATTTTTTTTCACAATAACCTAGGTTATAATTGGTAGTACTTCTGGCCAGCAGAAGCAAGAGCTTCCAAGAGAAGGAACAACAGATTTCAGACTGCACGTGTCTGAGTCAGAGCAGCAAATTAGGGGGGTTTTGCTAACAGATGTCAGGGAGGGGAAAGAATTCAAAGTCTTATGGGCTGTTTGTTTGCACTTCTGGAACCTGGATTTATCCTGGAAGGAAACAGTTATGAGCTGGGGCAAGTTCAAGGAACAGAAGGGTTTCATAGCCTGGGTATGGATCAGCAGGCAACTTGAAGGTTGGAAAGATTCCTCGGTGGGAAAGGGGTGGACTGGACTGCATTCAGTATAGGAAAGAATTAAGTACTGAATGAGGTGGCAGGTCGGATACATGAAAGTGTAAGAGTAAATATATGCTAAGCTAAAAAAAAAAAACCCACAAACCCAACACTTCGACAGTTTTACACTCCTAACTTATAAACCCTGTCTGACTTTGATTCAATTTACAAAGCACTGTTGTGAATTGTAACTGTAGACTCTAGTGATTCATGGCATCAGACATGGCAGCAGAGCAGAAAGGTAAAAAACCAACAACCAGCCCACCCTTTACAATAGCCAGACATACAAGGTTGTTCTTTCAAATGCAATGTTAGAACTAAAATTGCTTAAATATAATTAAATCTGCACTAAATAAGGTATTACATTATGGAATAAAGGCCAAACCCTACATTTGTAAGGAGGTACGCAACACTGTTCCCATCTCTTTGTTCTATGATGCCACATTATAGTAAATAATGCCCTTTCAGAATTCATTGCTGTTTGCATAATAATTGTGGAGGAAAACGGCAACAATACATCTGGATTTTTTTTTACAGAAAGTTATATTCACGTAATATCTGACTGACACATGATGGTGCTCTGTGGCACTGAAGCCAATAAATACTGGTTTTAACATTTTTAACTTTATAATACCAATATCAGAAAGCTACCAGTGATAATCTAGTGTACTGTAAATTAATTTATGCTGTGGCTGTAGGCAGTTTTGCTCTTTCATGATCTATATCTATGATGCCATCATACCAGGATACTTGGATACACACGTAAGCATACCTTAAGTATTTATAAACATCATTCCATTCTGCAGGGCAAGCTCGACCATAAGTGTGTTCCATAACCAGTCTGATTAGAAAACACAGTTAAAGTCCTGTCTTCTCTATAAATTGAAACCATGTTTTTAACTGGGTTAGTGAAAAATACTGTGATGTAACCAGATTCTGAAATGACTACATTTATAGTATAGACAGGCCATCTGCTACTTTGCATGTCTGAGTAAGAATTTGAGGATATATTACAGGATATTGCTGTGTCTGTATTTCTGAATTCTAAATAGGCCAAATCCCTTTTATTGTTCAGTGTAAAGAAAAATAAGGAAGGAAAAAAGGGAGGAATTTGAGGTACGATGGACACCGGCAATGACTAAACAAGGCATTTCACAGGGTAGAGCACAAAGAGGAAGACAATGATCAAGGCCCAAATAATTATAAGTTTAACCCCACAGGCATACAGTTTGTAGGCCCCACCATCTGCCTAATATGCTTGACATCAAATGACAAGTAATCCTCCAGACTGACATTTTTGCCCGGGCAAAAGGCATACCCTCATTAGGAAACACATACTGAATACTGACCCTGTGTATTTTCAGCTTCAGTGAAGATCTGATAACCCATAAGTATTTTTAAGTGTGCAAGGCTATTTGAATTTTGAAAATTTAATACCACATGCAAAGCACACTCCAGCATACAAGAAAGTAAACACTTCTAGCAGCGCAGAGTGGTTATTTTGGAAACGCAATCAACTCTATTACCTGGGAAGTGATACGAAGAAGAGATGGAAGTTAACATAGCAAAACCAGAGACAGGTAAAGCGAAACCAATGGTTCAACAGATTAAGAACTGAATAGCATTATTTAATTCCATTTTAAGCTAAGTAAGGACAAAGCACTTTTACTCTGGGAGCTCTAACTGTGGTGTAGACTATCTTAAATGCATTTTCCCTTAGTGATGGCAAAGAAGAATATGGATGGCTTATGATGCCACTGGATCAGGCCATTAAGATCCACTCTTTTCTAGAAACTGTAATATCTTGTCTTCAGAATCAGAGTCTCAAATTTAAAAAAAAAAAAACAAACCACCACCATTAGATTATAGACATTAGATTGCTGCCAAGAAAAGTTTCAGAATACAAATCCAAGACAAGGCACATATGCTGTGATAGGATGTTTTAAAATGAAATACTGATAAAAGAGAGAGATTTTTTAAAAATCCACAAAAACTGATGTAAAACATCTTGCTCCTGTTAGATAATAAAAATGTGTGCTGTAGGAACATGAAAAACAGCAAACAAGCTTCTAGAAACACTAAAGCAAAACATGTCTGGAACAAGAGCATGTATTACTATAGCACTATAGTTTGTCAGAGAACAGAAGGTTTATACCAGAAGTGTGTATCCATAAAAACGTATCTGTCACAACACATTTACCTTTTCAATATCTTCAGCACTATCATTCTGTCCATTTCCATAAAGTTGGGCATAAAGTCTCCAGATCTCCCCATCATTTGTCACTCGAGAAGTCACTCTGCCCAAGAGCTCTTGCAATTTCCCCTTCAATCCACTCGCTACCTCTCCAGCGCGATCTGCCATATCCTCTACTACTGCTCTGACCAGAATAGCCAGCACCTTAAAAAAAAGCAGCAGGAAAGAGTTTTTATTTCAACTCAAATCAACATCAGTATATATAATATCTGTAATATCTGGTCTCTATTAATGATTCAGTAAAATACAAATATAGTACCATATGACAAGTACAGAATTTACTAAGAAATACATTATTAGGGGAGTAATTCAACTAATTTAAAACTCATCTATAAGATTCTATGGCTGGTGAAGACAAAGAGGCCAAAGAGCTAAGATAGAAATTTGGGTTACCAGGACAGGCTAGTGTGAGAAAGAATGATACAGGAAATTGTGGCAATATCCCAAAGATATTTTCACCTTATAATAAGTTATAACAATATCAGTAAACAGGCTAAACCAGATTAACTCAGGTAACAGAATACACTGTTGTTTACAGGACCTCTGTTTAACTACCTGCAGAAACTGAAAGATGTCTAGTGGATGAGATGGAAATTGAAGGCAGCTGAATACCACCTTGGGAAACTCTGTGTTTAATGCACTTCTGGTGAATTACTAGTCAAGTCAGTTCAATCAAACTTTTTGCAAGTACTCATTTAATGGCTGTACTTTCTGAGTCACTGGCTTGAGAATGTGGGATCTGACCTGCAGAAATGCTGAGCATGTGCAGCTGCTGGTGAACTCAATGGGAGCTGGACTTTGCATGTATGAAATGCTACATAATACCAAGTGTCCCTGAAAAAAACGAGTCTTCGTGTCCCAAACTGGACACTGAAAATTAGAAAACAGTTTCACTGTGCCTCGGTTCTTTCTCAATAAAATAAGAAACAGCAAATATAAATTAAGACATCAGATCATATGGTGTATTAGAAGAAAATAAAACCCGGAAAAGCTGTGGCTTATTAAGTGAGAACTACCTGTTCTGTGTAGCGCATGAGACACAGAGACTGGGGAAGAAATAATGATAAAAACAAAATGGAAATCTCATAAGGCTTACATTCAAGACAGGCCGGTAAAGGGCATACAAACACCTTCATGCTGGTACTTCCTAACTTGTGAGACTATCATTTGGCAACTTTAATGCTTCAATGTTTTTGCCCATGTGATATTAATACTTACAATGAAATCACATTAATAGCAATACTAATATCAAGACAGTAATAAGACCAATTTCAAAGATAATATGTGAATAGCCTGAAACCACAAATATATACCACTACTCTAGTAAAAGTAGGACAGGGGTGAATCCTCACAAACCAAGATGTAGTTCACTGGCAGAAAGTAATGTAAAAATTATGACAATATAGAAGTATATTACACTTAAAATAAAAACACATGCAGTTTAGTATTTGTGATGTCATTTTCCTAAAATAACTTTTCTTCTATAGAATGACTCAATTAACATACATCCCAAGAATTAATTACTGAGTTTTATCAGATATAGAAAATCTTTGGCAAAACAACACAAATAAATCAAAATGGCTGATGATGTTATAAAATAAAACTATATAACAGAAAAAGTGAAAAAAAATTATACATCTCCATGGTATGTTTTCAGAATCAATAAGAAATCATAGTAGCATCTGAACATCCCCTTCTCCCCCCCAACTGTAACAGTACAGCCCTTATAAAATGATGCAACAAACTGGCTGTTCTTTCTTTTCTTTTCCGTTACAGAGCTTGGATTTTCACTTAAGATAATAGAAAATATGATCAACTATTAATAGTCCAAAAGTTCTGAAATTTGTATTACATTCATGATTTGGAATCTAAGGGAGTAGAACCCATCATTAAATGAATCAAGTCTTCTATAATGATTGGCTAGAAAAATACCAGCAAGTATTGATATTTCCATTACTATAGCATTGTAGTAAAAAACATAAAAGAGGTGTAAGAAGAGACATTAAACTGTTCTCTTTTGAAAAGGAACTAGAACTAGTCCTGAGGATTCATACATACATGTATGACTTCTCAATTTCTCAGTTTAACAAAATTGTTATTTAAAGTCCAAAAAGTTAGTTCACCTGAATATCATGTATAGTTATCAAGAGTTTTAAAGCCAATTATATTTTGTTTGCACATGAAAAAAAAGTTTCCTCAGTCAGTAGGATTTAGCAACTGAAAAATTACCCATATTCCCATAGAGTTCAGGCTTTGCTTACACTTTCATCATAATACTCTCTCTTTTTTTTTTCTGTAATTCATCATGTAAGCTTTAGCACTACAGCAGTTAAAATAAAACTAGTGTGAAGGCCTGGATTAAAGGGTCCATTAAACAGTAATGAATCATTAACGCTACTTGGCTGTGCCCAGTTGTTAAATAAAGCTATATCAAATTGCAAGTGAACTGCACTAATCATCAAAAAGTATTAGCAGTGTAACAGAGCTTTCAATTTGGATGGTTGTCTTAAGTGTTAAATTTTAATTCATATCTTTGAGAGATTTTAAAACTGCCATACATACTAAACTACTAAAGCAATGCTCTGTTGCCCAGGATCCCACACAAGCAGTAAAGCTTTTTTTCTTTTTTTAATGCCTCTTCTAATGAACTGGGCTCCATATGACCACTGTGCAGTGTGTTTAGTATGACACCGCACCATCTGCATTCCTCCTTCTCCTTTGCTTTGTGAATAATGTGTGTTTACTGAAAACTGAACAAAAAACACCATGGGACAAAACATTAGAAATAAACCAAATAATTTCTAAATGCTGTGATTGGTATCAGTTAATCTCATTCCACAATTGTTCTCCAAACAGCTCCTTTCATATAAAAATTCAATTGGTTAAACCATTTTTAGAAGCTTCACTAATACCAATCAAACTTCACAGTGCTCAAGTAAGAAGAGAACCCTCAGATACCAGATCCAAAATGACAAGTCTGCAGTCTACGAGCTCTCCCTATGCCCCTCTGAAATGAAAGCTTGATAATAAAGACGATTGCCATTAGCAAGCCACTTAAAAGAAACAGAGTTCCAGAAATTATTAATTCCTACTTTTGCTCCTCAAAATCCCTTTGGAACATGCTCTTGCAGCCTTCTATTAGAAACAGTCTGGCAATACGAACCACTGAAATGAGAATGATATTTGATCGAAAGGGTAACAGAAAATCTTTGCTAGACTCTCAAGAACACAGAAACGCAGAGAGGAACCATTTGTCCATGCTTCTGAATTCATATTCTTTGACAGCACAGAATGAAGATCTGGTTTCTGAAAGCAATGTAGCAAAACAGCTTTTCCACCCACAAAATAACTTTGTTATTCACAGAACTGCAACTTTTGAAGTAAAAAAAGATGGCTTGCCTCCGCAAGCATTGCCTCCACAAGCATGCATGTGGTGCAAAGTAGTATGATTAGCAGTTGCAGAAATCTTTCAGGTATATTTACCTCAGACTAATAATTCAGAGAATAAATTGATGATTACAACAGGTAAGGCTTTCTCCTCAGGTCCTTTTTAGTGACTGATCTACTAGCTGAAACTACAGATAATTCAGTGAGCCTTTATCTTTTATTACAAATCACCTATATTAAAGGTTTCCAAAGTATATTTCTCAGTAGGTTCATGAACATTAAAAGGAATACGGAAATTTGAAGAATTTTAAGAACCAGTAAGGAAGGAAGGTAAGAAAGCATGCTTATAACATTTAAGAGGAATATTAGGAAACTGAGACTTTTGAAAGTATGTCCTTTGCTGTACTCTTTTATTGCATTGTTGCTCATTTATAAAGAGCCCGTCAGCTTTTCCTTATTCAATTCTGTCTGCAGAATCTGTACATACGTATCTTCAAGCCTCATGATATCCTGATCTCAGAACCTTTGCCATGAGGATGACATCGTTAAATAACTAGAATAGCTTAGAAGCAAAATTTCCCAAAGCTGCATTCTGTACTCAGAAATCTGGCGCAAAAAGACAGCAACGGCCTAACAGAAATCACAGATGAAGATATGAACACCTTACTGTTATTAGAAGAAATTAGTGATTTACAAATACGACTTCATACTATGCTGAAATAAAATTAAAAAATCTGATGTAACTATACAAACGAAGGACATTTCAAATTATATGTTCAATTGCACACTGTTAATTGATGCATTCAGTCTCACAAGGGGTATTCTGCAACAACGATTATGCAGGAAGTGACTGGTGATTGGCTTTCTGTTTCCACAAAGACCTGGAATCAATGACTCAACTTATTTCTTCTAGTCCTGTGCATATTTATTTTTCTGAATTTTTAAATTCCTACCTTCTTTCTCACCACTATGTCATCTAGCTTAGTAGTCTATCAATTAAAATCTACGATGACTACAAATACTAAATATAACCTGAGACAAGATCATACTATGTTGCATGGAAACAGAAGTGTATACTTCCACTTACTCCTGTTCCATGATTTTACTTTGTTAAAATACAATTGCACTAGAGGGTTACAGAGCATCTCTATTTAAAACAGGCCAGTTGGCAAATGGGAGAGGCTCAGAAATTAATGGTGAGATTTGTAAACAATCTCAGCAGAAGCTTTTAGTTTTATGTGCTTTTTATTGTTTTGCTATAGGACTACTCTTCCTTTCCTTGTAAGATTATTGATGAAAGCCTTTCTGAAATTCTTTAATAAGGCTCTGAGGTTTTTCTTGGCCAACTAGTAAAATCCTTCTAATTGAAGAAACTGTATCAGAAGTTATGATGAAACCCATAAAGCACTTTACATATCAGAAGCCAAAGTTAAAATTAGGATGCAAAAAAAAAAATTAGGATACATAGCATATATATACTTCTGTAAAAATTATAAAAGTTGTATGAGAACAAGATGAAAAAAAGTTATACAACAAAAATAGAAATTTAGTGCAAGCAATACCCCCAAATATTTTAATAAAATATCCTGCATAAAATTTGACAGAACACAGTAATAGGAGTCTATATCATCTCAAAATATCTAAAATGGACAAATAGATGTAGACAGTTCTGTTCCTGGTCAGCTGCCAATCTCACTAAAATAATACAGTAGACCACCCCTAACAATGTTATTTAAATTAACAATTGAGAAAGAAATTTCTTTTAAAAAGTCAACCATCTACAAGGTGTTCCATGAATAAACACTCAGGCCCCACTAGTACCACTATACTGTGGCTGCCAAACACACTAATTTTTACCATATATAAGACTATTTTTCATAGACACTTTTCAGTGCAAAGAGAGTTTGAAACCTTTTAATGTTCAGCCATATCAAGCCCAAAAGATTTTATTCACGCAGAATGTTATCCTGTGCATCATAGTTGGCTTTATAATAGTAAATATTGTACTCACATAAAATTTGTTATTAAAAAGTAATCTGAAAAAAGTTTTTAACATCCCGGCCCCCCCATGAACAAATAAGATGTTCCCACAACCATATTAATTCTATCTGTTCTCTCTCCTCATCACTGGACTCAACTCCTAAGATCCAGGAAAGCTACTTTTAGTCATTTTATGGAATAAGAAATGAAACATGCTCCTGGGGTCAATGACCAGCAGCAGCTGGGTCCTCTTACCCTGGTACTACACACAAACTCCCTAAGAGCTCATAAACTTTTCAACCAGATCCATTAATTTTTGCAAAGGCTTTTTGGAGGTGTTTCACTACTCTGCTTAAGGGATTCTTTGACTTGCCTTTCAGATTCACCTTGCTATTTTCACTGAGGGTACAGAACTCTGCTTGGATCAGGACTTGGTTTTAGGCAAGGTAACATCCCAGCTGAAGCTGTTAAAGTAGGCTCTCTGGATTTTGTCCAGAGTGTACATTCACAAACTCAGAAGTTAACTGAACTACAGTGAAAGACGAGCAAAATACTGCCTTTATTTTCCTCTGTTCCGATTATTAAGAATCAGTGCTCTGACTGTAATGCATTCAATCTATGAAACATAATTCACTTTCAAAGGCCCATTTGTTGAATTTTCAAACACATGGGAAAAGCTTACCTTGCTTTAAACAAAATAATTTATATTATTTCTGATACTAAGACATGCAGGAACAATACAGAAAGATGAGGTTATACATTGTGTTTTATTTAAGAATAGATCTTAAAACTGCAAGGCTTGTATTTGTCCGTCCACAAAGTCTGAGGCAATGTGGATGCAAAGTTTTTCCTTTTTGCCCATTTTTATTTTAAATACTTAGTCTTACAGTCCAGATCTCAAAAAATTAAATGGCTTGTCTACATAATTTCACTGGTATATGTACTATCATTACTGATACCATTATCAGCATAAATCTCTGTCTCACAAGAAAAATTAATGGACATACAGGATGATTTAACATGAAAACTCCCCACCTGTGTATCCTTGTACTTTTCTCTTAAGTCCATGAGCCGGTGATAAGCTTTAATTGCTTCTGAAAACTCTCCAATATCTGTACTGGTGAGAAGATAGTTCTCCCATATTTGCCAGTGCTCATAGTTGCACTTGAGAGCTTCTTGGAGGGTTCGAAATGCTTTGATTCTAATCAATAACAAAAAAGAAGAATAAAAAAGAAGATTCTATATTAAAGATTTAATATAGAAGATTTCTATATTAAAATCAGTTGGCATTGTATCAACTAAAAACTGCTTATTTAAAAAATCAGGTTTAGAAAACAGTGCAATGTAAAAATTCTTGCTCATAATTTACAATACTGATAATTCCGTAGTCTCTCTTGCCAATTACTTTCTGTCAGTTCACTCCACAGTACATTCTGTAGAGCCTGAACTAGGTATTTTCTATGTTAGCTCTCATAATTACATTTTGACAAAAATTCATTATTATTGTGGCATCTATGTCAATATTTTCTTTTCTGAATTTTTAACTGGAACCATGAGAAAACAACCTTACTCATGCTGCAGTTATAACATGCATTAAAAAAATCAAAAATCACTGCGTACATGGCAGATGCAGAATTATATTGACTCATTTCATCACACAAGGTAAGGTTACTTAACAGCTTTTTGTGATTTATTTTAAACATTTGCACATGGTAAACATGCATACCCATTGCACACAAGCCCAGCATTTTCTACCATTTTTTTCTTAAATCAGCTGGAAGCTTTACTTACACTCTGTTCCCTAATGCTATGCTACTCAGCACAGGTGTCAGAGTGGCCCCAACACTATGAGGGTCCTTCACCAAAGGTGCTGCCCAGTGAACCACCTCATAGTGACAGAAGAAAGTGTTGTGGAATAAAGGTGGACAGAATAATTCCTATAAAGTCACTGTCAAGTCAGGAAGCATCTTTATTTTTTCATATGGATCCACTGCAGGCAACTCTCTACCATTACATCTCACTCAAGGAGAGACATAATGGCATTCTCTGGTAACGAACATAGACAGTTTGGCCAAATCCAGAATATGGGCTGAAAGCAGCTGACCTACCATTTATAGAGGTATGAACTCCTGCACAACGTGCAACCAGTGCTGCCAGAGAGGAGGCAGACGGAGTAAGAAGTCTTAATGCAATCTGAAGCATATGTTGGTAAGGTCTGGGTGCCTACTGTTTAAAGCTTTAAATGTACTGCCAAAGGTTTCAATAAATTTGAAACTTTAAAAAAAGCTTTGCTAGAGAATCAGAATCACAAAATCGTCTTGGTTGGAAAGGACCTCTAAGATCATCGAGTCCAACCATTAACCTAACACTACCAAGTCAACCATTAAACAATATCCCTAAGCACTACATCTACACATCTTTTAAATACCTCCAGGGATGGTGACTCCACCACTTCCCTGGGCAGCCTGTTCCAATGCTTGACAACTGTTTTGGTGAAGAAATTTTTCCCCGATACCCAATCTAAACCTCCCCTGGCGCAACTTGAGGCCGTTTCCTCTCGTTCTATCGCTTGTTACCTGGGAGAAGAGACTATCACCCTCCTTGGTACAACCTCCGATCAGTAGTTGTATACAGCAATAAGGTCTCTCCTCAGCCTCCTTTTCTCCAGGCTAAACAACCCCAGTTCCCTCAGCCACTCCTCATCAGACTTGTGCTCTAGACCCTTCACCAGCTTCGTTGCCCTTCTTTGGACTCGCTCCAGCACCTCAATGTCTTCCTTGTAGTGAGGGGCCCAAAACTGAACAGAGTATTTTACGAGCGGCCTCACCAGTGCCGAGTACAGGGGGACGATCGCTTCCCTAGTCCTGCTGGCCACACTATTTCTGATACAAGCCAGGATGCTGTTGGCCTTCTTGGCCACATGGGCACACTGCTGGCTCATATTCAGCTGGCCATTGACTAACACCCCCAGGTCCTTTTCTGCCAGGTAGCTTTCCGGCCACTCTTCCCCAAGTCTGTGGCAGTGTATGGGGTTGTTGTGCCCCAAGTGCAGGACCCAACACTTGGCCTTGTTGAACCTCATACAGTTGGCCTCAGCCCATCGATCCAACCTGTTGAGATCCCTCTGCAGAGCCTTCCTACCCTCCAGAAGATCAACATTCCCACCCAACTTTGTGTCATCTGCAAACTTACTGAGGGTGCACTCAATCCCCTCATCCAGATCATTGATAAAGATATTAAAGAGAACTGGCCCCAACACTGAGCCCTGAACGATATGGTTCTTAGGATTTTAAGAGACTGACATTTACTCTCAGCGGGACAGTCATGATATGTAGAAAAAACACAAAAGAATAAATTCCTTTAAATGAAAACATGAATCAGAGTTTTCCCAGGCTGGTAAAAATCTTCTTTGGGGACGTAGGACAATAAATCTCTTCTTAATAAAGATCATATAAAGATGACTTGTTATCAAAATTTGCAGTTCACTTGCTCTGTTGCTTGAGTAAGTTGCTAAAAGTGCTGTCTCTAAAGAAAGACAGCTCAAAGAAATCATTGGTTGAGTTTCAAAAAGAGGGTCCAGGAGAGTGTAAATATCCCAGCCAGGAAAAAGGAATATCTAACTAGTGGATTAGGCCATTAAAAGTTTGGAATGGCTGGGTCAAGTGAAAAAGTAAATAACTTCCAATCTAAGCCCATAGTATTAAAAGAGTTACCAAATATATGCAAAGAGAGCTACTGATAGAGCAAAATTACTGAAGGAAAACAGGTCATTTGGCATAGCTACGGCAGAATAGTCCACAGGCAGGATCTTCCCATGTTCACTCTCCTTTTCTCTGTCTTCTAATATACTTATATATGTGATGCTGCTGAGTAAATGTACTAACAGTTGGGTCTCCTCCACTGCTAACAGTCTTACTAAGGGATTTCAGATCTGGACTTTGATAGATAATATTAGAAAAGAACAGAGACCTGCTCCTTCCTCTGTGGATTTTGCTACAATGGAAGCTGGGATCTACCACAGCTCTCTCACAGGCTGGAAGATGCTCTGGCTGATTGATGTATCCCAATCACCTTGAGAAACTGTTTCTGAAACTGCTCTTCAACATCTGCAGGATTAGCCTGTATGATCTCCCCCATCTTCTCAAAAAAGTTAATAAGTTATCAGGAGGGCAGATGCCAATCAGATGGATCTGGGAAATATAGACAAGATGCCAGAGGGATGGGATGGAAATTGTATTCCTCAAATCATCACTCTTGCTATGCTAATAAAGTCCCCACCTTATTAATAAATCATATAATGATGGAGTATCCTTAACCAGGGCAACAGTTAAACCAATTCATATCCAAACAGGAAACGGTAGGCAGTACCAGTACATCATCCTCTCTTGGAAACCAGGAATCTTTCACCCAAAGGACAGAGGGTCAACCCCAGTTTGTTCTGAGAAATAGAAGATCTAAATTTCAAAGGCCTCCTGGCACCCAGAGAAGTTTTTCTGGTAAACCGAAGAGTAGAGTCTGTTTTCATCACAATTAATTTCTCTGGAGGAAATTCAGAATACGCAAAACTTGTGGACTCTTAAAAAGCAAACAAACCCCAAATCAACAAAAACTCCTTTCATTTGGATGTCATCAAGTTGTTTGCATACACTTTTCAAAAAGACTTACACATTTTATATTATCTGTTGCATGAGACTCTGCTATGCTTTACCCAAATGCACAATCATTGAGTGGGACTGATTTAAGAGCCCGGTTGGAGTAAAGCTTGATTTTGATGAGGGAGCAAAATAAAACAATTAACTTAAATATCTTATTTTGTTTTCCTTTTTTTTCAATCTCCCCCCCCCCCCCCCCCCCCTTTTTTTCTTTTTTTTTTTTTTGCTAGCAGGCTTGAAAAATAAGAATTTACACTTACACCATTGCTCGGCCCCCCAAAATAAATTATACTGAAGTGCACTACTACAGATATCCTCTGTTTTGAGAGTGGGTTAGACTAACTTACAGACTGTCTTGATCTATAAGTGACTACACAAATAATCAGGAAGTTGCTATTCCACAGCAAATACATGCCACACTCAGCTATCAGCATGTAATACTGATTTAAGATTTCCTGTACACTTATTCCTCTTCCATGTGATTCCTGTGGAAAAAAGCTCAGAAACATGCCCCCCTTTACTGCTTTTGATGCAATATCAAATAGGTCACAAGTTTTGGATGTATTTAGCATGTTAAATCACAAAAGTAGATTAACAATAATAAAGGTACACCAATAAAGTGAAACTAATCACTCAGTGTTTCTCAGCCTTGTAGTAGATGAACAGACAGAAAAATTATTTTTATTAAAGATACTTTTATGAAACAAGCATAAGCCAGTATACTGAGCATCTGACATATCCTTTTGAACTATATGCAAAAGAAGGAGCAATCTATCATATGCAGTCTAAGACAATAAATTGGGCATTCTCAAGGCACAGCTGAAGATGAAAGGAACTACTGAAAAGTTAAAACAAGCTCGTGATTTCTATTACTTTTTAGTCTTGAGTAGTTATATTAACCTTCATTTTTTCCTCCCTCCTGCTCCCATTAGCATATCAAACCGTCTCTTGAATTCATTTATGATATTACTTCCCACATTTCCTTTGTATGTTTATCAGTTTACCCTTTTATGTAAATCTACTATTTTTTTCTCTTTTTTAGTTTGCCTCCTGACAGCATAACCACGTAAACTGATGTCAAATTTTGAGTAAGGTTTTTAAAAATATATCTTATTCTTTTGTTTCAGGTCTTTGGGGACAAGGTATAATGTGAAAGCTCTTCTTAAATATTAAGTTCTTTCAGGTATTCTGTGTCTACAAGAAACTTTTATTACATTGAGTTGAAATACAAAATAAGAAGGGCAGTCCATTTAGGTCAAAGCTTCTTGTACTAATGGTCAATTTGGAGGGAAAAGAACAAGTGAGCTCGTATATGTGCAGATCTCCACCTATATTCATAATATAAAAAATAAACTGCCTGTTTTTCCCTTACATCTACTAAGATTAATGTAGTATGAATTGACATAGGTCTGAATATACAGTTTGCTTGACATGGACATATCTTTTTAACTTCATAGTCAAGTTAGTTTCCAACTTTAATATGAATGTTTTGCACTGGGTGTACTTACTACATCATAAATACTTCTAACAAGAAAAAAGTGTAGGTTGAAAAGTTGCTACTTCTATAAAGCTTACGAAACTCTATTTCCTGTAAAATGAAATACATTATCAATGATCTCACCTGGGAGAGAGAACTGAAAGGATAAGAATTACAAAATACGAGGTAACCACATTATAAGAACAAAAAATTCAATGTCAAAAAAAGAAAATCCCAATTATTTTTTTTGGAAGCAGTATCTTCTAATCCTTTTGAAGTACTTACTTCTGTTTTAATCTGATATAAGCAGCTGATAAATTGTTCCAGGCCTCAGCATTCTGTAATGATAAAAGGAGAAGTACCAAAAAAATTATTCACTTATATTATGCTTACTTGATAAAAATATGTAAATGAAACTACTGTGAAATATCATCGATTTTGCTAATTACATATATTTAACACATATTTTCTACAAGGCAGTCAAAATACTACATTGAAATAGAAAATAATATATTAAAATAGAAATACATAAGTAAATATTACTGACTACAGCAACAATCGGATATATAAATATCAATTAACTGCCTTCTGGTTGGAATGCACTAAGTCAGCTCTTGCCTTCAGTTTAAACTGTAAACAGGCATCCTCTTCTGGATCCAGCTGGGATGGCTGGAGAGGTCAGTGCTCCCAGCAGCTCATCACTTCTCACTAGCTGGAAACTACTTACCTGCGCTGCTCTGTTAGTGGAAAAAATCATCCGAATGTCCCCTAATGCATCTCAGGCAAAACTAACACGGTTAGTTCCAACAGTGTTTATCAACTGTTTTAGCTGAAAAGGATTACGGAGTGCTCAGAAAATCTCTCCTCTGCTAAAACCAGCAGAGCCACGTACAGAGATGATTCCTGCCCATTGTAAATTTGAAGCCGCACCACTGAATTCAGCAAAGTGACAACTAGTATAAATTTGAAGAACAGAACCTGGACGCGTTCCTGTGTGATATGGTCTAGGCAATCCTGCTCCGGCAGGGGGATTGGACTAGATGATCTTTCGAGGTCCCTTCCAATCCCTAACATTCTGTGATTCTGTGAACCTGGGTACTGCAATGAAATGTACTCTGGTACTGAAGGCTATCCTCAGGCTTAAGGAGCATTGAAATCATATTGGGAAATCTTTTTGAGGCTTAATTAATGAAAATAGTCATTACATTGCTGCAGATCATTGTATAAACATAGGTTTCACCTCCATAACTAAGAGCCAGCCCAGAATCCTTTACTCACAAAAGAAATACCACTTAACCCCCTGAGAAGTCAGTTGGCTTGTTCATATGAGTATAATCAAGTACAGGCCCCAGAAAGATAAGTGAACACAATTTTAGTATCTACTTGGAAGTAGATCTGAAGCAAAAAATATCAATATATAAAGTAAAAAAAATATAGAGTTGTCTGTATGTACACTTTTTTTTTCTATGTAAGTTATTTCATTTTAATAAAGAAAAAAGAATACTCTGTCACCTTTCATTGCTCTCTCATTCTTTTTCCCAAGAGAAAAGAACAAATAATAGTTTCTCTCAAGCAGGTGGCAATAACTCTAAGCGAGCAACGTGCTGGCAGTCAGGCCTTTTGAAAAAAGTATTGCCAGAGCATTTAAGAGAGGTAATCCAGCTGATGCCTCTGCTATCTCAATGCACAGTCACACTCAAACGGCAATATTGTACACATGCTTGCCCCGCGCATCCTGAAAAATTGTCTAACAAGCTCCATTCTCCCTGTGCTCATGGACTATATACAAATTTACCTGACATACAACCACTTATTTGACTTTTCTTCCCAGGAGAATTTGATTACCTAGAAGACTACGTATTTTAATTTAATTTTTTAATCTCTCTTTTTAGTACTCCCCACAGTCTACTCATTCCCTTTTCCCTGTTTTAGCAACGTATGCAAGCATAAAGGAATTTCTGCTCAAACATATTTTAACATTCATACACACATACTTGGACGAAGTTAAGTACTGGGCAAGTATTTTTATGATGCCTCATGACAAAAATATATCCTCCATGCACAAGTTTAATTTATTCAAAGGCTAAGGTTTAAACAAGTTTTTCATTATTGCTTTGCTTGTTTATAATGAAAACATCCTTGTTGCTTTTAGATAAGCCACCTGAATCGCTTGTTGAAAAGTACGTACATCTGGTTCCAATGTCACACAGCGCTGAAACGCTTTGGCAGCACCTTCGTAGCCTTCTAAAGCAATGTACGCACAGCCCAAGGAAAACCATACACCTAGCTGGAGAGAAAAAAATTGATGATTACATATATACATACATATTTCTGTACAAAAGAAGTAATTTTGCCTGGATGCTCAAACACACACTACTCTTGTTGGTTTTACCTGACTTTCAGCTATCATAATAGTATTGCATTGGGGTAAATAATATCCTGTATGTAGAATACAGGAAAACTTTAGGTTCAAAGTTTTAATAAATATGGATAAACAAACGTGTTGACTATATAAAGACCACTTAACCATATGTGAAGTGCTCTTTAACAGAGCATCTTCATTTAGAGAAGAAAGTGATAGCTATTCAGAGGTTTGCATATTTTGCTTTAACTTGTGAAAAAACTGCATTCACTTTATAGTATTACAATTAGGTCAAATGGTAAGTACTAGGAAATGTATTTCAAGGAAACCACATTTTACAAGAAACATTTCTAATGACTAAACGTGAACACTTCAAAATTACAGCTCTTTCTACTTCTCAGAATATCAGTCTTCTCTAGTTGATAATGCAATATTTAGAGATAGAAACGTACTTCAATAATGCCTTGTGTATAGAACTTTACCAGTTCAATAATCTTGCATTGTAACTCTTTAGTTGTTACAATCAAATACCTCTCATCCATACAGATTCAACCAGGGAGAAAAGCTCAGCACCTCCTTTCTCCGCTTCCCCTCCTCAGGAAGTTGTAGAGAGCAGGGAGATCACACCTCAGCCTCCTTTTCTCCAAACCAGACAAGCCCAAAGTCCTCAGCCACTCCTCACAGGACATTCCTTCCAGCCCTTTCACCAGCTTTGTTACCCTCTGGATGCATTCAAGGACCTTCACGTCCTTCTTAAATTGTGGGGCCCAGAACTGCACAGAGTATTCAAGGTGAAGCCGCACTAATGCTGAATACAGCGGGATAATCACCTCCTTTGACTGGCTGGTTATGCTGTGTTTGATGCACCCCAGGATGTGGTTTGCCCTCTTGGCTGCCAGGGCACACTGCTGTCCAGTGATAGGACATGTGGGAATGGTTCAAAGCTGTGCCAGGGGAGGTTTAGACTGGACATTAGGAAGCATTTCTTTACCAAGAGGGTGGTCAAACACTGCAACAGGCTTCCTAGAGAGGTGGTCCATGCCCCAAGCCTGTCAGTGTTTAAGAGGCATTTGGACAATGACCTTAACATCATGCTTTAACTTTTGGTTAGTCCTGAACTGGTCAGGCAGTTGGACTAGATGATAATTGTAGGTCCCTTCCAACTGAAATAGTCTATTCTATTCTAAATAATATCAGATATAGGAAAAAATTACAGCAAATTAAACATGTATTTTCATAGCTCTTCAACAGCCAGTTCCTGATTCGCCACATGGTTAATTCTCAAAGAGCTGCAAGTTAAGCAGTACTACTACCTTTTAGAAAAGCTCTGTAATTCAGACAAGTATTAAATCCGAAGTACATTGACAGAACATTTTCTGACAGCATTATGCTGTTTAAATGTATGCAGTCAAAATCACACAGAACATTTTATAATGTACTGCAAAACCATTCCAGGTAGTACTATCTACTGCAATAAGCTCAGCTGTTTCTCCATTCTCAACGCCAAGGTAAGAAACATAAATAGGTTTTCTTGCAAAATTTTTTGAGAGAGGGGAAAAAGGTTGGGAAGAGGAAGATGGAAAAACAGGTTACATTATCTCGAATTTATATTGCACAACAACATATTACTTCGCAAGATGTCCAATTAATGTTTATATACTCTCATGTTTTGGGTACTAGTTCTGAAGGAAGCAATTCTCATAACTCAGGTTCTTCACAGGAAACTATAATGGCTATTTGAACACAAAAACATTACTTTAAGAAACATTTGCAAATCAGGGATTTTACAGGGTTGAGGATAAAGCCGTTGGTTCATATGCAAGGAGCTTCTACCTCTACAGATTAATTGCAAACTCTGTAGCAGACATTTTTGCAGTTCTTTCCAGATAAGACTCATTTTTCTGTCTCTGAGATCCAACTTAAAATCAGTAACAAGATATCTGCTCCTGACTTCCTTGCTATAGAGTTCATAGTTAATCTGCTTCAAAACTTAGATCCCAGAATACAAATGTATGACATTCATCCCTGTCAGGGATGGCAGGGTGGGCACCCTGGCGGGCAGTCTTCATGCTATCAAAACCAGAACTGAACAAGCTTGGCAATAAAGATATTCTTTTGCATTTGAGGGTGTACATAGATGACCCATCCTGAATAGGTGGATAGAACTGCTAATTACATCTGGCCTAGGCAAACATGAAAACCTGCTTTTCAGCATTGTCAGCCTGTCACCTTTCATGATCCTTAAACTCGTCATTCAAAGAAGAAACTGCACACGAGGAGAAAACAATGTTATTAAGGGCAAAACTAATAGGAAATAAATGTTTAGTCGATCTCATTTTTTAAGGCTCTTCTATCCATCAAGTTTCCAGAAGTCCAGCACTCCCACATGGCTGCTACCTCATTAACTCCCCTTTCTCTTCTTTCTAGACCAATAATTTTCTGGACGTGAAAAGCAGGGGTAGAGACAGGACCGATCAAGTATGAAATTGAAGGCTAGTTCCAACTCCATAGCTCAGGATACAAGTTAAACAGTGCTTCTGTAAAGTGTGAGAAAAAACCAATTTTTTATACTTCTAGCAAGTAACAGCAGCAATGTCTCACTTCTGAGCTTGTGCTTCCAGAATCTGATTTGACTAAAACTTACACCGCTTTAATTTGTTGAGGCTGATGGTGAGCAGCTACATCTCTCAGGAACTGGCTTACCAATGCTTAAGCTTCTCAGCTCCTTTCTCGAGGAAAAGTTACAGCATGAGGAGAAAGGAAAGTGATTTTTTATTTGTGTGGAGAAAAGCTATATGAGCAGGTACCTAGTAAAAATCATATAGTGAATGCAAAGAATGATAAATAATTTTCTTTTCTTCATAATTTAAATAAGATATTTTGCCTAGCAGTAACTATGTGTGAAGGTTTCGACTGAAAGGAAAAAGATATGAGAACTGGACATTATGGAGAAGGTTGGGAAAGGTGTCCGAAAGGGATCCTTTAGCAGACAAGAAGAATGAGATGAAAAGTTTCTGGGGTGGGAATTAAGCCAAGGAGCCTTATGAGATGCTACGATACGGAGGCAAAAAGTATACAGAAAATGGAAAAAGTTGTGCAGATGGAAGGATGTCACTATGTTAAAGAAAACTTCAGCATCAATCATATAGAAAATTAACTGTGTAAATGAACAACAGAACTGGTATGGATTAAAATTTCAGGCCTCAATGTAAAAGCAGTATAGGGACTGTATCTCAGAATACTTGATTAAAATGGAGAAAGTAACATGCTGGGGGATATCAGAAGGCTGTGAAAGTAGAAATCCCACAAGACACAGGGAGATTTCAATTATTCCACACAGTTTAGTAAATACCATAATGGATGAAAATTCCAAGGCTAAATTTTTTAGATATGAAGAAGCTAGTCAGAAGACAGTACCTACCTTGATCCTGACCAGTATGAATGATCAGGTTAAAAATGTTACCATACAAAAGATACTTTGTAATGTATCTACATTCACTAGCCCTTCAAGAGCAAAGGGAACTCATTTAATACGGAGGACGTTAAATTTAAGAGCTACTTAAAATGGAAAAGCTATGTTAAAAACTAAAAGGGGCAGCTAAAAGATTAAAGGTCTGCAGAAGACTTGAAACATTTAAAGACAAGACATTTCAAGGCTTGGAGCAACTGCATATTGTCGTCATTCAAAAAGGCTCTAAAAAGATTAGACAATCTTAACAGTAAAAAACAAAATAAAGGAGATTATTAAAAACAAGAGGACATACTATAAAAGCTGGTGTGCTAGATAAATGAGAGAGCTCAAAAAGAACAAGTCTGACAGGTTAAATGAAAAAACATGGTAGCTGTGTGAAATAAAACCAAAAAAACCAAACCCAACCAACTGAAAAACGAAGGTTCATTGCCTTTGATCTACTACAGCAATTAAATGGTATTTTATCATCCCTTAGATATCTAGAAAGGAAGCATGAATTTCTTCCACAATATAAGAAGTACAGTGACTAATAATATATTTCGGATACAGTTTAAGAATGGACTTAAGCTATTTTTTGTGGAAAGAATGGTAAGAATTCCCTTTTATTGGGGAGGGCATGAAATCTGCTGATCCTACTGGCTCATGTAACAACTGCTCTGAGGAAACTGACTGACTGAAAGGTAGTGTAAGGAAAACTTCATCCAAAGTTCAAAGATGACTTTTGTCAAGGCTTGTGGAACAAGGTTGAAGTTCTTTTTTGGAAATAAAAAAAAAAGTGCATTGGCCAGAGGTTCAAATGTTGCTACTGATTGGAAAAACACATGAAAACGAGCTGTAAATTTTTATCCTTTTCAAAATTGAAGACAGTGACCAGCAAAGCAAGATAACGTAGGCTTGGACACTTTGTTAAAACTTGCCATCAGGAATTTCCAGGCATGTCTCTAGTAAGCATAAATGATTATGAAATGCTTTAAGAAAGTCTAAACAATTCTCTCATATTAGTGGGAATATCGCTCCAAAATAACCTAATTACAGAATAGCTGAATACTTAAAAAGAAAAAAACCCATCCAATTCATATATCTGAAGAAACTTTTCTGCATTTTTAAAGCAATTTCTACTATTTTTATATGGCAAATACATACAGGTTTTTGTTTTTCAGAATCCAGTAAACTCTTCAGTACAATACTCTCAGGAGTACAGCAGTGTTAGTTTAGAAACAATCTATACCCTGTAGAGCAAAATTAGTCTTTGGAGTTAGTAATTACAATAACATTTTAAGAGCTCTAGTTGAGTGAAGTCCTAGCTGAGCACCTTTTTAATTACTCATTTTTTGGCATCATTTATCAGTTTCTTTTGAACACAACACACTGAGAGAACGTACTACAGTTTTAAGTTAGTATAGAGACTTTTATAATCATTTCCAATGAGAGACTCTAGCTCAGTTCTTGTTTAAGCTACATTTACTATTACAAGAGGAATGAGGAGAATTGTTGAGAATAATGCTGTCATTGCATTGTCCAAAATTTTAAATTCCAGATGTAGTTGATGGCAAGCTGACTTCTAAAGCATGACTGTTTTCCTAAATTGGAAAGAGATCACTTGTCTTGCTTCACACCCAAGAAATTTAGCCTGAGAAGTTATAAGCCAAACAGTTTAGCACAAAAGAGGATTATTCTTTTCTTGTAGACTGTGACATGGTGGAGAACAGTGTGGGCACAAAAAAGGTGCTATGAACACTCTCATTTCTGGAAAATTCACATGTGGAGCGAGTGGATATAGAGAACCATACACTGTTCAGCACAAGAACTAACAAATCTGTAATTTAACAAGCCGTAAATTTTATTACGCAGACTTTCACTGCTGGAGAACTGACTGTGTGAGCTCTTTGATCTCTGGAATTGTCTCAGTCCAGCCTTGCAAGATGCTCATAGTGAAAGTGCAAGAGAAATGCATCTGTCATCCACTAGGCATGTACTAGAATAAGTAATTCTGTGAGCAGCAGTGCTAATGAAGATGACTTTCAGATATATTTGAACTTTAAGACTTTCATTCCTTTGTAAATTCTCCAAAGTCTAATATGGTGGTTGGCTCATACTGCAAAGACCTACCTCAGAGACCTCAACCAAATTTGACCAGTTGGCCAAAGAGTACACAAGATTAAAGGAAGGTTGACAGAGAACGGTTTTATCCATTAGATATCCCGGGGAATCACTTGCTGCAGTCTAAAAGTCCCTTCCTCCAAAAAGGTTTCTGATAACCACAAAAAAATACGAATTTCTTTGTAATAGGGAGTCCTTGTTTACCTGATAAATTATTCACAATTCTGGGAACAATTAATTAATGAATATTTCCCTTGTATTAAAGTTCTTGCGTCTAGAATCACCTTCCTCTCTGCTCTTTGTCCACAAGACATCCTAGAATATGAAACAATTCATTTCTGTAGTGACAGAATGCAGACAGACTTTAGAAGACAGTGATATGCCAATCCACACTATCCATTTGCTCAATGTATTTATTTAAAACAATTCATCTGAATCTTAAATAGCTCTTCCTAAGCAACAAGAGGAGGAAATGTTCGCTTTCCTATATGGACCGGCCTATTTTTCTTGGATTGCCTTTCATTTTATGCTTCCTTTGGATAGGACACAAAATAAAAAAGCATCTCAGCAGAATATTTCTCAGTTTTGAGCCCTGTAGGCCATCTTCTGCAGCCCTTTATTATCTGGGAGTCCTCTTGATTTCAATAAGGTTCCTATCTGAGTAATATATATTTTGGTGGTGTTTCCTGAGTCAGTAAGAGAACTGACAAACAAGAGAAGCATTTTTGTTCATTTTGCTTTCCATTCTAAAGGTGTTTATAAGTTATCTGGAGTTCATTTGAATAAGAACAGGACTCTGATTCACTGGAATAAAATACATAATTGAAATACAAAAAAAGCTTCGTGATAAATGATTTGAAAAGCTGCAGGCCTTTAAATTTTTTCTAAAGCAGAAGTCCAGCTAATTATGTGGAACTCAAAACAGCAGCTTCAGCAGTATTCTTTGGAGGGCAAGAAGGAGGAATATCCTACTTTCGCATGGACCTGGAAATGGCTATGAAGAGCACAATTTATATACATAAACCACCACAAAGCTCTTTTAAATTCTCAAGATCTTTCACAGGGTGGACATTATTGGGATGGGATACAGTGGCTGAGAAACTGAAACAAGATTACAAAAATTGTCTGCAGAACAGCTTGCAAAGGACCTGTCAAAAATAACCAGCTTCATCAAGATAACTCTTTTGACTGTGGTTTCAGTTTTGATGCATTGCTGTCATAAAAGCTACTGTCATCACAAGTGTAACACAATGCTTCTCAGTGACTCCAGAGCAGGACAGACCAAAACACTTGCAAAAGATTTCTGTGAAATATAGAGATCAGAGTTTGTAACTCAAAATCAACAGATAAGGCACAAGGATAATTTCATTAAAATCTTTACAGCATTCTTCTTGTAACTATTTTGCTTGATATTTGTTCATGCTTATTTGATGATAATTAATTTTCAATGGCTTGATCTCTTTGAAATAGAAGAGCTATACAGGCAAAGAGCTAGCTGCATGCAAGGACCTGAATGCAAAAGGATGTCTTCACTTCATTATGCTACTGGTTTTAGCCAGGCTTCCAAGTACATGGTGAAAAATTTGCTTAGAACAGTAATAAGCTGTTACTTTGACAACTGTGCACAGAATTGCCTTTTACAAAGGTGTATCATCATTCAAAACTGAACACACCAACTAAAACAAAGCTATACGTGTATCATTTCCCAACCTGCATAGGGTTGATCTGCACTGAACGTTCAAAGCACTCCACACATTCCCTGAATTCCCGGTTCTGGAGATGGAGGAGGCCTTTGGAGCGCTGGGCGCGAGCGCTGCGGTGCTTGGAGAGCTCCCAGGCCTTGTCATAATACTGGTGGTCTTTAAGAACATCACCAAGCAAACAATATAATCCTGGTGTTTCCTTTTTCTCTAACTCCCGCCTGAGTATTTCTTCCGCCTGTTAAAGAACAAAGAGAAATCAGTACCTAATGGGACAATTTTTTTTCAGTTAACCATCTACCTGAACAAATACCACTTTAGCTCCTTGCAATCATGAGTTGAAGACTAAGAAGTAGGGACAGTAAGGAAACAGTATCTTGATCCAACACATCATCAAAAATAACGTCTAGAGAGAATCTGGTTCCAAACTGTTTTTAAAAAAACCCACTTCAACATCAACATAATATGGTAGCTTTTGGTTTAACGCACCAAGGAAAATGTACCCATTAAAACAAAAAGCAGCTTGTTCCTCATTTTATATCTTAGGTATGTATTCTGTCCCAGGAGCAAATATCAGTCCTGGCCATCAAACCTACACCGACTTCATAGCAATGTAGTATCAGCAACATTAAGGTATGTGCAATCCTAATAGTTTATCGTCTGTGTTTTTTATATATCCTAATAAGTACTCTTGCAACAACTGTAATTCCTTTTTCTCTAATTGCTCTTTTCTGAAAAAAGTTATTTCCATTCTATTATGTCTGAAGACACATCCACTTTTGTACTGTTAGTTTTGGCAATGCTACTCTTTTACATAAGATGAAGTAGTTATAAATTTATCAAAATGTTTGAGACAAAATATATTCAGAATGTATATTCAGCATTATGGAAAAGCAGATACAAGCTAGGTCTCCCAGACATCTATTATGAGCTGCAACTGTAACCAACTTTCAAAAGCTCTTTATCTCAGGGTCACTATCTTGCTCTAACAATAAAATTATTGTTTCTCTTTTAAACAAGAGATAGTCTGCTTTCTGTGGCTTTTTGAAAAGATAAATACACTGGACAGATGATCTGTTGTTCAGACTGAATTCTTACCTCAGTCCCCTGCTGCAAAAATGTAACACACATAATTCAGCTCAGTATAATTTTTCTATTAGAAAAGATTTGAACCATCTGAACCAAGAAAGATCCAACGCAGCCTGCCACAGAACTAAAGTTTGACATTGTGACACTAGTCATTCTGCTATCATAGCTAGTTTATCTAAAAGGAAAGCTGAGTTCATCTCTGCATTTAAATTATTACTGCTTTTCTTGTTTCTATAAGAACTGTTTTCTTTGCCCTTCAGGTGATCTCTAGAGAATCTAAGTCTCTTATTCCTCTTTCTCCATTCAGTGAAATTCATTGATCCTGTCTGAAAATCATCTTTAGAAAAAATGACTTTGTTTTACTTTGTTTTGTAATAATTAATGCATAGTAATTTTAACCCTTCATTCTTACTATCATTTTTGTTAAAGTAACAGTAAAGTCTAGAAATATTTGAAGTGCACTAGTGTGAAGAAGGGATCTATTGTTTAGATTTCTAAAGGGATCTTAAAGTAGCAAAAATGGAATCCCATTAAGAAGAAAATTAGTGGGTGAATATTAGGAAAATAACTTAATGGCAAATGTTTTTAAGTGCCTATGGAACAGTTCTCCAAAGAAAGCCGAAGAAACTATTACTTGAAATTTAGAATTAGCCTAGTCAAAGCATAGAAATCCTTTTTTAACAAAAAGACTTCACTTGCAGAGGGTTTGATTAAAGGGCAGTTTACTTCCCCTTCCCTACCCCCATTGGTTGCTATGACAAGATTAAAGGAACACATATTAATAATGGAACTTTAAGATGATATTTTTCTAGAGCAGAGAGAACTGGGAGCTTTATTATTGCAGTAATCACATTAGGCACCAAAAGGTAAGGGTTTTTTTTCCCCCTTCAGATAAAGAAAAAAGACTGAAATGTTGCTGTGCAAACAGCAGCTATGAGGTGAAAAGTGCATTGCATGCTGCTACTTTACCTCTTCCTCTGCAGGGCACTCCCAAGCTCAGACTGCTATTCTGTGGCAGTGCCTAGTACTAATCATACACTAGCCTAGAAAGCCAACCATTCACTAATTGTATTTCACATTTAAGAGCATGAAAAAAATCATGTTCTGGTCTAAACTTACAAGAATTCATTGCCAACATAAATATTTCAGTACATAGATAAAACAGAGAATTAAATAAGCAGAAGTCTGACTTTCTCTTCATCTGATTAGCTATCTGACAACCTCTCCATCATCTTACAAATCTTTTTTATTACTTAAATCTTTAAAGGCTAATATAAAGGATCATAACTACAAACTAAAATTGTCACTTGTCTTCTACAAAACCAGATAGTACTGTAAAACTGGATTTCTCATTTTGCCTAGGTTTTTGTGAATAAAAATATTCCTTTCTCCTAACTTTGTAGTAAACTATTTTCAAAAATGCACATGTAATCTTTGATAAGAACCCTGCTTCTGCGAAAAACAAATCTTGTCTTAACAAAAAATATTATCAAGAAACATTTTCCACACAGCTCACGCAATGTACATAGAAAAAATATAACCATTAGAGATTTATTCTTACCCATTAAACAGATACTAATGATCAATTTGCATGCTTTATAACTAAAAATTATATCTAAATTAAATAAGCTTTGATAAGAAAATTATCAATTAAAAATAACCCAAAAAGAAAAAAATGCAGCTGTATAACCCTTGCTGACTGAAACAGATGTGATTATAACACCACTGCTTTTCACAGATGGTCTGCACCAGAATGGATGGGATTCAATACTCTGTTCAAAAGTCAGTTGATTTAAACATAATAAAGATTTATGCTGTTATCTTGCTTTCTGAACCACTACAGTTGGTATGGGAATTAAACAGGTAACCCTTCACAAAAATCCCCAATCAGTAAAGAGGGTTGTTTTAAATAAAAGGTGGTGCCTTTTTATTACTCACTACAGATACTCCTGGAAACTAATTTCATGATTCATCCTGCATTTGGCTTCCCAATACTAAACTTTCACTTGTTGTCCCATCCACATGTTCCCACGCTTTTATTTTATTTGTTTTCTAAAAGACCCTATTAGCCTCACTCTTCACAGATCTACCAGTTCTATTATTTGACAACTCATTCCTTTGCTAGTTCAAAGTATTTCCTAAAATGCCTTCATCTCTTCTGCTTGCACATTATTTGCCAGGCTACCAGAGAAGTAGCATGAAGAAGCAGAACAGATGAGCATGGAAAAAGGTAGAGAGAGAAAAGGAAAACTCTTCAGTTTTCATTTCATCTTCCCTGTACCTTTATGCATGACCTTGGGCAAGCCATTTACTCCTCTTTCTCAATTGTGCAGCTACATGTAGGAGTGCTTACCTGCCTTCTACGACTGTTACGACATGTAGTGGAAATCAATCAAGTTCTTGAATGAGCTTATGCACTAATCAGTATAGTACTACTTGACTTTGCATCTGGGAAGCATTTCCTGAATTTAAAGGTGAGCTTCTGAGATCTTAACATAATTGTGTTTCCTCACTCAAATGTTTTGAGATATCTGTGTCATGTCATGACAAAAAAAAAAACAAACCTCTGTAGAACGTGGATTTCTGGGTACGTTAGTCTAAAATCAGACTCTGAGGAGATGATGGAACAGGGATAGGGCTGAAAACAGTGTTGTAAGATGGCTCATGCTAAAAGGTACATTTCATGAATTTATCAAAGGTCAGCAGCTACCATGCTCTGGAGTTCCTGCAATGGAGAAAGGTCTCACTTCAATTGGAAGAGCCGAAAATTCACATCTCTGGTTTATCCTTCCTTTTTTCTTTAGCAGGGAAATAGTGCCATTTTTAGTGTATTATCCATTTCTGGTAAGCTTGAAGAGACCTCTTACACCTTAACCAAATAAAGTTTTCCAATGTAAGTAATACTCTCAAGATCTCTGGGTTCCCCTCACAGTTAAAAGAAGGGAGAGGTAGACTTTTCAACACTAGTTCTCATTACATACATGGAGATTAGTGTCTCTTTTGCAACAAGTCTATTAAAGGAATACAACAAGTAAAAGACTGGAATGAGAAAACCACGGCAACTATCAACATACTGTGCATTCTGATTTTATAATACTTTTTTTTTTGTTCTGTGTCCTGTTTTGCTGATTGCTTGGCACTCTGTTACTCTTCTGTTGACTCATGCTATGATACCAGTTTCTACTAATTTTGTTCAGATTATGAAACAAGTGAGTAAAGAGCCATATCTAGTAACAGTAAAAGATCCACAAAGAAGTTTGCTAAAGTTAGTGACATCTTACTCTGCAAAATTTGTACTGCCACATGGCCCTGTTATAACTGAGTGAATTATGTATTTCCCAAGTGCATAGTGTGGAGCTTCGCATAGCCTTATCTACATGCTCTGTTCCTTCATCAGTGCACAATTCAAAAGTAGGAGGAAGGAACACATTATTTTGATGTGTAAGTACTAATCAAATGCATTGGTATTGCTGATATCTGGCTGTTTTATTAGATTTTTCAGTATTTAAATTCAGGTTTTCTATGTAAAAGCTTTTGTGAGTGAAAAATATGCAGAAGTTTATTTAAAAGAGTTTGTTCTTTTGGGCACATACATGCTAAGATCTTTCATGACATGAACATCCACTGAACAACGTAATGCAATAATCTAGTAGATTCTTATGCATTTCTAAAAGAATAACTACCATGTTTAAAAACATAAAAACATTTTTGATGAATACAAACAGTTCATGCTCTGAAAGCTTTCTGATAAGGAGCACAGTCACTCCCCTTGGTGTACAGCTAAATATTTCTAATTTTCTGGCCTTTTTAGTCTGAAGCTAGCTTTTTTCCCAGCACTACTGCAACTTAGTACTTACATAGCATTTTCTTTTTTTCAAAGCACAGCACAAACCCTCATTCTGAAAGCATTTCTAAGCAGTTTCCTGTGTCAGATATCCTGTCCTATTCTCCGAGTGCCATTTTCATAACTCCCTAAGGGCAGTTTGTGAATGTAACTAGGACAGAATACATTTCCAGGAAATGGAAAATATTGACCTCTATTTCTCCACTGTACTGAGAAGATTGAGATATTAGCATACTGCCCCCAAGGCATGCATAATGTGACACGGAATTTGCCAGCAAAACATATCTGTCAGTTTATAATGACCAAAATCTAGGCATTGGTGCATGATAATTAGAAAAAATAAGTAAGTATGAGAAAGTCTGCATTTTTTCTATTAATTGAAGTTATAGCTCTCTATTCTGTAAGCTTAGAGTAGTTTAAGCATAGTCTTTGTGCTTATGGTGTCACAAAGGTACACATACATTCATATATTTAATGCTACCATATACCAGAGGGAAAGAACAGGGAAGAAAAGAAAAAACATGTTTTTTGTGTGAAAGTGAATATTTATGAAAGCTACATAAGTTCTGAAAACAATGCTTGATAGCATAAGTTCCTGTCACAGTCTTTCTGTGTGAGAGATTTCACCAGAAAGAGAACACAGCTAAAGTTACACACAAGTAGGTATTGCTTCCAGGTATCACTTTTTAAAATCTTCCTACCATTGCTCGAATAGTAACAGCAAAATAACGAACAATAGGAGGGCTGCTACAGCCTGCTGCCAGTATTTTTAAACAGTTCTGTCATTGATACATAGAGTTAGGTGATGGCTTTAAATTGTCTTTGTCTGGAGCTGATCAGACGTAGCTGCAGCAGTCTTAAAGAAATGATGGAGAAGTTCAGGAAAACATCAACATGGACTTAACAAAATAAAGCCTTCTAATTTTACGCCACTTCTTGTCTCAAATGTTTGATTCTGTAATTTGAATATGTTAAAATTAGGTAATTAAATACATCAAGCACCAATGTTCTCTTTAAAGTGTTTTTAAAAACTACAGTTAATAGTTTGAAATCAAGTGGGAAAGAAAACTAATATCCCCTCCAGACAAAGCTCCAAGACCCCATCATGAATGACTGCTACAGTCTTCTTGAAATGCCCACATTACACCTTGCTGTGCATCCAGAGTTAACTTAATTTTCCTTGAATATTTTCAAAAATCACTATCACAATCTTCTTGCTTCTTAAGTTACTTCTTATTTACCAACTTCTATTTCATGTGGTCATTACCCCAAATCTTCTTTTTTAGCATTCACAGGTTATGACAGACTCATGTCATGTGTCCATTTTTCCCTAAACAGACTTTCCTCATGATACCCTTGTAGAAGTGTCATTAGTGAATTGACAGCTCAAGCCAAACAGTCCTTCATACTTTAGATTGTATTTCAAGACAGGATCTCAGTTGTCAAAAACATTTTTCTTACCTTTCCATGTTGTCCTGCTCTTTCATAGCAGATTACTGCATCTTCCCACATTTCCAGCTCCTCAAATATCTGTAAGGCAGAGCTGGTGCATCCCAGCTCAAAGAGTAAGCTTGCAAGCTGACGCTGGAAAGATAAGAAATTCCAGGTAACTCAAAATAGGTAAGTAAATACGATTTAGATTTTGAAAAGATGTTAGAGGCATTTCTGACATCAACAAGAAGCAGACAGAGAATATGAAATTATTCTCTTGAAACTTCAAGCTAGGGCCACAAACAATGTACATACCTCAAAAAACCGCCATCAATAGAACAATAATTGTTTTAATTCAACCTTTGTTCATGTCAGTAGCTTAATTACTTTGAACTAGTTTATAATGTAATGCAAAAATGGAAACAGACGTGGCAAGGATGAATTGACACAGCTGAACTTCCACCCCTTAAATGAGGCACATGGCCCATGCGGCTGGAGAGCAGCTGCAGCAGGATGTTGGGAATGCTGAGTGGGAAATAGAGGCTGAAGCAGGGCATTAAAGCATCTTCCAGCAATGCTTTGCCACAGTAATCCGTACCTGTGAAAAAATACAGATGGAGAGAAAGGCCCTGATATAATTTTGTTAGGTACTTGTGAGAAATCACCGTCCCAAACAGCCACTGCCAAAGGGTGTTAGTTTTTAGTCAAATCAATATTGGATTTGAGATCAGGTTCAACTCCCTAGTTGACTTTTCTTCACAGATAAGTCAGTCTCTTTGTTATTTCAAATTCAGCTATTATTTCAGTGTACTTATGAAAATAAATGAGTAATCTTTTCAATTTAAAAACAAACAAGGTATGTTTTCATGACTTTGAAAAGTTGTCTTCATTTTTTTGTTTACTTTTTAAGAGGAGAATAAAATCGTGTATAGGTTCTCATCTTTGAAGAAAGGACCACTTATTTACTGTGTGTGACAGAAATACAATTTGGTTTGCAAAAACAAATGGCACCGTTCTGTATAAGGACACCTCATTATGCTAACAGATCCCATACAGTGAACCTCTGCAGTGTTTTTGGTGATCCTGAATGGATTCCCTTAAGTTCTCCGCAGATGTCATGGACCTCCAGTTAGAGGCTTGGGTTCAGTATCTGTTACAAATCCAAGGAGTTATCATACGGGAATAGACTGGTAGTCAAAAAATTAAGAACTGGCTACAGTTCTTTGACATAAATATGTAACAAACTCTGAAAATCTGTAATGAAGTAATTATTCGTTAGCTTGATATTAATCGCTTAGGAGAAAACCTGCATTTGCCAGTGTCTGGAACTAAATCTCATTTATGTTCTATTAAATTTACTCAGAGTCAAATTTGGTAAAATTTATATAGGCAATGCCTCTTCTTTACTATGACTAGAAGACTGCAACCATCTTACATTATAAATCCCTATTTTAGTATTTCTATCTTTGGCTTGGAAAATTGGCTTGGATTGAAAAGTGCCACTCTGACAACTGGAAATGAAAACCACATTTGCAAGTGCCTGTTGAAAGGTTGTGTGGAATAATTTGAGAATGCTAGGAGAAGATATGATTGGTTAAAGCAACATGCATTGAGGTTAGAAATCAAAAAGGAATAAAACACCATTAAAAGTAAACAACATGAACACCTTTGGAGGTATGTGATGCAAATGGTTTTCTTAAGTTTGTTAAATACAGCATCATCAGATAAGACTCTAATGTGTAGATTTCTGTTCTAGAAATAGGTTATTGTCAAGATAAACAGTGTAGTTTGGAAAAAAAAAATCCTGTCAGCACTAGTAAAAATGGGCATATCTTGAAAATAAAAACTTTCTCAGCTTGAGGAGTTCTCAGTGTACTTTTGACTCCTAATTTGGCTGCTTTGACCACGACCCAATTCCTGAAAACAACCCGAAGTGAGCGATCAGAAGATGAGAAAGATGCAAGTAATAGTAGCATAAGTAAACCAGTAATAAACAGTAAGACAGTGGCAAGATTATTTTTATAGGAGATATGTTGGAAGCTTGGAAGTTTTGGTCCATTTTTTATTGGAAGAAAAAGGAAAGTAAAGAAGAATTGCACTACAAGCAATTGCTTCTGTGCATGACAGAACAAGACATCTGAAAGCAAAACACTGTAGAACTTGATTTCTTTCCAGAAAAACCTGGTGTGTTGTTAGATTACACCTTTATTTCTACAGTGTTTCAACTTAAGATCGTATCACACTTTTGTGACTTTGGACTCATGCAATATCAAAAATGGTAAGAACCACAGACTTTAAGTAAAGCTTGAAATGGGATTGCTTCACACCTGTATCGCCCAATGTGGAGGCACCTGACAACAGTAGAAAATCTTCATGCGTTCAGATACCAACGTATTTGCATCTTCAAATTGGTCTGCAAGTGCCTGTAAATGCAAAGCATATTATGATTTAGTATTTACTTAGACTTAATTAATGTAAAAAAAAATTCAAACCATTCAGGTTCTAGGCATTCTTGACATAATGGAGAAATTATATTAAAGATAACACTAATGCCAGTAAGCTTACACCATAATATGCTACAAGTCTTATTATTACTCCATGTAAGAAAATGTAATAAACATTGACGGAAAAACTCTTTATAATAGCTAATAATAAATAAAAAAGTTTTAAAGAGATTCAAATGTCAAAGTGCATGTAACAGGAATAAGAATAAAATTTACAATCCGAAACAAATACTTGCAGAGTAAAACTGTGTCAAATATTAAAGTGACCTTGCCTAATGCATTTCAATCCTTCAGCTAGTTTTTCCCTGTCTCAGATAGTATTGAAGTGCTTTAGACATGAAATTTTTTATTAAAAAGAAAGAGAAAGACAAACATTATAGTGGACTATGCTTTTGGAAACACAGTTCTAATATAGAATAAATTACTGTGACTTGGTGTACAATTCAATTCAGGCTTTTTTTTTTTCTTTTGGTGGAACTTTGAATTGTTGAAATGTTTTCTTCTGAAATCATTTGAAAGCGAATGGTAACTTTTGCATTGCAAAAGTGCAGCAGCTTCAGCACCAACTTTTTCTCTGTAAATCCACTACGAAGTTATTTAAATCAAAATTCAGTAGCAAGAAAAATAAAATATAAGGGTAGCTATAGCCATAAAGTTGGTTAGAATTTTAAGACAAGGGAGAAACTCACTTCAAATGTCAGTCATCACTAAACTAGCAAATTTAAGGCCAGAGGTATAAATCAGGGAATATTAAATTACTTGCCTTCACATGATTCATCTAAGTCTTGAATATAACTCAGTCAAAGATTTATAGAAGAAGCTAGACAGGTTCTCAGAAGTTTCTCAGCATGGAAAATGAATGCAAAGATTCCCAAACAAAAGGAAAAATTGGACGGGATCACTTCTTTCTCTCTCTTTCTAAATCCAAATGTTGGCTACCCAACCTATACCAATAATGTCAATAATAGTTGTGTAAAATTAAAAAAATAAGTTATGTGATTTAAACTGCTAAGCATCTTGTAACTGCTGTTAAGTTAATGGGATTTATTAGGTGGCTTCATTCTTTTAATAAGAAAAAAACACGAGAGGCAGCAATAATTTAGGCTTTAAATCCACGCTCAACCTCTTATTTAAAATACTAATATTTAAAATATTCAATCTTACTCACATTCTCTCTCATAAAATTATCTCCAGAGACCTGTTCCTAGAGATTATCCAGAAACCTACCCCAAGAAAATGACTGAGGTGTATTTGTAGCAAGGAAAGGGACAGACTAATAAAGTCACGTTCCTTTACACAGTTCCAAGCAATCCAAAAGGAGTCAGATTCAAATAAAACCTTTAAAGTAATATTATTTAATTACAGAGTTTACCTGACTACGAACTATATAATAAATCATATTTCGCAGTTTTAGTTCTGCTGAAATGTTCTAATGCTATGCAGAAGCACATTTTTCTATATTTTGTTGCAACAAAAATTAAACTGAAAAATTGTCCACTTCCTTGGGTAATCATTTTACAAGACCAGACAAAGTAGTAAACTACAAAAAACTAGAAAATTTAAAAATAATAATCACTCTATGCCTGAGCAAATCCAGAAAATCCTAAATATGTCCTGCAAAATATTTTTTTGATGAGAACAGGAGATGGAAGGCAGAAAATGTTTTAAGTCAATCAAAATGCTTTGTTCTTGTTTTAGCTTTTTTTTTTTTTTTTAATTTCAATTGTTCCAAAAGAAAAACTGGAATTCAAAGAAAAACAGTTTTTCAAAAGCAACATATTTTACTGGAAAATTTGTGGCCATATCTTTTCTATACTTCCTAAGCAGAAAAGCCTAATGTAAATGACATGTTGTAGGAGAATATGACTATTAGCAAGTAGAATTCTCCCCTTTCCCAAAACAAATACTGTAGTCTGTTCAGAGTTCCAACAAAAACTGAAAATGTAGGTAGAAAATATGAATATTACAGATTCCCTAAAAAAAGAGTAAATGCTAATGAACTTAAAAGTCATTAAAATCCATGGTTTATGCACTCTCTTATATGTTGAAAAAATAAGCTGATAGTTCTGCCTACCAGTGAAGTACAGAAAATAAGCTACTCAATTGCAGAATTTTATGTTTCTGAATTATGCTTGAAGAAATAAAATTTGGGTTGTATAGTGGCAAGAAAATGAGAATCCTAATCTTATTGCCCAGCTAATATCTAATCACAGAGCAATAAATCAATAAAATGAATGAGAGCACTGCCAAGTGAGCAGTCTTTTTCATTAATAATCTTCAATATAAATACCATGTTAAAAAAAAAAAAAATCTATGTCAATACAGAATATTTGCAACACAGTCAAAAGACATAAGATTTGGTGTCTTAGTTTAACTCGAGCCTCAAATTCCTGCCTTGGAAGTTGTTAAGTAGAACTACAGCAGAAACCAACTGAAATTCACAACTCTAAATGATATGAGTTCTTCCATATGCAACATTTAAAAACATTAAGCTTAACAGATCACACACCCACACCCCCCCGCCCTGTAAAACACCCTTTCCCCAAGGCTTGAGCTGCCATAGATGACAAGTTCTTAAATCAGAAAACAGTACAGAGAGATACATTAATCCAGTCTGGAAACAACAAAAACATAGATAGTTTTGATGGAATTCTATATCATGAGCAAAGACTACATTATTGCCACACGAAAGCAGGAGAAGACAGCTCTAGAAACTACAATTCATTCTCCCCATGTCATACACAAATCTCTGGTACGAGATTAAGAAGTACAATAGGTAGCCTGTGTTTGGGATAAGTATACCATGTGAATTTAAAATGATCACATTAGAGCTTTTATCACTTTACTAATCAACCTCAGCTGGTAATTATCCATGACTTGAGTACATGAAGGTTGTAAAGGATTTTTTCCACCTTGGATGTCGTTTCCATACATTCATTCCCATTGCACATCCTTGCTTCGCTTCTATGTTCAACATATGTGTAACATCAGTATGGTCCTGATTATAAAGTGTCAGCTTTGATTTTGAGCCTGCTTAAATTTCAGTCTCTTTATCCTCGCCACATTTTTTACTGTCCTTATCTTCTATGGCTGACAGAGTTAGAGCTGCTTCTTTTTAGCCAGACTCTCTCTCTGTACTTAATCTCTGGAAATAACTATTACAACCTTATGGTTTCTTGTCAGAGATGTCATTTTCTTTACGATGTAATGCTATTTGATTTCTCAACCTACTTATAGTACCACTTTTAAATTTGTTATTCATCCAAGTGGTCTGAAGTCCTTCCCTCAAAGTTTTTGTCCCTTTTGTTAAAATATAATCCTCAGGTAGCTTTTTGCATCTGAGGTAAATAAAGAGCAAATCTTCACATCCTTCTTTCTATTCTTAGTCTCTCTCTTCCAGATGAAATAGTTTACTTACTTTCTCAAAAAAATGCCCCTTACACAGTAAAACTGTAACTACACACAAACATTTTTTCCTGCCATTTCATCTGAAGGATCTCCCGATCCAAGCTTGCTTAGGGAAAAAATCCCCCAAAAACCAAACAAAAAAGCCCCAAACCTGTCTTTTGAAAAGAGCAAGACACTTATTACTTATCAAAAACTTCTGGAAAATAGCATCACACTTTTGTTTGTGCACCAACTATTTAATTCCATCTGGATCTCTTCCCTCAGTAACACCATATCGAAACCTAACATTGCTAGCCCCAATAAAACACCTCCCTCAAAACAGTCTTGACCCATAGACAGCATTTTATCCATGCTATATTTCATCTCACTTCTTCCCAGGTTTTCCTATCAGTAATACACAAGGTGACTGCACCACTTTTCCCTTTACCTATCTTTTCCAACAAGATCATTGCCAGTTTTAGCGTTCCCATCACAATTGTTCCACCATATTTCTTCCATCTGCGCAAAAGTTTGTTTCACAGACTGTGTCAATAATCGTAACTTATTTTGTTTTCCTGTCTTTTCCCACTGCTAACCAGGCATCCAGCTGTTTCCCACCGACTACACCCTATTTAGGTAGGGTAAAAAACATTACTTTTTACCACTTCAGTACCTGATTACTTGTTATGCACTTCTCAGTACCACCATCTCTACCCTTGTTAGCATCTTATATTCCCTCATACCCTTTGATTTATCCTGGTACACCTGATGTTCCTCTTTATTTATGATTTTGTAGGCACGAAGATTAGACCAGCTTTTTCTAGTCTTCTCCCACTTCTCAGTCTAGAGGTCTTGTCAGTCTGCCAGAATCAATCCCTAGTTAACACCTCCGGGACTCCAGTGGTGACCGTCCACCCAAGAGTCCTTTCTACAGCTCCCAACAGCCATAAACCACGATGTTTCTCTATCACCTAACCCCAACCAACATGTTGACTGTGGCATTATCTTGTCCTGCTTTTGCCCTCCTCTAACAACACTAAGATGTCCCACTTCTTACAGGTTTTTACCATATTTAAGATGAGTTCATCTTGATTTATGCCAAAGGGAACCGATACTGTCATACATTCCACATTCCCACTATTGCCATGGTCCAGCACGTACTACCTAACCGGTACCTTAACTCTGGGCAGACAGAAGACTATGAATGGGAAAGTACCCTTCAGTCTTTCCTAACACAGAAACTCAAGACACACAGCAATTTCATGATGTTCTTGTGATTCTCGGGTCATTTTTCTTCAATTTCTCCCGAATCTGAAGACTCCTTCTGAAAATCCCACACATCAGCCTGACCTCTCCTAACTACCTATTTCCATTTTCCTTGCCTTTCTTCTATTTCTGTCCATTACCTCTGTATGTTTTATAATCAACAAGTTGATGTCACAACTCTACTGCTCTTGTATTCTAGCTGCTCGCTTAGCTCTGTGCTTCTTCCAGTAATTCTCCTGCCAGCCGCATGCTCTGTAGGTAGGTTTATTTAGCAGAAGTCAACAAATCTTTAGCAAACTATGCAGCCTCCTTCATATCATTAAAGAAACAAGCTTCAGCATCTATGACTGCAGGTTACAGTTTGTTCATAACCTTTGCCAAATGATATTTGATGCAAATTAATTTTAATGTACTCAAAGATGATGAAAATACCACTGCTCCTGTATCCAACTCTATATTTTCCCCTGCTTTGTCCCATTTCAAGTGCTGCTCCCCAGCACCAACATCATCTTCTGTCCTTTACGGGAAAAAAAAAAAGATTAATCTTCCACTCATTTAATCCATCTTCTGCTTCTTTTGGTCACCATCTGCTCAGCTTTTCAGCCTCTTGCTTAGGCCACTCTTGACCCATGTTTAGGTTTAGAAGGTAAGTATATCCCTGGAAGTATTTAAAAGATGTGTAGATGTGGTGCTTAGGGACATGGTTTAGTGGTGGACTTGGCAGTGCTAGGGTAACGGCTGGACTTGATGATCTTAAAGGTCCTTTCCAACCAAAACAATTCTATCATTCTATATACCAGCATATACCATAAACAGGACGCTTTCCCTTCAGATGTCAAAACTAATACAAATTTCTCCTTTTTTGCTCTGCTTCCTGAGCTTATGAAAATTACAAACTACACAGCAGTGAAACCTATTGTTGTATTGGCTGAACACCTACCATCCTAGCCCCACATTTGACAAAAGTATACTAGGAGTATGTCAAAATTTAAGTATATCACCAAGAAAGAAAGGGGGAGGCCTTCCAACAAGCCACATGATACTGAAACAACAAATTAGCATATTAATCTTGAATTAAAATTAAATAGATAATGTAGGTTTTACAAATAGCCAACTCTGGGCATCTGCCTTTACTTATACAAGCTATATACCTTTTTAAGTGCCAAAATATGGACATCAGTTTTGGGACTGACTGGGTGGGTCTTGGCTTATGGATCAGGCACCGAAGTGCCTGATGGTGCAAAGACACAGTTGGAATTGTTCAGCTGCTTGGAAAAAAGGTGTCTGGAGACAAAGGGGGTAAGAAATAAAAACACATCTGCAGGGAAAAAAATCCTGCTATCTCATCTCATTATTACTACGGTTTCTAAGAATTTAGCAGATGTATGGCACAAACTGAACTGGTCTCACCTACGTTATTTACTCAAGAACAAAGTAGAGGAAAGCTTTGTAAAAGTAACAGCAACTACATGTGTAACCCTGTGGTTGTACAAATACAACGTTCTTATTTTATTCATAAGCTTATTTTACAAATTATGAATAAACAGGAAAATTTATCATCAAAAAGCTCCTTTGATTCCTTACCACAGAACTTGGTCACACGGATAAAGAGTTTCTAGTGCTTAGTGCTTTATGAAAAAAAAAATGGGCATTTTTTTAAGCTTATGCAACAAGAAGCTCTTGTGGACCCTGTAATATTTACAGACTTCTGTAAAACTTCCAGAGATTTATTGTTAAATTAATTCAAACTTTCATGCCACTTAAGACTAATTCTAAATGCTTTAAAATCTTTACTTTTGGGGCCAGTGATATTGAAATACTTGTCTAACAGAAAACCTACATAATTCTTGAAGCTTCAAAACTTTAAGTGGCTTTGTTATTTTTTAAACTGTCCTCTGCCAAATTATATTTTCTAACAAAAAAAAGCTGCACAAGGAAGAACTATAGTCCAAGTTAATTTTGGATGTATTATGACAGTAACTGTCACAGCCTTGTTCCGCAATAGAGTACTCAGTGATACATAAGTACAGAATTACTAATAAAAGCTGCATTCCCCCTGAAGAAAATGTATATCATCAGTGTCTAATATTCAGAAACTGTATACACATTAGAAAGCAGGTGACGAACACAGAGAATTAAATATACAGAATAATTAGGGTTTTCTAAATTTTCTTTCCTGTGAATTAGATCAGATATTCCAAGCTTTCTTAATATACTGCAAGTATTTTAGTACCTTGTGGATATGTAATTGGATCTTGAGTTACAGTCTTCTGGTAAACTTACTTTAAAAAAAGCAAAAAAATATATTTACAATCCAAACGACAAACTTGTTTCAACAGCTCTTTGTCAGCTCCAGAACTCCTGAAATGAAGACCACTGGGACAAACTGAGACATACCCAGACTTCTAAAATCCAATGGTCAAAATACTTAATCTTCCAGTGAAGCAATGCCAGAAACTATGAAGCAATAAAAAGTTTCCATATAACAATGCAGTAAAGTTTTGCTTAATGGGAGAGAACAATTTGTAGTTGATAAATATGGATATAATGTGGAAAAAATGAAAACAGTTGAGATTAGTCTAAATTTCATGACGGAGATTATGACCAAATAGTGATTATTTTATTGATTGCCAATTTTATCACTAGATAAAAAGACATAAACCTAGTACATTTGGACTTATTACATTCAACCATTATTCAGAACAGCATTTTGACATTTAAGACAGGACTTTGTTGCCTGGAGACTAAAATGACTTAAAGGAAATAATGAGCTATCCTTTTAAAAAGCTCACAGATTATATATTTCTGTTAAATGATGAAAATCTATGACTAGTCAAGATCTAAAGCACCCAAACACAAAACAAAAGCTATTAAGCAAGGACGTATTTCAACATCAAGAAAGAACCCCTCTCCCTCATTTATCTAATTTTCAAAGGGGAATTATGACATTAAATACTTGACGAAAATTTATTAGAGTGATCACTATTATAAATTATGATTTGTGATTCAGGGAAACTCAAAAAGACCATTTCTTACATTGTGCAAAGATGACAAGATGAAGAGCACTACTTACTGGAGATTTTACATTATTCACATTCTCAGGAGGATTAAAATGTTCTGTGAGAACTCTGCAGAAGTTCAATGCTTAAAAGAGCAAAAATCTTACCCTTTTTATGCCTCATTCAAATATATGTCTTGGTTTCATTAAAATCTTGTAGCCTTGAAGACTTCCACTTTTGCTCCTTTGCAAGCTCACCCTTTCAGTCATTATTCCAATGAAATTATTGCTTGATAGGATTGACCTTAAATGGTGCGTATATTTAAACCAACTAGAGGACTATGTATCGCGCTGTTCCCTAGGAACTAACAGCTGGTTTAAAATTTTTTAAAATGAACTTTAAAATGTTGTATAGCACTGACTGCCTGCTTTGTGTTGCAAATGAATGGTTACAGGGCACCTGGAACACAGGAGCTGCAAAGATGTCAGGATGCTTCACAGAGAGAAACTATTAACAAGGCAATGCAACTCTAGAACTATAAAACCAAGCAGTGCGTGAGACAAAACTAACTGAAACATTCAAGGAGAAGGCTTCAGGCTGCGAGTTTTCAAAGCTAAGTCTGTCTGCACTAAAAGCAGTGTTTTAAGCTCTTTGCTCAATGTTTTGGTAAAAACTCCTTGATTGTACATAATCACTACATTGAAAGTAATCACATGTTCACTGTCCGAGGTTATTTGCTTTTTTAAAAAAGTCACAAGAAAATGGCTCCAGTTTCTAGCAGCTTTACACACAGAAGAAAAAAAGGTTGATTTCCTTTAACTGAAATGAAAATAAAAAATTTCTATGCATATTCTTTCAAATTAGCATAATTCCTTTTTAAACAGCAGACTAATACCCCAACTACTATTTTGCTTTTTTTTTCTTCCCACCCTAGACTGGACACAGAAGTCTCCTTGCTCTGTAAAGAAAAGAAGTCTTCTTGCAATGGATTCAGCACTATCCATCCACAGTATTTTTCTAGAAGCTTATTTTGATGGATTCTACAGTTAAGATGCTCCATCTCTCAAGAGCATAAGTACTCATAGTATTGAGCAAGCAATGTTTGTTTTATGGCTTCTCCTCTGCTATCTCCTATTTCCTTCTCCACCTAAACAGCTAAAGAAACTCGGCATCAGCTATCGCTCAGCAAATACTTAAAAGTTTCAAGTTTCTGGGCTGAGAAGAATGCCAGTAGAGGCTTTTTTAGGACAGCCATCTCTGTGGCATTAGCACACAGGTCTAATTTCGTTGTCAGTGCCTGACATCAACCTAAGAATAATGCAGTACTCTCTCCAAGATAGATTACACCTAGTAAATTTTCTAAAATGTTTCAAGTTTGATGCATTTAAGGCTGTTACTCCCTTTAAAAGCATAAGCAAATAAACTTTTTTTTAGACAAAAGTTGCGTCAATTTTTCAGCAAAGGAGGAACTTCCTTGTAACATTTAACAAAGATCTGACCGATCTCAGGCCGGAAACCACCTGTTCTGGTGTACTGTGATCTTTCCTCCCTGCCCCGTCAGGCTTTACAGTAAAGTGTTGCATAGAATAAATTATGTCAAACATTTGTGTTTTGTAACATATAAAAGGTATACTCTTTGAGAGATGTAGTTCTTCCTCAGAAAAGCCACAAACAGAAAGGGACAGTCAAGCTGAACCCTGTAGTTTAATAACTTTTATATGTAGTATTTCATTGTTAGTTTAGGTATGATACTCATAAACATACATGCCTCTTTATGACCCATTTCATCTATGCTGTGTTCCAATGGGAACAACCAGCTGAAAAAGAATAATCTATTGGGAATACCCTGTACTTTTTCTATTGCTGGCAGACTTGAGTTTACCAACCACAATTTTGCATTTTGCTTACGGTAAATTGTACAATAGGACGTATATACAAGCAACCAAAAAAAAAAGACAAGTCTGTAAGTAGCAGAAAAAGCCTCATTCAAGCTTTATCACAAAACATATTATAAGTAAACACACTATAAATAAATATTCTAAATAAACATTTATATATGGCAAAAAAATTAATTAGAACTTAGGAATTAGACAGTCATTTCTGAAGAATGTAAACAACAAATACTTAAAATAAAACTAAGAATTTCATCGGAAAAGTTCTTAAGACCATGTTATTAATTGCAAGCATGTAAATATTTTCACCCTCCTCCTACCTAAGGCAGAGACTGAATGGTATTCTGTTACACAAATAGAATTCTCAAGGAAAAAACACAACACAAAACAAAATGTGATGCATTGAGGTAACTCAGTGCAGTTTTTTACTGGCAATCATACCAAGCATTATTGTTTCATGTTACTTAGATGTCCTTAGATGCCTCTAAGGAGGCAAAAAAATATTGTCTAGACTTATCTAGATACCTGTAACCAGAAACCATAGATATTCAGCTGCTCTAATCACTACTAGTACTGCTTTTTGCAGTATTAGAAATAGCCAAGTTTGTTTTTTTTTTTCCCTTTTAACATCAGCAAAGTGCTCTTTCACTGAAATCTGTTTCTCAGCTACTATTCAGTTGCAAATCTCAAGAACACCTTTAGTTACTTGGTGAAGGGGACAGGAGCATGAAGAGAAAAGGCAGACAAGTTCAGTCTCTTTTGTCCCAATTTTGATCAGAATGTCAGAGAACGTCTTGGACACCCGTTGTTTTCCCTTCTTACAAAAAAAAAAAACCAAACCCTTTTTCCTAAGAATAACTTCCCTATACAGTGAAACTTTGACTGATACCCAGTAGTTTCTGTTGAAAAATTACTTGGCAGGAAATACACATTCTTCCAGTAGCTGAGCCTGACCCAGCAACCATAGAGTGTATGATGGTAAGTACATTAGAAATATGACACACAGGCAAAGTGTTTAAACTTTAGCTATCCCTAAGAAAGGCAATCACATATAAAGAAGTCTGTTTTCAATATATGTATTTTCTTGAAAGACATCCAATCCAGTTCTTCACATGTTCCTGGAAAGCTCTCTATACATCAGGGAAAAACAAACAAACCCCCTATCACTCTCTGTTAATGATTGATCTACTCACCAAAGAGGAAAATAAGCATCTTCAGAAACAATTGGCTTGAAATCAGTTCGATTTCCAGTAAAAATGATAACACTCTAAATGCATTAAATATTCCATGCCTGAATGCATGACATATTTAAATAGAAGCATATCAAGCTCCCCTGAAGACTCAGTTCTTTATCAAAAAAGGAGGAATCCACAAAACCACAATTCTTTCCACAATCATATAGCAGTATTTATTGGGCATAGCCCCTCTGGTACACAAACAATTAAGAAATTGAACCAAAAAAAATTTTCATTCAGCTGGACCGAGTTTTATGGTCTGTGCTGGTCACTCGCACCAAACAGGTTGAGGGACAGAGAGTGGACAACAACAGATCTTCTGCTACTTCATAGAAGAGCAACTACAACTAAACATGGACTCAGGATACTAAAAACCTTGCCCAACAAAACCATGGGCTGTAGAAACAAAATGACAGTCAGTGTAACACATATACCCTTTAATCTGTTAATAGCCTTCAGTTACTTAACTGAGGAGAATCAGCTCCAAGTTCTAATGGTACCAGTCTTGCACTAGAGGCAATTTTCTTGCAGATCTTCAGGAGACGGTGGCACACCGCTGCCAGAAAAACAGATACACTTTGCTTTCAGTTGCCCCCTTTTACTTGAGATACTCTAACCTGAGCCAGAGGGAGAGGACTGAAAGGCAAATCATCGACCAGCAGCTGCCACCTACTTGCAGCCCAGAAGGCCAACCATATCCTGGGCTGCATCAAAAGCAGCGTGGCGAGCAGGTCGAGGGAGGTGATACTGCCCCCCTCTACTCTGCTCTCTTGAGACCCCACCTGGAGTACTACATCCAGCTCTGGGGCCCCCAACATAAGAAGGACATGGAGCTGTTGGAACAAGTCCAGAGGAGGGCCACAAAGGTGATCAGAGGGCTGGAGCACCTCTCCTATGAAGACAGGCTGAGAGAGTTGGGGCTCTTCAGTCTGGAGAAGAAAAGGCTCCAGGGAGACCTTCTAGCAGCCTTCCAGTACCTGAAGGGGGCCTACAGGAAAGCGGGAGAGGGGCTTTTTACAAGGACAAGTAGTGACAGGATGAGGGGGAACAGTTTTAAACTGAAAGAGGGGAGATTTCAATTAGATATTAGGAAGAAATTCTTTTCTGGGAGGGTGGTGAGACACTGGAACAGGTTGCCCAGAGAAGCTGTGGATGCCCCTCCCTGGCAGTGTTTAAGGCCAGGGTGGATGGGGCTTTGAGCAACCTGGTCTAGTGGAAAGGTGTCCCTTCCTGTGGCAGGGGGGTTGGAACTACATGGTCTTTAAGGTCCCTTCCAACCCAAACCATTCTATGATTCTATGACACTTCCTGCTGCCATTTTTTTCCAGGGGAGAGAAGAATGTGAGCCCAGGAGTCTGCCCTCAGCCTGCACCTTTAATGGAGAACCAGAGGGAAGAAGGCAGATTTCAAACCAGAGAAACTGTCCTGGCAAGGTGCAGCTTGAGAGCTCCTGAAATAGTTTAAGACTGCACTATAATTTAGCATTTTATAACTTTTAAGTATCTGAACTTGCAATACCATTAATGACCTTTGTTTGCATACGTGTTACACAGGGGAAAATGGAATAAAGCAGATGAAGCGTTCTGTGGTAGAGTCATTTACTGCATGTTTCTATTTCTAGGCAACTTCAATGTTTGCACAGATCTGCATCTGGAAAAATGGGCAGGTATAGCACAGTAATTTGCGTAATAGCTACAAACAATAATATTTATGCCATTTAAAATCTAGTTCAGGCATGGTAGGTCGTAACGCTTACAAATACATCTCCACATCTGTCAAAACGCCCCAGTCTTATCACAAAACCACAGTGCTGTAATTTACAATATTCAGACAGCAATACTGTGAAGAAACTGGGTAACTGCAAAAGCAAATGGAAATACTGAAAAGAGCCAATATCATATCATCATAGAACTCTCCATACACTGATCCAAATGATTATTTGAATCAATGGTCCTTAAATCAGTTTGGAAAGTTCAGAAGCCAAATATATTCCTCAATTCTTAACTCTAACTGGAACAGGAACTAAATGACTTGAGTTAGGCCAGCAAACAGTTCTCTGGTTAGAAGCTATATCCACCCCACACTATTGCAAAGTTTGTCTCCAGTACAATAGTTTCCAATCAACTGATTCTTTACATACTAGATTCCCAAAGTTTCCTACCTCTGGACATTTAGAAACTATGTACAGTTACCGTATTAATTTTTTTAATAACCTAACCCTGCCTGTAGCTTACTGGAGAGCTAGGCCCTTGGCACGATGGAAATTCTTTCGGTAAAAACCTCTATCAGAAAAAGCAGTTCTCACTCCCTACTACAGCATCACTGTTACAAACTAATTTCAAAGCATGAAACATTTTAATTTTTGGAATTAGTTCTTGTTTTTGTAAATGATATAATAATTTAATCTAAAAAAAGGAAAATAACATTTTCCCTCATTAATTACACAATAGTCCATTCTTTTCTATTTTATCTTTTCCACAAGCACTATTTTTCTTCACTATTTCTAAATTTATCTCACAAAGATTTGTCATCAGTTTAATGACCTTTTTTACAAATCCCTTCACCACCCACTTTCTGTGAATCCATACTCTCTAGGGTCGATGATTATAAATCTCCACAGTTTACACTCCATCAGTTTTGTTGCAGAAACTGATCTGCTGAAATCTTACTCTTAACTGGTGTTTAAGAAACAAATCGCCTAAAGCATTCTCCTTGATTATCCCTGGTGTTGACCTATATAACAAAAGTAAAATGCTTCCAATGTAAATGTCCTCAGACTCTACCCTGATTTGGCTATGCAACCACTTTCTAGCCCCTAATTTAAAATTTGAGAGTAATTCTTTTCAGCTTTTATCAGATTTTCCACTGAAAATCTCCTTTGACAATAAATGCATTGGCTTCTCTTAAAATCACAGCCTGTATGCTGACCTGAGGAAGTAAAATTTTTTTTTTTTTTTTTGATATCAGGAAAAGAAAAGCCTTACTGACAGACTGTTTACTCTTTCTTTATTGAGTGAGTATATAAGGACAAAAGCACGGACCACTAATTATTGGGGTTTACTAAGCTGGCTTTGATTTATTACCTATTTCAACTTTTGCAAGTATTAGAGCACCACTATTGCCATATTCTTGCACTTTAAATATTTCTAAAACTAAAACCAGTCTCTAGTCTCATTTCCTGCAATGGCTAAAGCAGCACTAAAATACCTTTTAATGGAAGAATTTTTCAGAACAATGCTGGATCACTTTCAAAATATTAAAAAACACACAGACACAAACACTTCTATCAATAACATTTGTCTCATTGTTATTGTACTATTTCCCAGCAATTGTTTTTCTACATCTTAGCTTCATTTCAGTAAATAAGAAGGCACTGTCTACTACATGCATGACTATAAATTAGTCTTTCAAGACTGAATTCATCCTCTATGTTTGGATGGGTAGTTCGCCGCGGGCCTGGAATTTCATGAACTACAATAACCTACACACTTAGTGCCTTCTCATCATGCTGAAAAACTCATTCATTTGGCAGGCTTTGCAGGGGAAGATTGGGGGTGTATTCCTCAGAGAAAACTGTGGGAGGACAAAGACAACTACTTTGTTTTATTTAACTGATATAATTTCTTACCTGTAATAAACTGATCACCACTACTGAATTATAGCTGCAAAACTATCATCATCAGGACGTTTTATACTTGCCTTGCATATATTTTTATTGTTCTTGAAAACTATTAAAATCAGAAAAGAATGCAAAATTCATCCTGTTTGTCTTAACTTGGCTCTTAAAAAGCCATTTTATGGAGTAAATAGTTTCAATATTTTTAATAGACTACTGCTCTAATCAACCAAAATATGCATACAGATTTGTGTCATTGAAGATAAAGCATATTTGAGCCAGATAGAATTGATAAAAATCTATGCAATTTGAATTAATAAACGTCAATATTATTTCAGTCAGCAAATAATTTTGGTGGGTTTTTTTAATTTTGTTTGGGTTTTTGCGTTGTTTTTTTTTTTTTTTGCATTTACTACTTCTGTTCTTTTCCTTTAAAAGATTAATTTTCATCAGTGATAAGAATCAGACTGTCCTTCAATTATACACAGCCTTATTTCTATCTTTTTTTTTTAACCAAGAGGATCCAACGTTAACATGTTTAAGGGAACTGTATCTTTAGCATAAAATTCCTGGCTTTTTAAAATTTAAATGTTAGAGAATGATGAATGGCATTTCTCATGTCCTAAATAAAGAAGTTAACTTGCCATTGTTTTAAGACTTTTCTAGATGGAAATGGAAGTGCAATTAGCAAATAAAGCAAATATACATTATTATATCAATTAAATAAAATTATAGGCCTTGTAACCAGAAAAACAAATATCAAAATGTGTTTTGCATTTACAATTTGCTCCTTTCTTATAGATATCTCAGAAATGCCTAAGTTCTGGTTACACTGTTTAACAAGACATCAAAATTCGTAATTTCAGTGTTTCAAGCCTAATTTTATAGAGCAAAGAAGAAAAACATGCCTTCTTGTCTTATCAGCTCCCAAGGAGTTTCTCAACTCTGAATAAACTAGTTATTGAGCTATGAAAGTGGTACGCCACCATAGACATTGCTAATGCATTCTTCTCTATTCCCTTGGCACCAAAGTGCAGGCCACAGTTTGCTTTTACCTGGAGAGGTATCCAGTACACCTGGAATCGACTGCCCCAGGGGTGGAAACACAGTCCTACTATTTGCCACGGACTGATCCAGACTGCACTAGAAAAGGGTGGAGCTCCAGAACATTTGCAATGCATTGATGACATCATTGTTATCGCCTTTTTAAAGCAGGCCCATCACACAAGAAAGATCCTTCTAAAGCAGAACAATCACAGGAGGACTCGGATGTAGAGATAACCTACCACTCCTTATCCCTGAAAGAACTGCAAAGTATAAGGAAAGACTTTAGTCGTTATGACTGTGAGCCAATTATTACCTGATTGCTCCGATGCTGGGATAATGGGGCGGATAGCATAGAATTGGATGGTAGAGAAGCCAGACAGTTGGGATCCCTGTCCAGAGATGGTGGTACTGATAAGATGCTTCCAAGAAGGTCAAACACTATCAGTCTCTGGAGGCGACTCTTGTCAGCTGTAAAGAGCAGGTATCTCTATAAAGATGATGTTACGAGCCACCTAAGCAATGTCCTGGTTTGGCCTAAACCAGGCCAATTTTCCTTTCAGTGATTTTTACTTTCAGCTAAGTCTCCTCTAAGTAACTGCACTTTCTGAAACTAACTAACTGCATGTTTTGCAGACAGTGTCTGCTTCCAGGACTGATAACGCTCAAAGTTTGTAGTTATCACTGAGGCACCAGTAGGGATGTTGTGCAGAAAGGCTCTTGCTGTACTTGTTCTTAGAGAAATCAAGGTCACTGCTCAATTCCTCACTGCTTACGAGTGAAGAGCCGAAGGGGGGTCGCAGCTGCAGGGGGGAGCGGACAGGACAGGTGACCCAAAATTGACCAACGAAGGTATTCCATCCCATACACATAATTCTCAGTATAAAATGGGGGGATCATGAGGGTCTCACTCTCTTTCTGCTATGGCCGGTGTCCAAGGAGGACTCTGTCTGTTTTCCTGCTGCCCCCGATCTCGATCCGTGCATTCCTGAATCCAGCTCTCGACCGTCGCTAGGCCCAGCCTGGGCCTTCCCGGAGCCTGCCCTGCAGTGCCAGTGGTGACGTGGCTGACTTCAGGGGAGTTCAGTCTTGGTTTTGTATATATATTTGTATATATTTGATTATTTCTATTATTATTATTATACTCTTTTTCATTATTATAGTTTATTAAAACTGTTTTAACTTTCCAACACAGAAGTCTCTCTCCCTTTTCCCTTTCCCTTTGCGGGGAGGGGGGGGGGATAACAGAGAGCATCTGCCACAGGTTTAATAGCCGGCCCAGCTTTAAACCGTGACAGAAAGAAAACACACCTTTGCACCTGCGTGGCAGCTGTTCACCACTTCAACATACTCTAATTCCAGGTACTACGCCAATGGTTTTCACCAGATCATGCATTCAATTGGCTTTAAATCTCAGCATCAAAATATGTCCTGCTGGTATATTAATTTAGGTTACAGATTATAAGTGTAGGTTTAATAAATTTTGTAATAAAATATCTAAACATCAATTGGATGTACCAGTTTTTCTCTACCCTAGCTTATGTCATAACTGTGTTATCACTTAAGACTTTTAAACTTTGTTGTTCTACAGGTAGTGACTGCATCATCCATAGAGATACAGAATGTATAAAGATATTAACATTTCTAAGTACTCAGCATTAAACAATTCTGCTAAACTACCAATTTTAAACAATTATTCTACACTTTCTACTCTAGAAAAAAATAGATACATCACTTCTTGTTAACCTTGTTTCAGAAAGTGAGCGTTTAGAAAAATTATGCTTGTTTTGTTGCCTACCTTTAGTAAGCCTTTTACCTATGAGGTTTTTCAGTGTAATTCCCTGGTGTACCAGTTAAAGCTGTTTCTTTTTTCTGCTTTACATGGTGAAAAACTGGAAAGCTACTGTTCATACATTTCTCAGACCTTTTTCTTCATGATATTCTGGTAATTCATTCTTCCCCACTCCATTACTACCTTGTCTTCAGGCAAACAAATTAATTCTTCACTTTAAACTTACTGCCGAAGTATCCCCTACATGTTTATGCAAGACCACAATTCAAAGTTATCCACATCTTAATGACTTGAAATTCCAAAATTATCCAGGAGGATACCTCTTGGATCTCAGGTACTGGTTTCACCTATACAATCACTTTGATGGCAGGAAAGAGGGAAGGCCAAAAATCTATAAGGCATTTATGCAAAAGAACTTGAAGTACTGGACTACCAATAAGACTTAGTTTTTGCTTAACTCCAGGTAAACTTTTAAGATGCAAGAAGATGTTGACAGTTTTAAGGGGAAGTATGCTGGGGCAGAAATTATCAACTAGGGTGCTGAAACTGTGCATGTCTGTATTTTTTCTAAAATGAGTCATGTAGCAGATTCTTAACGTGAATGTTTTTGTTTGTTATATCAGGCCCTGCAGATGTGTATTTCACTTTGAAAACAATAATAGCCAACTAAGAAACAAATGTTCACTTAGGCTGTCAATGTTATTTTGCTAAAAAAGGCTTTGATTTCTTTATAATAGGGCTTTTGCAGCTGGGTGGGGAAGGAAAGCACACAAGAGGAAATGAGTCCAACAATCCCAAATGAAATACAAAGCATTTTGATATCAAAATTAGCACAAAAGAGGTCAAGGTCATGAGTAGAAGATAACTGGATTCACGAATGTCTGACGTAATATTTCCTTTTCATTTGAAACTGAGAGCCAAGCAGTATACCAGGCAATTTAGAGCATCTCCTATGCAACTGCCATTTGGAATGTTTTGTTGTAGTCAAACACCACCACCTAAAGAAGCACGGTAGAACAAACGAGGCCTCTAATAGCACAACAGCATTACTGACTTTCAAAATTATGAGCCTACTGTTCTGGACAAATATTGAGCCCAAAGTTAGTGAGTGCCAGTGCTCAGGATGTGTATTTCAATGTTAAAGCCTGTTAGTGACTTAAGCCTCAGGACAAACCCACTTACAGAGGACACAACATCTTCAGAAAAGTACTATGTATATTTTTTCATTTTTATGCCATTTACATTTATTTTTTACTTATTTTAATGTTATTTATATGAAATATAATTTTATAGTTATTACATTACCCTTATGAAGCAAGCGTACCTTCTTGAATGTTTCTGTTTTCAAAGAGAAAGCTGCTTCACGTGTCAATTATGTAATTCATTTTTAAGATGTATCAAAAGGTGTAAGCAGAACTTCCCCTAGAGTGTCTAGAAGCAGCTAGATTTACAAGCTTACTTGTGAAGGATGGATTTAAAAGCAGACCACTTATTTTCTGTTGCAAAAGCAAGAATACTGATATCATCCATCAATTCACCATGACAGCACTACATTTAAAATTAGTCCGAATACAGGCTAAATCATAGGGTGTTTGGGGAAAGAACGTCCCCATTTCCATACATGCATCTTGCCCCCTTTTTGGTATGCTTGCAGCTTAGTTGTTTGCAGTGCAGCATCATAGTCTCTCTCTTACTCTGCAGTCTCAAATGCCAAATATATCCGTTTGACCTTAGCTTTAATCTGTGTCTTTATGCGAGTCAGAACAGGAGAGGTAGCCACTCTCCCAAAGGCATCTGCATTGAAGATTCCCCCTTTCCTATCAGATGACTTGACATTTTTGTCACAGCCCGGTCTTAGCTGCATACATCTGCCCTAAACCAACAGACATACGTCTCATGAAATTGTATGTGTAGAGACTCACCCATGGAGGACCAACTGCATCTTGTATAGATGCAAGTCCCCAGTTTGTAGCTAGTTAGCTAGCTTTGATCCTGCCATCGGTGAATAACAGTTATAAAACACTTCACACAGAGTGCAAAACCTGCAGAGGAACTGCATATACTTCAACATAGTAAGCCTGCATTAAGTTCCAAGCTGTTGTGGTTACACTGCTTTTACAGTTCCCAAATAAACTTGCTCTGGGGGAAGGCACAACTGCAGTCAATGCTGCAAAATAGATCCAAAGACTTCTTGCATCAGCTTTGCTTTGTGTTTTTCACTAAAGGGGGAAGTAAGGACAGGAATGGAGAAAGAAATAAAAAGAAGAAAAGCTATCACTGTTAAGTTTAATTACAATATAGGAGGAACAGACAACTGCCTTAACGGATAAGGGAGAGTCTGGTTTGTAATACCTGGCATATGCATTGAATAATGCGACTTAAGAAAATCTGTCTACCAGTACTGGGCTATTTCATAACATGGTTTGTTAGCTCACCTCAGGATACCTATCTCCAATTTGCAATGATATTTATGACATACAGCTGTAAAGATTCATCTGTTCAAATTCAGCAACAGCTGTAAAGCTGCTTCTATTCAATTTAGCAATAGGTGGGAATAGTCTGTCCTCCATGCTTTGCATCTGGCGTGATTCCATGTGAACTTAATTATTTTAACTGTTTAGTTCGTTGAAGTTGAGTTTATAATGCTTATGCCTTCCAGGGCAAAGCTTAGGCAGAAAGGTGTGAATGTTGTGTCTTGGAATCTGTTGATATTCATGTTTTTCTTTGCAACTCACTGTCAACACTCTGTCTACAACAAAAGTGTAATATTACTGTTCAATACGGTTTAAGGATTCTCTCCTGATACCATCATTCGAATTGTCAGGACACTGAGTGAAGAGACTCTAAAGGGAGAAAGGTAAATGCCTTCAGAGATAAGATTCAATGGGAAACATTTGGAAAAAATGGGAGGCTTAGTATTTTTGGCTGCTTTTAGAAAGTGCATCGACACTAGAAGTGGAACAGCTCAGGTATTGAATGTAATTCTCAAATGAGCAAAAAGGTTTGTACTTTAAAAGTACTAGCTGAGAAAATATGAAGAAACTTTAGCAGAGAAAGAATGGTTTCATTCTTTTCCCCACACCAGCTAATAGTGCTGATCCAAACTGGCAAATAAAACAGTCCAGTAGAAAACTTCTAGGCAGAAATCATTACCTGGAAAATTATACTATTCAATATTCTCTTTTTCGCCAGTGGTACAAAAACATTGCAGTTATTCCTGAATAATTCTTGGCAGACTGGATCTCTGATTTTTTTTTTTTCCAACAAAAACCATAATTGCACAGTGGAAGAAAAACAGAGGGAGCCAAGCACCACCACGTTAATTATTTTGAAGCGTGCTAACAAGTTCAGTGTATCCCCAGAATCACTTGTGTCATGTAACTTCTTCTGTCAACTCTGTCATCTGCTTAAGCAAAATGAAATACGTTCTGGAAATGTGTCTCTTGAGACTGAAATCGTAACTATCACTAAGAGGTCACTCTCTCTTGTGATTGCTTTCTAAAGTAATAAGGTTTATTTCTAGGGTTCTGGAGACCTTGGGATCTTGCATAGAATTCATTAAGGAAAGGTTTTATAAGACACATGTCTTTTCTCCTCTTTTTAAACACTTTTTGGAACATGCGTTCTAATAACAAATACAATTCACAATAATTGAGAACTATTGGGATATCAATGCAGGATCTCTACAGGATAGAAGAGTTCTATCTTCCACTTACTACCCTCCTCAAGGAAGTGAGTTAAAACTCTCTCAGTTCACCAGTGCATCTCCCAGATCCCAGTAACTTCGTTACAACTTTCAACTTCATGTGAAACAAATTTATTATACATTTATTTTTCTCCTCCTTCCTCCCCTCTCCCAATCCCTACACAACTAAAGCAATTATTAAAATCTTATTTAATGTACTCCTAGAGCACAAGAGGGGGTTAAAGAATAGGCATAGGAACTCCTAGTACAGTTATCTAACAGTTTAGCTGAACAGACAAGTGCTGTCATTCCCTTGGTCATACTAAAAGTCTCTATATTGCTCCAACCATGGCCTGATCAGAAAGATATATGACTTGAGAAGCAAAAGAAGCGGGAAAAACCTGTCAGCCTCAAACCTCTCTAGATCAGCCTCGTGGGAGGAAGGTTGCTCCCCTCGTCTTTCTGAACTCTTCCCTTAAATGTTGACTTTGTCCAATGTAGAACAACCGCCAAATTAAGCAAAGCACAGGGAGCAAGTTGGCAAGGAGGTGACAGTTTAGTTTTGAAAATAAAAAGGATATGTTTCTATGATAAATGACATAACTTTCTTGCATAACCATTTAAAGACCATCAATGTGAAAATAACGAAACAGCAAAGTTGCATTCAGGCTCACAGAGCTCAAGACGCCAGTTCTGTTTGATCTATACCAGCCTTTTCTTTCTATAGGTGTACATAAACTCTTTTCAGATTTGAAAGAATTGAACACCAACTAGCATGTTTCTATAGTAAGAACAATTTAAACAACAACAACAACAACAAACATTATTTCCCTTTTTCATACACATAGAAAAACATTAGTTGCTGGAGAAAATGACACTCCGAAGTATTATTTAAGTGAAAATTACAGGGCAGTTGACACAGAATTCCCAACCACATACATCTGCGTATGACTAAGGATATAAAACAAGATCTCATGTGACCTTTCAACCTTAGACATAATGATTAGCCTATAATACTGCTAGCCTGCTCCCAGCTCTCCTGAAGTCTTATTAAAAACACCCTTTCAAGACACATTTTTCTCCCCCTAACAGGCAAATTCCTTTGCTGCCAAGAAAAGCAGGCAAGAGAGAGCCCTATGAAATACCGCATGTGTCGTACTGCGTGTTAGGAAAACCAAGCAATTAGCTTACAGGCACGCTATCACCAGGTGCAGCGAGCAGCAGAAAATACAATCAGAAAAGGGGCACATAACAAGCTCATAAAAGCTGCAAGCATTAAGGTAGCCAGTGTAGCCACCCAGATCAAGCTGCAGGAAGCAGCTGTAACAAGTCACTGTAGGATAAGCCTGAGCAGGCTACTGGTGTACCAAGCACATGGTACACTTCATCTCTTCCACTGCCAGCATAATCCAGCAGTAATGATGCTCTCGCTTCTACCCCACCATCCTTTGTACAAAGCATTGCATTTTAATTCATTTTGTTTCATTCTTAAAAATATTTCAATATCTACTGAAATGGAAGAGTACACTTATTTCGTATATCAAGAAACTATAGTGCGATGCTATCGTTATGTGCTTTAAATTGGTTTTTTGTGGGTTTTTTTTGGTTTTTTTTTTTTTTTTTTTAAAATCATCCCTCCCTTTTCTCTGTTTTCATAGCTCCTGGACCATTCAAAATTCCTTTTTTCTCCCCCATCCTATTACTTGAGCTCTGGCTGCACTTTCAGCAGTAATTTGTGGTTTAACAGCTTATTCCAACCCATTTTCCACTATTAATAGTTTCTGAATTACTTTCTTACAATAGAAGGTAGGTGAAGATCCCAAAACTGATGTAGAAATGGCAGGTTTCTGGTTATGTGGAGAGCTATTGATCAAAAACTATCCATTTTTCTTCCAGTTTTCTTCCTCCCCTCTTTCCTTTCTTTCCACCCTAGCACTTCTCCCCCTCCCTCACCTACACGCATATGGAAAAAACCAAACACCCAACCTTAAAAAAAAAAATCATACTGTATCCAGAGACACATTTTGGTTGGCAGTACCTTGACTTCAATATACGTTATACCGGTCATGATTACATATTCTAGTGGAATGTAAAATAACTGTTTTAGCTCTCAAATACTGTTTCCTTTTCTTAGAAAAATGGTTGAAAGAAGTACTGGCTTTAGAAATCTTTACCCCTATTTTTGTGGATCCAAACCTCATTTAGGTAAAAACTGGACAGAGCATCCAGAAAAAGTTAAGAAAAAAATCTCTCCTCCTCAGTTCCAGTTAGCTAGTAGCTGAAGTACATTCCAGAGTACCCAGAATGATAATTTTAAAACCTGTTCCAAAGACTACATTATCTGTAGTTCAGATTTTTAAAGTAATCAGAAAAAGGTTTTTAAAATGATCATTCCAATTCCTTTTGAAACTTTCCAATTAGAAAAGAATACTTACAAAATAATTTCTTAAAAACTGTTTAACGTAAAGTGGGGATATATTTAACACCTGGAACGTGGAAGCTAAATTCAACCAATATACCCTCATTTCAAAAAAAGCTGTATTTATTTTAAAATAATTAAAATAAGTTAAACACAGCCAGGCCCACAAAAAAATGTAGCTGAAAAACACTTTCTTTGACAGCCAACAATGTAGCCTGGTTTGCTTTAGGGCTGAAAATCAGCATATGCCTGCTCAGTGATATTCGTCTAAAAAGATACTTATCAGCTGGTTAGAAGGATTTGCAGACCCAGCGTAGAAGCAGCTAAGGGTGGAAATGGGGAAAGAAAGGAGAGTTACAGTAGAAGAGGACAGGAGAGTCCCAGCACCAATAAGTCAGAGCCTATAATGGCTTATGCACTCTTCAGACAATTCTAAAGAAAGTAAGTTAGAGGATTTAGTTTACCACTTCTTATTCACGCTGTCTTGCAAGAATTTTTATAATTACTTTAAAAATTTGATATTGTAAACAATGAATCTAATCATATTTACATCCACCTCCTCCCTTAATCTTCAATATCTAATCTTTCTACAGCAATCTGAACTAGTAAACATGAAATTGTAAAACAAATAAAAAACCAACCCCGCAAAACCAATTTGTATGAAAATTCTACAGTTTCGAAATCCATTTCCTACTGATAAATAGCTGCAGAACTCGCTAGCTCTTTGGCATCTTCATGAAGATGGTGTATCAAAAAACCTCGTGTTATATATGAAAATAACAGCATTCACCCTATGTTTTCTGATTCCTTCTTAGAACTGTTAGAAACCATGATATTAAAAAATTCTGATCTGTTGCAACTCGGGAATGAAAACCTTAAATGGAAAGTTATTCAAGTTATTTGATTAATTTAGCACATATCAATCCATAAACAACTTTTAACTATTTTTGGAAACTGAGCATGGTACCATACCATATCAACACAAATATGTCATTATATTCAAATGTCTAGAAAACTTAATGAAAGAAAACCTAAACATACTAAGATTAAAGATAATATTTAAGACCACAGATTGTGTGTCTACTGTGAGGTCACATCCCGAAATGTCACAGTGCATGCTAATCAAATCCTTCGCATTACTGCAGTTGCAGCACACGATGAAGTCAGATAAATGTACTTGCAATGATAACCCCTTCATGAAGGTTTCCATCATGAGGCTGTCAAACTGTATAGTATAACAATCACCAGTACTCATGGTTAATCAAGCTAGACAAAAATGTTGGAGACACTCCAACTGTTTTACGGCTTAGGGAATCAAGGATCCTGAGATCGCTTCCCAAATATCATCAGATGCTGTATCTCCCACACTTATTTCCTTGACACTCTCCTACTGACCCCAGGAAATTCCACTATAGCAACTCTATGTCTTCCTCAGCAAAAGAAAAATGCAGCAGCACATCCAAGCTGCACTCCTTCAAAGAACCAAGCATCAATAATGATTTTAAATGAAACATCAGCTTTTCTGGATTTAATTACATAGCACCATAATTGTATGTTTTATACATTCCTGGCTGTTTTAGTCAGCAGGACTGTTGTCTGATGGACATATAGAAATGCCTGCTGTTCATGTGTGACAACAAGACTTAACAGCATAAAGATGACAAATGGCTAACAAAACTCTGTAATATGAAGGAAAAAAAAATCTTTATATAGCCTACAGACCTTTCCTTTGAAAAAATTATTTTTTAAATAAATCCTATTAGCTGGCACATTTCAGAATTTTAAACTTTCTTTCTTGTATTTGAAAACTGATCTTCTCTTTGTTTGAAGCAAAGTTATTTAACCACTGCCTCAAACTTGCAATAAAAATACTAATCACTAAGTAGCACATCAAAGCAGTAAATCAAAAGTGCTGCTTTTTTCACAAACATGTTTTCTTGTTCTCAATACTAATGAATAGTTACAAGTTTCAGTGTTTTCTACAGATGATTTACTTGAATAAAAACTATTAAAAAATATGAGAGCAGTAGCAGCTTTACATTCATGGACTTCTACATAAAAAAACTCCTCAGATCAGAAGTCAGAAACTAGAGGTAAGGAGACAGATTTTAATTTCAATCTTCCAAAATTTGTCATGTTTTTGAAAGAAAGTGACCATATGTTAACTGCAGATATAAGAGTTTATTTCAAGACTAGCAGACGTAAAAGCATTTGTGGTTTATGCATCTAATTTAGAGACATAATTAGAAAATTATCTCACTGTACAGTTCGCAGAGAGGAACTGCAGAAGGTCCTAACTTCTGCCTGCTTCCATTTGATATATGAATAACCCCTATGTATAACAAGGCAGCTCAGAAATCTTACCTGAGTCTGCTTCATTGCCCGTTCCATTCTGCGAGTACTTCCTTTCTCAAGCTTAGTCCGAAGGAGTAAGGCTGACGTCTGAATGGCCCAGAACTTCGGCTGAGAGAGCAAGCACTGCAGAGAAAAATAACATTTCATTATTTCATTTTAAAAGACACTGAAGACAGTAAAGTTTTTAACAGTGTTCTCAAGCATGAATGCTGTTTCCTATTATGAACTACATGGTTGTAGTACTTATTTGATGACTTGAAGGCTGTACAGATTACCTTAATCTATTTTCAATATAAAAGGTGGCCATCAAAACTATTTTCTTCTTTCTCAGCTACTGCAGCACTGTGTGTACATGTACCCATATGGTGCATACACCAAACTGCACAAATTAAAATGGCTACTCAGATGAAAGGAAAATAAAGAATTTGATACTGAGCACTCTGGCTCAGCCTTCTCCACACCTGCATATTGGATAGTTGTAGACAGCAGCAGGAATCCTACTTCTTAAGGCTGAACAAAACCAGTTCTCTCTTGGCCTCTCCTCATATGTGAGGTGCTCCGATGCCTGCATTAACAGCACCTCCACATTAAATAGGCTGAAATTGCTAAGAATCTCAAGACTATGAATTAATTTAGAATTTGCCATGACTTGAGAATAACAGGAAGAATTTTTGATGTGTGGTAGATGAATAGGGAATATGGAATAATCTAGGTAAAAAGCTTTCCTAAAGACATGGTAGGTTATCACTTGGAACGCCCTGCCCTGATGCCAGGAACTTGTTGCCAGTTTCCAACCACTGATTTTTAGGAAAGCCCAGTAGGAGACATGTAGCCAATGCAACTTTGATATCCCTTAATGCTGTACAGACCACATGGATTCTTCCCAGTATGGTTTCAGACACAGTATACCATTTTTTGTTAGATATTCACTTTGAGAAGGGAGACAGCAGGAAAACTTCCTTGCTGATTTTATTGACACTACAAATATGACCCAGCTTCTCTGAGAAAAGAACTCTGTCTATAGATATTTGTAGACGGCAGAAGAAGCTCCAGTCATTTTATTCTTTTCCTCTCAAGATCTCCCAAAGCATTAAAAAGTCTACTTTGCTGGTGGTTTGCGTGAAATGCCTGACAAATTCCTGTCATATTGTAATCTATCTGTTTTTCTTTTCCCTAGTGTTTCCACAGGAAAGGAAGCAGAAAGAAACAAGCTAAAAGAAATTCTCTCCAAGCAAAACTACAATGGGAAGAGAGGCGACAGCAAATGAAAGCATAAATGAAAGCAGTACGAATGCATGTACAGCCACCAAACACTTCAACATCAGCTGATCCTCCCTCTTGTGACCAACAATCTCTGCATGGATTCTTTCATGAGTTCTACTCAGTATTACATTAAGAAGTACCCAAAGGCTTCTATACTGTCCTGTACGTGCTGAGGACCTGGAAGCATTAGGGGAATGCAACCACAACGTTCTATATTCTGTATACTTTGAAGTGCCTTTTTACAAATTAATTATGGTCAGTAAATCTGTTAACTAGTCCAAATCCTAGTTTTGAGAGCTCTTCTCTCTGCTGTCTCATCATGGGAAGTTCAGTCTACTACCTATTCTTGTTTGGTCCTAAGACAAACCCTCCACTGCAGGACACAAGTAAGGCATTCCTAACAGAGGACACTGGTTTCTGAATTTATTCTTCGGTGGCCATTCCAGGTGGCTCCTAAAAAAAAATCTTAAGGGATTGTCAGGGCAAACACTTGAACAATGTTTATTTTAGCTTAAAGTCTTTTCTTCTGAGAAAGGTTACCCTTTCTCTCTTTTTCTCCACTATTGGTATTCTGTCATATTATTTTATTTTTTACTTAAAGGGAATTTTTTCTCTGCTACATGGTGGTAGATACTATTATTTATTTTTCAAATTAACACATCATCTCTGAAAAGAACAGTGAAAACTAAAGGGCTTGACTAATAATGCTCCTAAAGATATTTTCAGGTCAAATTACAGCCCTTGTCCGGCAGCACAGTACTTGTCCCCTCTCTCTGCTTCAACTTAGCAACTGGCACGAGCAGGGCACAGCTCAAAGCCTCTGTGTATACACCATCCAGCTCTGCAAGAGAACCAGCAGCTCAGGAAAGCCTCTCCTCTGCCTCTCCGTATACCTCCTACACCACTGTCTAGGCAGTGATTTAAGCAATCATGCTGTATGAGGTGTGTATAAAGTCATATGGGGAGGGAGGAGAAGCGAAGAGAAACCGGGTGAAAGAGAGGTGGAGACAACTACGTTTCACTCCTCTGCAGGAGTAACGACAGTCTTATCTTGAATAACAATCCTGCTTTTTAAAGGTATTCATAAAACAAAATGTAAGGTATACCTGCTGCACAATTACAGAAGGAAAATCTAAATTCTCTAACAGTTTTATTGATACAAAAAAAGCACTGCAACTGCACAGGCCAGTGAGAAGCAGGCCTGTTTTTCAGTTAAGAAATACTTGTAATTTTATGCTTGTACTGAGCTCAGTCTTGTGCCAGAACTCAAATGCTCACCTTTTCATTGCCTAATTGTAATGTTTAAAGCACCACAGATACAAAATAATACATGTATAAAGGGCACAAATGTTTATACTCAAGGGCTGTACAGAATAATTTCAGAACATGTATCCATAACTATTAAGCAAGCTTTAATCTTCTACCCAAAATCTCCACATATTCCAGATAATAAGTATTTTCTTGTAAGTCCCCAAACTTTATATTTTCACCTGAAGCTAAATCTAGACTCTATTAATGAGACTATAAGTTAAAATAAAACATCTGGAAAAAAAAACCCAACAAACTAAATCAAGATCATGCAAGTTTTGTCAAGTTTATTGTACTGTACCAAACGCAGCTAAGAAAATTAACAAAATAATTCTAAAACAAAACCACTATTGAGAATCTAAAAAAAGTCATCTTTGTTCTTACTTTAGGGAAAGAACAATAAAATAAAGAAAAACAGGAATATTAGATGGGGTGAGAAGAAAGGAAATAAAATAAGGTTATGCAACATTTTCTGGACTGAATGGAATGTTTTCACATGGGAAAACTCATTTCTCCAATTCTTCCCCACATTTTTTCCTACAAACAAGAACACTTCATATCGTCCTCTCCCATCATATCGAAATGTAAAAAGGAGATTACCAATGTATTACACAAAACAGAATATTTCATTCAATATATCATACATATACGACATTGGAATGAATCCTCAAAGTCTTAATAACAAAGTAGTCCGCTATTGTACAATACCTTTATAATATCCCCAGTACTATGTAAGAACAAAATGGCAAGTAATACCTGAATTGTAACATAGGTGCACATTACTAACGATGCCCAGATCAAATCCAGCCACATGAGTTCTGCCAAACCCAGGTTAACTCTCAGGTACCATTAATGAATGATTCGGCCTCATCATTATTCAGAATTTAACCTAAGTGTGATGCACTCCCTGATCACTCTAAAAACTTTCTGTTAGAGAAACAGAGAAAGAACAGTTGCACAATGTGCAATGTCTACACAAAATTCAGAACAAGCTTGCAAGAATCTTCAAGGAAGTTTGAGCCATTGGTATTCCATAAGTACACATAAATACAAATGTATCTGTATATTATTTATGAAGTTACAATGTTCGGTTTTCAGGAAACTACACACAGAGAAAGCAGCCTGCAGCTTAAAAATCAAGAATGTAACATATTCAAGATAAAACAGAAAAGTTAACCAAAGAACCCTGAGAAAGCTGGGACACACAGAGGAGCGTTACACAGTACTATAAGATGTCCAACCAACAATCTAAACCAAAATAAAGTTTTCTGAAGGGCAGATGAATAAGACTGTATCAGTCAGTCATGACTTATAAAAGGTATAGGTTGTTCAGAGCAACTCTTCTGCATTACTCCATCTGCTATTTAAAAAAGTAGGAGTTCCTATAGGCATTCTTTCTGACATCAAAGTTGGGAAGAGCTTCCATGGGCTTATTAGACATGTTAGACAAGCTGGAACAGGTAAAGATGACCCTTGTTAACTGCAGTTCTAAATAATTGGAATATTTTCTGATTTTTCCTTATTATAACTTAAGCCCATTCTTTTATTCTTGTACTTTGCTCACTGATAAACTATCAGTAGCCTAGCAAACTACTATGATTGCTATGATGGAGCTATCATTTGAAAGTGGACTTTCAAACTCTGAGCACTTTAAAGTGCAACCAGTTGTGGAATTCCCAAGAGTTGGCACATCAGTCCAACGCTGAACCAAAAATATTCTGCTTATTGGCCAAATTGCCAGGATGTGGTGAAATGACTTACTTGAAGGCACAGGCATGAGGCACCCTGAGGATTGCTCTGTTCCTCTGTCACCCCCTCCAAAGAAATGACCCTTAGTTTAGATTCACTCAGGTATTTGCTAACATGTTTTAAGTTACAGAATCACAGAATCAACCAGGTTGGAAGAGACCTCTGGGATCATCGAGTCCAACCGTTGCCCTGACACCACCCTGTCAACTAGACCATGGCACTAAGTGCCATGGTCAGTCTTTTCTTAAACACATCCAGAGATGACGACTCCACCACCTCCCTGGGCAGCCCCTTCCAATGTCTAATAACCCTTTCTGAAAAGAAATTCTTCCTGATGTCCAACCTGAACCTCCCCTGGCGAAGCTTGAGGCTATGTCCTCTTGTCCTATCGCTAGTTGCCCGGGAGAAGAGGCCAACTCCCACTTCACTACAACCTCCCTTCAGGTAGTTGTAGACTGCAATAAGGTCACCTCGGAGCCTCCTCTTCTCCAGGCTAAACAACCCCAGCTCCCTCAGCCGTTCTTCGTAGGTCAGACCCTCCAGACCCTTCACCAGCTTGGTCGCCCTCCTCTGGACTCGCTCCAACACCTCAACATCTTTCTTGAAGTGCGAGGCCCAGAACCGGACACAGTATTCAAGGTGCGGCCTCACCAGTGCCGAGTACAGAGGGACGATCACTTCCCTAGACCGGCTGGCTACACTATTCCTAATAGAGGCCAGGATGCCATTGGCCTTCTTGGCCACCTGGGCACACTGCTGGCTCATGTTTAGCCACCTGTCGATCAGCACCCCCAGGTCTCTTTCCGCCGGGCCGCTTTCTAACCACTCTTCCCCCAGCCTGTAGCGCTGCATGGGGTTGTTGTGGCCAAAGTGTAAGACCCGGCACTTGTTCTTGTTGAACCTCATGCCGTTGCTCTCGGCCCATCTATCTAACCTGTCCAGATCCCTCTGTAGGGACTTCCTACCCTCCACCAGATCAACACTGCCACCCAGCTTGGTGTCATCTGCAAATTTGCTGAGGGTGCACTCAATCCCTATGTCTAGATCATCTATAAAGATATTGAACAGCACCGGCCCCAGAACTGAGCCCTGGGGAACACCGCTAGTGACCGGCCGCCACTTGGACTTTGCCCCATTCACCACCACTCTCTGGGCTCGGCCATCCAGCCAGTTTTTAACCCATTGAAAAGTCCACCCATCCAAGCTCCAAGCAGCCAGTTTGTCTAGGAGGATGCTGTGGGAGACAGTGTCGAATGCCTTACTGAAGTCTAGATAGACTACATCCACAGCCCTGCCCTCATCTACTAAGCGGGTCACTTGGTCATAGAAGGAGACCAGGGTGGTCAAGCAGGACCTGCCTTTCATGAATCCATGTTGGCTGGCCCCGATACCCCGATTGTCCCGCATGTGTTGTGTAATGGCACTCAGGATGATCTGTTCCATCACCTTGCCTGGCACCGAGGTCAGGCTGACAGGCCTATAGTTCCCTGGATCATCCTTCCGGCCCTTCTTGTAGATGGGCGTTACATTTGCTAATTTCCAGTCAGCTGGAACTTCTCCAGTCAACCAGGACTGCCGGTAGATAACAGAGAGTGGTTACAAACAAACAGAAAACACCGGGAGGGATTTAGAAAAAATGAAAAGAAAAAAAATTCTTTTCTAGTTTCTTTTCATTACCCATTTCAGTTAACATACTTCAGCAGCTTTGTTGTTTGCTTTTCCAAAAAGCCACACACAATTAAGTTTTCCAAATTACCTACATGGATTAATTCATGTCTGTTTATCATTAGTCTTGCTTCATATAACCAAGTATATCATGATATGATGACTTTAATGAATTCATTCAGATAGTTAACATAAAAACCTTATTTCTTCAATACAACCAAAGGCAAAATGACAACCTTATAACTCATTCTATGCTTCTCTGTAACATGAAATAACACTGTGGCTTATTTTCAACATTCTATATTGTGCACAGTAGTCAGGTGAGTACATTAAAAAAACTAGTTGGAGGCATATGACTGAGGCATGAACAGGCAAAATTCTTGCTTCTTGCAGTTGCTTTGCAGACATATCTGTTAATCTCTGGTGAAGGACTATCACTGAAAGCTACCTTACAAGTGCTCAACTTGTTCTTAAGCATACAGCAAAGGATTCTTTGACATAAAAAGTTCTACGGAATTTGATCCTAAGAAACAAGAGAAGAAAATTAGTATGAGATTAGGGAGAATTTAATTTCGTTTTCCACAGTCTCATCCAAATAATCTGACACTAAATAAAGCAAGTTTTACTAAAAAGAGTCATGTTCAAATGCCACCTGTTTAATTTGATTTTTTTTTTGAAGTTTCTCCTAGCTGGTGACAAAAAGGTAACGTGAAATAGAATTAAAAACAACTGACTTATGGAAAAACCTGAAAGATGCCACATTATTGTGGAAAAGTTTCTTTAAACTTAATCTACATATTTTCAACAAGAATTGTATCTTATAAAAGATACTCCTTGCAATTCTGAAAAAAGTATGCACAGGAAACTTTGCCCTGGGAAGTAGTTAGATGAACTTTACAGAACTATTTCTAATGACCTAAGAAAGATTAAGGCAAGCCAAGGTCCAGAGAGAAGCAAAAGAATACAAGTTTTGAGAAATGTTCTTAGAATATCAAGTCCTCTATCAATTGAGCTTGAACACAGATGATTTCCAGTAGTACTGGGAGCACCTGGTTGAAATGGGATTTGTAACTTTAAACAGTAATTCTGTTAGAACTCTATAAGGTAAAATAAAGGACATTTGTGACTAAGTGGTTTCCAATACCAGTGCAGTGCATTTTTTTGTGTTGTACTGAAAAGCATAAATATCACGAGGAAAAGAAAAAGACTAGATTTCTAGTTACAATTAAGCAGTAGAACCATGGCTTGCGACAAAACAAGACAGATAATACGCCCACTTTCTGCTTTTCTGCTTGGTGTACAAACATGCAAAAATTTCCTATTTGCTGAAACAGAGCAAGTAGCTTCTCTGTTCAAATCCAGCATACAAACTAATACTGGTGTACGTGCCCTTCCTAAAGATTTAAAAATAAATAAGAATCAAAAGAGGATCTGATTATATATCATCACATGTGAACATGTAACACTGAGGTTTCACAGACCTTAAATTCCTCCTGGTAGTGTTTTTATTCTTACCACAACACTCAACAGTTTCCTAATCCTTCAGTGACCAGAAATTAAGGGGAAACCACAATAATTATGCACATACACAAAACCTCAAAATAGAATAAACACGCAACTAAAATACATTACTGTTTTCTAAATAGGTAAAAGGTAAGCTACACAGTTAACTGGACAGGAAGTATTTGATGTTTAAGCTGATTTAAATATAGATGTCAAAGGATTGTTTTTAAGCACAGAATGCTGTTCTTCTGGTGAATATAAATATTTTAATGCAAAAAAGTTGCTCAGCAACCACCTAAAGGAACTGCTATCTCCTTTTATCTATATTTAAATTAAAAGTTTGTATTTCATAATTATCACAGTACACATGCTCTGTATTCTCAGAGATGAAGCTGCTAATAAACTTAAAAATGCACATAGAATTACAGAACGTTGAATAAGAACTGGAATAAACAAGTTTTTGTCTTTGATCCACCATTGTCCTCAGTTCAATGCTACTCCAAGTTTTTTCCTCTTTTATTTCCCATCATGGTATTATACACAATACCTCTCTATCACGACATATCATTCGTATTGTTATACTCAACAATATAGAATTACTGTATTTAAATCTCTATATATATTATTATATAGTTGCATTAAAATGAACTCTTAAAACGCATACCTGTAAATCCCCATCTAATTCATCCCAGACAAAGACTGAATACTATTATTTTGGAGAGGTTATGTTTTTTTCTTACTAACAGGGGAGCTCCTCCTGTCTGTTCGTAAACCATTAGTTTATTGAAATTGAATAATCTGAAGTTCAGATGGAAACAACGCCCATTCCTATATACTTAATATATATAATATATTAAGTATATAGGAATATACTCTCTGAGAGTATCACCCTAATGCATGACGACTTGACCTTAGGTTCAAAATTCAAACACAACCTGACATAAAAAATAAGAATTCTTCTTGGACAATTGAAAAAGGTGGCAACAAAACACAATATGCCAAACTCAAACCTACTGACTCCACTGCTTGTACATGAGAAGTTATACTAACGGATTCCGCAGTACAATCCTCAATTTATATAAAACGTCATGACTACATGATAGTTCTGAACAAACAACAGTGGTTAACTTGGGAACAAACAAATAGGATGCTGGAGAAAATTATTTCAAACCATCTTCTCACTGCAGCTTCTGTCATCTATAACCACTGGCACTGCAGACAACATTCCCAAATAATAATTTTGGAATTCACACCACGAATCAGGGTACTAATTAGAGCACCTATAAATTTCTCACCTTCCTACATATTATCGACAAGAAATATTTGATTGCATGTGTCAATAGTTGAATAAGATCTACTAATCTGAAAAAACAAATTTTGGGCATCTGTTCAAGATAGCAAATCTTCAGATAAATAAACTGTTAATCTACAGAAACATTAGGATTGCTTTAGGCACAAGCAATTAGAAGATGTAAGGCTGTATATTCTCCAGTCACATTTTATTAGCTATGAACACCTTCATATTTTCTAAGGCCCAACGAGAAAAAAATTACATTAGGATTTCACTCCAGATGGTTCTTGCTACAACTTGAAAAATTCTAATCCTGTTTGGCGTAATTGTATCCTTAGAGAGCAACACGATCAAGATAACGGATGCAAACAAGGAAAATAGTATTTTCATAGCTTGAGAATGCAAGGCTTCCATAAATCTTATGACAGTGGATATATTTAGAGGCTAGCAGGCAGAAAGGCAGAGAAGAAAAGATAGTCTGTAATTTATCCAGTAAATCTTGTTCCTAGCACGGACTAGCCAAGAGACTTAGGAGATTGCTCTTTTTTTCTTTTCTTGCCTAACAGTATCTAATATAAATTCTACATGGCACCTTTAGAGTATTAAGCCAAGACCTTTGTACTGTAACAAGGAAACAAAAAATTATGTAATGCTTGAGCCTGTATGACATGCATTAGCAGAAATTCCGTATTTTCCCTTATATATTCCTGGGTATTAGGAAAAGGTTCTTCAGCCAGAAGGTGGTGGAGCACTGGAACAGGCTCCCCAGGGAAGAAGTCATGGTGCCAAGCCTGACAGCATTCAAGAAACATTTGAACAGTGCCCTCAGACACATGGTGTGGATTCTGGGCTTGTCCTAGGCTGGGACAGGAGTTGGACTTGATGATCCTTGTGGGTCACTTCCAACTCAGGACATTCTATGATTCTATTAGGTCTTTTTTTTGATTTTAATGAGTTGTTGCATCAAGATAGCATGTTACAGACTTAATCATATGATCACTTGTGATTTTTTTTAAGGTCTCTTCAAATTATCATGATTTAAATGCTATCTTCTTTTTAAACGAGTTCTGTCTGACTGTCAGTTAGGTAAACCAGAGACAGGCAGAAATCCTGAAAGTATTAAAGTGACAGAGAAGAAGATTTACTTTCCTGCCCTGGCCAAGACATCAGCATGTGCACAGTGCCGTTTTCCAGTACTGCTTTAATATTCCATATATATTTCAGTAAGTTTAGACCACACATTCAGCATATTTTTTCCAAAGTCTAAAGCTATTCACTCAACTGTATGACAAGGGTTTATTTTGGTCTATAAAACTAATCCTGGGACTGTACAACTAAAATAGCTTTTCACCGCAACAGGTGTTCACTGATCATGAGCAGAGCTGGGCTTAAAGCTCTTAGCCGCAGCCGTTATAAATACCTCTCGGTGTTAAAAAGTCAAAAGCAAGGCCAAAACACCATCACTGATCTGCATCGAGGGACTAGTTTAATTAGAATGGTATTTTTAAAATTCACTTTGTCTAGTCTTGTCTGGTAGCCTCAGCACTCAAGTTGTAACATTACGTCATTGTAAATACAGAGTACCTTTTGTTGAATTTGACTGCTAAAACAAGACACTATCTGATTTTTTTTCATTTTTATATACTTCAGTGTGTTTGTTTGAATGATATTCTTTCACATCTATGATTTCACATTCTCAGATAATTGAATGCATTTGAGATAAAATATTAATTCTGAGAGTTTTAAGATGAAATATATGTACACACACACAATGGACAGTTCATTTTTTCCCCATCTGCAGCTATGAAGAGTTGTTACAAGTTTCCTTTTTGTCTGTCTGCATTTTATAAAGCAAAATGTATGCAAAGATGTTAAAAATTTCTTAGTTAAACAGTTAATTATTTAGACTATACTAGACTGATTTAGAAATGAATGCTAGACTCAATACAGCAGCAATTACATTGCAATTACCTAAATGCAATTTAAAGTTCTTAAATATTTCATTTAATCTCAGTTTGCAAGTGACTGACTCTCCGGAATTTATCATATCTGGAATTTATCACAATGGAAGGCCCATTAAATACAATACAAGAGTTACTCGGTAGCTGGCTTAATCAATTCAAAAGTTAGAAGGGAAGACTGGAATAAATTTTCTTCTCACAAGACTTACAAAATACTCCACTAGTGCACACAAGAAGGCTAATGTCATTTTACTTTAACTGTATTGTCCACAGCTTTTTTTCACCCCACTCAAAAAGTTTTCTGGAGCAAATGGGTAGCTCTTGATAACATCCACCCAAAGGAATCCTCTTATTCCATCCTGCTTATCACTCTAAATATATTTCCCTCCATGGCTCTGGTTTTAAGCAGTAACACTTACTCTTTCTGATATCTACCTTGCAAAGAACAGCTTCTGGGCAACTATTTATGCTAGGTCAGCTTGCAAATTGTGCTGGCTTTTGTGCCATTTCTGTAGTACCTAGGACTTCAAGGAATAAAAAATCAGGCAGGAAAGCTTGGAGTTTAGTCCCCCTGGGTCTTTTTAAACAGGCAGCGATGACAGGAATGCTCCCTAAAAAAACCCATTTTGAACAAGCAACAACCTTAGGGGTTCCCTGAGAAAGCCTCTTACTCTCCATTGACTTTATGAAGGAAACTAGGTTCCTAGCTTATGCACATCAGTTAGATGCCCAACTGAGGTGTTTATTGCCAATGAATCCCCTAGACAGGTCCTCAATAATTTTATTATATCTTCCAGTCTCAAGTCTCATTTGGTTCCCTTGAGTTTGTCACAGGGCTACAGACACCTCTGGAATGACTGTTTCATCTCGGTGGTGGAAAAGAGATGCTCTAAACCAGCCTTTCTCTATAGACCACAGATTTGAAAGTGAAAAAAACCTAAGGTGTACCTCACATCCTGCTACAGTTTTTAAATCAAGGCAAGGACCAAGTTGAGAAACATGTGTTTGCACAGATTTAACCAGTTTCAGTATTATACTAGCTGGTATGCTAGCAATAGATGTAAGGGAATATGAATCAGAAGTTCCATTACTAAAGCGAACTGTCTCTTTAAAAAGAACAAAACTCCCTATTGTGTACAACTCCTCTTAATTTCCACTAAAGTAACACAATTAGTCATATTTCTGTAGATGGCACTACAAAAGCCAGCCAAAGTCAAGAATAATTTGCATTAAAAGGACTACATATTGTCTCTTTTCACTGAAGACATTGGAAAGGAATACTGAAAACTGAATCATGAGTGAATTTTTTGCAAAAGAAATGCATCTGCTACTTTCAAAAGTTCAACCATGCCAAAATACTGCGAAGATTATAACCTGTTATCTGCTCAAAGACACTGTGTTACTATGCTCATTAGAAAGATCAAGATGCTTCAGCATCTTTCTTCAGCTACCTCTTCTACCTACCCTTAAAAGAAAGCATTCTTTGTTGAAAAAAACCCAACACAGCTGCTTCTCAGCAATAGAGTAACATTACTCCATATTCCCCAGCATCCTTTTCCTTTGTTCAGTCAATACGCAGACTCAGCATACTCAGCTGACAATATGGCTAGAAGTCCTGATGGGGAAAAAGGATGACTTCCCAAAAGAAAATATCCTCAGACTTCACAGCTTGTTTGTTCATCCTCTGTTCTCTAGCAAAGGCAAAATAGGTAATATTCAGCTAAATGAGGCTGCCTTACCTCTGGTCTTGGTTCTTGTAAGTATCATTAGTTAGGAGACCTTCCCTTTCCATTCTCCATGACGGTCTCATTTGAAACCTGAAGTCATCCCTAGGCCAGCTCTCCTCTGCAGTGAATTTTATTTTATTTTTGAAGGGCAGGGAGTGAAAAGAAACATACGAAAGGTCTACATCTGCTGCTTTTACTAAAAGGTATAAATATGTTGTTCTGTAAAAGGCTGCATCTCTCTTTTTCCCTCCTTCTGCTTCCATGTACACTTCCTCACACACAGAAAGAACATCAATCAAAACACCTCTCTCTCCCTCTCCCCAAGTACACTTTTCAGTAGCGTACAGGGAAATGGTTAAGCACTTGTTAGAACTTGTTCATGTCCAAAGCTCAGTCCATATCTGTTGTTTCTTCTTCCTGCTATAGTCTTTATGTCTTCTGAATACACACCAAGAATTTCCTGAGCTTTCTCTTAAGTTGGATGTTTCTATGGTTTTTCTTGGAAAACCTCCTGTCTCGCTCCATAACCTTGTGACTCAGAAACACACAAATATTGTCTGTATTAAGAAAATTAAATTAAAGAGAGTAATTTGATGCGGACATAGGTATACTGGAATCTGATCTCTAGTCAGAAATAGAAGAAACACAAGCACGTGATGACTGTCTTTCCAGCTAGCTGTGAATGTAGCTCTGCAGATAAAACTGAAATGGTGGCCCAGTGTCCCCTACATTATACACCTCACAGAGAAAAAGGTCAAAGAAAATGAGCACTAGAGAAACATTCTCTTGCAAGGGAAGCCTCATATGTTCCACAGAAAAAGATACGTGAAAGGAGTACAAAGATTTATGCTTACTAAAGAATTTTCAGCAGAAACAAAAGACTCACAGAAAGCTTTGTATGGATTTAAATATAACAGAAACACAGAAAGGCAAGCTCACGTTAGCTTGCATGAAAAAAAAATAAAACAAAAAGTAGGTAGACATAGTGAGCTATAAACATGATTCTTTGATTCTGCATAATGCAGTCTGTTATTTAACTTGTATGCATGCAGGTATGTAATGTTCAGAGAGATCTAAAGAAGGAACAAAAATCACAATTCTAAGTAATTTTAGACACACTGGAAAAATAAACTCAAATCACATTCTGCTAGGAAAATGTTTTAATGCTTTTTTCCCCTTAAGATTTTCTACCTTCTAATAATAGTACAAAGGTATTATCTGAGTGTCAGATTATTTGTTCAGTTGTATTTGTACATCCAAACTGCAGATCTATCCTGGATGTCTGAAATTGCTTAAATTTTCTTCCACGTTAACAGGCACCGGTGGGCTGATATTTACAAGTTTCTAAGAGCTTAACGATCTGCGATGGTACTAGAGTGGTATACATATTGTATCCTCTTGTAAGAGTTAAAAAAAAGAATAATTTTTCATGCTGTTGCTTAAGCTGGTTTTTGGGTTGTATTTTGGTTTGTCTTTTCTTTTCCCTTTGAGAGACTATTTAAGTTCAGAAGTAAGTTTTCCTCGGAGGTTCTCAACTAATTATTTTTAGGAGAAGGAAGAAATTAGAGAAGAAAAGGAAATGTCATGAAGAAAGAAGATACTGTTTTATTTAAAGGAATCTGCTTTCAATGACTAGCGCAGGGTAAACCACATAAGATATGGCTCCTATTTTCACTCAGAATGGAGTCCAGCCATATTACTGACACTCGCTCTGTTGCGCCAAACATATCACTTTTTCTGTGTTATGCTGAAAACAACTTCAGCCAAATTTGACTGTAGTAGCATTGTCTTTTTTCAGGTCTGTGGTTTGGACTTACTCCTGAAACAGCATAAGTACAGACTTCCACACCACATCACAGTACTGCATTTATTTCCTAAGGCCCAATCTCAACAGCAATAAATCAGGTTTTTGGATTCAAAAGACTAGACTTTAATGCTTTGGTACCAATGATAAGGATTTCCCTAGGTATTAAACAACAGTGAATTTCTCGTTTTAACTGCTCAGCCTCAGGAATTTCACTGTCTATGCCAAGGTTCTAAACACATCATGTGCTCTTTTGATAATATCCTGAAAAACAGAAAAGCACATTAAAGAAATTGCTCTCTGCACAGGTAGTAAAACAGTGAATTTGGTTTGAGAATGGCTAAATATCATATTTTAAAGATAGATAGTTTCAGGACTATATGCAATGGTACATGCTGTCTGAGGACAAACAAAGCAAGCCTCAGATAAACAAAGCAAATGACTGAAAAAAGGGTGAAAGAGAGAAAATCAGTGCCAATGGAGAATATTTTCTAACTTGTTCCATTCAGATGGGCCATGTGGGAGAAGAAACATGTCCTATCCCCCGCTACGGATTTCCTTGGAAACTACCACAGTAGGCTCTGAAATCCTCTGCCCTGCTTGCTCCACCCCACCGTTAGCCTTGCCTCTTCTCTGACAAGGACCATTTTTGGAACAGACAGTGCTATAGGTTAACTTATCCTCTGCTGATAAAAATTTATTCCTCTGCAAGGCAATTACAACTTTTCATATTTCCGTCTCTGGTACTGCTGTGTGTAGCTACAGACAAGAACCATGATTTGTCAATACTTTCTTTAGGTTGGTCAACTCTTTCTAAGCATGTATTATTATTATTTTTTAAATAGTACTTCTTAGTCAGCAAAATTCAGGTAAGACTACACATTAAGGTTCCTGTTTCTTTTTTTCTGCTTCTTTGCTTGTTTGAACCGTTCAGGGCAAACTCAATGTTTGCAGCACTCTGGACCACTGGAAAAATCCCTTAGGCCTGACAGATCCTGCATCCTTATGCAACTGCCCCTTACGCAACTGGTGGTGGGATTTGTCTGTTCTGCCTGCCTACTCGCATTTACGAGCTCACCACTATGTTTTTTCCATAGACTGCCAGTGATGCTTCCTGTTTATTTGGTCTATCAACAGCCTCTGGAAGAATACTGCTTTATGTACTGCTGCTATCTGATGCACCGTAGATTCTTACTCTAACCGAAACTTTTATCTTTACTTTTGCAATGATAACTTCAGGACAAATATCCATTTACAATAATTATCCTTAAAATACTTTAACTGAGTATCTTCTTGCAGGAAGAGAATCAGGGTAACAAAAATACTGGTTCTCAGACAGATTTGGAGCACAACCATAAAAATTATACAATACAATGGAGCCTTAAAAGCTCCCTTCACATCCTCAGTGAAAGGCATAAAATTATCTTATTGAAAAGAACCAATTTAAATGTTTTCATAATTTCAAACCTTTAAGATCAGTCAATGGCACAACAAGAATACTTTAACAGTTGTATACAGTTTTTACATTATAAAAATGCCATTTGTGAACCCATCCTATAATGATGTTAAACTGTCAAAATCAGCTAAGGCATTTTTTTCTGCAACAGCAAAAAAAAAATTCAGGAAGAATTACATGCCTAAACCGGTGATTTATAGTAAGGCTGCCACTGACTCTACTATTAAGCCATGTCAGAACGAAGTATAGAATTTTATAAAACATCTTCACAATCTTCAGTCTGTAAGAACAGCTGTCTGTAGAAGAATGGTGACGCACAGCAGAGGAAAATCCACACAATGCCAGATAAGACTCTACAGGGAGTGTGTCATACCTGGTTTTCCCCTGTTTTGAATGCCATCATCCACCACAGGAATTCCACCTACAACAGTCTCTACTACTCAGTAGTCTACATATTGCAATACTCAGTGTTCACGAAGAAGTCTAAAATGTTGAATGCAAGAGGCATGCCTCAATTACTGTTGGGTGGGCTAAGTGGCTAGGGTCAAAGTCTGGATATGACAATTTCAGTGAGAGTTCTAGGATCGTCTCAGCACTTTCCCAGGAAAGAGCATACTAACGAGTCTTGATGCCCATTAAAAAATGTTTGATTTCTGATTTCTTTCAGTTCCTGACTTCACCAGTAGAGTATTCTGTCTCTTTAAAGAGCTACTGTTCCCATCACATGCAATAGGATCAAGCAGCAGCCTGGCTTTAAACCTTATGTGCAAAGGTTTAGTTTCCAAGAGTAAAACAAAGCTGCAGTCACCTTCCTTTCAGAGACTGAAGACACAGTGGTCCTGAAAGACGACTAACTCCTTAAGCAGCAACCAAAAGCGAGGAAGGAAAGGAATAAAAACAGAGTGAGAAATATGTGAGAAAGAAAGGAATTAGGGAAGATGAGAGCAAGAATAAAAGTCAGATAAACAGGAGGCAAGAGCTGACAAAGGACGGTTAAGGGGAATATGGCATGGATGAGTAGACAAAAAAGGGAAGTTGACATAGGCACAAGTGACTAATACCGAAAAAAATGAGTGAGAGACTGCTGGGGACCATGAAAGAAAATCCTGTCTTGGTGGACAAACGTGAGTAACGTATCTAAATCTGACAGAGTTGTGTAGAGAAGCTATACTCTGAATACATTTATTAGAGACCAAAGGCAATGTCTGGGATGTGCTTAGACTTGAAAGAAGTTAAACGCATGAGCTGTAATGGATTAAGATTCAAACACAACAGCCTAGCACCTGTCCAGTTGTATTATGCACATAAACAACAGCAGTTATTAAAATAACTGTGAAAACTGGATGAAGTATCATAGGATAGTTTGGGTTGGAAGAGACCTTTAAAGGTCATCTAGTGCAACCCCCCTGCCATAAGCAAAGACATCTTTAACTGGATCGGGTTGCTCAGAGCCCCATCCAACCTGACCTTGAATGTTTCCAGGGATGGGGCATCTACCGCCTCTCTGGGCAGCCTGTTCCAGTGTTTCACCACCTTCACAGTAAAGAATTTCTTCCTTATTTCTAGTCTGAAGAAGCTACAAAACATTTTCCTTAGACAAACAAAAGGGGCAATCTTTTTAGTTAGGAATCTCCAAGCTTCGCATTTTCCCAGCTCTATTAGAGATTCATCACACATATAAATAAATGTCTGCCTACTATTAGATAAGGGAAAGATACATAATATACAGACAAATAAATATACACACTGCAGTTCTTACACAATAAGCTGTAGGATGAGAAATATAGCCTTATTCCAGCAATCAAATGACCTGCTTGCTTTCTGAATCTTACTACTAAGCTATTAAGCAGCTTCAAACCATGCAAGATGTTCAAAACAAAATAAAAACAATTTTCTAAACATATTTCCTTCCTTTATTCTAAAACTGAAAGGGTTTCACTGACATATATTAAACTAAAAAGCAAAGAAAACATACTTAGTTTTAGCCAATGATAAAAACCAAACCAGGTATGATACTAATTTGGGGGAATGCAAATGCATATGCTGTTCCTCTCCAAGTGTGGTAATCAAACATCTCATTTTACAGCACAGAAAAATCTTTCGCAGTCTATTTACAAAAATCTGTAAAAGTTATTTTCTCTCTCATCTTTTGTCTAGACTAGATAGTAGTTATGGTAGAATCTGTCGGCCAACATATTCTGACAAATGCACCGAAGAAAAATATCTAGTTGACACAAGACATGAAGCCTTTCAAGATAAAAAGCCCAAGCTCCAACTTAATTAATGCAAGACATGATAAGAATTAACATAGACAAGGCAGTAAAATCTTCTCAAATACATCAAATACACCAACTAATATCTAGTGTCATGATTTTTATTTCAGATCAGAAAAGGCCTCAAATCTCAGCTTCACAGATAGAAAAACATTAAATAGTTTAAATATTTTCAAAATGTTTTTGAAAATTGAAACAAATAGAACATGACGCTTTTAAATGTTTTATTGGCATTTATTTGAATAGTCTTCATAACTAACAGCTCTACTTGCCATGATTAATGCAGCCAATCCAAACATGTCAAAAGTATTTATGCCACACCGTATTATCATATATGCTAAGCATATAAATTATACACAGAAAAAAAGTCTGAATTTTCTCATAGTAATCATGAGACTCATTTATGATATACATTCCATGAACAGTCCACTAAACGAGCTGGCATTATTGCCTTGTTTCTATTTCCTGATGCAATGAGCTAACCTTCGTAAACAGAATATGAACCTTTCCTATCCATGTATTCACACAACTGGAAATTAGTTTTCATAAGGGTCACAAACACTTCATGCAAATTACCTAATGAAAATTTCTGGCATATTTGACATTACAAGTAATCATAAAGAATAACACTTTGATTATTGGTATGTAAGTTATACCAGTAAAAATGTATTTGTGGAAGAAAAAAAAAGCTGAGTGATGGGGTCTGCTGGCAAGAATACATGCTTTTTCGCTCCCTTTAGGCATAATGTACTGTTTTGTACATGATCAGTACTAGAATTCAAGCATTCTGTAAATACAAGTGAAATAAATGTGTGTACAACCTCCATGTAGGTGTATTTAAATGTTTCACAACTTAATTTAATCTTAACATCTTAATTTCTGGTCAACAGCACTCGGAAATTCCACTTTAGTATTTAAACTTCCTGCTTTTAATGAAAGACATGAAATATTGTTGAAATACCAGAATCAGAGCTGCTTAACTTTCGTCCTTTTATAACATAGATGGCACATACTGAAGCTAACTACCTACTTACACAAGGGCAGCACACTGTGCAAAATCATATCCAAGATCACTGCTGAACAGAAGGGGGTTTACTCAAATGAGGACAGCTAAGTATGTAAATGGATATATTGCTGAAAATTTTTCAAAAATAGGTAAAAAACCCCAAATCTTTTCCCTTTACATCTCCTTTCAAAAGCCCATGGTTTAGAGACTTAGAACTTGATCAAACATCATTTTTCCCACAAAAATCTTAAATTGACCATCAATAATCCCCAGAAGAAAATACCAATTAGAACGCTCTTCCAGCAGCTTGGCTACCTAAAACTTTAGGATTAAAAAGACCCAAGGAAAATCAAAAAAAGGGGAAAAATCATTGGAGACATCTCATTTTTTCATCCCTAGTTTTGGGGGAAGAGAAGAAGAAATTAATGCAGAAGCAAGGTAAGATAGATTTATTTCTTATCAAGTTTATCTTATTTTTCCCAAAGCCGCTAGAATAGAAGAATAGCTAGAATTGACTGCACCTCTTTTTCTTTTTAAAAAAAAAAAAACAACCAATAACAAAACAGTGACATTTTAGTGATGATAAATGAATCAAGGAGTATCAGATTTACACACTTCAGACACCTTGGGGGGCAAGAAAAAATACATACTTCAAGACTTCAATCAAGGACTATGGCACTCTAATCAAACCTATCCTAAATTGTGTAATAAGTCAAAAAAATTCTGTTACTTTTTCAACATTTCATCTTTAATATAGACCAGAATAAATGTTTGGAGTGCTGATATGATAAATGTTCTACTTCCAGTGCAAACTACAGACATGATACTATCAGAGAAAATTAAACTCAGTTGCTTAGAGACCAGCAACTTTGCAAGTGGACAAGCAAACAAGAATTCAACCACTTTCATTTTTTTCAGATGCTATGGAACAAGCAAGATTAGAGTAATATTTGAAATCTTGGGGTAGGAAAAAAAAAACCAAATGAAAGGACAATACTAAAACTAGGCAGAGGAGATGAGGGCAAGACATTAGGATAGCTAAATAAACTTTTAAGAGTAATTCTTCCTCACATATGGTAAAAGAACAAAAACCTAAATTTACTTTGAAAAAAGGGAGACTTGGATTTACCCCTTGTTTAGCTCATCTGCCCCCTCCCCAGCCAAACAGGCAGATCAGTAAATATAAATCACTAAAAAAAGTGATTGCTACTACTGGTAACATATGAATTGATAATCAGAATATTGTCAAAAAGGGAATATTAAGCACTACACAGAATAGTGAGAATGTCTTATTTCCTTCAGATATCTCAGACAGCATTTTGTCGAATAGGGGGTTTAATTTCATCTTCTTGTTGCAATGAAATCTTTCTTGCTGAAGTAAATTATAATAGTTACAACTAGTGAAGGTCACAAGAGGGGGAAGGGAAGCCTGCACCACATCAACTGGCTGTCAGAGAGGTTGATAGAAAAAATAAGAGCTGCTGATAGACAAAGAAGGAGGGGGAGAAGAAAGGCTGCTGTGGGAAAAATGTTACTAACTGTCATCAAATTTGCCTGCTTAACTTCTCAAACCTTTAGACAAGCAAATAATCTATTAATATTTAAACATGATTTTCAGGTTCTCTTACCACTGCGGTTTCAGTGAGACCACTAAAATCTATCGCTTGAGTAATTCTGTACAGATTATACAAGAGAGTAGACTATTCTAGAAAGGAAAGGCTATCCCAAAATTCTTCCTGCTCTGAAAGGCACACAATAAATCAGGAATCATCTCCTGTAAGATATGATGCAAGCAGAGCTGTCGATCCCATGGACTCATGGAAGAATGTAGACCACAGAGGAGAACAAAGTTGAAAGGGATAAAACTGTCAATTATGTTGAAATCTGATATTTTGTAAAATAAAACAACTTCAAACAGACTGTTACTTAATCCCAGTCTTGGAATGGAATGCAAGCTTCCCCCTTGCCCTGCAACACATGTACTACATGCACCCAGTTACTTTACCCTAAAACATCTAAATGCATACAACACAACAGCAGCAAAAATAACACTAGGTTAATTTCCTATCCACAATATATTGTAAACCTAAGTACCAGACACTTTGTGAATAAGCTTCCAAGAATCCTAGTTGAGTCTTTGCACATGATACTCCAGCAGAAAGAGGCAGCTTCTCTTTTGTTATACTCAATCCGATTTCCCAGTAATGTGTGACAGGCCAGAAAACATACATGTATTAAATCAGCAGCTAGTGTTTAGAACCTGACATTCCTGCAAAATGATTCAGACTTTTGAATAAAAGTGCTTAGAAGAAAAAAAAAAAAAAGAAATAAAAAAGAATAGAATAGCTTTGAATTCATTTACTTTAAAAAAGTCTTACTAGTACTAGCAGGGCTTTGCTGAGAGAAAGTCTTTGCAGTGTTTTAATCTTGTAACCAACAGAGGCTATTCAAAATGGGCAACGCAGCTTAGAAGCTAAGTGAAAGAGACTTTTTATAAAGCCACAAAAGTTAGAGCAGTAGAGACACATGGCACTCTTAATGAGCTTTTCAATGCTCTTGCTGGTTATAAAACATAGAAAACTGCAGCCATTTTCTCAGCAGAGAAAAATGCACTGCTTTTATTTAAGCTATATAAACAACTTCTCTTTAGAAACCAAATTGGCATGTTAGTTTTATAGAGATTTTAATAGGAAGGCTTAACATTAAAAGTATCATATGCTGTGATTTGATTGCTCCCTAGTTCCATATTAATATCACAAATGCCATACAAAAGATGAGAAAAACGAAGCATTCCCATTTCCACCCTTCACTCCTTCCTCCCACAGCCCCCTTCCTACAGTGAAAAGCAGAAGTATTCATATATGCATATACACACACACACTCTCAATAAAATGTGCACTATAATTCTTTGCTGTGATTTTCAAAGGTACCATACAACATCAGTTTCTATTACACTCAATAAATGCCCACCTCTGGAAAAAAAAAAAAAATCTCTCCAACCATTCTCAAATTCCTCAGTAAAACCAGCATCTTATGGAGTGAGTAGCTCAACACAATGGAAAAACAGAAGACATGAAGCATTCCCATCTGGTCTATCTTTGGAATACACAGTATTCCTTGGATTTTGACAGACTCCCTCCGCATTCTCCAAGTCCTTGGGATCCTTCATGGCATTACTGGAACAACTTCAGAATGATCAGGTATTTTTGTTAGAAGATAGTGAATAATTTTTAAGTATTGTCCTCTGAGCAAAATAAAAGCTATTACACTTTTTTTTCCTGTTTAAGAAACATATCCTCACCTGTTCAAAGTGTCGATAGACAGAAGAGCTGCCAGAGCTTCCTTTTCCCAGTTTTCACCACTTAATAAAGAAACCAACGGCTCTACTCTCCATAAATGACAGAAGTCTCAGGAGTACAACAAACCAGTGCAACTAAATTTTCCACGGTCCCTTTTCTTTCCCTTCTCGTCTTCTATGGATTCCAAAGGATACAAATATGGGGCTAAGATCTGGGAAGCACAAAGCAAGAGGCTTCTCTTCCACAGTTTCTGGTTACTTTTTCTCCTCAGTCCCCTATAGGTTAATACTGTCACTACCACTCAAAGTCCCTTGAGCATAACACACTAATAAGAGAAAAAAGTAATATTCTCCCACACTGGACTAAGTGCTCATCATATTTACCACAAAGCCATTTCTCCTGGACAAAGTGAGGGCTAGGACAGATGGAAGGGCTAATGTTAAGGACCAGCTGCAGCTCCTTAATCGTGGATATTCTGTTGGAGTGTCATAGCAGACTATTAAACACTGAATTGCCTCCCCAGTATGTAAACTATAAGTTACAGTATAAGCTTTCTACAAAGCCGTAAGAACTTGTATTGCAGAATCTAATCTTACTAGTGCGTTTTTTTTTTTTAACAGACATTTTTCTCTTTTGTAAGAGAAAAGTGTAACACCATCCAGTATTTAATCCTTCCCCTATTTCCCTGCAAGTACTGCATAATCTTAAAATTAAAACATAAAGGAAGATTTACCTGTTCTTACATAGAGCTTTCATAAGTTCCTGGAACTCTTTTACATTTCAGAAATACTTTTTAGTTTCCTGTTCTAAAGTTTATGTTCATATGATGGACATCTTTTATAAAGCTTTAAATGTAATTTTTAAAAAATTCTTTTAAAAATATACTGAAATATCATGTACATTTATATAACAGTGTTGTTCATTTAATCTCCTCTTTGGTATTTTGTCTTAATTGCATTACCTATTCAAAATAATGCAAACAGCAAATATTTAATAGAAGTGGTTTTAAGACCTTACTTTTTGCTCATTTAAGAAAAGGATTTTGTTTTTCTGAAAAAGTATTTGGGTCACTGAAACACAGATCAGTGATGTACTTGTGAACTTCTAGGGAAAAACTGCTACCCAACATAAACCCCAGCAGACTTCACATTTGTGTTTTTATACTAAAAACAATCAACTGAAATTAAACATGGGATAAGGAAGCATATTTAGGCATTGTAAAACTAACTTGGGGAGCTGGGAGTAAACTAAGCTACAAAACCTCAATAGGAAAGCAGTACTGAGTCAGTTCTTTGGATTCTTGCATCATATACTTCCTACTTCCTATACAGGTAGCTCTGGGGAAAGACGTTTGCTATAAGGAAGAAACCAGTAATTCTAACAGTGAAGCACTGGGTTTCACTACTGGTTTACTGTCCCTCTTTTCCTCTCTTAAAAATGTCTTTAAAATGCAATATTCAGTTAGCTAAATCAGAAAGTTTGCCAAATAGCATTATGCATAACTGTGTCTCTGAAGCAGCTTATGTGATATTTGATTTCTAAATAATACCTTAGCTTTCTTTGGAGTCCAAGTGCTTACCATAATAGAATGAGTTAAAGACATTACAATGGTTTCCTTAAACCATTATGCATGACATAAAGAATATTTAATTCCCCTTAAAATCAAATGTTTAATTTTGTGTTTATTCTTAAGTGCATGTGAGCTACATTACTTCTCATGTGAAGATATCAAATCAACAATTTAACTATAAGCAGGAAAAAAAATCAAATGTATTTAATTTTAGCTATAGATGAACAGCTTAAAAGTTGAAATATTATGCTGATGATAGGTGAACAGATTTGACTAGAACACCTCAAGCACTGAAATCCAAATTATTGTACCAATAGGAGCTATCCCAGCCAATAAGACTACATACACAAGTACACAGGATTTGATACATCCCCACACCTTGCTTCAAAAATTAACAATACTAAAAGTAATGCTTAGTTACAAAAGTTAGTACTTTTAGGAGAATGGCAACTATTCCCAAGTGACTTCAGTATATGAAAAGCAGTAATCCTTTTGTATTGACCACAGTCACCAAGCAGTGACTAATAGTGTTATTTTTAGGACTGTAAGCTATGTTGTTTAAAATATACATATGTATCTATAATCTATCTTACAGATCTAGTAATTTTCAACTTCTACAGATATAACAGGGAGTTTAGAATGCCTGTTTGCCAAACTACACCTAGTATGAGGCAGGACAACATCACCTACTTGAGTTCACTTTGATCATCCTTTTCCTCTTATAGTACCTGGACTTTAATTCTCTCTGCTCGAGAGAAATTGCACGTCACATGCATTTGTTTTGCAATGTCCAAAGCAAGAGGATCTCTTGACGATTCGCTGACCTATTAAAAACGCCTTACAATTTCTCAAGTTTCCTAAGATATCTTGAAATGCCCTCCTTTCTTCAGGAAACAAATTTCAGCAGATATCAGATGAATGCATGACAACCATCTAACCAGCCTGCAGATTTAGGAATCCACATGTAGGCTGAAAAGATGCCTGCTCACACACACACACACACACAGCAGTTTAAATGATGCTAAAGAAATTACTAGAGCAGCATCGATATAGTGCTCATTTGCCCGTTTCACTACGTAGTACCAAAGCTTGGTAAATACCTTAAATTCAAATGATAACATTTGCGGTGTGCCACTTATTTACTCAGCTAGCAGACACCGTAAGAGCCAAGGCTGTGTTAACATTCACACAGAACATCCCTACTGCCAGGGAGCAGAGCAATGCATTTGCTCGCCTCAGTGACTCAGAGCTAAGACGCAGAAGAGCTCAGAGATTTTAACACGAAATTCTGCAGTGACTACCCACAATTTGTAAATGTGCAAACTCCACAAAAGATGCCTTTATTGAGAAGAAATTATATAAGCTAATATCTGATTCCTGTTTTCAGTTTCCAGGAAAGACTTGGGATGGTAATGTTAGAATTCATACTTGTTCTTGTTTGTGTCTTAGGAGCATATGTCAAGATCAAAAGAGAAAACAATGGTAAGACTGAATTGTGTTCCTACATCTAGTTAAACTGGAAACATTATGCAACAGTTTAAAAGAATACTATTCTGATATTGAAATTTATTATTTCCTTTAATTTTTAGGATACCAGCTACTTCTTTAAGTCACTGCTGTCCACTGATTTCTGCACTAATAGAGAGATCTACATTCCTGTTTGTTTATCCCTATAGACCCTTCTTTTTTGCTACTCAGAGCACAAAGTGATAGGGAAGCCTATACATCTCTTTCAGCTGTGTTTCTCTGGAGATCTAGCCTGACAGTGGCTGCTGATCTTACAAGTGTGAAGCAAGCTGTAGCTGACTTAGAAGCTCTATAAAAAGATAAATAAATAAATGAATGAAAACATAAGCTCCCCACAGTCACTGCAATAAATATTTAAGGGCAAGTTCATCAGCTCTCCTGTGATTTTTGAGGAATCAGCCACTAGATGGCAGAAAAATGCAGTTTTATTTTCTCATCGTTATGAAGAATTCACCCAACAGATCTCTTACATCTCAGATAACAGGTAATATGATCTCTCAAGCAATGTCAGATAAAAGATGACAGTAAAGCTGATTATCTTTCTTGCCTAGTATATGTTATATCTTGACTTTTTCTCCTCTGCTGTAAAACCTGAAGAAACAAGTAAACCCCACTCCTAGTTTCATTATTCTGGAAAGTACACCATTATTGGAGTAGGGCCGATCTTGTTAAAGATGTTCTGTTATCACAATATCACTCCATTTAATATTAAAATGATAAAACACGTGGAGAAGTTATGTCATGATTCAGGGGTATAAATGGCTGCTTTTCCACCCAAGAATTATGCAAACAACAGTGGGTAGTGGGAAGCCTGAAGTGGGGAGTATACAAAAAAAGGTCATGGAGGAAATAAAATATGAGAAGCAGTATCTGAGTTTTCACAGAAAACCCTCAATTTAAAATCTATTATTTTAACAACAAAAATGGCAGGGCTTGTTTTAATGAAATCATATGCAAGTCTTGAAATTTGCATTAACATTACTTTTGCAAAAAAATTATACTGTAATAGTTTCACCACTTTTAAAAAAAAGTTTGCAGTACTCAGTTCACCAGGTTTTTTTCATTCCTATGGCCTTTTCTATGTGTGCATTTCCTTACTTTGTACATATTTAGTCTTTCTGTAACTTTTTTCCTCTCCTTTAATGGTCAGCATTCTTTAATATCCTTATTGGGTACTTCAATTACTACAATTTGAAGTGAGAGTGGACATTCTCATTTTTTCTACATTTCATTTTTTTCCTGCTCTCTATTCCCAACTTTAAAAAAAACCCAAAATGGTAGCTCAAAACAAAATACTTCAGAAACTATGAATATATCATGAGAAAGCACTACGATCATTGTAGCAACAAACAGAAAACCTACATAAACCAAACTGTTTTATAGTTTGGTTTACTCAGCTCCCTCATGCAGATCTTACATGTACTGTATTAGCATAGGGACCTAAACAAACATTACTTCAAAACCAACTATTTTACATTTATCTATCTAAGAAATAGATTAGGATTTTCTTTTTTACATATTGAACTTCCTTTTACCATTGCAAAACAACCCCAACAAACATTACCATAGTTAACCTTAGAGTACTGTGTCCATAGTACTTTCACGTAATTACCAGTGTCAGTGATAAAATTCTAGCTCAATTGAAATCAAAGGGATTTTTGCTGAGATCCTATCTGCAAACTCTTAACGAGAACTTACTTTTTCAGATAGCACTCTATGGCAAAAGGGTCTCAGACAACAAGGCTTGGGTGTGAGAGCAAGCCCTCTTTACTGTACCAAAGCTGAAGTCTAACATTGTGGAATGTAAGCAAAAAAGGCAATATAATCACTGGCCTTTCCTCCTTCACCCGTCTGTCCCCAGCCCCTCGCCCCATATAAACCAGTTGAAAAACACTCAAAATCAGAAAAGACTGAGGAAGGAAGCAAATTATGTTTTGTCTTCAGTAACAAAATTACACCGAAAAAATACTGAGTTAAAATTTTCAAGGCTTCTTCGGAAGTTACAGAATTGTTCTGCAGCAAATCAGCCACTGAACTGGGAAGAAAGATATCTAAGCAGAACATCTGATACATACACTGAATAAATCTGACAGAATAAAGGTGAAATTCCTTTTGAACTCCACTTAAACACTGTTCAAAGAAGAACACCTTAAACACTAGTGCCATAGGAAGAGTTTGCTGTAAAAATGCATAGTTTATTATTACATTATAATTCACAGAGTTAATAAAAACTAAAACAAACACATAAAAAATGTTTTGTGCACATCTTCAAGTGAAATTAAATTTTTAGATGTCAAGTTTATCCTGCATGAGAATGGCTCAAAACTGGGTTGAACTTCTGCATCACTTTAATTTCTTGAAATAAGAAAAAGTTAATGAAATGACTGAGTACTAAAACAAATTTGGTTTACAAACAGTTTCATGATTAATGTGATTGACAGGTTACTGCTCTGTACTTAACTTAAACATGAAGTGAAAATACGTTTACTATGAAGTCCAGATAAGTTACTTACTGAAGTAAAAGCCAGAAGTTCCTCTTCAGTTAATTTGTGTATTGGATTGTTCTTTTGGAAGTCTATACTGCAAAGAAAAAAAAATAAAATAAACCAATGCGGATTTAATCTCTAGAACACCACTACGCAGAAAATGTTTTTCAAACTTGCAGGAATCTAAAGGACATTCTGGAAAACTGTTACAACGACAAATGGGAGTACAGTATGTGCAGAAGGCCTAGACCTAGAACAGTCACAGAAAGAAAGAATCATTTAGGGGACCAAGGTATTTTAGTAGTGCCTTTCCAAGACCATTCTAAATTGAAACGTCTTGCTCAGTCTAAGCTTATGGGAATAATAATTTTACAAAACCTAAACAATTTAAAATCCATTCCCTGTTTTTACAGAGGTCTGTTTTCAGTTAAAATTCTATGACTAATTGAACACAGATTCTGCAAAGCAAAAAACCACTCATGCTCAAAAAGTGCTAAAGGGTAATCTAAAGCACATACTCTCTTTCTAGTCACTCAAGGAACATCACCACAGGGGTCCATTTCTCACTAACTGGCATTACCACTAGCTTGTGGTACACAAAGGGGGAAATCCAGAAGAATACACAGAGATAAGATTTAAAATGATTTTATTCACAATTGGACATGTTTACAGAGATGATAAAGAAATTGGGCTTACAACTCTACATGGGTGGATGTTGTCCTTAGACAACAGCCCACCAACATTTACAAATATACTACGAGAGACATCTCCAAGTAGCACAAAGAGTACCAAGGCTACAATTCAAGCTTCCTGTGAAAACAGAGACATCAAGTGAAAATATATCCTAAGTCATACCACAGAACAGAGGTCATCACTAAACGATATAATGGCTATATACATAAGCTTAAATTACAGAATCACAGAATCAACCAGGTTGGAAGAGACCTCTGGGATTATCGAGTCCAACCATTGCCCTGACACCACCATGTCTACTAGACCATGGCACTAAGTGTCATGGCCAGTCTTTTCTTAAACACATCCAGAGATGATGACTCCACCACCTCCCTGGGCAGCCCATTCCAATGTCTAATAACCCTTTCTGAAAAGAAATTCTTCCTAATGCTGAACCAACCTGAACCTCCCCTGGCAAAGCTTGAGGCTATGTCCTCTTGTCCTATCGCTAGATGCCTGGGAGAAGAGGCCGACTCCCACTCCACTACAACCTCCCTTCAGGTAGTTGTAGACTGCAATAAGGTCACCTCGGAACCTCCTCTTCTCCAGGCTAAACAACCCCAGCTCCCTCAGCCGTTCCTCATAGGTCACACCCTCCAGACCTTTCACCAGCTTGGTCACCCTCCTCTGGACTCGCTCCAACACCTCAACATCTTTCTTGGAAGTGCGGGGCCCAGAACCGGGCACAGTATTCAAGGTGCGGCCTCACCAGTGCCGAGTACAGAGGGACGATCACTTCCCTAGACTGGCTGGCTACACTATTCCTAATAGAGGCCAGGATGCCATTGGCCTTCTTGGCCACCTGGGCACACTGCTGGCTCATGTTTAGCCGGCTGTTGATCAGCACCCCCAGGTCTCTTTCTGCCGGGCCGCTTTCTAACCACTCTTCCCCCAGCCTGTAGCGCTGCATGGGGTTGTTGTGGCCAAAGTGTAAGACCCAGCACTTGTTCTTGTTGAACCTCATGCCGTTGGTCTCAGCCCATCTATCTAACCTGTCCAGATCCCTCTGTAGGGCCTTCCTACCCTCCACCAGATCAGATAATAGAGAGTGGTTTGGCAAGTTCATCTGCCAGTTCCTTCATTACTCTGGGGTGAAACCCATCCAGGCCCATAGCCTTGTGGGCGTCCAACTGGCACAGCAGGTCAGTAACCAACTCCTCCTGGATTACAGGGGGGTTCACACAGCCCCCCGCCCCTAACTTCAGGCTCTGGGGGCCGAGTGTCCTAAGGACAACCGGTCTTGACATTAAAGACTGAGGCAAAGAAGGCATTGAGCACCTCTCCCTTTTCCTCATCCCTTGACACTACACTACCCTCCTCATTCAGCAAGTGGTGGAGGCTCTCCTTGACCCTCCTTTTGCTGTTAATGTATTTGTAGAAGCTTTTTTTGTTATCTTTGACCGTAGCAGCCAAATCAAGCTCTAACTGAGCTTTGGCCCTTCTAATGTTCTCGCTACACGACCTGGCAACATCCCTATAGACCTCCCAAGTTACCCGACCCTTCTTCTAGAGCAAATAGGCTCTCTTTTTTTCCTTAAGTTCTCGTCTAAGTTCCCTGTTTAACCAGGCTAGTCTTTTTCCCCGACGGCTTGTCTTCCTACACACCGGGACAGCCTGCTCCTGAATATTTAGCAATTCCCTTTTAAAGCACGTCCAGCCTTCCTGGACTCCTTTGCCCTTCAGGACTGACTCCCAAGGGACTCTGTCCACCAACCTCTTAAAAAGGCTAAAGTCTGCCCAGCAGAAATCTAAGGCAGAAGTTCTGCTCTTGCCCCTCCTTACTTCCCCCACTATCGAAAACTCTAACATTTCGTGGTCACTATTTCCAAGACGGCCACCGACCCTCACATCTCCCACTAGTCCTTCTCTGTTCACAAGCAACAGGTCAAGCAGGGCCCCTCCTCTAGTGGGCTCATTTACCACTTGCATGAGGACGTTGTCCTCCACACATTCGAGGAACCTCCTAGATTGCTTCCTCTCTGCCACGTTGTATTTCCAGCAGACATCCGGCAAGTTGAAGTCGCCCACGAGTACAAGGGCCAGCGACCGGGCGGCTTCTGACAGTCACTTGTAAAACACCTCGTCCACCTGCTCATCCTGGTTGGGTGGTCTATAACAGACTCCCACCGTAATGTCTGCCCTGACGACCTTCCTCCTGATCTTAACCCATAGACATTCAACCTTGTCATCCTCATCATCTTCCTCAATTTCCACACAGTCCAAGCACTCCCTAACATACAACGCTACCCCACCGCCTCTCCTGCTTCGCCTGTCCCTCTTAAAGAGCTTATAGCTATCCATAGCAGCACTCCAGTCATGAGAGTCATCCCACCATGTTTCTGTGATGGCAACCACATCATAACCTTCCTGCTGTACAGTGGCTTCTAGCTCTTCCTGTTTGTTGCCCATACTGCGTGTATTGGTGTAAATGCACTTCAGCTGGGCTAGTGGCCTTGCCCCCGATGCAGGCCTGTCGCCCCTATGTTCATTTGCAGTTGCCCTGGTCTTATCCCCCTCCCCCATCGAACCTAGTTTAAAGACCTCTTCATCAGCCCTGCCAGCTTCTGGGCCATAACCCTTTTCCCCTTCTGACTCAGCTGTTCCCCATCCAGCATAAGCAGGCCCAGTGCCATGAAAGCCGCCCCATGGTCAAAGAACCCAAAATCCCACCTATGGCACCAGTCTGTTAGCCACATATTAATCTGTTGTATTTTCATAGTCCTTTCCCTATTTTCGCCTAACACCGAAGGAATTGAAGAGAATATAACCTGTGCACCTACCCCCTTCACCGAACGCCCCAGGGCCCTGAAGTCCCTTTTAGATTATCCTGGGACTTCTCTCTTCAATCTCATCCCTACCCACCTGGAATACTAATAGTGGGTAGTAGTCAGAGGGCCTCACCAGTTCAGGAATCCTCCTGGCAACATCCCTTACCTGAGCCCCAGGGAGGCAGCAGACTTTCCTGTGAGTTGGGTCTGGCCTGCATATGGGGCCCTCCGATCCCCTTAGCAGGGAGTCACCTATAACAATTACTTTTCTTTTCTCCTTTTTGGAGCTGGTTGCAACCCTCCTAGTTGGTTGCTTCTGTTTACGTAGCCCCTTAGAAGGTCCTTCACCTAGATTCGTGTCTTCCTGACACTCAGGAAGACGCTCAGGCTCCAGCACCTCATACCTATTCTTCAGGGGTACGCGGGGAGGGGAGGAAGGTCGGGATGGGATTCGCCCACCGCCCTATTCACACACTATTCCTTAAACTTTGCAGCAGGCCTCATGTTATAGGTTAAAATTGCAAAGATAGCATATTAATTATGATGACAGATCACATATGGAAATTATACTCCCTACTTTACATACCTTAGTTTGGAGACAAGACTTTGATCTCTAGAAGTCCCCTTCCAACCTCAACAATTTCACTAAATTTTCATTTAATGATACAGTTTACATTTTTCAGCCTTATGTTTTGTTAACAAAAGGAAGAATAGAGTCCATTTCTTACTGAAAGATAGAAATAGCTGCCTTTTTTTTACACTGCACTTAAAAATTTCTCTCTACATTGTGCATGTTAGTAGGTATCACAACACTGATCTCTCTTGCCATCCTATTCCAACTACCTCATGTAGAACACTGAAGGATTTGGTTTGGGTTTTTTTTCCCTTTTTTTTTGGTAAGGATTTTTCCCCTTTAATCTTAGTAAAAAAAATTAATGTAGTTTCATTTTTCTTCCTGACGAATGACAAATATATTTATGCTCTGTCCAGGGCATACTGTAGGCTCTGAAGAACAACTAAAAGATGCGGCTGTCATAATGAGTTTACCCCGTCTTCATACCCGAGTATACTTAATGAGACTATGCATAACCTGTGAGAGTGGAAAAGAGACAGCACAAACAGTTTGAGAAATGCAGTAAATTGCCGTTTATTTACAGAGTGACTGAATATCCCAAATGAAGTAAGAATCTGCTTTTCAGTAGAGAACATTCCTCTGCCTTCTAGTGCTTCTAGTTTAAAGTGGTCAAGATAGAAAAGGTAAAACACATTGGTTTTCTTTTGGTAAATTCTACCAACGTGTAGCAAGAATGTATTTTCAAACTTATTACTACTATATTTTGAAACTTATTACTACTATATTGCTTTTTACTTTTAAGTTATCTCATCTCCCCCATCACTTCCTTATCTGTCAGCTGTAAAAAAAGGCCAGAGTGCCTGATGTGTTTTGTCTCTTCCTCTAAAGAAAAGACACGATACAGTGTGTTAAGACATTGAGAAGAATTCTAAGAGTAAGCAGCAAAGCACCCAAGATAAGAAAAACTGATGCCATTGAAGCACTCTTATTCTATCTTAGCATGCCCACAAAAAGAATTTCCTGTGTAGCAGAGTGCCAAGCCTCCTTCCTGATGGCATGAGTGTCTTCCACATTCCACTCCTGTTATATGGAGGAATGGGATGTGGGGGGCTGTGGGAAAACACCACAGGAAGGGAAAGTTCTCTCTGGAGAGCACTGCTTCAGTTTTTCTAAAATGGCCATTCTTTAGGAACCACCAACATTCATCAGACTAGAATGGCCTAGGAATGAGTACAAATGAAACATTCAGGAAATTAAGGGATGAGTTTGAAACAAATTCTGCTCTGCCAATTCAAATTATATTTACTCAAAGGACTGCAGCCAAATACAGGTAGGCTGAGAGACAAAGCAAAAGCATAATTACAGCCCCTTCTGAGATTCGATTTCCTGCTTCTGTTAGGAGATAAGATTCCTTTTCCTCTCTTTTGTAACTTAGGAGAGCTACTTTTTAGTAGTGCTTTTCTTGATGCTTTATCAAACTTTCCTCAAAATGTCTGGGGGGTTGGGGTTTAGAGTTGATGATTATTCACAGCAACATAAGCCACAGGAATAAAATGTACATATTTTTTAAAACTATTGAGAGATTTATGTGCAAGTGCAAACATCTGTGTGAACTGATATAAAGTAAGTAGGTAGCTCAAAACTGAAATGAAATTATATAACTGCAGTTCTTTAAGGTTCTAGGTTTCATAAAAAGGGTTTTTTCACCTTTTTGATAATAATAACTGTCTGATTAATCAACCAACTAGTTTTATCCTGCAACAACACAAGGCACCTAATAAAGCAAATTGTGTGGGTGGATAAGAAAGGAAGGGCATTACTGACCAGAATTTTTTAAAAATTATTTGCACATTATTGTAGGGAAGAACATGACCAGAGTAGCTGAAAGACAACAATTTCTACAGTGGAAGAAAGCTTGAGAGATCTTCCAGGTCTTCTTCCAGCTCTACAAACCTCTAACTTCAGACAAATGTTTATACAGTCTACTCCTAAAGACCTCCCATGATGAAGGTTCCACACATGCTTCATACCATTTATGCTGATGTTTCATAATACCATCAGCTTGAGCAAGCTGTGTGAGCGTGGCCACAGGAAATACCAACTATGCTTTTGGTTGAGTACTTATGAGAAAGGGCTTTGAAAAGCAAGTGAAGACCTTGACATCACCTTTTATTCTTGTTGTGTTCAGTCAAGTTGGACTCTGCCAATAAGGAAAGCTAACTATTATTCCTCCTTCCTGATTTAACTTGTGTGGTTCTGAATTTTGGTGACGAGACCAGTTGAAAAAAGGTTTATTAATTATTACAGTAATACATTTTCCCCCATCTTCCCACAGAAAAAACCCAATGTTATCGGTGGGCTTTTTTGAAAGTTTTAGACAACACTGCTAGGAAACAATTCTGTCATATATATCACTGGTTTTTTCCTTGAGAAAATTTCTCATGAAAACAGGAAAGTAACAAAGAATTTTTCTGCTTCAGTTGCTTCTTTCCTTGTCCAATGTCAGCTGCTAGCAGAAATACGCATAGTCAGCTTGAGGCAGTCAACTGAAGTCACTAAACACTAGCCACTAAGTCAAATGTGACTTCAGGTAAAAAATAACAAGTTTCACTATCTGGGGCGGGGGGGGCAAAAAAGGAAGCAAGAAAACTTTAAATATTATAACAGGAACACCACAGCAGCTAGGCAATCAGAATGTTAAGTGACATGACCATACCTTTAGAAAAGCATGGGTAAACCAAGGGAAAGTTAAATGTTGACAAAACTGGACCAGCATGCTAAAGATATATTGATTCAAGCAGAAAGGATTCATCCTCTCCTTATTGTAGCTAGATTTTTGCCACAGCTTTTTGAAGCATGTAGATGCAGTTCTTCCAGATCAAAGCAGTGCTAAAATAGGTCTCTAATTTCCATTTCTGCCACATCCATGTACAATGCTTTAAAGACACATAAGTACAGTAATGCAAACCTTGAAAGATAACAGAAAAATGAAATTGTTTTAATGATTTTCCATAGCGAATCAAATAAAATTTAAAGCTATGTTTTAAATCTGAATCTAGAGTAGAATTGTAGCTTGGTTTTAAGCATTTTTAATGACTGTGTTATCTCTTGTCAGAGTACTTTATGAACATTTCACTTCTATGCCCTGTATTTGTTCTGATTTCAAGGACAGGTTAAGCAGTTCATCCCAGAGAATTTCAAGAGTTGAAATCAGAGTGGAATTTAGGATTTGTTGCTGTAGGATATATGATCAGGCATCTTTTCATAACAATATGAAGAGAAGTCACTAATCACCACATCATTCAGCTTTGAAAGGTATTTTCTGTCCACTCCTGAATCCTGTCTTAGGGAGTTGAATGAAATAGAAGAGGGAAACAAAGAGAAATAGACGTTCTTTAGACAAATAAAACAGAACCTTAGAGTAAGATCTACTCTGCAGCAGAAAAATGTATTTTCTAGTTAATCAGCAAGAGCTAAATGCCAACAGCTTACAACTTACAACCAATTCTTTAATTTGATTAATCAGATCTACATTGGCAGCCTAATGCATAAGGTATCCAGTTTAAGTAACTAGTTATATAGTTTGGGACTTTGTCAGCTATAACCTTTGTAATTAATAGCAATCATTCCAAAGTATCCCTTTTTGGATTATGACTAAATATTTGTTTCAAGAACTGATTTAGAAAGTTGACGAATGTTAAAAAACATTGTTGGAAGCTATTAAAAATAAAACAGTGTTCTTCACGTAACTGAAGTTATATAAAAACATAGAATACAGAAAGGATCAAAAACTCTGGAATATTAAATAATAATAATGAAATATCTCTAAAAATATAATCATGGCATCCAAAAAACATTTAAGGAGCAACTAACCAAAAGAGACAAAATCAGTGCTAAATCCTCCTTCCAATACAGCAGGACAAAAATTTTGAGAGTCCACATGACCAAAATGACAGCCCTGGTATAAACGCCATTGCAGAGAAACTATATTAATTCATCACATTAGTATTTATTGTAGAAGAACATGGTAAAATTCCCACCAGAGAACCTTTTTGGTTAAGGCAGAGAATTACAGGAGAGAAAAATCTTTCTCAAATTAAAAAGCTGCAAAAGAGGTTACGTGCTAAGACGCTGGATGCTAAGAAAGTAACAGGACCAAATGGTATTCAGAAAAAAGGTTTAAAATAGGTTTTGGGATCAAATAGCTGAGACACTGAAAGCAGTGTCTAAGTTCTCATTTAAAACTACCTCAGTGCCTGAAGATAAGAGAGCAACAAAAATGATGTTAGACTTTAAAATTGGTGCCAGGGAATCAATGTAACTACTGGCTTGTAAGCCAGGGAATCAATGTAACTACTGGCTTGTAAGCATATCATCTGTTGCAGGTAAGTAAGGAGAGACTATTTAATGAACAGAAGGACTAAGAGATACTTGGACAAATACAAAGTGTGTGGGGAGAGTCAGCCAGGCTTCTGTAAAAAAAAATTCCTGCATTACAAACCTGTTGGGGGCTTTTGGAAGGTTAAACCAGTGTGAGGTCATACATAAGCTGGTTGATGAAATCAACTTGGATCTCTAAGATTTTGATTAGTCCCTCACCAAGAAGGACTTTCAAAGAAACTGAGCCTTCATATGAGGTAAGAGGGAATGTCTTGGCAAAGGTCAGTAACTGATTAAAAGATAGGAAATGGTATGAGATAGTCAGCCATTCCAATGGAGAAGGTCACTGGTGTAATCCTGCATAGGTTTTGTGCTGTGATCCGTGTGCTATAATACTAATAAATTGGAACAGGAGAATGTATAGTGAGGTGAGAAAACTTGCAAATGATATGACATTCTTTGAAGTAAGGATGTGAATAAACAATAAGAAGCTGCAGAAAGACTTTACACAATAGAGCAAAAGGGTAATAAAATAAAAATGCCAGGCAATGCATAACAGGAAACACAGTCCTAGCTTCACAAAAAATGATGGGCTCTGATCTGACCACTTCTATTCTGGAGCAACTCTTTAGCATTGCAGCTGCATGAAAGCATTAGCTCAGTACTAGGCAGCTGTTAAAAAGGCAAATGAAAATGTGAGTAATTAATTAGGAAAACAACAGTGTAACATACTAAAGTACACAAATTAATAACATAAAGCCTACATAAAATATGACAAAGCCTTTGTTTGTCCACCCATGAATAGTATGTTCTGTTCTGGACCTTTCATTTCCAAAGTTGTAATTTCAGTATTGGAAAAATTTCAGAAACAGACAGCTAGAACGATTGTTGTTTTATGATGACTAATAATGATGTTTTGTGCCTTATAAATATGTAACAACTTCTACAAAAGCAATGTCTGATTAGACTAGGACTAACCAAAGAGGGACATTGCAGAAGTTTTCAAAACTGTTAGGATATAAGAGAGAGAAATCACTAAATGAAGCTACTTGCAACCAAAACCACCTGGAGGATTTTTTGAATAGCAGACAAAATATGTAGACAGACACCTGTGCCAAAGGATGGTACTGATGCAAGAAATTTACATGGGCTTAATGGAAGATGACAAATATTTGAGAGATGCATTAAGGGCTGCCACACAAACAAGCCACATTAGGCTCAGGAAATCTCTGTTTAGAGGCTGGGAAAGTATTCGGGAGAAGGGAACAACACATGCTTGCCCTGTTATTAATCACCCTTAGGTGTCTTCTCACAGTCACTCTTGAAGACAGAGTATAATATTAGATGAAGACAACTGCTGAGATTTTGTTTGCTTATGTTTCCTGGCACATTACCTCTCTGCAAGTGCAGACAATGCAAATTCAAGTTCCTCAGGTAACTGCTTATAACTACAGTTAACTAGCATGAGATAGATGAAGAATAGATAGGTCAGACTTACCACATATGCATTTTTATGAGTATTTGCTGTATTTCTATGCAGTTTTACTAGCTGTGTTAATTTTCTGAATGAAAAAGAGCCAAACCCAACAAACTGAACACTTTACAAGTGTTTTCGAAGTTTCACAAAGGTATTTCAAGTGACTAATGTTTTTTATGTGAGCATTCTGAATAGCAAGACAGTAAGTCTATTTCCCCAGTGGAATCTCTTCACACAGCTGTATATACTGGTGCACAGCAATATATTTTGTAGCAATGACTTTAAACAGCCATAAATTGACCATGGTGAGATCACTGTAGTGTCTGGCACCTGTAATTGGTTTGTTTCAAAAAAATAATAATTTACACTTACATGATGTGTTTGTAAAGACAGGCCAGAGTGCCAAAAAGTATTTAACAGAAAAACCTTCATCACCTTTAATGCTGTCCAAGATTTTATGTCATAGCTTTTACTTTCATCGGACAACACATGTAAGCTCTGGCCTTCCACAGTCAGTTTAACATAACCTTTTCCATCTCAATGGCTTGGAAGAGAGAATGCTCTCTCTTACAAAATCAGGTGAAAACAGTTGTTTACCTGCCATTGTCTTGTACTTCTGATACAAGCTATAGAGCATGACCTTGCTATAAACTGCAAAGAAGGCTGCAATCATATATAAAAGCTTAATAAGCACATGATCAATCTTACCTAACTTTAACCATGTAAACTGTAGGCCTTTAATCTAGCTAACTGTCTATGCTTCCTTCAGAGTCCATGCAAAAATACACACAAATGTACGGAGTGATTCAATCCATTGTAAAATAAGTGTCTGAAGTGAAATGATCAGCAGGTGCTGATCTCACCATTGACTAGAGAACAGCCAGACAGCTAAGATTAGATTCTCAAACTTCAAGTAGCTAAATGTTTTCCTGTTTCACCTACCCAAGCTTCCCATGGTGTTTCCATTGCCAAGACGTATACTGGGATTTTTTTTTCTAATTACTCAATTGATTCAAAAGCTCATATTTGGTAATTCTGTTAAAAATCCTTTAGTCCTAATGCTATTTAGTGCTTATGCAGCTGTTTCAAGTATGGTTCTACAGCTCATTATGTAAACTGTATAATATATTATTATCCAATGTATTATTGTATAATAAAAGTTAGGCTCCCTGATGCTTTCCTTACCAGCTGAAGACCGGTGCATCGGCATTGACTGAGCTGAGGTACCTCCAGTATAACACACTATTTTGACCTGATTTGATCCTTGAGAGATAGCAAAAGACTAAGAAATAACCAGCCATCGGACATTTCTCCTTGCTTTCTTAGAATTTTCTATAGTCATATCTAATTTCCAAATACTTTCCCCTGTTAAAAAATGATGAATCAAGTGATGAGAAGGGATTTTCTTCCCAAGCTGCTGGCACACAGCTGCTGTTGTCTGTTCTAACAGCGATCGAATTTGGGCTATTTCTAAGTGACAAGGGAAACACACTTCCCTCTCAGTTTCTCAACATTTTGGCATCTATACTATATTAACACATTATTTAAATCATACATTGGCCCATTCTTCGTTCTTTTAAAATATTTTTATTTAATTTTATTTTTTAATTGGAACTTTAATACCTTTTTCCATCAGCCTCTGAAAGTTTGGTTCAAGGCTCTATACAAAGTTTTGGCCACAGTCTTAAGGCTTGACTATAAAATAAATTTTATACCATCATGACTAGTTATTTTCATATAAAATATGAAAAATGTCCTAGCCAAGTGATGCTTCCGCACTCCTAGGAGCATCTTTTAATATTTCCTTTAGGTTGCATTACTCCTGCAGTGAGATAATCTGAAGACACCTCTAGACACTTTCTTCCTATACATATACTACAAAATCTGGATACGATGGAATAGGAAACCTTTGTGTAAGCAAGGCAGACTGGGGTGTTTTTTCTCCACCCCCCATGCTTTGTTTTAGATACAGATTCATTATCATAAGGCAAATGTTTTCTTTTAGATTTAGTTCCACAGACTGTTCAGTATTTAGAAGAAAAGGAATTTGCAGAGAAGAAATAGAACAGCCAAACACTTTCAAGGAAACTGCCTCAAATTACAGATGCCACAGAAAACTGGCTGGGTACAGTTTACATTGCCACTTTTTAAAATAAATGGATTACTGATAAATAAGTTGTTCTTTCCTTATATCCATGTAACAGAGAGAGGTTTAAAAAAAATATTTAATCGATTCAGGTTCATGCATGTTATTTACAAGCTGGCTTAAGCATACTGCATGACATGTTGCTTGGATTTTTGTAAAGGCAGCTGGTATGAGATATTTCAACACTAAAGAATATTTTATATCCTCTTAAAATGTTATTGGGGACAAGGAGGTGAAAATGTTTGTACTGATACTGTAATAGTACTTCATTTAGCCATTTGATCATTGTAACCTACTTGAAACTTACTTCACAGCAGGAAACGTGTATTCAGGTAATTCCACAGGATCCTATGGAATTGTAATTAAGTATTTTCCAGAAGCTGTAACAATTTTCAGTTTGTTCTGCTATCCACAAACATTTCTGCATGCTGATTTTGAGCTACCATTATTTAGCTACAAAGATCTCAGTTGAATTAAGGGGCGTTTTGTGACATTTGCTGTAAAACAAATACTAGCAAGCACAGTGAAATGTATAGGAAAAAATTTGCTCACATTTATATTTTTTCTTTACCTGCAGGCTGCCTTTCTTCAAAAACGAGGTCAGTCTCTAAAAGTTTACTTACATTAGAAAAAATATCCACTGCTGACAATAGCAGTCAACAACAGATATCATTAAGGTGGTGCTAGACCTAAAACAGTCTAGTTAGAACTGCTTTGGAAACTTAAAGGAATTCTAAAGCCAGCTTATTAATTACGAAATGAGGTATTTGCTCTACAGACTGAAGTCCTCAAGCATGAAAGAAAAGCAAGGAATTTGCTATAGCTAAGCTTTAAGAAGTACGTTTTGCTGAAAAGCCAATGCTAAATGATTTAACATGTATATGCTTCCTTGCAAATTGATATGCTAATAGCTGGTACAGACACCAAGGGTACAGCCAGCAATCCAAACCTAAACTCCACTCAGTCACAAGGTTTGTATCCTAAATCCCCTCAGAAGAACAGTTCTCAAAGCTGGCATTGTACTACCATTTCTGCAACATGGCTGGATATAAAATCTCATCTCCATCTACGACTGAAATAGTTTCAGTTGCTTAACATTATCCCACACACTGAACGGCATTTACCATTCCTATGGGGAAGCAACACTGAACATCTTTTTTGTTTGTTGTTTTTAGTTTCTTAAATGAGCTTCTTGAGTCCTGCCAAACTCACATACCACTTGGATTATAATGTACATACACAGCTGGCAGTCAAGATGGTTTCTAGCCACTATTCAGAACATGATAGTGGTGGTTTCAAAGTGACATACTGTGGTCAAGAAACCTACTGTGCAGACAGCCACTGTAAAACTCAAATTCTACCTTTTCATTAAAAAAAAAAAAAAAAAAAGAGAAAAAAGAGAAAGACCAATAGGCAAACAAAATTTCCTTCAGAAGGGTGGAGACGGGAGGGATGATATAATCTGAATATAGGACAATACTGCATTAAAAAATGAAGTGTGCGTGAAAATGCTTCTCAGGAAAGGGAAGGCTTTGCCTTGACTTCAGTCAGTGTGAAAGACTAAAAGTGACTGGGTCAAGAATATATGTCAATCCACTGTTCACTCCACTCCTTTCTCCTCAAACGGGATCTAGATATGGCCTTGAACAGAAAACAAGTTTAAGACTTGGGGAATAAAGAAAATATGAAGCCACAGGACATACTCCACTCATGAATTCCTGATTACAGTGGGTGGACTGAATGGTTAAAGGGCATAGCTGAAACCACAGACATGCAACTGTCTGACTTCATAGTATATAGTTGACTTCAACTATATAGCCAAGCAAGTGTCTGGCCCTTCAAAAAGCTGCAGTCTGAGAAACAGGCACACGAAAGGAAATAATCTCTCCACTAATGACTTCCACTGCACTTTATGGGACAAGAAGGAGAAAAATAACTGAAAATTCTGGCAAGTGGGGAGAGGGGGGAGAAAAATATTGTAACACGTGCTACAAAACAAGCAAAAAGCCCCACACCACAAAGGAACTACTGACAAATGCTGGGTTGGTAGCTTATGCCATTGAATTGTCTCACTAGCCTTTTCGCTGGCCGGTTGTTGCTGTCACTGTATCACAAAGATAGATCTTATAACATCCATGTGCCCCTGCAGAGGAAACACTGGTCTGAGACATAGGAATTAGGATTCACTCATTGTTTGGCTCCTTGCTGTCTTCTGGCATGGGCAAGAGATTTCAGCAGTACTGCAGATTCCATCATTTTGCAACTCACAGATCAGAAAAGTGCTTTGAGAGGTATGAATGATGAATACTGCATCAAAGTCACCATTTTTACTTCGACATACTAATACTTCTGAAACAAATAATGCACAAAAAATTGTGTGATAACTGTCATCAGTAAATGACCACTACATCACAGAAGAAAGTATTTATTAGAAAATGAGGATATTCATTAACAGCAAGCTTATGATCCTCAAATCTCAAGCTGCTTTTTGTTCTTCTGTGCCATTTCCAAAACCCATGTAGCACATAATTTCTGAAAGCCAGGAAAATGAAAAAAACAGGTGCAAAACCACAAGGACTTTGTACTATAGCTTGTAACTAGCAACAGACGCTCTGAATTTATACAAGTGTTCCCATTGCACTGAACAGCAGGACAGCATTTTGTTTGAAAGACCTGGTTGATCCTCATAGGAAGCTGACCATTGCAGACTCTGAAGTATGTTTTCAAAATTTAGCAAAGTGTCATCACCATATGGTAGCTAATGCCACCTGACATTTGAAACATGATTAATCTGAGGCACAAAGAACAAGAAGCTTTTCCAGGATAAAAGAACAATACAGCAATTAATGCAACTGCTGGAATTCTAAACTGGACACTAATGTTCACTCCGAGATAACTGAAATTGCTATCCACGTATAATGAAAGTCTTTTAGCGTTTTAGCCAGACTATGTGATAAGGAAGGAAAAAAGTCCCATCAACTCATCAGTTCATTATTTCATTATCACAATGATTCATGCAGGTTTTTTTTTTTACGTAACTATGAACTAACTTACCATATTCCAAGGATTACAGCAAGCTCTTCTGCACACAAATCAGGTAACTGGTACTGATCAGCATCTGCTAATTTTATCTCATTAAGCACTGTATCATCATTTAAATCATAATTCTGTTGGAGGAGAAAAAAATATTTTTAAAATAGATAGAAACAATGGCAGAGAAATTTATGCCTTCAAAATATGAAAAAACAGACTCGTCTGAAAAAGGATAATACAAACATCAGAAAATGACTCAATGGAAAGCAATTTACCATGATTATGACAGAATAACTAACTAAGCCAGTAGAAGGAAGTATCATCCAAACCACTTCTGCCACAAATATACCAGTTGTCATGCAGGAGGAACAGCATTCGGAGCAACTTTAAGGTCACCTGGATATTGATTTTCTACTTAAATAAGACGTGAAGAGGATTTTCCTTTTCAAACTGTTGCTCACAGCATTATCCTCTATTTTTTATATATATATATATATACATATATATATATACACACACACAGACAAGCTGAAATAGATTAATGTTAAATGCTTTCCTAGCATGCAGGTTTTCAGGCCAGTGACCATGGACCTCTGGGAACATATGGATTTCTTTTTAAGTATCAGCAAAGTGCAACTATGTAAAGCATGCCTTCTGCCAGGTCCAGTTAAATTCCTTACACAGGGAAGTGGTCCTCCTCTTCTTCCTTTTTGTTTTTGGTTTGTTTTGTTTTTTTTAAGGACTTTTGCAAATTAAAGAAACACAGATTGAAAAAAACACACTAAGCCAGCACCTCCAGATACTTTGTCCTGGTAAAGGCAAGAAGGAGTATTCTGAAAATGTTTGTTCCTGGACAAGTACTTGTGACTTTCCATCAAATTTCCTCTGGAACAAATTGTTTAAGGAGTATTCATTTTAACTTTTAGAAACAAGTATGCTACCTGAAGTGCACTGTCTGACATTTAACTTAAAGAAGAAAGTAATATAATCGTGGATGAAAAGTGTAAATTACTATGTTCATAGAATTTGTGTGTGTTTGGAAACAGCAAAAGATTCCTTTGGCCGCAAGCAAGAAGGAGGTAGCTGTACTACTATTTCTCCTGCCCTTGAAAAAAACTCAAAACCAAACCAAAAAAAAAAAAAAGAGTCCTTAAACCAATTATTGTACTACTGGATTTTTAGTTACCAGTAGTAGTTTTTATAATCCATTAAATATAGAAAATGGATTTATATTAACAGTTTTGCGAACCTCCTACTCATTTCCCTTCCATGTACTAGCAGTAGCTGTTTCCAATTAATATCTTCGGTTGGCAAGGTCAAAATGAGGGTCCACAGAAGAACAAAAAGTGAACAGGAATGCTTTGAATTGGGTTATCTGCATTCATCACCAGTAAATTTTATCACTATATAAATGAAACGAAACTGTGATTTCACAGAGAATGTGAAGAAAATAAGTTTATTTTATTTTAAGGGGATAATGAAGATATTGCCACTGTTAAAGGCATGTTTAATACGATCATTTTCTTCCCTTACTACATTAGCATATATAAGGTTTATCTACCACTTACAGATGAAAATGATTTTAGAACAGAGCACTACGCTAGTATAACAATACCACTTCATTAGATGTAACATAAATTACAATTTAATTTATAAGGCAGTTAGTTAAAAATCTGCAGCTTCTGGCCTACATAATCTTTTAAAATCTAGCCTGTATAAACAGTACTAATTGCTTTAACTTCACTATGAGTATTGATCAACTGAACCATACTGCAACTGTATGCTAGTTTTAAAGCATAACTTCCCTTCCTAGATTTAAAAAGAAATTCCTCATTCCCTCAAAACATAAAAACAGCTTTGAATTTTTTAAAACTAATCAAACTATTTTAACATACCACTTCATATCAAGAGTCCTTATGCATCGCCTCAAGCCTGAGGTTTTCCTTTTACAGAAACTGACCTGTAAGCAAAGCTTTGAATTTACAATCTCAAATGTTTATTTTGAAATGCAAATAGTTTTCCTTCTAGTGCCATCTGAGATAACATAATTGCTCAAGACCAGAGGAAAGCAGGAAGCACTTGACCAGAAATCAGCCCACCTACCAGTCCAACAATCCGTCACATTGCTATATTGGTTGTATTTTTAATGGAATTAAATTACTGACTGCTTAATTGCAAAATAACTGTTCAGTCATCTTACTGAACAATAACGGGGAGAACTTTAAGACCACAGAAGCAAGCACTGCAAATCAGGAGATGAAAATTAGGTGTGACCAGTCTCAACTTGGCCTTTATACATATTGGCAGAGTTTATAATTCTCTTAAGAAATTTTCCACTCATTCAGGACAATTCCTATCTTTAGGCAAATAGAGTATTTTCTTTTATCTGCAAATGACAGATGTAAAATAAGAACATTGGAGGGGAGAAGAAAATTTCGCTATAATAATTTTGCAGCATGATCATAGGCCTTTTAGCTTTCCATATGCGTATGTTAATTCTGTGGAGATTCTCGGCACCTCTCAAGATTTAGCTTCTATGCATTTGCCGTGAACAGTCTTTAAAAGTATACAAGATACATCAAGCATCTGTTCTAAACTTAGACAGAGATACAATGATGTTGTCGGTAGTTTTTGGCAGATCAAGAATAGCATTAACTCCAATTTTAGCTCAAAGAACTTCAAGATACACTCAAGGCTGACAAATTCGAGACCAGATCTAACAAAAGAAATACTAGGACTCACTATTAAAATTAACACTGATGAATTACATGGATAAGTTGTATTTTGATACTACATTATCAATAAAGACATGCTAGAAAAAGGGGAAGAAACCCAAAACCTTTAATTGGTACTTGAACACACACATGAATTAGAGAGTCTACTTAGTCAAGCCTAGTCTAATACCTGTGACAGAACACTCACACACGATGTTAATAAAATGTCTGAACTTGAAATACCTCAAGTTTTTCTCAAAGCAGCACATGGTTCTACTAATATTATTTTTTAGAATTTGACACACACAAAGGGTGGATAACATAAGCATGACTAATTTTTAAAGGTTCCAAATACTCCAATTTTCTTTCTCAGACTCTCTAGTAAACTTACTTCAGCAGCTTTGGATCTGTTCACTAAAAGGACATATGAATATACTATTTTATTAGCAAGGATAATGTATTTCATTCCAAGTTATACCTACAGCCTAAAACAGTGCTGCCATTTTTATCGGAAGAATGTTATTATTTCATTCCAAACGAAAGTCCTTATCAGAGACAGACTACACAAATGCAAATTCTTCAGAAAGTTGTGAATAACTGGAAAAAAAGAGTCATACATCCCAGTTAGGGACCCACTGAGAACAATGCATCTTATCATTTAGTTCTAGGTAAGTTGTACTTGGAAGTCTATAACTAAGCTTGACACTCACCAAGTGGCCTCCCCCAAGCTCTCACTATCCTTAAATGGGTTGCTATACATAGTTCTATCATAAGCACATATATGCAGTCAATCTCTTTTCATCAAATCGAATACAACACTAAGGACATACTAATAGACAAACAAAAAAAGTGATAGTCTCCTAAAATATTTACGCATTCAATCTAGAAATAGAGAAGTATTGTCAAATTTTTTGCTTAAGATTCCTGCTTAACCTGGGAGTCTATCAAGGCATAACCTTTTTTCATAGAGGCTTTCCAACATGAAGAATAAATCTTGAACCATAATGCCTCAATTTATCTCTGGCTTCTTTAGCCAGTTTAATATCTTTAAATCCTGACCAGAACTTCTCCTCATGAAGGACAAATGCCATTCCAAAACAATTCAGTGGTTGTCGAGCAACTTATAACTGAAGTCATCATGTACACCTTTAAGATCAGTAGGGCCAAGTCACATAATTCATGCCAGTAGGAATACCTAGACCAATTTCCTGTCTTCACACTGTTACTAAACATGTCTGTCAGTCCTTAGGAATCTGAATTTCTGTGATACCTTGCAGGCTATTTTGAAAAATATCTCTCTCACCTGTTTTCCTAAATCCATCATTTTTAGTCACTAGAAATTAATACATAAACTGTACAAGATCATATTTGCAATTATGCGTTCAGTTGAGTAGCCACTTCTGTCTTGCAGACAGTCGTACGTTGTTTTACCCCATGTCCTTTAATATTAGGCAAACAACTGCCCCACATCTTTTCTGAAAACTCTCAGAAATCATAAGTTTCTCCTAGGCACCACACACTTTTTCCTTGCAGACACCCAAGAAAAGCTTCAGAACATTTTCATTTTAAGAAAAAAAAGCAATTCTCAAATACATACCATTGTTAAGTTTTCTAGAGGTGTTGGAGCCGGACTTAGTTCACTGTGAGGAAGGAGGAATTCATCTGTTCTTTGGACATCCAAAATAAGCTGTGCAACATATTTTTCCTGAAATCGTGTTCTCTTTCCCAAAGCACCTACAGAAAATTAATGAACACTAAAAACCAGTAATCCCATCATATACTAGAAAGTTGCTCACAAAAAAGCAAAATAGAGAAACACATTGAGAGTTAATCTATGAAATTTAGCAGTGGTTTAACTCTGCTTGATCTCTTTGCAGTGAACTACATGTGTTCTCACTGCTAGCTATGACATACAAATACATACATGTTACAAATATACAAGCACAGCTAGATAGGTCTTGCAAAGCCACTTTTAGGTAAATTCCCCATAACCCAACATATTGTCTCTTGGAAACTTACAGTCATCAAGTTTCATCAGTTCCCTACCTATGCCCTAGCAATAAACCACAAAAAACTTTTTGATTTGCCTGCTAGAAGTTAATGACAACATGGAGACATTTAGGCAAATGAAAATCCCATATCATCTTACAGGCCATCATTTTAAATATTTCAAATCTTCATTTGAAGACTTAGGTCTATGAAGAAGGATCACAGACATGATGTTACCATAATACGGCATATAAGATACTGTAAAAATAACATGGGAGAGAATGAAACAGCAAACCAATGGAGGCTGTCTACTGAATTAATCAATATTCAGAATGCACAATGTGAAATTCCTCTCAGTGTTGTTTCTTCAGTTCTTTATTGGATCCTCAGACAACTTTCACTAGTTTTTAGGGTGGCAATTGACATTTATACCCAACTGAGAAGAAAAACATGTCTGTTCTTCCTGTGTTAGCAACCTCTTTTCAAGCTGCAATCAGAGAAATCATAGAAGAATTTCAGGATGGTAACTTAAAATAACAGAATCCTAACCAGAGCCAAAATGGAGCTAAAAACTACTCTATAAAACTCGCAGGTTTGCTTGCTTATTACTACTATGATACAGTGCTCAAATAATGTGAACTGCGAAAGTCAAATACAGAAACCGAGGACTGAATGCCAATCCACTGTTATTTTTGCAGAACCAAGTAAGATCAAGTAAAGGTCTTAATTTCATCATAATTTTGAAAATTTTGCAGGACAAAGTCTTTGAGGTAAAGATGACTGACTGCTCATGTGACAAAGGTATGAGGATGAGGCCATTGTCAGTAAAAATCACCTGGCACAGGCACTGAAATAGCAGTCACCCTTTTCTTCCTGGAGGTGGAAAGAGAGCAGTAGGGAAGCCAGAAATTAAATCGATTTCTCCTTTTCTGCCAACTACCCCTTTTGATGGGAAAGCCCTGTGTTAAGAATTTATGAAGAAATGAAAAAGGTTCTAAAAATATCACCTTAAAATTGCAAGGCACACTGCAGAGAAGAGAGACACACACAGAGATAAATACTGGGTAATGATTCATGCTAATTTTATGCAGTAGCACTCAATTCTCGATTTTAATAATGCTTGAAAATCATTATGTTGTAATTCACTTCCTATTACATCTTACTGCTCAAACAGATGAATAGAACACTTGCAAAGTTATGCTGGTTACCAGTAAATTTACTTGCTACCACCCAGAAACTGTGCTTCGTTTATGCTCTGAGATGCACACACCCTTCGCCCCATTTTTTTAAGTGAAGAATTCCTTGCTATTACAGGGACAAATCATAATAATTTTTATGTGGAAAATATATATCATGTGTTTAAGCTGGGGGAAAATTTTGTTTGCTTTATACCACCATATATCCTCACAAAAGACAGGGAATCTACACAGAAACTTTACTTTCTGTTCCACATTAGATGTTCCCAGGGGTGCATTACTGGGCATGAAAATAATAAGCAGACAACATGCAGATCTCAGAGTTCACAGAATCACAGAATGTTAGGGATTGGAAGGGACCTCGAAAGACCATCTAGTCCAATCCCCAATTGGAGTTCAGCATTGTTAATCCTCCAGATCTGTTGATCTTAAATTTATTTTGGATTACCACCATTCATTTTGGTAAATTTATATGCAAGAAGGCCCACAGTCTTCTCTTTTACTGGAAATTGTTTTGTGGAGTTGTTGATAGTTGTGACTCATTGTGAGGGACATAAGGATGCTTTTTAATGAATGATGAATACAGCACAGACCTGGATTAATGGGACTTAAAAAAGTACACAAGCCAAAACAAGTATGATTTATCCACACATTTCTAAAATAACTTCAGAAACTATTGGTTCTAAATTCTCTCTTTAAGAACAGCATATATTTCCATGCCTTAATAAAATGTTCAACTAGTATGGATTACAACCATCAAGAATAAAAAACTCTCAAAATCCTTTCCTAAAAAGGAAATTCCTTCCAAAAGCCTTGAAAATGTCTTTGCTAGAGGTTGAATTTTTTCACATTAAAGCAAAGTCTTTTTTGATGATGTAACATTCCTTCCATTTAGCCCAAACATGCATGTCAAATGAATTTGTCCAGAATGCCAACAATTCCCACATGTTCAGTTCAGTTCATTTGCCTTCTCATTAGACATCCCTCATAACTATTCTAATAGATCTATGGAGATAAACCACAGAACTTTTCGGAGTTTCACAACATCTTTCCAAGAGACTATATCACCACAACCTCTCTCTGGGACTAGCATAACCTCTTGGTAAAGTAATAAAAAATACAAATAATTCCACTGCATCCAAACTCTTTTTTTCCTCTCCACACAAGAGTTTTTTTCCTAGGTTAGATTTATGGAAATTATTCATCCAAAATCTAAAGAACTCCTTCGAAGGGAAAAAAAAAATCCAACATGTAAGTTGAGGAGTATCAGTGAATAGCCATCCACCACTTTGATTTTACTTGTTCTTAGTTAATTAAAGTTTTATAGCTTGAGTATCATCACAGGCACTGATGTTTTTAATAAAAAAAAAAAAAACAAGAAAGAGGTTAATTTTAAACAAAACTACCTTATAATATCAAGTTTGCAGGACATTGCACACATGGAACACATCACACATACAGTACATGTTACACATACAAAAAAAAGAGTAGGATCAATTGAAATGCATGGAATTCCTTCAAACAAATGTATGGAAATTACTCCTATGTTTTAAGCAGATACTATTGAATATAATCAATTCATAGTTATGCAAAAACATTATGCCACAAGATTTTCATTACAGATTTTTCAAAGTAAACCTTTAAAACCTTTGAAGAAATGAGCATGGAGTTCCACAAAAGTTGTTTGGTTTTGGTGGTAGGAGGGGTGTGTGTTTGTGTTTGTGTTTTGTTTTTTTAATTAAAATATTAAACTGACTCAGGATATAAGCAGGAGTACCTGCAGCTCCAACCTAAATACAAAGGAACAGCTAGCCTTGTGACATACAGTGGTGTAATAGGTAAGGAGGCTGCAAGTTTCAGTTCTTTAGTGCTTTCTACTAAGTCTATAGAAAAAACTATATAAAGGTTTTTGCATTTCTACTCCTCCACAACTAAAAGTTCTCACACAGAAAAGGTGTGCATTTTATGTCATTTTGATTACCTAGCAGGACCAACTAGACCAAACAGTCCCATATCTATACATGTAATTTTAAATGAAGTTAAAAGTGCAGCAATCTGATCTCCCTGACTCCAAAGAACAGGTTCTGAAAGAGTAATTATAAAATCTCCAGTGATTGAATCCTTGATGTTTCTGTTCATCAGAAGTTTGACTTCTCTACTCATTTCCAGTGATAACAACAGTTCTGGAAGTGACTTTCAAATGCTATTTACATGGAGCAGATCTAGGCTAGTGGCATAAAAGGTGAAAGACTGCATCAAATCATCATGCAGATTTCTTTATAAGTGTCTCCAAACAAAGTTATGCATCATGACACCAAGTAGTTTCAGTAGTTCCATAACAGAGACAACTAGACCTACAATTTGATATGAAACACAAGAAGGAAGGATCGTGATATCACATCTGCTCAGATACCCATATTAGGGTTGATATTGTAACTAGATGGCATTTTTTTTTCCTTTTCCAAGCAATGCTAATCCTCAAAAAACAAATAAGTCCTACCTGCTAAAAGTAATTTTTTCAAAATATAGTTCTTTTTTACTTGGATATCTAAAAAAGCCCAACAAGCCGCAGGTTAGTTTGGTCCAACCAACCATTCTCATAGACTGTACAAGCAAAACTTACCAGTAAGATTAATCTGCAGTTTCGTTATGTCTTTAGCCGTACTGAAACATTGCTTAGCTTTTTTATACTCATAGTAATACAAAAATGTATATGCACACTCAAGATGGAACTGAACTGCTAAGTGCCAGCTTTCACCACCTGTGAACAAAGTTTCTGCTTCTGCCACTGCAAATTAAGAAAAAGAAAAGCTATCAGGATGAAGTCCAGGAGAATGATATTTTAAAAATACATTTAAAATACGAGGAGAGAAAGTCTGTTATGCTTAAAGCAGACCTGTTGTTCTTTACACCTCCACCCATTTAAAAATCCACGGTCAGTGTATAAGAGACATGCACTATTTAAAGCATTTTTTCCAGTTTTATATCTAAGGATTACTACTAGAACAAACAAAAGTTTAATCTTTGCTTATATTTTACAGCAAAGTTGAATTGGGATATATTGCTTTTGCAAGAAATAAACATCTCTAATTGTCTTGGACCTGCTAAAGAACATAGTAACTCAGAATACAGAATACTGAGGTAATATTTTCCCCTTAAGTAGCAGGCTTCAAATGAGAAAGTTTCACCAGCAGATTGATCATTAAATGGGAACTTAGGACTCTTTAGGGGTTTTATGTTTGGTTGGTTTTCGTTTGTGTGGGGGTTTTTTGTTTGTTGGTTTTTAATAATTACTGATTTGCTGTGTGATAAAGATCATGTTCTCCATCTGAATAGCAGAAAATACCTTCATGAATAAATCTGAAAACTTTAGGAAAGAAGACTTGATATTTTTTCATCCAGCACAGAAGCACTTGTATTTCTTACATATTTAAATTCTATCTATCTATAAAAATACAGTAAATGACAAAAGAATATTCTTGCATAGTAAAATACAGACTATTAAGTTGAAACCAATTCATAAGAATTATTCTTAAATGGAAGTGATTTTTTGCTTCAGGCTTTATTTCTTTATTTTGCCAGAAAATATTTACATAACAGAGTTCTTTAAATGCTCACAGCATCACAGTACCTAAAAAGACTGGTACCCAAGGAAAACATAGATGCTGTGTTACTCAATGGCTGCTTAATTTTTCAAACATGCTTTATTAAGATTAGTAAAGTCTTACTATATGAAAAACTAATATTATCAAGGGTTTTTTAAACATTTTTCTCTGACTTTTGAGTTTGGAGATTTTCAGTCAACTGTAGCAAAACTGATTTTATTGTTTAAACCTCCTAAACTTTTGTTTTTTGAGTACTTGTTAACCCTCATAATCTTTTAATTAATATAGAAAGCTGCTAAGTCTGAAAATATTTTTACACAGCTTTTTTAATTCAGTAAACAAGAATTTGCATGGATAAATCCTACCTAGTAGCAACTTTTTTCAAAGTCTGAATTTAGAGATTTTGTTTAATGAAAGCAAATTGGTAATTTAAAAATATTACTCCAATAGTTTTCAACTAAAGTAAGATAGAGAATGCAGCAGGTTACAACTTAATCCTTAAAAAAAAAACCCTCAAGAGACGAAAACTATTTAAAAACAAAGTCTGTGCAATATAATTACTGTTTTTAACACAAAGCCTATCTCAAACACATTATTTCAAAATTGTAAAAGTTAGCTGAATGCTAACCTCACATTTAAGTAACGTATACTCTTCTTTAAGAAACGATTTGAGGTTTTAATGCTTTTCTCCATACTTATCATTGAACACATTCTCCTTTTTAAAAAAGAGAATAATGCCCACAGGCCCATAAAACATCTGCCTTTCTAACAAAAGCTTTGTTTTTTGTAAAAAGCAGGAAAAAAAATTCAGTAAATGATTTGGGACATCTGCCATCTTTACCTGCTTTTCATACTCTATACATATACAATACCACTCTGATGGTTTCCCAAAGGACAAAAGTCCTATTTAACATGAGGAAAAAATAAAATGGGGTTTTCTATGAGGTATTATTAAAAGCACTCAAAAATGCACTGAGGGTTTTATAGAAATGCAAACATAGGTTTGCATTGACTCTTTGAGCCACTAAATCTTGAAGGGCTGTTGTCAGTGCAACAAAGCCTACAAGATACCGAATGTGCAAGTACACATGTGGAAACTGCACAAAAATGCAATTTTCAACTGAATGATTTTGATTCAATTTCAAAAAAATAAAACACGTTATAGTCTGTAATCATACATTACTTCTTGATTTTCCACAGCTAACAAGTTTCAATGATCTGAATATAAAATTACTTGTGCTGAAACCATATATACTGCTATAACGAACTGAAGTAATACATTGAGAAGCAGTCTTACCACTCCCTATCTAAATATCATTTACTCACAGTGCTAATCCCAAAACTTGATAAATTTAGGCATTTGAGATTTCAAGGACCTTTGTGGAAAGCTTCACAATATTACTAGAATTGATGTAGCTGCACAGAAGCACTGATGTCCCACACTTCAGACATCCATCCGGCATCCCATACTATGTTTGCACAGGGCCAAATGACTGGGAAACTGTGATGAGCCCTGTTGGTTTTGTACAAGAGCTGCTACAGAACAGCAGGGAATCACTGCAGCTGTCTTCTATTCAGGTGATGATGTTGACCTTACACTTGAGAACAATGTATTTTAAACAGAAAAGATAATTTCTCCTGAATTTGAAGGTCTTTTCCTCTAGTAATTAAGACAAAGTTTTCTAGTTAAGTTGATACAGAACAAACAAGTGGGTTTTTCAAGCCCTAATCAAAGACAATTTAAAACATTTATTAAGTATTTCTTTCATGGAATAGGAAGGTACTTGTTTGAAACACCAGACAGCTTTAATTACAAAGTAAATAAACTGTTAGAGGCAGCAGGCACCAAAAACTGCCTGGAAAAACTCACTACAGATTCAAGTGTCCTTTACATCATCTTCTCTGAAAACCATATCCAGGAGTCTCAAAACAGGTCACTGAAAACAGGCATCTTAGTACTTATTTAGTATCTGTGCATATGCAGCAGCATCCTCTACAAAGATCAGGGCTGCACAAACTACTGTATCTCTACCCAATATCATCTAGTCAATGAATTTTACTTAATTTTATGATTACTTCTCTTTCAGTTTTGTTCCAAGTTTTTAGGTATTTCCAAGAAGAAAATGTAACAGTCACATAAATGTGCTACAAATTTCTCTATTACAGATTTTATCTACTTAACAGAACCCAAAAGTGTTTTCATGTGCTCTGCATTCTCCAAAGTTAATATAATAAAACTGTTCTGTCAAGCAAGGGTTGCAGTACTCGAATAGAACTCCAAAAAACCACTGGCATGTAAATATCTTTGATGCTGGACATCTACGGAACACATACTCAGAACAACAAAAAAAACTACCAAGAAATGAGTAGAAGACCATTTACAGTTTCTAAGCTTTTTTTTAAAAATATTGCAAACATATCTCCTTAACCTTCCTTATCTGAATGAAGCACACCAGCACCACTTATTTCATAATATAAAATGTATAGATATTTTTAGGTAAATATTGAGAAAATATGCATTCTAGAAGTTTTGTATAATCTAACACAGAAATATTCAAGCCTTACTACATTAAAACTAAGCAACTACAATTTTGTCTCAAAAAGCTTACCCCTAACCATCAAACTGAACAAAATAACCCTCTCTGGAACAGTTGACCACCTCTATACAACTCTCTTTTTAAAATGGCTATAAGAAGTAGGTGCGAGATTAGCTTTTACAACATATCTCGGAAGTCACATTTTAAGGAATTTTTATTTTCAATACAAGCATTTAAACAGGCTAAACTTGTAAGACCAACCCACTGACAACACTCATTTTTGAAGTAAAACTCTATTTGCTATAATTTGATTTGGAAAATTAAAAATGCAACTTAGATTTCATTCTTCGCACCTATTCAAGCCCAACCCCCATCCCCAATCCTTAGCCTATAAACTAACATGCCAACAAATTTATCATGATGCGCTTAAATTACACCTTTCAATTACCTTCTAATATGTATATCAAATCAGCAACACTTCCAACTTTCCAAGAACTAGAAATTTTAAAGTTGCAGACTAAAGAATAATTAGAGTTTAATCTTAAGATTCCCATACCTATGCAAGATAAGTCTAGAAGTTAGTTCAAAATTCTCTAATAAAGTAGAAAAAAATGCAAAAATCATAGTTTACATAAATTGCAACACAAGGCTTCCACTCCAGTCCTTTTAGCATCCAGTAAGAGCATTATGTCAGTTGCTTCTTCACTGCAGAGGACCCAATAAAATCCTTGCTCAATTTCATTACTGTACTAACATCCTTGTTACCTCTTTGGAAGATCTTCAACGACCAAAACCCACTTCATATTTTACACATAATTTGCATGGCCTGAACCTACATATCGTTCAGATCAAAAAAGCTCCATTAAGGTTTGGTGGAGAGGGGAAACTTGAAAATTTGGCATTTAAGATTAACTTCCTTGTCAAAATAAAACATACATGACAGCTCATCTCTAAATGCAATAAAAAATTTCTTAAATGTAAGTGGTTGGAAATCTCAGATTTGTGAAATTAAATGAAGAATCTTTAGCTAACTAACTGGTGAGGGGCAAATGTACATAAAAACTTGCCTCCTTTTTCCAGCTTTATCAGTTTCTGTAGCAAATGATACTAATAGTTTATTATTCTTAGAAAAAAACACAAGCAATATAATTACATTTGACATTTTAACTTTCTACATTATACCTTTGTAAACATCAATATACACATATATTAAAAAATTTAGGTTTAATGTAGTTTATTTTCTCTACATACAATGCAGAGGGGTAACAAATCTCAAAACTCAGGTGGGGATAGAGGGAAAAAAAAGGAAAAAAAAGTTTCTCTCCCCCATGAAGGGAACAAGAACATTCCCTTTTCAAACCCAAATGAGCTCAGTTAAGTAAGAAATGAAAACTGTACAGAACAGCTTCAAGTGAGCTTGTGACAAGTTAACAGTGCTAAACACAGGGGAAGAAAACCTTTGCCTACAATCACATATTCCCGTTTTCATCTTAGAGGCTGGAAAATAGCATGTGCCATGTAAGTCCATGCCAATTTAAGTGAATCCTGTTCCCTCTCTACTCTCCGTAGTTACATAAGTGTCCGACAAGCATCATGTTGCGAGAGTTGTGCCTATAAATTCCCCTCCCCCATGACAACTTACAACTGATGCTGTAGGCCAATAAACCAAGTAATGAGAAACATACCTTGTTTTATACAGATCTGGGCAAGAGTAAATAGCTCAGGTGATCTCTCCTCTAACAACTGCTGGTGAATATTCACACACCTTAGAGTCCACCAAGATAATGTCTGAAAGAAAATACGGGTACTTCAAGTTAACAACAAGTATAGATCCTTTTTAAAAAAAGAAAAAAATGGCTTTAAAATATAGATTTTTGCAATCTATTTGATTCTAATGTCTAAAAAATATAAACCCATCCAAAAATACCTGGTTTATATAAAAAGTGAGCACTAACCTAGCATAAAGATGAACATATTCAAGTAGCTCTACAGTGCTCTAAGAGTTTGATGGGCTTTTCCTCTGTTAATTTCTCTAGCTGCTCTTTGAACCCTGCAAATCTTTAGGACCACAATCTGGTAAGAAACTCTGTGAACAGAAGATAAAAAAAAATACTTGTGTGTGCTTATTTTGGAGTAGTCACTTGCTACTTTGATTTCATACCTCCTAATTCTTCTAACAGAAAAAGACAAAAAAAAAAAATTAATGTTTCCTACTTGTCTTCTTTCATGTCATATTCATGATTTTAATAGACAGCCACGATCTCACTCTTCAGTAATCTTTCCAGCCTGAAGAGTCCTAGATTATTTAGTTAAATTTGTATGGAAGCCCTTCAGTATTTCTGATCATCCAGTGTTGCCCTTCTATATGTTTTTTCCTGTTCTGTTTAACCTTTTTTTTATTTCTCCAGATGAGGGTAGAAAGGAGACTGAGAGAGCTGGAAGAGGACCAGAACTGCTCATGAGAACACCTTACAATCACAATTGAAAGTATTAATGTTTGTATGTGGAATTTCAGAAGGGCAAATACCTTACTGAACTAAGTAACTGTTCTATAGCAGAGCTGAATCACAGCTCAGGAAATACCCAATTTTAGAAAGCTATGTACACAAAACATAAGTTCCCCAGCATATCTTATCTCTCTAGCTGCACCAGCTGGAAATGCATGGAAAAGCTAATTGATAATATAATATTCTATTCTCAAAATTATATTTAAGATTATCATCTGTGAACATAGGACATACCTCTACCTAGGCTCTAATGATTACTAGTTATTCTGCCACTGTTAGCACACTGATTATTTTCTATGAAACAGATGTTCGATTGCTTCTGAGAGGCATCTACCTTCTGAACTTTTTATACAGGTATGCTTACATCAGACTGACCTAAGGGCTGTATATTATTCAAGCATAAACATCTAAACCAATCACGTGTAATTGACTAATGTCCCTAGAAAGGAACCATCAAAAAGAATCATAGCACCTATTTCAAAAAGCAATGAAAGACAACTTTTGATATCAAGCTGAACAGAGTAAAAGCACACAAACAACAGACTTTGTGAAAAAGGTCAAATTCCAACATTTCATCACTTATTTAGAAACCTAAAGGCAATTCAAATAAGTTTCAAATTACTTCAGTTTAGCTTTATATAATGAATTCATTTTCCCATACAACTGAGTATCCAGCTTAATGATACAATTTCCTGAGGCCTGATGCTTGCCACTCAGAAACGTTAGAATCAGAAAGAACATATTTATAAAGTTTCAGGTAAGCCAGCTGAGCTCTGTACAATATTCTATCATCAATGTTAGTTTTTTGGGAGCCAAGTTAAGAATTTTTGGATTATTTTTAAGCATTTAATCTTCCATGTACAATAGCATTTTTCAAAAAAACAGGGCTTTATTAATGCTTTAGGTAATATATTTCAAAGTAATTTACCCTCTTTTAAATTTATTTGCACCAATCTTAAAGAAGCAAAAGTATTAAGAGACTTCCTTTGAATCAAGCTGAAACAAGAAAGAATGGCAAATCTTTAATTGCTACATGGACCTGTTGATGAAAGTAGCTTTTATCAGTTGTTGCCTTTGAACTACTATCCAAACTTGATGTAGCCAGCAGTAATTGAATCTCCACTGGGTAGAAGGCAGCCTCCCCATTATGTCAGTCTGAGGGAAGGCAGCAAGGGAATTCTCTATACCAGGCAGATTTTCTGCCTCCCTGACTGACCCAACTGCTGAATTTCAACAGCACTCATCTGTGAATAACAAGGAAAACGATGGAAGAGTTTGGCTTCTAGAAATGCAGTACAGCCATCTCCCACACAGTTTAATTCATCACTCATACAATGACCCAGCTGGGAATGGATGTTGTCAGCCAAGCATAAAGAGGGACCATGTGGCATTTTGATCTCCAGCCAAATTCTGTTCAACTGGAATGCAATAAAGACAACTTGCTGCTGTTAAAAGTCCCCTAGTTCCAGAGCGCCCAGCTACCAACCATACTGCTGCTAAACTACAAAGGAGGAAGAGACAAAAACCCTCTCAAGAAGAGGTTCATCATACCTTCTTGTTTTTAATGTACAAGCATAACACAGAATTAAGGTAGCCACCACATGGATGCCTGCAGAAGGGGTAGAGGACAATGACAAACAAGAGATGACTTCCTTGGCATCTAGAACTCATGGCTTAGAATTCATACAGTAACGGTTAACAGTATCCCAAAGCTTATTAAAAAGGACATAGTATATGTATGCTGCATTATAGGGCACTTGTCCCCTCTCAAATAATGTCTTTGTCAATAAAAGTATTTTATGATATTATATGTCAAATAAAGTATTTGTCTTCTTTTTAAAAAGTTGCTTCCTATTAAACTTTCTAATTTTTCCAGGTAATTAATGCATCTTTCTCTCTTCTGGAGAAGATAGTGAGAAAATAGCTTATCTTTAAGAAAAAGATACTTGTGTTTAATTGTAATCACTTTGTCTAAACTGTTTCTTAGAGGGAAAAACCTCAGAGCTACAGAAAAAGAAATGGAAGTTATACTGATTCAATTAGGTACGAAGAAAAGAATGAGAGAACCAATTAATGAGTAGCTGGCAGTCATAATCACTAGTCACATATTTCTTACCTGAAGAGATGCAAGTTTGTGTCTTGAATTCACAAGGATTATCCTGGCTATAAGCAGCAAAATAGGATGAGAAGTCAAGGTATAGACTGATTCACCATCTAGAACCAGCATCTTCAGAATAGCTGCATGCAGCATTTTCGGCTGAAAGAACAACGAAAAAAAATGACAAGTTTCAGGAAACATAAATAAGTTTATAAACAAATCACGTAATATAGAATCAGAAAAAGCAACTATTCCTGTATTTAAGGAAAAAGTGCTCAAAACATTAAAAAAAAAAAAAATCACCATCTCTTCGAGTCTCACCCTTTTATCAAGCCATGGTGAATTCTGCCTTGTTTCTTGCTGTCCTGATACACCCTATCAACATGGTCTGAAAGACTGATTTCCTCCTACCTGAAATGCCTATGCCCAGTCAACACTATCCCCAAACACATTCCAGTAATATAATCCTTCCCATGATCTAAGGAAAAGCTTCTGGTAAATCCATGCCATTCAATTTGTAATCACAGAAATAAAATAATTTGTTAATTAAATTAATCCTACAGCACTCAAATACACTAGATATTCCTCCAGTGATGTCAATACGTGTTATCTTCTTCTTTCCCCAGAGTGTTGGAGTGGCATCAGGGCAGCAATACTAGTGCCATTCTTCCCTTTATCCAATAAATAAAAACCTGTCCCTGCTTTGGATGCTTTCCTGTATGACGTTCCCTACAGTAATTCTTTTACTTAAGGAATTTGAAGTAGCTCTCCAGGGAATCTGTCTCTCAGTGGTGACTGTCATCTGACAGTCACCTATTCTTCTCTCCCTTTTAATGCAATGAAAGCATTCAAGTAGTTTATCTTCAGGCTCAGGGAGATGTCAGTTCATCAGTTTATTCCTGGTTCTCATATGGCAGGTTTCCTTTGCAAACTAAAAAAAGTAGGGCTTTTGTTTTCAGTTGGTATGAAAGGGGCAAGAAAAGGGAACGAAAAGGAAAGAGAAGAAGAGAAGGTTAAATGACAGCTTGCATTGAAGACACCTGCCTGAGAAAGATTCTTATTCAGTCTACACAACCACGATAGAAGTTATTTGAACTACATTTCAGCTTTTTAAATTAAATGAGTAATGTAATTCCTAAGTTATTTGAAACTCTTTTCAATACCTTTACCAACTGGTTACATTGAAGACAAAAGTTGTTAAGCCACATTATTCCCCTAGTTCATTTTTTAATAACAGAGTAATCTTCAGGCGCTTTTTTCTGATTTGCTTAGGTTTGTTAGCTATTTATCTTGCATTAACATCGAAAATACTTTTACTTTGTAGACAATGACTTGGGACTTTAAATTATTTACTCAAAGTGGAATTCTTGCATGACATCACTGCAGTCATTTCTATTCCACCATGGAAAACAAAGTTTACAATAGTCTGACAAACCACTTGAGAATAAAGGAAAGAAACTGCCAAGTGGAAGTATACCAGATCCCTCCCACCTCTAGTGATTCAGAAAGGAACAGCCTTACCAACATATCTAGTCTGATTTTGAGAGGGAAAGTCATCATTCAGTACTTCTAAAGATTAATTTTTAAAATACACATGCATACACAACAGGATATTTACTATAATTTTTAGTTTAATGTAAACTTTTTTCCCCACCTGCTCCTTTTTCATTCTTTCTATAATCAAAGTAGACCACTCTCAAAATACTCAGTGGGAAAGCAAAGAAGCTATAAGCTTTGTTATAAAACCATTTTCTAAAACAGCCTTGCTATACTATAGTAATCTACACTTGTTTAAGCACTGTAGCAACCAATTAAACTCAAATTCACATTTCAAGTCCTTTCACTGGAGAGCTCAGTCCAGCTAATGTAACATTACAAGGAATGTAATGAGGGAGGGAGAAGGGAGAGATGATATGTCACAGCCTTGACAATAAGCCAACAAGTCCCACAGCCAAAGAACTTCTTTCTTCTATTTTAACAAATCCATGTTCTTTTCCGTGAAGCAAATCCCATATAGGAAAGCAGACATCCTTTTCTTTTAGCTGAAAAATCCTAAATCAAACATTCATTCTTCTAGCTTCTGCTCTAAGTGCGGAATTCTAACAACAGAATTTACTGTCCTAAGGTAGTCTTTAAGATGAGAGAACAGCTACACATAAGAGGTAGACATTTAAGCTTCTACAGCTTCAAGGGCTGAAAAGTTAGGAATCAACTCCACAAAAATCCCTAAAACATCGGCTAAGAGTAAAATGAAATTTTGAGCTTGTCTTCTTGTGTTTAAACACTTAAATATTCAAAGTGTCAAACCTATCTCATATAGTTCAAAAAATTCACATATCTCAAAATGGCCACAACTCAAGACATGCTAACACAATGTTCCTGACCTAGTAAACGTGGGTTAGATTGTTGAGTCTTTCTATTCTTCACCAGACATGCCACCAAAACATGTAATTATTTTATTCAGGAATAATTTTCTTAAAGCACAGAAACATATACTAGATAATTACTTTATGAACATATGCTGAGAAATCTCTGAAGTAGTCATCCAGTTTCTGTTGGACCTGCAGGTGGTTCTGTTCAACCACCTCTGGACTAAATACAGACAAAAGCAGTTCAATCAACTCTAACTACATATTTTTTTAATCTCTGAAACACAGCTGGTTATGTATTCAACTTCCACACAGTAACTTAATTGCTACTGTTAAGTTAACTACTACTAATGCCCTAAATCAACAGCAAGCTGGACAGTACTCTTGGCTATTTCAGTTTTCACAGTATTTCAAAAGTATTTCCCAGCAGAACTGTTACCACCTGAGCAATGACGATGATAATCAGAAAAAAGCTTCTGCCATTCATGTTCAATAGCTCTGAGAATAAACAGTATGAGAATTTTAGTTTAGGGGCTTCGTGTTCTTTTCCTGCTAATGATAGTGACTAGAGGCAATGCGAGCATTTGGTATGCTTTTACTTTCGTATCAGGAACTGCTCTGAACTGGCCTTCCTAACATTTCATCAACTCTCTCAGTCTTGGGGATCCTTCCCCTAGATCTTAAAAAGGTAACTGCAGACATACACAGAGGTAGAAAAAGCCAGACTAAAGGCTTGGGAAGACTTGATTAAAAAATGGAAAGGGTGGGGGAACAAACTATCAAATAAGGAATCTGTCTGTATGTGTAAGCCTTATATACTGGGCTTCTCAGATTTTAAACAGCACAAAGACTACTGCACAACAATTTGTCATTTGGCAAAGCTAAGGTAATATATCTTCCAGAAAAATGGAGGATGTAGTGAGGTCACCAGCCAAAGATTTGGTCCTTTGGAACAGAATTCAGTCTTCGCTCTAGTCTTTAGGGGATGGAAAAATTGGTTTTGTTTGTAACTGCTTCTCTCTTCAACTTTCTGCAAAGGAGATAAGATTACAGGGGAGGCTGTCTCCAGTTTCACGATCCAAACGAGCAACAGGTAACCTGTGTAGAACTGAGCTGCAAACCAAAGATAATAAAGGTGAGCTAGCATAAGCAAGTCTTCCCTGAGAGTGCTACATGTAGAAGCAGTTAGTTATGAGTGGTCTTGTTCGTATTCCCTATGAGGGTGACTTTGCATTTTTAAGGGAGTATTTTCTAAGTGGCTGCATTAAGAATCTCCCTTCTTTTCTATATTCATAGCAAGGGAATGTAGGGCAAGACTGTAGGCTACTTTCACAGATTATCTCTGCTTACAAGACTCTGCCTCCACATTTCACCTTTATCATCCATCCTTGTATTCCCCACAAGAGGGAGAAACTTGCAAAATCTTCAAAGCCTGTATCTTGCTGGTCACTGGTATTGAAACAGCACATCGGTCAGCCTAAAATTCAACTCTTTCTTTTTTCTAGATAGTTTATGTTAATGGCAGCCAAGCATCTGGGTCTGGAAAAAGGAATTCCCAACAGATTGAATTAACAAGGCTAAGGAATGATATTGGATTTGAGACAATAGTACTACATAGTATATTGCTGTTTTTCATATGAATTATGAACATGACTATCAATATCAATAGAAGTGTGCCAGTATTTCAGTCTCCTCCAGCAAAAGGATCAAACAATGCATAAAAGAAGCATTAATACAAATATAACGAAAAAGAATTATTCAAACGCATTCCAAAACTCATTATTTGGAATCAACCTGGAAGTTACAAAAAGGCCAGCAGGAGCTGGTGATATATACATTTGAAAGATTCCTACCAGTTATTTACATGTATCATCAATTAACACGTTGGGATCTTCTTCCAGATGGATCTTCTCACTGTCACCAAATATATCCTACTTGTGAATATGAAATCAGACAACAAACAATTGAAGCAGCTTGTCCTCGTAACATTCTTGCAGCCACTGGTGGTCTTAATCAGTCCTACTACACAGTTTTGTCCAGTTCATCTACTGAAAATACAAAACTCAACTGTATAAGCTACTATGCAGAAACTCTGAAACTTAAGGCAGAATAAATATGCTCCAACTTCAACAGTTCTGTACCTTTTATTCATTTACAGTGACAGTTCTTTAAGACACAAGGAGCGCATTACTATATCCCACTTGTTATAAGCACTTAGCTCATTAAAAATGTTTTAGTTTAATCCCAGCAAGAACAAAGCAAGAATTGCTAATCCATTTTAAGTGAAATCCAGTACTTTTAAAATCTTCCTTTAACACAAACCACTTATTAAAAAAAAAATCAAGGTAGTATCAGTCAGACTATTAACTGGTATAGTAAAGTCTCAAAGTTATTTTAGAAAACTGAAAGCCACCTAATAACTAAAACGCTAGCTGTTTTTCTGTTTAGAAATTACTGAACTACTTTTATGTGTGGACTCAAAAGAGAAAAGCACAAGCCAGTTCTGCAGGACATAAAAAGAAATCCTAATAGAGTACATGAATGTAACTATAATTTACAGAGAAGGCTGGAATCAATTTGGAGGATGGGAAATAGTGTACACATACTCACAAATACTGTTCATGGAAGACATCCAAGAGGCCCCTACCAGCAAGTCATCTAAAAGAGGTTATTTTATTTGCTCTTCACTGAAATTAATTATAGTCTCATGCAGTCTTAATGCACTCATAAGAAGTTAATGATGCATTCAGAAGTTATCTGGGAGCAGAAATGAAACTATGCCACTGACCTAGAGGTGAAACTTTCAAAGGATAGAAATAGCAGCAGTTATACAGCCTGAAAACATAAAGTTAAGACTAATCTGATAAAGTGTACTGAAGATAAGAACAACAGTTTTGAAAATATTCCTGAAATAAACATGACATTGTAAGGCTGAAAGTTAGTGATGCTACTTAGAGCAGGCTAAAAGAAACACGAAGACAAAATTTTTTAACCTTGACATGGGAAAAGATCATTTTAGTCTGAAAACCTGAAAAATGGAAGGTCTATCTAAAAAGGGATTGTATCAGTCTTGACAACAGAATATGGAAGATTACAACAGATGGAAAAGTTAGAGCTATTATTTTTAACCCACTTCTGAATATCTGTGTATGCAAGAGAGGAAAGCTGGATTAATGAAAGCACAAAAATGTCAGTTTTTAGAGATGTTCTTTTTTACAGAGTGTTCATATACTAAGAATCCTTGGAAAAAAAAGTAAGTACATAAAGATAATTCAAAACATACAAAAGCTTTCAAATTAAGACGTTTAATAAAGAATAGAATTGGGTATTCTATTTTAGCACATAAATGTTTAGTGGTCTTGGAAAAAAAACTCCACTAACATTTCAGAAGAAGATAATATAGATAGCAGTAATAAACAAAGGTAAACTTCTTCTGCATGAATGCATAAACAGCTAAACCTTGAAGCAATATCAAAGTCTGATGCAGTATTCATTAGAAGTCAAGTATGGTCAAGTCTGTTTTCCTTTATAATCTCTTGCCAATTTAGTTTCTGGAATACTACCTCTGTGTAAGCAAACATCTTTCAATGCATCTTACATTCACAGCCACAGCAGAAACATAACAGAAACTAAACAGAAGCCGTATTCAATAAGCAATTAGTATCTCATTCTTCCATTAAGACAGACAATGAATGGGATGTTTAATAGAAATGATGAACATTGTGTTTTACAGGTCTGTGATCTCCATCAATGACAGCAATTCTACGACTATCATGTTGGGTTGCAGCTTTTGTGTTAGTCTGCAGCCTGTGCATATAGACTAACATAGAATATTGAGTTTTTCAGTAAACAGAACCCACAGATTATAAGAGTATTTTAGTACTATAATCTTAAAGTTTATAAACAAATGATAAGGAGAATGGAAGAAATGAGTTTGTATTTCTTATTTTTTGATTATATATAAAGGCAAATTGAACTCATTTTCCCCCCAGAAATAGCATACTTTAAAATTTCTGCTAACTCATTTCACGCCCCAGAAGGTTTAGCACACTCGGTTTCCACTATTACTTATTTAATCATCAGAAGATAAGATTTGAATTTCTAGTATGAAAAATGGAGCAAAAAAATAAGCCTATATACACACCATCTCAGCTCTAAAAGTTAAACCAAACGGATAAACATCTATCTAAAAAAGGGGAGAGATACTGTATCTGAATTAGTTATTTAGAAATACAACCTTGCAAGTGAACCTAGCGTAGGACTTCGATTCTTACAAAAACATGCTACAATAATGCAACACAGATCCAATGGTTTTATGTGAAACTTTTCATATACTCAAACTTCCCCTCATGCCACAGTTCACAGCATTTACATTGCTCATGGTCCATACATCATTCACAGTGAAATTCTAAATTAAAACTGATGTGTAGATTTAGCATTAGCAGAGACTAGTGATATGTTCTTTCCTGACATGCAGCAGTAATCTTTATATTACCATAGCTTTAATTCCAAGAGGAAAATTAATGCAGAACAAGCTGTGCTGAACCACAGGTGCAGGAGAGTCATAAGATGGAGTGTGGTACTGCCATGAGAAACAATATATGCATCTCACTAAAAGGAGGTTATGGTGTTGATTAGTTATGTACATAAAAATATGCCAAAGAAAATAAAATTGACAGTCCTCAGTTTCATAACCTACATGCCCTCCCTCTTCCAAAAGCTCTATTTCATTTAGCATTTTTGTACTAATACTACAATTCACTTGGCATCATCCATGACGCTAACAGGATACTGAGCATCCAAATGTAATGTTCTCTTAGTATCTACCAGATATTCTGCTATTTGCAAGATATGCAGCTTCTACCTTATCCTAAAGAGGGAAAATTTCTAAGCCATTTATAAATATCTTTCTTTGATCCAGCTAAGAACACACCCCAAAAAAAAAAAAATAAAAAGCTTATTGACTGCAAATGTCCTTACAATAAATGCTTCCATATAATAAACATATCTTCCCCATCCAAAACCAACACCTCCAGCGGGAAATCTCTTAAGAGAAACAGAGTAACTACCTTTAGTACACTGCTTATAAAACTGATATAGCTGAAGGTAATTGCAACAGCAGCCAGCAGGATCAACAATCAGGGCAATTCACTCTAGCACTGCGTTTCGCAGATGTGCCTTCTCTGACACATCTATGTGTTATCGTTATTTGTGAAAAGCAATGACAATAAAAGGACAGCTTATTAAAATCCAAGCATACCTCACAGAATTTTTGTAACAATGCAGATGGCAAAAAGTCCTGAAGCTTTAACTGAACAGGAGGCCCGGTCCAATTGCTTTGAACAAAGAGCTGCAGACTGCCCACACCAAGTAGAAATACCAGCCTTTGCCTGCAATACAGATAAGAAAAGCAATTAGCAACATACTACATTTTTAATTAAGGCTACAAGATCTGATTAATTCTTGTACTAATTCAAAACCCTCAACCTTAAAAAAAAAAAAAAAAAAAAAAATCACTCTCTTGTTAGGAAAATACAACGAATGTAGTATTCAAGAATGCACATGGTGAACTAAAAGGCTTGGAAATATGTTTGTTTATAATGATTGTAATTAATGACAAACATTTTGGAAGCAGAGTTAGTTCATATGTTTCAAAATTTAAGGCTGTATATAACTATCAGAGATCAGAAAGAGATTAGCATAGGATGCAGATGATCCCATATTTGCCTATTGTACACTTGTTATATTTTCTTATGATACATCCAATCCTCAGCATTTTCAGAGAAAAGATATTGCATTAGCATATGTTCCAAAACAGTGTGCTTATTTTTGTTTTGACATAGTTGTTTATTTTCACTCCCTCTGATAATAAAACAAGTAAATAAGCATCAAAAAAGTTCAAAACTATCACCTCCAAGTTGGTTCACTTTGACAGCAAATGTTATCTCATTCGATTATGCTTTTTAATTCAAATCATAATATTTTATTTAAAGACAGAATTATGAGACTTTGTTTCATTCCTGAAACTAAGTATGGTAAAATTTTCCTCATTTGCAAGTCTAAGGTCATCTAACATCATTATATTATTTCTTTATGCACCTACAGTAACAAATAATCTGTGTGGTCTGCAGAAGGCAGGGTACAATCCCTGAGAATTTAATGGTCCATTTAACAGGTGTAGACTTTTTGAAAACACACACAAATTTCTGGTTTGTTTTATGATTCCTTAATGACTTAGAACCTTACGGTGTTAGAATCAGTCATGTGGCAACAAGGGTCCTGTCACATATATAACATGCCTCCTGCCTACAAAAAGTTAACATTTTAATTGTGCTGGTTTGATATAAAAATTGATATGTTAAGGAGCATAACTGAATTGGAAAAACCTAGTCTTTTTTTTTCTTTTCTGTAAAACAGGGACTTAAAGATGCAACAGTCCTCCAAATGGAAACAAAAGGATAAAGTGTTATACAACCCCTAAAAAAACAAAGTCAAATAGAAAAGCCACAAACAAGCAGCTGGTGGGCAAGAATGTGACAAAAGATGTAGAACAATGAAAAAGCATTGGTGGGGAATGCTTGATTGAAAACAAAAAAGTGAACAGAGCCTTCAGGAGAGTTAGGGAACATGGACTGGTATGAAGAGTTCTTGTCGAAGAAGACAACATTTACTAGCTGTCATTATTCAGCCAGTAACCATCAAATATTATTTGAATACATAACTAAGATTACCATTAAACTTTCAAATAACTCAAGAACACAAAGCACGAACAATTACTGTACACTGAATTATTACCATTACACACAAAACAACCACATTGACATACATTTTCTAATTATTCTCCCATGATAAATTATACTTCAAAGCTTCTGAAAGGAAAGGTAACTTACAGAATAATCAACCATCTCTGCACTGTGATTTGACAGATGCACTTTAGCCTTTCGAACACTCATTTTTACTATTTTAACATTAACACTATTATTTCTACTACTAATTATTTATTTATTTATTTTAACATTACTGACATCTATCTATCTGGCAGGCAAACTTGCTTGAAGTCTTGACACAGTTATATCCATGCAGAAGGGCTCTGGAACAAATGATAACCAATTCCATTACTTGGGCTGGGATACTGTCTTTCCACTGGCTAATTTCTCATCACCAACTGATTTTTTTCCCCATTTTCAGATCCATGACCAACTTCCAGTCTCCTTGTCACTCATTCTGCACCAGAAAGTCAATTCCAAGCTCTAATCCCTGCAAATGCTAGCCTCCCTTACCTATCCCCTATCTTTTTTTTCCCAAGAAAAAATTTCATGCTGTTTCCCTGAGTACCCTTCACACTTACAATGCAGGCCTGCAAATGCTCACCTCCCAAAGGCTGCCTGAAAAGCAACAACGGGACTGCTGCTACTGTCCCACTTACTATGGTGACCTACATAGTTTATTTCTTAATTTCCTTAGACATATGTCTGTATCCATCCAATCTTGTTCTTCCTTTCTCTGTGAATGAGGGTTTTGCTGCTTTTTTTTTTTTAAACACCGTTTACACCAAGTCCAGTAGGATTGTGATCCATGATGTAAAATCAGATGCTTATATACCCTCCACTGTAATATTCATACTACTATACCTAGTCTTGCTCAAAATCAAAATAAAGAATAATAGAGCATTTGCGTTTGAAAAAATAATGGATTTGCATATAACGCTAGAATTTACAAACAAAATATAACAGTGAGAAAATACTCAATAGCCAGGCTATTGAGATGTGGTTAGGTTACATGTTTTGGGAGTGTTTCTTTTCTTTTTAGTGAAGTCTGAAATTACAGAAGATAAGTCAAAGCAAAATTAGACACCGAATAGTTATTTTTTTTTCAATTCTATACATCAAAGCAAGCTGCAGAAACAGCAATAATTTCTTCATTTTTGTTTTCCAATATATATAGCACATCAGTTAACCAGCCATCAGATGCCCCAAGAGAAATACACCAGAATTACCATTCAGTGTTCAGGTTGGGAAATCATAACAAGCTTTATTGTATGGATTTGTTTTGGGAAGTTTGGTATTCATTTATTGTTGAATAAGGGAAAAGTAGTAAATACATGGTCAATAAAGACAAGTGTTAGTGCTTATTTCCTTGTTCCTTTAGGTTTTGGAATCCAATATAATAGGAGACCTTCAAGCTCTTTTGAAACAAGCTCTCTGAAAATATTCTATCTTCTTGTTGTGTCCTACAAACTATTTCCTTCCAGTCTTTAGAATCAAACCATATGGCAGGCGATGAACACACCTCCTTCACATGGAGCTCAGGAAAAAATAAAAAGGCATTCCCCTTCTACATGATCAACATATACACTGTTGCTTCATCCTCTACAATTTGCCGATTTAAAATACAGCTATGAAGCTATGTTTTGTGTATATTAACCACTGAAGTGAAGAGCAATAGAAGGTAAAAAAAAAGAAAAAAAATCTCCTATTCAATGAGTTTATCGTAAGGAATGCTTTGAGATTTCATTTTAAGCCATAAAGTTTAAAAGTGCCACAGTGAAAAAACGTCTGGGGCAGGGGAAGGAGGGAAGCAGTTAAAATGATAGAAAAAGTTGCAGCAAATTTTAAAATACTGTTAAATATTTTCCTTACAGAACCATGGATCTGAAAGTGGAAAAAGTTACAGGCTATGTCCAAAGAAATTACAATCTAGATCCAAATTTTGAGCTGTTTTGCCCTCAAGCTGCTCCATTGTAGCTTCAGAAAAAGAAATCCTTTAGAGTTCTTTAACACTATTATAAAACTGTACTTTGTACTGTGTTCATATTGTGCTAGAAGAATAAGATTAACATTATCCAACTTTCTGTTTCCGATTGAATTCAACTCCCACTGAGTTTTTTAATCTCCAGAATTACAACTTTCAGTTCAGGAAAAAAAAGGGCATATATTTGAACTTATCCCATCTACTAAAAGTCACAAGAAAACCAGTGTCTTACTGAATTTTCTGAGGTAGAACTTAGAGGTTTGCTGCATTTCCTTTGAATTACTCAGATGACAAAGAAAGTGACATTTTATCCATTAAAAAAATAGACAAAAACATTTTCACCATAGGCAATGGAAGCTCAGAGTGCTAAAGTTACATTAATTCCTTCCATAAGGCAGTCACAGGGCACAGGGCCAGCAGGTAGGAAAAATAACTATGCAACACATTTTAACCTAGAAAGTCATTGGAGACACGGTACAGATTTAAGTGCTATAAGCAGCGCCTAGCTAAAATACTAAGTTATCTGTCTCTCAGTAGAAGTTTTTTGATCAGGAGAAAGTCACAACTTACTTCCTTCAGCACTAATATAATTCAAAGCTTCTTATTACTAATGGAGCTTGAAAAATTGACTTGACTGCTACAAACAAAAAATGTTTCTGGTAGACACTGATACATTTTGAAGACTACATGCTTTCATTTTGAATAAAACTCCAGGCTGTAATTTTGGGGAAAAAACCCTCTGTCTGCTTCTGAAAGGCTACGTATTGCAAATCTGTCTTCACATCTTCTGTCAAGGGGGCTTCTAATGCTGCCCAGAGTTGCTGAGGGAACAAAAAAAAACCTCAAAGACCAAAGAGCTGGAGTATGAGCACCTGAGGAACAAATTGCTCTTCTGTCTGCAGTAGGAAAGCAGCAAGAGAGTCCTGTAAATGGCATATAGGCCAATACAAACTTACAAGGGGAGCAGGAGAAGACGACATCACCGTGACAGGATATGTATAACCGAATGCATGATATAGATTATAATTATCTTTAACAAGTTGAATGGTTCATAAAGGCAGCAACACATACTTCAGGCAACAACACATATTTCAAGCAGCAGATGATTAAGAACAGGATTGGGTCTGTTTCAAGCCCTGACCTATCTTTCTTTCCTTGCCGCATTATTCAGAATAAACTATTACAAGATGACAGAATCTAGCAATATTGAAAAATTTCTCTAGACTATGCTATGACCTAATCTCCAGCTAGTATTTAACAGCAACAGCACAACAAAGTAAGACAGAAGAAAAAAAAAAAAAAAAAAAAAAGAAAAACACACCTAAAGACAAAACGCACAGGAACAACCTCTGAACATTCCAAAGAAAACAGGAGCGCATTGTATAGTGTACCACGCTAGAAGATAAGCTTTTGACATGCTATGATCACTAACAAATCTCAGCTCAATATTTTAGAGGTGCCAACTATTTGTTTCTGATATTTTATCAAAAACTCTTGGGTTTATGTCTGTCGTACCAAAACACAGGCATTTGTACTCAGCAACGCTTATTGGCAATACATTACCTTCCTCTTACTTTGCTTTTACCTTTATCTTCTTTTCTCTTTTGCTCTTCTTTTGGCAAAACTTTTTCCCACCCTCACCTTCTAAAACAACCAAATATATATATACACATATGCACATATATATTGTTTTCTGCTTCTACTATACCTAGAGTGATAGATTTCAGTCTGTTCATTATTTATGTACCAAACTGTAAACACCAAAGTCAGACTCAATAACAGCAAGAATCAGCATATGCAGTACAATTAGAGAGAATCTATCGGAGAAAGTCTTGTGAAGAAAATAATTAGTCTATGAATAGCATCCATGAGTAATATCTTACTCAATTTACATTAAGAAGAGTAGAACAACACTACCACGAATCAGATTTAGAAATACAGGTATCGCTCAGACAGTAACGCTACATGGTACTTCAAGTAGTCACATAAATGTAATGCAACATTTCAGAGAGAAAACTGTTAATAAATTGTTTGATGATACACGGCAACATGAATTTGTTTGGTGGCTTATTTATACCAGCAGCTTCAGAGGTAATCACTGTAATAAAGCTAGCATCTTCAACAAACCCTCATATCACAATACTATCCTGTGAAAGAAACAACTATAATGAATAGATGCCCCAAGGGAGCAGGGGGGAACAACGCAAGAAATCTGTTTTTCTGTCAGAACAAGAATTTTGAAGGCCCTATGTCACATATTATAAAATTTTTAGAAATGCCTTTTGTAAAAATCAAACATGGCCTCTATTAATCTTCCATGTAATCAATAATAATTTCCACCTTTCCACGTTATCAGCCTCTGCAGAACAGTCCAGGTATGCTAGAATCTGTTTCTCCAAGTAACTGTCAATGTTCTCCTCCGTCACAGAAGATGCACTGAAAACATTCTGGATGGCTGAATTTGAAAATATTGCCTCATATTTCCCATCAAAAATCAACTGCAATAATGATCCACTTTCTGGAAAAAAAAAAAGAAAAAAGAAAAAAGAAAACAGAAATCAGTGTCAACTTTGAAACAACTCTGTCTTACAAGATCTGTTCAAACCAAAACATATACCACTCTGCTTTCAAGGAATGAATCTTCATTTACATTGCAGAAAAAGTGTAGTTGCGTTGAAACTAAAGAACAGCAGTAGCAGGTGTCACTTCATTCAAAACAAATTTTACAGAACTTGTGTTAATGTTACAGTGAAATACAAACTGCCAGATGAATACGAAAGAAACTTGCACTGAAATTTCAGGAGAAATACATGGATGGCCTTTAAAACATGTACACCACAGTTACTGAAGATGACTTCAATTATCACAAGAGGGTTTTCTTCCTCCAAAACATTTTATATGAGTGTGTTACAGTAAAATCCTATAGATAAGACTAGAGAACCTTTTTAGGGGAAATGCAACAAATAAAAATGGTTCCGTATTTGAAGAGTTCAGTGAATAAATTCTCATGTAAAACGGCAGAAACTACTCAGTCTTTCCTTTAAATGCTTAGAATATTCACAAAGAATGGGCAATATGATTTTATCTTTATAAAAGAATTATTTTCCTATGAAAACATCATATTTTCCTATGAAAACTGTCTGAATGAGAAGTCTGCATATGGAGCGAGATTCTTAGGAGTAAATACTAAGGTGGATTTAGATCCATGAATGTTTCTCCACTGAAGCCTTTCAAGACAAATCAAAGTGATGAAACGCTATACATGTAATTCCTAAGTAGCTTCACAGAATCACAGAATGGTTAGGGTTGGAAAGGACCTCTGGAGATCATCAAACACATCAAGTTCTTGACCCAGGCTACAACTTTGTTCACAGAAGGTATCCTTCCCTCTTTCTTCAGATATGCTACAGTGCAATCAATCCAGCAGTTGTAAGAACAACTTCACCATGTTCAAACCTTCTATTGGTGAGCAAAATCAGTATCTGCCTACACTGCAGTTCATGTGGATGCACTAACTGGTTTTAAACTAGCTGATGCAGATGCTGGTAATGGTGAAGCCGAGGAAATGCAGAGGTCTGCATAGGATAGGTGCCTTAATACTAATCTGTGATTCCAGTCGGGGACTGCAGCTCCTGTGCACTCAGTGTTACCACAGCTGCACTAATACTAGTACCCCAGTGAGCCAATTTAACACTAGCACAGGTATGGATCCACACAAGCAGCAGTTGTGCAAGGAAGTGAACTAAATACCAACCCCAAGCTCATCCAGCTACAAGTATTCTAGATTTCAGACGTATGGAAAGACCGAGCCCAGAACCAACTTCAACAGCAGCGATGGATGACTCGGAAGGAACAGGTGATAGAGAGACATTCATTCTAATCTCTCTGGACCAGGCTGTTGACCACAACTTACTTTTGTTCTTTACACCAATGATCAACTGAATGATGTAAGATATCATATCATATGTAAAGGGCAAGTGTCAAGAGGATGGAGCCAGGCTCTTCTCAGTGACATCCCTTGACAGGACAAGGGGCAATGGGTGCAAGCTGGAGCACAGGAGGTTCCACTTAAATTTGAGGAAAAACTTCTTTACTGTAAGGGTGACTGAACACTGGAACAGGCTGCCCAGAGAGGTTGTGGAGTCTCCTTCTCTGGAGACATTCAAAACCCGCCTGGACGCGTTCCTGTGTGATATGGTCTAGGCAATCCTGCCCCGGCAGGGGGATTGGACTAGATGATCTTTCGAGGTCCCTTCCAATCCCTAACATTCTGTGATTCTGTGATTTGTGCTAGATGATTTAAAAAACACTTTAAGCTGTACCTGGAAGGGCTTATGCAAAAGAACAGCAATGGTTCTGCTGCCCTGCTGGCACCATACTCTCACAAGGAACAGAAATAACAAGAAGCTTTCTCCAACCTGTGCTTTGGGGAGACTTCCTTTCACCAAATGACAACTTCTTTATATTGGATTATAGTTGCCCAGACAGGAGATGCTGTAGTTTGTATAATAAATATTAGCTGTAAGGACACTAATGAAGAATATTGAGGTTTTCTCTTTCCAGTAATACTGTAACGTAACTAAGCACATAAAATCTACTTTTGATTCTGTGTTTAGCTTCTTATATGAAACAATACAAATTCAAGGTCACAGTCTTTAAATTTATTTTCAGGATCATCAATAGGAAGGGCCCATATGTAAGTGACAACTAAGAATCATCACAAACCCCACCATTTTCTCTCTCTGCTGTAAGATACTTTTCTTCCACAGGTCTTCCCCACATCTTATAGCAGCACACTACTTAAAAACTGAAAAAAAAACCCCAACCAAAACCACCACACACAGCATACACAGTGAAAAGAAGATAAGACAGATCTGACAGATGTCAATCACATCACCTAACATTCCTGGATAGTACAATGATTAAGGTTAAATAAGAAATAACATAAGGAAATAGACCTGAGTAGCTCTGTACAGTTCTTTTCCAAAATTCGGTAAGTGCTTGGGTAAAGATAAATGAGTCTTTCAATATGTTACAACCTCTACATGTTTCACACAGCATGGCACATGACTTGAGCACAGCTGTATTTCTAGCCTGTCTGAAACATGGAAGGGCCTTTTCATGACCAACGTTACATTTTAAAAGCTGCTGTGTTCCCCTGCAGGAAAGCTGGGCCAGTAACAACCTAATCAAGTCCCTTCAAGAGACTACTTCCCATCGTTCCCTCAAGCAACTATGACTAAATAACTAATAAAATACAGAACAGGTAGTTCTTGCCAGATTTCTTCTCCTCACGTTCTCCTACAAGAGCGAGTTTCGTATCACTGCCAAATTCAGACGAGTAGTCGCTCACTCGTGGGTCATGAGGGAGGCGGAGGAAGCACCGTGATCAAAACCCTCCAGAGTGCTCACACCGAGCGGGCGGTGGGGCGTCTGCCGGCCACCGGGCGCAGGGCAGGGGCTGCTGCAGCCGCCGCCTCTCCACCTGACGCCCTGTCGGACCGAGAAACTCTGCGGAGAGCCCCGGCGCGGCGGCCGCACCTCTCGCCTCAGCCCGGCACTGCCGCTCCCGCTCCTCCAGGCTGACGAGCCCAACGGGTCTCCCCCGCCCCGCGGCGCCGGCAGCACCCCCGGAGCGCAGCTAGATGCAGAAAGGGCGGGAGAGGGGGACAGGACCGCCCCCGGAGCGGGCGCGGGTGGAGGGAGCCGCCAGCCGCGGCCCCGGCTCAGCCTGGGGCCGGCGGAGACGTTAGTGGTTGCGGATACCCACGGCAAGGGCCGCACACAACGGCCGGGCACCTTTCCCCCGCCGGGCCGGGACCGCCCCTCACCTGCCGCCGCGACCTCACCCTGCTTCCACTCCAGGGACTCCGCCGCGCTGAGGAAGCCCCTCAGCAGGGAGCGCTCCAGGGCCAGCATGGTCCCGCCGCCCCCGCCCCGCTCCCCACCACTGCCGCCTCGCTCGCTCGCGGCTCGCGACCCCTGCGCTGACAGGCGCTGCCAGCGTCCCCTCAACCCATGTGCAGGAACCGGCCGCAGAGAGCAGCCATGACACTGTCGCAGGGCACGCCGGGAGGACGCGGCGCCGCGCAGGCGCGGCAGCAGCCCCACTACACACCACCCCCGCCCCGCCCCGCCCCGCGCGCGAGCCCCTGTCAGCGCGGGGGAGGCGGCGCGTGCGCGCTGCGGCCGCGAGGGGGCGGAGCGGGGGTGAGGGAGCGCGCGCCGGGCGCCGCCGGTGGCCGCGTGCCGCAGCGGGAGCCGCACGTGCGCGGGGCGGGGGATGGGGTGGAGTGTTGGGGGGGGCGGGGAGCTCTCCGCCCCGCGCCCGCCAAGTGCCGCGCCGTGGTGGGGCCGTTGCCGGCAGCGGCGGGCGGAGAGGAGGGGGGCAGAGCCGGGGTGTTTCCGTTCCCCTGCGGGAGCTGACGCTGACCGCGAAGCAATAGCTTGTGAGGCGAGCGTGGGCAGACATAGGCACGCGTATGTGTACATACGTGAATGGTGTCTGCATGTGTGTTTCATGTGGAGAAGCCTGTGTGGGATCCGCGGGGAGAGCGGCAGGTGCTGGCTGAGGCGCCCGCCCCTCACAGCATGGCGGGCCCGGCCGCTGCTGGGGCAGGGCCTCGCAGTGGTGGCGGGCGCCGTGTGGCTGTGGCGCCAGGAACGCCTCGGCCCGCTGATCTGAGGGAGCTTCCATGTATCCATACGAGCTTCCGTGTGTCCGTATGAGCTCGGTTCTACTCAGCTGGGTGGTGTGTGCATCGTGTGTTCTCTCAGGCAACGTTTGCATGGGATCAGGCAGAACATGTAAAGCCAGTTTTTCAGCTGCACAGGTGAGAAAAATGGTAGTGTTTCAGATTTAAAGTAGATTAAGAGAGAAAACTTGAGAAAACAACTCAAGAAAACTTAAGCAAACTTAAGCATGATAAGTAACCAGGCAGGATTTCTTTTGAACAGATATGGTCTAGGTACTTGCATGCCTGAAGGTGGTTTGGACACAGACATGCACTTGAATTGGCTTAATAAGATTTAAGAGGAGGTGAGGACCGTGCTTCGATCTGTTCATGTATTTGTTTCAGCACCTGTCCAGATGCCTATAGGAACGTAATTCTGTCCCATCGTTTCTGAGCTCTTCGCTTTTATCATGTGCATGTACATCAGAAGAGGAGAAAAGAGGCCATGCCTCCCTGCTCATTCAAAATTGAATGAAACAGTTGAAACAATAAAAATGTTCTCTCAGAGCTGCTAATGAAACTTGAAGGTAATTGAGTCAGAAAACAGGCCATCACAGCAGGGGGCAAGTTCTTGATGTGAAAAGATGAATGTTCTGAAGATGACGGTACTGTAAAGGTTGTAATTCATTTTGCTATTAGGTGCAGTGTGTAGTATCATGAAATAGAGTATTTGTCAGTTTTTTATTCTTCAAAGATTAGAAGTCTTTTCATCTTGCTTCGATATCTAACATAATTGCTAAAATTTAAGGAAGACAATGCAGCTTTTTGTTTAGATGACTGTAATATGTTATTGACTGTTTGGGTTTTAATATACAGGCTGTTAATTTCAAATTTAATTTTAATCAGATTTATAAGACCAAAATGCAGTTAAATAGAAAATGTTGCTTTTCAACTTATTTTCTGACCTGAAACAATCCATTCTATTTATATCAGTTTTGACAAGAAAATTGCTAGAAATTTCTATAGTTAATAGATAGCCATCAACTCACTGTTGGTTCCAGGAACTGCGAACCAAAATGAATGTTCATCCTGGAAGTAATGTGTTACGGAAATTCTTAAAACATAGTAAATAATTCAGTTTCCAGGTACTGTGTTAGAAAAATCATTAATGAAGTTTATTTTATTAAATGCACTGTTAAAAAGTAGAATGTCTGAAATCAAAAGAATTTTACTGTGTGTGTAGCAATAGGATTGTAATTCTGTATGAAAAATATAATAGGAATTAGGCTCATTCTTTGTGTTTAAATGTAACTTACACCGTAACAAATTTCTTTACCTTCCAAGTAATAGATCTGCATTAAATGCACATAGATTTTGCAAAATTAAATGGATAAATTCTTAAGCGAGATCTAACGAAAGTATAACATAACACTCCTTTTCACCACCACCCCCCCTTTTTTTTTTTTTGGCAGGGAATTCAGAATATCTGTCAAGATACAACTAAGAATTCAGTAAATAAATGAAAAATACATTTGCATGGTCTGTTGATAACATTAAAATTCTTGTTGTGAGATTTTCTGCTTTTTATTTTCAGGGAAAACTGGTAAAATTTTCTGGGAATAAATAATTGGTAAATATAATTACTTAATAAAAACAAGGAATATTTTGCTGTCTTTCTCACCTCTGCCAGTTACCCCGATGTGTGGGATGTGGGTTTTTTTCCCCCTATAATTCAGTTCTGCAGGCATCTAGAAACTAGCAGGTATGTGGGCAGGAATACCACCAGCAGGGATTAGTGCATTCCTGACTGACAGTGGACAGATTGTTACTCCTGATGTAAAAGATGTTTTTGATCATTAGTTGTCATTTGCCACAGACTTACTGAAGTCTGCTGCTTAAGCTTACTTCCCTAAATGATTTGAAGACTATACGTATATTTCTCAAAGAATAGTCAACAGGCTTTGTTTGCATTTAAGGATTGCTTCTGCCAGTTGGCTCAAAGGGAAGCAAGCCTTTTACAGTCCTGTGTAGTGCAGATTCAAGATTTTAGCGTAGTGCTTCTTATGATTTCTAAGCAGGAAGTAGATAATCAACCTTCTGAGTTTTCAGAGAATAACCTTCATCTTTCATTTTTTTTCCAAGAGTGTAAGAAAATTACCCATATGAAGTGTGCTACTGTGGTATCTGAACTAGCACATTTCATGTCACCTTGCAAGATATCTGTGCTGCTGTTTTGATGCAATATTTATCTGCTGTTGCAGGTTTTTTTTCCTAAAGCCTTTTGAAACAGTTGATCTCATTGTGGAGTACCAAAAAACCGCTACCTGTAAAAAAAGATTTCGTAAGTTTAAAGTCATTATTGTTAGCATAGACATTTATTATGACATTTTTATCAATGAGCTGCTGCTTGTAAAAGCTGCTGTTACGTGAATTTTAAATTCATCCTCAGTTCCGTGTGCCAGGTCTTGGGTGCTGGTGAAGAAAGGAGCAATTGTGTTGTATGCCATTTTTGAACAATAGTTGATTGGCTGTTTGAGGAGTGGGAAGAGGGGAGGAATTGTTGAGGAGAAAACCTGCTTGTTGCTATAGCAGGATGAAAACTTGCAAGATTGTGTAACCAAACTTCTGCAACTTTAAAGAGAATATTTGATATATCTGGTGAGAGGAGGGGAGCTGCAAGGCTTGTATTGGGGAATTCCATCAGCTTTTCTTACTTTGTCTCTTTTAGTTCAGTCAGGCTATATCCCAGTGACCAGTTATTCTTTGAGACTCACTATATTTAAGGTTACATCGTCTTGAATTACAGCATCAGAAACATACTTAAAGCTTGTTGGAAGCTTAGTGGCCCCCAAAAGACATCAGCTAAATGTTCAAACTATATTCTTCAGTTTTGCTGAGTTAATGCGCAGACCCTCACTATAAGGAGAGACGTGGTCCCTCAGAAAGCTTTCAGCATACCTACAGCTTTTCCAGTTACATTTGCAATTTAAAAATAAGCTTAGACGTACAGTCTTGAGGTGACAAAGGCAAAAGAATGACAATTATTATACAGCTCTCATGACCTACTAGTAGCATCTCAATCACAGGAACATGTGATACTTGACATATCTTATAGTCGCTTCACTACATTCACCAGCTGGCATTGTATCCATTGGTTCTCTCAGGTCTGACCAGTTTGCCAACTTATTCTCTTGCTTTCCCCAGACCCTGAATAGCACAATCACTGCTCAGTCAGTGAGATGGAGGTAGAAAAGCTACACTTCTAATGTGCTTAAATAATAGCAGTTAGGAAATTCTTCTTTTCTCTTACTAACAACTTTCTAAAGCAATAGCAGGGAGCCTAAACTGATAGACTAATTCTTGCCTGGTTAATTAGCAGAAATTTGCTCTGCTTCAACTGCATAACATCTGGGAGTTTTCAGACGAAGAAACCAAAGCTTACATGAAAATAATTCAATTTACTGTTCAACAAAAGAAGAATTCACAAATTACTCTTTCATTAAATAAGCATGTCATATCATGCCTGAGTCTGGCAAGGATTTAATACCTTCTCAAATTAATTCACATAGAATCATTATCTCATGATGTCTTACTTTTTTATACAGCAACATTGCCTGTATTCCTTGCTAGCTTCAAAAAGAGAGAGAAGGATTTAAAATGAGGGCTTTTTTTATATTAAAGGGGCTTTCATTTGTTGGACTCTCTTTGTTGGTCTGGAGAAAGAAAGCCAAACAGAATTAGTTCAAATAACTACTTCAAACAGAAATTTTAGCTGGAACAGATAGAATCTTGTATTAAAGCTACATGATAACTTTAATCTCTTTTGTGCACTCAGTAACATGATTATATTTTTGAACATAGAGTGCGAAAAGTGCATGGTCACCTGTAAGCAGAACTGGATTTTTGAGATTACCTCACATTTTAATAAAATAATGCATAGTTCTCGTTCTTGGTATGCATATGTGTCACAGCCAGTTCAGGGTGGCTACCATGCTTCTACTGTGTCATCACTGTGAGACTGTGCTGGCATGAGACTGGTAGGTTAATCAGAAACACTGATTATGACAGGCAGTAAACAATGAAGGGATGACAAGTTTCATATTCTGAGAACCTAGTTGAATTCCTAGGATATCATCTTTCACCAGGGAATAGCGAAGCTCTTGGGTAGTCAGTTCCAATTGTGCTTGAAAATCACTTATGGTGCCGCTCTTTATATTGGTCCTGCAAAGTTTGAGGTATCTCTGTGACTTTTGACCTCAGGAAGTTTTGGTGAGTGACTTAGAGAATGAGCACCATTGGTCATACCTGGTTTATAATGTAAGATTTAGTAAGTACTGTGGATGAAAGGGAGTGAGGGGGTTTTATTGGATGTGTGTGTGTTAATTACAGAATATTCCATGTGAATAAGCAGAAAAACACCTGATTTGGTTTTGTGAGTGTTTTTACGACAGTATAATAAGTAGTTCTCTTCAGCTTTCTGTCTTAGATTCTGAAATTAGATTCTTACGTGATTAAGCATTAATGCATTCTATGCAAATTGTATACCAGAATTGTTTAGATCTATAGAACCATCACCAAACTTTTAGATGTTACAATGTACCTTCCAGTATGATTCTTGCAACTAATTAGTGTGAAGGATTTAACTTTAATAGTGGTATTAGCTTAAATGCTCTGTGGTAAGTTATAATGGGAGACAGGAACATCCTGCCTGATGAGACGTGTACTATCCTGCAAAACTTCCACTTGCATAGAGCTTTGCCAAATAGCACAAATACGTAGTTTGATGTTTTCTATTTGGAGAATGTCCCCTAGCTTGGACTTCAGGCAAGGTAGGTGCAATTTATCTTTTTTTTTTTCAAACAAGGTCACAAAAAAGTTTCTTCATCTGTTTTCTACTCTTTTCTCTGAAATGTATGTTTTGGATGCAGAGGTATTTAGTGATTGGGGGTGTGGTGCCCTATATGTCAGAGAAGTACTTTTTTTGCCATCTCTGTTGTTGCCATCTCAGTTTGAATTTGCTTAAGTAAAAGTTCAGCATAGTTTTACTGTGTAATAGAATTATAATAACAGAGGAATAAAGAGTGTGTGAGGTCCAGCAGTTAAGGCAGGAGGCCTCAAACTCTGGAAGCATCTGGAAATGACAAATTCAGTTGTTCTAGTAAATTTAATCTAGATAATCACTTGTGCAATATTTATGAGAAGTTGATGTTTTACAGTATTTTCAAATGTGATTTTAAGTAACACGGAGCATCACTGAGGATACTGTTGGTCCCCCAAAGTTTGAGGTAGGCAAAACTAACTGCAAATGTTAGAAGTTGCAAAGAAGAAGGTTCTAGCAAAATAAATAACTAGATTATGAGAATATTCACAATTAAAACACCAGTAGGTCTAACTGGCCTTTAGCAATGTAAAATCTGCACTAAAATGGATTTTCATATTCTCCATAATGAGTTTCTCCCTAAATCTTTGAAACTACTAGCATCTTTGAGGGTTACTTGTCCTGGGAAGAACAAAACCAAGGTAGATGTTCGCTTTCAAAACCTGCCTCAAAATGCCGGTCAATATTTGCTACACATTTATAATTTGACACAGTGAAGGATTAATGAGATCATTAACAGTGGACTAGGATGACTCATTTCCCTGTCCTCCATGACTGCTGCTGCTGAGCTCTTTACTTCTCCTGGCTGCCCAAAGGAGAAACTCTTGACATGTTCTGAGCAGGCTTCCAGGGAGTTGGTGGAAACCAACCCATTCTTTTACAGTCCCCGAGGGTGACCAAAGAATTCTTCAAATCTCACAAATTTTCTGTGTACTGCCAGCACCCATTTGCATAGCTGTTAATCATTAGACTCCATAAACATCAGGAAATCTGTTGGTATCATTCACAATCTCTTACTTTCCACAGGCAAAACTTTTGGTATCGCTAAGATCAGGATTTGACTTTCATTGACCTGTGTAACTTACATACAATGTTTCAGATCCTATGGTAAAGTGAATGGTATCTGTTATATTCCAATCCCTTTCCAGGTTTCCTGTGGCTAGTAGGATGAAAATAAGTTCCCATAGGTTTTCCAACTATTCTTCTCTGTAGCAAAATTATGCCTTACTTTTATTGCTGTGGGAAATTCTTTCTTCTTTCCACTGTTGTATGTTAAGGAACATTCTAGTACTGTTATGACTAGAGAGCAGACTAGAAATGTGTATGATGAGAAATCACTTTTTATATCTTGTTGCGTGCCTGAACTCTGCTGATCTATTATACATCTGTTCTGTTCAAAGGCTGATTGCAGCAACTATTATTAAAAATAGATTAGGAAATAGTATGGGATTAGTCCATGTCTACATGTTAATTTATGTTATGCCACAAAATAAATTACAGGGCATTGTGACCGTACTTTGAACATGAGTGTAGGGAAAATATTCACGCTGTCCTCAGCCTGTTCACCTGAGTGAAAAGCAGTTGCTTTAGACTTGTGTTGCATCTTAGAGGAAGACCTTTTCTTGTTCAGCTTTATGAATAAAAAAATGATTAAAGACGAAACAGTTCTTTTTTTTTTTTTTTTTTGTCCTTGTCTTGAGTCTTGGTTTTAGGGTATTTGTCTGAATTGCCTAAGGTTCTATTTGGCTACGTTGTACTTCCAGCTTTACTGATAAAGAGTGGCCTGAAACAAATATGGTCACTTTACTAAGGATCAAAAGTTGGCTAAAAACAGATTTACATAACAAATTTTGGGGGAAAAAAAGGAGAAGAAAAAAAGCTTATTAGAAAGTTGATAGAGATGTGGGAGTCTATTAACAGCTGGAGAATACTTTTTGTCTTTGTATGGATTCACACAGAGCAAAAATGTTGGTGGTCTGACATCCCAGAGTGGCTTTGAATTGTCTGAATCACAGAGCTGCATCCTGATGGTGCACTCTCATTGCATACTGACATCTGTGCTGGGAAAGAACTTTCTCTCCCTTGTAGCAATTTCAGTTTGTACATTTTTGTTTTCTTCTTCTGCTGAAGTTTTTGTTCTTACAGACATCTACAATTGAGATTGCCTTCTTCAAGAAGACAGGCACTGTTTTGCAGGTGCAGTAGGTCACTTATTTCTGTATGAGAAGCAAGTATTCACCAAATGGAAAAGGAATGTTAAATCCTATCTAGTGTCTCTAGGGGCCTTTGCTATAACTGAAGTCCCTCCCGTGTCAATGCACAAGAGGATAGTAACACAAGCAGCAGTTGCAGATGTGTACTGTTTGTGTACACCTTTCCTTTATATACATAACATCTAAACCCTTTAAAATAAAGATGTGAATCCTTATAAAACAAGCAAGTGAGTAGCCACTGAAAGAAAAGCCTTTCTGAAATAAGATGATCAACCAGTGCCATGAATTCTTTGTATTCAGTTCTGTTCAGCTCAGAACTATCCTACCTGGGATGAAACAATACATATCCTGTGTTTTTCCCCACCATAGATCAGTCCTAGAATGAGTGAACCAGGAATGGCACACACAGAGTAAATGCTTCACTAACCATATGTTCTTCTAATCTCTCTGGGTGTAGATGAGACATTGTGTTTTCAGGGCAGATTTCCAAATTTATGCTGGGAGAGAGTGGAACCCAAAACATCCTTTTTCCAGAAACTGTGATTATTTTTTTTCCCCTCTTATGCTTATCACCTTGTGTGACGTGACACAGTAGGTGATCTGTCCTTCCACAAAGTCATGAGAATTGTTACTCACTGCTTTGTTCACAAGGACTTTTCATGTGTACATTAGTATTGCCACCAAATTCTTGTCAGCGTGCTCAGGCTAAGAGCGTATGACTGTTGATGTCTGGCAAAAGTCCTACAGGATTTGCTTCTAAAAATTGATAAGCCCACATAAGATGAGGAGAGATCAGCCCAAAGAGGCACAGTGATAGTGCCCTCCTGAATAAAGCTTTTTTCCTTAAAACTTACAAGGAATAGGTTTTGGGTCTCTGCTGCTACATCTGTCTTGATAATATTCGCAGATCTTCTTGTCCATTTTTTTTTTTTAAACTTTATGAACCCATGCCTTGCCTTTTCTTATCCAGGAAATTGAAACTTAGGTTATTTGATTCAAGTTTTCCTTTGGAGTTGGCAGTAATTCTAAGGCTGAGGGCCAATTCATCGTTCCCATGCTGGATGCTCATATGCCATTTCAACCCTTGATGCAGTTAAACTTTGTAAAACTGTTTAGGCTAGGTTTTTCCCTTATTGTCAAATAATGCTTCTTAGAACCCATTTACAAATTCTTTTTTTCAGTAAGAGCTTTTCAGAGTGGTGAAAATGCATTTATACATCTATGCTTACATTTTAATGCATATTTTTTAATTACAGAAATCAAGTATGATTACTGAAAATTTCCTCAATGAAATTAAGTAAATGTGTCATCACAGGGTCTCTGAATGCTCAGAGGCAAATTCATTAAGATTTCTTGAACCTTAGGGACAGGTGGTTTTGTTTTGTTTTTTCTGACAATGGCCAAAGAGTTAGGGAACCAGAGGTTTCACTTAAATCTCTTAGCTTTATTTTTTCTGTTAATCAGTAATTCTCAACCTCTCTCTGGTTTCTTTCTCAACCTTTGCTCTTTTATTTATGAACTAGCCTATGAGAAAATAGTTAGGATGGTATTTAGTCAAAAAAAAGAGAAGCCTTAGGGGAGTTCATGATAGTCTTCCCATTTGTAATAGTTGCTATAAAGAGGATGTACAGGATGTTCAGCACACACATTCAGACTTTTGTGGTCTTCCGAGGGTAGGAATTTTGCCTAAGTGATCTCCTGACCTCCCTGATGAAGCGTTTTCCCTGGGATTTTGTCTCTTTAAGTTTTTCTCTGAACCTTGAATCACCTTGATGGGAGAAGGTTGCATTCACATCTAGTGGCTAAGAAACACATTTTGCAGCTGTACTGGCACAGAAACAACTTTCATCAGTATAGAGCTTTACTGGTCTGCTTTGTTGAGTGTGTAGTCACAGAATCACAGAATGATCAGGGTTGGAAGTGACCTCTGGAGATCATCTAGTCCAACCCCCTGCCAAAGCAGGTTCCCCTAGAGCACATATTGCACAGGGTCGTGTCCAGGTGGGTTTTGAATATCTCCAGAGAAGGAGACTCCACAACCTCCCTGGGCAGCCTGTTACAGTACTCTGGCACCCTCAAAGTAAAGAAGTTTTTCCTCATATTGAGATGGAACTTTTCATGTTTCAGTTTGTGCCCCTTGCCCTGTCACTGGGCACCACTGAGAATAGTCTGGCCCCATCCTCTTGACACCTGCCCTTAAGGTATTTGTAAGTGTTGATAAGATCCCCCCTCAGTCTTCTCTTCTCCAGGCTAAACAGACCAAGCTCCCCCAGCCTCTCCTCATAAGGGAGACGCTCCAGTCCTCTGATCATCTTTGTAGCCCTCTGCTGGACTCTCTCCAGTAGTTCCTTATCTTTTTTGAACTGGGGGGGGCCCAGAACTGCACACAGTACTCCAGGTGTGGCCTCACTAGGGCAGTGTAGAGGGGGAGGATAACCTCCATTGACCTGTTGGCCACACTCTTCCTAATGCACCCCAGGGTAGCATTGGCCTTCTTGGCCACAAGGACACATTGTTGGCTCATGGTGAACTTGTTGTCCACCAGAACTCCCAGGTCCTTCTCTGCAGAGCTGCTTTCCAGCAGGTCAGCTCCCAGCCTGTACTGGTGCATGGGGTTATTCCTCCCTAGGAGCAGGACCCTACACTTGCCTTTGTTGAACTTCATGAGGTCCCTCTCCGCCCAGCCCTGTAGCCTGTCCAGGTCATGCTGAATGGCAGCACAGCCTCCTGGTGTATCAGCCACACCTCCCAGTTTTGTGTAATCAGCAAACTTGCTGTGAGTGTACACTCAGTCCCTTCATCCAGATCATTGATGAATAAGTTAAACAGGACTGGACCCAGTACTGACCCCTGGGGAATCCCACTAGCTACAGGCCTCCAGCTAGACTCAGCACCACTGACCGCAACCCTCTGGGCTCTGCCATTCAGCCAGTTCTCAATCCCCCTCACTGTCCACTCATCTAAGCCACACTTCCTGAGCTTCCCTATGAGGATGTTGTGGGAGACAGTGTCAAAAGCCTTGCTGAAGTCAAGGTAGACAACATCCACTGCTCTCCCCTCATCTACCCACCTGGTCATGTCCTCATAGGCGGCCATCAGATTAGTCAAGCATGATTTTCCCTTGGTCAATCCATGTTGACTACTCCTGATAACTTTCTTTTCCTCCACATGCTTAGAGATGGCATCCAGGATGAGCTGTTCCATCACCTTTCCAGGGATGGAGGTGACGCTGATCAGCCTGTAGTTGCCTGGGTCCTCCTTCTTGCCCTTTTTGAATACTGGAGTGACATTGGCTTTCCTCCTGTCCTCAGGCACCTCTCCTGTTCTCCGGGACCTTTCAAAGGTGATGGAGAGTGGCTGGGCAATAATATCTGCCAGCTCCCTCAGCACTCGTGGATGCATCCCATCGGGGCCCATAGATTTGTGCGTGTCCAGTTTGTCTAAATGATCTCTAACTTGATCCTCCTCAACCAAGGGAAAGTCTTCCTTTCCTTAGTCAGGAAAAGGGAGATGAGATCTTTCCATAGCTGGTTGTGATCAGATAAATAAGCATGTGTGTTGTTTAAAAATCTGTATTCCCTTTGCAGTGCTGGTCTATCATACTTTAATACTTTTTAGTCTAATGATTTTAGACAAACAATTCAAAGCATTTAGTCAAAGGGTTCTCAAAAAAAACCTCAACAGCAGAAAAAGAACTTTTCATCCTCCTCTTCCTCTGCTCTCCTCTTTTAGCTCTTTATCTCAGTCCCCACTCTGCACCCAGGCAGAGCCCCAAAATGAATAATAAGTATCATTGTGGGTATGACACTTCCATGGCTTTAGAAAGACTAGGTAGAATTACAGCTTTGATTGGAAATTGCTGCTGCTCTTTTATTGGTGTTTTTTAAAGTTATGTATTATTCAGTCTTAATGGCATTAGGTGTTTCATCTACTAAAAATAATGCTTTATTACTTTTCTGCAATTTAGAAAGGTTATCAACAATTGTGTGTTGCTTCCCTTCTTTTCTATATATATTTTTTAATAGCCGAATTTAGATTGCAGAGGCGACATTGAGACTAACTGGCATGAAGACAGATTCTGATAGCATCACAGTGTGGTATAGGTGAAGATTTAATTTAGTCTGGCTCCTAGTGTGAACAGATTCTCATCTAATGTCATCTCTTTGCTCCTGACATAAAATAATAGCGATTGCTATTTACATCTCATTTTCAAGCCATAAAATTTCTATGCTAGTACTAAAAAGGGAAGAAAGGTACAGGATAAAGATAGCATCCTTGCTGTAGTTGAATTGTTTCTGGAAGAACAGAAGTAGGTGTTGGGGACTTGATTTTCATCCTGCTCTTAAAAATTAATAAATAAAGGTAAGATAAGGCTTGTATCTTTAAGTCACCTAGTTAGTGTAGCAATATATGTTCATCTATGTTGTGAAGCCCTCCAGTTTCTAACTTAAATGAATCTGCTGCAGGAATTTAGGATGTGAAACCTGAGTTTTGCAGAGTTATAGGTCCTTGTTAGAGAAGTTACACCTAGCTTATACTTGTAAGTAATATTGTGTCTCGATTTTTTTTTTAAACATATAGTAGAATCACAAACACATTTTCCCATCTTCTAGTTCCTTCTTTCTCCCTGCAGTGATTTTCTCCTTGAAGTCCTTCTTGACAAAGTCACAAAATGTATTCTGTCTCTCTCTCTCTTTTTTTAAATAAGCCATACTGTGCTCCATTTCTGGCAGTCAAGTTTCTAGTCTTTCCAGGTTTTTGATCAGTTATTTGGGAACTCCGCTGCTGGTTTTGTTAAGTAGTATTTGTATCATCTTCTCCTTACTGCTTATTGGGATTCGAGTTTTATATGCATGGGATCTTTAATCACTATTTTTTGGCATCTTAACATCTTGAATTAATTTAAGCAGATGAAAGAGATCAATAGGTAAGGTCTTAAATATTCTTGATAGCCAGATGCTCCTGTATTTTGCATGCAGAAATCTTCCAGCTGCTGTCAGGTTGACAAATGAACTGAGTTTTGAATGTGTCCCCTGTTTACTTTAATGGCCGAGCGTTCAGGTATTCCAAACCCCACATGCTGTCTGCATTGAAGTGCACAGGCCTAATAGCAGGGAAGGTTCATATGTATTAGTTTAGTATATAGTACATTTCTGTTTTCGTGCTGACAGAAATAGTTAATTTGAAACGTTTGTAAGTATCTTCAGACTCCAAACGCAGAATCTTTTAACTGCTTCAGACTTGTCAGGGGGCAGTTGGGGGAGAAGGAGGAACAGCTTGTTTTGGTAGCTGGCTTTTGAACCCTAGAATTGAAAATGTAATTCTTTGTCACCTGTGTTACCTAGAATTATTTTTTGAATTTGCTATAAATCAAAACTGTCTCGCCTTAGCATGTATACAGCAGATAGTTAGTCTTAGATATTTTTGCATTATTCCATTCCAACCTTTGTAAACAACAAGCTTAAAAAATCTGTAGCAGTTACTATATTCTCCGATGTTATTTATGGTAAGGACTGGTATCAAAATACACACACTGCTGTAGGAAGGTCCCACACTCAGAATGTAGAGTACCTGTTGTCACTGTAAAGCCTCGAGATTGTTGACACATAAGTTGGAAGGTAATGCAGCACGTGGGAGCGAAATTTAAAAGACATTATAAACTATGTTATCATCAAACTACCAGAATAATTGTTGTAAAATTCAAGATGTTAGATATCAAAGATTTTATTGTTGCTTAATGACTTAGAAATACAAAAATGGGGAAATCCCATGGGTCTAAGCACAGCCAAAATCTCTGCCAAGGTGCAATTTGGAAAGAAGCCATTTAACCTCCAGGAAAAAAAAACCTGCCAGAAGCTCGGACTAATAACAGAGTGTTCAGACTCACTGCCTAAATAAACAGACTTTATAGTCTATTGGATGATGACAATACATAAACATACATTAATAAATCCCAATAATGGGATAATACCAACATCTTGGTCCTACATATGATTGAAAATAAACAGAGCACTTAACATAAGGGAGCAGAAAGAAACTATCCAGCCAGTATTACTGTTTTTGCTAGCCTGACTTCCTAGGGAAAACAGATCTATGCAGTCTTGTCTTGCTGACTGTCCTCATTTAGTACATTCAGAACCCACTGGCCACATTCAGCCAGACTTAAACAGAGGCATAACTTGTCTCTAAGATTATTAGATTTTTCTAGGTTTGCGAAAAAGCTGATCGATAAGGGGAAGAGAAATGGAACAGTCCCAGTTTGTGTCTCCTGCATGAAAACTTTTGTATTATTACTCAACTTTGGGGGGTGTGGTGGGTGGGAGTGGGGAACCATTAAATGCCCTGAGAGCAGAAAAAGCTTCAATTGCATCTTGCAATCAGCTGAGACAGAAATCAGTTGGAAGCCCGGCCTCACTAACTCTTGTGTTTGCAAAACTCCTGATTTAGTTATATCACCATGATCCTCAAAATTTCTGCTCACAGCACACAAATTTGGAAACTGTTTACTTTTCCCAATAAATTTTTCTCTCTCTTAATTTCTTTTGTATAGTGTAGTTTTTTGTACTTACACCTATTACTGCTTTTCCAGTGTCGTCATAGCCATGTACATCTAGGCTGAATTCTTCTGCCATTGGCAATGCAAACCACTATCATAGTTCACTTTTGTCCTGTATTGCAATTAGCAGTGTCATTTTCTTTCATTATATGACAAGCTTACATTCAAGTCTTTTTCTCATCAATAAAAATGTGTAGCTTAAAATCTCCAGATTTCAGTTTTGAAACAGAATTTGTGACTATAACTCATGCTGATGTCTTCTGCGGAAGGAAGAGGAAGATTGGATTCTGATGTACAGCGATTTTCTTGGTAAAGTTTTTCTGTGTCTGTCATTGTAATGCTAGTTGTTGTCAATGTGTTCCAGACTTTCTAACATGGAGGATGTATTGCTTTGCTTCAGGTTACTAGCACAGTCTTGAAAAAAAATTTCTAAAAAAAAATACTAGCTAAAGAGAAAGCATGAGAGGGAGAGATGAAAGGGAAAAGGCTTTACATTTTGTCTGTTGTGTCAGATCTGCCAAAATCCTTGGATTGCAAAGTTGGCAATGATTTCTTTTGGTGGCTTCTTAATTTCTCTTGAGATGCAATATATACTCTTACTGAAATATCTTTTATTGGTAGCAGGGCCTAACAGGGGTTTATGAGTAAGAGATGTAGATTGTCCATGGACTTGCAAAGTTTATCATTTAAACTAAGAAAAATTGGGAAAAATGAAATAGTCCCATAAAATACCCTTACTGCACCTGCCCTTGCAAAGAATGGCTGAATGTTGCCATTAGGTTCTATATATTTCAATGAAATTGAAAGTTGCTGCTGCCACGTGGACACCTTCCTGGTGGTTCCCAGCTGCAGCAGCACTGGACACTACCTTTTCACATTTAATGCTTTGTCTGGACCCAGGAAAGTAGCTGTGAATTTTTGTAACAGAGTTTAAGGAAGGGATTCCTGTTCCTCACTGTGTAAGAGGTCACAATTCTAAGTTACAATTTTAAAAATGCTGTCAGGGCAGGTAGGACTTCAGTTTCTGGATGAGTGTTTGAGGCCAGAATTTTCTTTTTTGAGCTAATCACACTTTAAAACAAAAAAATGCTAATAATTGGCAGCAGTGCTAACAGATTTGAGCCAAGCAGAAATAACCAGTTTTAAAGGAGTTTCCTTTGAACATTTCTTTACAAAACCTTCAGGCATCAGAGCTATGCTGATAGTGGAAGTCAAGTATAAAACATTCTGCCTTGTTGCTTTTCTATAAAGAAACCTAAAGCAAATTAGTAGATGTAAATCAGCAAGTTCGCTGATGACACAAAACTGGGAGGAGTGGCTGACACAACAGAAGGCTGCGCAGCCATTCAGAGAGACCTGGACAGGCTGGAGAGTTGGGCGGGGAGAAATTTAATGAAATATAACAAGGGCAAGTGTAGAGTCCTGCATCTGGGCAAGAACAACCCCATGTACCAGTACAAGTTGGGGGCAGAGCTGTTGGAGAGCAGCGTAGGGGAAAGGGACCTGGGGGTCCTAGTGGACAGCAGGATGACCATGAGCCAGCAGTGTGCCCTTGTGGCCAAGAAGGCCAATGGCATCCTGGGGTGTATTAGAAGGGGTGTGGTTAGCAGGTCAAGAGAGGTTGTCCTCCCCCTCTACTCTGCCCTCGTGAGGCCGCATCTGGAATATTGTGTCCAGTTCTGGGCCCCTCAGTTCAAGGAGGACAGGGAACTGCTAGAGAGAGTCCAGCGCAGAGCCACAAAGATGATTAAGGGGGTGGAACATCTCCCTTATGAGGAGAGGCTGAGGGAGTTGGGTCTCTTTAGCTTAGAGAAGAGGAGACTGAGGGGTGACCTCATTAATGTTTATAAATATGTAAAGGGCAAGTGTCATGAGGATGGAGCCAGGCTCTTCTCAGTGACATCCCTTGACAGGACAAGGGGCAATGGGTGCAAGCTGGAACACAGGCTGCCCAGAGAGGTTGTGGAGTCTCCTTCTCTGGAGACATTCAAAACCCGCCTGGACGCGTTCCTGTGTGATATGGTCTAGGCAATCCTGCTCCGGCAGGGGGATTGGACTAGATGATCTTTCGAGGTCCCTTCCAATCCCTAAGATTCTGTGATTCTGTAAATAAGATGTTACTACCAGTTTATTCAGTTGTATAACTTGCAGGACCCCTAAATCAGTTTGTTGCTGGCTTCACATTTTAACCCAAGAGAATATGAAATTCAGCTTTCATGGCAAGAATAATTGTAGGTGACATTCAGAACTTCTGAAGGAACCCACCAAGAGCTAGGGGCCAGCCAAGCTTTTCTCCTCGTACTTAATACAGCAAAACGCAGCAGCCATGGCCAAAAGTAACTGCTGGAAAGGATACACTGTGGAAATCTGCAAGCTTTTGAGGATTCATAGAAAAATTGTTTGCTGAATATGACTAGAAGATGAGTGAGCCATCTGTCTTGTTGCTGCTTTTTTAAAAAAAAAAAACAGCTATCCCTGTTCTCATCTTTTTTTTCATCCTAATGATGTTCATCTATATATCAGAACTAAAAGTGAGATAGATTCCTTACTTCTGCATGTGTTTGAATACAATTCAAGATGGAAGAGTAGTCTGAGACACAGAAAAAGGATCCGTTCCCAGAAATAATGATCTCCTAGTGCTTCTACAGTGTTCATAATTTCCCTCAGCATTAGTGAATTCACAGCTTCTGTAATATGTGACTTTTAGAAGAAGATGAAGTAAAATGTAATTGAAGTTTAAATAAAGTCAATGCTAAAGCTTACAGCTTTGTGTGCTAATGCAGCAGCAGTCTGCATTTTTTTGCAGCACACACTTCAGTGCTACTGTAGTCAGATATCTGCCATTGGAAAATTTTACAGATTTCGCAGGTGGAATACCTAGCTTTAAATTTTCTTAACAGCTTTTGTAAGTGAACCTCATGCCTATTATTCAAATGACTAGTTGAAAAGTGAAAGAGATGTATTGTTGATAAATATTGCTGTGTGGTGTGAGGCATTGGTTTTACATATGATTCTGGCAACTGGTAGATTTCAAATGGGAGAAGCTTGTCAAGTTCAACACAGGATAATCTTCAAGCTGCAGGTAGCTTGGATGAAGCCACAGGATGAAATAAAAACAAGAATTACTTCTCTTAAAAGTGATCCATTTGCATTCACCAAATGTAAGAAAACAGTGACAGTTTTTTCTCTGATGTTGACAGTGCAGTTCAGTGCCACCAGCTAGAGCTTTGCTTACAAATAGAGTGCTCACATAATACAGCACTTGCAATTTTTCTTATTTGTAGATATAGCTTTTTGAATAGAGAACACTTCAATAATGGTTTTCAAGCTCACATAAATGAAGGATGAGATCCTTTCCTTTTCAATTTCCAAAGTTGCATTGTTATTTATTCATATTAGGGTAGCATCTCTTATAGACCCTGCTGTGCCAGTCACTATGCAAACTCAGTATTAACTAGTCTGTCCATTTCCTGAGAAACAGTAGTCTAAAGTACTGCAGTGGAACTGCTTTGCTTACTCGTTGCCCAGGGTAACTTCCTTATTTTTAATGAACTGTATTAAAATAGGACCTAGAAATCTTAATCACAGAAGAACTGGGTAACAGCCCTTGCTACAGGACTGTCAGGACACAGTGAGCACTGGCTGCTCCTTAAGGCCAGCAAGCTGAGGGGATCACACAGCTCACGGGGCAGGGCAGGGTCCTCACCAGCCAGGACCCACTGCCCACAGTGCCAGAGCAGGGCAGGCCCAGAGGCTGTGGTCAGGCTCAACCATGTCCAGATCATCACGCAAACTTACAGTGAGGAAGCAAGTCCAAGGTCAAGCTGGCCCAGGGTTTGGGATGGACAGGGTCCATGGCTGTGGCAGAGGTGGAGACCAACAGTATGACACCCTCACACAGGGAGAGAGTGGTAGCCCTGGGCTGGCCTTAAATAGAGTTCCTGGGCCTGTAGGTAGAGGTGCGTGTGGAGGCCCCAGGTGAGGCTGGTCAGGTTTGTTAAGGCCTATTAGTGCACTAGGGGCCCTGACAAGACCTCTTTCGGTATTTGAGGAGGGAAGCTAAGAGTGGTTGTAAGATGTACTTGGAGATGCTGTAGAGACCTAATGTAGTAAAAAGCAGAGAAAATAATGTTTTCAGAAGCCAGCTGTGTGAACAGCTGCATCTTGTCTGATTTTATCTTTTTAATAAAAAGATCTGAACGCTACATAAGTAACGGAAATTGCTGCAAACCTTCCATGTATATACAATCAGTATGTTGCAGGAGCTGTCACGGTAGATACTGAAAAAGGATAAGAAAAAGAATGTCGAGAAGTGGCGTTGCAGACAAGCCTGGAAGGTTTTTTTTTTTATTTTGTCTGTAATGCAGTGTGAAAGATAGCATGAAGGTGTTTGTGGAGGAAAGCGTAAATAGGCAATGGAAATGGATGTTGCTAGCTGAGTGAGGTATCACGCTGTACCAATTTACATGCATGTATCTTGTTTAGGACGTGATGAATAAGGGGGGCAGGTGGACATTTAAGAGGTCTGATACATTATTGTTACTGACAAGGAAAATAATTATTAATGGTAGCATTTTATGTTGAGAGTTATGTTCTGGAAGAACTGCCTGGTAAGTCATCACAGCATTGCTGGTAGAGGTTAAGCATCTGGACAAGACGTTCAGTGGTTGACCAAGACTATTTTGAAATCTGCTTTGTTTCTTTGGAGTGCAACAGAAATTTCCAAGCAAATGAAAGCTACTCCATGTTCTTTCCTCCCACCCACAATTTACATGCTTTTCTCCAAAAGACCTCTTGGTTGTCTTGGAATAAAGAGCATTTCAGCCTTGTAGCTCAAATACAGGACAGATGGTGCCCTTGCAGAATTTAAATAAGATATCAGCATGTAGTCACCTGTAAGTGCACTGGTTAGAGCAGTTCTGCAGTGCAGTCACTGGGATGTCAAAAACAGGAAAGAGAAATTTTACTTCAGCAAATGCTGCGTACAACAGTTTTGCGAATTGGTTAATGCTGTTCTTCGGCTGGCTGCAGTGCACCTGGCAGAAAATTATTAGAGTGAGACACAGGCACACCAAAGTACTGTGAGTTTAAAAAAAAACATAGTTGGTTTCAGCACGTAGTAGGTTGAGGGAATTACAGGGAATTTAATATATCCATAGCTGGCAGGTTTAATTTGTCAGCTTTTAGCATGGCTTTAGATGATAATGGACCTCAGTACGAATTTAAAAAATATACTACCTTTATCAACACCAAGGACTACAAAAATATGAATACTCAGTTTTCTTGAAGTAAATTGGTTGGTAAAAAGTAAGAGGTTGTCAGTTGCAGTCTGTTCCTAAGTTGAACACAACATGGAGAATGTGCGCATACATTTCCCTTTTCATTTGTATTACTATTGTTATTATCATTTAAACATTACATTAACATATTGCTCAAGTGAATCATTGTTTCAAGTACTGAATTCCATTTTATTTTTTCTTCTTAAAAGGGGCAGAAAGGTGAAGAGCTTGAAAAATAATTTAGATGGAACAGGATTATTTAGGCTGACATTTTAGGAAAAAATGGTGAAATTTTCACTGTTAACCTAGGAAATACTGTAGGAGTTCAGAGAATTAGGCATCCAAGTATGAGGTAATCACAAAACACTACTTAAATAGATTGGAGCAAAGGACCTCACATTACCAGAAGAGACCATTTTTTAAAGAAAGAAGTGAAGCTTTGCATGAGCAAGGAGAATATAGAAGGGAAAGAACACTGCAAACATTGGTAAAGTTTTTAATAGTTTTTGCAGTGAGAACGAGATAAGTAAATGGAAAAATCTATGAACTGATAAAGGGAGTCACACAGGGAAACAGCACTTGACAACACAGTGTTTGAGTTTAAAATATTTGAGTGAGAGGAATTCACACTTGTTTTAGTCAATGTTTTTCAGATCTGCTGCTGTGTTGCATCTCTTGAGATTCAGCAATAAAGATTCCGTTTTGGGGAGTTATACCATCCCAGATCCTGACTGATTGCTACCAAGGGTTGTTCTCATTTAAGGTGGTATCCTCCAAGATGCCAATGAACCAATATGCAGCTATAGATAATCCAAAGCACTTGATATTGCACATTAATCTATCTCCTTTCCCTTCTCCCGTATCAGTACTGACAAATTGATGAAGCTTACCAAAGCACATCAGAAGGAAAGAGACCATGCCATCCCTGTCAGAACACAGCAGAATTACTTTTTTGATTTTGCTTTTCTGTCGTGACCAGTGGGCTCACACACAGATACAACTACAGAAATACAACCTCTCTCTTTATGAAGCGTAAGAACAGAAGGAGGGGGGAAAAAAAATTAATTGTCCCCGAGGTGGTTGGTTTTTATTTTGATGTGTCATGTGAAAGGCAGGAGGATTTCCAAACAGTATGCAGATGTATTGAAAAAGAAAGATTTCTGTTTGTTTTCTGTATGTATTTAGGAGGATGCTTAACTGGTGATGAATTGGCTTTTTGGGTTATGTGTGTTCCCCACCCTGTACTATGTACTAAGGTTTTCCTGGTGCAAGGGCATGTTAATGATATGTCTTACCCCAAAAATATCTTTCAGAGCGCATCTAGAGGAATTTAAAATTGGTGAGCTGATCAAGCTGAATAAAAATGAATAAACATCACTGGTGAAAGGATTAGTTTGAATTCATGAAGAAACTGTCCTGTTGTAATGAATCAAATTAGTTTAAGGATCTATTAAAATCGATAAATAGATTTTTTTATTTTATTTTATTTTAAAGAGAAAGAAGCTGGCAGTTATAATTAGCAAGGTAGAAGAGCTGAGGCTGTACCTGCATGAGCAGCTGAGCTGGCCAAACAGCTCACTGCCTTTGAAAATGAGAGGTCTCACCACCCTGCCTGCCTGCCTTGCTTCCATCCCCACGGCCTTGCCCCTTCCTTGGAGGTTGCTCTGATACCCAGGAGACCTTCCCCTTGGCAGGACCCAGTTCCTGACAGGTTCCTCTTTGTACAGGCAACTTTTTGTCAAGTTGGGGATGACACTGTCACAGTGATGGCAGTGGTCAGATGGGCACTGGAGCTCATGTGACAGCTCAGCTGTAGGAGTGCAGCTCTGAAGTGACGAAAAGGGGGCTATCCTCATTCCTGCAGCAGTGATCTGCGAGATCAAGTCATGCTGTTTCACATGGCTGTGTACTGTGCTTCAGGATGAAATGGATAATTAAAACATTTGTGTTAAATATCAAACCTGCTTAACTGTTTTACAGTAATAAACTGCTCTGACAAAATTGCTTCTCCTTTGGAGTCAGGTGTTGAAGTATAATTTGAACATGAAAAGAAACAAATAATGAACCAATCCATATTTTTAACTGTTGGTTCTCTTTTGCCCAGACTAGATGTTCTGTAAGATGGTATTTGTTTCTTTGGGGTGTCTAATTTGCAAGTGAAGATGTAAAAGTCTTATGTGCAAAAAGCTGGCTTTAAAGGAGCTGACTGGGAAGCTGATAGAGCTACAACCCTGCAACCATGGTGCTCATTAGAGGCTATGAAACCCATTTTAAGAGCTATATGAATGCTGAGGGGATATCCAGCTTTCCATTTTATCTGTATATGAAATAGCTGTTTTAAAAGGGATTTGCTTCTTTCATTGCAGCTGGTCTGTGTGGGCTGTAGCACACCCCTGATTAGATCAACTGTGTGGAAAGAGAATTGCTATGCCTTACCCAGTAGGGCTGTGGTTACTGAGTATACCCACTGCTGCAGTAAGGAGTAAGGATTAAAGCTATGTGAAACAGTTTTTGATCTATTTTCCCTAGTTTGTTTTTATCTATTTTCCCCAAAGGAAAAAAAAAAGAGCAAATAGAAAAAAAAATGGTTTGAATCAAACCAAAGGCAGTAATTTCTTCCAAAGCTTGACTTGGAGAGATCTTACACAAAGAAACAGGGAGTAACAGCTTTGACTTCTAGGTTTTGTCACAGTTCATTTTCCATGATGCCATGTATATATATTTGTTCTACCACGCTGCTGGATTTCAGTAAACAGTTGCATTTTGGTTAAGGTATAGACTGCAATTCAGGCCAGGTTGGTTGCTTTTGGGAGGAGAAATAAAATTCTGTTTCTCTCCTGTACTACTGTTGCATGGTTTGAGAATTATTATAGAATTCACATAGCCAAATTAGATGCAAAGCTAATTTCAGTTAAAAGAATTTGCATATTCAACTATATGTCCATGTACAAATGGTGAACATAAGTGGTGAATTATTGCTCAAAAATTGTCCTTAAAAAGAGGAATTATACACCTTGGAAAGTTAATTTTTATTTTAATAATCTTGTACAAATTCCAGAAAGATCTTACTATGAGCTGGAGTTGGATTTTTATTCTAGAAAGGACTTGGGTTCTTACTGCTCCAGTATTAAGTTAGGTGTATATTTTCTCAGTCTGTAAAAGTGTGTCTGTGTCAATATAGTATTTAGGTCTATTTTATGAAAATTAAACCCAAATTTTTCTTACTAGCAGCTGACATCAATCATGCCCTGCCCCCTCCTGTAACCTTTAATGCTAAACAATGTTCCAAAAGGAAAATTTATTAGATCACCTATTTAGGTTCTCTGACATCATTCTGTCATGGCAATGAAGTGATTTGAATGGAAAAATATATTACCTCTGCTTTTAGACAAAATGAGTTTATGATGATTAATGGTTTTACTGCAAGTATGAGAGAAACTGGAAATGGCTGGCCTTTTTAAAGTGAGATGAGCTGTGCTGTTTTCCTCCTTATTTTCTTCACCTATTGTAAAACGGTTTTGAGTAAATTAAAATGCACAAATTATGTCTTGTAACTGAAGTAAGCTATAAAGGCAGGGTATCCATGGTAACATCACTACCTAACTGGGACTAGAGACAAAAGGGAGAAAGCAATTACCTTGAAGCACAGAGGCTAAACTATCGTGATGGCAGGGGACCTAGAGCACGTATTCCATGAATAGTCGTAGTTGTTGAGGGAGCTAGATGTTGCGTTTGGGGAAGAGCAAGCTACGGGGTGATCACCTCCAGCTGTCCCTCCTGGTCAGCATTTCTCTGATTCTATGATACAATTGACTTTGGGCAGAGGACTTTGTATACAGAATGGTCATACAAATGGCAAAATAGTATTTTAACAGGAAAGCAAAGAGCAGATCGTCTTTTGTGATACATGCCTTAAAATGACACTTGTAACATTTCCTTCAGCTTTCCTTTATCTGTCTTTTTCATTAGATGTCATATAAATAACAAGTCATACACAAAGGCCTAAACTAGGATGAGAAGATGATGCTGAATAAGAACTCTGAAATATTTTCTTTACATATGCTAACTGAACTAAACCCCAAAGGCCATTAAGGCAAAAGCTGTTCAACTATGGAAATACTTAAATTTAGGAAAAATATAAAGAGGGGCATTTTTTCCAGAGGGCTTATGGAACAAATTCCCTCTGATAAAAAGAAGGCAAAGGTTGAGGTGAACACTGCTGGCAATTTAATCTGCGTGTGCAAACTTTGCATCAGTCACAGGCTGTAATGTTTGGGAATAAACAGAGAATAGTTTCTGTACAACAGATCAAGCACACATTGCTGTGGGACCCCAGATCCTGACCAGTGGGATGCTTAATCACAGCCTGTGATGCATGCTGGGGCACAGAGCACAGGTCTGTTGCCTCAGTGGAGCTGTGATGCACAGGAGGTCAGTGTGTTGAAATGTGGAAAATGAACTATCAGGGGAAAATGAAAACTGGATGAATTTACAGTCATGGTTTGCCCTTAGTGACATTGACTGGACAACTGTCTTTCAGGGCACGCTTGGCAATGGAAAATCACTTGCTGTTGGATTCTGTGCCTGAAAATGCATTTGCAAGTAAAAGCAAAAGTATATTGAAAGTAGTAATTAAAAATACACTTATGCAAGTCACGCTAACATTTTCAGGAAGACAGCAGTATCACAACAAGCATTTTAACTGTGTTATTTTTATTCAGATGATCAATCCATGTCTTGCATTAGGCATACACTGAATTTAGCATTCTCCTGCAGTTCTCTATATGCAATCTTGAAATTTCAGCACTATCCTTCATTGATTTCTGCTAGCAGTACAGACTCTTGAGAGCTCTTCAAGATAGAACCATCTTCCCTGAATTACACAGTTGTTTATCAGGAGCCATGTACTGTTGTTCTCCTATTCTTTGTTTAATGGCTTGGCTTCTCCTCTGGTACAGGTTATTGATGTTCAGTTCCCTGCTGCGTGTCATTTCTTCATCTGGCTATTTGTTTTCTAACATGAATGATTTCCTTGGAGGAACAGCTAGAAAAGAGTGGAAGGAGGTTTAACACATCAGTAGACAGTGCAGATACAAAAGGATATTTTGTTCTCTGGTGTACCTCTGCTTCAGCCTCCATTTGCTGCCATCAACAGCAATTGTTAGTGACTGAGTGTATATTTGTAGTGTTGTTTTTTGTTTTTTATTTTTTTTAAACTAGAGTCAAATCTGTATTGAGCTAAGTCATCACTTGGATGTAATTTCCACCCTTCTCTTCCCTGTCCTGTCCTATGATCAGGCGGTCTCTATTAGACCCTTCATGCTGCCGATGTTTAAAGCCTCCCAGGGAGCTATATGACAGCAGGTGTGTTTCAGTGTCTGCGTGACCTGCCTGTACGCTCTGTTGCCTTTAGTACCACGAGACAGACGGGAGATGTGTTGAAATGAATCTGGAAGAAATTTTTTTCCCTAGTTTAGGGCTTTTGCAATGCTCTGGGACTTATCCAGAATCCCACATGCTATGGCAAAATTCAGCCAGCCAGATGGTCGCATGATTTCTCTTGTGACTGCTGCTGAGCTGGAGGCCAGCCCCTGTGAATCTCATACATCACACCAAGTTTCACTGGTTGAAACTGTCTCAAAATCCAGTTAAGACTTGCCCAGTGACAACTTGGTAGTTGAGAGGATGGGTCCTGTTGGCAGATACGTAATTTCCTTTCCAGCAATCCTGCTGCTGGCTATTAGTTTTTGATCTGCCATGTCACCTCCATTTCCTCTTGAACCATTGCCACAGGACGTTGGCAGCAAACATTTGCAAGGTTTTGAGGACAGCCTGAACTGTAGCTACGGCCAGGATGGAGGCTGGGACTCGCATCCCACAGGACCGTTCTCAGCCAGCGCGCACAGGGATCTGGCACCCAGGCTCCCCTCATGTGAGAATGCCGGTGCTTGGCTAGGCTGGTTGCACGTATGTAATGATGATGTCCTGGTTACGTCCTAAATGAGCTACACTGTACCCCTCGTGCAGTGTTAAAAGAGTTGCTGTCGTGCTCAAGGCTTAGAACTGTGCTGCGCTGGGCTTCAGCTTCTGGAGACATCCAAACCACTGTTTAGGAGTAGGATGCAAGACGTTTTCTGTTGATATTCTTTTTCTGAATCACATACTTGTTTCAATATCTGAAAGAAAATAGAAAAGATGGGAAAAAACCCCACATTTTGCTTTTCCCATTTGCTTTTCTGGTAAATGAGAAAATGCTTAATGAAGCCACGGAGGCAGTCTTTAATGATGGCAAATTGAATATTTTTATTACTAGATTTTAGTTTGCTTTAATTTTCTGGTTGGGGGAGTTGCTTTTTTTTTTTTAAGATGTGTTCATCTGTTCCCTATTGGGGGTCTGGGATGTGGTTGCTTTCTACCCACAGAGCTTTATGAACTACTGAAGGCTTCGTGCATATCTGTGGATGTGGGTCTGTAGGTGAGGAAAAGAACAGTGAATGGAGGTGTAGGACACATAAATTTAAAAAAAATGCAGCAAGTGGTTAAGCTGGAAGTGTGGAGCACAACAGTGGCAACAGCAAAGTGTCTGCAGGTTTTTAAATGCAGTGACACATGATATGTTTGAGAAGCATTTCCTCATGTAAAACCATAGCTGACTCCTTGCTCTGGCAACCTTAGTAGATCAACCTGCTCGTTAATTTTGCAAATATACATTTATATTTGGTTTAAGTATAATTTTGGGCATTACTCTCAAGGTTTAACAACTTCTGTTTTATGCAAGTCTTACCAGTTACCTCACTTCTAAATGTCTTTGAGGGGAACAATAACATGCCTTTTCTAACTCCCAGGAGATTTTCTTAGGGCTGTCCTTGCACTGGTTCCTAAGACGAACTCAGCTATCTTCCCATCAGAAGCAGGGCTGCTAAACGCCCTGCATGGTCTCTGACTGATAAAGAACCTGCTTCTTTCCTCTCTGGACTTTTACCTAAACAACCTTAATTACAAAATTTTGCTATCTATCTGAATTACAGAAATCTTACCAACTCCAGCATAAATATTATCTAGACATTTGAGGATGATATTGTATTATTAAATGATGCAGATATTATAGGCATTCTTAATGTAAAGGATAAGTAGCATTAATATAGCTGGAGAACTAAGTGGACCAGGTTATCACTTTTCAAGAGCCAAAAATTTGCTTCTGAGGTGAGAAGCATAGAAAAGAATAGATTGCAGCCTGCAGAGATGACAGGTCACAATATACAGAACTCTCTCAATCAAGATGGAACATTGTGGTTTGGGTTTTGTTTTCTCTGAGCCTTTATTAAAAATAGAGGCAGTGGTGAGATTATTTTAAGAGCTCTACTATAGTAATTCACTGGGTAGATATTGTATTTTCTGCACTCGTGTTCCAGGAGAATAAAACAATGGCAACAACGAAATCTCCGGAGAATGAAATGTTTTTACTTGTGATTTGTTTTAGTAATTGTGGGACTTACTTTCACCCCTGTTCAGCTTACTGTATTTCAGAAGGCTCATGTTCCGATATAAACACCTCTGCATTCCACCTCCTGTTGTCACTGTCTATGGAAAAGGAGAGGGGAAAATAAAGCTCAGAAAACTGTTTTTCAAAGACAAATATCTGCCAGACCTGATACATTTATACATATAAAAATATTTGTGTATGTATGTATGTATATACATGGAAAAAAAAAATTGAGAACATACATCTGGAATAGCTTCTGTACCTTATACTTGTTCCTTCTGGTAAGAGAAATGTAAATCTGTGTCTCCTTTCCATTGAAAAATGCTTCTAATTTCTGTTTTCTAACTAGAGAGAGCTGACAGTCCAGGGAGGTAAGTCCACGTGATGGTGACTGGTTCCTGGAAAAACAAATAAGGAAACAAGAACACTTCTAAACCACACTATTACAAAGGCAGCATGCAAGTAAAAAAATGAAGAAGACATGCCTGAGAAACTCCAACTAAAAACCTAAGCCTAAATAATTCTCCTTCACAGGGATCAGAGTAACATCGTATAGTCTCAGCTTAAATGTAGGTCAGCTGGCTTTGTGTTCAGATATATATGGGTAAACAAGGTTAATAATATGGTTGGTTGCTTATCAAGTTGTTTGCCTCAGGATGTAAAATAGAACATTTGTTTATATAACACCAGAAACATTTTGGGGAAGAAAAGCTCCCCTAATAAACACCTTATGTATATGATTACATAGTTGCATGGAAAAAAATATCATTTTGTAGTAATGTTTTCTTAACAATGTGATTCCTGCCAGAAACTGAATGTCCTATTTGATACAGCAAGCAGAGGTTAAAGCCATAAGAAGTAGTGTAGTACATTTATTTCCTGTAGTGTGTGGGAGCTTGCTTTTTTTTTTTTTTTTTTTTAAGTAAAGAAAGCTGCTGCTTCATCCAACCAACCACAGTACTGATGACAGACCCACACTGAAGCTCCCTAGAAGCTATCGGTAGTCCAGTGCCTTACCTGTGTTGGCATGATTTTACCTGCTGCAAGGGAGTCTCCTTGACGGGTTAGCAGACGTGCACAATCTCTACCTTGAACTTAGGTCAAAGATTTAGAGAAGGAAAAACAGTAACAAAGCCCAGCCAACACCACCAAACAGGCTGCTGTAGACCCAGTCAATCTATAGTCACACATAGTTTATTCTGCCAGTACCTAAACATGTAGTTACTAGAGTGAAACCTGGTGTTGTTTACAGGGTTCTTATGTTTCAGATTTTCTTGTTTTTTTCTAATACATTTGTCATCTTTGTTTTTTCCTGTATAGCAGTGCTAGGATGATGGAGGAGCATTAATCCATACATTTATGCACAGCTTTTACCCAAAGGAAATTCCAGAGGAAACCACTAAATCTTGTAGTGACATCGTTCATGTCTCTATACGAAGAGTACTCTGTCTACAACTGTGAAACAGAACAGTTGTTTATGCATAAATACCAGCATAACGAGTGGTTTGCTCTCATCGAGCACAAGGTTTCATAGATTGCTGACCTGTTCCCTCTTCAGTAGATAGTGTAGATTGAATCAATCAGAAAAGCTTGACATTATCATTTGTGAAGTGTCAGCAAAGACTATTGGCTTATTATGTGGGGCGCTCATCCTTTGGCAGAGTGGCTACAGCGATTCCAATGGCTGGTAACATCCCATGCTACACTGCATGGCAGTGTGTCAGTGGTGAATCCTGGGCCAAAGGCAGGACCAAAATCCATGGGGTAAAACTCCATAAAGATCTAATTAGCAGTGTGCTGCCCTTTGTGCTTTTGAAAATAATTTCTGTTGATTTTTAAAACATTTTCTACAAAAACAGCATAACAGTTCAAACACAGGACTTCAATGTGATGGTTAGAAACTGTTAATATACCTATGCAGGTTTCTGTTCAGTTTGATGAAATGGTAAAAGATGAGGGGAACTGGTTAAAAAAATACTCAGTTGCCTACATACCTCATGGGATTTACTGTGATGTTACTGCAAAGTAACATAGCTACCTTGCATGTCATACCTAAAAAACTGAAAATACATATTTTTGTATCTGTTGCCAAGTTCACAATGTACTTACTAGACCGTAACATAGTTGCAAGTTATTAAGGATTGAATCTCTGCATTAATTGGGTACCATACCCTTCTAGCTCAGGTTAGAGCAAAAAAATGATAATTGGTACATGGATACGAATCAGAGTTTAATATACCATGCAGCTGTTTACATCTGCTTAATTAAGCAGCAGTGCCTTCACATTAGCATTGCTATGATACCGTAAATACACACTAGAGAAAAAGGTACAATCATGTTTGCCATCCTCTTAATGTCAAATCAATGCAAGTTACATACTTTTTATTTCAGTGTTGTTTTTTAATGGTAAAAAAAGTCTTCACGTTGAAGGAGGATCTTCAGGTCTGGCACATTTGGTTTAGGTCCAAGTGCCAGGATTTTATAGAAAGACTATGCTCCTGTAGACAGACAATTGAAGCACTAAATGAAGAGCTTAATGGAAACCACTAACCTAAATATAGTTGGAAGTCAGCAGGTAAATTTCACTTTTGGAGCCTTTACAAGAGTATCACAGTCGTTTCGTACAGTAATAGAAGGCAACCAAATACCCGCCTAGAAAAACGCAGTGCTGTTTTAACACTGATGAAGTTCTAACGCTGGGACTATGTGGCATAAACTCCTTGCTTCACGTATTTACCAGCGGCTCTGGCACAGAGCTGCTTGTTTTGCTGTTTGATCAAGGATCCCCTGAAGTAACACAGACGTGCCTAAGCTGGGGTTTTGAGAGGTATGTACAACCAGGACAGGCCTTGGATTAACACAACGTATCAATGTAACAGAAAAATTGTACTGTCTGTTAGCCATCAGCATAAGAACACAACCTCAGTTGGTGCCATTTTTAATGATTAGAAATAATACATTGTAAAACAAAAAGTGAAAAAATTCCAGCGTGATACTTATAAACAAAGAACAAATAGGAAACAAAAAAGCTTCGGTTTTGCCTGATTTATAGTATTTATAATACAACAGATCATTACTCTGAGGTAATACCATAATACCTTTGTAGTCCTTCAAGGACTGCTCAAAAATTAAGAACAATGATAGTAACGCATGTTATGTTAAAAGCGGGGCTTGATTATTACATCAAGCAATCCCTCACCCTTTTTAGTTAGGGATCTGTGGTTGCAAGTATAAAATTGGAAACAGATCTATACAGCAGGAACTGCAGAACATTAGAGTCCTGCGTGGCACGTCATTAGCCTCTGTCAGTACTTAAGAGTACAGTTGATTACGTAAAAATCAGACATTTCAACAGAGAAAAGACTTTGTTCCGGAATAGCCCTTAAGAAATTTAGAATACTGTTAGTTTGCATAAAACAGCCAAACAAAAGATGAATTCAGAAGTCCAAATTTTGGCATGAGGTAAAACCATGTGCATTTATTTCATCTGCATTTTAGAATTAGTAAGCATAAAATTAAATATGTTGACTGGAATGAATTCAGTCATACAAGTGCAAGTCTTCAGCTAGAATGTATTTTATGGCAGTTTATTTAAAAAATGTACCAGTAAATCATAAAAGAGGGATCATGTCCATTTAACGTTTATTGAAGTATACAGGAGGTTTTCTTTAGAATCAAATATGAGCATGAATATATGGCCAAACGTAAAATCTATCAAATTCAGTGAAAATTTTCTGACTTTAAATAGTAGCTGTAAGAATGACCAATATATATTCTTTGTTACAACCGCCCTCACTCTACAAGTAAAAAAAAAAATAAACATTCAGTAAACATTCTTTCCTAAGGTAGTTTCCCTTATATATCAGTGATTTATCCATTTCTTGTATACATAACTTTTTAAACATACCAATCAGTGGTTCTCACAATTGAAAAATAAAAGCACAAAAAAGTTTACACTCTTGTACAGGTAAATAAAAGATCATCTTGAATTAAACTGTATATCCTTAAGGGCATAGTATAGTTTCAATTTCATTACCTATTACATAATTAGCTTCTTACATACAAATATTGACATATTTGGCTTGTGCTTCAAAGCCTTTGTGTCTAGAAAGTCCATGTCAATGCAACTCATAACTTGAAATCAGTGTGGATATCTTTACTGCTGCTGGGTTTAACCTGTTCGTGCAACATCATCTCTTCTGAACTTGTTGTGGCACTGCATTTTTCTGGGGAGTCGTCCGTGTCTGGATCCAATCCTTCAGGACAGGGAAGCTTTAGAAGTTCTTCCCGCAACTGAGCTGTGTGACGCTGGATATACAAAAAGAAGTCAGATGGACTTTAAGACCACAGTTAAAACATTACTTTTGACAATGTTAGAGAACATCAGGCAAAAAAAGGAGTAAGTAGAAAAGGTGTAAATGAACTGTTTCAAGGGCTAGATAAATTTTTTGCCTGTGTTTAAGGATTGGTGCTTTCCTTGTAGTGACAGAATAATTAGCAAATGCTGCTAGGGACAAATTAAAGGCAGTAAACAGATCAATGCATCAATGCAAATGCATCAATATAAACGCTACGCTATTTGTCTTGCAGTTGAGCCGTATCTGCGTTCTGTGAAACTGGCTTGGACTAGGTAGGTCATACAGTCAAAACATACATTTATAAAGAGTTCATGGTCTTGATGAGATCTGTTACAGAGACAGATACACAGAGATTTGTACACTGATTGCAGTACCTAACAGCAACCTCATTTTGATGACCAGTCACACTGAAAAAATGCAAGTCTAGCAATAGAAAAAAGACGACTTTATTTTTTTTTTTTTCCTCCTCAAGGGAAGAAAAAAAAATAAAAATAACGTAGGTCTGTTGTCTGTGTGGACACAAAATACACAAATGATAGTACTTGTCTAGGAAGAAAGAAAACACTATAAGGGTTATAACTGTCGATAAAAGTTTAACACAGGGTAAAACTAATTGTCATGGAGCACAGTTTAATAACTGTGCTTGTCTACTCAAAAAGCTTCTTTTCTGGCAGGAACTGGTTGTAGTACAACTTTATGATAAACCCCCACACACCCTTAGAGAGAACAAAATAAACTATATCTTACATAAGTATTTATAGAAAAATAGGCAGGACAGATGCTAAAGGAAAATCTAACATGTAGAAAAAAATACTGAGAAAGTGGAGTGCACATACACTTTATCTCTTGACAGTTGGGAAACAGGTTTGTTTACATGTTTTAAAGTTGCTGGGTTTTTCTATTATTGCTACTATAAAACTCAGCTGCTGAGCTATTTCATTGCCATTTGTCATCTTTGGATTAAAGAACATAAAATTATAAAAGCACGCCTCACCTTTAGAGCTGCTGCATGATGGGACATAGTCCTGCCTACCCGTTTGTCACTGCTGTACTGCTGTATGTCTGCTATCCACTCCTCACACTGAGCCATGATCTCCACTCTTTTCAAGTAAAAATGTTTGTGGATGACCTGCAAGAAAATAGCCAAATAAAAGAAAAGAGTGTGCATTGTTTTCTAAGAACTATATACTTTAACAATACAAAATCTGTAAGGCCCCTATGAGTCTTAACTGGATAGAAGGAAAAATAATAATAAAAAAAAAAATCAGTATGAGGATATTTCCGCATTGAACCAGACTGCAGAAAAATTGTGGAATTTCTGTCCTTGGAGATTTCCAAGACCCAACTGGAAAAAGCCCCAAGGAACCTGTCTCAATTCAGCTGATTCTGTTTTGAGGAGGAGGAGGAGGTTGTTCTGGACGTCTCTTCCAGTTTGTATGAATCTATGATTTATGTGGTGTCTGCCATTTCAGCATTCACTTGTGTTACCTGGGCGAAGGGTAAATGAGTGCCAGAAATACAGTGTCACACCAGGGAAAAGCAAAAGTGTAGACACGTTCTTCAGTTCAAAGATGATCTTACTGTGCAGGCACTATGTAAGGTCACTCATGTTCGCACAGGGGTAGGGTTACACAGACACAATATTAAGACTTTTATTGCTGGTTTCACAGTCCCATTTTATTAAAGAAGCACAGGCAGGGAGAATAAGCACCACGTCTTCCCCGGCATTAACCACTTGCTGCCTGAACAGAAAACAGGTAAGCAGAAACACTGTCAACAGTGTGAGCACAGGAACACAACATCCTTCTGCACAGAGAAGAAGGATCATACCAGCTGCTATGGAAGAGGTAAAACACATTCCCTACACAGAGGCAGCACCTCTGGGGACAACTAGAATTCCCAGGCAACAGGAGTTGAGCTGCCCACAGTTTGAGTGGGAACCAGTATTTGATCGCATAGTAATTTTGGTATTTCCATACAGATTTGAGTTTAAAAAAAACAACCAATCAATCCTCAGACAAAGCTGTGAATCTCTGCTTAGTGCTGGCTTTGTGTTAAACAGTTTTGTAAAGCTCTGCCTGGTGAAAGAAACAATAAAATCAAAGAAATTTTACTGAGCACAGAGAGTTCTTGGCAATATTGCAACATAATTGACAAAATCATCTTTCCCTCTAGAGGTTAGAGAATATAGCCATCTGTCTAAAGAAAAACTGCATATTGAAAGCATAATTGACTTCAATTCTGGATGCATCCCTTATATCCATAATGGAGCTTGGAAGAACTCCCAAAGACCAGCAGTTTAGATCTCCTGAGCCTACCTGTCATGTAAGACATGAAGGGAAGACAGCTCAGATTTGTGAAGACAAAAGATCTGAGGAGCTGAAGGACATACATTCTTAGACCTCAGTTTTCAAGATGCCTTTGCATTTATGTTACTCAATGATCATCATTGTTAAGGTTTCTAACACAGCCCTACAAAAAAACCTAGAGGTCTTAAGGACAAGCTCGTCTCTCAGAGAAGTGCTCAGATAATCTGTGCTACATTTTCATTTGCATGGGGCTGCAGACAGAATCTAGCATTCTTCCAAAATTCAGCTATTGCCCCAGAGAAAAATGTAATGCTTTCCAGTGCATCATTTCCATTTTTGGACATGTAAAGAAAGACACATGCCACTTTACATAATAATAGGGAATATGTATTCAGAGAAGCAGAAAGGGAGTTCTCATGTTGCACAAGCTGAGCAGGCACTGGGTAACACCCCAAGCGTAAGCTAGTACGATTGTGTTTTTAACACAAAAGCAAATTATCTTAGCCTCAAACTTTCCCTTACAAAAGGAGGCTACTGTAGCTTCAAACTTCTTCTCAGAATCTTGAGGATTTCATCACACCGTCCTAAAGACCTCAACACAGGGAAAAATAAAAAATTGTATGTTGGGAAATGAGGCAAACTGCAGTTACCTAAACCAGAACAAAACAATTTGGATGCAAAGCTTTTAGGTGTTGGCCAGTTCTCTTCCGTGCAGCAAAACTCTCTGTTCACGGGTAACAGAGGGGAGTTTCAAATGTTGAAGATACCTCTGCAAACTGCTGTCTACCTCTTAATGCTACTTTTCATTTACATGTGTGAGCATGGCTTAGCTTAACTCAAGTCCTACCTATGCACCACATTTAGAAAGATGGTAGTCGTGTTGTTTTCAACATTTGCCTTTTGCTAACAATGTGCTGTGTATAAGTCATCTGTTCTCAGGGAGTAACTGGTCTTCCATTGAAACACCACCTTTTGGGTACACCTCACTACGTTACCTTCCTGAAGAGGGGCAGGATGTCAGCTGACAAGATGCCTTTTTCATACAAGTAGTAAAAAAGCTAAGCTGCAGCGTAAGCACAATATTGCTGAGATTCTTTTGAAAAATGCAATAACAGCAAACTGGGATTAATTTACCAAATACTGTCATATTGCACATCCTTCATTTCTGTATATGTGAAAAGAAAGATGCAGCATTATTGTCAGGGAGCCCACCGCCTTCTGATACTTCAATTAATTTAAAATTACTGTAATCTGAGAACTTTTTTGGCAAAAGTGAAATTGTTACATTTAGCTAGAAAAAAAGGACTTATTAACAGAGGTTATTTGATTATGTGTCACGGTATTATCTTTACCATGGTCTTCAACTTATCGAGTAAAACATTTAAGAGGTAATTTCGAACAACCACAGTGTTTTTCTTCCTTAATTCAAGACACCAGAGTACACTGCACATCCTTTTCCGTCTTCATGTGGATAAAATATTTAACTCCTGTCATGCAGGTGAAGTGTCTATGGTTTCTTATTCCACAAGACACAGTAATTTTAATGGAAAAAGGTTTTTGCATTCCAAAGGATGTTTTTACAGACAGCAAGGAAGGGATGGGAGACTACCCTCTCACTCAGACACCACGCTTAGCAATGTGCAAAATCCTACAACAATTATGCTATTTCAGCATTTTAGTATGCAGACAACTGAAAGCATAGGTGATGTCACAAGATGGTTCCACACCTCAATTTAGAAGTGGCAACAGTTTTAGTAGTTCAGAGTAAAATGTGTTTTTCTCTAAGTATTTGCTGGTAGTACTGTGAGATGACTCTTGTTTGACCAACCATTTTGCATTAATATTCATACAGATTCTCTTACTTAGTGTATCTTCAACTCTTTTTTCCTTGAATCCTTTGCCATATATATATGTTCAAGTCTCTGAGATCTCACTGACCTTCTTTGAGAAAGGAGTTGGACTGGAGACACTAACAGAATCCCTAACAACTGAAGTGTTCTATGATGCTATGGGTGAATTAGTTTATTTTCAGGAATGTAAACAAATTTGATTTCTTTCAAATAAGTTTTTTAAGATAGTGTGAATGCATTAAGGTTAGTATTACTTTTATCAGCATCTAGACAGTTGTTTTCAAAGGCATAGATTCCTAGTTTAGCATAGATGCTTTGTGGATCCTTCCATAAATAACATTCAGGCTGGTATTTGTTTTAAAGTATTTTTCCAATTTGCATTGTTTTGGTGTATCCGAAGCGTGTCCTAATACTTGCTTCAAATTAATGTTTCTTGGAAATCTACTTCCTGGTAGCTATGCTGACTGACAAACACCGAGCGCCCATTTGTAGGGCTGATCAAGTTTTCACGTGAAATGTAGAAGGTACCACCTGGCATTAAGAATGAGCCAAACTGTATGAACCATGTATTATCAAACTGGGCACCAAGCCTCCTTACAGGTCACTCCCAGTTTGTGTACATTCCCCTTTCCCAGAAAAGAATCCGTGAAGTCAAGTGCATCCTTAGTCACTTCAGTCTCTAGGATCCATTGCCCCATGGAATAACGAGGAGGCTAAAACGATGTTTCCAGATATTTGCATTATTCTTAACACTCAAACAAGATAAACAGACAAGCAAGATATTTACTGTGTTTCACAAAACCTACCTCCTTAAAACATGGCGATGGATTTCTGATTTGTTCAAGCATTGCCCACTTGACTGTTGCCTGTCGTATATTTCCATCGTATTCTCTGGAGCTCTGGGTACCACTCGGAGTACCTCTCGAGCGTTCGTAACCCGGTTCATTAAAATACGGTTCTGCTACCAGTATTAGGGATTGGACAGACACTAACACCTGTTAAGAGAAGAAACTAAATATTAAAATTGTGTCACCCGCTTGTTTTTACAAATATACATAGTTTTGCTCACCTTATGTGCAAAATCACTTCTATGGCAACGTACTGTCATTTGTAGTACAGGCTACGTGCAAGCAGGGAATGTCCATGCTTTCGAACTGAAACCGTTGCCACACATAAAAAATGTAAGTAAGTCCTATGACTGTGTCCTACGACTGTGAAAATGACAAATACAAGTTAAAAAATAACAAAAATACAAATATAAGTAAAAGAAAATGTTTAAAGGAAGAGATGTCTGATTACACCCTTTTGTGAAAGAAAGTGTATTTATTTGTCAAGATCTCGGTCAACAGTTCTTGAACTTTTCCTGTGGCTGAGCTTACTGATTCTTCCAATTCTGAACCAGATGGAAAAGGAACAAGGGAGGTGAAATGCAGACCACTGAAGTTAATCTTGGTATACACACTCTCCCATTTTTTCTTTCAAATGCATTCAATTGATTTAGGTATGTTTTTGTTCCTTTAGTTTCAGATTTTACATACAACACTGTGTGTCATATGCCATTAAAACAAAACCTCAGTACTTCTCTTGAGATAGGAAAAAAAAAAAGTTTTCAGTACTACATCAACAAAGCACCAACTATTCAGTGATAAGGAAATGACAATTTTCTCCCTTTCAATTTTATTATCAAGTACATGTGGGAATAGATGCTTACATACATACAAGGCATTTAACTATATGCCCAAATAGTCCTAATATAAAACAAAGAATTAAATAGATACATAGAGCACTTAGGAAGCCAAATATGTAGGTATTGCATATTCATGATTTGATGGCTTGCTAATTTTTCCAGTATTAGAATGTCTGTCCCTGACAACTTTTTGTTGCACTTAATCAAAATTATGTTACTGCAAAAATGTTGTTATATAGGTAGAAAGACATAATTGACTTCTTTTTTTTAAAAAAGATGAAGGATAGGTTTTTTCTTGTGTACTTAGGACCAAGTCCAGCAAGAATTTTTAGGGATTACAATTCTGTGACACAAACCTAGCTTCAGAACTGTAAAGAATTCAAAAACGGTGATTTGAACACTTACATTTCCTCCAATATTGTAAAACTGATGATATGTTACATGCCGAAGAATGGCATGTCCAGCACCTGGCATACTTAGGCGCAAGACATCCACTGCAGTAGATTAAAAATGTCAGGGCAGCTGTTTCTGGAACTGACCCTCCTCCCAGCCTAAATACAATTTAAAGCTTGGAGCCATTCCCTAATTTAGCAGCCCAGTTTGTGAATTTGGATATGGACGACAACAGTCCCTTCTTTGTCTTGGAACACGCCGAACATACAGCTTACATCAGATAGGTACAGTGTCAGCAACTATTCAAGACGTTGGTTCTTTCACAGGGTAGCAGTGTTACACTCAAAAATTAAAACAGGGATAAATGCATTAAAATACACAGAATGTGTCACAAATCCGGTCCCAGCAAGAAAATGGCCACTTACGACACTGAAAAGGCAGAATATTAATGCAAATGTGCTAAGCCAAGGCAGAGTACTTCGGGTCCAATGCTTCAGGTACCCAAGGTGTTTTGGTGATCTGTGGCCTTTACATGTGTTTGGAAGTAGTTGGGTTTTGCTTTTTTTAATTTTATATTTTAGAGAGAGAGAAAAAAGATATTTTTAAATAGCTACGGTTGAGAAATTTGATACAACACAGATTGTACTTTCTTGGCCTTAATAACCAGTTGTTACTTTGAATTATAATTGCAATGAATGAGAAACTCTAAACTGATCTTCCAGTTTCATTTGGGTTATAAAAGTTAATTTCTGAAGTATTTTGGGTGGTCTGACAATACTTTAATCTTTGAGCCAGAAAAAACATGTTGTGCTTAATTCTTTCGAAGCAATTTATTTAGTCCTACAGCTGTTTTCCATTTAAAAGCTACAAAGTGTTTTCCTCCCAGTATGATGGGGAGGGGGGACTTTTCTAACAGCTTTCTTACTATTTTCAAAATGAAAACCTAAAAACTTTTATTAAAATTAGAAACTTAAATGCTGCATGAGATTTCTACAACCAAATCTAACATTTTAATCTAAGAAAAAGGACATTAGTGAAAATAAGACTTCATAATACTTGCACCTGTCTACACTGATTTTACAGTTATATGAAATTTCAGTTCATCTCTTGATTAAGAAGTTGTATCTTGGGAAAGTGACCCTATGTAAGGAACCACAACTTAGATCTCCAAATCCTAATTGTCCCTTGAAGGGAGAGGAAACATTAATATCTCCAAGGATGGAAATTCCACAATCTCTCTTGGACACCCACCATAGTGTTTGATCACCCTCATAGTGAAAAAGTTTTTCCTAATACTTAATCAAAATTGCCCATGTCCCATCTTGTCCTAGTGCTCTGCATCTTTAAGAGGTGTCTGTCTCCATCTTCTCTATACCTTCTCCATTTAGGTATTGAAGGCAGCAGTAAGATCTCTTTGCCATAGGTCCACTTTTTCACCCACTTATAATCCACATCTCACTGATTTGGCTACAAGGGTACTAAGGGAGACTGCATCAGAGATCTATCTTGCTGAAGTCAAAAGTAAGCTACATGCACTGTTCTCCATTTGTGCAGAGCCAGTGACCTCGCTGTAGAGGGCAAGCAGGTTAGGCAGGCGCTACTGACCCCCAGTAAATCCACACTGGCTGTTCTCAGTCACTTTCTTGTCTTTCATGTACTTGAAAACCCGCCTGGATGCAACCCTGTGCAACATGCTCTAGGTGAACCTGCTTTGGCAGGGGGTTGGACTAGATGATCTGCAGAGGTCCCTTCCAACCCTTAACCATTCTGTGATTCTGCGAAAATAGCTTCCAGGAGGATTTGCTCCATAATCTTCCCAAGGGCTCGGGTGTTGCTGACCAGCCTGCAGCTCCCCACATCCTCCTTTTTGCCAGTCTTGAAGCTGGGTGTGAGAGTGGCCACGAAGCTGCCTTGATTGTTCTGATCTTTCAAAGACGAGAGCTGGTGGCTTTGCAGTGACATTGGCTGGCTCCCTCAGCACCCCTGGATGCATGAGATTTGCCTCCATGAACCTGTGGGTTCAATCAGCTTGAATACTGTTTCCTCTACTGTGGGTAATTCCTCACTCTCACAGACCTTCCTAGTGAGGGCTCAGGAATGTGGGAAAGCAAACCTTACCCCTAAAGAGTGAGGCAGAGATGACCTCTGCTTTTTCTATGTCCTTGTCAGTAGGTTCCCTGCCACACTGAACAGCAGGAAAGCCTAAGGAAAACGTAGTCTTTTTCTGCCAACATACTTGTAAGCAGCCCTTCTTGTTCCTCTTTATGTCCCTTGCCATTTGCAACACCAGCTGAGCTTTGGTTTTCCTAATTTCTCTCCTGAATGCTTGGCCAATGTCTTTATTTCTAAAGAGTAGTCCATCCCCTCCTTCCACCTTCTGTATACTTTCTTTTTTGCAGTTGAGCTCAGGCAGGAGTTCCTTGTTCACTCGTGCTGGCTTTCTGCCCCTCTTGCTTGACTTACACACACTGGAATAGACCATTTGAACTTTCAGGAGACCGGTCAACCACTCTCCAAGGCCAGTTCCTGAACAAGCTGAAATCTGTTCTGCTGAAGGCCAGGGTTGTAATTCTACTATGCTGAAACAAAACCTCTACAGTCTTTTAGGATTTGGAACAGAAAATGTATCTTGTGCTATGTAATAATGACTCCAAGGAAGGAATAAATTCAGAAAGCGCCATAGGAAATAAGCCATTGCAAGCTTTACTTTTATTTAATGTATGTGGTTGTTAGTCAGTGCATTTCTGTGACATAAAGCTGAAAATTATAAGGACTGTATGTCCTAAAAAACTCCACTCTAATTTCGCAGTAATTGTCATGGAACACGCTGTACCTACACTTTAACTCCCTTCAGCTTTATCCCTCTATCCAGCTTACTTGTAGACTTTGGAGGAGTACATTTACAGTTTGCACTAGCGTACTTCGCTTTCTCATCTCTCACAATGTGGAGCCTGCTTTGTCTTCACCATAAATAGCTTGTGATAGAGACATTACATGAGTTCCAGGAGGTGATACCATCTTCCAGTCCTTTTTTTTTTTTTTTTTTTTTAAATAAAGTATTTGAAATCATCCAAGCAAAGCTCAGGCAGTGCAGGAATGAGCTGCACACATGAACAGCCACTCTTCAAGACAAGACCAATAGAAATATTGGTTGGAAAGAGCACTTTGAAGAACTTGCCTACTCTACAGTGTTTCTTTTCTAGTGTTCCAAGGACGTTTTCTGGACTTTTGTCTTCTTTATGCTTATTTAAGAAAATTCTGGTTTAAAAGCACTATAAAAAGAATCCTTAGGACTGACAGACCACTTACTACTCCTAAATGACATCTACTGAAGAGAAAGAAGAAATGCTCACCTGCAAAAAACTTGATGTTTGGGGATTCCATTTCTCTTCTGGCCTCCCATGCCATGTGTTAAGTATGCTTAAACACACCTGAGAAGGTGACATTATTAATACCACAGACAAATATTATGATAAAATTGTTCTACTTGGGCAGAACAGAATGTTAGCATTACATTTAATTTTTTTTGACAGACTTTTGTTTAACTGCATTCTAAAAGACAAATTTGTTTCCTGTGAAACTAATTTGAAATGAAAGCAGATAAAAATAATGTGGATAAGGAAGAACAACATGTTAATAAATGAACAAGGCAAGGTAGATTACTTTTCTTCAAGGAGAACCTATAGATTCTAGTGGCTCCAAAAATGAATCATGAATACTATTGATTCTTTACTTTCTTCTTTAAATATTGTTCTAACACTTATTGTTGCGGTTTTTAAAGACAATCATTCTGCTTAAGCATGTGAAAGGTGGCTTCTGTCACACAGACTATCAAGGAATTGAAAATATTCCTTAACTTTTATGACTGATCAGGACTTTAGGGGAGTCTGTGGAGTTCTTTAACCTTGTCACAAAATGGAACAATCAAAGACAGGGAACACAAAGAGACAAAATAAACAGAAGAAATTTAGAGGCGAGTATTTGCCAAGACTTAATGCTAAGCAAAGAAAAAAGGACATGAAGTCTCCAGTACGAATTACACTCTCTGTCCATATCAAGAGAAAACACCATGTCTAGTCCTGGAAAGGAGTTTTACAGCTTGTGAAAACAGGGAGCATGGGGAACCCATGAATGACAGTGGAATAAGGAAAAAATGTTAGCCTATGGATTACATGTTCGCACCAAAAAAACCCTGAAGGAGTGCCACAGGGCTGCAGCCAAAGCTGTTTTGTGGGTCTGTGCTTCAGTGGAGACATACACATCTCTATAGCTCTGCAGAGAATTTCATGTGTGCTGATTTTTAACATAAATAGACATTTCATCTCCCTGACATGCACTTGACTTTCTGTTAGCTTTTTGGAGCCTTTAGAATGAGCCACAACATACCAAGGAGATGGGGGAGGGAAAGGGAAAGCTTGTTTGTTTTAACTTTTAGTATTATTTCCAAAAGCTTTATTATTTTTTTGAGAAAACTGTCATTAAGTCCATACTTTGTAGTTACATTTTCTTTTATAAAGGATACCGAGGTTAAGGAAAGTCGTCATCTTCCCCAAGAAAAAGCACTTTTGCATGGAAAAAAGAGACAAGGCACTTGGCAAAGACATTCAGTTGCAGCATACTTTGTCCATGGAAAGGATCCTGGGTATTTCAGCTAGCCAAAGTAGATTTCTGCCTGGTTAATTTAGCAAAAAAGGTGGAAAAGAACATCTTTCTAGGTCAAAATTACTTGGGTTTTGGTCCATTCCAGCTCATAAAGGCTTTAAAAAATCTCCAAGACTATTCAAAAAGGAGATCATTCTCATTTGAAACTGTTAAATCACTCTTCATTTCAGTTTGAAGACCTCTTTTAACCAAATAGCTTCCTCCAGTATGTTAGGAGCAGCTGGTCATTTGATTGCAAAAGTAAAAAAGTTTCATTCGTTTCACTTCCTTGTTCCATCTATACCCAACCACAAAGCTGACCTACCTTGCCATCATTGTAGAGGTTTGGATTAAATCTCACGCTGTGGCCTCCAGTTGTTTCCAGGTTCACAAGTGGAGGGGAATTAGGATAGTCTTGTGGAAAATATACATCAAATTCAAAGCAACCATTTGCGTAAGGGGTGTCTGCAGGACCAGTAATGAGAACCTACCGTTGTAAAAAAAAGACAACAGTTTTCAAAAAAACCTTACATTTGTCACACAGTTGAGATTTTTATAAGTTATACGAAGCATTTTATTGCCACATGCTACTTATCAGAAAATACCGTTAGACATCATAACCATATGCAGACTGTCAGCCTGTTCATTTTGATGCTCTGGGTAAGTGAAGCCCTCTGCTAACGTTCGTTTCTCTGGGTTACAAATGGAAAGCAAAGCAGAAGGAGCTAAAACTCTACCCGCTGTTGGATGCTATTAATAGAATTTTTCTACAAAGTTCAGGTCCAGACATATTCAGCATACTTCTCCATACCTACTGCTTTTACTCAACTTAAATGGCCGTGTGCAAAGATACAATTGACCATAACAGAGTAACAAAATTAAACTTTTCCCTTCAGAATAGCTGAAGAGTGAACCTTGTCCTGCGACACCCCCTTGGCTCACTCCTGGGGTGATTGGACAGACTCTCCCTGCCCTCCGCCAAGTTACTGAGAAATCAGGAGCAGACTCTAAAATACTATTACTTACGTTAAAGTTTGGCCAGAAATTAGAGTACATATGAAATACTTCAGGTTTTTCTTAAGGCACCTTCTTAAACATTTATATGCCAAGCTGAAAGAGGGAAATAAAAATAACTTTGCTTCTTTACCTTCATAATGTCAAGCCGCTCCTCGTCACAACGTACGAAAACGCTGGATGAAGATGAGAGAGGCAGTGATGTTGAAAGAGTCACAGCTTCTTGAGCAAGACGTCGGGCTCTGGCAGCACTGTTGGCATCACTTGCATTTTTTACCTGAGACATGTAGTGGTAATTTACTTTGAAAACCAATTTTCCGTCATCATCTTCAGAAACCATTTCAAAGGTATCTAGAAGAGAAGAAAATGTTAATGCATCAGGAAAACGGGAGAGTTCATAAGGGATTAGTCTTGGATAAATATTCTGAGTATTAAAATCAGGAGAGTTTAATTTGCATTGTACTAATGCAAAAAATACGTATTTTGTCAGTTAACAGTGATCACAGAAAACAAAGCATTAACAGCCCTGGGTCGAATTAATTTCTGCAGCAAACTTACAAGCTTGCATATGCAACTTGTCAGAGGTACACCATTTCTGATTTGGAAAGCTACCAGCTACTCCAGACCAGGAATATAACAATACTTATGAATACATAATAATGATGATAAAGGAATTAGTGTGAAGCAGAGTGCCAACAGTATTTACTTGTGTGGTGGTTGCAATGATATTAAAGAATTATAAAAAAATTACAGTGAAGCTAGTTTTCTTCAGTCATTTACTATGCAAAATCTGCAGCAGGGCTGCCAGGGTGAGAAGCTACCATTACAAACCTCCCTACCTCCTACTCTTGGCATACGCTCCACAAATGTTTGTGAGGAAAATCCCTTACAAATACAGCAGCAAAGAAATGTGACTGCAAATGCTGTCACTACAACTCAAAAGATACTCACAGAACATGTTTTTGCAATAATTTTATAGCTCTTTTTGGATGAGATACTATTTGTTCTTTATTAATTTTTTTTCAACATGTTCCCTTTATAGCCAAAGTTAAGCACCAATTCCCATCACATTTTCCAAACGCAACATATTGCACTCCATGAAAGGACACAATGAAGTTTACTAGAGTTTCATTTTAAAAAAACACATTTTGATCTGAATTCTATTGCATTTAAAAACTAAGAGCTACATTAACAATCATATATATATATATATATATATACAGTCATATGTGAGCTTTGAAAAAATCTACTAACATTTCAATACAATTTGAGGACTTAAAGACTCACAAATCATTACCGGAATGAAAATATGGATACTATCATTGAATTCATCTGGTCCCTTGAATTAATCTAGTGTATGCTTAAAATGTTTCTTATTAGTTCAAAGAGTGCATTAGTTGGTAACCTGAAAATACAGACTTACATAATTTTCCTTATGTGAAAAGTATAGTGGTCACATATGTAAAGAAGTTGGGTAACCTTCTAAAATAATTAGGGATTCGGTGCAACAGGTTGTGTATTTCTGAGGTATCAGCTTTGTAAGACACTAATATTCACACTTCTCAACCTACCAAACTGGAGTTTTTTCATGACAGCCACATACTTTTCTTCAAGAGACCGTAAGACAGACAAAGGCTTGGGCTTCACAGCAGCCTTTTTGGAGTATTCAGCCATCTTCTTTTCTGTTACATAAACCGTGATGATTATTTGTAGTTAAGCACGTAATTTTGAGACAAATACAGCAAGCACTTGGGGATTATTTAACTTGAAATGACATTTTATGGTGACATTGTTTGCAGAGAAATCTGAAAACTCGGCATCACTCACAACATACAAACCTGTTTTTCTCACTACCATGTATTTCATTATCTGAACAGCTTGAAGTAAATAAAGATGGTTATATCAGCTCAGAAATAATTCATGACTGCTGCTGCTAGCTATATTCTTCTATTGTTTCTTCTAATTTTTTTTAATTTAAAATAGGAAGTATGACATACGCTTGTGCGGCTGGACATTCACATATGTATTCTTGATGCACTCTCCAAAATCTGGAGCTGATTATACACGCCTTTTTAAAATCCACTGCCCCGATTAAGCTACTTAATCGTTAGTTTTCTTCACTAGCCAACCAGATGGCCCTTTGAACGTCTGCAGGTTCAATCCATGATTTAGATTTTTGTTTTGCATCCGTCTAGTTAAGAGTTAATCTAATTCATAAGATTTAGTCTTAACAGCAAAGGCTTTACTATTAATGGTCATGTATGTTGTTTTCTGCCAAGAAAAACAAAAAAAGGTGCTACGTAATTGTGCTGAAAGTCATTAGATGTACTCTAACTTTCCTGATTTATTCTGTTTCCTGATTGAAACAATTAAGACTACTGCAAGGTTCATACTACCTTTGAAAACGTAGTCCATGGTTGGGGGCAGGAGGAAAGTCATTTGTCTTGCTTTCAAGCTATTTTATAAGTTATCTGTTAATGAATGTATTACAAATAAACACTATACAGTATTTATAGAAGTATTTCTATTTTACCTTGGTTTGCTTGGCGCAAACTGGTGGTAGCAGCATAAACTATCTCCGCGGTCTTTTGGATGTCTGGTACCAGAAGCGTCAGTCCCTCTGGTTCTTGATCAGAAGTATCTGGTTTTACTCCTGCTTTAGCTTTGTCTTTTTTAGACCTGTTTGGGGTGGTTCAACAGGGAAAAGTACCAAAGATTAAAGATCAAGATTAAAACAAGCCTTCTGAAATGGAATGTCTCTATGTATCTCCAGGTTAGTCACTGAATGTAGCAATCAACTGTGACAACGTGAACACACAATCTTGATTTGACAAACAGAAGTACATAGAATCATGGAATGGTTTGGGTTGGAAGGGACCTTTAAAGGTCATCCAGTCCATCTGACGTGAAGAGTAAAGACATGAACACAAAGCCAGTGATACTAGTATACTAGTTTCTGCTCCCACCATTTACAGTTTTTGATTGTTACGCCACATGTTGACCTTGTGTTTGCACATTTTCAAAAATACTAGGGAAGCTTACAGAATCAGTATAAGAAAGACCTCTAGTATAAATTCACAGCATGTCTATGAACGACAAGCTAGGCATCACAAGAGAGCGGGTCAAAAATGAAGTTTGTCTCTCTCTGCAGTTCTCTTCTGGGCTATAAAAGTTAAGACCTTTTATTTCAATAAAAAGTTTAACGTAACATAATTTTATAAGACTTACAAATATAGAAGGTATCTATATTATGTTGGATGTTTATAATCAATGTATTTCAAATTAAAATGTCACTTTAAACACCTCAAATTTTTATAATGAAATAATTTGAAAATACAGTATGTACTAACACCGTTGTTTGATAATGTTATTTGCCTAGTAATTTAAGATATATTTAAATATTTTGATTGTGATAACCCAGTCTTTACTAGCACATATATTCAACTGTTGAAATGAAGACATGGTATTTGATAACATTGTAACCTAAATGTGCATATTTAAAATCTATGTTTCAAGAGCTAGCATAACTTTACACTGTTGTCCTGCAAAACTTAGGAGGTTTTAATGCTAACAGCCTCCAAATTATTTTACTGCAATTTCTGTAAATTTTTTGTTTTAATAGCACTTGTTCATTTTATGACCCAAACAAGCTCAGTAGCCAAGCAGCAGTGGTTTCCTCTTTCCCACTACCATACCTAGAAGCACAACAGGAGGCCATCTACACAAGAAAAATTAGGAATTTAATGTTTTGATGTCGAAAACATATTTTAGCAACTACCAAATACTATATCCTTTCTGTATTTCAATCTAGACTGAAATCATGCATAAAGAATGCGTCTCTAAACTATCCAATAGAGGTGATTATAGTAATACTGAAAGTCTTTGTACTGTACCTAATCAAATGAGAATATCCCCAGAGTGCATTAGTAACAAAACTAATTACTGCAGCATGGTATATTTTCCCTGTTCCAGATTTAATCCAAAAGGACGTTAGCCCATTCTTGACTTCAAGCCATATTGAGCTTTCACGTGCTCAAAGTCAGGAGGAAATCATCACAGACAAACAGTGTCGTTCAGCGTTTGAGGAACAGCTTAAGACAAAGAAGCAGCAGCTGCCTCTCCCATTCTTACTTCCAAAATCCTCATCACTGCCTTTTTCCTTGTGGAAATCTAAGCCAATATTTTTAACATAACCTAATACATGTATTTAAGCCCACTAAGCCTCAGCGATACCTGTTTTAACATCACAGACATGCTAGCAGCCACCAGTCCCAAGAAACGTGTACAGATTTAGAACTGCTTGCTGTTTATGTAGAATCCTTAAGATATTTGCTACAAAACGCTTGGAGAAATTTTGACTGAAATGAAATGTCAATGGGCTTATCCAAGAGAGAGATGCGTGAAAAGCAATGAAAATATGATTGGTGAAGATACTGAAAGTGAAATTAATTCTCACAAGTTTATTTTCAAGACAGTTATCTTGTAGGGCTTTTACCTTCCACATGGTTTTACAATTTAGACTACCAGCCTTTTCCTCCTACTTGGTCTTAGAGTAAAACAAAAATTAAAATGTTGGCCTCATTAGACAAGAGGCTTAACGACATGCTTAAAACCTCCTACAGATATACTGAGTTACTGACAGTCAACGACCTAAGCAGCCAAGGAATATGTATCTAGTTGAAGCAGTAGGCACGTGAGACATCTACTCAAATGCAAATTCTCAGTACCAATAAAAGAATTTCCTTTCATTCTCCCTGCTGTCTGGAACAGTTAACACTTCAGCAGTTTTGATTTATCACAAGAGAACGTTTTCTTAATGTCCCTTTTACCACCAATACCAATACTCTGTCCACTGTTATGCTGAGCAAAATAGACAAAACCCCCGTCTCCTCAGAATATACCTTTTAAATCAAGGGTTGGCAGAACAGCTTTACCCTGTCACCTTTAGGCATCTGGAGGTCGTGTGATGGTCTACATTACCAGGCTGCCTAACTCTCCAGTGAGGCCAGAACTCAGATGGTTTAAAAGGAGTTTAGGAAGCAAAGTGCAGGAGTGGTTCCACCTTGGACACCAAGAAGAAACCAGGTCTAATCTTTGGCCTGGCCTTGATTCTGCCTAATCGGGGATTTCAGTCAGTTTCTTGGTGAGTGTAAGCCAGCTGGCATCACAGACCCCCCAAAGCAGACATACTGCCTGATCAACATTTAGTTTCCTCACACAGGTCATGCTTGTCTATTCTAATGGTTATGGTAAAGATCATTTTTTTTCTCGCCTTTGAAGAAAAACCCAACTGATACTGCCATAACTTTTAAGACTCCTATTGATGATGACCTCCATTTTTTCTGCCCTCATTTTTCCTTCCTACCCTTGTTTGAGTCAAATCTTTTGCGTCTAAATAAGAATACCAACTTAGCACGGTTAATCCTGCAAAGTTCGTAAGATGTCGCTACATGGCCTTCTTTACATATTTAGTGTTATACACAATTATTTGGAGATATTTAACAATACTTTATAGCTTGTCAGTTTATTTACAATCAACATACGGTAAACTAAGGAACTCCCTAGACTCTAGATGCAGAAATCTGTCAAAGGTTCCTCAGTGGTATATATTTTCACACGGATTATAATTTGTAAAGATCACACAGTTTTGTCATCTTTAGTTCTCTGAGACAGAACTGAATTTCATTGCAGACATGACCTATTACATTTCATTTTATATTTTTTTTTTACACTAGAAGACCACAGCATCCCTTTCTAAAATCATATCCTTACGATATGGTTTATCATGACTATTAAATAAATGCAGTTTAAAGAAAATTAGATTAGGTACATTATAAGATTAAAATCTTGTGTGAAACAGCTCTGGAATTGCAGATGGAGATGTGCAGCTGGTCCATATACCCATCTCCCTGATGTAACGACACACCCTGGTCTGCAAAAACTAGAAGTCTGTATAGTGTCCTAAACTACTTGGTTATAAAAAGGGAGAGACACAACTGTAATTCACAGCCCTGTGAAAAAGCTGAATGAGTTTTACATATAACTGATGCACAGATGAATCTTGCAACACTTGGAGAAATAAAGGTCAAAGACTGGTGGCCTCTGTAAGCCCGCTGTGGGCTATTGGCCTGCTGTATGGATCCTAACTAATAAATACTTTAACAGGCTTCGTTAGGTTTGGTCTTGGAGGTGGGAAGCAGGACTTTTAGGGCAGCGCAGATGTTATTCTAAGGACAAAATTACAGCAACACCAAAGATGATTTTTTTAGTCCCCGAAACAATTTCTTAGTGCAATCTGAAACACATGGTATTACTTTGTGTGCACATGAAAAAGCAACCTGGTGACCATTCTGCCATTTGTGAGCATGTATAACATGGGCAAATCAAATTACTAGTTGAGAAAACGTCACCCTCCCATCTTGGTGTCATCTCCACTTTTATACTGCTGCCGTGCTCCTGCCTGGATTCCGAGCCACAGCAAGCTCTCTCCAAGCTGTGTGTGATACACAAATGTTTCAGAGGGACAAGCAGAGTCCCAGCTCGAGAGAGGGAGCTGCTGGGAACTACAAGGCTCTCCCAAAAATCTATGAATGAGGAGATGAAATACGAAAATTAAAGTGATAAAGCCAGTAAGATCCTTCAGCTCCTTCCCTGCACTCTAGCAGCCTGATACAATTTTATGTACGCAGATCAGCTAACAGTGTTATCAGACTCCTCAGCAATAATCGTATGTTTTTCAATGGTATTCCAAAGAAACATGAGAACTAACAATACTCATAAATAATAAACTACAGTCAAAAATATAACATTGGGAATACTTAACTGTACATTTTCTCTACTTTTAGAAAACATTTAAATGTCTATATCATAATGTACTTTTCTTTCCACCAAGATTCTGCTTGTGAAGCAAAATTTAATGCAGTTATTTAATACAGGCCAAACCTTTATCTAAACGTTACAATTTTCAGAGTGGAAGAGGAGCCAAATATTTAATTTAGACTTAGAAACTTCCCCATACAATTTTTCAACCATTGAAGAAAAAGCAGACAAAATCATGTCAACTCATATTTAAAGGGATGACAGTCACTAATACATTTGCTAGAAGAGACAGCAGTGTACATGCTAATAATTTAAGCCATTAATTTAGCTTGTGCTAGAAGATGACAGCCTTCTCTTCACGCTGTGCTAAATGAATAATGAATGACACACTCCCAAGGCAACTTTAATTATTAAAGCCAATACTAATACTTACTCACCCATGCCTGATACTTAGAGGTAAGTGTGTTGATACGGAATGATACCTTTATCAAAGTATTCACAAATAAAGCCAATGAACCATTCAGCCCCTCTGCACTAGAGGGACAGGGCTTACAGCAGAATGCTGCTCAGCTGTATACCGCACTCACTGTCTTGGAATAAAACTGCCATAGGTTTGCAACCATGGTATCACTCAGCCCTCGTGGTTCCCCACCTTCTGTAGGTTTCCACAGGTACCAAGTAGAAGCTTGTTCCTTCCAGTAATTCACAGATTCTTAAACCAGTCTCCTGAAATCAGGCCAAACAAGCAAAGGACCGTGCCTTTGCAAATAAACACCGGTGAAAGCCAGTAACCTCCTATGAGATGGCTCCACATACTCCTCCTTGGGGCTTCGAGCACTGCACTTACAGACACTACGCTGCAGCATCCCAAACCAGCAAAGCCTGCAGGACTGCTCCCTGCAGCCAACCATCACCTCCAAACATGAGCCTGAGAGTGCAGCAAAAGAAACTGACAGTTGTTTTGTCTTTGAAAGAAAAATAAATTAAAACAAATTAGGCCTCAATTCTTGGGACCCAATTCTAAAGAAAAATTTTTGTTTGCAAAGTGCACCATTTCACATAGAAGTTCTGCAAAATAACAGCGAAGACAATGAAAAGCCATAGCAGTGACAACGCCTCAGGCCTATCGGGTTGTATTCTAGCACCCCCACGCAACAGGAAAACACCCAGGTCATACCACCAATGTGACAGGCAGGGCCTCGTACATTGAGACAACCTTGGAACTGGCGGAATTAACCCTTAGTACCAGTGTGACCAGCGACAGAAGTGTGAAGATGACAGAATCAGATCTCCTTCAGGCAGTTACCATGGGGGTGGCCAGGATGATGTGGAAAGGGAAAGCATAGTTCGGAATGTTAGACATAGGCTTGCTGTGCTCCACTACACAAATAAACCATCAGCTTATTTTGCCAAACGTAACAATCTGCCACGCAGCTCACGTAGCAGGCGGTGGTTCAGATGAGCCTGCTTTGCTACACGCCAGTAGTTCTCTGCAGCAGCGGGCTCAGCCCCCATAGCAAACAAACGTCTCAAACTCAGCCCGTGTGGCAACCCACTACACACGCCTGACCACCCTCAGATTAGTGATAGCTTTTGACTCCCTAGCAGTCCAACAGAATCATGAGAAATCATGTCATACCTAAATGTCTTCTCCATTATCCAGAAATTTCCCAATTTTCTAGCAGAATATTATGGCCTTTGAAAGTAAATGAAATCAAATGCTAACTGGAGTCCAAAACCAAAACTGTTCCCCTTAAATTCTGGATCCAAGTGGACACTCTTGCTTCAACATGGAGATGACGCTTCATAGACATGCAAGTAGAACTGCTGTTCAGATAAAGGAAAGTTTTGTCTTTGAAAGCAGGTCCCATAATTATGTTGTTGTTCTCGCATTTGACCTAAAAGGGGCAGCAGATTGTCCCATTTAAGAAATTCATGCCAGCACTTGCTTATATTGCTGGCACACCTTCAACTAAAATGCTGAAAATTAAAACCTTCCACCCTAATGATTCCAAGCTGTTCAGGCTGTTGGTGGTGTCATCCTTGTCCATATACTGCTTTAAATACAAACAGTATTATGCTTAAAAGAACCAGTGAAAGACAAGATTTCTTTTTGTGCTGATACATCAAAGTAATACAAGAAAATTGGACAGATAACGTAACTGAACCAACCATGGAATTTTTATCAAATTCATCAATTACTAAAATAATACCCATTGTGCTTCTAGAATTCTTCTTTGTTTTCAGATCCTAAGCTGACACTGAAGAACTAGTCATACCGTATTTTATTTTACCAAATTAAAAAGAGCTTATGAGTAGTAGTTGTGTGCCATTCTCACAGTTTTTAGACTTCAACCTGGGGCAGTGACACAAGAAGATACAGGTTTCCATGCCCATTAAATCTGAGGCTAACAGATGACCAGATTAGCAAAAAAAAAGTGATTGTGGCGGAGAATTTTCTACATAGGTCTATACTGGAAATGGATTACACAGAAGCCAAATAGATTTTCTTTTCTATTTTAAGAAGATTACATATACTGTGATGTACATAGTATTGCCAGCAAGCACAAGCTGACATTTTTAGATGGGTATCCACCATAAAGAACTGTTATTTGTTCTTCCTAATTCTAATTCTATTTCTTTTGCATTAAGTCAGCAAAAAATCCCACCACAGGTACATTACATGCTTGATACGTAAGACTAGCATTCTCAGTCAAGAAGGATCAGAGAAATTAATGGGTAAAGTCCAGTCCATCAGGAGTTCCTAGAAAGAGTTCCCAATAATGGGATTCCTGCTCAGAAAAATCTCTCAGGTATCAGTTGGTGACTATTCTCAGTTTATAGTGAGAGGAAGAACATTCTACACACACCTTTTCCTGACATTGTATTTACCTTCTTTTCATGATGTTTCAGCATATGCTTAGTGACAGCATTAAATTCTGCAGGGAAGGATGGGTATTATTTCCTAACAAGCCATCTTTAAATTGGAAGCAAGTGAACAGAATCAAGAAACAACTAATTGCTGGAAGCAGTAATATTATTAAAAGAAAGAAATGAAAATCTGTATTGCACCATTTGCTTTTCCAACTCCCTAAGGGCAGAAAAAAAGATGATTCAGCCATGAAAAACCCCCAAATCCTCAGTTCTGGAAACTAGAATGGTTGAAGACACACAGAAACAGAGATGGAAAGTTGGCTGTGAGATCTGTACCAGCTACAGCACCTCCCAGAGGCAGGAGGTATTGGGAGGCACGCTAGGGCTCCCTCCTTCTGTGAGTGCTAGTCTGGCGACTGTCCCTTCAAACAGCAACCACATGCAGCACCGACTTAATCGGTCAAATGACTAAAAACCAGGCCCCCTCAGACTTGCATCCTGCCCCGTGAGCCGAAACAGAAGTGCAACATTTCACAGAAGTTGACAGTCAGATCTCAGTGATAGCAGCATTTCTGAAGGCGAGAAGCCATAGTTTTGCAGAGCAAAAATTGATTATAAAAGCAACCATAAAGCAACACCGTGTGAATCACTCAGAAGTGCTCCAAGAAGATTATTTGACCCCATGTATGAGTGTAAGTTGGGGACAGACCTGTTGGAGAGCAGCGGAGGGGAAAGGGACCTGGGGGTCCTAGTGGACAGCAGGATGACCATGAGCCAGCAATGTGCCCTTGTGACCAAGACGACCAATGGCATCCTGGGGTGTATTAGAAGGGGTGTGATTAGTAGGTCAAGAGAGGTGCAACGGGTGCAAGCTGGAACACAGGAGGTTCCACATAAATATGAGGAAAAGCTTCTTTACAGTGAGGGTAACTGAACACTGGAACAGGCTGCCCAGAGAGGTTGTGGAGTCTCCTTCTCTGGAGACATTCAAAACCCACCTGGACGCGTTTCTGTGTGATATGATCTAGGTAATCCTCCTCTGGCAGGGGGATTGGACTAGATGATCTTTCGAGGTCCCTTCCAATCCCTAACATTCTGTGATTCTGTGATTTGGAACAGTCAGAAGAGGCAAAAGAAACACCAGGAAGGTAAAAGTAAGTAGTTTTGGCTGTTAAAATAATACAAAGCTGCATTGTATTTATCCAGAACGTTCAGTTTTTCTTTGTGAAAGGGGAATATTTAGAGGGAAAACTGATTTCGCAGTACAGGTACTGGTTATTACAGAGTAGAATGGGAAAAAGACTGCCGGTCTACATTGTATTCTTCTCCAACATCTATGGCCCAACCAGCCAGGGGGATAATAGGACAATAATACCAGGTTTGACAAGGCAAAACTGTCTTGTAACTGTGGACTACACCAAAATCATCAAGGAAGAAAAGCAGCTAACAATTAGACGGGGCTCACACATTCCCTGGAAGAGAATCTGTGCTTATTATTGCCTTTATAACCGTTTTACAAAGGCAGTTACCTAGGGGCTGGTTTATGGTTACTGAAAGAAATGGTCATTCATGGTTTGTATGTGTTTCCTTAAAAAGTCAGCTCAGCTCTGGAAGGTGTGCAGAACAAGCTCCTACAGCATTATACTGTGACGCTTACACAGCCTGATGGCATCACAGCTGAGATGGGACATTCAGATACTTTTCCATTTGTTTGCTAACGGCTCTGCCGGACTGCGAGTGCTCGCAAGAACTGTCACACAGTTTCTCAGAGGAGGCTGGAAGACCCTGAAGTCTGGCACAGATGGCTCCAGGGCATTCGTTTGTAATTTCACATCATCTTCAGCATACCAGCTTACCTCTGATGCCGGTGCTAATGGACAAACTAGCTGCCATAAAATCACCAACTTACAGAAACGTACTTTTCATATGTAGCACCAACAGATACCACTAGTCAAAAATTTTCAACCATCTCTACAAAGTTAGGGTTCTCACCACAAATAACAACTCCCAAGTCTTTTGCCTCCTGAAACTACTTCTCCCTGACAGAAGCCAAAGGCTTCTCTCCTAACTGGTTAACCTCCGATGGAAAATGCATTGAGGCACCTGGTCCTTACTCAGTGGGTAAAGCAGCACAGAAGCATATAGAAGGTAGTTGGGACGTTTCTTGTAAAAACTACCCTTCGGTTTGGCCCTCCCCAGTCCTGTTCTTTACAGAATGGGCTTCTTCAACAGCTCCCAAGAAATGCTGCTGCCTTCAGACTGGCAGCAGGAAATGCACAGTTCTGCAAAATAAAGATTCACCTCATTGAAGAGGGGAAGAAATTTAAGACAGATCTGAAGCTCCGAGATTCTTGAGCAGCAATCCTCTTTCTGATCAGTAGGCAGTTACCAATGAAGTGACAAGAGTATGCAAAACTACCAGCTTCTTGGTGTCATACAAAAAACCATTCCTTGTAAATAATGCAGTAAAACAGAATATATACACATGAACATAAATCCAGATCAAACAGATAGTATGTTCTCACTCTGGAGTGCAGCACCCATTCAGATAAATATACAGAACTGAATCTTCTTTCACTTCTACATTCATAGTATGCAAGTAGAAAATACAGTTTAAATGAAGGTTAGGGATGACGAAAGTGATTACCTCAGTCGGTTGGTATAGGTATCTACACAGGTCTTCATTTTAGCCAACAAAGTGCCAACAGAAGCTTGTGACTCCAACTGTTCTTCCTCCTCTTCACTATTTTCTCCCGACAGAGGAAGCAGTAACGGCACCATTGATGTGCAGGATGCAATTGCACGGAGTAATTCTAGCAGGGCTCGGTAAAGGGGAACGTGTCGGGCCATATCCAAAACTAAGAGAGAAAAACAGTTTACAAAAATTACTAAAATTGAAGACCCCTCCACTTTTAGTGCAGATTTTTAAATAGAAAAGTTAGATTTTAATAATTATTAAAATATTACTGACATTTAATGATAAAATACAGTATTTTGTAATAGCCATTTATAATTTGTGTTTTAATGGACTCGTCCAGAAAAAAATTGTATAAGATATCTGGGAAACAAAGGTTAGCAAAAGACACAAGAGGACAAAAGTGTTAGCAAGGTATGGAACAGGATTACCACACGCTATATTCATTTCTAGTAGCTTAATATACAATCCTGGCTCAAGTTTAGGCTGACAGTAATCGCAAACAAATATCTATGGAGGAAAAAATGTAACTTATGGTGTAGCAGGGTAGCATTTGCTGGTTCTAATAGCATAAGCATTAATAAAGACAGACTTTCATATCACCCACTTTATTTATAGTTACCTTCTCCTTTGGGAAAATTTGTCTGCATTATTGCAGGAATATTTATGATCGTGAAATAAATGAAGTATTCTACTAAGCAGTCTACCTTTGCTTCTTTTCACGGAGAAAGTATCATTTTAAAAACCATTATGCATTCTTCAGAGCATGCAAAGACTCTGAAGAAGATGCACATTTTATCTGCATACATAAGAACCACAAAACAGCAAAGATTAATAGGAATATATATTAGGTAGGCAAACCTCACTGTCTTAGTATTGCTTAGTGTGATGTATATGTAATATAGAAGTAACTGTGGGTAGAATACAGATATCAGCTCCTCTGACTAGGAAAGACAGGCGGAGACACACAATTCTAATGGATTCTCTAGTACCACATTGTTTATTTCTCTTTTCCACTTGCTTGGACAAATGTGTAAGGGATGTCATTTCAACTGGCTTTGTATCATTAATAGAAATCCTGAAAATGTAGCAATATGCAGATATAACACAGCTGCTTCCTCTGTCCCTAGGATGTGCTATTTTTAACCTAACTGCAGAAAAAAAAATTGCTCTAGTTCGAAGTATTTACAAATGACTGAGTTTATGATAAAATAAGTTTATGCTTTTTCCAGAAAAAAAAAAAAACAACAAAAAGGCCCTGACAACTCACATTAGGACAGAACAAAACATAGAACAACTCTTTAATGCTTCATTTAGCACATCTCACCCTCCAAGCTAAAGCAGATCACAAACTTCATCTCGCCTCACCAAACCCTTTGCTCTAAATACAGCACAATGGGACAGTATAAACAGCCAAGCAAAAGTCAACAAGTTTATCCAGGTTTAAAACTGGATTTATCTCTACTAAGTGTTCTTTGATCAACAGCTTGCTATTCGTATTTTGAAATTATTACAATGGCACAAACTCTTAACTGGGTCAAGTTCTGTTGTGTGGAACAGGAAGAAAATTTCCCGAAACAAAGCATTGATCTGTCAGGCCTGGTATCATGGCCCTAAAACTATCCTGTGACAAAATATTCCATATATTTTTTAAAAAAAAAAAAAAATCTATTGAATGTAAACATTGGCATTAAGAAAACCAGTTTCAATTATCTGTCAATTCTTATATTTTATATATTTTTATATGTTATATATATCCATTCCTTATGTTCAGCCTCCAGTCTTTAGTGAACAATGATTGCCCACAGAAAAATCCCCACAATGTGTAGTAAAATGGCCTTAAAATAAACACGAATAGATCCGACGATGTGTGAATTTAAAAAAAAAAAAAGAAAAAAGAAAATAGGAAAGAGAAAAACAGGGTTGTGAGAGGGACAGGGGGGCAGCAAAAGAAAGGGAGAAAGGGAGACCATAAAACCCCGTAGTGTAGCCCTCTCCAGAAACCACTTCCCACCTGTAGTGCTAAAGATCAAGCAGCTCCTCAGTTTAATCAGTACCTGTTTATTATGAAGACAGTGAGTGAAGGAGAGATAGGACCTCTTAGATAACCACAGCATTTACCTTCTGGAAAGCTTTTATTTATTTATTTTAACCATGAATTTTTCATGAGGCCAGAATATATAAATTCAAATCCTTCAATGCTTGCTTGCCCTCTCTTTTGCTAAATGGATAGTTAAATTCAAAATTACTGCCATGAGGGAAACTGAACTGACATAACTTTAAAATGGGAATGTTTTCCAGAAAGACAGGAGAGAATTGCTGGTTTTAGCCAATTCAACTCACTTGCACTGCTTTGCAATTGTTCTCATGTGAAACAAATGAAATGCCTTCACTCGGTTTAAATTTAAACAATCTTTTAGGGAACAGCTACCAATTTCTTTTACCTTAATGCTAGACTCTTCTAAACTCAATGTCTAGATACCATTATGTGTCTTATGCTATTTTTATCCAAGGCCTTTATTATATTTACTAAGGATTATGACCCATGCAAGTGTGTTTGTCCAAACTGCCAGAAATCCCCCTCATCCCCAATCTAAATCCTAAAAATGTTTATCAAGACTGAATATCTGGAAAAGCATCAGAAAAACTTGCTGTAAAGAACTCAAAATTGGCAAATTACTGCTTATTACTTTTATTTGGCAGTTCATCTACTTTTTGTGCCTACTTTGCTTTCAATTGAAAGAGAATGCCAGACCGACTACAGTATGTGTTTTCTGCAGATACAGCTCTGCTTTCTGAAATAGGTTAAGAAGACTTGAGTGTTTTTTTAAATCTCTATATTTACATGGAATTAGATGCTCCAAATTGGATAATGCTCAATTTTTAAGACACTATGTTTAAGCCACTAGGACTACAAGACACTCCTTTGTAAAATACCTTCCTGGCCCAGATCTACTGTTCGCTGACCTGTCCATCTCCTCCTGGTGTGGCCGGCTGAATTTACAGATGTCCTAACAGCACCTTTCTGGACTGACAGAGCCTTAGCAAGTCCAGCAGCGTTCAAACTACAACCTCAACGTTCAGGTTGTACCACTCAGACTCCATCATCATCTTCACTGCTTTTAGTGTTTGCAGCATATTTAGTTAGTTAGGATTTATGATAGATGTCTTCCCTTTAGATATCGTTATGTATATATTTGAGGAGAGTAGTTCAGAAATATAAATGATACAGCTTTGTAAAAAAAATATTTAGATCCTGTAACAAAGTCCTTTAAAGGAATTGACTTAAAATACTAAAAACACAAATAAAAATGTAAAATACAAATATGCAAATTAACAAATCCTATTTCCATGAAATAGAAGCAATGGAATTGGACTATAATCCTCACATGCAGGTATCTTACCAACTAAGATGCCAGCAATTTGGATTTTAAGCAAATATAAACTTAAATGAAGAACAAGTGTTAAAAGTAATCCATCGTTTCCTTCGAAGTATGCTGTTCCTTAGGAACATACCCAACTTTTTTCTGCCTGACTGAATTGGGCAATGCAGGTGTAGCGTAACATTTTGTTCGAATTAAATACGGTAGCTTCTTCTGAGGGAAGGAAAATCCAACACATCACAAAATAGAAACAAATACTTTTACTTATAGGAGAGCTATAATTTGAGTATCATTAGTACATCTTAAATCTGTCAGAATTTTTTTATATCAGTACTCCAGTTGTGTAAGAAGGCATTAACAACATTTGATTTCTATGGGCATGCACATAAGCTCACCAAACTGCAAATATACAGCATTCTTAAGAAAACGAAAACGGAAGATTAAAATTCTTGGCTTTGTAAAAATGACAGATGGATATATTATCCAGGATTCTCCGTTATCCCAAAGTCGAAAATGTATATATAATATACGTATATATATAAAATATATATAATACTTGTATATAATGACAAATATATTTTTCAAACAGCTCAGTTTGGTGCTCTCTGACTCCCGCACTGAGTGTGCCTGGCCCGTCCTGGCTGTGAGGCAGGCACACACACATGCTTTGGGGTCTTTCACATCTGTCCATTTTTGTGCTGTCGGTGCTCCCCAATTCTGTGGGGCAGTGAATTGCTGAGGAAGGTTCAATCCCCCGTACCAGGGACCAGTTCAGAAGCTCCCCCTTTGCTGACTCTCAAACAGAACCTGCCCGACAGAGCCTGCCTGAACTTTTGCTAGGTTTCCTGAGCAGTTCTTCAAATGACTACTATATGCCACATACTTACACCAAAAAAAGGGAAAGATTAAATTATTTTATTACTAGACTCAAGCAGGGATGTGCACTCAGTTTTTATCCTGCTTCCTTGTCTGCCTTAAACAGGGCCAGCAGGACAGGGTCGCCTGGTGACAACAATGTTGTCTCAGAGGAGGCTCCAAAACCAGTGCCTGGAGCGTGGCTTTTGCACCGCCTGACCCAGTCTGCTTCCCCTGCGAGCTTCCCATGTGCTTCTCAACTTGTATTCAGTAAATACACATCAAGGTCTCACCTTTTGGCTATACCAGTAGTTAACCAGTTCAAACTGTGGAGCATGAAGCAGAGCACAAGCTAAAACCTGCTGCTGAACCTGGAGCGTGAGCAGCCAGCTGCAGGAGACCTGTAAAACAGCTGTGACAGCCTGGGGGTAAGGGAGAGGGGCCGGGAGGTGACAGAGAGCAGCAGGGCAACACCACCACAGTGTGGGCACCAAGACGATGACAGCAGTGCTCTTGAAGGTTGGGATCCCAGTGCTACCACAGGCAGCTGATTTAAAGGATGGTAACAGCACCATCCTTATTACCACCTTTGTTCTATTAATTGCAAGAATTACGAGTTCTAAAAGGATGAGTGGGTATGTCCAAAAAAGAGGTCAATGTCTCACTGACCTTGGTACTTAGCAACGAAGTTCACTGTAGCCTTTCTAGACAACAGGCAGCATGCATATATACTCACAATTCACATTAAAAGTGTCTCAGGTCTAAATTTATTCTGTTGCATTTATGAAAAGCAGCAATCTCAGCAAGGTCACTGCCATTTACTAAGATAGGTAGGGATGGCAAACATCTGGAAAACATCTCATGGTTTAGTGGGATAAGGTCTTATCCCTCCCTCCCATTCCTTTGGGTGATAAAGGTCAAGTTTACCTGGAATCACCACAATTCAGTTAGCCTCTTGCTACAATATTTGCAATTTAGAAAGACACTGAAGGCTAAAGAGGTAAAAAATAGACATTTCATAAAACCAGATCTCCCTTATAGGCTAATAACAAGCAGTCTGATTTGGGGTGGTGGTGGAGGGAAGAGGAGTCTCTCTGAAGTTATTTTAAGAAGTCTTAACAACTGATTAACATTCAAAGATTGTGTGTGTGATTTCAAAACATTTCAATTGCTTTCCACACACCTATTTATTCATCACCAACAAAGATCTATTTCTTACAAAGACCTAAGACTACCCATATGCAATTACAACTTTAATATAATGAAAAAGTGTATGAGGGAGCTAGTTTCATAGTATCAAGGTATCACCTTAAATTGCATATATATCTGTAACAAGATAATGGCCCAACTGAGTCTAATACTCCTTTGCTTTCTTTTAATATTATACAATATTCAAACAAAGAATAGCTAGGCTTAATGGCCCATTAAATAGACAGCACTGAACAGCAATAAACTTTTTTTGCAATTCATTTAACATCCTCACTACAACTTACCTAGCTATGAATAAGATTATAAAACTTATTTCCATTGCAAAGGATATTTAAAACATATCACAAAGAATATGCACATTTACTTTAAAATAAAGGAAACTATTAATATAGCATATCCATTATATCCAAAGATCTTCGCATTTTCAAGCAGATTAAAGAAACAAATAGAGAAGAATAATTTGTAAGAAAATGATGAAAAGTTCTGCTTTACTTGCATCTAATGTGAAGGCCTTCCCACTGCGATGCTCCCTGTGACCAAACTAGGAATTCCTACCCTAAAGGAGTCTACGAACTTGATGTAAAATAAAACAAAACAGACACTTGAGGGAAAAACCCAAACACCTTTACCAGTTTTACACATATCACATTGCCAGATGCATACCCTCCTTGCTTCTGTGCTACGAGAAGAGCTCTCTGTATATGCTCTCAATCTATCTACTGTACATAATTTCTCATTTACTAAACTCACATCATTTAAGGACTTCTTGAATATCAGTTATTTTAGAGGCCCACCAAAGTATGACTATTTTTTCTTATGTGCAATTTCTTTTTACTTCTGACCAATATACATGACTTTCTGCTTTGTTGAAGGAAAGAAGGGTGTGCTGGCAGCCACAGCAGAAGGCACCACTGGAAACTCTTTCCAAATTACAGCCCTTTTATTTGTTGTCTCAAAGAGATCTACCACTGCAAACATGAGAGAGATGGTCATGTATGGACAACTAAAAGGAAATAACTGAAAAGAAAAAGGCATTCTGGAGAGAACGCACATCTAAAACCAGGAAATGTAACTTTAAACCAAAAAAATTCTCACAAATGGCTACAAGTGTGGCTTATATTTAACAGATAAGAAGAGGGAAAAAAACAGGTTAGAACTCGAAATGAACAAATTGATCTCTACAATCAAAGATGAAGTTGAATTCTGATTTTACAATTACGCTCTTATCTTCCATTCCAAGAGGCCTCCTTCTTGCATGGAGTAGAGTTTCCAGTGACCTAAGAGACGCCTTCAAGTCTCATTTCTTATTTCGTTTTGGATCTATTTTTCTCTTATTTCAATAAGACTTTTATCTTCCTGGAAAGATGAATGATTGTATTTTGTTAAATATTCATCCAGAAGTAGCCATCTAATCCTGCCTCTGTTTTAAGTAATGTGAAAAAAAACCCACTGACAGTTATGTGGAGCAGCTGTATTATGAAAATGTTCTGTTCACATCATGCACAAATGCTCAAAATTTACTACAGTGTATCCAAACTTCCCCTGCAAAAAACCCACGAAAATACCTTTGTATTCCAAGACATTTATTTTTTCTTTTATAGTAATAAAGTTTAAAGGACATTAGTCTCATCAATTCAAGAAGCTAAAAGTAAAATAAGACATTCTCCTTACCATGCTACTTACTAAGAAGTTTAAGTCCAACGTTAGGATCACGACTGCAGTACCACACCCACCTACCACTACATTTTTCTTTTTTAGTTTGTTTTACCTTTTTTTACCTCCGAATAATTTAAAAATAGGTCTTAAAGTTCTGTCAATTTTATACCATTTCTAAAACATGCTTAGTAATTACTGAGGACATATTTTTGATGCCTCAGTATGTTATTCACAAACCTAAAACCCACAGCCATGATTAAATTAAAGACTTCATGATCTCATTATCATATTAAGGACTCTCAGTAGCTACAAACACCGCTATTGCAAAAAGCCACACAAAGGAAACACTCATTTTGTATTTTTAATTAAAACCTTCAGACACAGCCTCCTTGTGGCCACAGACACTGCCAAGCATGAGAGAGACCCGCTGTCTTCCCAATAGGGCCACACATCCTTTTGCTAAATATTTTAAAACTGGAGCCGTTCCTCAGCCCCCCTTTACCGCATCTTTGCAAACATACGATCTATGAATGCAGTCCCTGCTGCGGGCAATAGTGTCAGTTCCAAATACGTCATGCTCTGCTGCCTCTTGATTTTCTGTTTCAGAATCAACCCAGGGCAAGCCTCTTTTATAATAGGCCTAATTAACACCCTGTGTTCTGCTCTGTTTTGATAGAAAAAAAAAGATTGCCTACAGAGTATTTCAAAATCAGATCTCTTTAAGAAAACATTAGCCTTTGGGTAAAAATAAAACAAAAGCTTTTTAAAGATTGTCATCTTGTAATCATTTAATTAGCTCGACTTTTTCTTCATTTTTCTTTATAGGAATAACACAAACATTCTCACAGTACCATTTTGAGTATCAGAAAAAATGGCATCAGAAAAGATCAGTCCCCTTGTGTAATGAAGCAGGAGAAGGAGGGGTTAAGCCCCTTACAGGTCAGGACTTACAAACCCTGTGTCAGAGCAGTAAAACAATGCAGGAAGAGTGGGCCTCTGAATTCAAAGTGTACAGTGTCAGGCTCCAAGTTGTTGATTATTATTATTGTTCAGATACAGCCTTAAAATTTTGCTCTTCTAATGTCAGCACTGAGCCTGTTAGCAGTCAAAAAAAAAAAATCAGATCACATGTTAGAAAAGATGAAGGGAAATTAGAAATTACTTAATGAGACTGCACAATCATTAGTATCACTTCAATACCATGTGCATTCTTCCCCTTTCTCAAAGGGACAGGACAGAACTGGAAAAAGGACGAGAGAATGGCCACCAAACAACCCAAGGTACGAAATGAGCTGCTGTACTATCTAAAAATGAAATCAACTAAGACTTTGCCACCTCAGGGACTAATGAAGTGTATCATAAAGGTGGTTTTTTTTTAATTATGAGTGGTAAAAAAGTGAATAGAATTGGACTGATCAATACATTCAAAGGAATAAGTGCACCATTAGAAGAAATAGTGCCACTTGTAAAAGAACATAGCTACAGCACACATCACTGTTAAGCTTTGGAAAAGCTTAGCAGTAAATGCTAGGGAGTAAATATTGTTACAGGTTCAAAAGTAATTAGCTAAATTCATGCAAGAACAGGCCATCAAGGGCTATTAAATGAGGAGACAGCACCCTTGGCCACATACTAGCAGCACCAGGGCAGCATCTGTATGTCAGCCCCACCCCTATATTCTCCCACAGGCATCGGTTTTTGTCCACTATTGGTGACAAAGTAATGGGCTAACAACCTTAGTCTTGGCATTGCTATTCTTACAAGTGTCTTCTAGGAAACTTGGAAAAAAATAACAGTTTAAATGCAATATAAAAGGAAAACTGTGTTCAATTATAGAAGCAACATGCATTGCTCAAGTTAGTTGGTCAGTCATCTGGAGTTAGGGTAGTAGTGTGGCTCAAGGGAGCAGACCATTGCTCTTAGCTACTTCTGGTTTGCTTATTTTTAAAGAATATTTGATTTTGGTGAAGTTAAGCATTTTCAGGAACCTTTTGTTTACAAGTAAAGTCAAGCAACACTTAAAAACTTGTCACAAATGTATCCATTAATCCAGAAAAAAAACTTTGCCAGAAAAAGTATGAGGCATTACTGCATTAGGCCGGTGTGTACGGTCGAGTAAAGAGATAGAATTTCCTGTATTTCGAAAGGACAGAAAAAAGAAACCCAAATGATATAAAAGGCACAAAACACAAACTGAGCTTTTGAAGTGTAAGCGACTACTAAAACTACGCATGGTCCCCAGTTTTGGAGATACGACTATTTCCATGCCACACTGTAGTCCCTGATAACGTAATGCATTAGAGAGATCACACTCTGCCATTAAATAGTGCTCCAAACAATTTTGAAGAGGTGGTCAGGTAATGAAGGGATGCTTCTTGGAGACTACAGAGCCATCTAACATGGGAGGTGGGGAATACATCACCAAGTAAGAACAATTAACGAAAACTAAAAATGCAAAACTCTATATTCATTGGCTTTGCTTGTCTGTATGAAAAATGGCCCAGTAGGCATCAGATTAGAAAGGACGTGAGCAGAGTACTGCAGAGGAAGTCCATACTACCACAGGAGCCAACTCCACTGCAGTGTTTAAGAATCTCTCCTCTGAAAGATCGCTGGTTTTACCCAACATCAGTTCTTTAGAACGAACAAAATATGAAGAAACACAATTCAAGCATAAAGCTATAACCAAATCATGTCCGTATCCAAATCTGTAAAACAAGTGTAAGGAAGCATCAATGTAAAGCTACAGAACTACTCTATATTAGCCAATAAATACATAATGATATAAAGAAAGGCATAGACAAAAGAAAGATATTTAAAAAGGTATTAAGAATGGTATCTATAAAGAAAGCCATTCAGAGACTGCATGAGCATAAAGTTTTTTGCCTGGTCAGGGGATGAAAAAACACTTCATTATTAATACAACTCTTTACTATGGCATTTAGTAAGATAAAAAGGACCAATAATTTCTATTTGAGGCAGATGTAATGAAATAAATCCAATATTAAAGGTAAGCTAGAAGTGTCAAATTAATCTTCCACTTAGCCAAGAAAATAAGAAAAATATTTTCTGTAGAGAAAAAAATTACAAGATTTAAATATTCTTCAGACAAAACCCTTCTTGAAACAGTAAAAATAAAACCAAAACAAATTAGGTGCCAGCTTGCTTACCACCTCATGTTAAGTGTCTCAAGTGCAGGCACTCCACAGAGATTAAAAGAAAGGTATCACTGCTTTCAGAACACAAAGCAGCATTTTTAAGGAAGTTTATCTGGCTTTCATCATCCCTGCACTGGAGGAGGGAATAGTGATTTCACTATTTTTGGCAGAGGAGTGGGCAAGCAGCCACCTTGAAATGGTCCTCAGTCTGAGCATTACCCCTTCCAGCCCATTACACGGTCACTAGTATTTTAGAATAAGATGGGAATTGAAAATAAGATGGAAACCTGCCATTTCATTGCACATGCTGCAAAAATCGATGTGGAAATTCAAAATTAGATAATGAAGTTGTGGGGTGTTTTTAAACCATTACTTCAGCAGATGGAAAAAGGCCAAGACTTGGGTCTTCTGTTCTGTCAGCAGAGGACACCAACATCGTTACTAGAATGAAAGGACGTGCAGTTCCCGTGCTTTATGGCAAATTTTCCATATGTGTGAGCACACCTACAAGATCATGTCCTCAGGGGACAGAAAGGAGTCTACTTAGGAATCTCATTCTGCCTTAAATATCTAATTATTTCGCTTCGCCAAGACAGCAGAGCCCCTGTGCATATGCAAACCAGAACCTTTATCACTTCAGTGTATTTTCTAGAGAATATTTGGTTGTTTAAATACCAAGATGGGCTTTTGGTAAACGCGCAAAGTGCAGGCTGAGGAGAAAAATTCAAGCCTAAGAGCTTCCCTGAGTCTAAGTTATATGAAACGTAACCCCTTGCACTCACTGCACACTGAAATTGCCTTAGAGTGCAAATAGCTCTGTGGTAAATTTATCAACCAGTTTCACTGAACACCACATATGATGGGGAGAATCATCTCTGTGCCCCAGGCTTGGGGAATAGGAGAATCTGCATCTTCTGTGCAACCTCACACAAGTTCCTGCATCACTTATTAAAATGGATCATCCTCCATTATGTTACAGTATAACAATAAAGACTAACTCAAAAGAAAAGAAAATACTCTTTTGTTAATGAGTGGTACTATCTTGAAGTTGTACTCTAGAGAGGCCAAGAAGATATAAATACTGTTAAAAAATGCTAGAGTTTGTGTGTTGGAATAATCTACCATAGATTAACTCTTCATCTAGACTAACTCCTTCAGCCACAGAGATCTGTTTCCTTTGACCTGTACTCAATACTATGAATATCTTCAGAGAATAGTAAGAAAGGAAATACTATGAATGGGGAGTGTCTGCATAAGAGTATGGGAAATGCCAGATCCACTTACAATATTTTATTTTCAAAAACAGGAGAGAAAACAAGAACACAAAAGAAATAAAAGACAAGTGAGACTGTTACTGCACAGAATAATGAAGCCCTATCACTTGACCAAACAAATGAGACTTTCAACTGCTGAAAACGAAAGCCAGCCCTCACCTCAATGTTCCAGTAAGTTCCTCTTCAAATGCATGCTGAGCTACATGCCTCAGCTGATGAAATTCTTCCCTGAAAGTACAGTGAGCTCACTCTTAGGAAAGGCAAAGTAAAAACATCTCAACTAACCCTGGCAATGTGCTCTGTACATGAACAGAAAGAAATGGATTCCTAGTTTGTTTGGTCAAGAAATTTTTAGCAGTTTATCCAATTGTGCTGCCACTAATTGACAAAGCCACTAATATGGAAAAAGACAAAAAAATTGAAAGCGTGTTACAGTCCTTTCAGAAGTCTCTTGTGTGTACCAATCAAATATTTGTGCCCCTTAAGTGGTTAGTGTATCTTTAGCAACAAGGACCAGGAAGGCATGAGAGTTAAAAAAAAAAAAAGGAAAGAAGCAGATGGTACATTTCTGTGATATAATATGGAACCGTAGGACAACTAGTATGGTGTCACATTCTCCTCTGCTGTCATATTATCTTCTCAAAAAGGACTGAGTGTGTTAGCCATGAGAGGCATCATTTAAAAATTAATTTTTAATGCCTCCAGTAAAATCTGTGAATGTCTGTAGCATGCGGTGCTGCACAGCAATCTATTCCAGACACCCAGCACTCATATTCCCAACCAGGATTACCAAGTCTAAACGAAACCATTTGAGATGTACTGTTTCACTAAAGTAAACTAAGAAAAAAATGGGAGGCCCGGTAATATTTACTCTGGATATTTTGAAAGATGCAATGTGGTATCTCAAATTTTAAAGGGCCTGCTGAATGTCTTTACCAACTACCCTCAGAGGGAAAACAAGTCTAGTACTTACAGACTCCCAATCTCGTCTACAAGCAGTGATATAGCTACCAGTGTTGGCTTCCAAATAATGAAGGGAAAAAAGGAACTCCTGGATAAAACGCTCATGGGCCTTAGCAATGAGATAAATGGACCAGGAAAGCTTAAGGATAGGCTCCTTCCGCTCCAAACAAGATTTACTTCCTTGTGCCTTGAACAGTCATGTCAGTGTCCTGTGCTGTTTTCTGTAAATTAAACAGCTATCACAAGATGGTGACAGTCTATTGGCAGAGAGAATTTCATGGAACACTTATGGCCAAAAACAAACACTTTTGAAGACAACAGCCCCTACCTTTTATTTCTCAAGGGAATAATTCAAAATAAATACACAGAAACTAACTTCAGGAATTAAATGAACACCAGCTACATCTGATGTATCATTTGTCAGCTTCTACACATCCTTCTATCAAGGATCAGCATCTAACTGCTTTTCTCCTGAAAACTTATTAAAAAAAGATAACCCATCTGTGGGAGGCGGAAAGGCAAACACCACCGTCTAGTTTCCCTTTATATAAAACATATTACACAGTGGAGTGCAAGGCATCAAGGTCTATCAAAAAAGTATATCTCACATTAGTATCAGAAGAGTGATGTCTAAGTGCATCCAAAGGGGAATAGTAAAAAAATTACAGGCAGATGCAAGATACATAAGCAATCTGTTGCTCGTGCTTTCAAGACAGTCATACTATCCTGTAACCACAGAGGTCCAGAACTTCATAGTGGTCTCCAGCTGAGAAAGAAACTTTGTTTACTTAGTTTTCAGGATTGTCCTGTAAAGCACCTTCAGTGGCTTAGTCATCATTGGAAAAATTTCTGTGATTTAAGGCTCATTGAAACAAACAAACAGAAGAAAAAACCCACCCCACTCCTTGATTCTAGAGTACTGTTTTTCTGAAAAATACTCTGTATTATTTAGGCAGCATGACAAAGAATACCTAGGTGAGAAGCAGGAGAAGGAAGAACAAGGTGAGATGCGAGAAGCCCCATTGAAATCTAGCCTTTACCCTTCCTATTTGTCACTTGATAATTTCTTGACTATCTTTCCCACAAAACTCCCTTCCTTCTGGAAAATCTAACACACACTTTAATTCACTGTGATCAAGGGAGTGAGGGCAGAGGTTGCAAGCTCGTCTGATGTATGCTCTGTACATACAGCTGCAAAATCCACCACCAGCTGTGTAAATCAATGAAGAGCTCTCCAGTTAATGGATTTATGTTTAAAAGCCATATAAAACAATGTGCAGTGCACTCAGAAACAGATAAAGACTGAAGCAGAAGTTACAGTCTCTCAGTGATCTTTGCTAAATAATGATTTGTTGAAAAAAATATTTCCATTAGCTCTGTCAAGTAAGTAAACTTCAGTCTTTAAAGGACTAAGTCTTTTATCTGCCATGCAATCCAGGACCCAATTACAAACCAAATCTAAGCTGCTTTGTTCCTCGTAACAACTAGTTTTTTAATTCTCAAAGATCTCAATGCCATGATGTTTCAATACGTATTTCATAATTACTCCCTATAAATTACAATAAATTTCTGGAACACAGTAGAGCTAGAAGTACAAATCTACAATTTGTTCTTTCAGAAATCTTTTATAATATTAACCACTCAAATGGATAATTTGTTTTGACATTTTAAAAAAATTCTGTTACTAAAGTTCTACTCCAAAAGCACTATCTGCTAGGAAATAGTCTGCTACTTTAGATGTTTTGAAAATATAATAAGCATATATTCATATTCTTTTGCAATAGAAAATAAGAGATTTCATGAGATAATAATTTCATCCTCTTATTCCAAAAGTATTTACAACTAAAAATGACAAATCAGAGGAAAGAAATGTGGCAAAAGGTGATGGGATGGTGGTATCTTCTAGGTTTGTTCATTTTGTTTTTTTAAGATCAGTCATCTGGAAACTCATATGGACAAGATTTGTTCTTTCTTACAAGGTAAGATGCTTTCAGGGATTTGGAGAAAGAGAAACTTGTTTTAGTACTGTTGTTCTCTGAGAGCCACCCTCCTGGACTAGGATCAGTTCTCACTACTCTTGCCCAGTAAGGACCCAATATTCACTTAATGGACTCCTCTAACATGAAAAATTTATGAACATGACAGCTCAAAAACCTGATACTTGAAAGCCCTAACACACCTCCAGAAGCATACAGCCTGCACTCAAACCAATGTGAACAAATAGTCCCAGATACCTGCTGTCTTTGACAAAAAAAAACCTCTTGAGTTGCAGAGAACAGCACTGAATCACAGCTGAAGCATTTTAAAAATTACTAACTGCTTTTTAAATGTACAGTACCCATACAAGAGATTCTTTTTGACACCACTGAAGAAGAGAAAAGTGAAAATTGCTTGATGTCCCATGTGACACTAGAGACTGACAAGGAGAAAAAAGCCTTTCGCCTTTTTTCCATCATTCCCTTCCACCATATCCAGAAGGTCACTATGGACAGCTGGGGCTGAAACCCTCACCTCTAACTCTGGAACATTCATCAGCCACCAACTTCTGAGTTGCTTCAGTTCATCAAGAGAGTGATTGAAATAGTTCCCTCAAAACCAGTATGTGACATGTCACTCGACATCCTCCAAAGGCAGATTTGGCTCAGTTTTTCCTAAACTGTTACTCAGCTGTCAAACTTACCACTTTTTCTTGACAAAATACCGGTGTGCATTCTGACCACATTCACAGACAATAAAGCAGTGGTTGAGCGTGACCAGTGCTAAGAGAAGCTGGTGTGCCAGAAGAACTGGTACTACTCTGTGTCTGTTTAATTAATTTCTTAACACAGAACTATTTTAAAGCAAGTGTGAGAGACTGGAACAAGTAAATTTCTGGTAAGTGAAGACTGACAAGTGCGAACAAACTAGAGGAATTTCTGTAGCTAGCTATGAGAGAATTCTGGGGTTTTCGAAGGATATTCTGGGTCAGTAACTACGTTACAAAATCAAGAAAAAACCCAGACAATAGTCAAAAGGCATTGAAGTTCCTCAATCACAAGGAGAACAAGGTGTAGACACATAGCTGAAGTGTCAAAATCATCAAGCCAATGCTGAAATGAAACACATGAAAGAGGTGTGGATGAGAATAGTAAGACATCTAAAAGTAACTTGTGTTGCTACAGACAAAGGATCTGAGTTCTTCCTCTTTTTTTTTTTTCCAACAGAAGATTAAAAAAAAATACTTTTTGAAACCTGGCTCAAACTGGCCATGCCCATCATTGCTGACTCAAGGGCATCACACATCAATCTATATCATAAAAAATAGGATAACAGCTCCCACAAAGAAAACAGCAGCTGTGTTTAATTCTCGGGGGGGGGGGGGGTGAAGAAAAAAACTAAGGAAGAAGGAAGGAGTGCGGATATTCACTTCTCGCTTATGCTAAGTGAACCAGTTCATCTTAACTTGTGCATACTATTGCATCTCCTAACACACACAGATTTGCTCTGTTGTTCTGCAATTTAACTGAAAGTGTCAGATCTCATAATGAGAAGTTCAGGGAGGTTGTCAAAGAAAAAACTAGAATGCATCACCTACAGAAGGCATCTGCTACTACATTTCAAGTAGTTTCCAGCATCTTAGGGATAATACAGAACATCTACAAGGGAAAACAGTCTTCATGGACAACCAATGTTATGAATGATCCTTTGGATTTCATCACAGCATTTTAACCTAAATAGATTAAGTCTAGACAGCTCTTTACATTTTCCTTTCCATTTTCTCCTTCAAATCTTCCTGTATGTTCTGCTTTAACTTGCAATCTTCTTCAGAGCATTTGCTCTCTGTAATGGCAAACAATATCTGACTCAAAACATGCTATTTTAATGAAAAAATATAGCATATAGAATGATCTTAGAGTACATGAAAATCAAAATTATATACATCCATAAAAATACATGAGGAAAAAGAAAACTTACACTTTGGTTAAGAGTACTTGTCCCTTTTGTAAATGTGATGTTATGGGTGTACCACATTACTCATAGCAGTAGCACATAGCAGGATAATGATCATCTAAGGATCAAGACCGTAAATTGTTGAATTTATACCACTGAGTTTTTACAAGATAGCCTGGCAATTCCCTCTTCAAGTATGAATATCTTTAAAACATGACATACATTTGTATTGCCTAAGGCCTACTCCCATGCAATACAAATGCTCAAACATCAGCAGTAATGAACAGAATGACCTCTAATCAACAGAATTTGTTCTGCTCTTGGGATGCTACATAAATCGGTTACTAAGGAGTTGCCAAAGTCTTACTAAATGCTTGGAAGCTCCACCTAGATGGAAGTAACAGAATTAAATTTAGGACATTTTTGGATACCAGTGTCCAAACCCAAATATTACGTAACCATGTAATGTTCTCCCCAAAACAGATGGTTTTATTACTGACTTGTATAAAATGTACTCCCAGACTCTAATGTTATTTTACACAAAATGTAAAATATCTCCCCATCTTTCCAAATATCATCAAATATTATCGATAAATCAAGGCCTTTTCAAATCAACATTTATTATTCACTTCATTTGTGAGAAATGTGAGAAATCTTGCATGAAATTTTCTCTTCATACTGAAGATGCATTGTAGCTATAAGGAAGGAAGTTATTTGTAAATACCAGCTTCCACCCAACATGGATGAATTCCTCAAGTTTTCTATAATTGAGAAATGTTAACCCTGACAACCTTTGTCTTTCTCCCCCGCCAACAAGTAATTCTTTGCCAACACTGACAGCTTAAGCAGCTACTGCCCCATCCCTCTTATTGTGCTGTGCTAGAGATCTATTTTTGGCCGGGTCTGTTCTCCAAACCAGCTCACAGCATGTCTGCACAGACACGCATATCAATACAATGGAAGGACGGGAGGGGAGAAATGCCATCAAACCAAGGTCCATGGCCAACGTGGAATCCAGATCACAGTGCGCAGGAGGTGTCGTTCCCCCTCAACTGCGTGCAGGGGGAGCCCAGAGAGATTTGTTTCCCTGGGTTCACCTGAGCCACTGAAGTGCCAGTTGCATCACAACTACGGAAATGGCAGACCACTATGAAACCTCAACCATGGCAATAACAAGGCCAAGAAATATTTTGTGAATCTTTTGCTGCTCTCTGTGGATACATCTTAATTAGCTGGTTATTTGCTGTCGAGCTGCTGAATTTATTTTATTGTCACTATTCATACTTGACAATATTGCAGGAAATTCTTCTGCTGACCCTGAATCTTTATAACTGGTTGTGTTGACAAGGTGACAGACACCTACCTTCCAAATACATCATTAATCTTTAAATAAAAAAGGCACATTGCACAATTTCCCCCCTTTCACAAAGGAAAGGGTTTGTTGCTTCTTAACATGTGAGGGTTAATACAGTACAATGGCTCAAAAATGCAGTTATTGCTAGGTGCTCTCAGCAACGTGAATGGTCAGAATACACAGGTGAAAATTTCCCCATCTTTATATCTCTGAATGGATCTAAATGACTACAGAAATAGATTCCAGATCCATAGACAGAAAACAATTCCAGGAACAACTGAAGTTGCAGCAGCCTTTTCAGAATAAGGGATAAGCTTAAAAGGAAAGACCACATACACATATTAGAATATATTTTAAGGAAGCTATGCTGGCGAGATTTAACCTAATTACTGAATTCTTCTAGAGTCAAACAATTTCACCGAGGCAACATTACTTTCAGGATAAAGGGTAAATCATATACAAGTACCATACAAGTCATGGTACTTCAAACATGGTATTTACCATTAAAATAATACAGATGTAAAACATGCAGTTTTGTTCATTACTAAGAAACTAACAAATGTACTTAAGACATTTTAGAAAAATAATGAGAAAAAAAATCAATGTGTAAGTAAATTAATTTGAAAATGGAAGTATTTAAAGCAAGGATTTTACCCTCTTTTGCTTTCTCACAAAAAAAATTATTGAAAACTGAATTTCAAACAATGCCTTGTAATTTCTAAAATATGCTGTTCTGGAAAGTGATCAAGGTTTCCAGTTACATTCCTGCTGTTTGAATTCAATGTAATTAATTATATTTTGATTTTTCATATGCATAAGCTTTTTGTACTTTTGAATTCTGAATTGCTTGATATTGCAAGTATTTTTTTTTAAATAAGTTTTCCAACATATGTAAAATATAGTTGCCTTCATATCAAGAAGCTATGTTATACCCACGAAAACACATTGCATTGGTAGCTTTCATAGAACAAAGTCACTGAATAGGATTATTTGAAACACAGCTACTTGCAGAGGTTATTAAAATTGTTGCTTTTTATCTGAAGAGATTGGGAAGAAGAGAAGACTTGGCATAGCTCCCCCCCCTTTTCAGTAGGGCAGGCAAAAAATACCTCTCTGATTCACCTAGGAAAAAACTGAGTTACTGCTGCTATGAAATCAGGACAGGAATATTTTTCTTTAAGTCTGTGTTTTCATTAATTACACACTAACATGCATTCTTTGGGTGGTGAATAAAAAGAGGAAAAGCGTTAGAAGTAGTATTTTCCATAGAAACAATTGCCTGTCAAACAAAGCATAAAAAGACAAAAGGCAGAAACACTGTTTCAGCTTGAATGCCTTAATGTCACCATTTGTCATGCAGCACTTCCTCTGAAAACCCCCAAGTACAGTTAACTCTACTCCTCTTTACACCACACACTTTCTCCGGTTGGTACAAGATTAAAATGTGCTGGGCCTGACAATGAAACAGCAGAGCCATCGCACATTGTTATGCAACTCACTGTCTGCAAGGGTGGCTCGTAGCTCCTTCTTTATTCAGCAAGTGCCAAGTGCATGTTTAATCAATGTCACAGCTCACCACAGTGTGCAACTAAAGCCACTGTCATTCCTCTCTTCACATTTGCCTCGCTAAGTTATGCAATGCTCCAAAGAATACCTTGGAATTCTTTCCAGAGGCTCTCACTGCAGGTGTGTGACAGCGTTCACACTATTGCCAGTAAAGCAGACTTCTCATCCTTTCTCAGCCTGGACTAAAATTACATTGTGTGACTGCACGTAGTTCGCTGCATTTGGAATTACAGCATGTCAACGTGAGAAAGCCTCTTCAGACGGCTGCCACAAAGAGTAAATCAAAGGCTGGGTTTTTCTGAAGTCTTAATAAATAACTAAGTGTAACTGAATAAAACCAGGAGCTGTTCCTCTTTTTTTTTTTAAACGCAAAACTGAACAGCATGCATTGCGTTGCTCTGCATCATCTAAGGAAAAAAAAATCCTCAATTTTAATGAGAATTAATCAACAGTGAGGATCATTATCAGAAAGGGTTTTACTGTTTTTCTACTATACTTGCTTTAGTGGATTACTGACAGAGAAGGCCAGTCATTTGGAAGATTCTGTAACATTATTCTCCTCACCGATAAACTTCTTCATCAAGAAACTGTTCGTGCTCCTGTCTGGTCTGTCTGAGTGAGGAGAGCAGCCCCTTCATGAAGATAAAAGCCTGGTTTGCCACTGAATCGACAAGTAAGAAGCATGTCTGATGACATTTTATTCCTGATGCAATGTAGGGTAAGAAAAATCTTTTTTTTTTTTTACCTTTCTGTGAGATATGCTCTGAGCTGATGGCTTTAATTAGACTCACAGCAGAAATACGTTTCTCTCCAATGATTAAAGATGTTTGCCAGGAGAGAAAAATGTTACTGCACTATAAAATGTGATTGCAAATCTTCAGTAAATTGGGGTTATCTGAACTAGTAGAAATCCCAATCAATTTTTGGTTTAAGGTTAGAAATTTCTGATCAATAAGGCTAAAACAGCATAGCAGATTATATATAATATCAACATCTCAGCCACCAATGAACATAATCTTACAAAGAACATGCTTCTAGAAGATATTTGACTGTAAATTAAGAGTACAAGAGCAGCTAAGTAATAGAGATGACCTGTCAACCTCACTTTTGCAATAAAAAAGCTAATAAATCGGACACGCATCTGTAAATATCTGTCTCAAATAGTTACATTGTATAGAATTTTGTTACTACAAAAGTACTACTGTCCTTTGGCACGCTGCAATAATAAGCATATACAATAACAACTACCTTCATATTTGAAGAGACAGACATTTTCTGTTAAATGTTTACTGTTGCATGGATGTCCAAAACCTGATCTATTAAACAAGTAAAAGGATAAGATCACACCTGCAATTGCCTACTTAGGGCTCACTGGTCAAAAAAAGACAGTGATACTGTATTAAAGAGGCATATCTTCCATGTTCAAAAACAGTAGACATGAATATTTTCAACTGTTTTTGTACTGTGACAGTTAAATATTTAACAACAGCTGAAAATTCACATAATCTCCCCAGGCATTTCAGAGTCTTTGACAATGCCCACATACCTGCTTTCATCAATTTGATGTTTCATAAGGAAACAAATTAGCTAGCTAAAGACAAATTTTAAATTTGTTTTATAATGAAGCATATTAATTGGCTTGAAGCATCAAGCTATTTTTCCACTCCTTCTATCAAATCTGTATCTACAGAACAATTACTTTTAACACAGACATGTTCATACGAAAAGAAAACAAAAGATGAATACAACTCAATAAACACAGCATTAAGAAGTGTTGTGTAAAGAAGTACAGAATTGTTTTTAAAAAGCTCAAAGCTTGCATGTTTGTCAGACCAGATTTACCATTTGCTTTCTTTTTTCTAGCTAGCTGCCAGAATACTGGTGAAGGTATTTGCAGGAAAAATGGGGACCTCTGCCATCACAACACTGGAAGATGTAAAAAGGCAAGAGGAGAAAGAGGAAAAAGAAGAATCTATTTTAGCACTGCTTGGGATTATTGGAACTGTGCTCAATTTGTTTGTTATTGTTTTTGTGTACATCTACACGACACTTTGATGACATTTTTGAACATCAATTGCACAGCACACAGTGCAAAGACCAGTGATGGTAAGAACGATTTCTATATTTAAAGTAAAAAAACCCACTGTCTGAAAAGATTAACAAAAACATTCCAGAGCCAAGTGGCTACGGGCTCTGCATCAATGACTGCTAAACGTACCTGTGAGCCCAGCTAGAGTGCTAAATTACATAAAAGAAGGCAGACCATATTCAACTTCTCATTGATAACAGATGAAATCCAAATAGCAGAAACAGAGATGCCACTGTTTTATTGCTAGCAAGTGTGCAAGACACAAGAAATATAAGCAAATACTGAAAACAATCAATATAGAAAGAGACTAATTAAATATATAAATACATGTAAGTAAGCCCCATGATGCTTTCTATGGTTTTGTGTAAAATGTCTCTTCATAGCTGAGACCAGAAGACAGACAAAAGGGTTTTCTTTTTAGATCAGCATAATTTAGGCTTATAACTTACACTAATGTATAATAAGTGTGGAAACAGGAACACTGTTATACCAAAACTTGTAATAGTATAAATAAAATTTTAACTACTGACTATATTCTGCAGCATTTTTGTTAGCCTTGTGGAAAGCTGAAAAAGGTTAGATTTTCTTGCCTTTACCGAATCTGTATTTGAAATCATCATGCTATACTGACGATGTGCTTTTCTAATTAAAAATCCTTTAAAGTGGTGTGAAAAAATAAAGAATAGTTTCAGTACTTCAAGAAATATTAATAATTACAATGACACACTAATACATATTCTCCAAATGAAACAAATCTTGTTACTTTTTCTGTATCGCCATTGTTAGAACATTAAGTCAAATCCAGCTTTCATGTTTTCATCCTGATGCTTATTTTCAAGTAAGATAAAACACATCACACAAGGATTCATGGTGTTGCATGGAAAACAGGTTTAATAATCTTTGCCCAGAAGAGTGTACTCTCTCTTTCTGGACCAGGTCCTGAAGACATTTTCCCTTTTTGTACCATTTATGAGTGAGGCCCAGAATTGCAACTCTTGTGCATACTTCATGGAACATCCAATTAGACTACTGAAATTGTTGAAACTATTTCCACGTTTTTAATTAAACCTATGTACGTCTTTGAATTAGATCCAAAGCTGCAGACAGTCTGAGATCATAGAATTTTTTGTACACATGAATGTATCTCACATATAACTTCTAACAGAAAAGCTATTTTTTTGGAGTTTAGGATTAAAAACACAGTAGAAAAACTACATTAAAAAAAAAAGGGAAACACTGATTTTAATAAATACCATTCTTAGTATTATACGTGCCACAGAAGAACAACGGAGGAGCTGCATTTCTGAAAATCAGCTCAGTTCCTAGGCTGCAAAGCTACATCCAGTCCTTCCATAAAATGACAAGCAAAGAAATACATCCCTTGTATAGGTGATAGCTTATTACTGCGTAGAACTTCGTAACTGCTAAAACAGCTGAGCCTTTGGAAGTCACTTTGAAACAAGCACACGCGTAAAATAAGGTCAGGGATCTAGAACAGAATGAATTTGTCGAATTCGGCAATGGTATTTCAGTCAGTTGCAGAAACTACTCTGTAACACTGATTTATGGACGAATGAGGAGGAAGATGGTATATTCTGGCTTTGTGACTCTGAGTCAATACTGGCTCAACCAGAAGAAATGACAAACAGCTGGGGCTGCACTGGAAGGAAGCATGTGCAGACAAGAACATTTATTCACTATCCATAGTCTACAGCAAGTCTCTAGTATTGTATACTCATTTTTCAGTACATGAAGCACCAAAGCTTTCTGTAAAATTAAGCTACATCCTAGAGGAATTATACAGGTTCTTTATGTTTATTTAAGACTACAGAATAAAGTCCATACATTATTACATTTTTCAATGTACTTCTTATATCTACATTCTTATGGATATTATTGCATTGATCGCATAATACAAGGATATTTGAGATGGGTCTTAGAATGAGAGGTTACAAGAACCTGAAAACTGAACAGAAATATGAAATTCAGGTAGAAATTACTGCTGTTTATTTTGATCCTGAAGTTATTTAAAACTTGTCAATTCTGTCAAATAAATAAACAGTTTCATTTCATGTCATTTCAGTGCATAGCTCTCTTCTCGAAACTGTGAATCAACTAGTACTCTAGCACTGGAGTGAGATACTGCACCTTTTTTTGTAAACACTTCAACAGCAAAAGAGAAAAAGCAATCCCAAAGTTATAATCAAATCTGGCAAAGGTTCAACATCATTCTTTTACCAATGAATGAGTTCATTAACATTAATGAAAACATTAATGAAAACTAGAGGAATTTTTAATTTTGGTAATTATATACTGTCTATCTAAACTGCCATTGTCCTTCTAATTTCACTTATAGCAAAAGGTTTTAACCCATTGAAGAGGGTAATACTATCATTAGAGATTGCCCCGGCATATGATTTATATTCTGTTTTAAAACAGAAGTCTAATATCCTCTCTTAACAAGTAATACTTGCGCCCTATACTCACGTGGACCTAAGTCTAACCTTAGTTAAATGAGCTCCAATATACAGCTCTGGTGCTTATACGTTTAATCCAATATATGCCTAAGAATCTCAACAACAACAAAAAAATCTTAACAGCAACTACCTCTTACTAGACACAGTAAAAAGTCAATAGTCTATGGAAAAGCAGAATTTCACGATGATTCAACAAGTACACTGCAGTAGTATCTTCACACCTTCACCAACGGATGAATAAAGATGTAGTGCTCTTAGCTGAATGAGCTCAGCATACCGATTTCAGAGATCCATAAGGTAACACAAGCTTCCTGAAGTACTCAGCCTACTCAGTCCAGTGGAACTGGACTACTTTGCAAAAAGCAAGGCACCACCATATAATGCCTTGAGAATAAGTATGATTAATAGAAAAGAAATACCCTAACTTCAGCAGGCAATCTAGTGTAGTTCAAGCTCCGAGGTAAGGAGGCAAGGCCCAAAAAGTACGACTAGCAAAGGTGTATCAAAAGAGGCAGAAAAAAAGAATTCAGTACATTCACCTTCAACAGATCTGTCCATAGTACTTACTCACCAAAGTTCACAATGAGGTATTTGACAGCAGGATAAAGCAGCACGACTGTTAATAAATACACAAGTCCAGGGTGCAACAGTACTTGGTAAACTATGAAAGGTGCATTAAAAGCAAATACTGGACTTTTACAAAGTGGAACATGCTGGTCAGTAAACACAATCCTTTCAGTAAAGCCCTCACATAGAAATTCATCATCTCTTCTCAGCAGCCAAACACAAGGAAGACTGAGCTAATCTAAAACCGCAAGCTGACCACATCACGTGCAGTCTTTGTCCACCAAAGAAGAAAGGGTGGCTAAGAGAGCTAAGAGGGGAACACACAAGAAAACCCCAGCTAAAATCACAATATCACCTGCTTCCTGTAAGCCTGGGAATTCAAGCAAAGAGAATTTGGGCAGAATTCTGCAACTTGCTACGAGGTCTGTCTTCCAAGGAAGAGGTGGTACCAAACCTCTCTTACTTTTTGGCTTTAAACAAGATTAAATCATCTCAGGGTTTGCTAGATACTAGTTTAGGAACAAACCAGTACAACTACATTTTCAAACAAGAAGAGTCTACCTAATATTGTGGTATCACTGATGAATCCCAACTTCGCTGAGCTTTTTACTGTCTAAGCCCATAACAAAATAGACAGTCTGTGTCCTAAAAGTGACTTGATTTTCCTTCTGTTTCATGATTCCCTTCCAATGCCTTTCTTTCTATAAATCCTGTTAGCTACAAAGACTACTATTACTACTACTTTCTTCTCTCCCACGTGTAAATACTAGCTTGTATTAGTCTTCATAAACCTAGGTCCATCAGTCAAATAACTCCTACTTTCATCAGCAAAATCTAGACCTTCAAGAAAGCCGTGTACTCCAGTTAGAATCTGACGGTCACACGTTTGCTGGGACCCTCTTGTTGCACAGTGCAGATTTTATTGTGTACTTTGTTCAAGGAGAGAAGTGTTCACATATTTGAAAGACTTCCTACAGCAGTAGTTCCTTCAAATGAAATGCACTGTATACAAGACAACAGTGAAAAGGTTTTACATGACAGCTTTTGGTGTGAAATGTGCATAAATGCGTGGCAATGAAGACATGCTAGATGTTCCATGATACAGAAGTTAAGAACAACATCAATTTTACAAAAGTAAACACGAATTAAGACCCTAGGAATAAACACAAGTATAACAAAATATCTCACATTGTTACAAAGATAAACTTTTTTCATTTATAAAATGAAAGATAATAAAAGCCACAGTAATGCCATAACAAGATATGAGACAAACACAGGAAAAAATGATCAAGAAACACGGTGAGGACTACAGCAGCTATTGCTCCTTGTGACTAGAGCTATGATCTATCTTGCATAATAAGGAAAGTCCTTCATAGACAGATAAACCTTCCTTCTCTACCAGAAAAAAGCAATTATGGAAATTAATGAAAGTGGTCAGTTCACAATTTTCACGGACTTCACAATCACCTTGCTCTGATGCAGATGAAGCTGCAGAACGTGTCAGAGCAATCTGGTTTGTAATGCTCTGCTCAAGGTGAGGTTTCTAAAAGAATAAATGATATGTGAGCACTCGTCTGATCAATATTTCTTTTATCTAGAACAATCTAGATAACAATCTAGTCCATGTATGTTTTGGGCAAACTAAGCAGGGATGGCAAAACTTATTTAAGCAACAAAAAACCTCGATACATTTCTACCTGTGACATAGGCCAATTTTATATTCTGATACTGGAACTGTTCAAGAATTTTGCCAAATCAACTTTGCAAGCAGGATGTATCATACCTGTAGCTAACTGAACATATGTAAACAAAATATAAAATTCTCATCAATAACAAAACACTTACTATCTTGTATCTCCACAGTGGTATGAGCCTACTGTGCAATAAAGGGAAACAGCACATCTGCAGTTTCATTTCATTCATATTTCTTTATAGAAATTTTTTCCCACAAAATTTTATGCATATAGCATATATATGTATAAAAAATATATCTGAAGATCACTGTTATTGCAACCGTTGACAGCAAAACGTGAAATCTAGTAGAAAAATACCTGCAGCATAAGGGTAACCTTTAACTGGTCCCACCAGCATCCATTCAAGTCTGAGAAAGTTACAGACTTGCTGAAAATTGCTATTTTCGGTCAGCCCTGTGCTGGGCACAGCTTGTTCCTGCTGGGGTGCCAGAACCCGGGAACACTCTATTAGCATTCTGTATGCAGTGTCCTAATTTCTCAGTCCAGCATGTTACAGGAAGAATACAGGTACTTGCTTCTTCCACATGAAAGTACCTTTTGACAGCAGAAGGTACACTGGTCTGAAAATTAGAATACAACGTACATGAGCGTTACTACTAATACTGTTCCCTTTCCTACTCCCCCTGGGTAGGCATTCAGCCATACCGGAGAAGAAAGAGGTATTCAAGATAGAGAAGCCTGTAATTAGATCACGTCTAAAAGGAAAGACTCAAATCTGCGGTACTACATTGTATTCGTCTTCGAGGTTTTAAAAAAATAAAAATAAAAATTAAAAGTCACTTTCACATTTGAAATGTTTCAACTACAAACACATAGTTTAAGTGAATTTTTCAGTCTTACGAGCATTGTACCAGAGCTTAACACAGCTCCAGAGCTTCTCAACCTCTCTCTTGCAACAGCCAGGCTCTCTGTTAGCTGTATCTCCTGACACTCTGTTAGTGACACGGAGAGCTCCAGCATCACCTGCAGCTCACACTCATTAATGTGAGAATTATCTGTCTGCTTTTGAACTAAACAGTAATTACTGCATTGGAATTATGTCCAGCTATCACTAGGACAAATTGTTTTCAGGGACTCCTTTCAAACTAAGTGCATCTGACCCAAATATTCATGAAGAGAAAACATTCTTTCCAGAAGTCATCCTTTTTGCACATTTCCCTCTCATACTGATATCCTATTATATTTTCAAAGATAAGCTTGACTGATATAAGCCTGCAAAGTTGTTATTTTTTTTAATCCAGAAGAACATAATTAATTATAGTTTTATATATAGACTTCTGAACAAATACAGCAGGAAACATTCAAGACTATTGCTTGGATCAATCAAAGCATAAGAACCTTCAGATTTTAGTTATAAATTCCAAAAGAAATAATCTCACCCTTTGTGAATTTGTGATCAGAAGATTCGGTAACAGCTTTTCTCTGAAAAGCAAGGTTTTGCTTTGCTTTAATGTAGTTTAGCTGCTACATTAAGAGCTACAGATCCATTTATGAAAAAGCAGAAAGTAACTGCTTTGTTCACTCTTTACTAACTGTTAATTCACACACACAACATCTCAACACCCCCTGCCAACCACAAGTAGCAGTAGTCCAGCAGTGGAAAACATACCTAAAATGACTGTTGCCCACTGAAACTGGCTTTTCTTCGTACTTTGGGAAAAACAAATGGTCCCTGAAAGCCAAACTAGTCTGAACTTCTCGCCACCAGCCACATATCTCATCTCTTCTATCAGTATCTGACTGTTCCTCCCCAGTTAAAGGTGACTTATACAGACACATACGTTTTTCTATTGAAAACAGCAAAAAGCAATTTCAACAGCTGCGATTCATCTATAACTCAGAACCAACAGCTTCATCCTTTAGATAACATAGCATTTTTGCCAGGTCTTTCAATGGCTTTTCCTTTCTACCTCAACAAAGAAGAATTTATGAGTATGTTAGAAAGATTACTTTATTGTTTTACTTTATCATTTACTTTATTGTTTTACATTATATTTTCATTTGCAATAATGAGCCTGGTGTATAAGCTACACAGTTCATTTTCCTCACTGTAATATGTGCAAAATAGAACCAACAAATTCATCGCAAAATCAGGGAGAGGTGTCAAACTGTGGACTGGCAAGTGAAACACCTTCATATTTTTATTTTTACTATAAGGCCCCAGCAGACTTTGTGAACTACTTCCATCCCATCATACAAGATTATGCAATGCCCTAGTTATTATAGATTAAGAGCACCATGTTCTTGTTTTAGTCCTATGTAGCTTTGTAACTATTTAAGACATGGACGATTTCTCTTTTACCTCGGAGATAAAATATACTGTGCAATTCAACAAGAAGCTATGACATCGTTTCAAGAAATTCACATCACCACATCCTACAAATGGCATCCAAAAGAACTGCAGTAACGTGACAAGACTTTTACCAGTTACTCCAAAAACAGGGTAGGCAAAATAAGGTCCAAAACCAAATTACGCAGATTTGGAACAACTCCTTCTGCTACTTAATGGAACAACTCCTTCTGCTACTTAAGGATTAAATCCATCTTTACAAACATAGTAACTGAATAAAAATCCAACCTAAGACTCAGGAAGTGTTTCAAAACTTCAGGCTGACAGTTATCTGAAGAAAAAACATTTTTCAACATCTTCATACTAAAGCCTGTCATCTAGTGAGACTGAACATAAACCACAAACCCAGTCTGCTGGTTTTGCCATCAGTTCCACACAGGTATTTGCTTAACTCATATTGCTTGATGCTACCTTGTACAACTGAAATGGTTTCCACAGCAAGGTGCAACACACTGGATGAAAACTATCAAAGCATCTTTGTTTCTGAAATATGAGTAGAAATGTGATGACCACATGTAACTCATTTGTTTGTCCTTTAAAAAAAAACCCAACAATTTCATTGTTTCTATATATTTGGAATATTTTGCAGTTCTGATAAGAAGCTTATTTTTGTATTTCCTAAATAAATCTGAAAAAGCTCTGATCAAAGTGAAAGAGAATTGCCCTAGTACATGCAACATTTAGCAACTTCAGGCATATACTTGCTCAGTTTCCTTACAAAAGTAACATTTTTCTTCACAGTAAGATTCAGTCTTGTATAAAGTACTCTCTCCATGTATCTTCTGCAGAAGAACTAAAATGTAACCTTTTCAGATCCAAATACTATTTTTCTGTTAGTTTCAACAGTTCAAGAATTAAATTTCAAATTAAAAAAAGACATTAAAACAACGAAGTTTAAACTCTTACAACAAATGAGTATTTCAATTAACACTATCATATTGTTTTCGAAGACTCCATTAGTACAATTCTAAATTGGCAAACGCACTGAAACGAGCCAGAACTACCTATTGTTCATATAAAAACTTATTTGAAAGAAGTAAGCCAATTTAATTTAGAAGGAGACAATGGCGCATTACCTGAATCGTTGCGGAGGTATGATGACATTGCTGGGATGAGGCAAGATTGACTGAGTAGCTCTAGGAGAACAGATGGAAGAGCACTGCTGTTGTGTCCCCTCCCCTCATGGCTAGTTTGGGTCTCTCCGTTTGATGTACTCCCTGCAGGATTTATGTAACTGGCAAGAACCTGAAATACACAAAAAATATTTAATCAAAACTGATTTATTTTACGCAAAAGAACTTTGGTTTCCTACCTTAAGGAAGACGCCATAATACTTCACTAGCTATTTTGCTAATTCAGTACTGGTATTTACTTCAGCAGTCCCAAAGATGTCTCAGAAGAAATTCTATACAGTTATTAGATCACGATTACAACTTTGGCTGATGACAAAATTAAATAACTATTATAATTCTGAATGACTTTAAGAGATCAATTAATATGAATTTTGACAAATCTGCTGGAGTTACTCGAAGCAGGAGTTTGTCAGCTCACACCACTGAGGCATGCAGCTGATCAGTCCCATTCACTTTAGAATACCAACTAGCAATAAAAGATTTTTTTTTTGAACTGAAAACGTTTCAAAAACCTTTGTAACTTCCTTTTGTTTGGGATTTCAGAGTTTACAGATTAAATCACAACTTACGGTGACCACAACAGTTACTTGGAACAACAACTTGTGAGCACAGCTCTTGCTTCAGTGAACCTTCCCCTCAGTGACAGCGGGGCAGTCACCTCACGACTGCACACCTCCTTGTCCCAAGGGTTGTTCTGGCTGAGTTCACAGGCCCTTACCATGTGTTGCAGACATACAACTGAATGCACTTCCATGGGTCTGATTTGTGCAGTTTTACTCTCAAATTAAGTAACTCCAAGGCTTGAAAGGCTGTATTATTTGAAGTCTCAGGGGCTCTATTAATCTTTTTAGCCTCTTCTTTCTTTCATTTACCCTCTTTGTTCTAACCCCATTACCCACAGTATTTTGCTGCAGCATCTTCTCAGCACTCAGAATTTTTCTAAACAACCTTTCTAGAGAAGGGACCAGGGAAAGTCTGCTGTACAATTGACTGACATCTTCAGCAAAATGCTTAAGGGTTTTCTACTTCCTCCTCCAATTGCTGACTCCTTACCTCACGACTTTTCACAGTTACAGCTAAACCTCTGCATGCCATAATACAGAATACTGCCTAGAAGCTTCGCCCAGAGTAATTCAGGTGATTTTTCTCTTTCTTGCCTAGGAAAATTGTTTCAGATTTTATTTGTTTTGCTTTTGCAAGGGATGTGATACTTGTGCCTTATAAAATACAGTGACTGAAATAACTGATTACATAAAAATATCAGTCAGGGCATGGGCATTTTCAGAATTTCATCTCCTTTGTGCTCAACCCCAGCAGCGAGGTTAGCTAACGCATTTCAGCTGGCAGTTCTGTGAATGGAATTTTTGATGACTAGATAGAATCCCATTTTCCCTACACTGACCTACGATAACAGGGGTTGGTTGCATTTCACAATGCACTGAAAAGCCTAATTAAGTGGGATTTTCTTCTCCTTAGCATGAGGCATTTGGAAGGCATCAGAGTTTTACTAAGATCTGGATGTTTACTGGTGATTTACTATTGTCATTTACTTGACATACTCATGATTTTATAGTATGTCTGAGTGAGATTTTCTGTTATATTGGCACAACACATTCATGAAGACCAGTAACAACCATGGGCATGTCCTTAAAGCAGAGCAAAAATATGCGAGAAATGAATATTTAAGATTATGTGGCACACAAAACAAAATGCCTATTCCCACATCCTCCTCCTTTAATGGAAAGTCTTCACTTTTGACTGAGATACGCAACAGCTCCAGGGAAATACACTGGAATGCTTCTTGGTTCCTGTCTATTCGGAACTGTCACCGAGGCTTACCCGCACAAGTCTTTTATGCGGCAGCCTAGTGACAGTTGAAAACAGCCTCACTCCAAATATGATCTGTACCATTTTACATGTAGACAGGCAGTTGTAAATTATTTTTTGCCCAAAATACCATAATTACTCTGCTATGTGACTGAAAAAATACAAGCTCCATTTTTAATATCTAGTCCTAATGTTTCAAGTGCTTATCATTAATCAACATTTCATTATTACACACCTGTAGAAGGCAGGTCACATGCTCTTCTTCTAGCCTTTGCTTAGTCAAAGCTTGTTCAACATCCCATCCTGAAGCTGTGGAGCCTGTTCCAAAGCCTGTACCCTTAGCCCAGTATAACTGCTGTTCTTCTGCTGATGCACTGTTGTGTGTACTTGACACCTGTGGCTAAGTTAAACAAAAAAAGTCACAATAATTTCATGTTTTTCATCTTATGAACATTGTCTTTAGAAAGCCTTTGTTCTGCAAAAGACTGTAATCCAAATTTATTAACTTTACAGAGATATCATCAAGATCCAGTGAAATTCAAAGCTTTAGATAGGGAAGACTGCCACATACATGGAGCTCTAGTACAGGTCAGCACTAAATTGTTTCAAGTGATTCTTCAATTTGACTAGGACTGTAAGCCCATTTTTGTTCTCTTTTAAGATACTATCGCTGCTTAAATGATTAAAAGTATTAAAATGCTACTTAATATCATGCTAAACATCACAGCTCTGTAGTTATTACTGTTTAAGACCTAGTCAAGTTTAATAACATAATTAGATGAAGGGGACAGGAGTAGAAATGTTATCAAAAGTACACAACTGAAATGTTAAGATGCTCAAGCACTTGCTCATTTTGAATAAACGCTCCAAAATAGCAAGAGGTGTAAGTTACATGTATAGCTCTCACACATGATCTCTGTGTCACTGAAACACACGCTATTTCCTCTGCAGGTAAGAGGTGGGGGAAATATCTTGTCCTTAAAACGTTCTAAGAGAGTGCATTTTTTCCAAAGGTGCTTGTACAGCTTTTTCCAATGGTCTGCCTCACTGCATTTTATTAACATAACTCCAATATTATAATGCTTATCCCTTATGAAACTATTTAAGTACTTATGCTAATTTTGAAAGTTTACCAGATCTTTGGTGAAAAGGATGCAGAAAAAACTCTGATAAGCATTTTTTAACTAATACTTTCCTAATTATATGTTTAGCACCCTAAACAAATGATCTCGTTTTCTGAGCAATGAACACTTTCATTAGAGTTACTCAGTGACAATTAGCCTTACTGGAAACCAGGTCATGTGAGTAGGTGCCCAACTTTAATTTGTAATACTTGATGTATGGCTCTGAAAAGTTGCACTTTCTGTTCAGATCTTCTTCAGTGACTTTGTTAAAGATAATACTTGAAGGAAAAGAAATGATGTATGGAAAGACTGCAATGGTAAAAAAAAGTTATCACCTATGAAGTACCATACTGACAGTAATCTGGAATCACCATTTAACTTTTACATTGGGAATGTAATGCACCTCGGTGATGAAATAGCTGTGTAGTTATTCTCATGTAGATATTACTCATTACATCACTCATGAACATGTTGTGCCTTTAACACTCAAGAGGACTGTAATGAGCACTGACTTAAAGTACTTAAGGGAAAGCCTGGCCCCAGGAATACAATCCTCTGTGCAGGTCTGATGGATCTCTAGTTTCAAGTTACCATCTATCAGCTGATAGATATGAATGATGAGAAAGCAAGCTGTTTAAGGGGTCATGGTGTAACTGAAGCAGAGATAAGAATTAATGGCTGCCCTTTCCCTCCAAAAGCGCAAAAATGCTAAGGCGTTAATGTGTCAGCAGCCTGATATCCCATTAGAAGCAGAATATCTCAGCTTCCCCTTAAACTTGACTAGCCATTAAAGTGAATTATTCTCAGGCACAGCTTCATCTCTTCTGTGCTCAAGCCCTCATCGGTATCAGAGCTGCTAAAATACAGACAGCCCTATATTTTGCAGCTGCTTAGCCATATTTAGCCACCAGGAACTTTTTCATGCAAGCCTCTGCCACAACAATGCTAAAGAGGGCAAGTCATTAATTTTTTAAACACTTTTATAGACAATTGGTATGTTATGCAGAAATGGCAACTCATAATCCCCAAAAAATCAGGGGATACATATTCTGAATAGAGAGTGGTATAATATGGGAAGTACCTTGAAAAAGTTTAATTTTGGAGATTCACTCAGGATCTTGAACGCTATGGAAAATTTTTGTCTTTAGATCTCATTTCCCCATCAGTAAAAAGGATTTTAAAAAAATCACTGCATTAATTCATTAATTTTCACAACTCATTTACATTTGTGAAGCACTTAAGAGGAAATAATTCACAGCCAGCAGAGTTTAGATGATGAATGCTAAATAAGGTAATGATGTCATGCTATCTAACGAGTATTAGAGAACCACCATCCATTGAGCATTATGCCTTTCACCCACTGAAAAAGATGGTCCTCTGAAAGAAACTGATTACACCTTAATGCCTCATGACAAGCCTTCTTTGTTGATTAAATTTCATGTTTATTTGCAACATGCAAGGATAATTACTTCATCAAGTACTTTCTAATTATTTTTGTTCTTCATTCAAATGCCAACTCTGCAGAAATTAGACTCTAATGAAAGCATTGAGATTATTTTCTTCTTTATAGTTAAAACTCCTACTACTTCTCAGTGGCAATTATTCTTTTGCTAAACTTACCTCTGCCTGGTTGGGACTAGAGTTGGGCACTCTTGGTGCATGGTGGCTTAGAGCAGACAGACAAGCAAGGATAAGATGTATAGCCCCAATCTCCAGTGCCATCCGCCTGAGCAGTACTCCATCATCAGTAGTCAGTGGTGTAGTGCTGAACAAACTGCGCAACACATGGAAGGGCAGAGTTGGAAGCACGTTTGCTGAAGGAGACTGCAGGATATGACCTAGATTGAAGAAGAAATATGTGAAGACCACATTTTCTTTCAATAGTTCAATACAGCCTGTTAATATCTGCAACAGTTTATAAACAACACATACAGAAATCTACCAAGGACTTCAGTATTTGCATATAGTAAGCGATCTAATATTAGGTTCCTCCTCACAAAAAATTTTCATCAGGAGAAGAGTGTAGAAGAAAGAATGTTTCTTTATTTCCTTTATGGATTTGGTTAAGAACCAAAGTTATAAAATCTGATTCGCCACTTCCAGGGAGAAAATTCAGTTTGTGAATAATAGTGAGTATAGTTTCCGTATTTGACTATGCTTCAGGTCATATTTCTGAATGAAGAAAATGAAGGTGGTTTGAACTAATTTTTTTTTTTTTTTAAACATTCCAACTACAGCAAGTTAAAGAACGCACATGGCCAGCTAATAGCAGTTCAGCTGACAAGGAGCTGTAGTTTATGATGTAGGATTATTTTTCATACTCATGTGCCCAAAGTGGGAATTAAGTCACTGACACAATCCAAGCTGTGATGCTATTCAAGTTGAATACATGGTGAAATACTAACCTAATTTTAATTAGATGAGCTCCACGTTTGAATTTTGTAGTAGAATTATTTTAGATTTTTAACCCTTTTGCATTATGAGCAAAAATTACTTCTTATAAAAGCCACATTTCAAATACAAGAGTGACCTATTAATGCAACGTGCTCAGATTTGGGAAACTGTCTCAATTTTTTCTGTATTTAACAATGCATTTCACATTCCTTCCCCAGTGCATATGTAAATAGAGATATTTGACAACTGAAAATACTTCAGATACTGAAAATAGTTCAAAACAGCCAACTCTGTTCAGAAGTTTGCCTCTTACTCTAAACATACTTGTAGTATTTTCTCCCTCATTCTTAGAGTTTATCAGCTATATCATCATCCAGAGGTTTAAACTGAAATACATTACAAATTATGTCTAAATTTGTATGGATATGTATCTACACACACACATACATATACAGACAAGTTAATTCATATCTATCTGATATTCTTTGTAAAGACAATAACAAGAAGGAAGCAAAAAGTCCTCTGACTGGGATCTTCATAAATAAAACTGAACATCTCTGGAAAAAAGCCCATCTAATAGACTTCAAGAACTGCAGGTGTAGCCAAATGACAAGGAGACAAAAAAGAAAAACTAAACGTTTGCCCATGATTTATCTTTGCAGACAACTGAACCCATTTTTAATCCGTAAGCCATGGATTTGTAAGCGCAGCTCTTTATATTATGTGAGAAAGTAAAGAGATTCTAGGTGTATGAAAAGATGCATTTCCAAGAGAAAAGAAAAATATTAATGCTTTATACAGACAATTAATGTGGACCGCTGTGTACAATTGATTCCATATTTCGTAAAGAGTTGAATTCAGACATTTCACTTAGGGAATGGAGAAACTTGACTGTTCGGTCCAGCAAAAACAAAGGCTAAGAGGGAATACAATTCCTGTCAACAAATGCATCAGAGAAAGAACAGCTATTTATGATGAGGAACAATGCTGGCACAATGATAAATGGGCACAAACTGGATATGAATAAATTCAGGCTGAAATTAAAGCAGTCTCTACCTATCAGGAAAATTATGTTCTGGAACTGTATTCCAGCAGCAATAGTGGATGCACACACACAAAAAAGAAAGCAATCCAAATTTTAAGGATTTGAGTTAGTCTCTTTTTTTTTTTTTTTTTTAAAAAAAAAAAAAGAAGGATATAAAAATTGTTTGCAATAGCAAGGGACTGGAACCACTCAAGGACATAAAAATCTGAAGGACTGCATACAGTCCTTCAGTTAATTAGTACTCAAATTAGGTGGGAGTAAGCAGCCAGACTGAATTTTTGTTATCTAGTTTATTCTTGTCTACTGTCCTGTACCTAAATAGAAAAGAAATAAAAAGATAAACAGAAAGGAGGGTACACGAGACCCTTCGTTTCTCAGTTGGTCTTACGAGCTACACGATGCCCACCGCTCTATAGGCTGCTGAATAGAAAAAAACTTCAATTGATTGCTGCATAGAAAAAACAGCATTCTTTGCAAAATCATAATGAAAGGAAATGTCTTAAAAGTACTAAAACATCTCTCACATACACTCTTCCAGTTTTTCAAAACACTAAGAAATACAAGTATTAGAACTTGCAGAATTCCAGGTTCAGCTGCAAAGACACTGACGTTGTCTCTCGGCTCAATCTGTTCATTCATTGAAGAATACCCCATTTCTCCCTCTGAACTCACACCATTAAGGTAGAGCTCCTGCTCAGCTAATTTGAACACTACGATCTTCAGCTTTTTCTCTCCTTTTCTAAATTTTCTAAAACAGTATTACTCAACAATACTTTTCTAAAACAGTATTACTCAACAATACTTTTCTAAAACAGTATTACTCAACAATTTGTTCTACATCTGCTATAGCTGTCCTCCCATCCATATTATTCTGCATTTGGCTGCAGAATTACACGTTTGCTGAATTAGTTGAGCATACCCAGCTACTCAGATTGTTGTGTCTGAGCGCACTGTCATCTTAAGAGTGTCACTGTAAGTTTTATCAGCAGTTATTTTACAATTACTCTGACATCTAGATGAGAACACTTGAATACTGACGATTGTGACAAAACTTTGCCAGACAGAATTTAATATGTAGTGACAAGAGACTACCAAAGATGCTAGCAACACAGTTCTGCACAAACCAATTCTAGCTTCCTGCTAAAAGCATTACAGTGTAAATACATTTAAGTAAAATGATCTAGCCGTGGTCTACAAAGAAACATAATAATTGCAGCACATACTTCCTTCACCATCATCTGTAACTCCCAACACCAATCTCAACAGACACTGAGCATGTTTCCGTTCTTTTAGCAGCACCTCAGCATAGCCCGGGAGACGAAGAAATAAACCAAAGGCAGCCAAAGAATGCGCAGGTATGGGGGACATAGTCTGAACTGTTGACTTGATCGGTGGAGGTTCTGCCGCAATTGTTTCTGGTGCTTCATACACCAATTCCCCTGACTGTTCAATGGTAACCCATTCAAACTGATCACTGTCCTTCTGCTTTTCCTGTGTGGTCGATGTAACCACTGGAGTGCTCACCTTAATCAACAAAAACAACAAAAAAATTCGGTAGTCATTCAGTTAATCACCTAGGCAAAAATTTTATTAAAGTTAGGATCTAAAGGACATACAATCTTAATATAAGACACCACTAAAAAGTCATGTGAAATATATACTATCAGTTACAGATATGGGGACCAGGCTAAATGGCTAAAAAGGTCATACTGGTTGCATTTCAATACAATTCTAGAATCCGCCTACACAAGCAAGCAACTGCATTTTGCCAACCTAAAATCCTCAGTTAAAAGGTATCTAGAGGCACAGGAGACAAATTACACTGAAATAAACAACACAAAGATTAGTTTATGTATCAGACTTAAATAAGAAATGGCCCCTTTATTTTTAAACACTGAGTGTGAACTCAAGTGTTTAATTTTTAATTACATATTGCAAAAAGGAGAATAATTCACCATAATACCTTTAAAAACTGAGAAGAAATGTGGGTATCTTAGCAGTCTCATAGCAACTCGTGCTCCTTTTAGGCTTTCGATTGGTTTGGCAGGCTTTATTACTATTATGCTCCTACGCAACAGTCTGTAGTTCTGTTTTCTGAACTAACACGGCACAGTGGACTATGCAGCCAGGCATTATGATGGGAATCAGAGCTTAAGGGAGTAATAGTTGTACAATCCCCCAGGAAACAGTCATACACTCAGTTAAAATGAAGGTATGACACCCAGGTCCCTCTCATAATTAAACATCACAGAAGTTTCAGGCTTAGCAGATGAACTGACGCAATCATATTTAAGATTTTAGTATTTATCACCAGACTGATCTAAACTGGAAAAGATTACTCTGAAAAACCCTTGCAGAACTTATTCAGAATACCAAATTCCTAATTAAAAGTCAGAGTCATGTTTAGCTGCATTTATTCCAATCATCTACACGCTAAGAGAATCAGAAGCACCAGTGACTTAGACAAATATAAAAGTAAAATTAGAGAATAAAGAGTCTGGAGAACTCATCAGTCTTCATTCTGAATCTTCTATTTGGTATTATTGTCCTTAATTTGTTTTTATGGACCACAGTGTTTCTTATTCAGTATTTGAATCTAAACCTGTATCTCAGGCTAAAAAAATGTGAAAATAACTTCCCAGGACTACAGAAAAAGAAGTAAAAAAAGGGATGAAATTTCTCATGGTAATAAGTTGCCTTTCATTTGTTGCAGAATTCCATGAATCAGTCTTCTTCAAGAGAGAGTACACGTTATCTCTCTTGGATTTCAAAATAAAGTAATTGTTTATATGAACACATTTCCTTAACTTTTTAATTCTTGAACTGGCTTGATACTCGACCTATAAAACATCTTTGCAGAACTATGTGCACTTGCAGCCCAGAAGGCCAATCGTATCCTGGGCTGCACCAAAAGAAGCGTGGGCAGCAGGTTGAGGGAGGTGATTCTGCCCCTCTACTCTGCTCTCATGAGACCCCACCTGGAGTACTGCGTTCAGCTCTGGGGCCCCCAACATAAGAAGGACATGGAGCTGTTGGAACAAGTCCAGAGGAGGGCCATGAAGATGATCAGAGGGCTGGAGTACCTCTCCTATGAAGACAGGCTGAGAGAGCTGGGGCTTTTCAGCCTGGAGAAGAGAAGGCTCCGGGGAGACCTTCTAGCAGCCTTCCAGTACCTGAAGGGGGCCTACAGGAAAGCGGGAGAGGGGCTTTTTACAAGGGCAAGTAGTGACAGGACAAGGGGGAATGGTTTTAAACTGAAAGAGGGGAGATTTAGATTAGATATTAGGAAGACATTCTTTACTGTGATGGTAGTGAGACACTGGGACAGGTTGCCCAGAGAAGTTGTAGATGCTGCTCCCTGGCAGTGTTCAAGGCCAGGCTAGATGGGGCTCTGAGCAACCTGGTCTAGTGGAAAGGTGTCCCTTCCTGTGGCAGGGGGGTTAGAATGAGATGATCTTTAAGGTCACTTCCAACCCAAACCATTCTATGATTCTATGAACTATTTACAAAGGATTCACACTCATTATCTGGTCTCACTGCAGGGTTCCTACTCCTGCCATAGTTTTGCAGTCAGGGTACTGAACAGCACCCTTAATTAGTGATTAACTTAATTTCAAAGGGAATAAATATTCACAATCTTTGCTGTTTGGAGTATCAGCCACAGATTTCAAAAATATAGCCAAATAGAATTTGAATAATTCACAGGTTATTTTTTTCCCTTTTTAAAATAGACTGTGTACCTAGAACAGCAGAAAAAGGTGTAATTTCACACTAAGGCCACTACTGACACTTTTGAAATGCCTACCAGTGCCTCCAGAGAAATTCTATACGTAATTATAATATGTATACAAATAACATATTATTTATTATATAATTTTATTTTAGATATGTTAATTATGAATATAAATATAATTAAGATTATACGGTCATTTATTATTTATAATAACAAATTATTATTAAAATAAAATTATATAATCTGCTTTGAGAACTGAATTTCACTTAACATAAAAAAATCTGAGGGTACATTTACATGAGCAATTAAATGATAAGCAAGTATGGCTTTATAGTACATCAGCAACTTTATGTTACTGCACCCTCCAAAATATTTATGAATTAACAGAAGTGAGGCAAGCAGCAACACTGAATTCATGCGTTTGGTCCACAAGGACACGGCCACTCAAGAAGTCTATAACATGTATAGGGAAGCAGCATGTGTAGCTGGACTGGGCTGTGGAGTTATGCGCTTGCCTATTCTAAAGCAGCTTCCCCACATAACTGAGATGTCAAACTGAACCACAGAGAAATACGAGGAAAAGACTGTCCTTAAACAAACAAATGAACCACTCTTAGCATGTTTTTCTACACTGATTTTTTCACTCACTTGCTGAATTACATCAGGATAAAGCATAGGGAGTCTCTCTGCAATAAGGGCCAATCCGCCCATTCCTGCAAAAACTTGCAGCGGAGACTGAATGGGACAAGTTTCAAGAAGTGATTCATCTAGAACTGCATCCATACACTCATCCCCAGGACTGATGGCTTCATCTTCAGGGCAAGGTCCCAGCAAATCTGCATGCTCTACAAAAACACAGAGGTAAGAGAAATTAATACATCATCATCAATATTGTATTTATTTCTTCGTCCTCACTTAAAAAGTGGACTTCAAAAGTATCAGTTCCTTCTTAAGCAAAACCTGAGTGAAGAACCTGAAATTAATGAGTACAAGAATATCAAAAGAAAATAGAAGTATTTGTGGCACCTTTTGTCAGTGATGGCAGATCCATGTCATAACTTGGGATTATTTATACAGGTTTACATTTTAATTTTTAGAATTTTATGTTTTATTAGAATTTGATCTATGCCTTGAAGATTTTGTTAACTTTTGAAGTAAGACATTTTTTAACACTGTCTCATCTAGGAGATAAGAGTAGGTTTGTTACTCTCCAACACAGAGTTTATAGCTGAAGAAAGGAAAAATAACCTTAAATTAGTCTTGCTTTTTCCTCAAAAATGCTGAACAAGAATATTTTTTTTAGTTTCCCCTTTCCCATCATTTAACTCACCATCCATAAAGTCGTATCACCTATCACTCACCACACCTATCATTCTCACATCTCCTCTCTGTGAGATGTCAAAATGCTCCTCTGACAAAGCTGTGAAATTTCATTCTATTCTTCCTCATTAAATGTCTATTTTTAACTTTCTACTAGCCTCCCTCCTCCCAGTTTATGACTAAGCACCCTAATATCTTGTACAACAGACAAAAAAAAAGATAATTTTACACCCTGATGTACACAGCTTGTATATACAGAACGCTACCACAATTCATTTTGCCAAAAATCAACCTTCTTTGCTCATTACCACAGGCAAACTTCATAGTGAATATTCAATATATTTAATCTAAAAAATCTGTATTGCAGATTATGTTGTTCAATACTATAATATCTATTATATGCTTGTAAAAACACAGAAGCACATTAAAGCACAATTCATGCAGCTACCAAAACAAACTTTTTTTTTTTAAAAGTTTTAACCACAGATACTTTATCTTTTAAACCCTTCTCTTCCCTAATTTGCAGGGAAATAGGAAACCGCAGGTATTTCCCAAACCTAATTCTCAACTTTTAAATGTGCAAGAAGCACCAGGTTATAAGGACATTATGGGTATGTTGTGGGAGGAGCACATCGTTATGGAGTAATATGATCAAAGTATCAGATTTAGTAAGCTCATATCAGGGATATGTAGGAGTAAGTACATCAATTCACCCTAATTCAACCTGATGGACTATGAGAAACAGAAAAGGTCACACACACTTCCAAAGCAGGATAATCCTTGTAAGAAAGAGCCCAAACATAACACTTTCAGTACATACAGCAGCTTTGATGTCTACTGTTCTTCAGGATACAGGCAGAAACCACCTCTGTGGAAGTCACTATCGCCACAGATAGAAGGTGAGGATGTCTGCAAACATGCTGGTCTCAGCAAGGGACCACCTTCCATCGGACACGTGGAGGATTCCACCATGCTAGGCTGAACATGATTTACAGTTTGACTGCTTGCAATGACATGAATTGATCAGACCACAAGAACGGTTAGGTTTCCTTGATAAGGAAAATTGTAAAATAAAGATTTTGAAGGCTCACCCCTCTCTTTTACAGTGTAAAAAGCTGTAAGCCTTCCCAAAGAGGGAAAACAAGTGTCCTGGTTTCGCTGGGGTGGAATCATAGAATCAATTTTCTGTTTAGCAAAGCTGCATTTTTGAGAAGACTGCAGAACCCGATACAGTGGGAACAAAGGTGATAAGACACTTTGTTTTAGTTCATGACCAGCCATGGTATGCAGGTTCCCATGGTGATCAAGGCCGTTAGCAGTTTTGAGTTAGCCAGGTGCTAGAAGAAGCAAAAGCCAGGGCAGCTGACCCAGGCTGGCCCACAGGTGTACTCCATACCATAAATGTCACGCTCACTATAAATTGGGAAGTTTGCTGAGAACAGGGCTCCTCCTCAATGGTTACCATACCCTGGAGGGGCTTGCCTGTCATTCTGCTCCTGAGGCTTAGTATCCTGTTTGTTGTGACCATCGTGTAGCGTTCAACATCTGGCATTCACTGCTGGGAGTGTACAGCTTGCGACCACTATATGGGCTGAGTATAACTCTGTGTATTCTGTATCAGCATTAGTACTAATATTAGGGGTTTTCATTTTACTAAATCTGTTTCCATTTCAACCCACAGGTCTCCTTTCCTTTTCCCAATTCCCCTTCAGGCTGGGGAGGGGTCACTGGGTGATAGAACAGCTGCTTATAGTTTAGCCCCAGGTGCAGGCTAAAACAGAGACAAGAAGAAAACAGACACACACAGATATTCACAATGCATAGAAAGACCACTAAGGCCAAATGCTTCTCTACAATAGACACTTGAAAAATATGTTATCAGTAAGTAAGGGTATAGGTAGATTTTTTTTATGAGTGCAAATAAAACACTATTCCTTTCACATCCTTGTTGCAAGGAGTTACACTTAATTATGCTTCTCCAGAATTTGCTTTAGTTCATCTTCTTATAGCCCAATTGAAATCATTTCACCTCCATGAACATTCTGCAAGTCTTCAGTGAAGTCATGCACTTCAGCTATGCAAAACTGCTGATCTCAAAGGCATTGAAGCACACAGAAAAAAATACAAATAAATGACACTTTTCTTCAAGTGTAGTAGTAGTAAATGCAGCACTAGAGACAGCATGTGAAGCTATGCAATCTATCCAGCACAGATGGTGTAAAAAAAAGAAGTCTACTTTAAGTAGAAAGTAAGGAAATACTGATATGTAAGAAGGATTTCTATAGATATTAAAAACTAGTCATGAAAAAGCAGTAGCACTAACCTTCACTGATGAGTGGTGATTGTGAGGCATCTGAATGTAACTAATATTTTGCTGTATAGCACCACAGATGAATGGATTTGTAATGATAAAGTCAAATACTGTAATGATAAAGACTAATACTAAAGTATTAGTCTCAAGTTTTAAAAAAAAAGCCTAGTAACTTAATAAAAGTTCAAAGAGGATCTTCATGTTTTCACATGCAACTCTACTACTAAACTGAACCTCCTCTAATGCTTTTGAGTTTTATTCAAATAGAAAAATATTTATTGTAAGTTTATACTTTAAATACACAGCAAAACAAAACAAAAATATTCAAAAGAGAAAGGCCTCTCAATAGTGTAAGAGATCTGTATGACCAGCCATTATATGGAGTCATGAAATACTTAGACCAGAGAGTAAGAAAATAGATTTTTTTTTTTTCTCCAACTCTTCTGTTTCTTATCTTTTCTAGAAAGAGATGGATCTATCAAGTGAACAGTTTTTAAAAGAAGCCCCTGTCTTAAAATAGTGCAATGATTAACTTTGTAATTCCATGCTGTGTCAGCAGGCTGGTGATCACCAGATTACCTTAGCTTAATTTCAAGGTCCCATTTCTCGAAGTCCTTCCCTAAAGGAATGATAATCAAAATATTTCACCGCAGATTCCTGGGATCCAGCTCCTCCCTCCCCCCTGCCCAGCACTATGAGTAAGTAGATAGCAGGCAATTAGAAAAAACATTAGCAAGAAACAGACCATATTAGGAAATGTTAAAAATAATGTTTTTAAAAGCTAAAGTTACAAGACTTGCTTGAGAAAAATTCCCATTTTCAAAGAAGCATTTAAGTACTCAAGTTGCCACAACAAAAAAATTTCACAGGCTTCTATAATTCATATGGTTTGAAACAGCTCCTGCATTACTTAATCTGCCCTGGTTATCAGCACAAACACTTACTACAGAGAAGTGGTACACATGTCAAGAAATAAAATACACAGATATCTATAGAGTCATATAATCGTATCATATATAACACTACAATGAAGAAAGAAAAGTGAAACCAGAACAACCATATTGGTGCACCTTACAGATACAATCTGAAGACAGGCAATGAATTTGTTCTTTATCACGAAGTTTAGCACTTGTCTTGTACAGAATGGCTCAGGAACATCATCCAAGAAAATACAGAAAACTGCTGCTTCTTACCAAGGAAATCAAAATGATTTTTGTCCAAAATAAAAGCATTTTAAAAAGGAAGATACCAAAAAAAGTAAGAACACTCACCCTTTTCTGTGTGAAGACGTTTAAATGAGTCTGTTTTTGATAAGCTTGGATCCGAGATGACTTTGGAACCAAGCTTAACTGTCAAATCTATTGATCGGTATCCTTGAGGGAGTTTACGGTCATACAGCAGAGTCAGAAGCTGGGCAAGTGTCATTTCAGCTGGTAACGGTTGGCCTAAACAACAATGGCATCGAGTCAGAGAGGAAAATTATGATTGGATTATTTTAACACACATGTCCAGGTGCTGTTCATTACTTGTATCACAGATGCCAAGTAGACTAAATATTATCTGGCTCCGAACCAATGCCTTAATTTTACCATTTGTTCTCTTGGGAAAAGGGGCCCCATCAGTTTGGAACCAGCCATCAAAGAATTATGCCAACATTCCCTAAGGCAGCTCTGTGCTGAGAGCCCAAGCACTTGGCATATTTAACAAATGGCTAAGGCTGTAATTTGATGTGCATTTTAAGTGGGTCCTGCCTGTCCCCTACTATTAAACCCCACCCCTGCATCACCTGCAAATTGTGGTGGCATACAGGTATGTGACCATAAAGTAAAATGTCTGAAGTGGAAAAAAGTAGAAACCAAAGAAACCTGCAATTCTTTTTCAGTCCTATTAGTCCCAAACATAGCTCACTACTCTTGTGTCAGGACACAACTCAGCAAGAAAAAAATTAATGGCACTGCCAGCAATACTTTTCTCAGCAGCAACGCAGACTTGAAATGTACATGCAATACAGCCCAAACTGATTACTCAATTCAAGATTTTGGCCACTCTGTTGTTTACAAAGAGTATGTTCTTCCCTGAAATTACAAGGTACTCTCAAGGCAGAACAATTTTTCCTGGTAACAAGTAGATTTACACATGAAGTGAAATGTTTTAGAGTTGGATCATATAATACACTTAGCATGCCCATTTCATCTTGACTGTACTTAATCAAGTAACACGTTCCAGGAAGGTCTTTAGTAGCAACCTGTTTCTTCAGTGGAAGATGGTGTCTTAAGAAATGAAAATTAAAAATGTCTTGCCATTATGGCAGTGAATAAGTTTTCCGGCCTTTTTTTCATCACTGATTCTGCTTTCCATTGCTTCTTTTTTTGTAAAAATTGGCTATTGCACAAGACGTGTGACTGACCGGACCACAAATACAGAATGGTCTACATTAGTAGACAGACAACCTTTACCAGCTAGATACTGAAAACAGGCACTGAGTTTTGATCTCCTCTCCAAAGCAGCAGCATTAACTGTATCAATTTTAGATATTTTAATCCAAGCATATGATTCCTCTAATAATTGCCAGAGGACAGCCTCAAAGCCAATAATTCTGTAGTAAGTTCCAAATTTAGTTTTTTATTGGGTGAAAATGACTTTGATCAGAAGTTTACCACCTAATTCATTAGCTGATTCCTTGTTTGTATGCTATAAAACAGATAAGAAGCTCTTCTGCATAATATTAAAGTGTTTCACCCACATTCCTGTCCTATATCCCTGATCTAAGGTTAAGAATTCCAGGCACACCAATCTCCATAGGAGAGAGATCTCCCTCTATGCCCTAACCACAACATTGCCACCAGCTTTATCCAGACAGCTGATAAAATGTGAGTACATCTCTGCTATACGTAAAACACGACTAACTGCTTAAGACGTGCTGTTTCTGAAAACACAAGTATTATGGAATTCAAGAATATTCTGGAAGGTTGATCTGCCAGTTCAGGAGAGCAATGCAAGTCGGCTGCCCACTCAGAACATGAAATAACAGGGCACAAATACCAGTTCAGTTCTGCCTTGCAGGTGAAAGAAAATGTGAGTCACCTTGCAAACCCATCCCCTGTTTATTTCTGAGTGAAAGTGAAAATGTTTTGAGATTTTGTTTAGGAACAAGGAACTAAACTTCAAGGAAGATCAGCATAATTGTTACTTCTGTCAAGCCACTATGATGTTATAATGCTCCACTTCCACATGAAAGCTGTTACCAACCCAGAAGGGCTCTACACTTCAAGATGCTCAAAAGAAAGATAAAGATGTCCACTAGCACTACACCTACTTTCTGATAGCGTATCAGCCACTGAAAAAGACCATAATTTTTAAGTTTAATATGAATTATTAAAGTTACCTGGTAGAAGTTTATGGTACAGATGAAAGACTGGAACACTAATGGTCTTGCTGGAAGATTCTCCTCCTGAGGAAGAGGTACCTACTTTATCAGCCATCACTCTTCCTCTCCTTGATGGTGGACGTGGAGGGGTGGATGAAACAGCTCTTTTTGACTGAGATTTCAAACCTAGTACAGAAGTGAAAAATTCAAAGTCATTCTAGCAATTAATACGTTCAGTTAGCCAAGATGCAATGTATTCAATGCCTTCAATAATAGCAAAAAAGTAAAATTTTTCAGCACCGGCTAATTAAATATCAGAATAGCATTCACGTATAAAATATATTTGGATATAATCCCACTATTTTTACAGTTAAAAGGCTGTGCATCCTCCTGAGCCCCAAACATAAACCAAACTGTAACTGTATTAGATCATATCATCCATAAAAAAAAGCAAAAGATATTCTGATTCTGCTCTTAAACTTAGTTAAAGAGCCTGTCTTGCAATGGGCCCTACAATGAAACTTTTTTAGGTTGTTTTTTCAACGGAAAGCAAGGAAGGCAAAAATTTCTAAATTGACAGACATTTCAGCACAGACTATGGATAACAACCACTTGTCTGGCCTACAAAGGTGACTTCAGCTGCAGTACTGACAGTACCACATGTGATGGAAGGTGTCTTTAAACACGCTTTTAAAATTGCCTAGGTCAAAACATGTAAAAGCACTACATTAAAATTAAAAGGCAGAATAGGTACATAAAAGCTTACTGAGCTTACTTAGCAAGACTGCCATATTTTGGGACAGCTTAAGTTGACTTAAGGTACAGTGAAATTATACTAATATCATGTACCCTTCTACGCAGGTGACAGACCAAGTAAAAAAGTCAGCAGGTCAAGATACAAAGACACATACAACTACTGCCTTATCATTAGCCAAGAGCAGCTACAAAACTAACAACATCCACGCCTGAAATGCTGTAATACACTCTGGTTTCAGCTGATGAGTAGGAGCAGCTATAATATGCAACACATTCTCCAATAATCTCCATATGCTAAACTAGCTTGTCTCAGGAAGATCAGGCTTCAAATACTATCTCTGTTAATTTTACCAATAGGGAACAAGTTAAATACTGGCTGCATGAGGCTCTGAGGACACTAAAAAAAACCCAGAATACATGAAAAGATAAAGACAAAAGAAGAAAAGATTTCACAAACAGGTAGTAAAACCAAATGCAAATGAAATAAGTTTACATTTAAACTGTTTTACTTAACAGGAAAAAATTATTTTTTTTTCTTCCTAGATTCTTCATTCATGTTTTAACCCTTCACTTGGACCTACTAATATTTTAGATATTACCAAAACATGTTTACCCTGTTCAAGTGGCACCTACTGCAAATCTCTTTCCAGATAAAGATGCTGTAAGTAACATCAGTTGTGTTGCTTTAAATATATACCAAGACCCATGAAACTGCTGCCCTAATCAACACTTGAGTTGAATTATATCTACATCTAAAAACCTGAAATAAAAAGCTTAAGAAATATTGGTGCCAGAAGTCAAAGGAAATCAGCATCTCTTCTTCATGCTTCATGAAGTGTAAATGAAATTGAGGTACCTCAATGAAGGCAGAAAGACAGATAGGAAAAGAGTAGTTTGAAGTTCATTAATCTCTCTCACACCCACCAGAACTTCAAACCGACAGACTAATGATCCCCACAGCCATCATCTGAACTGTAATCTTCTTGTATCACTGCAAAATTACTATGTTCAATCTATAACATCCATAGTAGTTTTGGAGGAAAAGGGTTTATGTGAATCATTTCAGAAGGATCTTCACATTAGTTTTTAGAAGCTAATGCTTTGGAAGAAAAACCTGTATTTGTGGTTTCCAAGTGGAATAAAATGATTTTATGCTTACATCTCTATCTGACAGTTTTTAGCAGAGTATCACCAGTTGTTATGCAAAGTATATGAATCCTTTTATTTCCAAAGCATATTGCAGGAGCAGAGGTGATTAAACTCTGATGCACCAGCCACTGCAAAAAGGTAGAGGTATAATACCCATACCACAGTAACAGCACACAAATACTAATATACTGCCATGTAATCCAAGCTTCAGGTGTGTCTCTACAAAATCCTTTAAAATGCACTAGCAGCAGCATCCACAACATATCACTGACACACACATTTAGGTACAAATTTGTCAAAGTATATAATCTGCTAGAGGCAGCAGTTCTACCAGGAACCAATCTTTGCTGCCTAACAGCCAGTTAGATTAACTGGGCACTACAATTTTTCTAACCATCGTTAGTAATAAAAAGAATTGTTGTTAGATACTCCCCGCCTTTAACATCAGAAAGATCCATTTTTCAGAAGGTGGATGAAAAAGACATACCAGAAGCAACAACAACGCTGTAATTGTCCTGAAATCCATTTTCTGCTTTAACTTTTTCTTTCTCTTCATAGTTCTTTTTTTCTTTATCTTCCTTCTGTTCATTAATTAGCTTAGCTGTAATACTGGGTGTATCTACACAAGGTGGGGGAAAAAAAAAAAAAAAAAAAAGAGGAGGGAAAGGCATTTCAAGATACCAAGTTGATTTTATTACAGTTTGTAGGTTGTTAACAAAGCTATTCTCAACTATTTTAGAGGCTTAGAGTTCCATCCCAGGCAGCAATAGTGTTGCAAATATATATGAATTAAGGTATTATGATAATTCTGGTCCCCTCTTCCCCCAAAAATCTGTCCTCTGACAATTTAAAACTATAACCGTTTAAAACCATTACCTGATGAGTCAAGTGTATTCATGTTAAAACACCACTGCAATCAACTAAAAATGAGATTAAGCATAAAAAAAAAAAAACACCCAAACCCCCAAAACCACAAACTAAAACACCAAAAAAGCCAACAAAACACCAACAAAAAAAAATTCTAAAACTTTTTTTTAAGGACACCTACAGACTTATTTAAATAAATTGCTGTATTTATGTCTGGGTATCCAGTGTTATATACTGACACAATTTCAGAACTGGCAAGTACAACTGTTCCTTTGAAACTGGAAGATGCCTGAAGTATGTTATACAAGCAAAACTCGTTCTGTTTGCTTAAGCGAACATTAGATTACCGCAGTTCAACCGTTTTGGTTCAATCATTAGGGCAGATCACAAATATCAGCAAGCAACTACCAAGTTATTGATGATTGGTGACAATGGATCATTTCACACTTTGTAAGGTACAACACTGGCACCAAAATGGCCAATAATTCTCTAATTGCTTCTGAGTAGTAACTTATTTCCACATAGCAACAGCAGCCTTAAGATATAGCCACAAACTCAAGACCTAGAAGTACCATCCAGCTACCTTTAATTGCATATCACCAGTGCGTGAGGTGCTGAAAGAGATATGGTTTGACTGCTTGGAAGTATATTATGATTTCTGTCTGAAGACATTGATTTTATCTGTGTTAAGACAGCAGGGCAGACCAAAAGAAGATATAGAGTGTGAAATCGCTGTTACTCAGGACCCAACATTCACACACACTATATATATACATATATATATATATATATATATATATGAGACTGGGTGTTGGCTTTAAAAAATATTATTATTATTAAACTTTAGAGTTGCTCTAGTTTCGTCCCATGGCCTGAATGCCCATTTATTGCCAGAGAATTTAAACGACATTAATAAAATTATTAAGGAAGCTTAAGCAATTGTATTTTTACCACTTAGGTGATACCCAGATTTGTTGTTCAATTTTTCTGACCAGCCAAGACGAGTAACTTAAAGACTAGGGTGAATGAAATACAAAACAACTGGTATTCATCCTAGACAATCCTATCTGCAGTAATACTGCACATTTTCTTCCTGTGGTGAAGGGATGTGAGTAGATTTAGCCATGATTTTAGATCACTCTCCTCTTTTTTTTCTTAAAGGTTGAGAGAAAAAGTTTGACGTGAACATGCTTGTTGTGATTTATTTTTGCAGAAAGTATGGCACAATCAATGTGAGATATTAACAGCATAGTTAAGAAAAAAGAAGTTAACCTAAGGGACAGACTGTGACACAGGATCTTCACGATTTCCTGTTGTTGCAGCGGTGGCAGTCTTTTTTTCCTTTCCACCCCTCCCTTACCTCTCCTAACCATGGACTTCATGGAGTGATATACAAGTATCACAAGGTTTTAATACAATCAGAGAAATCACATTAGATGAGGGATGGAAACAAGAGAACCTGAACTCTTCCAGAATTAATTCTTCCAATTTAAAATGAGAGTTAAGCTGAGAAATAATAATTCTGTAGCAAAAAACAAAGTTATGGTGCCCTACAAAGTCAGCATTTGATCAATTTCAATTACAGACATTACAGTATATCATATCATCACATTCCCATCCTCAGTCCCTATTAGTGCTGGCTATCAAATTGACCACAATACACCAAGAAGGCAGCTATTCAGTACAGTTCACGTCACTACTCAACAACTCATCCCTACCTCATATACAGTGACTATCCCACCCATTACAGTAATTCTGACCATAAATTGCCAAAGGATCTGAAGACCTTAGTCACATTCCACCCATGACTGTGTCTGGACAGTAAGTGAATACAGTAACTGAATACAGAATTCTATCTGAAATAGTAAACTATTCCCTGGTAAATAAGCTTCAAGCATTTTTCTAGGATTCACTGTTTTTTAATTAAAATCCCAAAGCATATCTTGTTCTGTCTAGTATTCTGACAAATACCATATAACACTTCTGTCACCTTGTTAGGTAACATATTTATTGCCCTAAAGAATTTGTTAATAATTTCAATGTAAAGCTTTTCAGTAGATATAAAAAAAGCAACAGTTCCTCTGAACTCCATGAAGATCTCCTTTGGAAATTAAAAGCTGATCTACACAGACTGCCAAAAAAATGACACATACAAATATATCTACATATAAGAACACACATACCTAGTCAGATGAGTGTGCAGCTAAGTGCACACACTTCAGTGCACGTCTGCAATATGGCAAAATCGTAATTGCTGTAATGATCTTTGACTTTTATTTGCTATTACTGAGAACCACATCTTAAGAGTAAAGAGGAAGTGCTAGGTTTTTATCTTTTTTTTTTTTGTTTTATAAACTAGACATGCTTAAAACTGATTTCTGATGTAACATGACCTAATAAATTTTGCTCTGTTTCTTAACTGAGGAGAATCAGTTTACATCTTGCCTGGAGGGTAGGAAGGCCCTACAGAGGGATCTGGACAGGTTAGATAGATGGGCCGAGACCAATGGCATGAGGTTCAACAAGAACAAGTGCCGGGTCTTACACTTCGGCCACAACAACCCCATGCAGCGCTACAGGCTGGGGGAAGAGTGGTTAGAAAGCGGCCCGGCAGAAAGAGACCTGGGGGTGCTGATCGACAGCCGGCTAAACATGAGCCAGCAGTGTGCCCAGGTGGCCAAGAAGGCCAATGGCATCCTGGCCTCTATTAGGAATAGTGTAGCCAGCCGGTCTAAGGAAGTGATCGTCCCTCTGTACTCGGCACTGGTGAGGCCGCATCTTGAATACTGTGTTCAGTTCTGGGCCGCTCACTTCAAGAAAGATGTTGAGGTGTTGGAGCGAGTCCAGAGGAGGGCGACCAAGCTGGTGAAGGGTCTGGAGGGTCTGACCTACGAGGAATGGCTGAGGGAGCTAGGGTTGTTTAGCCTGGAGAAGAGGAGGCTCAGAGGTGACCTTATTGCAGTCTACAACTACCTGAAGGGAGGTTGCAGTGAAGTGGGAGTTGGCCTCTTCTCCTGGGCAACTAGCGATAGGACAGGAGGGCACAGCCTCAAGCTTCGCCAGGGGAGGTTCAGGTTGGACATTAGGAAGAATTTCTTCTCAGAAAAGGTTATTAGACATTGGAATGGGCTGCCCAGGGAGGTGGTGGAGTCACCATCTCTGGATGTGTTTAAGAAAAGACTGGACATGGCACTTAGTGCCATGGTCTAGTTGACAGGGTGGTGTAAGGGCAACGGTTGGACTCGATGATCCCTGAGGTCTCTTCCAACCTGGTTGATTCTGTGATTCTGTGGTTTTACCTAGAGAGCTCTGGCAAGGACACAACACCTTTAGTATGAATTCTACTCTTTATCTACATTTTAAAAAAGATCACTAACCCTAATCTTTACCATATAGTTGTACTTTCTAAAGTATTAAATAATTTATCACTAAAGTTCAAGGTGGGATTCATTTTAAGGTTAAGACATCTAACATTCAGGTGTCAAAATTCATATGGTCTGTGGAGGCCTGGTGAACAGAGGTCCCTACAGAAAGATTCATCTCTCCATGTATATTCGAGTAGTATAACTGAAAGTACTGAACTTTAAAAACAAACAAACAAATTCATGCCTTAACTTTATCTTCTCATTGCATTTAATTTTAAAATTAATCTCTAAAAGTAAATTATCATTTTCAATCTCCATTTAGTAAGCAAACTCAAATGTTGATATACAAGGCAAAAGTACATCCACAGAAATTAGCCTTCATTAATGTCCTTTTCATAGCAACATGATTTCATTTCTATCTTGAGATAAACTTTTAAGTTCCAGGATATTTAACTGACATAATTTGGGAATATTTAAGTGACTGGATGAAAGACAGAGTGTTTTAAAGACTGATATTTGCAGTATCATTTGTATGGTCTTGCAAATATCCCATGAGAGATTTGAGAACACATTAATACTAAAAAGCACACAAAAAAAAACCAAGACAACAAACTAACCAAAAAAACCCCAACCAAACAAAAAAAAAGGACAAAACAAAAATCCCACCTTCCCCACCTCAGTTTTAGAGAGGAAAAAAATAGTATTTGACCAGTAAAAGTGCATTTTACATGCAATACGTAAGGCATATGCAAAAGCTTACACCTTAAACCACTGTTTCATATTTGGCAATTACCGATGAACACTGCAAATATGTATGTTAGATATACTTGGTTTACGCGGGCTTTTTGGTTTTGGGGCTTTTTTTGAAACTGTATCTTAAAAAAATAGAACATGAACTACTGCAAACTTGCCTGACACACGATCAAGAACCTCTGCTAGAGTTGTTGAGACAGGCAAGTGAAGAGTACGAAATTTGTGTCCAGCTCCATACATTGGATGTTGAATTACATGACTAGTAGCATTAATTCTACCTTTGTACAGCTGAAAGGAAAAAAAAAGGTCAACATTTAACATGACTTTAACATTCAGAAATAAGTTAAAACACTAAGTTCTTATAAACTCATTTCAGTAAAATAAAGCTAAATCTCTTGTGTGCTAGAAAACTGACATAGCCTTCAACTTTGGCAATACACAGTAAAAATGCATCAAATTTGGACAACTTTAAATTTTTAACTCGAATTTGCTTCGAAAGCCTAGAATATTTTTAGGATCAGAAACAGCATAACATCATACTTGTTTTAAAAAAAACAATTATTTTACATAGCTGTATATGAGAGAAAAATTGAGTGTCTGGGACTTGCAATTACTTAAGAAACTAAAACTTAATTCTGAAATTAAATTAGGAAAATCACAATATACTTGGAGAAAGATGTCATTTCTCTATTGCTCTAATTTGGGGATGAAGTTTATTCTAGACTTAATATCTACTTTTTGCTATTATGATGGACAACTAAGTCACTACAAGTTAAAACATTTCAAATATTTTATCATAATATATTTCAGCCGGAGCTCTGTTCACATTTTGTATCATTCTTTGCTTGCAGTAACTTTTTACAGACTTCTGCAATGAAAGTGCTACTTATCCCCCTTTTCTCCTATAATCAGGAGAACTGTTTACTAATAGTCACATACAGGACTAATTTATTGTTGTGCAATATTATAAAAAAAAATTCATACTTGATGACAATCAGAATTTAGTTTCTAAAATACAGTTTTGGTAAGAACTTAAGAGATAAAAATGGGGATCCAATCTTTGAAATGCTATGTTGTTGGACATACTAGAAGCATATGCTGCACATCCACATTATTTTTAAGGTTTCTCTTTGGATCTTAGAGGAGGAATCATCTCAGTAAGAACAGACAGACTGTTTGCTCGTGTTTTTAATACAATACACGGAATTCTCTGACAACCTCTTTTCAATATATTTTTTCTGCTTTTACATATCTAGTAATATTCTGTAAAAATCTGTTGTATGTAAAACAAATTATTAGAAAATTGATGTTACCTTCACATTACCTATGGCCATGTTAACAATTAATCTCAGCTAGGCTAAAACAAAACACTTAAATGTTTGTGTTAAAACTGTATTTGTTCCTCCTTTTTCATTTTATACTATCTGATGCAGTTTCCCTGTCATATGTCTCATGTAGTACTTTACTTCTGAGATGCAGTAAGAACAGCAGAAACCAAAGTAGAAAGCAATTTTTCCTTGTATGGGAGTACCAGATCTTTTAATGACTTTGTTTTCCCTCTATTTCTTTACTCACAGCCTTCAACTGACAGCATAGCACTTCAGTCATTAATTATAATTCTGTGTTCTGGTGAAGCATGTGGAAATATAAAAGCATACATCTGCTTTATAAATTAATTCAAGTATTTTTCACTCAAGAACTTTTTCATGGTGCTTGGCTAATGCTGAAGGATCTCTGCCAATTTTGAAGCATCAAAACTACAACTGTTCCTTAATTAAACTGATAATGAAGAACTGCTGGAAGGACTAGAACTTGTATCTATATTTGCTGCTAATGCATAAGGATACTATTAAAAAGTCTTCCATAAGATAAATTTCAGTTGTCAATTCTTTCAGAAGCAGTACATTTTCAACAAGATGGCTTTGTCTTACAACAGCGCCTTAAATTTTCTTTTAAAATGCTGAGTTACAATTCACCAACACATTCCTTTCCAAAATTCTGCAATGTGTAAAGTAGGAAAAGCTGCCATCTGACATTTCAAAGTTGAATATAGCCAGATTTTTTTTTTTTAAGGCTAAATTTATTCCATGTTCACCATACGGATATCAAAAATTCTTACTGGACATGGGGACTGAAGAAACAAAGTCACTTTCTCATCCTCTAGCATCAGCTGCAAAAAAAGCCTCCTAATAAATCCTGAAATATTTCCAGAGGTTGGGAAGTTCCCACGCTGAGGAGAGGACTGGAACAGTTCACAGAGAACCTGGGAATGCAAAATGACATCAGATTTAAAATATTTCTATATTTAGGTCTCTAAAGCATAGCTCTACACAGCCATAATAGGTAGTGCCTAAGATCTACCTTCCAGTTATCATTCAAACCCGATTAGAAATGAGCACCACTGAAGAAAATACCAGCAGCAAATAAGGCTTTTTAATAAAAAAGTTCAAAACACTGACTAGAGCATCAAAGTGAACACAAAGACTACTGAAAAAGATAAAAAAATCTGAAGATAAAGTATTTAGAAAAGTAGCTTTCAAATTCCTAAAGCAAAAATTTCCCACTGCATAATGCAGTATTACTACCAGCCATTAACAGAGAACTGTACTGAATTTTTTACTGAAGTCTACCAGTTCCCAGGGCATCGCCATTCTTAATGTTGAAAAATCTTTTTTTTAATTATACTTTTATTCAGCTAGGTCTGCAAGGTTAACAAATGAAAGGAAAACAGCTGAATTTCCACTAGAATGCCAAATGCAATGCCATATTCTGCAATAGCCTGTATTTCCCCGGTCACAGGTTGTGCAGCGTATATGGTTGCACAAGCAAATTTACCAGGAAATCTCCTTAAGTTACTGACATAAAAGATGTGCATGAAGCTTGATTTTCAAATTCCGTTTTGGAAGACTTTAGACCTATCCAATTAAATACAGCATTTTGGATTCTGGTCTAAAGTTTATTCCTCTAAACCAAGAGGAATACAAATCTACACATAGGACTGGACAGACATGCCAAAACATTTTTATACTTTTCAAAGTTAGACCAATAAGCTAACAATTTTAATACAAAACTTTTCCAGTCAATGACAGCTTACAAAAAGAAGTTAAAGAAATCTAAAAAAAATAAAAAAGTTTTGAAAGTTGGCTGTAGTTATTATTAAAGAAATTAAAGCTTTTTTTTTTTTCTCTCTCACCTGTGCCATAAGTCTCTGGTTATTAGGATGGCAAGAGATGCACTGTAAGAAGAAAGCAACTGTTGCATTTTCAATTGCTGTCCGCTGCTGAGTGGTCAACCCTGTTGTTACAGTTGAAGAAAGCAAGCTAGATCTTGCACTGGTCTGTTGTGCCGTCACATTGTGTCCTCCAGAAGTAGCACCAGAATGGCACAACAGAAATAAAAGTGCTGTCCACAATGGATTGACTTCAGAGCCACCCAACCAATCCTTCATCATGTGGCTGTTGCCAACCTCTGTCAAAAACCTGAGAACAGGAGCAACCAGGTCTGCCGTGATAGGCATTTTATTAAAGTGCTGTGGAACATGATGTCTCCTGAGCCTGTCTGGCGTGATATCCGTTGATTGTGCCGTGCAGTCAGAGCTAGAAGTATGGTTAAAGCAAAAACTAGCAAGACTTCTTACAAGCAGTGAAGGCAAACCTGAGTCCAATAATTGCTTGATAGCTTCAGGAGACTGAGATGAGGCAGCAAGAGTAGCCAGGTGAGACTCTGTTAGTGCAAGAGGGGCTTGTGCGTTTTTAGAGTCATCTGTTAAAGATGAACTAAGGTCCTGCTTTTTGCTGTCATCAGTCATGGACAGTCTGTGTTGACACTGCATTGGAGGAGGAGTGATACCCATCCATCCCATGAGTAAGGAAAAATAATTTGGGTGGATGTGGCACATTGAGCAAAGCAAACTATCAACAGCTTTCTTCAAAACCATATTGCAGGGAAGAGACATGGACCAGTTAAACAGTGACCTGTAGGAGACAGAAAATCATGTCAACACATAGTTTGCCACTTTTATTCCCTCTTCTTCATTGGTTCATAAAACATCTTTCCACATTTACAATTAACTATTGTAGAAGCTGTTGTAAAACACACTGTGCTGAGCCTGAAAGCCTCTTTTGGATCACAGTATCAGCAGGACATTCATTACCCAAAAGGCATTCCTCACCTGTATGTTTAAAGTTCTTTCATCATACTGTATTTAAAATAGATATAAAATTACTTTTCTGGCATGCTGCACATGAAAGACAGGATTTCAGTCTTTTGACAGTTGTCCCATAATTTATGCATTTTTGAGCCAACTGCAACCTCTTTGAGCTTTCAACTCTCCAAGCTGCAGCGACTAGGATCACACACACATGCACACACACACTCATTTACGTAAAGGTCTCTTAATCCTTTATAAGAACTGAATGTACTTTAACATGTTTCAAAAAATTTTTAAAATTTGCTTTATTAGAGTTCTACTTAAAGATGTCGCAAAAATGAAAGCAGCAACAATCTTGTTGGTTGAATGATGTTACCCTTGCTATCCTTGCTCAACCTGAACTTAGTACACAAGTTAACAACAGAATTATTCCTCAGATACACTAAAATCCCACCCACCTTTGAAGTGACTTCGTCCAAATACTATCTGCTTGAATGCTAATCCAAGGCACATGAATGCAAAAGCTAATTTAGCTCCTATTATTCAGCTTAAATTTCAGAAGTGGTATTTGTAATCATCAGACAGACTTGTTCACAGTAGATGAAGTATTTAAAAAAAAAACCCACAGTTTTCTGAACTGCATTCACAGTACCTTGACACCATACATAAGTTACGTTATCTTAACCTTTACATACAGAGGTGAACGCACACTACGTGCCACTTCAACATTAGGGTTTTAAATAAGTTTGGATGTAGCATCATATATCACATTGCCATTTGAAGACAAGGATTGTTTTTCTCTCTCCTGGATGGAAGTGTTATTCTATGTTAAGTCGAAGGGACTCTAAGAATCTAGAACAGAACATGGGTCTAAACAAAAGTTACCTTTATTACCAGTATAGTGAATGGCTGACAAAAAACCCTCTCCAAGATAAAACATTAAAAAGTCATCTCAGTGATGAAATGACCCATAACTGTGGGAAGATAGTCACAATTTCCCAAAGTCCACATGTAGTAAAGGTACACTTAAACTCTTCTCCAACAATATATTCACACAACCCTTCGGCCAAAATTTTCTGGGTAAGTTCATGCTTTATGAAAAATAAGATTCTTTTCCAACTAGATATTAAAAAATAACTAAGGAATAAACTAGTATCCATTGCCCAAAGCAGAAATATTGAAATGGAAAATGGGGATGATGGGAAAATACATCCAAGAGAAAAGTGAAATATCTCATGAAGGAGAAATTCAGAGTTATAGCTAGAACCAATGAAAATATTCCAAAAGTTAAAATATCAAAGAGGATGAAGAATACCCGAGAAGTTATTTTTATTAGAAGACCTATTTAGTCATACAAGTCTGACAACAACTCTTCTATATTTATTAAAAATGTAGCATTAAAAATGCTAGCTCCAGATGCTAGCTGATATGAATTACAGTTTTATTTGGCAGGAGGCAGAGGAACAGGGCTATATTGCAATATGCATACTCAAATAAGGTACAATAGTTTTATTAGTATTCCTTCATTTTGTCCTGTGATGAAAACAACATACTCTCCCCTCCAAAAGACAGGAATTCAGTTGTGAAACCCACTTTTATATTACTAAAAATCTAAATGGGCTATCAATTTTACGAAGTCTATTTTTATTAGAGTTCTTCCTTTTCAAATGTTAAAATTCTTAAAATGTATCCTGAAAATGTATTTCTGTTAAAATGCATTGCTGAAAGGACTAATTGACCTGCAAATCCTTAAACTGATTCCCAAAATGAACAAGCTCATTTTGAATCAACAATTACGTATATGACAGTATCACTGAAGTGTCTTCGGAAAAGGTCTAGCTTGTGGTCATGTATCTAAAGACCATCACATTGCACATATACAAGAGCTCCATGTGCTTGTACCAATAATCGCAACTTGTACATTTCCCAGTGTTTGAATGTTTGACTATGCCTAAAGGAGACAGTAAGATAGTAGAAAAATATGAAAGTTCCTTAAGGGCAACAAAAAACCCTATGTGCTATCAAAGTTCCTTTCATTAACTGGAATTGTATTCAATGGTACAAATGAAAGACGCTTTACTAGATACAGGAATTTAACAGCTATATTTCTATAATACACATGAAACAAAGCTATGTGGCTTCTCTCTTTTGTTTTGTTTAAACAGAAGAGATGGTTAAGCAACATAAATTAGGAATGTTCACAGAATCAACCAGGTTGGAAGAGACCTCTGGGATCATCAAGTCCAACCGTTGCCCTTACACCACCCTGTCAACTAGACCTTGGCACTAAGTGCCATGCCCAGTCTTTTCTTAAACACATCCAGAGATGGTGACTCCACCACCTCCCTGGGCAGCCCATTCCAATGTCTAATAACCCCTTCTGTAAAGAAATTCTTCCTAATGTCCAACCTGAACCTCCCCTGGCGAAGCCTGAGGCTATGTCCTCTTGTCCTATCGCTAGCTGCCCAGAAGAGGCCGACTCCCACTTCACTACAACCTCCCTTCAGGTAGTTGTAGACTGCAATAAGGTCACCTCTGAGCCTCCTCTTCTCCAGGCTAAACAACCCCAGCTCCCTCAGCCATTCCTCGTAGGTCAGACCCTCCAGACCCTTCACCAGCTTGGTCGCCCTCCTCTGGACTCGCTCCAACACCTCAACATCTTTCTTGAAGTGAGCGGCCCAGAACTGAACACAGTATTCAAGATGCGGCCTCACCAGTGCCGAGTACAGAGGGACGATCACTTCCTTAGACCGGCTGGCTACACTATTCCTAATAGAGGCCAGGATGCCATTGGCCTTCTTGGCCACCTGGGCACACTGCTGGCTCATGTTTAGCCGGCTGTCGATCAGCACCCCCAGGTCTCTTTCCGCCGGGCCGCTTTCTAACCACTCTTCCCCCAGCCTGTAGCGCTGCATGGGGTTGTTGCGGCCAAAGTGTAAGACCCGGCACTTGTTCTTGTTGAACCTCATGCCGTTGGTCTCGGCCCATCTATCTAACCTGTCCAGTTCCCTCTGTAGGGACTTCCTACCCTCCACCAGATCGACACTCCCACCCAGCTTGGTGTCATCTGCAAATTTACTGAGGGTGCACTCAATCCCTACATCTAGATCATCTATAAAGATATTGAACAGCACCGGCCCCAGAACTGAGCCCTGGGGAACACCGCTAGTGACCGGCCGCCACTTGGACTTTGCCCCATTCACCACCACTCTCTGGGCTCGGCCATCCAGCCAGTTTTTAACCCATCGAGGAGTCCACCCATACAAGCCCCCGGCAGCCAGTTTGTCTAGGAGGATGCTGTGGGAGACAGTGTTGAATGCCTTACTGAAGTCTAGATAGACTACATCCACAGCCCTGCCCTCATCTACTAAGCGGGTCACTTGGTCATAGAAGGAGACCAGGTTGGTCAAGCAGGACCTGCCTTTCATGAATCCATGTTGGCTGGCCCCGATGCCCCGATTGTCCTGCATGTGCCGTGTAATGGCACTCAGGATGATCTGTTCCATCACCTTGCCTGGCACCGAGGTCAGGCTGACAGGCCTATAGTTCCCTGGATCATCCTTCCGACCCTTCTTGGAGATGGGCATTACATTTGCTAATTTCCAGGACTGCCGGTAGATAATAGAGAGTGGTTTGGCAAGTTCATTTGCCAGTTCCTTCATTGCTCATATATTTTCAATCTGGAGTCACTAAAAGTATACATTTGGTGTTTAGGGTAACTTTTCCTTAGAATTCAGCAACATCCAGCAACTACATAGTTCAAGATTCACTCAAGATTTTGTGCTTTGTTTCTTTCAAATCAGACTGGCTGGAACAAAAATGGCAATTCCAAAAAACAATTCCACCCTCCCATAGCTCTTGGCTATCAGTCACAGATACTGGATACCATGAGTAATAGAATAATGCTTATAGGTACTGTGAAAATGACTACAAACACTCAATTTTAACAAGAACAGCCCAGAGCTACCCACTAAAAAAAACACAAAAAAACCCCATGAAACAGTCTACCTTTCACATATGTGCAAGTATATAAATGGATTCACGGTTATGCTTCAGATTTTTGTTTTTAAACACAATTATACCTGGAAGATGTGAAGTGCAGTTTTCTGTTTAGAACTACAAAACTACCTGTTTAGATATCTTTAAGCATTCATTCTATGAGTTAGCTTCAGGGATGACACTTTCCACTACTATTTCACCACAAGTGCACTTCAAGTCGTATCATTTCAGTGAACAAAATAATTCAGTTATAAAAAGTATGTGGTGCAAAACTTTGCTTTACTTACTCGAAGAGCTCTCTGTCCAGCAACGCTGGTAAATCATATTCAACAAGCAATTCATAACTATGCCACAAAATTGCTGCTACACAATGCAAATGGGAAGGAGATGGCATCAAAAGACCATACTCTCTTGTTGAGCTATTTGGACAAATGTAGCTGACACGGCCACTTTTTTTCATAGCTGCAACTCTTGCGGAGTCACTGACCCATTTCAGCAATGCTTGAATTCTGGAAGGCAAGATGATGTAGTACATTATAAAGGGTCAAAGAAACACTCAAAACCAAATTATCTTGCTGTCTTTTAGTAATCTGATTTACACATTTATCTCTTCCTTTGAAGCAAAGTTCAAGAGTGAGCGCAAACTCTGTTTTCTCAAGACTTTGATTACTAACGGGAAAAATTAATTAAAAATACTTATCTTGGACAGCCAAACGTAAATGTTCTCTCTACAGAGAAAAAAAATATAGCAGGTATCTGTGTTCTGAGTACTTGAGAGAAAAGTCAGTTGAACACTAAAAGTTTTATCACATTTATAAGAGCAAAAAAAGAGGGACAGCATTCTCTGCAAAGGATGCAAAAAGCTGGGAGGGAAAGCTGGAAAGCTTCTTTAGATTTCTGCACTTTCAGGCTATCTCACAACAATCAGATTTTTAGAAGTCTGTGCAGCATTTTTTTGTGCAGTAACATCAAGTCACTATTTAGCCGATTATTTTTGTATACACTTTCACATGATAATCCAAATAACATTACCTATCTTTTGTTCCAGGGTCTTGAGTTGTTCCAAGCTGATAAAGAATGTCTATTGTGGAGTCAGAAGAGAGACCATTTAATCTTCCAAACAGTAAAGGGCTATTCAGATCTTGCCGCATTCAAAAAAAAAGGGGGAGGGGAAATAATAGAAGTACTTACATACGTATTTTAAAAAGTACTAATGAAATTGTTATAGAATTGCAATATTAACATTGAATTGAGTTTTGCCATTAAAGTAAGGATGCAATTCTTATACACACCACTATCTTGAAACTGGGCATTTTGTATGTTCAATGCAAAGTTCAGCCATACTTTAAAAGGAAAAATCATTGCAACATTCAGCAGATACAGGACTTAAAGCTTTAACTAGTAGGACTTTCTTCAACATATTCCAAAAAGACATGAATAATTCCAATAGGGCTCTCAAACCTCATGCTTCACAGTAACAAACATTTATTTCAAAATGGAAACTTATTTAACTCCAATTTCCATCAATGGGACTAAGGCCAAGGATTTTCCGAGGTTACTTCCCACTTGTCTTCTCCTCACTGCATCCACCTCCTGCCCTGTAGGAAAGCTACTCTCCTATCTAACAGCATTCCAGCAAAAGACAGTAAGCTACATTGAAACACTAACTCATGGCAAAGTAAGTACGGAAGCCATTTTGAAAAGTGTTTTCTGTTAGTATCAGCAACTTCAAAACAGGAAAAATACAAGTTCAGTTTTCTTTCATTTAAAAGCCTCAAAACAGCAAAGCAAAGTGGTATGGAATCATAAATACAAAAACCCCAGTGCACTAACAGAAGAGCTACTGCAAAATTTCGCTGTGGGACATAGATTAGTTGCTCAAGTGTCTTAATTACGTACCTCCACCTGTAACTATTTTCAACTCTTAGTGCTATTCAGAATTTATACTGTCCTACAGACTATTACTGCCCCAATATTGCTGCATTTGCTTTCCTTAACATTACTCATGAATGCTCTTTATTTTGAAACATCTAGACATAGTATCTACAGTAAGACACACTTACAATATGTTGCATGTTCTACTCTCGTGTCTTCAAAACATTCACATAATTACCTATTCCACACAAAAATCAAAACAACCCTGGCTGCACTGCTTTACTATTGTAGAACTACCCACATACAAAGACTGTGATACTTCGAAGCATAACGAAGCACAATGACAAGTTCTGTCAGCCCCAATTCAGAATCAGAAAGCATCACACAAATATACTATATTTGTACATTTATACAAGCAATGTTTTTAAGTAACAACTGAAAAGAAAAACATTGCACTCACCTGCAGGATCGCTCCCTGATGCTGAGCAGTTTCTTAGAAGAATGTCAATCAATTTTAGGCCTATTCTGGTGGACTGAAGCCCAATTTTAACAAGCACAGCCTCAATGTTTGGAGAATGCATACCACAGTAAGGTGACATTAGTAAAGCAGCACATGTCTGCAACAGATTAGCAGTGGGTGCTGCAGCACTAGCCATCATTCCTTCTAAATCACTTATGTGAGTGAGGCAGTGGTGTAATAATCTTAACCATCCAATACTGAAAAGGAAAACATGGAAATGAGCTAATGTATCATTTTCTTATCATTTTATTTTTCATTTGTAACATAACTACCTGTATTAGATTCTAGAACAAGTACTGCAGAAAACTGCTATGACATGATCAGACATCATCTGAGAAAAGCAAATTAAGACCACAATGTAATATATATTAGCAATGCTGTTGTAATCACTGGTTTAAGGTTGTAAGAAAGACAGGGTTTGTGGGCAGGAAGGGTTAATTAAGAGCCTGCAAGTTTTACTACTAAAGTTTCTAAAACATTTATTGATTCACATACATATTTCTTCCAATAGCACCAACCTATTGGGGTGAAGGCAGAGGGGAAGGGGTTTATACAGGGGGAAGGTAGGAAGGAGGGGATTAAAATTAAAAATGTGTTAATCACTACATTTCCCCCATGTCACTCTTATTCTTTAACAATATCGTTCAGTATTCCTTTTAATAAAAATCTTGAAAAGTAAACCTATTGTAATTGAATCAATTTGGAAACACATTAACTGGGCTTTATTTACAAAAAATATGCTACAATGCTGTTTAAACAAGCATTATGAACAAGAGGGCAATCTGAGTTGCATGTGAAATACACTGACAAGTTCTAAACTAACAGGTTAACTTATTTTCACAGCTAACCTTATCTCCCACAGTTCAAAAAAAAGGCAAACTTGCATATAGATCTTAAATGAAGTTTACACTTTTATTTTAGGAATAATTTACTCCTAAATATTTATCATTTTAGAAAAGAGTAAGGTTTCTGCTATGTCTAAAACAAAATTATACCCAAGTTTATTGAATATATCTATCATGTTACTGCCATTACTTTATTATACCTATAAAACTAAGCTGAAAGCCACAATAAAACATTTCAAAACTTGAAGAATGTACACTCACCTTCTTTTTCAGGTACTGATTATTTTTGTGTGACTTTAAGATAACCTTTTCTGAAGTACAAATATAGCAATAGTATAATTTGGCTATGAAAATTCGCTTCACTGCTATTCAAGATCAAAGACCAATTTCAGCTATACAACTTTATTGTAATATTTCAAAGTAATAAATTTTTACAATTTGGTAAGCTAAATTTCAGAACCAGGAAATCTCAAAAATTCACTCATTAAATTAAATTCAAAGTTGGAAAACTTAAACATTTATTTTTTTAAAATTCTTAAGGGTTCATTTACTTTAAAAATGAGTACGAAACTCAGGATGTCACCTAACCAAATAAAAGCTTTTGAAAAAAAATCTTGCTGATGTGCCAGAATCACAAAAGCATTCGGTTCCTATTTCTCAAATGTTTGCAAACAGAAATATTAGATACAACTTCCACAAAACATCCTATTGTCCTATTTCTATTCCTGCTCCAATACTTATGTAACTCCGTTGACTTCAGTAGGGATAAGAAGTATGTTGCTACTTCAGGTTTTTTGACAACTGCGTACCCATTAAAAACACGGAATGCAACTCTGAATGCTTTCCTATCCTCTGTATTCTTTCACCATTGCAGAGGTGAAACACACCCTTTTACATATGCAGATTAAGCATGCTACCAAAAAAGTGAGAACTGCTTATACTTGCCTTCTGAAAAAAAGAAAAAAAAAAAAAAAAAAAAAGGCAAGCAAGTTTTCTAAGATATTTGAAACAGATTCTGTAAATGCTAAAATTCAACTACAAAAACAGATACTCATGAATACAGTTTGCTACTGAAATATCTGACAACATAATTGAAAAAAAAACCCAAAACATGAACTGGCACGAACATGCCTCTGGCCATTGATACTAGAAGCTTACCTTGTTTTAGAGACCTGATCCTCAGAGGGAAGGAATGGATTATTGACGGTTGCAGACGAGGTGTTTCCAAAGGCTGTGAGGCCTAACAGTTTGATTTGCGAGAGGCCGAGTGTACTGGCATCCCGAGGACGATGGAGACGGAGGCAGACAGCTGAGGCAACTTCAGCTTTTACCAGCTGGATTTTTATATATGTGAGACCGCTTGTGATAACAGGAGTTGACAAAGGTAACATATTGACACCATCTGCGCTTATTTCAACAGATACTGATGAAGGGCAAGCTACAGAGTAAGATAAGAAGGTTTAAAACTATTTATTTAAAAATCTGCAATGCTTTGAATTTTAAGTTTTAAACATGTATCCCTGTTAAAGATACAGAACAAGATGACTGAAATGATGTTAGGCAAACACTACTTCAAAACTGCAGCTGCAGTATTTGACCTGTGCAATGCTATATGTTAAAATGCATAAGCATTTTGATACATGGTGTATACAGTTTATTTCAAAGACTTAAGATGAAGAAAAGTCCTATCAGTATAAATGCCACATGTTTCCCTAGGAGGGCTATGACAGTAAGAGCTGAAAATCTCACGCTTTCTTACAACTACCATACAAAACCATTTTGCCTGAAGACTCCTGACCAATAGCACAGTCTCACTAGGGAAAGTTTTGAGAAGTTTGACAAGGTTTTTTGGCATATTTAACATTAATGCCACAAGACATGCATTAAGCTAGAAGAAATCAAGCAGAGGCAGGGCCTTCCATTCTCAAGGAAAGCAGAATTAGCAAGCTTTTCAACTTACTTTACAAGCATTCTTCAAACAACCTGTCAGCTTTAGTTCGTCTGATTATACTCTTTGTATCATTTCTAAATCCCACCCTTCAAATTTTCAAACCGGCATCATGTCAGTGAACCTACTTACTCGCCAGAGAGGCCAGGTGAGGCTGGATGTGGATCTCCTTAAGCAGCACGGCTGCAGGAAGGTGAATCGTGAGGTCGCACCAAGCTTCCTCAGGTAAAAATATGTACGACCACGCAGCAGACCGAGCTCGTCTGTGGGGAGGAGTAGCCTGCAACAGTACTTCAGCAGGCTGGGCAGTCGGACTGCTTGAGGTGATGGAACCTTCAAAAACAGCACCATTAACATTGATTATTAATGTTTATTAATAAAACCCAAATTAATTTACAACCTGAACAGTGGAAAACACTTGTTTCTCTATCTCACCTGTTTTCATACATTGATAACATCCCATGTATAATAATGACAATTGCTGAGATATTTTTACTTTTACTCTTAGACTGTTTTACATAGGCAGTTTACATTTCCACATGCATATGCACGTGCTTAAAAATTTGCCAGCTACACTTGCTACCAAAATCCTGAACTTTCTATCAAGAATTCATTACAAAAACAAACCAACCAAAAAATGCAGGTTGAACAGTATGCTTAGAACTTGAACTTAGTTAATTCATAGTTAACATAATGAAGGCTTTAAAAGTTCAAATATTACAATGATAACATAAACGACTTAAAAAATCTGCACACCTTTTTCTTTAAAAAGGTTTGTTTCACATGAAAACCTTTTTCTAAAAAAAACACCAGAATCAAAAAAACCTGACCACAGCAGCTGCTTATTTTTCTAATCTTAGCACGAGTTAAGAATGAAGTAGGAAGATGTAGGCTATGTCTTCTTTAGCAAGTGGTATGGCACAAGACCAGATTCGTGCCGTTTGAACTACAGGTACTTGGGGTGTTTTATTTTAAAGTAGCTCTAGCCTGGCCCCATGACTGAATGCCTAGCAGCAGCTGGAGGTGAATCCCTGGACACATTTTGATAGACTTCACCACAAATGAATCGAGTTCGTCTCTCAGAGAACACTACATTATGAGAATCAGTGTAGTAAGTAAGGACAATAAGAAGGTTAGTTTCAAAAGCACAATCCCGACTCAAAGTAAAATACTAAGACAGATGCACTCACAGCAGAACATCAAGAATTGCAGCTCTGTGCAAGTTGGGAGACAAGGCATGCAAGAGCCCACCACCACGCATGCTTAGGATTTTTACTCCTTGAAGTAATCAAGTACCAACCTTTGTAGGACTCCTAAATTTACCTTTAGGAATTTGTGCAGAGCAAGATAGAAGATTTCTAACAGCCCTCTATTTTGCCAAATAAACCTTTTTTTCTTATTATTTCATTATTTTTGACACTCTTAAATTTGAAAGACAGGACTGAATGGATTTCTCTCTTGTCCAACAATTTTTCCAGAAATTTTAAAAATAATTCTTTCTTTCTTCCCTCTTGACAGTGAGACACCCTGTATGAATACATTCATGGGCTACCTTAGGATAGTGGGCAGCAACTACTAAGACACTAGTAGTGAAAAGGAGCCTTTGTAAGATATTCAAGTACATTTACATCTTAAAACACATGCATTTTAGTTAAGCGGCAGCCATTGCATTGATACCAAAACAGCATTGCAATTCTAACAAACATTCATGCAGGCAACATTGGAGCCATTAGGTGCAGGTGTGAGAACAGCAGCAGCAATATCAGCCCTATGCTCCAGCTTCTCTGTTTGACCCAGCTCGGGCTCATTCTGTGTCACCCAACTTTGCTCTGCTTCTTTAACAGCTCCATCAAATCTGATGTGCCTTAAGTGAAGTCAGTGAGTCTCCGTGTGTCTATGGCAGATGGTGGGTTGGAACTGGCTATCCCCTGACCTAGGAAAGGAGAAGGGGGCCCACCTTGATGCATGACTACATCAGATATAGATCACTTCCTTTCCTTCTTTCCCCTATCCACAGGAGGTCTTATTACCTGTGGAGGAGGGGCTAACCTCCTCCCCCCAGCATCATCTTGAAACACCAGCAACCCCTCCGTTTAGAAGATTTAATAGTATTGCAACATTTGACACTATCACAATATTTTTTGTTAATAACTTGATAAACATTCAAATGACCAGTGGATATTAATGTAAGAGAAAGAAGTATTACTTACCCAAAGGTGCAAAATTGTGAATTCCTTCTGCATTATCAGGCTCAGAAGCTAGCACTCGAGCTTTCAAACTGCTGTCTGTTGCTTTGGTGGGACCAGAATCAAGAAATTTCATAATAGTAGAAACCATACTTCTTGCTGTGTTAACAATAGCTCTTGTGCTCGTTACCATGTTGTTACAAATAAGCTGAACACCACCTGTGTATAATGTAGGCGGGGGAGGGTGGGGTGGGAAACAACACCGTTCAGAAGCATGCAATAGATTCTAAGCAAGCCAAGGCCTATTTAGTAAATTTGCTCCTCCAGACACATATGTGTATTCCTTCTTTAAGCGCCAAAAAGATCTACAATAAACCTTTTACTTGATGTAGCTAAACACATTCTTACCCATATCATGGAAAGCCTTCAGTGCTTCACTTGTATCCAAAACTCGTAAAATGAACCAGAGCAGTGGCTCAGATAACTGACAAGTGGCAAGAGAACCCTAGAAGGAAAAGTTAAGAAATACAGTTTCATGCAAAATTAATAAGACAGAAATACGCATTAGTCTCCCCTTTTAGTAGGCAAAAATCCCAGAGAGGAAATGACACCATAGTTGACCTCTCTAGCACAAAATAGCAATATCATGCTCCATATGGTTCTTAGAAAATAAGAATACTGAGCATTTAAAATACCTACAAATATGAACACAATAAATGTGTTTCCCACCTGAACATAATAAAACATTCAATCCATCTTCAAGCCTTTAGCCAGGAACATTTATGGGAATGTCAAAATGTCCTTACAGAAACTCTCTCCCCCTCTACCACGGGCAACAGAGGGAGGCTTCCTAACTTCAGCACCAAAATGAAGTGAGGCTGGAAAAATGTTAACATTTCTTTCACATAGCACTAGTTCAGTTTTCTGAACTTCTTATAGGTTACACTATCAACTAATCTATAATTCCCTTGAAGCACAGCAGACCTAAGGGAACTTACCTGTCTTCCCATGTACCCACAGGCCATGTAGGTAAGAATTGGCTGAAGCATCACTTGCACTGTTGTCGCTTTTTTACTAAGTGTTGTCAAGATAGTGAACAATCCATCTCCAACTGATATTGCATCTAGGCCACCGTGAAAGTTTTCATGTTTAGTGAGATGTAAGCCACTTGCACCTTAGTGAAAACAGAAACAGTTCAAAAGTCAGAAGCTGAGACCTAACAAACCATTACAGCACATAACAGAACTCAAGGATATTTAAATTTCTTTTCAGTTAAAAGTTCACATGGATTTTACAAACGACAACTGGACCAGTTTTCAGGATTATATAAGTTACTGTTAGTGTTCCCAGATACATGTTACCTTCTTTACAGTATAAATAAGAAGACTTGTCCCAGGAAGCCAGGGAATTTAAATTCAATTTTAGATAAGACCATACAAATGACTGTAATTAGTGAAGGAAACAGAATAAGAGCTACAAGGACTGGAATCACTCCTTAGAATCAGAAGCAACTAACAAGATTTTAAGTCTTTTTTTTTCAGATAATAATAGAAGTGCACTTGTGTAGCAAAAAAAAAAACCCAAAACCGTTTAACATATATATTTCTGTCAGAAATCCCTCTCTTGGAATTCTCCTTCTCAGTGTTACAGCTCAGGATTTATTCATGAGGATTTACTGAATATCAATATTCAGCAATATTGATTACACATTGCTGAAATTGAGGATGGAAAGCAAAAGAATAGTCTTCCCAAGGAAGAGATTACCCCCGTAAATATAACCGTTTTACAAAGCATATCACATCCATCTGGAAGAGCTTTTAAAAGTAGTTTTAGATATGAGTGGGGAGAATTGATGGAATAATCCCATTCCATTTAGAGAAACTGGAGTTATACTAACAAATAATTACAGAAAATAATGTGTTCAAGCGATCTTTGGAACATGCCTTAGAGAAACACTTTGGCAAGAGAACTGACAGCTGTAGTCCTTTAATCACCTTCAAGCTGTCAAGAAAGAAAATACTGAGAGGCACTGGATGCATGGAGACAGAGAAAGAAAAGTCTTAAGACAGCCTCTGCACAGTCTAGAAAAGTTAAATGGAATGAATGATGGAGCTGAAGCCAACTAAAGTGGGTTTGCTGTAACGATTTTGAGAAAAAGGTAGGGCAGGAGGGGAATACTGTTACTTGTATGATTTTCATAGTCTGTCAAAGACAAAGCATAAAAACTCAATGAAATAAATAGACAAAATGGCCATAAAAGAAAATGCAACAGATGTTTTCACTTCGTGTGACAAGTGAATTACTCAAGGCCATCCTGGTTCCCAACCAGCTGGCTCGCTAGGTGCAGTAAATTAACATTATTAGCATAAATTTTGACACCAGAGCTGCTACTTATCAGTACACATCTGCCGACGTCATCCTGTTTATCTTTCCTAGGTAGCTAGCATGCTGCACTAGCTATTACATGTTTACTACTATATGCTGATAACTGATTTTTGGATTATATATAACCTTGGCTGCAGTCCTGGAGAAATGTTTTGTTCATAGAAATTGTCTGGAGAGAGCTTCATACAGTTTTTCATGAAGGAACTAAAACCACAAATAGCTGTGTTACATCTTTCCAAAATACATATACAAATTAGTTTCAATAACCTATATTAAAAGGCCTTGGGACGAACAATCCGCTGAAGAGATCAGCTGGCCCAGTATCCTGAATTCAATGAAAAACATTTTGAAACAACACTACCTTTCCAAATTGCCTTTTTAAAAATGCAAAACAACTGCTGGACAGAATTCAGTGGTAGAAAGACATCAAAGTTGAGGAGGAGAATATTTGAGTTTAACTCCAAAGAAACACATAGTCAGAACAAACCATCATTCCCAGAACAAACTACTTTCAGTGTTCACAGTGTATCTGCAATATGACACCAACTACCCACAGTAAAGGAGAAGATGTTCTGGAATTAATTTCGGGAAGGTTCCACCAGGGCAATCTAGGCTTGTCAAATACTGCCTGCTGTTTAATTTGACTACTGGAGATTACTACTTTTTTCTCAATTCCTTTTATGCCAAAATGAACCACTGGTCTAACATTCACGTGCTCTCATCTAAAAAGTATACCGTTTTCTGGTAGTAGAACTGGTTAACAGTTTCACATCTGCTTAAAAGAGACTACTACAGAAAAGGCCACAGATACTTTCTTCGAAACAAGAATATCACTATAAAAAGAACGAAATTTTACAACTATTATGCCTGAAACAGAGTGCAAGATCTTTGCCTATCCTGCAAAATGTTTTTCCAGTTTTGTGCATGCAGAAACATTCACGGTATTTCAGCCAGTGCTTTATTTTGTGCAAATAAACTCTATGCTATCAGCACAGCTCACAAGCAAGTCACATAAAGACAGTCTCTCTGAGCAAATGCACCTTAGGTACATGTCTGACAAACAGCAACTTTGCTGTTCAAAGTATCATCAGTTTTCTCACTTGTTCGTAGCAGGAAGATCCCACCCACAAATATACGACTGGAACCCTCAGAATATGATGTTACTGAGACTTCTAGTAAAACAGTGGAATAGAAAAGCTTATACACTCTGTGCAAGGGCCACAACCGAAATTTGTCTTTTTCAGAAACTATTTGAAAAAAAAGAAAAATAATGCAATACATAGAGAACAACTGAGGTAACGTATCTATAGTACAAACTCAAGACTAATCCTAATCCATGTATAGAGGCACATGATGTGCACGGACTGAAATACAGGAAATTCCATTTAAACATAAGAAAAAGGCTTTTCTACTTTAAGAATGATTGAACATTGTACAGGTTGCCCAGGATGGTTATGGAGTTTCCACCCTTGGGGAATCAAAAACCCTACCGGACAAGGTACTGAGCAACCTGCTCTTTGAGGCAGGTTCTGAGTCGACCCTGCTTTGTACAGGAAGGCTGGACTAGACAAACTCCAGCCGCCCCTTTCAACAGTGACCATTCTGAGATTCAGCAAATTCAAATGCCAGATGCACTCCTGTTTGGTTTTAATTACTGTCTCCCACCTCATGTTAGTTGTTTTCACATACCTGGCCCCCCTTTCACTTCTTATCAGTCTCTTTTCCTGTCATTTCTGTGACACATTCTTTCATGTCTACACCCAATTTATGAGTTTGTAGAAGCTTTAAGCGTTTCACCACCCCAAAAGGTCTTCTGTTTTATTCACAAAATACCTACCAATAATCATTGCCATAGCGCTGCTGTTACACTGGCCAAGTGCAGACAAAATCTGGCTCATAATTTGTTGATTGGCTAACACCAAGTCTGCCACATATGCAGTTGATCCTTGAGTATTAGGGTTGCTTCCATTGCCATCTTTGCTTCCCGAAACCTTTTCTTCATCAGACACACTGTCTGTAGTACTGCTTGCTACTGGAACACGGGCACTATATTCTCGGTTAGTGGAAAGCGGCAGTTGAACTAAAATGTTGACCAGCTTTAACAAATCAAACATAAGTTGATCCCTTGTCATTTCTCCACAAACTGCTTTGGCATCACCTGGACGGATAATATTGGCAAAAAGCCCTCCAAAACACGCTCGAGCACCCACAGAGCTGTCTGAGCCGCTGCGAGACATCACTTTGTCCGAACATGTAATGTAATGATGCACAAGAAAGGTTATAGACTCAATTACTGCAGAAATAGTACTAACTGATACAACTTCAAAATTCTGTTCCAGGGTAAATTCCAAGAGTTTCACTTGTGCATCCAAGGGTCCCTGGCCCGTCTGGAAAGCACCTCTGAAAGAAAATAAAAGAGAAAAAAAAAAAATAAAAATTCATTGTTCAGTATTAACAAGTTAAACAGGTTTGTTTGGTTGGTTTGGTTTTTTTTGCTTGATTTTTAAGAATCAAAAAACACACCAGACTTGCAATAAATAAAAATCCAGCCATATTCAGAAATGCATGTTGAAGCACATGAGTCAAGCATTCATAACTTTTTAACACACTGGTCATTACACAGCCTGTAGAACCTGCTCATCCTATCACTTTCCTGATACCATTAAGGATTAAAATCTCCTTCGAAAAGTCTAGGATCCATCTTTTTTTTTTTTAATCATTCAGTTAATTTTGTAGGTATAGGCTTGGAATTGAGATCTGTTCAGTTATGGGTGAAAAGTTTCGTGTGTTCGCAGGGAAACTTCACAGAATCACAGAATCACAGAATGTTAGGGATTGGAAGGGACCTCGAAAGATCATCTAGTCCAATCCCCCTGCCGGGGCAGGATTGCCTAGACCATATCACACAGGAACGCGTCCAGGCGGGTTTTGAATGTCTCCACAGAAGGAGACTCCACAACCTCTCGGGGCAGCCTGTTCCAGTGTTCAGTCACCCTCACCGTAAAGAAGTTTTTCCTCATATTTATGTGGAACCTCCTGTGTTCCAGCTTGCACCCATTGCCCCTTGTCCTGTCAAGGGATGTCACTGAGAAGAGCCTGGCTCCATCCTCATGACACTTGCCCTTTACATATCTATAAATATTAATGAGGTCACCCCTCAGTCTCCTCTTCTCCAAGCTAAAGAGACCCAGCTCCCTCAGCCTCTCCTCATAAGGGAGATGTTCCACTCCCTTAATCATCTTCATGGCTCTGCGCTGGACTCTCTCTAGCAGTTCCCTGTCCTTCTTGAACTGAGGGGCCCAGAACTGGACACAATATTCCAGATGCGGCCTCACCAGGGCAGAGTAGAGGGAGAGGAGAACCTCTCTTGACCTGCTAACCACACCCCTTCTAATACACCCCAGGATGCCATTGGCCTTCTTGGCCACAAGGGCACACTGCTGGCTCATGGTCATCCTGCTGTCCACTAGGACCCCCAGGTCCCTTTCCCCTACGCTGCTCTCCAACAGCTCTGCCCCCAACTTGTACTGGTACATGGGGTTGTTCTTGCCCAGATGCAGGACTCTACACTTGCCCTTGTTATATTTCATTAAGTTTCTCCCCGCCCAACTCTCCAGCCTGTCCAGGTCTCTCTGAATGGCTGCGCAGCCTTCCGGTGTGTCAGCCACTCCTCCCAGTTTGGTGTCATCAGCGAACTTGCTGACAGTGCACTCTATTCCCTCATCCAAGTCATTAATGAATATATGGAATAGTACTGGTCCCAGTACCGACCCTTGAGGGACTCCGCTAGACACAGGCCTCCAACTGGACTCAGTCCCATTGACCACCACTCTCTGGCTTCTTTCCTTCAGCCAGTTCACAATCCACCTCACTACCCGATCATCCAGACCACACTTCCTCAGTTTAGCTGCGAGGATGCTGTGGGAGACCGTGTCAAACGCTTTACTTCATGTGAAGAAGTCATGTAATACTTTAATGTCACTAGGATTATTTGGTTTTTAACAGGAAATCATGATGTTTTTTTTTCTTCCCATAGTTTTTTTTTTTTTTTTTGGTTGATTGGTTGGTTCCCCACCCCTCACACCCCAAGGCAGAAAGAAGAATGGTCAGGTTTTAGCTATCTAAATAGTAACTATACATAAGACCATGAAAAGGTACTCAAACTATCACAGATTGGTGCTTGTAGGTTGATTGCTTGAAGGATCTCTTTTAGGGGTGAGTTTATTTTCCCAGTTGCTTTTACACAAATACTGGTGGACTACAAAATGAAGCTTTTGAATCAGTAAATTTAAAATAAAACTGGTGCTAATTCTTGAAGTGTGAGTTAGTTACTAATTTTTGATCTATTTCTCTGTCTCTTTTGATGCTAATTAATATTACTATTAAAATTAAATACAGAAGAAAACAGTTTATAGAAATAGTCCTGAAGTAAATATTTGGCATTTAATTAATTCTAACAGTAAAATACTGCTTTTCTTCACAATCAATCTTATGCTTTGATCAGACATGGCATACTTCAATAATTACCTGAGGTTTTAGAAATAACCATCTAAACCCTTTTCTGGTGCTTTGCTTCCACTTTATGACATTGCAGTTCTACCTTTGGTTTGCCTCAAAAAAAAAAAAATCTAACACATTTCAAAAACTATCCTTTCAGTGGTCTCATTAGCTTATTTCAAATAAATTATGGCATGTAAACACGCATTCCAAGATTCACTGTGAATTAATGATTTTATTGTACTATGACATTTCCTGTATTAGTGATTGATCATCAATGTCACCTGGTAAACATCACCCATCCAATTTAAGTTACCAAGGTAAAACTCTTGGAGAAGGCTGAAACTGTTCTCTGCGTGATGAAAGAATAGATAACACCAAAGTGCCACCTACTGGGAAGCCAGAAACTGAGGAAGTTAATTCCTAATTATATGAAGCCTTTGTCTGAGGATAAGCAGAACATCAATACCAGAAATAAATGATAATTCCTGATGTACTTCAGACCAAACTATTGCCACATTTCTGGTGTACTGCTGTATACACAACAGCCTTGTGCCCATCAACCTAGCTTTGAAGAAGCAGAGCTGTAAAAGACAAGCTATAAGCTCTTATCTCTCCCCTGGCCAGTGGCACCACTTCTCTGCACTAGTGGGGAGACAAGACATCAGTAGGCCCCAGAAGGAGAGTGGGGCAGAGGAGTTTTTCCACTGTCAGGTGAGAAGAGAAAAAAAGACAAAGCAATAAATACGCATAGTGCATAAACAGGATTATGCAATCTCATATTTCATCCTACCACGTTATAAAAGCCATCCATATTATTTTCACAATCTACAAATAATTTCTAGAATCTTCAATTAATTCAGGCCTCTCAGAATTCTTTTTTCTCTTTTCAATAGGTAAGCTCATCAACAGTGCCCTTATTTGAGGGATTACTTTAACAACGCCTATATCTCAGCGCTAGATAAAATCAGTTCAAACAACTGCTTAGTGCTTCTATTCACTGTCCCTCACACGAACGGCTGCGTGTGGATTCCAGTCGCACTCTTCCACGTTCCAGAAGCAGCCCAGATCCTGCTGATAGTGCTGCAACAACACCCAAGATCTCCATCCATAAATAACTTGACAGTATGACAAGGCGGTATATACACATCTTAGTTGCGATTCACACTCGCATGGATTTTAAAGACAAAGAGGGCAGGAAAGGAAAAAAACAGTCAAGATTTACCTTTCTGTTGAAAGTATATGTATTAATTTCAATAAAAATTCACTGAATATCTGAGGACAAGTTGAAGAAAGGTGCACTTGTAATCGAGTAAGAAATTCTTGCATAGCTTGTGTCGCTGTTGGCCCAACCTAGAGGAAAGGCATTTTAGTAAGTATTATATAAAACTGAAATGTCTTCAAGAACATTACGTAGTATCTATCTAACAAGAACATTTTCTAAGAACAGAAAAGTTTTATGTAGCTTAAATTGCTTTCTGAAAAAATTTTCTGGGTTTTCACAGAACTATTCCATATCAATTTATATTATGTGTTTCTCTATAACTAACCATAAGTAAAAAGCAAATAATTCTGTTCTTTGCCTAAGACTCGTTTTGCAGCTTGAGACCATCTTTTCAGCAATGCGAACTACGCTTCACACAGAATACATTTCTGTGCTAATCTGAATGTTTTTTCACAAACTACACATTTACATATAAGCGCTTTAAATTAATGGCACTGCACAATGTATAAGTTCTGGAAAAGACTATGTATTTTCTGGAAAATACTGGAAATATCAGGTGTTTTCTGCCTCCTGAATTAAGTGTTTCTGAGACTCCCGTCAAATATTACACACAATTAAGTTAACTTGGGCTTTTTTTTAATCACTATTCACAGATGTTTCAAAGACTGCAAAAAGCAAAAAAAACATTAGTTGAAATCAGGAGAAACAATAGACACCACATGAATTCAGAAACAGGCAGAAAATAAAAGCATGATTCTGGAATTATTAGATTTTTAAACTTAACTTTCTTTGGCATTTTTATCTCAACCCAACAAGATTTCAGGAAACTAACTGAACTCTATTACTTTCTTCATGCATACAACTAAGGAATCCTAACATGGAACACATTCACTGACATATTGCATGGCATTCTTTCCCTGTGGCCAGTCTCCAGATGTAAAAATCTATGATGACTACTCAAGAGTGTATCACCAACATGAACTTCCCTATGGTTGCTCATCAGAACCAACTAAGACTATAACCAAAAAAAAGAAACAAGCCAATGATATCACAGAATCACAGAATGTATATAATACATTATGAATAACACATATTCATGTCAAGTGTATTGAAATCCTATTATGAAGAGTTTTTATCTTCTTTTAATTGCTAGTTACCTGTGGACTGTGTTGATTTGTTCCATGAGGATTAGTGCCGGAAAGAAATTTCACTAACACATGAATGAGGTTTGGATCTGACACCAACAATTGGGCAGTACTTTCCTGAGCTCCAATGGCACTGCTTGGACCAGCTTAAAAATAAAGACATAAAAATTAATCTGTAATTTTAAGCATTAAGTGTAAATCAAACATTTATACTGCATATCGCTTCTACTTATTTCATGACGTGTAAATATTCTCAGCAAAATCAGCTACCGAAAGCTGCTTACTCAGGACTACAACTTTGAATGTAGAGTTTTCAGTTAAGTACAGATACAAACCCCCAAAACTGTTCCATCAGTGTTCCAAGCTTGCTAAGGCAATATTCCTGAAAGTAGAGCTTCATTTTGTAGAAGCAATATATACAGACATTTCGATTTGTTTCGCTTTGCTAGTCCAACACTTTAATATGGCTTAAGTGCATTTGTTAGTTTGTCAGACAGAGACCACATGTTCTATTATCCTGTAAACAATCAAGATATTTTTGTCCTTGGCACATCAGAGATTTCTCATCATTGACTAAAACTGTAGGAAGCTTAACAGATAAGAACTCTGAGGACCAGAATTAGAATTAAAATACACCCTTCAATGATCAAACAAATGAGCCTTATTAAATGTGAAGTCTTACTCACTCAGTAGAGGCATATTGAATCAATTCAAAACAAAACTTGAAAAAACCATAGCTACCTACTGAATAAAAACACGTATTCTTATAATATTATCCCTATCTAAATAAAGGTACAGGTTATTACATGCTGAAGATGCAATCTCTTTCAGACTATCTCATCATATATGGAAGATTAAATCAAGAGGAAATGATGTTCTGGTATGAGAGCTTGGCTGGCATCCCTTCGTATCCCAAGATAAGATTCTTAATTAGGGAGGCTGTCAAAAGAACCAAATCCTGAACTACTTACTAGTCATTCTGTTTAGCAGAGTCTTCATCATTCACAATAATTTCCTTAAACTACGGAAAGTTATACTAAAGATCCCAGCCAGGAGGGAAACATCTCCATCAAAACCAGAATTGTACCCTGACTGCTTCTATCTCAGTTGAAAAGCTTTCAGAGCAATGAAGTAAAAATGGCACTGAAAAGACACTTGCTATGAGAAGAAACCCTTACAGGGAGATGGAAGGAGAAGATAATTCACAGTAAGTTTTCTCCTTCTCAAATGCCATTTTATTCTCAAAACTATGAACAGATTTCTTTCTACTGTAGTAGTGGAACAAGCCTGTATGGCTATGACTGACGGCATGGCAATAGCTGGAGTTGAATAAAAGGAAGAAAGCAGCCCATAGCATTCCAGTTCCATTGTATTGTAGACAATAAGCCTGCTCTAGTTTACATTTGATAGCGCAAAAGATGAAATGGCTAGGTCTTGTCTGGGTGAGGGACAAGGCTGTAAAAAGTAAGCATACAATTTCACAGGTTCTCTGAAACAAAAACTGAACACTTCAGAACAACAGAGAAGCCTTCCATTGCAGGCTGTGCCTTGGAAACACCAGTCTGGGTGAACTGGTCAGGTTTATTTTCCCCTGCTGAATCTGCAACCCTGAACATTTAGTTAAGTAAAACATACAATACACTGATTTTCCCTCTAAGAAAAGCAGCTACGTAGGTTATTGGTGGGCGTTTTTTTGGTTGGTGGTTTTTTGGGGTGTGTTTCTAAGCATATTGTGATACAAGTTAAAAATGATGACACTCAGGTCACCAAGAACACTAACTTGCTAAGCTCATAGCTCTTGCATGTATACTTAGACCTGTTACATTACTTCCTTCTGGAGTTTTTTGAAAAAAGTTCCAATTATAAATTATTTTGAAATTTAAGACAAATCACTATCACTAAAATTACATTCAACTGCAGCTGACATAACTAATTAAAATGAAAAGCTAATCTGGTTATTGTTTTTCAGTTTTCTGTAACTTCTCTGTGTTTCAATGTAACTGCATCATTCAAACTTTGTATATGACTTCAGTTTTGAGTAGACATTACTTGAGTTTGTCCAAAAGTACTGAGTATTCAAATTCATTTTAAAATAAGTGTATAAAGCGCCCAAAATGTTTATATTTTTATTTGGAAAAGGGGACATACTTTTGTACTTTCCTGCGTTCCTGAATGGTACCTTCATAGACAGAAGGTATTTCATTTTCTTCAGAGACCTTGAAACACCTATGAAGTCTATAATGATCAGTGTGACAAGCAACATTGCTATTCAATGTTCTTCTTTTTTAAAAAAGAAAACAAAACAAACTCTCCATTGAAACTACAGCTTTTAGAATATGTATGTTTGCATTCTTCTGAACAGGGCACATTTCGGGTGTAGCTTCAAGTCATTTAATTTGTTCACTTGGTGTTTCTTTGAAGGTAACATTGTTCTAAAAACTCCAGCTTTTTCCTGCTGTGTTCACCTTCACTTGTTAGGTCTGTACTGTAACTACTTAGTTAAATCTGGCTACTGGTGAAGATAAGCAAAAAGGCATGTGAGGAGAGCATGAGCAGTTCTTGCTAAAGGAACAGATGCGTAAATGCTCTATGAGAATGATTTGACAGATGACAGCTGTTTACTTTAGAGCAACTATAGCTCTGAGAAATTTTTCTTAGCCAGCTATCATTGTAGATTTGCTTCTACCCACCTTCCTTTACATGGCATTAAATGGTTCTAGATGTCACCCATCAAATACTGATTTTAAACACCACCCTTGCAAAATTTGTCCCTGGATCTTGTAACCAATTAAGGGCATCATTCTAAAAACAAATGGTGGGAGTATTGGGTTTATCCCTGAAAAATATCTTGCACTCCTCAGCTAAGAGTTTCTGAAGCACAGAAGTTACACAAACTGAGCTCTCATTCTAAAGACATTTATCAGCACATAATGGCATAATGAAATAAGATTTGCTGACCATGAATTGACTTGCCTAGACAGTGGTTGCTCATAAAACCCCAACACAGGACAGTTCCCAAAAAGAATCTGCCCTATACTCAGGTGGGGAAAAAAACCCAACTAAAAAGCTACTTCTGGATTGATTACTACTGGAAAGATCTGGGGTTTGGGAAAAATAACTAAGAAACAGCTTTGAAAATAACATCAGGATGAGATCTCTAGAACCACCTCATTCTCGTTACGAGATCTTCTTATTCATTATCTCTTGAAGAAATGGTGACCAAAACTGTAATCTTCAGAGTACAACAGTTCAGAAGTGGGTTCAAAGAGACTACTTGTAAAATGCAAGTAAGGCAAGACGCTTAACTAGAACAGATGGAAGAGTATGAAAAAGCATTGCCCTTATCCCCCCCCCCTTTTTTTCCTTCCATTTCCTTTTCTTTCTTCTTTTTAAATGAAAGACTGGGGAAAACAGAATAGCTGAATGTGAACATATGCATCAAATGGGAATAATGAATTTCAACTAAATAAAGCAAACTTAAGAACGAGGTTCTCTGAGAAGGCTTTGAGAACCAATGATTTAGAAAAATAGTGATAGTGGAATTTTCTCAATGCCCACCTGCAAAAAGAGTTTAGCGAACCGTCTATGAGCTGCTACACCTCTAAGTTGTTTTTCAGTTTCTGAAACAGCAAGTATGATTATCTAATGAGGATTGTGTCAAGAAGAGGTATCTTCTTGGTTATTTAAAAGGCTTATTGCATCTGAAGAGGTTCATTATACCTGAAATCATCTGAATAAAGTATTTTTGGTGGAGGTGGTGGTTTTTTCATCAGTGAAGATATTCTGCAAATGAACACACTTAGGGGCTTGTTGTATTTTGGGTATTAAAAGGGGAAAGAACCTCATTTTATAACCACACACATCTGGCAAGACTAACCTAAATTATTCCCAATGAACTGTAATTGACATGTTAGTAGTTTAAAAAAAAAAAAAAAAAGAGGATAACCCTAACTATGACCCGCGAATACAGTGAAGATATATGAACCATTTGTATTTCATAGCTCAAAACATTGCAGAATGAAAGAGGATACAAGAGAAACATGACTCCAAAGAAACCTGACATGTCACTTTAATTTCACCAGTCTCAGAAACTTGTCTTTAAATTGTTCACTCTCTACTGGCTGCATATATTAAAAAACAAACAAACAAACAAAAAAAACACAACAAAAAAACAAAACCCCAATCTCTCCTGGAAATCATTATCTTGAAAATTATAAGTTGATGAGAACTCCTGTGAGACACTGTCTGTAATGGCTTAAGAGACTATTATTAGTCCCAGTTCTGAACTAAAGCACATGGAAACCAAAATTATTGACCAGAGAAGTGCTCTGATGGATCCCACCTTCAATTGTCAAGAATTGAACAGAGATTATTTCACTTCTTATATGTGACAACAAGCATATTGAGATAGAATATTATCTTGAATTAACTGCTGAGGAATCCTAGCACAGAAGTTATCTGATGGGTGCTTAAACCTACTTAGCTCCTGGTTCTATTAGTGAGTATGGGAAAAGTGGCAGTTAAGGGATATACATCTGTGTTAATACACACATGCGTATAAAAGGAGACACACCTTTAACCCTTTTCGTTACCCTCCACCAAGCTTGCATCTCCAACTCTTTCCAATTCAACTCCAACCTTGGGGTCACAATCCTATATACACAAAAATCCACAACCACTTTCACATGCTGAAGTGCGCCCACGATGACTCATGGTTGTTGCTTCTGAGCAGTTTTTCATTCACATCATCACTTACTGATCTCAGGCAATTGCCTAAGAAAGTCCTGCAAACACGCAGTGTCAGAGCACAACACTGAGCATCGCACCACTTGGAAGAGATTCACATATGGTCTCAGAGGTACACACAGCATATTTTTTGGAAATTGCTAGTTTACAGTTACAAATTGGAGTGTTGAAAATACACATGGGTGTTAACTGCAGGCACAGTTATCCTACAAATCAGGCTACGTTCTATAGTCAAATACCAAGTATAAGATGCAGGTCTGAATTTGTGAATATGGATTAAGTCTCTTCCATTAGTTTATTCACAGCTCTACTGCTTCACCTAATAGCAAAAATTTCAGCAGATCTTTGTGAGACTGATCTCTACATAACATCATAGAAAAGGGACAGAAAGTGAAAACCTGAAGAAAAAAGTGCATCCTAAAGACAATGATTTGAAATGCCATATATGAAAAAAAGGTTCATAAGCATCTTTGAGGAAAACTGTGGAGAACAGCTGTGTCATCCCAGGATGCCAAATTGTTTCATAGAAGTGTGATCTTCAGGTAGCCCTGGGTTTCTTTCTTCTGTAATTACTGTCTTTAGTCACATGTTTGGAGTGAAAAGAGAATGTAAAAGAGCTCTGACTTGGTCTAACATGTAGGTTTTAAAAGATTCCAGTCTCCAGATTCTTACTATTTCATATATTCGTTAGCCTTGAGGACAAGGCCACCAAAGCATTCCTCACGACAGCTGCCCTATGACAGTGAGCCATTTAGAAGCTTAATTTCTTCATTTAAAAATTACATCCTTTAATTTCTACCAGTATTGTGGCAAAATCTCATTCAGAAAGCAAGACTATTTCTAGTGTGTTATGGAGCAATACACAGCATGTGAGATAATCTGGTGTGTATAGGGAAATGAAACGAAAGGGCTGGATTTCTTTTTTAATAGATTCAGCTTCTAGGAGATTATTTTCAGAGAGCTTAACATAAGCAATGACTAGTGCCTGCATATTTATGAAAATATTCCTACTGCATCAGAAAAACATGAATCTCTCTCATAGTACCTTAATCCTTCCTCTCTGATACCTCTTCCCATAGTACAAAGCTAATTGCCATGGATCATTAGCTAGTCCTAAAATTCATTTTTAGGAGACATTGCCAACCTACTTACAATTACATTTTCTTTTACCACTAGGGTTTCAGTTTCCCACGGTACAAGCAATTCAAGGAGCCCACTCTTGAGAACCTTGAAGTTATGGAGAACCAACAAAAGTACTTAGATGTCAAAAGCAAAGTTCTTGCAGTCTTTCAGATGAGAATCAACACTCATTTGTACGTCACTAAAACAGGCAACATGAAAAAAAAAAAACAAAACACAAAACTTACCATTAAGCTGCATATTTGTCATAAGAGTTAGGCTATGAAGCACAAGGCACCATGTCCGAAGTAACGTATTAGGATACCATGCCAGAACTGACAGGAAGCTAGTTACTGAAGCTGTTAAGAAAAACATGTTTTTCCAAGCTTTAATCTTCAGGGTATTACTATAAATTTCTTATTTTTACTGTAAGGTGCTACATTTATTATTGTTACTAATATTATTGTTTGTTGTATTTACTTTTTTTTGACAACTATTGTTCCAGGAAACTAGGAAAAGAAGCCTCAACAACTTCACAGAAACTGTCCCACAGAACTTTCTACAATGCCCAGACCCTGACATCTCAGAGAAAACAATGCAAAGAAACTGGTTTCAAAATGATCTCATGGAAGTCAGCGTAACAGGTTCATTATAGCAGGCATTAATGTTTTGGACTATCATCAGAAGACACCACAGATTTTCTAAACTATACAGTGTAACATATTATAGAAAAACAATTATTAGACATGTCTTTGTACTAGATTAGTAGTCTGATGCCAAAAAGTAATAGGGCTTCCCCCCTACTCCGACCTCTTTGATAATAAAGAGATCATAGGATGGTATACAAGGAGAAGAAATTTGTCAGAGAAGTGCATACAGGTGCACAGTTCACCTTAGACTAAGAGGTGTATTTTAAAAAGACCTCTTGGGAGTAATGATGAGTTAAGAACCACTAATTTCTGAGGAGATTATGCAAATACAAGGAAGCATCTTTTGGTTACATATTAGCTACACATTTTTCATGTTAAGAAGATAATGAGCTGAAGAGCTCTTTAATAAGAACATAGAAAGTATCCCAACACTGATCTTATCAAGAATACTTATTGTAATACTTTTTACCTATTAGCAAAAATTGAGTACTTAAAAAAAAAAAATCTTATCTTACACTTCCTAAAAATTAATTTCCCATATTTAATGTATTTTACCTTGGTTCAAGGAAATGACAGGTATTCGGTTAGCATTATAAAGGAAAATATCAGCGCCACTATCTTTACTTCCAGAGGAGCTGGAATTCAGGCTTAATGTGAGCCATAACTGTAAAAGGGATTCAAGCTGAAAAAAGGGAAAAAACACTATTAGACCAAACTCAAGTGTTTTTCCAGAACTCCAGAGCACAAAAGTTTATCTGTTTTGATTTTAAAACCTTATCTACATTCTCAGCTGCTACTCTTTCACTGACAATACACACACCCCCCGCCCAACCCCTGCTCTTTTACTGGATTTGAAGATTCTGATAAACATAATATTCAAGGCAAATTCAGCATAACTAGCTTCTGCTATGTGTTTGTAACTGATTTCTTCTAAATACAGTTAAGTCTCTCTTAAGAAGTTTCTTCGAACTTATGGTAAAAAAAACCCAGCTTTACACACTTCTCAGAAATGTCTGTATCATAACCTTACACCTGTAACACTGGTTTGCATGTAAGCTTTTGGAATGTCTCAGTATAAAGTGATGTTTGCCAGTCAACCAAAATTATTCAAAAGGCCAATTTAATTACAGGGAAACCTCCTTTACTATCAGACAGACACTGATGTTCACTCTGAATAACTCCCTTGAGGAAAATAACTATTTAGGTATTCTGGGGAAGCATCAAGGACCTTTGCACCACAAACAGGACTTTGGATGAGATATTTAAAGAACTATTGAGGGATGGGGTCAGCTACCCAATTAAAATATAAACAGGCAGGCAGGCACCTAATCACTCATATATAGCACACATGGTATTCCTTTGTATGTATCAAGAAAAGCATTGCTAAACCAATGACTTTTCAAAAAGCACACTTTTAACATTTAGGATCATCAGATAGTGCAGGTTGGAAGGGACCTCTGGAGGTTATCCAATCCAATCTTCTGCTCAAAGAAGGGCCAAAGAAGATGTCAGACTGGGTTGTCTGAGGGTTTATCCAGCTGCATTTTGAAAACCTCCACGGACCAAGACTGCACACTTAGTGACATTCTTCACTAATAAGCTAACAATTATCATTCAGTGAACCTACGAACTTGTTTTTAAATATGAAAATGTATAGCCACTTTTTCACTGTAACAAGAAATGTCCTATTTGATAAAAGCTTTCAGCAGCTTGTCTGTTACTGGTACTGTTCTCTATGACAGCTTCATAAGCAATAAAGCACATAACAGGTTACTTGCATCCTAATTAGTAAGATGTACAGGAAAACAACTTTCAAATTTAAGAGAGAAATACTACCACAACATTTCAAAGTTCATAATTCTATACCTGAACATGGTGGACTTGTAGCATGGAAAAGAGTTTGTTGAAGCATGCGCTCAGCATAGGTATAGATGACAACTGTACAATCAGCTGGGCATTTTGGTTAGCAGCATGTAATCCTCTCAGCAACGAATCATCTGTTCCGCTAGGAGACTGGGTTACTAAAAAACAAAACAAAAAGTACCATCCCCCCATGAATTATTTTATTAAAGTTCCTAAAAGTAATTTCATATTTATTTCCTTGCATTTTATACTTAAGGGAAAGACACTTATTTTATAAGTTACAAGAACACCTTCAATGTAGTGTTCAGCTGAGTTAGACTACTGACTACCATACTGTGAAAGGCATACTTGAATATCAGACATCTCCCTCTTCACAAACACTGTTTGGAAAGTGAGCCCACTCAAATACATTTTCACAGTTCTTGCTAAACATCTATTATAGGAGTGTTCTGATAACACAATGGTAAGACAAACAATTGGAACATCTCTTTCATACATTATGGTAAAACTATTGCAGTCAATAATAAACTTCCAGAGAATAAAGGCTGAGAATGTCACTAAACCTACCCCATCATCAGCTATTCAACTAATGACTGCATGCATATTAAGGTACCTGGAGAGCTACAAAGAAGCACATCTTAACAAGATGGGCGGTGCAACTCCCTGAAAATATGTTCAAAAGTAAATCAGCATTCATGAGTGTTTCTACAACATAAAGCTTACTGAACAGCTGAGTTCAAAATTGTATTCAAATATTTTCACTTTCATCACTGAACAGGTGAAACTGTCAAGTGCAAAGCAGCTTCAAACAGCCGAAATTTCACAATGAATGCAAGAATGAAGCTTCACAAAACCAGGAAACTTAATGTTCACTTACACCTAGATCAGAAAATGAAAACAATTCCTCCACTGGAGTATAATGCACTATAAAAGAAATCCTGCATATTTGACCAGTTTCACAAAATGTCTTAAATATATGTATACACATAATTCAAAAATCTGAATAAAGAAATATCTCTAAAGCTCAGCCTAACAAGAAAATTCAAGTGAAATTTAACTTCTTCTAAGCTGCTAAGTGACTGCAAAAAATTAGTACAAATTTCAAAGCGTCATGGTCATTATGTGAAGAGAATGATTTGACAACACGTAGTTACATGTAGGAGATGTATTCGTTAATGCCTGTAGAATGGAATCAGCCTCCAGGGTGGACATCATTTTCAGCATCAGCTCGGCCTGCTGTTCAAGTCCAACTTCTAGACGTGCATCTAAAGCTACACAAGGCAACAAACAGGGTAAAACTGAATTATATCAAAGATATACATAATTAGTTACTCTAACTTCCTGTGCAAGCAATATAGATATATAAGTATACATTAAACTGAAAAAAATCTCAGTATCACTAACAGGAAGATTCACTTTTATATACGACAGAAGCAGAATGTAGAAACTTCAGAGACTGAACATAAGATTTTCCTAGACGTGAAATATATAACTAATAAAACACTAAATTTCTGTGAAACACATCTTTCTTTTCACAGTCACTTTAGTATCACACATGACTAAATCTGCATATGTTTAAGCCTGTTTCTCCTAAGGTAACAGCTCTCAAACAAGAACCAGTTTTCCCCAGTGTGGCACGGGAAAGATCTATCACCCCAGTTCAGTAGTACTCCTCCAAACTAAACAAGTGTGCCACCTCATTCCTCAGGGTAGAGCCAACTATCCAAAATATCAGCCAACTAGAAAAGAGCTTCCAAAATTACCTGAGAAAACAGGCATGATTTAAAACTGCTTGTAAGTGCGTGTTCAAAAATGTTAGAAAATAAGATTTTCTGCTATGTTAGGCTGTTTTACATGTAAACACCACATAATATTTTCTCAGTTACCACAGAAAAACTGTGGCATATAGAAAATTTAATTCTTTCTACTTAACGCAGGTAGCGATTGTTAACATAATTTGATGTGCAAAAGTGTTGAATACAGTATCACAGAAAAGAGACCCTGAACAGAACTTAATTGCTTACCTTGAGAGACTGATACGCTCACAGTTTGTGATCCATTTTTCTCTGTAGTTACTGGTGGTTTTGCAACGGGAATTCCCACACCTCCAATGTAAGGATTGTAATTGTAGGTGCCATAATCGGCACCCCAGTAATCATACCAGGTGCTGCTTATAGGCTTAAAAACCAAACAAAACAACAAGAAAAAAATAAACAGCAACTCTATAGACTGCCCAAGTACAAAAAAAAAAAATTTGCAATGACTGATAACAAACACTGAAGTTATAAAAAATTAAAACCAGAAGATTGCATACAATAGCTTTAGAAAATTTTGTTTCAATTTTTATTGCAGTATAAGCTACTGAACCCTTAGTGATTGTCAAAATCCAGCAATGCAATTAGCTGTCTCAAAGATTCAAGAAGCCAATTTGAAAATGTTATCATCAGTTTTTACTCACATATTGGTACCATATTTTAAATTCGCAAGTGGGGTATCACACAGATATTTTGAGAAGTTATTTATCAAGACAGAATACTATATTATTAACTGTACTATTGAAGTACCTTGAAGCCTCAGTGAGGCTCAGGGTTTATTTGTACTGAGCTCTGCAAAAGAAAGAGTTGAATAATCTCTACTCAAGTGTCATAATTCAAGACACCAAGAAAGCATATGGATCACAGGAAAAAAAATAGTTATGTAAGACAGTATGAAGGCAATTTGTGGATGCCTATCTTTTTAATGGCAAGATCCAATATCATCTGTCATTTTACAGATACAGAAGCAAATCTTAAAAATGATTAAGAATGAAGAAGTGTTTTTCTGGCTGTTTTTTAGAGGACATCCAGTCAGGCAATAACATCATGAAGATACCTGTGGATGAAGTGAACTAAGGAGTACTGCCACATGAAATGATAGCAGAATAAAGACGAAGGGAAATACCAGTAACACAAAAACCAAGCAGTAAGTGGAATTTTTGGTAGGTTGAGATTTAAAGAAAAAAATCTTTACATGACAGGTAATCAGTGGAAGGACATGAGGGAATATAGAAAAGAAAGACAATTTAGTGTTGTCTGAGCAAGTGGTGAGATACTTTAAGTTAATCCTAAGATACTTTAGGTTAATCCAAATGAGGCTGAAGGTTTAAGTTAATAGTGAGAGGAGTGGGAAAACTCCAAATGAGAGCGTCATCCTTATGGACAGAGAAAAGAAACTCAACATTTTATTATGAACACTTGTGTTTCTTTATAACCAAAATATTTTTGTTTTTTAATATACCAGGACAATATACTATTACATCTAAATGTAACTTTACTTACTCTGATGTGTTTAGCTTCGATTTATAGTATGAAAACATTTAATAATTTTCTTGTTCCACAGCGAAATAAGTTTTGAAGTTAGTTGCTTCTCTTCATAGTCTGAAGCTGGTCTGAGCGCTAGCTACTGCTGACTTTTTTTTTTTTTTTTTTTTTTTTAAACACAATACTAGCAGTAGTAACTCTTAAGATCAATTGCAGAAGCAAATGGCACTCTATTCTTAATAAAAAAGGACAGGACAAAATCTTATTTTTCTTTTATATTAATGCTTTTGTTGCCTTTAACATGTGCTAAAGTACGAATAAACAGAGAAGTTCTTGTTTAAAGAGATATCTTCATGCAAAAGCAAAATATTTTGTGGTCAACTGAGATATGAACACATCCGAGGTGTGAACACAATCTTTACATTCTTTCCTGTCATTCTACATTAAACCTTTATAAAAAGCTAAAAGCAGCTCTGAGACATCAAATACCACTAATGAAGAAGTGTAAGAGAGAAACGATTTTACTATTTCCGAAGTAAAGTTTATCCTGAAAACTCAGGTGTGTCATACCTTGAAGACCTTGGCTGCAAGGGGATCTTTTTCCAAATCAATATCCAAAGGATCAATATCAACTTCCATCAGGTCTTGCAGTAATTCAAGGTCAATGTCCTTATCTTTTTCCAAAGATGACAGAGGCGGAGCACCTTTGAATGATTAAAAGAGTATAACAGATTATAAAACGTGGATATATCATACACTTAATGGATAATTTCAAGGCTTTTAGTATTACAGCTCTTAGTGGAAAAAGTTAAGGAATGCAATCAAGCTGCTGTTTTTAAATAATTGGAAAAATAACCATTTTTTACTGATCGGATGTAAAACTAAGTTGAAGTATTGCTTATATTCTGCCCATATTTTCAGAAACTAATTATCCTATCACCAAAAATCCTTTACTGATACTTTGATTGATGAGTAACAGCAAAGGTTTTTTTACTTTTTTAGTATACATATACACGTCAAGATCATGGAATAATTTACCTGTGATGTCATGTGTCAAAGGCTCATCTATTGTTTCCACTAACTGAACTGTGGACTGCTGGAGAGAGTCATCAGAATCCCCAGCTGAAGCTCCAGCATCTTCCCCCAAAGCACTTTCTTCCATAGCTTCAGCTGCTATAGGTGCCAACAACTCTCCTATGTATTAGATTAAGCAGACAACTCCATTTCAAGCTTTATTCCAGTTACAAATTAACATCCCAGTGTCTAGGCCAACTGTTTGTTTTTCTTCATCTAACTCTAAATTCTCTAAGGGCTACTTCTCCAAGGGGAGGAGTTCTGAATAATTTTCAAATAATCAGGGTCACATAAATATTAACATTTCAATGCAGTAGTCACTAATTCAGGATTGACTGTAATTGCAATTTTAAATTGCATTTTTTACACACTAATCTCAATTTTATGATTTTTTTTTTTACTATCTTAATAGTGTCAGCATGTTCTAATAATAAAAAAAACTCTGAAACATTAAAGTAAGAAAGTTTGAAGTGTAATGTACATTCTGAAAAATATGAACTTAAAACAAACCTGCTAGAATATCCTGCAGCATACAAGTCAGAGAATACTGAGCCCATGCTCCTCCCCAAGAGATGTCTCCTCTGTTAAAGTCAGTTCCAACAAGAAGCAGCAATAATCTTTCCAACTGAGTCTCATTTACAATCTCACATAAATGAATTGTTGGTCTTGTAGCATTTGCAATTCTAGCAAGAACCTATTAAAAAAAAAAAAACACAAATATATGCCTATTCATATTTAACACTATGGAAATATGTAATAGCTTTAATTTCCACGATTATTAGATTTTGCTTACAAGTAAGTTATATATTTTCACTAGCTTAAATTTTAGAATTTTACAAGTGTAATTATATGAAAATATTTTTTAAAGCTTACTTTTTTTACGCAATTTTGAAGTCATCACATCATAAATTACAGAAAAGGTGACAGATCATAAAAACTACCTCACCAGAAATTACTAGAAATTTTAATGCTGCAGCTAATTTTTACCATCAAGCCAGCAAAAAAAACAGTAATAGAAAGCTAATTTAATGCGGTCTCATTGCAACTACAGAGTGATGTTCCGTATTCTGTTTACCTTACAAACAAATAGAAGCAGATCTGCGTGACAAGTAAAGTCCATGGACAAGAGAAAAAGTGCCAGCTTCTGCACTACAGAAATACAACGTTCATGTGCCAGTGTAAATGGAAGTGGTTCTATTTCTGGAGTTTCCTTTGTTGTTGATACTTCTGTATCTAAAGTAGAGCGAGGCCATTCCGCAGTCCGACGTAAGCGTATTAAGTCCTTGAAGTGCTGCAGAAATTAAATTTGAAACAACAGTTATGTTTTAAAACTAACCTCTAAATCTTCTCCCAGTGAAAATCTGAGGCAGCAATAACAGTAACTGTACAACTTTAAAAAAAAAAAAAAAGAGTCTAAGAATATACGAGTATCTGAAATGGAAATAAGGTTTTATTGGCAGAAATTTGTTTTGGCAGCACGTTATCTCAGGTGACAGACTCATAACCAAATTATCCAGTTCCGTACAAGTGCCCATTAAGCCTTTATGTTTGTCATAAAACATATTGAGAATATGTATTTTAGAAGTTTCTTTCATATTTCCACAGCTGCATATAAAGCTATGGTTACCATGCAGCAAACTGCATATAAAAATAGCTAATATGGAAATTTACCCTTACAAGAATGCTGACTTCTCAGTTCTTCATGTTAGATAAATCATGAATATTTCTAACTTACTTCATACTTCCAGGGTACAAAGTGTCCATTAGCCACCACAAATTGAACTAGTCTGATACTTGATCAAGGCTCTAAACTACAACCTTTTTGACAGAGCGTCTACAAATTCAATGGAGAAAAGAAGGTGCTTTTATTAACCCTCCCATCCACCAAGGGCACACATTTAGCAGCTCAGTTCATTTAATCAGCTACACAAGCAGTCTAAAATTAGAGAACACAAAGGCCTCTTATAATCTCACTTAAGTAGTAGCTACTGAAGTAGACCAGAAAAAGAACTATTTACTAACACGAAGGTTTCAGCTTTCTCCTAAATGCAATAAATGCTTTAAGTTACTCACAGCTTGTCATAACTGAAAGCGATTAGTAGGTGAGGTACTAAAAACTGCATGAAATGCAACTATCAAGTGTACAGTAATACCATAACTAGATGTTAAGATACTGCAAGGGGAAAACTCTTTAGTTCAACATGCTTTTTTGGTGCAAAATAGCTGCTATAAAATGAAGCTTAAGTAGCTGGACAGCATATTTCAGCCAGTGACTCATTTAAAGATGTCTCAAGGGGGCCACCAGTGGAGTAGCCCCCTTGATATAACCTGCTGGAAGAAAGCAGAAGATAGTGCAGGAAAGAACAGCTCTTGACAAGCAGAGTTAGTGAAAACTTAGGGCTTTATTTTTACGCTGGTGTTTAAATTTTGAGGGGTTTTTCATTATTACTGGAAGTTGTAAGATTTCCCTTTAGATCGCCTGTAAGGTCCAACATTCTATAATCTCTTTCCACAGGCCTACTTTCAGTCATCCTAACAGACGTTAGTACTTCTGTAACCAGAGAGCAAATATTTAAAGAGATACCTACGTTCGGTAGCTAGAAAGATTTACACTTTTTTTTTGTGTTGCCTGCAAAGTCCATGTTGCCATCTCTATAAATCCCTACGTTTCAGCACCTCATCTCACAATCAAAATAATTCTTTAACTACCACATCCACTCTCGGTATTTGGGGCTTACTGCAAGATGCCACAACTTACGTGACAAGTACTTTTAGGAAGCTAAGAAGCTTCTGAGAAAGCTCAGAAAACATTCTCAAAAGTTGTATTTATTAGTTCAGGGAGACAGCATGATTATTTTCTGATTACTCAACCAGGAGAGCATCCAGAAGAGTATATATAATACATAAAATTTAGCCATATAAAACATTATTTTACATTTCTATTGGTATATGTTAACCAAAGTTTAAAGATACAACTGGCATTTCCAAAGCTATAAGATTATTAGTGATTTTGGCCATGATTACTAAAAAAATCCCTGTAGAAGGATAAACTAATTTTCACAGTGCACAAAATTTCCACATGGCTGCTGTTTTCAGCACCAAAATATACTTTATAGCAGCCATGATGAAACAACTTTTTAAAATAAGGTCAACGTAGGACAAAAATTACTTTTCAGGAACAGGTTTTTTCACACAAAAGACAAGAAGTCAGTCACAGTTTCAGAGCATCATACCTTTGAAGTAGCCTGCTTTAGTTTTGCCTGTTCTACTAAAAGTTTGTATGATGATCCTTTGTTGCTTTGTATTTTCTCTTTTTCCATCTGTTCCACCAAAGCCTTCTGTTTTGCTTTTAATAAGTTAAGTTGCTAAAAGAAAATGTTAATAGGAAAAAATGAAAATTTCAGCAATAAGATGTTAAAAGGATCAGTATGCTCATATGATAGTTACCTTCAGTTCAAATTGTAACTTGAGCTTTTAAAATACAGTTTATATACAATTTTAACAAAGACAGTGTAAGGTGCCACTAGCAGACCCAGAACAGATGAAGTTTAAGAAGAAACAGTATTTTTAAAGGACCTCAAGACATACATGACTAGGGTTATAAAACCTGCACGGTTGCATTTAGAAATGAAAATTTTGTATCTTAAGAATTACCAACTTTTAAATCACAGCTTAGGTGCTTGCACTCAGGTATACCCAGATTTATCTAGAAAGTAAATATTTATTGTCCAATATGGGCCATAGAGTGCAACACTACACGCCAACATCTGTTCTTCCAGCAGATCCCATGCCCCACAGTTTGAGACGAATGTCAAAGTAGTTAGGCAGCCTTTAGCTACAGAACCAGATTTATGCAAAAGCAAGGCTGAATGAATACCAAGGCCATAGCTGTTCTTTCAAGAAATGAGATATATTATGAGATATACTTTCATGAAAATAGCCACTACCGTGCTGGAAGTCACCTGTTTATGATGCACAAGCTGTTTTCTGATCTTTCGGGAATACAGTCTATCTAGGCTACTGTTGCCTTTAGTAGATCTGCTCAGACTCTGAGTGTGAAGGCTATTATTTATAAAACTCCACTGGTTTCCTAATGGAGATAGAAAAAAAAAGGAGATATTAATCTATCTTATTAAACCCCACTTAACTCCAGAGAAAAGCATTTACATTGCAGCAATGGTTAGCGTCTCCATACACTAAATACTAAAGAAGCAAGCAAAATCTAACTCTCTTAGTGTTACACAACTATCACCACTGATGGCAATATTTCTGCGTAATTTTAAAATGCAGTGGTACCATCTTGATTTCATTATTTTTAAAACATATAAAGAAGTAAGCAAGACTGTCCTAACTAAAAATACCTGAACAGTTTCCATAACAGAAAAGCTGTACAGTTTTCATTTTTAGAAAAGATATTAAAAGAAAACCATAGCTAATCCACTTAAATAATAAAAAAAATAGACAAAAAAAGCATTTAAAAATATTGGATACAAATACCACGGCAAATACCAAAGCAGTTATGAAGTCATACTGTTGCTCTTTCTCACAATACAAACTGTCTCAACACAGTGTACTCTCAATTGCCCAGTCCCAGAGTCAGACGATAATATACATTTTACAAATAAAATCAATCCTGTATTTTTCACTTTAAAAAAAATGAAAGAGGTCATATTTCTAAGGAGAAAGGGACATAAAGAAGCACACAACAGCGCAAATAAAATGATCACATCTGGTTTTAAAATCTCGTTTTTCCAGTGAATTGAAAATACATTTTAAGTATTTGAACAGCGCTCAAACGAATGCCCATAGAAACAAGTTTTGATAATATGTTACACACCTGTCAAAAATCGTTCCCTGTCTTTTCCATTTAGAGGTTTCTTGGCTGTGGCTGCTTCGTCTTCAACAGTAGCTACGTAATCCAGTAGTCTGGACACCAGCATTACAACCCAGCTGATCATGGGAATGTCTAAAACTCCTTCAAAATAAATAGATTTGAGTGCCTTAATAAAGTTTTGAAGCCAAAACAAACTAGTTTTAAAGAAATCATAAAAAGCATTAGATGGCACACATTTCACTAGGCCACAAAGATGCCACTCCCTTTTTTTTTTAAATGAGGATAAGACTCTGAGCACTCATAAATGAGGGAAGAAATCAAACATGCAGTATAAAGTCAGGTGCAAGAGAAAATGTCACAGTTCTCCTAGTCTGATGAAGTCAGAAGTCAAAAGCTTCACCTCTACTGTTAAAAGTCAAAAATTAAGCAGCATTTTAAAAAAAAAAAAAAGTCAGAAACTGTATGTCTAAATTTCCTAAATACCAAATGCAGAATGACAGCTGCTTGTATTAAAGCACACAAATTAGACGTCTCAAATTCCAGTGTAGAATTCCTCCATCAGTTATAACTGTGCACTCAAATACCTTCCTTTTCACTCCTTTGTTAGGGTATTTTCATGTAGCCATTTGAATAAGATGCAGGAAAGCCAAGACTGAGTCCAGATTAGATGAACGCGCTGGCGGCACTAATGACTGGCTATTGCCTATTTCAGTCTCACACATCAAATGCAGTATTTTTGTGCAGGCAGGAGGGAAAAAACCCCATATCTTACACATCATGTGAGAAAAATCTTCGTGTGCATAAGCAAATCTAAATGAACATTTCTAAAGTGAACTCATGGGTGATCAACAAAGACTAGAAAGCTACAATTAATGACCACTTCATCACAGTCATTATGCAAATAGCATACTTTTACATAATATCAATACAGCAAAGTCATTAGTACTAGACGTTACATGCAATTTTCATCCTGTGCACTGTGCTAAGCCACATTTAACTATACTACACTTTTCATACACTGACCTCAAAAAAGCTTTAATTTACTCAAACTATTATTAATTCCAGATCAAACAAGAAAACTAAGGCACAGAAACAACTTGTCCAAAATCGATGCAGCTCTTGGCAGCCCAAGCAATAGGATGCAGGCCCTGACTTAACTCCAGTTTCCTGTCCACACTGGCAGAAAGCAGCCCACCCCAAGCAGGCAGAGGAACAGGAGGCCTCCTCATGACAGGACCTGATCAGGAACTGCACACTAAATGGCAAGAATCGAAATGAGTAGCACTGGTGATTGCTACACACCTTTTTTGGTTGGCAGAATAAAAAGGAAGGAGCCTGCTACAGAGTGAAGTATATACCTTTTCATACTTCTGTTTAAACAAGTGCATTTATTTTCCTTTTATCTCTTAAAAAAAAGTTTCAGCTTCTCTGTCTCCTTCCAAGTATCTTTTGCTCATTCCTTTTCCCCCCCTCTACCTCAAAGTTTACAACTTCTCTCTACCCACAACACTCACCTCTTGCTCTGATTGTCCTTTGTTTTCTGACTTTTTCCCCAGTAAGTTTTTACCCCTTTGGCCCTTAGTTATGCGTGATGGTTCTCAAACAGGAATTTCTTCTGCTGTACCTGATGCTTCCACCACACATAATAATGCCCTAGTACTCACCTGTACTGTCCAGGAAGAAGGAAGCTGGAAGACCAGCAAATAAAGCTCTGAAGTATCAGTTACTTCTGCTTCCTAAAGTCCTCCGTGAGGACTACTAGTAAGGCAAGAGCTATGAAAGGAATTGGCAGCTGTGGGGAGAGTGCAAACAGGGGTAGAGGAGACGTAAGCTTGGGTTTGCCTCAGACTAGTTAGAGACTACAGCAGGATATGGCCAAGATAGAGAAAGTACATGGTAGACCAATGGGAAGCAATAGGACAGCTTCTGACATCAGCTGTAGGCTTGTGTACATCAGGAGACAAGTTAAAAAGTAAGGACAGAGTCTCAGCTGGCATTTACCAACTTCACAACACTAAGAAATTTAAACAACAAACACATCTCCTGCAATGCTCTGCTACATATACGTAACAAATGAAGTAGCCTAGAGTTTGATGTTCTCAAAAGCAAGCATTTTCTTCAACCTTAGGATAGTTAAGAAAACACTCAAAGAAAATCCAGTCTGGAGAATATAATTTCAGTAATTTTTTAGGGTCAAAAAGTTGTAAATTCCTTGTGATTACAAAAAAGCCTACGTAGTTCGCAGAAACCATGGAGATACACCTCACAAACTTGTCTTCATAACCGCGTTGCACCTCACAAGCTTGAAACTTAGAAAGGATCTCATGAGAAACAGGGGCACTTCTTTCCAAAGCAGCAAATTCCAAAGTCATTCACTAGAGCGACTAGGGCTGTCTACACATTGAACGTTCCCCCCACTTTGTTAAAACTTTAAAGCTTCCTAGATGAATTAAAAGCAACCAAATAGATTTTGCTCAGGTTTAAACAAGGGGATGGGGGGGAGGAATCTCTTTTAGCACTTAAAGAATAAGAAGTTTCAGCACATTTTAAGACAACTGTGTTTTGGAATAGAGTAAACACGCAATTTCTTCTTTCAATACACCAAAAATTGTGAGCTAGTATCTCAATTTTCTAGCTTATAATGAATATGAAAATATAGTTTCCCAAATTAGAGGACTACCTTCAGTTCTTCTGTGCACAGGTAAATGAGGTTGCAGTGGTGACAGCAGGTTATCCAGGAGATTAAGTAAACTTTCTAAAACACCACTGTTGCTAAGCGATCTTTGGCCAATGCAAGAAAGCAACATGAAGACCCTAAAAATAAAATTTACATATTTAAGATCTTATTTCTTTTTCAGATCCAGCAATATTCTGAAACACCCCTTATAGAACAATACAACCCTAGGCTTTCATCTGAGACCCAAGCAGATTGCTATGGAAAGCAGTACTGTAGCCCAGCAAGTGAACTGCATTTCATGTTCTATTGTTATAAGGATAATGCAGCATTTTAGGGTGAACGTTTTCTCTTTCACCCTCAAGAGGTCAGCAGAGCATCCCCCTTCGTACATCTGAAACAAGATCTCCTCCATTTTATTTCCTATTTCATATGATATACTGAATAGCAGGGATAGAGAATCAAATCCACGTATTCCTTTATCCTTGAATTAATTCATTTTAAAAAATCATGAAAATTTAAAAGATCATGTGTCCAGTTCTGGGCCCCTCAGTTCAAGAAGGACAGGGAACTGCTAGAGAGAGTCCAGCGCAGAGCCACGAAGATGATTAAGGGAGTGGAACATCTCCCTTATGAGGAGAGGCTGAGGGAGCTGGGTCTCTTTAGCTTGGAGAAGAGGAGACTGAGGGGTGACCTCATTAATGTTTATAAATATGTAAAGGGCATGTGTCATGAGGATGGAGCCAGGCTTTTCTCAGTGACATCCCTTGACAGGACAAGGGGCAATGGGTGCAAGCTGGAACACAGGAGGTTCCACTTAAATATGAGGAAAAACTTCTTTACGGTGAGGGTAACCGAACACTGGAACAGGCTGCCCAGAGAGGTTGTGGAGTCTCCTTCTCTGGAGACATTCAAAACCCGCCTGGACGCGTTCCTGTGTGATATGGTCTAGGCAATCCTGCCCCGGCAGGGGGATTGGACTAGATGATCTTTCGAGGTCCCTTCCAATCCCTAACATTCTGTGATTCTGTGAAAATATAAATGTTGCTGTCCAAAGAAGGCAGAAAGCCACAGAACAGTAAAAGTTTGATTAAAATAAAATGCTCATGTTTAGAATATCAAAGAACTCAATCAATAACCTGAAACAATCAATACATCTAACATTCAAGGCTCAACTCTATGCTTGTTTGCTCTTATCTCAGAGAAATCTTTTTTATTAAATGCTAATAGTGTGCTTTCCGGTCTCAATCCTACTTCCAAATGCATTAGAAGAGCAGCTCTATGATGAGGGTGCATTTAAGCCTGCTAAAGGAGAAGGCAATTTTTGACACTGGGGAACAATCCTGATAGGTATGTGAAGATCTCCAAGTAAGGAAAAATAGCAACTTATTGTGGTGCAAGCACGAAATACGTGAAATAAATAAGTGCAATCAGTCATTTATTGTTTGCAGTGCTTTTGTGGGACTATCTCTCAAATCAATGGAATAGATGGATAAATATGCTTGTCACATTTTGTCAATTCCAATGTTAAGTTATGAACAATGGAATTATTTAAGTGATCCACAGGTAATGTAGCAACATAGACTTAGACCTTACCTGTCTTGTGGGAATATGAGAAGCTGTTCTGAATTGTATAATTCCTGCAGTACGTTTGAGAGAAATTGACCCCACCATCTTTCTCCTCCACAGAGCTGAACAAGCAGAAGGCCAGTATGCAGTCGTATCTTTGGGGTTCCACTGATACATAGGTGTTTAAATAATTCTTCACAAGCCTGAGCATGAAAAGTACTTTGCAGAACCACAGGAACAGAGTGCCCTTTTACAAAAAGAGAACAAGTAACTATGTTTTAGGAGACAATGGCTTGAAAACATAGGACGAAAAAGTTTGCAGGAAGTTTTTAAAACTATTATGATTAGACTAATTGGCACAGGGGGAAGGAGGAGGGAACACATGGGGAGATGGTAATTTGCAAGTAACCCATAAAGACCAGGCCATTTGGTCAAAACCAAATCAATTTCATGTCAGTGCAAATACCCACCATGGAATCTACACAAAGCAAAACCAAACCATCATTATGCTTAAGAACAAACTAGCACAGAAAATTACAAGACAGACACACCTATCAATAGAACAATGTTCTGCTTTTGCTCCCCCACCCCCACCCCAAACCCACCACTCCTACTCAGACTTTTCAATTTCGATTCTCCAAGAACTCTTTCAATGGCAAGTTTAGGAAATAAAAATCCTTACTGGATATTAAAAATCATGAACTGAGTAGAGATTCTAGTTTTATGACTTTTTTTTCCCCTCCCACAGAAGCAATTTCTGTTTCCCCTCCCCACTTCTAACTGCCTAATCCATTCCCAGTGTTGCACAGGTTTCAATGCTCACAGACCCTTCCACAGGCTGATTCTACCAATGAAAACAATAAGAGTAATTCTGCCTGGGCAGTCTTCTGTTGCTTCAGCAAACTGAATCAGCCCACAGATCAGATGAGTATCTGAACAAAGGAATATTCAGCCAGGACTAGGGAAAAGGGAAAAGGACCTCGACCTCTTCTCCTGTCCTTTTTGGGAGCAGGAAGTAGTTAGGTCAGCATGATGCCACTGGTGAAACTTTACACTGTATGTTACCACCTACTAAAATCATAGTAAAACGTATCTGAACACAGTTTAAAAGCTTTATAGTGGGAAAGTACAGATCAAAAAATAGAAACACTTGGAAATTGTTTCTACAAACATGACAAAAATATCAAAACCTCAAAAAATACTAACCATTGGAAGAATGAAGCAAACTAAGCAAAGTATCCAGTAAGTATCTAATGATGGTGCGTAACTGTTCTGTGGATGACATCTGAATCAACTCTTTTGGATCAGATTGCTCCTTCAGTGTTTTCCTGCTTGCACCTAAAGCTACTTTGAGCCTCTGAACAGCATGGTGAGCCAAGTTGAGTTGAAGCTGTAGCTGAATGCAGTCCTGGTAAGCAGAAAATACTCTGCTATCTTCCTCTACTGCCTTGTCTGGCTTTCGTAAAAAGTACTGGGCATTGTTAGCACTATTGAGTGGTGGCAGGTCAATACTCTGCAGAAGGATTTCCAACCGATGACAGGCCAAATTGTACCTAAAGGGGAACATTCCAACACACAATTCAATGGACATCAGCGAACGGCAACACATTTGACAGTCAACCTGCCTGAAGATGACTTTGGTCCATTTTGAATGCACTGTTAAAACAGATACTGAAAAAAAAACCCCAGTGTAGTCTTTGTTATTGCTATTCACTCTAACAACTCTACAACACAGGCAGACTTTTCTTTGGTCTGAAGAATATCATGGGAAGAAAAAAAGACATCTATAACATTATGGTATCCCAGTGTCTTAAGTTAAAATAACTAGCAAGTACACATATGTTTTTATTCTAACCTGCACTGTATGTCTTCTTGCAACGCAACCATCATTGCCAAATGTTGGTCAATTTCTGGCTGATTTGCAGCTTCACCTTCTCCTCTGAGGGGATCATGCATTAGTTTCAGCTCATTTTCAAAGGGCAAGATATAGGTATGGCCATAATAAAATCCTAATGGGATTTTTGCTCTGGCATTTGTGCTACCGTATCGACCAATAACAGTGATCTGAAAGAGAACACAACTATACTATAACACAATTGTATCAAAACAGGCAAAATAAACACCAAGTTGAATATTCATACAAATTTTACAGCCAACTCAAGCTTGGTCTGAAGAGAACTTAAGAGAAAGTTCCCATACTAACAAAGATCAAGAGTTTAAAAGACAGAGTATACAGTCTATCTCCTTTTACCTTCATAAACCTGCAAACTGGGGGTGGCAACAAGTCATGTAAAATAAGTGAATGTGTGCTAATGTCAGTAGCCACTACCAGTCGCCTTCCATCCACTTCTTCTCCTAAAGTCCAGATGTCAATTGACAAAGAAGCCAAATCCCCACAAGTGGGAATCAATACATCTGTCAGCAATATAGGTCTTCCAAAATCTAAGGTCACAAATCTTCTTGCTCCTAGGGGAAAAACACAGGATTGCCTAAAATACCAGTGCATGCTAACCAGCAAAAAGATGTTACTTCTCAAACAATAAAGCCACTGTTTATATATTGTTCAAAAGGTGTCTATTTGAGGTTAAATATAGCTGCACAATCTCAGAATCTCTCACTATAGCTTGCACCCTTTGTAAAGAAAATGTTGGCTTTGACTTAATTTATGTTGTTATGCTTTTTATGCATTATTTCAGAACAGGTGCTCTGTCCAAAGACCCAACATATTCCCCCCAGCCCCCAGGATTTTTCAACTTTATAAACATCACTGAATGCTGAGGCTTGAACTTCCAGATACAACAGAAATGCTAACTGAGAAATATCTTTTCTTTGAAAAGCCAAGTGAGACTGAGGCTAAGCAACTTACTTAAGACCCTGGAAAATATTCCACTTCTTTTTAGAAAATGTGTCAAAATTATTATTAGGAATTCTGGTTTTACCTGAGTGCATTCGCTCTATAATAATTGACTGATGAGGTGGAGGTTGAAGAAAATGTGAAGCATGAGATATTGCAAGAGCAAGGCCGGATCCAAGTGGATTCTGAGGAGTGGGAAAACATCAGTAAAATTAAGTCATTAGAACCTATGCATTTATAATAAGCTGTTCTTTACAAAAGACTGTAAGAAAACCTCTTTTTATTTAAAGATGCACAATTTTGACAACATTTAGATTTGAGCATGAACCATCAGAATATATTAACTACTAAGTTCAAAGGATTAATAACCCCTTATATAGTTAAGCTAGCTCCAATTAAAAGAAACCATTTGAGGTACTATAACAACTATCTATCTTGCTTTCATAAGTATTCCTTATCACAGAGTCTAAATGTAGTGATCCAGTTTTCACATCTCATCCAAATAAACAGATATTTACTAGCACTCAAGTACAAACTAGATCCTGATAAGGCTTACAGCATCTTCTTTCTATAAGAAAAAAAAAGAAAACTAATTACCGTTCTAGACTTGCTTGTATTTTTGTTATGTGCTGCAAGGTTAACTGTTGGGGGATCAATGACTGAACCAGGAAAAAGCTGAGCAAGCTCTGCATTAATAACAGCAGAAACTGCCTCATTAGGTGGAGTCAAAGGTGGAGTCATGAACAGAGGAGTTGTTTTTGGTGTGGGTGGAATGACATCTGAAGGATGGATGAAGAACCCTGGGGCTGCTACTGGATTAGAAGGCACAGAGTTGTGAACAGGACCAACTGCTGATGCTGCTGCTGCTGCTGCCGCTGTTGTCTGATGCAGTTTTGCTTCCAGCTTAGCTTTCTGTGAGGGAAATGAAAGCAGTGTATGTAGCAGATAATACTGCTTGTGAACACAGTAGTATTATTGAACTACAAGTTCAACTTTCATTATAAAACTAGATTTAATAAATCCAAGCTACCTTCAACATAGGCATGTTAGATGTCCAACTATAAGCTGAAAAATGAAACTCTATTGAATTTGACCTCAATTGCTGAGAAAAATGAGTAATTAAGTAATTAATCAAAAAATAATAAAAAAAACTTACAACTGAATTGCAAAGTACACAGCCAAGCTTCATACTGACAATGGCTTTATGACTGGTACTTCCCTGTGTCTGCAACTGTGCTTTTCATTTCAGTGAGCTTTCTTCAGTTTCGGACTGATACGCTTACGTATTAAGACTTAGTGTTGATTACAAACTCCCAACCCATCCTCAAAATACACAAAAAAAAGGTCTGAAAGACCAAAGCAACATGGGAGACACTCTCAGCATTTTGCTTAGTAAGTGTGATCCTCAGTCAAGAGCTGTTCCTTCCTCAAATACACTATTGAGAGGAACAAAAAAAAAGAGGTGACTAGCTCTGCAACTACTTTCTCAGCTTTTGAAGTTTAGAGACAGCATTAAAAAATAGCCAAATAGCCTCCAACCTGTTGCTGAAGCTTCAAAAGCTGCTGCTGTTTCTCTTGCAGCACCTGGAGCTGTTGCTCGGCTGAGGCCATTGCATGAGAGAGAGACTGCAAAGCTACCTGGGCTGCTGAACTCAGTGCTGTCGAGGCTTCCCCAACCGTTCCAGAAGAGAGGCCACCAACTGCTGGGGTAACCCCAAAGGTACTCACTGGCATCAAACAAACAAAAAAAACCAAAAACATGTATGTAGAAAAGACATTATAAAACACACCTTTAATTTAATTCCTTACTAATTGTTAACAGCAAAGTAAAAGCAGGAGAAATATCTCCTTTTACTCAGATCCCGGTACAAAGTAACATCATCTTGAATTACGAAGTATACGGTTTATAGACTATGCACACTCATCATACAGGCAATGTTTTCATTACAGAAGAGCCACCTAACGCCCTGGAATTCTTTCGCCACATAAGGCTGCAAGGTAAAGATGCAAGCTTGTATGTTATACTCTCTGATAGGAACAAATTGATTCCAATTCACAAATTTGGAATCCAGTTTGTTAAGCTCTAAGAAGTTTAATTTCACCTGCAGTAACTATTGTAAAAAAAAAAAAAAACAAGAAAAAAAAACCCAAACCAAAACACTTCAACACTTACACAACTACAGGCAATAAGTTTGTCAAATGGTGCTCATTATGTCCAACTAAAAATATCATATTGTGGAACTACACTAAGTAGAAAAAATGAAAAATTTTATATACCAGTAAACGTACTTGCATCGTCCCTTTCTATTCTAGTTCCATCACTTGTTGAAACACAGGTAAAATGCAGAGGTTCAACTTCCAGAAGTCCAGTAAGGGAAGTAAAACTACCTTCAGCAGCTGCACAGCTACTTATTTTCCCATTTCCTGAAAGAGAAATAAATATCTACACAATCAGCGCTAATGTTTTCTTGATAGCGACACTTCAAGTCATGAAGAGTCGAAAAAGACAACTAAATATAATCCACATATTTCATTACTTCACATTGTGGAACAAACACCTCAACACTATCACACCCACAATATAAACGGAAGTATATTTTTAAAATGGATAATGCTGCCAAATCTGAAGAGAGTATCTTAATAAGTCAAACTATCAAATGTGACAGCAGAAGCATACTGTAACCTTCTTAATTCCAGAAATAAATTATATATGGATGCTCTATTCTTTCGACACTGTGGAAATTAGCTTGCAAAAATACACTGATATTACTGGAAAGGAAGAGAAAGAAAATAATAGACTGACTAAGATCATACACCAAGTTAGCTTAAAAACTAGACTACTATCCAATATATTAACCAATTCACAGTGTTGTATGGAGGGAGGGATATGAAGGAGATGGACAAGAGCATACAAAAAAAGGAAAGGAGACACTATGACTGATGAATATGCTTGCTATGAAAAGAATTTCCTGACAGGTAAAAATTGCCTCATTCTTAGGACATTCCATGGCCTGAAGATTCACTTATGAACTAACCTGACAGGATAGATACAAATATGCTTTTAAGGTATTTTAATGCCTCTGAAACAGAAAAAAAGATCTCATTAAAGCTGTAATATTTAAGTCAAAGAGCGTCATATGGCAGCTTCCCAACTTCAGAAAAATCCATTTAGGTTTCTCTGCCTTTGAGATGGTTGCTAGTCTAAATGAATAATAACACATCTCAAGGAAGCTGCTCAGTGGAAGTGACAGATGCTTCCTAGATGACTCTGACACAGGGAATGGTATCAGCCTTTCTGTTTCATCTCTAGCCTCTTCTTAGATCTTCTACAGGATAAGAAAAAAAACAGATTCCAGAATGAGGCTTTTTTCTTGCCCTAAGGCCTACAGGAAATGTAAGAGATCTCATGAAGCAAGAGAGTATCTTGAACTTCATTACATACAGCTATAAACCAGATGGGAAGTATAAAACCGCATCTTCACTAAAGGAAAACAGTGTAATAGAGAGAATTACCAATTCTTCCACAACAGATTACTGTTAAACATACATACCTGACAGAACATCAGACAAATCAATTTCATCTGACTGTACTCCAATGCTGCTGTTGTATACATTTTTACAGGAGGAGCCACTTATTTCCAAATCAAACAGAACTGGATCAAAAGGTGAACTATATAGTCCATATCTGCAAACGGAGTAAGACAAACAGAACTATTCAAACAATAAAAATTTATGTAAAATTATTTACAGAAAAAGGCCAAGTCTATCATCAGGATTTATCATATTTTGAACTACTCTTTCCATTCGATTGACATATCTTAGAAATTACCATTCACTTGTATTTCATTAAAGTCATTAAAGCTTTTCAAACAGCTTAAGATGCTAAATAAGTAACTCTGTTACTAAGTAGTTTTGAAACACGACACATAATCTCTCTCAGATATGGAAACTAGAACTACAAGCCTTAGACAATTAACCACAGCAATACGCATGCCTGCACATGGTAAACCAGACATTTATCTGAAGTCAATAAAAACACAGTACTGTTTTCCAAAACAGCAAATGAAACTCCACCTCAGCTTGTTCTTCCAGCTGAAGTAAGAAGAAAAAAGGAAACGCTTCTAGGGATAACAATCAACACTTGCCAATACTTTAAATATCTCAACAGAAGAAAATCTCATTAATCCTATTCTGGCAGTACTGGAGGGGAAAAAATAATACAATCACTCAGGTAACAAGGTGGTCCCAAATCAATTAGGGTTTTATAAGCCAAGAAAAAGGAAAATTCAAAGCGATAACAAAATCAGTGGGGTCTTTTTTTGTACCAACACCTGTTGCCAGCAACTGACAAGAGGAGAAAAAAGCAGAAATCAGGCCAAATTATTAAGCAGGAGTACAAAGAAAGAATGCATCTGTGAAGGTACAAAAGTGAGAAACACATAACACTTCGCACTTTGACGACTGGCAAAAGCCAGAACAAATATGAAGTATTTCCATGAACACACCAGCAGCGATGGGAAGTTCCTCCACCCCCTTTTGCCTCTGCCTCTGAGCAGCTTCTCTGTTCTTTAGCAGGTGAGGGAAGCCCCCAACAGGTAATGCTGAGAAGGCTGGAGTGTTTAAATGTCTCTTTTTGATCGAGTAGTCACAAAAGGATAAATGTCTATATCAATACTACAACACCAGCAACAAGGTAGAACAAGTTCTAGACTGAATGTTAAAATGCTTCCACGTTGGCTGGGCTCAATGCTTTTTTGCCACACAATACTAAGACTGTAACTAGTCAGAAAATGATGCTACACAAAAGGGCAATAATTGCTACTCATCTTAAAAAAAAAAAAAAAAAAAAAGAGTGAGAGAGGAAAGAAAATCTGAGAATTACAGATCAACCCATTGAACGTACCTTCCCCAACGAAATTACTTAAAAATATCTACAAGGTAGCAAGTTCAAGATGACAACTTTATACTAAGAACAACACATATTAGATGAATCTAGGTTGCTCTCTACAAGCACGTACTACATAGAAACAGTGCAGACTGCACATCTTGCAAGACTGACGTGTTTGCTGAATAACTTTTTTTCATAAACAAAGCAAGACAACACGCTACTGTAAAGTGGTTACTAAAACACACAAAAATGCTCAGACAAAATTCAGTAGGGTAATTTCACAGCCCGTTTTAGACCTCAGATTTACAAACTCAATAAATCAGGTCACCTCAACATTAACACTGATTACTTGCATGATTTAAGTGAAGAGTCTGATTTATTAAGTTAGCAGGTGATAAAAACTAAAAAGGGGTTACAAGAGCTTTGTAGAATAGGATCAGAATTTGAATGTGTTGCAGCGAGTTAAATATATTCTGTCCAGCCCAGATTTATTTCAATAAGCATAGTGCCTTTTGCTGATCCTTCAGCAGGAATGATCAGGTTCAGTTTTAAGTTGCATTAGCAACACTCTTCACAAAAGGACATAGAAGTTACATCAACAAAAAACAAAGAAAAAATCAACAATGTCACATTAAAAAAACATTACCCTATTCATAGAAGCAGTAATGAATATAAACTATGTGAAATACCTCTTCTGCTTCTCTCAGTAGAGATCTCAACTGGAATAATGTTTACAGTTTTGTGTACCACAATTCAAGGAAGATGGGGACGAAAGAGAACAGCTCAAGGAAATGCTTTAAGAATGACTACAGATCTGGAGAATATGATCAAGATACAAACATCCTCTAGACATCCAAAATTTGTTGAATGAAGTAATCTGCTCTTTATTGCCAAGGTGGACAGGACACAAACATTAAAAAGCTTTAGCTGCAGCAGGAGAGAATTCAGATTAGACATGGGCGGAAGGAGACAGCTCAAGTGTTAATGGTAAGAATAATTAAGCCATGTATTAGCTTATAATATTTAGAGTAATTAAATTCCACCACTACTTCAATCAGATGCTTTCAAGAACACGCTGGAAAAATCCGTCAGATTTGCTAGAGACAAACCAGCCTGCTTTGTTGTAGAACATCCTAAAATACTGTCTGAAATCCCTTTTTAGTTCCCTGAACTGCAAGTGATATAACACACCCATCTGGCCTTATCCTTGCAAGTTTTACTTGCTTTGTTGTGGCACATGATAGTAAAGTGAGTACTACTCTGCCTTTTAAGACAACATGAATGTGCAGATCCTTTAAGTAGACATCTGCTTTTATTTCATTACCAAATGTTAGGCTATTGTACCTGGGAACAAATACAAAGAAGGAAAAAAACAGTACTAGAAATTCTGCAACACAAATGCACACAAACACAATAAAATATGACTCAGGGAGAGAGAAAGGAAAAAAAGTAAAGCTATGGCTGCTTACTAATTTCAATTTTTTAAAAAAATATATATTAATACTTATCTTCTACATAAAAAAACAAATGAGAAACGACAGTATTCTCTTGATCTGTAGACATATAAAGGAAAGGCCAGTAAATTCTGTCTAAATTAGTAAACTAAGTCAAGAAACAGTCAGTTCTTGCTAGGGAAAGAGCGCTACAGTAATCAAATAGGGGATTACACAGATGTATCTGCTGCTATTCTTACCCTAACCACGGGGATACTGAGTTAAAAGAGAAAGCAAATAGGAATTTATTTCCAAGAAGAAAATAGTAAAACACCATCTAGAAACATTCAGAAAACCTAAGCTTGAAGGATGACAAGAACAGGGGCTCATTTCAGAAAGCTTCCCTGGAGATGCAGACAGCTGTGTTTTCCACTACGTGATCTGACACGTCACATGTGCCAAACTCAAAAGAGGGCAACTGGAAAAGAAAAAGACTTCTATTTCAGATATGCCGTTTAAAGGAGGTACTTGGAAAAAATCTATATGGAGGAATGAGTCAATTCCTATTGAAAGGTGCCATTCTCATGTCAAGTGGATTTTCCATGTTTTTCTCCTCCATTTGGTTTCTAAAGAACATTCAACATGAAAACACAAAACTTTTTATTCTTCCAGTTCCCTTTGTGTATTTTTCAAAAATCTCCATTATCCACTCACCATTTCTATTGCTGGGATAAGTCTTTTAATTAACTGCAAAGATTACAGATGGTGAAATAAAGTAACAACTGAGAAGAGGAATGTAGTAGAGAGCATAAGGATCCAAGTATAACACCTGAAAACAAGTTTTTATCAACTATTTCAGAATTATAGCCCATTAAAAAAACCCACCCCAAAACAAACATCTCCCCGCTCCAAACTTCGCTTACTAAATTTTCAATTTGATCTGAAGATTCTGAATTAACCTCTACCAAACCTCTTCTACCTTGATCTTGCTTGACTTGGAGGAAAACTCTTGCCCACAAATCACAACTGAGAGAGCTGTCTAACAGCAGCATGTTCCCATCATCATAATACAGCTTTGGAAACTGTTACAAAACTGAACCACCAGAGACTTCCTTTAGGTATCACGTAAATCCAAAGTTAAATGGCCAATCAGTTCAATATGCAGAAGACGCAATATCGGAGTCTCAAATTACATCGATATATGATTTATAATAAGAAGCTGCATTCCCAATAAATTACTCCAGGTCTCTACACTTAGAATCTGGCCTTTAGTAGGAAGACATTAAATGTAAGGTCAGCTTATAGAGAGACTACAATTTTGTGTTGCACTATGCAGAACTGAAACTATTCAGTATATTTGTTTCCCTCCCATACTCAAAACAGGACATGCTTTGTTAATCCTTACACTAAAAATCATAAATACTAAAGGACTGCACAGTCTTCAAACATTACATACATATTTGCTGATTTAAAGTGCACTGTAAATTACAAGATAGCAATTAAATTCACCTTTAACTTTTCACAAGTCAAAACTATTTTCCAGAGCTGTAACATATTAATTCTTGCTCAAACAAATAAGGCAAAAAGCATTTTTTTAAACAGCCACCTTTTTCGGAACACCAGAGGATGGCATTAGACAGTTTGCATGTTTGTCTCTATTAAGTTTACAACAACCACATTTCTTAGTACCTTGTTTGAAGTAATGCTTCCATAGGTGTTAGGCGATCCTGCAACTGTCGGGACACAGCAGTTAGCAATGATGCACAAGCTGTACTACATCCTGCCAAATCTTCATCCTTTACATAATTCAGCAATACAAAATACCAATACACAGATCCTGCATTTAAAAAAAAAATAGTTTCAAGTGAAACATGATGTGAATTTTCCACTCAGAAAGCATACTTTGAAGCATAATCAATGCAAGTGATAAACGAAGTATATAATGACTACTGAACACAGACTAGGAAGCATTCTCCCCCTCCCCTTTTTTTTTGAGAGACTTCAATTTAGAATCATTCTATAAACATTAGTTTGCACAAGTACTTCAAATTCTCTTATCAAATAATTCATAATTGAAGAAAAAAAGGTTCCAAGAGACAGCTTCATACATACTTCTTTCGTTGCTTCTGCCCACTGCCTTTACTAAGCACAACAATCAATATGCTCTTGATACACTAAGCTGCTAGACTAAGGGTTCCAATCCCTTCAGAGCCAAGCCTGACTCTAGATTCAATTCTTCCTCTCCCCTTATCCCCTGTTTTTGGCTGCTCTCTCCTTATTCTGTATTTGCTGGAGGCACTCTTTCCTTACAGATCAGTTCTGGGAGCAGAGTGCAGTGGTTCTGTACAGAAACACAAACTTCAGCTTCCTCATCCTCCTCCCTCTGTGCGTTCCATACCCTCAACAGCAGCGTGTTAAATGTTTCTACCTAGGTGATAGCAGAGCAAGCATTTTGGACTGCAAACTAATTTTCCTGCAAGACTCCTTCGTGATGCCAAGCTAGATGCAATTCAACAACATCATACTGTGAAAAACACAAAGCAGGCCTTGCCACCCCAAACATGAGTGCTTAAAGTCATCTTCCCATTCTATCTGGCACTCAAAAGGCTTCAACAAGGTGCTAAGCTACCATTACTCTGCAACATAGATGAGGAAGGAATTTAATTTAGTTAAAAATTTCCTTTTGGTGCAGAAGTATCACAAGTGGATTGCTATTTGGACATCGTTTGGATAACCAAGCTCCCAGGAATAAATCTCTTAATTTTCAGAAATAACCTACAATCTTGACTCTCACTGATGACAACAGAATCTGTGGTTGCTCAACACTTCTGAAAATTCTTGCAAAACTTATTTGAGCTCTCCCAAAAATGTTAGTGCAAGCTAATTTGCTTAAAGTTCCATCACCTACAAATGCATACTTCATACTTCGATACCACCTGACCAGACCACTCCAAGAAGCAGTTTGTACTAACTGAACAATTACCTAATTCTTATTTCACAAGAGAGTCCAACAAAACATGCCAAACAAACGTACTGTGTATTTTTATGACAACAAACATTGTATACATACCACCTGTTGCAGCTGCAGGCAAAAGTGGCATATTGTCAAGTAAAGCTTTTAGAAGAACTGATCCAAAACCCTGCTGACTTGGGTCACATCTGCCGTTGCTACAAAGAAACACACAGACACTTTAACATTTAATGAAGTAAGAACCAAACGTGAAATCTCCTCCAGAAGACGAAGTTGAAGGAGTGATATTCTTTGCAGTCCGACCCTAACACATTTTTCTTCAACAGAAGATCTTCCAGATCTTCTTGCTTTATAAATGCACTGTTAAACAACAACAAACATGTATATGCAATTCGGACTGCATGTAATAACCCCAAATATACATAAAATATAAATACATAAAAATAAACATATATAAATAATTAGCACTGACCTGATGCATAGTGCAAGAAATCGTGCACATTTGTGAGCTATGCTCCGCCCAGCTTCAAAGAAGCAAACACGTATTATATCAGAGACACATCTACGTGTTTTAGAAAGCAAGCTGTCATTTCCTTCCTTTGAGCTGTAAAAAGAAGTTGCATACTTTAGAGAATTGTATAAAACTTTGGTTTTTTTTAACAGAACTGATCCTGAGAAATAGCCATGCTAACTTAAACACAATTTCTCTCTTACCTGCCAGGTCCATTTGAATACACTCCTGCCAGCCAACAAAGCGTGTCTAGTACAAGACTCTGAGCATGTTCTGTAGTCAGCCCATCATCTGTCTTCTTGCAAAGAGTGGTAAGCAGCTTCTCATGGAACTCTGAAAACTGTAACATGGCACACCGTTGAACTCTAGGGAGGAGGGGAGGGAAATAAAAACCAGAATTATCCAATATGGCCATTCTCCTGTTAAAGTGTCCCCCCAGCTTTCTATCCTGTCTTAGGAGCGGCAAAAAAAAGAGGAGAGTAAAACTAGCACACAAGCATATACGACACTTTCTGTGCACACATTCCCAATCTTCCTATTTTCTGCTCACAGAACTTCCAGGGTTACTGTATATTTAGTAACCTTCAGGGAATTTTTTTTCCTATTAACTTGTCTAGTAACTTCTAAACCTAAACAAACTTTCATTATCAACAACACTCTGGCAACCATTTGCACATACCTCTCTGCAGCTTCTTTGACCTCTTTTAAGCCCATTACAGCCAGTGCCACCATTGTGGGGTGGCAGCTGGTAATACAAATTAAGTACTATATTATTCATATTTAGGTCTGTAGTACCAATCCATAGAGACTTTAACCAGTTTTTTGAGTAACAATTTGTTAGTTAAATTTGATTCTAAACTTTTTGACAAATAATATACTCTCTGCTACAAGAAACAAGACAACACGGGGCAATAGAAAGGAAAGATGCTTCCTTTAAAAAAAAAAAAAATCTGTCCAAATAATTTGTCTAATTTACCAAGAAAACTTATTTATATTTTCCTTTTTAGGTCAGGCAAATAATAACTCAACATACAATTTCATGCATGGTGTTATTCTACCACAACTTGCACAGGACAGTGCCCTCATCTCACAATTTACAGGATTTTCCATATAAAATACATTTATGAAATCAAAACTTGAAACAGTGGTTTGACCTGAGCTACTTTGAGAACTAAGTATTTTATAAGAAGTGTAACTAAAGTTAGTATGTTTTAGAATTAAAAAACACCTACTAACCTTTCCTTTGAAACTGAAGTTTTTTTAAATCTTCGAATTGTTACAGAGACTTCTTGAAGTAAGTCACAGCCTCTCAGATTATCTGATTTTCTTGAAGAATTAGTGGCTTCAGTTTTGCTAGATGGCTTTTCCTGATTTTTGGGGGGGGGGGGGGGGGGGGGGAAGATTTCATAAATTACATTGGTTTTGACTGCTTCATTTGCATACCTTGTTCAGTGAAATGCATACAGTTCAGTAAAACCTCTCACTCAGTTTGAGTATTGTACTAAAATAGACTACTTTTATTCACTAATTGCTTTAATACAGAACACCAAATTTAACAATGTTCTGTAATTTATTATGTTTTAACCATTCTAATAATGTCCACAAGCTGTGCATCGTATCATCCAATCTTACAACTGCAACGATCAAGAGTAAAATGCACACACACAAATCTTTCTAAGACGATGAGGTTTATCAGCTACTTAAAACACTTATGGAAACAGAAGTTTCAAAAACAAGTGCTCAGAATAGGAATATGGCAGAATAGACCTTTTCAACTAAATTTGCACAGAAAAAACAACTTAGAGATGTTGAACTCTGATTCTTGAAGGTGTTAACACAGTGTCAACTCTTAAAGTAATTTTTAATGGCTCTTAATTCTCCTAATAGCTGTTTTGTTTTCAGATTACATAAATTACACCAATTCTACAACTTTAACACAGATGTCCTTCTTGGCTATTCATTACCTTGCCTGCTGCAACTTTTATCAACAATGAAGAAATGGAATGGCCCTTGTTAGTCTGAGGTTTTAGAGATGGTATTCTAACAACTGGTCTAATGCCACCATTGCAGATTTCTTCTGTTCCTCTGTCATTCACTGCTTTAACATGAATTAAAAATGAGCGGTACTTGCCACCAGCCATGCCTAAAAGTGGAAAAAAAAAAAGGGGGGGCAGAGGAATTTGCATAGTTTACTAGGGCAAGTTATGAACACATTTCAACTTCACAGATACTGCGTAGAAGCAGAACTCAACTACATTCATTACAGTACTTTAGCATCAGTCTGAAAAGGTAACTCACTATTGTGTTATATAGCAAAATTCACCAATGTGAAAACAAATACAAACCAAAGTCTGACTACAGAAGTATGAGATGCACTTTAGTCACACACAATTCATGTGAATAGCATAATAAACTGGTTTACCTTTAACAAGCTTTGGACTTGTTAGTGTCAACATTCCAGCATGTCCTGATAGATCAAGTCCAGTAGCCAGCCATACTGGACCGCAAAGTATATCTTCCTTGTGTTCCTCCAGAAACGGACACAATCTAAGACCTTAAAAAACAAGTAATATAGACCTGAATTACTGTAAGTCACAAAATCTGATCATCTGCATGCATTAAAAATACATGATGTCAAACTCTGAACACTAAATACATATAAACTCTACATTGAAAAACTAAACAATTACTTGAGGTTCACTTTTAGGCATTTTTCAGTGAAATCAATAAAGGTAAATGACAGTTTTCAAAGCATTTTCAGATATATTATATGGATAATATGTACATTGATTGGCTCATCAGAGCCACAAAATACACAACTGATAAAATGATGAACCAGTATATTTTGATCCACAAGTCTCACTGTACTGAGTCTTTTCTGAATCAGGACAGAACTGTTGAAAAAGAAAAAAAAAAGACTACTAATTTGTTTCTCCTGTAGTATATTGATATTATTCAAATTATCATTCACTCATCTTCTGCTTCTTTCTCAGCATGAAAAACCTCTTCCAGCACTTTTATCACCCCTTTTATCCCCTCTCTCCACCAATCCTTTGCAACACCTTTCCTGGAGTCGTAGAATGGTTTGGGTTGGAAGGGACCTTTAAAGTCATGCTCTACATAAGCCTGATCACATGAAAGGAAAGAAGGTGTAAGGTAAGACTGTTGAAAGGACCAAGAAAAATAATCATAGTTCTGGAACTGATTCACTCCAACTATCAATTTTTAGTCTGTAGCTCTCCTCATTTGGATCCAATCTGATTGCCTTCCAGAGTCTCTCTAACAGATTTTGTGGAAGAGCACTGGTTAACAAAAACGAGCACAGCAAGTCTCATATAGCTGAAAATTAACATGACTAGTCGTGAATTCTTTACCAGCTGTTTATTTTTATTGGTTTACAGCAGCAGTCTCTACAAAAGCCAGATCTGCAAAGAAAAATTATATTAAAACTAGCTGAAGAAACCAAGTAAAAGACTGCTGGAACAGGGTAAGAGTTTAAATTAGAAAGGTGCCATATCAGTCTATGATGCTTTTAAGCACCAAAACTCTCCAGTACTTCTTTTTTTTTTTGGTGTGTTTGTGTTAAACTTTCAACTCATACAGTAAACAGACCAGTGAGAGAGGCAACACTGAATAGGGCTGAGAAATCAGTCTATTTTAAATGGCTGAGAAATTTTTGCAGAGAAATTCCAGTCAGTATATCATTAAAAAAAGAAAAAAGCAAGCTCATATTTTAAACACGGTGTAACAAGATAAAAAAAAAAAACTTACACTGTGGTTCCTCTACATCCATATACTGCATTTCTTCATTGAATTCAACCAGTCCTGGTTTTCCATTTCTCTCCACTTCAATATTATGAGCTGGAGATAAAGGAAACGTGATCTGTCTATCTACTGCTGCTTCTGGAAATAAAAATATTAGCAAGATTTCGTAAACATTGCTTAAGGCTCACAGAAAACAGAAGCAGTAGTTTTCATAGCAAACTTATCAGCTTTCTGCCCAAAACACTATATTTCTAATATAGGCATGTTCTCGTACTAGGATTGCAACTGAACTTGCAGCAAATAGTTGAAAAAATATTTATTTGAATGACCTGTAAACAGGCTGCTTTAATTTAACACTGATCAAATTATTTTCTCCTAATAATCAACTGCAGATTACTCCTAAGTAATTAGGTTCCAGCATTGAAAGTTTGATAATTCAAACTGAAAATAACTGGATTGCGCCTGCTGAACATCAGACATTATTTTGGTAACACTTACGTACAGCTCTCTTTTTAATTAAATGGTTCTCATGAATCATAGATGAAGAGGACATGCAAGCAAATGAACAAGAAGCATATACAGTGAATTAACTGCCAGATCAAAAACATCAGTTCCAAACCGGAAGAATTATGCCTCTGGCCTTCCCATTATTGCACACTATATATTTAACTGGTTCCAGGGTTCTTGTCATACCAAAAAAATGACTGAATAAACTTTCCCCTACAGATCTTCCTTAGGTCTCATTACCCTAAAATTTCAGTTCTGTTCTCGCTCTATGGAGGCGAGGACAAGGGAGGGATCGGGGGAGTTAACTGAATTTCAGTCTGAAGATTTTACACATTTTCAAGAGCCACCAAACAATCCTGAATATTACTCTTCCCTGAGATTAGGACATTTTGGTTAATATCCAGCACAGATATAAATTATCTAGGTTTGCCTTCCCTTATAACGAAATCATTAGCACTCTATTACTTCACTTAGGAGTGTATAGAAAAAAAGGCAAATGTCATTAAGGTCCTTTTCCAAAACCCAAGAAATTGACAAATGGTAGGAAACAACTGCAATGCAATGAACACTTGAGTCCCATTGAATCAAAAAGAAAAAAAGACCTTGCCAAGGTCACCTCACAGGTGCTCTCACATCCCCCAGCCCTTTCCAGGCTGCCTGTGTAGACCCTTGCCCTCCACTCCATGCTTTCTCCACCCTATCCATAACAGAAAAGAGCAAGTTCCACTACATGGCATCTAAGGAAGCGAAATGTCACTTTCTGGAAGAGATCTGTCATGTCTTATGTTCGGTATGCTGTACTGTAAAGCATCCACAAAAAGCTCTGGCAATTCATTTCACAGCCAAATCAAACATCCTCAAAGAATTGCCAACTCATGGAACTGTTTGCTCAGCAACATTTAAAACTGAAACACTACGGAAAAAAAGTTTAGCATTTCTTCTACTGTTTTGTTTCACAGGTGAAGATTTTCAGATTAATTCTGACATCCAGACCTGCAATTGGACTGAATTCTAAAATCCACGCTGAAAACAAAGCAGGTTCCATTCAGAAGAGCAACTTAAGACTATCTGTCCTGGTTTTGGATTTTATAGAACAAAATTCTGCTACATGTTAAAATTAAGGTTTTACTTCAAGAATTAAACAAAGGAAGAACCCACAAGAACATCTGTTGACCACTGTCCTGCAGTCACAGCTAGCACTTCTGCTAAAACTGTTAAACCTTCATGTCTCCTAAAAGAATACACTTTTCTCCAAGAATATTACTGTGCCAGAGTATTTTATTGTTGGATAACCATCAGTTTATAGGAGTTCTTTAAGGAGCATGTCCAGCACACTTTTTTTCTTGTTAAAACACTGGGGGATGCTACAGAGTGAGAAGTTATATGAAAGCATGTCAATGATCTTTGGTATGCTTGTATTCCTTTTTAAAATGTACAGCTCTTATCCTTGTTTACCTGGGGTGCTCTTACTTAGCATTTACAAAAATAGAAAAAGAGCTTTTAAAATCATGCTTGCGGCTCCACCCAACACGTTTCATATCTAGCAGCCATTTTAATAATATCCATCAGCAAGATTTCTCTGAAATACCAGGTTCCTAGAAGCTTTTCAAAACGAGGTGGCCAGATAAAGATAACCAATTAACTCCTCAATAAAAGGAAGTGCTGCACATAATACCTTCCATCCCTAGCAGACAGGGCAGCAGGACATGCAATGAACACTCTCACCACAGGAAAATCCCAATAGAGGCACAAACTCTTCCACATCAAAGAAGTGACTTTTCAATTTATGCTACCCCCTCACAGGCTCCCTGAGAGCTAGTAAGATGCAGAGTCCAGCTAGGAGTCTTCCCAAGGCAAGAGCATTCATAACTTTGGTCTACCCTGTCAAAGCTGCAAGGAACAAAAGGTGAAATCGTACTGCAGCTTTCACATAGCTTAGTTAATGAGCCAGATCATGAGAGAATTCCCAAGGAAGCCAGGTTTTATCTACTGTCATCAAAAAAAAGCTTCCCTATTTACTCTTATGCATCCAAGAGGTACTGGCAAATAATTCCCTTCTGTGACTTGGAATAATTTATTATAATTTTTAAAAATATATCAAGATCTTAGAAGAGCACTATTTGTTTCATCAGTCAATCTCTAGGATGATTTACAATTGCCAACATACATTTTTTAATGACTGCAGGATTCAAGCAGTAAAGAGTAATAATTCATTTCAACCTTTTTGAGCTATGCACTTTTATTTTTATAAAATTCAGTATTTTGAAACTGTTTACCCAGTTTGTTTCCTTAATTTGCATTAAAACATGGTAAGTGAAACAGACCATGATGCTGAGAAATAGAATAAAATGGAAATAAGTAAAAACACAATTTCAAGCAATTCTTCTAATCTACATCACAGAGAATAATGAGTTTGAGAAAATAAATAATATTCTGAAAGATATCTTAAGTTCTTTCTTACCATTGACTTTCCCTAAGCCTGGAGCTTTATTTTTCAGTAAAGTCACTTGAATCTGGGGAATGTTTGTGATGTTTGAATTCAAAACAAATTTGAAGTCCACATGACCAACCATACAGGCTTTTGGTAGAACCAATTCAAAGACATGCTCATCCCAGCTGTTGCTGTCAGGGAAAAAGAAGACAATGACCCAGTGTTAAGAGAAAATTCAGATCAAGCAAGCCGCATTACCCAGTGCATTCTCCATCTATGCAGACTTCATTTAACAAGAAGAAAAACTTGTTGACATCCAAAACTTGTTGACACAAAATTAGTTGACATCCACATGAATTTCTGAAGTAAAAGTCTTTCAAGCTGCAGTTAACCACATTCATTTTGTGAAGAACACGTTAAAAGCCAACTGATAAGAGAGGGCAAATCAATGTTCGGATAAAAGTAGCAGTGAAAAGATTCCCTATTACCTTCATCACAGTACTGTTTCCATATTACTATAAATATCAGTTACTCATTCCTAGAAAAAAAGAAATGAGGAAAAAAAAAAAATCACCAAAAAAGAATCTACCAATCCGTGAAGTGTATGAAAGCATGATAGTAACCACCTTGCAATCTCTTAAGTTGGCTTTCTCCATTGCTAAGTGTTAAGCAATGTCACTTTCCAGTGGTATAACAGCCACATCCAGGAGACTCAAAATACTAGTTTCAAATTATTTTTTAAAAGACATTTTATACAGGATGAGAAGTGCTTCTTACCAGGTGCACACTCAGAAGCCTGCACTGTGAAAAATGGGTGTAGCTTTCTTTTAATGAGTCATATTTTCTTTTTGAAGCCAACTTTGGTTTACACTGAAGGCGTAAACTTGAGATAATAAGTACCCCTCAATGATCAGTTCCATAGTTTGATACACTAAGGTTTGCAAAAAATAGTTCAAACCAAACAGAACTCAAATAAAACTAATCATGCGTCAATTGTCACATCTGTATACATTTTTAAAATAACTGCACTTCCTGATCTTCTCAATTTATCACTAAGTAGTTTTTTTAAAATGTAGTCACTTTGATAGCCTGTGATTATTTAATTGTATAACTGAGAACACTAAGAAACCGAGTATGATGGTATAAATATCAGTTAGATGTTTTTCTAACACCTAAATTACAAAAAGCTATTTTAAATCAAATAATAGGCTACACAGCAAGTATTGTGCAGAAAACCATTTTAAAATAGATTAAGGATTGGTACCAATATATTTAATACTTTTTATTTTCTACAGTAATATCCCTGAAGACCATATCTCCCTCAGTGAAGCATAATACATTTACAATGGATTCCAGGTACACATAATGAAATGGCACGCCAGCTTTCCAGAATAAGCAACATAGAAAAGCAATGACTTTGGGAAGAAAGCTGGATAGAAGCAAAAGATGGACAGGAGAGAGCTTGTGGTTATGATTTAAGAAGCAACAGTAAAGAATTTTCAGCTAACTGTACAAATAACTCAGGTAATTAAAATATAATGAAAATTTATCCTATAGCTCCAGGGAAAAAAAAAAAAAAACAAAACTGTTAGCAAATGTAACACTAAAAACTTAGAAACACTCATGCCTTTCCTCTGGCTTGGACAGTATGTAGCCCATTGCAAAACAGGAAAAAGTTTGGGGGGTGGTTTTTATGTCTGAGTATTCCTATAGGTGTCAAGCAAAGCATGGACTGAATGAGACATTCAAAGGAGTAAACCTTCTGAAAGACTAATTAATATTCTGCTCATTCAGTTTAAGTTAAAGATCTGGTACAAAACCAGAAATGAATAATAAACGAGTTTGTCTGCAGTAGTCTTTTGTATATGTATGTTGCATATGATGCATACTGTCGTACTGATTTACAACTGTTATTTGTCTACTCCAGAAATCTATTTTTGACAGAATTCAGCAGCAGATGCCCCAAAGGAAGTTTTAAGTATCTCTCAATAGGCGTGTATGGAATAATGATCCTCCATGAAAATCTCACATTAATCCAACAGTGAAGAGACCTTCTTATACCCGTGGCAATGAACTTCACAATCTAATTCTGTGATGAGTTAAAAATGCCCCTTTAAACATTCTTTTAATTTCTCATAGCTTTGTTTAAGTGCATCCTCTTTATTTGTGTGCAAAGTTTCAAAGAAGCAAAAAAATTTACTTCCTTATCATTTTCTCAATATTTTAGCATATCCATCCTAAGTCTTAATTTCCTGTGATAATCTAACACAAGCTCTTTTAGTAACTTTTCTCATCTTTGAAACCCTTCTAAATGCAAATATACCATCATTCTCACAACTACAAAATATTTCCCAACACATTTCTTCATTCCTTTTCTAGGACATCTCATCAACGTTAGATCTTCCACTACAACTGAACTCTGAGCTGCAGACTCATTTACAGAGTTTAAACACTGGGAAGCACATCAGTACCTACCTCTTCCTATATAAATTTGAGAAAAACCCAGGAAACTCAGATGTCCCTGTTTATCAAAGCACATTAGGAATTAATGTACTTTTCTTAAAAGGATTAACCCTATTTAAACATTTCAGTTAAATTACCACTGAAGGTGAAATACTGATTTTTAGGTAATTCATAAGGTAAACCAGACTCTGCTTTTTCTGTTTTCTTCATTACACAGCCTTTTTAAAATAACGAAGTAGGCCTCAAAGAGTGCGAGTGTAATGCCATTCCCTAAAACACATTTACAGGATTATGCCCTTCTATCTATTTGAGAAACAAAAAGAATTACCATATCACATTGCATTACTCACATCTTGATAGGAATCAGTATGAGACACTCAAAGAGGAGATAAAATGAAAGGAGATATTAAGGACTAACAAAAGGAGATATTAAGGGCCAACAAAATAATCCAGAAATCAAAAAGTTTCTTTCCAGATAACTTTTAATTAAGAGCTAATGTTGCTCTCAATCTTAAAATTTTATATTCTACCCTATGAATAAAGGGATTGTAATTTAATAATTTTCATCATGAGTCATTTAGCAGCTGTCAAAGTTTTCCAGTACTAAACCAAAACTTTAACTTTACCTCTTCACATTCCTGTTTAGTGTGCAGCAGGCATAATTCTTTTCCTCTAATGAAACAAATATTCATAAGATAATGTTCCACCTATCACCTTCCACTTAACAGCTATTACTTTCACTGTTTGCTTCCTTATATCTTCATATTGGTAGCTTTTTACTTTTCAGCTGTTGCTGAACACACTGGATAATCAGTAGTTTTAACTGAAGTTATTTTGCAAGGAATCACCTCCTTTCCACTTGTTACACATAGAATATTTTATTTACACAAAGCAAAACTACAAGATAAATACAGATTTTAAAGCCTATCATGCACTGCAAGTTTTTAACCGTAGCTTATGAACACTTATTAAAGCAAGTTCAGCTCATGTTAGGTGTCAGCCCTGGAAATGCCTGCAACTATTACCTTCCAGACCTGTTTTCCCATGAGGAATGTTTCATTATCACATGCTGGCTTTCGCTTATTTATACGACAACCTTTTTTTCCCCACGTATGATCTCTAGCTTCCCTAGCATCCTTTGGCTATTTCACTGTTTACAATGTATGGCCACTTAGATTCTACATTATTATCCAAATCTTATACATCAGTGGGGCAGATATGTGACAGCCTGACCCAAAAGATCTTCTAGTGCCTTATTATGCACATCCCTTAATAAAATACACAACACAACTTCTATGTGTATTTTGTTTCTCTAAGCATTTTTCAGAAAAACTATGCAAAGCTACTTCAGGTAAGTTTTAAAGCAACTCTTCAAGGAGATTGCAACACTGCTGTTCTAGTCTTTAGGATCCCAGAGGAATTCCAAGTTCTCATGCCACATGTAAAAAACTAAGAAGTACTACACACACCATGACAGTGCAGTTCATTTCAATGAAAATATTGCCTAAATTTTAGCACAACTAGGGCTCTATATTGGCTTAAGTAAATGTCTCGTGTATAAAGATTTAACTTGACATGAACAGACATAAATCCAGATTCTGCCTTCACATATTAAAATAAATTACAATACGATTTCATTTAGAACAACTAATTAGTCATACTGGCACCTACAGCTTGCGTTTTCTGATTAAAAAATGTACTAAGTGTGTATGCATAAGAAGGGTGAATCAGACTTTTATAGAAACAATTAAGAATATCTCTAATTCTGTCAAATGTGCTTGTCTAATTATATAATGAAATGGCAACATTTGACAAACAAAAATACATGCATTCAAAACTTGACTTTTCTATTGGTTTCAAGGTCCACTAAAACAACTCTCGCAATCTCACAAAGAGCTGTAATGCAAACTACCAAGTAGGGATTATTCTCTTTGAAAACACACCTTCTTAAACTTCCACACAACTTAAAAACAATTAAATTGCGTTAAATTTGTGATTATACCAGCTACACGAACTAGTTAAGCAATACACACATGATTCTTTTTGCACCATTACCCTACCTACCTGTCTGTCTGCAGCTTCCAAGTTCGAGTATGCTGAGCTGCATCCCCATGGTGCTGCTGGTGCAAATGCTGAGGATGCCGCCTTTGCTGCTGTTCTTGCTGGACTTCTACCCAACAGGGAGGTACAGTAGCTGAAAACCGTGGCGTCAAGGTCTCAAACCGAGTCAGTTCCACCAGGGATGTCAGCGTTTCAAGGGAAAATGGCTGGTCCACCAAAAGATCAACTCCTAAATAATTACAGAACATACATTAATTACTACATTGATATTTTTTCCAGACCATCCTATAAACAGTTTGAAATATATCCAAACTGCTATACACTAAATTAACTACACGTCACATGAAGTTTCTAAAAGAAAAAAAAAAAAAACAACAAAAAACCCAAACAAGCAAAAAACAACAACAACAAAACCCAAACACAAGCAACCAAACAACCCTAGCCTTGAAGCCAGTATCCTTTGAAGACAGCTCATTTGGAATAAATTTTCTAAGTACTGAGAGCTCTGAGCATGCTGTTTGGGATTCAACCAGAAGCGTCAGGAAAAAGTAATCAGCCAGCTATACTTTGATGATGTAAAGCTGATTAAAACATTTTTTAATACCTCTATTGACTCAGCTTAAAAAAAAAAGAAAGTTTTATATTTCATGAAAAAAGACATATGGAATTACTATGCAATTGTAACATTTTTATCACTGTTTAAAACATTACTTTGGCACCTGCTTATCAATATAGACTTGTTTTATGGTGGATTACTAGAATGTTTTGGAAGGCTCCCAATTCAGCTTAAAAGAGGGGTAAGGAAAAAACAAACAAGCTTTATGTAATGCACTTAAAAGACACTGGGCCTAGACAAGTATTTTGGCTTCTTGCCTTCATATTGAAGTCCTGCCCTGAGGAAATGAGGATATTAATTGAAGAAGTGCTGAAAAGTAAAATATCCCAGGGAGGCAAACACCTTAAGAAACATTACAAAGGAACACTAAAAACAATCAGGTTTTCTCTGACAAAAAAAAAAAAAAAAAAAAAGAAAACTTGGGAAAAAACGTCAATTTTCTTACATTTTGAGCATTTTCTCTTAAAAATGCAGTTTGGAGATTACTTGTAAAGAAATGATTGTTTTCAAAAGAAGAAAGTTCGCTACCTGACTACTACTGTCACCAGCTCAGGGGAAAAGAAAAAAAAAAAATAACTACACCAACACTAATACCACACACCCAGTGAAGTCAGAACCTAGAGACCATCTTGCAAAAAAAGCCAGGCTGAAACTAGGATAAGAAGATTGCATCCTCCAGCTTGAGAGCAGAGAGGCACATGCAATTCTTCCCAAAAAAGGGGAGAAGCTCAAGATAAGATACTCAGAGTCAGGCAGAAAATTCACTCTCATTGCAACAACTGTGATTTCTACTTTTCAATCTAGGAGGCAGGAAAATGCTGAAAAGATTAGAAATTAGAAGTGCTTTAGAAATCTAATTTCAATAATACAACAAATACCTTTGGGGTTTTTTTTACTGTCAAATGTGAACCTCATTAGCTAGATTACACTGCAATAAGAAGCGAGATCATAGCTCAAACTGTGCAACAATTCTAGATTTGAGTAGACTGGACTTTTTCTCCTTCATTCTCCCTCCCCCTCCAAAAGAAATAATTACAAATTCAGAGTATTCAGAGCAATCACATGTGATGTGGTATCAACCCCTAAAATTGAAAAATGAAGGACTTAACTTTCCACTGCTGTCAAGTATACCTGGCTTCTTTTGCAAAATTACATTATTTTGGTTATATTGTAAAAGTCAGTTATGACAAGCTGAAGTTCTAATAGCAAACTTCAAAAAGTTTTTAAACTGGTTAGAAAACTAATATTCTTTTTCAATTTGCTTCTAAAAAAAGCATTATCTTAGATCACTTCACCACAAAAACCCCTCTGCTCCTTAAAAGGAAACAATAATTTTAACCTAATCTAAGATTTACTACTCAGCAAAGTCATATTTTCTTCTAAAACAATACAATTTAAAATGTATCCAAGTTGTAAATGCAGGCTAGAAAACAAAATTTAAGAAATGCATTCCAGAATGCCAACAACAGAGAAAAATAAATACACAAACAAAACCCACAATATATATGAACAATATATGGACAAAAGCTTGTGCTTGTTGCTGTGGTTTCTATCCTGACTACAGCATCTTTTAGCTACAGTTTCAGAGAACACCAAAGTGATTTCATAAAAATATCCCGCTGCTGCCTGCCATCATCTGTGAGTGAGATATATAGATCAAGGCTTTACGCTCAGTCAGATCTGCCTAGGAGTTCACTTCCCCAAAGAGAAAGCTTTCTATTGAGCTGTGTTCTCTGCCTGAAAACATGCTAAGACAAAAGTGGAAGAAAGTATTTTCTCTGCTGTTTAGTACTTTGATTAAAAGAGAAGCAACACTGATGTTATACATGGTGGGGACAATGTCTGATCATGATCTATACACATGCTGACAGCTTCATTACTTAGAAAATGCACAGTCCTAGCAATCATTCGCTCATTATATGCTAAGAATCCAGTATTACTGACTTCAGTATCCTTAACCCAGATAGTTCAGACTCTGCAACCACCGTTTGGTTTCAACTCTTCCCTGCAGTTTGTGGACAATCTAAAGACACAGCTACTTTGAAGTCTATACATAAGTAAATCCCTTTCTTGTTCCAACAAGCCATATTCAAGCCTATACTGAAGGCTGGATGGGAAGGAGAACAAGAAAAAAAAAATAACAAAAAAAATTTGCCCATTACAGTACTGGCAGAATTTGAACAGTAATGGTCATCAATTTGATTCATCAGGTTAGTTAAAGTTACCCTTTGACTGGAAGTCACTTGTATCTGCTGATAAGCTACTGTATAGGGAATGCATCTACTGAAGCACATCTATGTCCTGGATGTTGATATTCTCTTTAATGTTTTATTTGCCATTAGTAAAAGAAGAAATGTGCAGAAGAAAGCCACACACTTCTTTCCCCCACATATGTACAATGGTTTCATATGTACATATGTACAATGAAAACTGCAATATGTAGCAGTTTTCAACCTTCAGGAATGGCTCCTTTGGTAAAAAGGAGTAGGAGAAATTCAGTCCTCAAAGCAGAGGAGACAGCAAGAGCTGTACTGCTGCTTACAGATAATCTTATGACAAAAAGCATCTTTTCCTTCCCTCTTTTGATTGCCTCTTGTGGAGTAAAATCAGGGTACATACAAACACAGCACAACACAACTTAAAAGTGTTACAAGGCTGGCAGCAAGCAGGGGTCTGGGGAGAAAAGACAACAAGCAGGCTCTTGACAACGAAGATGCCATGATCCAAAACGGTCCCTGTACTGCCACTCAATCCCCTCCCAGCTTTTTTTGTCCTCTGCAGCTGCAGGTAAAAACAATCCCCACCACACATACACACACACACACACAATTAACATCACTTTTCTGAAATAGTCGTAGCTACATGAATGGTTTATTTCCATTGTATCATAGCTTTATCTTCATGCTTTATATTATTTGTTCTTATATTTTATATTCCAGGTCATCTATTCCCAGTATATCCTTATTTCAGTCCCAACAGACATGACCAAAACCTCCAAACTCCGACCCAAATAAAATAAATATGCTTTGTGTCTGTATCTTCAACAATTGCAGCATAAAACAAAATGAAAAACATAATAGTTGTACAGCTCTCTCACAAACAATCCCCTTTAAAACACAAAACAAGACTATATAAATATATACACTTTAAATTGAGTCCACATGACTCAAATCTTCCTCAGGCTTAACGAGCAAAATTAGATTTGTTGTTAAGTTTTAGTAGCAAGTTATCTACACTAAAGCATCTTTAATGAGGGCTGAGAAAAGACTGAGAGGCCCACACAGGAGTTCCCATAACCTGCATACTACTCACTGTTGTTTCTTAGAAGCAGGAGGAGCCCCTCACATTTTTCCCCTTCTACCCAGCTACAAAAGGAACAACCCTCTTGCTCAACTCTTTAGTCTGCCCAAGTAGGCCAGGATACTACAAAAGGCAGCAGACTGGTGGCAGGACTGGAATATGAGAACTGCAGTAAAGACAAGACCTAAATATGATGTTTAGGGTAAAAATAGAATTCTGACAATTAGAAAAAAAAATATTTCTTGCTGTCCAAGGGCAGACAACCTTTCCAGGAAGGAAACTAGTAAGAAAATGACAGCAAAATTTGAACATGGCTCAACCCAGACAAACTACTAAAAAAAAAAAAAAAATAATCCTAGAGTTCACATCATAAGCTTAATTTATCAACAGCAACTGCACTGCTTAAGTATAGACAGCATCAATCTCTTTGTGTGCAGCAATACCTGTTGAATATGTGTTTTGTACAGTTTTAATAAGTAGAGCTGTACAGCTTCTGCATGAAACTTTAAGGCAATTTTACATCATGAACATATGATTTTAATTCCAAATAAAGAGCTCAAGCCTATTTAAACTATGAGGGAAGCTCAGTGCCTGCACAATTATCTGTTCTTCCCTGTCTGCCACACTTAATGCATAGATTGGAAAAACAATCAGTTATACAAAAGGGCTTTTTTTTTTTTTTTTTTTTTTTAAATCAGGAACTCCTAAAGTGTTATGCTTGTACAGAACTAGCGACAGACATACGGCAACTACAGAACTCCAACTTCGGGCAGCAAAAAAAGTATAAAGCAACATGTTATTAAATAATTCAAAATCATCTTAATATGCAACTTCCAAAAATTACAAAAGCATTTTTACTTACAATACATTTAAACATGTGCAATTTACCTGTAATGCCTGGACTAGAAGGGTTAGATAAGGGTTTGGTGCCTTCTGATGACTGTTCTACACTTTTGGAAAGGGATCCATCTACAAGTATATCAGCTTCATCTATGTCATCACACGTCCCTCCAATCTGAAGGAAATGAAGTTCTCCACCTAAAATCACCACAGACAACAAAAGAAGCAAGTTTAGACAGGCGTACAGATAAATTCAACTCACAAGACCGGCTTGCAGTTACGGTGCTACACAATTATGACAATAATTACGCAGGACCTGAAACCAGTAAGATTATACAGGAATACTCCTTTTGCTTCACTACAAAAATTTCCAGGGTAAATGCAAAACAGAACTACAAAAATACTGACTCTAGTTATGAATTGCATAAAAGCAAAACAAGTATTAGGAAAGAGGGGGTTTAAAACGTAATTAAGGAAACCCCAATAGAAACCCTAAATCATAACCATTATGGCACTTTCCATAATCCAAATAATATTTTAAACAGAAAATAGTCCACCATATCAACTGAAGGCCTACGCTACCTCATTTGTACAGGTTGCATACATTTGCTTTTAAAGTTTAACATCTGAGAATTGAAAAATCACTTCCCCACTGAACTCTCCTAACTATTATTATTCTATTATTTTGTCAGACCTGGAATAACAACACTGATCAGGTCAACAGTCAAAACAGAAAATCCAAAATTTTCAAGGGACACGACGTTTTGACAGAAGCTTGAAATCATTCAAAGAGCTTGCCCATTATTCACCACCACAGATATACATAGATGAATTCTGTCATTCACAGAGAAGTCACCGAGGAGGGCTGCTCTGTCTTACAGAAGGCTGGTGGAAGGGTAAGGCCTGTTAGCAGTTTCAGAAGTTACAAAAATCCTAATTAGCAGGTTTTAAATAGAGAGGAAAATCCTAGGCCTTTCATAGATTTTCTGAAAATTGCTTACAGGCTGTCCTTCAGCACCTGACTAATGTTATGACAAACCCTGTTATGCAAATTATCCAGAAAATCCGAAACAAACAAACTTGAGATAATATACGTAATAAAAACCCAAGATAAAAGCATAATCAGCAGGTACAGGTTCCACACTGTGAGGGGTGAGGGGAGCGAAGCAGAGAGCAACAGAGAGGCACAGCAAGGCAGAAGAGTGAGCGTGTGAGGGGGCACAGAGAGAAGACGCGTGAGAGGCACGGAGAGAGCTGGTACGGGTTTTTTCTGGATCTCAGTAAGAAAGGCCCGATAACAAATGGCTTAATAAAACAGCTGTTTTAACAAGACAAAATAAAAAGAGCAAAATAATAGCTCAAATGACCAAAAAGGAAGAACCTCTGCATGGACAGGATCTGTGCAGTGTGCTGTGGGAAAATCCACCTGGGGTCTGGGTGCTGCTGCATGAAAGCAGGGCTCCCAGCATCTGAAGGGACGTGAGATATTCTCACTATATATATTTCTCTTTCTATTCTATCTTATTATAACAGCTATTTCATTAAGCCATTAAGCCATTTGTCGGTGGGGCCTTCCTCATTGAGATCCAGTAAGAAGCCTGTACTGCCCCTCTCTCAGCCCCAATCCAGCCACCCCATCCCAAGTAGATCCCAAGGGTAGAGGGAAAAAAAAGTAGTTCTGGCAAATAACACTTATAATGAGTTTCCTTGAAATTCAAGAGCTCACAAATGAGCAATTTTCCTCAAATGAAGAAAATTAGGGGCACATTAGAAAACACAGACCTTGACAGCTTCATTTGGTGATAAGCCAAACCTCAGTTTGTTTCCCGTTCTGTTTACAGCTCAAAGATCAATGATCAGAATGATCTCAATGATCAAAACCAGATAATCTCCTGCCCTGGAAATAAAGTATACTTTCATGTAATGGAAGTTCAACATACTGACTTCCACCATCTGCCATTTTTACAGCTCACAGCAGGAGAAACATTGAATAACTTCAGAAAGTTGTGAGTTTTTCTAAGGGGAAGTTATGCCGAGGTCTCACTTACTCTCTAGATGGTTGGGTTGGGTTTTGTTTTAAAGAAACAAAACCTTGGTTCTCAAACCAAGTTTCTGTCACTAATTAACAGCAGCAAAAAACATCCTTACCATTTTTATTCATACTACAAGAGGAAGAGAGTCACAGTTCCTTCATTCCTAAAAGACTCCAGCACTTTTCCAAGAAAAATTCTGTGCTAAACTTGAGATATCTCACTTCCTCATATTTGTTTTTAAAAAGCTTCTGTAAAGAAGTATCATGAACTTCAGTTATATGGTATTAGCCCATAAAATTATTAGTGCTTATGCACATTTTCCAAACCTCTGCACGTGGCTTTGTTTCTGTATCACAAAGGAGGCATTTGCTTTCACAGAACATCCTAAGATGACCTTCTGATGAAGCATGCTTATTTGTTTCAAAGATACCATGGTTTCTATAGTAAAGTGCCAGGAAAAAAGATCTGTGCAAAAGTCAATGCTGCCTTTTTTTTTTTTTTTTGGCATTACTACTGGCATATGGTATGCACTACTAGGCTGAAACAGTGACTCATCTGGTGTTTTCTAATTCTAGCCAGGTAGCAAACATTGTAAGCAGCAGTTTTTCTGAAGACTTCTCTGCTTGCATCACTTTGACAGAGGCGACAAATGCTTCTGTTGCACTACCAAGAACATATGAAAGCTGACACTGACTTACTCAGTGATCACAGAGAAGAATAATTGGAAACCAGTATTATTATACTTCCTGAAAATAACAGGTAACACATTCAAAACGTTGCTAATTCAATTCTAATTGTAATTAAAATCTGTAATTTGCTTGGACTCAAGAACCTGGTGGGTTACACAAGCAGACCATAAGAATCATAAATCCACCCAAATAAATCCCAAGCTTCTTTCTAGCAAAACAGTTATCGGTCCCAGGAACGCAACATTGGCACAAGTTAGAGAACACGTCAGAGACTAGGCCACTGTAGTCAAAGCCAATCCGATGAAATGTTTGGTATCCTGAACATATTCTGCACTCTGGCAGGAGTCTGGAAGAGCGACACAATTGTCAATAGCAAATCACAACACAAGGATATAGTTGAATAATACCTGAATATTTAAAGGAATTAAAAAAAACAAAGCCATACCATAGGAAACTATCCACTAAACAACTTATAGCCCTCCTCATCTCACCACTGGGCTGTAGAGAAAGGGTTAGTTCTAAACATACTAGTTCAGAACACTTGCAAAATGTTCTCTAGAAAGCTTTCCCAAAACCTCACTCCAACAGAATTTACACTGTTCTTAGAGATTTCAGCTGTAAAACTCCTGGCTTATGAAAAAATAGAATGAATTGAAGAGGGACAAGTTAAAGTTACTATGCCTAGCAAGAAATAATTAAATGCACTATTACAGGATGAAGCAAAATCAGCTAGCCAGCAGTTCTGTAAAAGAGGCTCTTGTGAGTCAGAAGATACACCTGATTCAATTTCCTGCTCAAAAGTGCAAACATCCCACTATGTATACACACACATGGTATGTACAGACTGCGGAACGGCTAAGGAATTCTTCTGTTCCATTCAAAGGCATCTGTAAGATTACTGTGCCTGGTTTTGGGTATCTCATCAAGTAACATGTGGACTGACTTGAGCAGGTCTTTTGGGAGGGGAGATTAAGGCGTTTTTTTCTTTCAGTTTCCCCTGAGGAAAGTTTAAAAGGATTGGAGATATTCAGCTTAAGAAAATAAATGATTGGAGGAGGACAGTACCTAAAAAAACTCTGTCTTCCCCTCCTTTTTTGAAGCAATCCCTTTGCCATGTTCATAGAATCATAGAATGGTTTGGGTTGGAAGGGACCTTAAAGATCATCTAGTTCCAACTCCCCTGCCATGGGCAGGGACACTTTCCACTAGACCAGGTTGCTAAAAGCCCCATCCACCCTGGCCCTGAACACTGCCAGGGAAGGGGCATCCACAACTTCTCTGGGCAACCTGTTCCAGTGTCTAACCATACTCGTAGTCAATAATTTCTTCCTAGGATCTAATCGAAATCTCCCCTCTTTCAGTTTAAAACCATTCCCCCTCATCCTATCACTACATGCCTTTGTAAAAAGTCCCTCTCCAGCTTTCCTGCAGGCCCCCTTCAGGCACTGGAAGGCTGCTAGAAGGTCTCCCCGGAGCCTTCTCTTCTCCAGGCTGAAGAGCCCCAACTCTCTCAGTCTGTCTTCATAGGAGAGGTGCTCCAGCCCTCTGATCATCTTCGCGGCCCTCCTCTGGACTCGCTCCAACAGCTCCATGTCCTTCTTATGTTGGGGGTCCCAGAGCTGAACACAGTGCTCCAGGTGGGGTCTCACGAGAGCAGAGTAGAGGGGCAGAATCACCTCCCTCGACCTGCTGGCCACGCTGCTTTTGATGCAGCCCAGGATACGGTTGGCCTTCTGGGCTGCAAGCACATATGGCCAGCTCATGTTGAGCTTCTCATCAACCATCATCCCCAATTTCTTCTCCTTAGGGCTGCTCTCAATCCATTCTCCACCAAGCCTGTATTTGTGCTTGGGATTGCACTGACCCACATGCAGGACCTTGCACTTGGCTTTGTTGAACTCCATGCGGTTTGCATGGGCCCACTTCTCAAGCCTGTCAAGGTCCCTCTGGATGGCATCCCTTCCCTTCAGCGTGCTGACCACACCACACAGCTTGGTGTCGTCAGCAAATTTGCTGAGGGTGCACTCAATCCCACTGTCCATGTCGCTGACAAAGATGTTAAACATAAAGGATAGTACAAGTGATGACTCCAATCAGCAAATATGATACAGGCTAAACACTAGGAAAAAAAAATCATCATCAAGGACAGCATGCAGTAGAAGGAATTTCATGAGTACGCTGTTAAATCTCCATGTTGAAGATCTTCAAAAACAGGCTGATCAGTACTCTACTTCTGAATGGGTAAGTGTAATTGATCTCGACTTGAAGATGATCTCTTAGCATCACTTCCAACACTAATTTTGATGTGGAAACAACTCGACATCTCCCCAATTCCATCAGACCCATCACCTATGAAGGCAGAAAATTGAAAACACTAAACTGATTCCTGAACTTCAAGTACACCAGTATGCAAAGGCTGACAAAGTCTAATGACATGTAGGAGACAAATAAGATATCCAAACAAAACCAGAAAAAAGCTACAGAGAGTAATTAATACACTATATACAACTCAAGAGCAAGAAACCTATTATAATTGAAAGGCACAAGATTTGGGGGAATCAATTCTCAAATGTATGAAAATGACAGCCAGTTCTGCCGGGCTTGCAACAAGAAATATTAGCATAGACAACTCACTTTCAACATACCAAACCCCAGTCTGAAAAATCACTACTTTCTCTGAGAAAGGGGAGTGACCAGAAAAACTCTTGCTATAATGTAACACTGCAAGCAAGAATTTAGAATTATGTACATAGAAAAGTACATTTAAAAAAAAGTAATCACAAAGCAGACATCTAAAAAACAAGTGCTTATAAATGAAAGTGTAAAACAATCAGTAAGATACAAATGTACATGATGGGTTACACTCAGTGTTCGTGGTCTTCTTTTACAGCTTCCAACTCTGACGAATTCAGAAATAGACAATATCCAAAAGAACTGATGCAATGTGATCTAGGAATTGCTATGTGTGAGAAGCTCGTTATGGAACTTCAACTGGAGCTGGGTCTTTTTGTCTGTAGGCTCTGAAGCAATGTAGGCAGAAAAGAGAACTGCTATAACGAAAAAGCACTAGAGTTCTTCTCTCTTATGATTAAAACAAGTAGAAAAACTTTTTTTCTCTTTGTTTTTCCCCAAACTACTTCCAAATAATAATTACACTGAAAAAATAACTAAATGAATTCGGGGAACTACTGAAGAACCACTTCGTAAAAATCATACTGACTTTCTGTTGAGAGATTTTTTGCTAGATGTAATGCAAAGACAAATACTAGCATTTTCAGTAGGACTCAACAGGGAAATGATTTACTGTAAAACCTTCACTCAACACAGACATTCAAAAACTAGATTTGTGAAATAATTAGGTTGCAAATTTCAGGTGAGCACAATCCAGTAATACTTCACTCACTCGAAGGAACTCAAGCACTCAAACAGATCACACAGATTTTAACACCTACTCAATCAGACAGTCTCAGTGGAAAGTACCTGCTTCACCACAACACCCTGAACATTTCCACTTCTTGTAGCATTTGTTTGAAATGCCACCTCACTCTCCAACTTGATAATATTTCTTCAGAGAGCTTCAGACACTGAAGTTCATAACTTGACAAGGGAGAACAGTAGCAGTGAAAGACAGAAAATTGACAATTCTTAATGATCTTATTAAAAATACTCCCAGAAACACAAGTATGCACAATTTTCAAAACTGCCAAAATAAAATACAAGCAGAGATTTGCACCTTTATGTTAGATAAAAAAGGAACATTTCAGATACGTCAATTTTTCCACCTCATTACATATTCTAAAGCAAAGTTCAACAAAATTGCCAGAATTGCAAACACCGAGCTAAACAGCTAAACTAAGTAAACATGCCAAAACAAACCCAACAAAAGAAAAAAGTAGAATGTATACTGTGTACCGTTTTCTTAAGTAATTTTTGGTTGAACTGTAATTAAAAAAAAAGAAATGTAATTAGATGAACACTGAGATATAAAGAACACAGTGACAACTGTAAGTCTGGAAATTTATGCATCCAAAACAAACTAAATCTGATCCTCTTAAACACCAGATAAGAGGCTTCAAATATCACCAAAAGGCCACCCTACAGCTGTAACCCTATTCAAAACCAATACCTGTCAGCCTACTGCATAGTTTTATAACAAAAATCTACTTATTTTGGAAGCTACAAAAGCAAAATTTAAGCTGTTTTATATTAATGACACAAGACAAAATGTTTAAAACCCCTGTATGATAAAACACAAAGCACTTCTAAGAGGTATATTAACTGTAGTCTATCTTGGCCAAGGGGAAAAGAAAGCAAAGTACAAAGAGATTAAAGTCCACTATGTTTGCTTAACAGAACTGGAACCAAGAATATACCTGCACACTTCCCCCCAGAGGTCAGCTCCAGGTAATCTTTGCAGAAACAGAGAAGCACGTGAAGCTGACACCAAGAGGTAATGTTTTGAAGTGGTATAAGAATAATTATTCCCAACTCACAAAGATGGATGCAGGTCTAAAACATCTTTACATAAAACCACTCAAAACCTGAAACACCCTTTCACGCAGAGGTTTCTTTTCAGTTACATCTTAAACGCAGTCATGGGAAAACTTAGTATTTTCATTGGTAGATCATATATGTCAACAAGCAGAAGCAGCAGAAAAAGGCTGTTCTGCATCCAAAACTTTCAGACATTCAAGTACCTCTTAGCCTACTCCTACCATCGAAGCACGTAAACATGAAAGAATATACTGCTCACCTTATAGTCTTGAATAGTTTTCCAACAATATCTAAGCATTTCCAGTTCATGTAGGCTCCAAATTTTCTACTTAACATTTTCACTTATGTCTCTGCACTAGAAGCTACTTGCTAGAAGGATTAACGTTGAATACATTAGTGAATATAGCTATTCTACTTTCAACACATATCTTCCTAATGCTGTCAGACTGCAGGCACCATCTTATATGTGGTAGTAAATATAGAGAAGCAAAGACTTTAAACTGATTTTGGAAGAAGCCTAAGAAAACTGCATTTAAGGAAAAAACATAATAATAATAATAATAATAATAATTTTAAAAAATATCTCTTCAGCTGCCTGGCAGATAAGCAAGAAATCTCACCCACTTACAGCAGAAAGATTGAACAATGGTTACAATTCAACACAACAAAAATTACGCAAAATCTATTCCTTACATCAAGTTATTCAAATGTACAGTAAGATACAGAATTAAAAAGTTATATTAACAGTTGAGCTTTTTTATTTGCTTGTTCTTTTAGTATTCCTGGATTTTATGCAGCACAGTTATTTATAAACATTTAAGACCAAGTCATTCTTTACAAAGCTTCATATTTTGGCATAAACCTTAGGACTGTGAGACATATCTAGCATCAGACACTGAAATCCAGACTTCTAATGGACATTGGTCCCTAAATATTTATGATGGCTTTGGACTTAATTTCTCAAAAGTGAGAAAAATTATACCAGAAGAAGTGACCAAAATGTTGAAAAAGAAATAGAAATTGAAAGCTTCTAAAGACATTCAAATAACAAAAATTATGAATTCTGAAGTTCATTCTAATTTGGTTGCAGAGCATAAAATCAAGTTCCAAATAGAGATGCAGTGGGTGTAAATGAAAGATAAGAATAATCCATGGATAAAAAAAATGAATAGCTATCAAAGTACTATATTCAAAAGAGGAAACTTGAGGACAGGGGGATACCTGTGGCGTACATGACTAGAGAAGAAAGAAACCAGTCATCTTAAAGACAGCAAGAACAAGAGAAGTCACAGGAAAGCTATTTATAAATTACTCGATGGATATCATAACACTCTCAGAGAGAAAAAAATACAGAGATATTTACTGAAAAAGCAGAATGATATGTTTGTCTATTATGAGGTAGATGAAGTATTTTCCAGTCAGTAACAGAGGTGATGGTTATCTAGGCAGAAGAGACAAATACTCCTACGCACACAGAATAAATGCTCCCAGCTCAACAGACCTGCATATCTTACACCCAAGGTCCCAAAACAGGTTTAGATAATACCAAATGCTACAAGAATATAATTACCATACACGCTAACATGGGATGGGAAAGTACCGTGCACAGTAACAATAAGCCATTAACTTCTATCATTAATCTTAAAACATAAGAAAGACAGAACAGATTTGATGCAAGAAAGAAATGAATAGTAGTACAATTATGTAGAAAAAAAAAACTTTAGTAAGGTTTGGGTTTTTTTAAATGAGATTGCAGTTTGATCAGCAAAGTATAGGTAAAAACATTATGACGTGGATATGATATACTAACAGTTTTCAAAGACAATTAACCTTTCAGAGTTCCATTTTAACTAGGAAAAAGTGTGCATTATTAAATAAAGCTAAAACAGTTTGATAGACATTTCTTCAAAAGCAGTTACCAAAAGACAACAATTCAGTAAATATGAATGCTTCCCTTGGGAATCTGCAAGGATCAATACTAGTTGCTAACACGCAATGTTTTCATCCATACTAAAAAAGCAAATCTAAAATCTCCACTGCTAAACTCCTGGTAGGTAAGTGATAAACACAGGGACCTTAACAGACATGAGATTTTTTACAATAAGCTTGACTTTATCTGTTGGAAATAACAGGTAAATCTGATTTGAGTTTAACAACTGCTCATAGGAGGACTGCGTAATCAACATGACACGATCACGAAAGGAGGAAATGTGTCAATTTAAATTCTTCTAGTAAGAGATAAAGTTCAACATGATGTTGGTGGGAGTTCATCTGAAATGTGTGAACCATCCCATCAACTTAGCCTCCCTGAGAGGCTAAGCATTTCCACCAGAGCTGCATTCAAGTGCAGGAGAACTAGATAAGACATCAGTGCATGGAGGAACTCAGCTGGATGACAGTCAGAGCTGTTTCCACTGCCCCAGTGTGACACAAAGAAGCGGGGAGGTATGTGGTGGTTTAGGGACTTCTACAAAGTAGCAGTTGCCTGGACTTGAGTTACACTCCCCTCCTACCTGCCCCCTTCCCCCAAAATGGCTTGTGTTCATTTTGAAAAAGATTTAACAATCCTGCATGGATAGTCTGGCTCTCATGCTCAAGAAAGTGTAATCCCAATTGCAAAAGGCTGAAGCAGAACCAGTAACCCTATCTGAAAGAACATACAACTGATCATTGGAATAAAGTATAAAAGCATTATCTTCTCTACCCTCTTGAATATTGCCAATTGCAGACAGGAGGTATTTTTCTGAAACGTGGCTCTCTAGCACAGAAATAATTACACACAAGAACTACTTTTATTTGTTTTGGATTTAAGAAAATCTGTGCCACTACAAGAACAAATTTACCAGTACACTGGACATACCCAAGAGTTATTCCTATTTGAGAGATTAAAATCTACATTTAAAATGAGGAATTAACTAGAGTCCATGCTGCCTACAACAGAAGTAAACTGTACATAAATTCAGTGGAATTTGCCTATTCCTATTTTGAAACGTACGTTCTAACATTCTATAATACAATCCAAATACAGTCAAATCAAGCATAAAAAAAATTTTTTTAAAGGGAAGTCTTACCTTTGGTGCATGCACATAATCTGTCTGTGCCCGAACAGTATATCACAGAGACAAATATATCTGGTTCCTCAGTGCCCTCTTTTTTAGGCGGCTCCACTTTGGCCAGAATTTCAAAGTTCGAAAGGTCTAGTATTTTTACGTATCCTCCCTGAGTAGTTATTACCAGGTGCCCAAGAGTAGAGATCTCAGATCTTCTCTCTCTCCCACTGCCATTTTTAGAAGTTAATTGTATTTCCTCTACAGGCTCCTCACAGTCATCCTCTCGATTATCCAGTATATCTGGTGGGAGCAAAATCATTGAGGTAATTGTGTCTTGGGGGTCTTTGATATGCTGGATTTTTACCGGTTCCTCCTCTAGAGTAACTATTCTAGTGGTATAATTCATCTTATAAAGTACTAGGTATCCACCACTAACACTTCTCTGTTCAGGTTGAATTATTAAAGGAGTTGGTACATCTGCTGGTGACTCATGTTGGATTACATCAATACTCGTGCCATTCACTACAGCAAGACTTGATTCTAGTTCCCCCTTCCTTCTATTACATAGTGCCGAGTTTAATTTATTTAAATTATTCAAGGCCTCTACTTGATTTATTGCACTCAGAGATTCGATAGGACAAGTCCGCAGTCCTACTAACAAATGAACTCCATCTGCACAAGGAGTGATTGAATCTACACACAGGTTCTCCTCCTCTGCAAACTTTGGCAGACGCAGGCACTGAACCAAAGTCCCAGGCTTGGGAACCATAGAGCTCCACTTGTCTGAGTCCGGAGAAGTTAGGTTGGCTGCAGCATCTGCAAACTGCTGGATGTAAGTCACAGGGGGATCCTGTAACAGCAACTGTTCCTGACTGTCCAGCTCCATTTCAATGATCTGTGGAACTGTGAAGCCATCATCATGTATACTTTTACTCATAATATTGTTCATCTGCGAAAAGAGTTTTCCTGCTTTTTCATCAGACTCCTTAATGCTGTATAGCAGCAATACAGGTAAAGTCCTCCTTACCAGAGGGGAATTCAGTTCTGAATTAGTGCAGGATTCATTGTCAGTTGATCCCTGTTCCGAGACACTCTCACCTCGAGTCCTACTCAAGCCATCCAGTGACCTCTGAGAGTTACTGCTAACAGGAGAGGTAGCAGGTGATTTGTATGTTAATAGACCTCCAGCTAATAAACAAGGAAAGGGAATGTTGTGTTGTTCTAGATGTTTTTCCTTCATCTTCTCAGTCTTACAGTTGGCCAAACAAGGATTTGCCCCAAGTTCTTCTAGATCCTTAACCGTGTCTTCCAGAACATTTGCAACAATTTCCCACTGAAGTTTTTCAGGTTGCTGAAGAATGCTGAGAGCTGTTATATCAAGGCTGACTTCCATGGTTTCTTTTTGTGATGTATGCCCTTCAAAACAAAAATGTTTAACATAATATATGTACAAAAAAAAAGGAATTATATTGCATATATCATGGACTTATCCTCATAATTAAGCAAAAAGTTGCTGTTCTACAGTTTCAATAGGTTAAAACATTCCATATGTTCAAGATTTGATAGTCAAGAAACAATACAAGAGGCCCAGGAACATTCTTTCCACATAGACTAATGGTTCTAATTTTATCAACAAGAGTGAAAGTAAAGAGAACAGGACATTAACCTTTGTAACAAGTCTCCCAGTAAACCGCACTATCTTTCTACCAATTATTCTACTTAGGCTAGACCACCATACTGAAATCCAACTAATCTAATCAACTCAGTTAATGTTCTGCCATATATTATTCCCCTTTCTTCCTAGATAATCCAGTACCATCAAAAATCTGCAATTCTTCAATCTTAGTTGAAAAACATGTCATTTTACTCTAAAACTTGATACTTCCCACCATGTAACAGACCACCTAATAGAAAGAACTCCAGGCTATCATAAACCAAAACTCAGTAAAAACTTAAAAGAGATACCTTTATCAAATGAAACAGTACTGCAAGAACAACAATGAATCAGAAGAGTTCAACTAAGTAATATAGAGATTTAAAAGATTATGAAGGACACCGTACAAACCCAGATCAAGAGGTGAATTAAGCATAAATGACAAGAGCACCATCTTTGCTAATACATTTGTTGAAAAAAAAAAATCCTTTTTTACATCTCAGTTCTATTTCCTTGTGTGTATGCACATGTTCTTTTTTTCTCCACTTGCTGATACTTATTCAAAGATGTAAACTGATTTATGGAAAATAAGCACGTAATCCTCCCTCCCATCTAAATTTCCACTTTCAACCTCTAAGAAAATAACACAAGAACACCATGCATAGCTCTGTTCCATTTCCATATGAAATCTTTATTCAGGAAGATAAACACTCTATTGAAGTGTACACCCACAGGCAAACAATCAAGATACAGGAACTTTCTCCGGCAATCCCCTGAAGTTAAAGGGGTTTATACAGTTGTAATTTGTTCCTGTTCTGAGTAAGTTCTTTTAGCTTGGTTTGTGTGTTTTATTGACAGCAAGATAAGCAATGCTTGTTGTCAAATAAGACATTTATTAACCAACAAAGCAGGGTTTTTCTTTTCTCCTGTACATATTCTCTCCACCACACAAACAGTGACTTAAATATTGGCATTGCTTTCAAGGTCAATCTTTTTTCTAATACAGTGAATATAATATCATTTGCTTTTGACAGGGCTTTTTTAAAAGCCAGATAAGAACAATTTCCTTCCTGACCTCTAACTATTACATAGATCAGATATAACCTACCTGTCACAGATTCCGATCTGGAATGCTCTTCACTGTCTGAATCCTCCAGTAGATCATCACTGAAAAAAAAAATGCATGAATGACATCATGTACACTGTAGCTGCATTCTGATTTTTAATTAAATTTTAAAAAATTAGTAAAAAATACAATGTGTATTATAACCTGGCATTTCTTTTAGTCATTGTACATTCATTGATGAGTTGGTCACAGACACTAACAATATAAAGATTTCTTTCCTCCGTCATTGAAGCAGCATACCAGCTTTCCGTTTGCCTCATTTTGCTATTGTATTCCCAACAATTCCAACATAAATGGACTTAAAATGAAAGCCAGTTCTCGGGAGTCTTTCCAAAAAAAAGAAAACCAAATAAACAAAACCTCTAATAACTGATGAAACCTTCTTCGAAGTTCCTCAAAATAGTCTCTGAAAGCTAGAGTTGCCAGACTGGTCTTCAATTCTACCAAGGCGATTTTGTAGCAAGTGCAGAAAGGGTGTATGAACAGTATGTTGCTTTTAAAAATACTAACAGATAAACCATTTTTTCATAAAAGCAGATTCTGTTCAAGAGAAATAGGCCCTTCAGTAGTTCTAAGAATACATGAAGATTTTATGCATCTGGCTTTTTCAATATAAGAAACAATTTCCTATTACAGGCTCTTTGCACACAGGAAGAACAGTAATGCCTTTGCAGTTCCAGGTATAACTACTCACAGTACCAAGTCAGATTCCCAAATTTCAGCAAACTGGATGCTTCCTCCTCATGCCCTATAAACAGATCTTTTTTGGTTCAAACCTGATCAGCCTTCATTTCATGACAAGACAGTGACAATTCAATACTTTAATTCTCATCCAGCTTCCTCTTGAGTGGGAAAGTGATAGTAAATTTCATATAGATTAAGTGAAGTGAAAGATGTTTAGTTCTGAGCAGTACAATTGTACTATCCTTTAACCAGCTCTTAAAATTGGCTTAATTCTTCAACTCTTAAGGAGCTTACAGCCCTAAAGCTACAGTAAAAGCCTAGGCTCCAGCAGCTGTTAGGCCCCATACTCTGATATTGCCCACGTTTCTACTTACCCTCTTCATATTTGCCGCTCAGTACTGCAGGAATCACGCCAAGCTTAAAACCAAAGATTTACTTTCTTGTGCATTTAGCAGTACTGTGATGCTGAAGTTTAAGAAGAAACATTCAGAAAACTAGCAAGACTCCCCAAACACCTTTTGTCCTGAGTTTTCCAACAATTATTCACTCTGTTGTTTGAGTTTTGGTAACATGAGAAAGGAGTTTCCAATAACAGACAAAGCAGCATAAATGAAAGAATACTGCTTTTTCTCACAAAAGACTTTCTAAGCACTGGCATACCCTCTAGCTTATCTAAAAGCTTGCGATAGGACTGTCTAATTGTTTAGAGTCTTTATGCATGTGTTAAAGTACAAAATGAAAGTAATTCCTAGCACACCTACATAATTTATTTTCAGAATGACATAACCAGAAATTACAAAGAAGCAATCAGAGAACAGCGTGTTCCAGAAGTCCATAAGTAGCCTTTACTTTCAAAACTTGAAATGCATAACCTGTAACTAAAATGAAAAACTGTTCCAAAACTTATATTCCTTTCTTTTTTCTCTGCCTCTGGAACACCAGCACAGCACAACAATGAGATTTGGTATCTCTCTGTTAGTGGAGTATAAAAATTGAAACAGCAGGAATAAAATGCAACTGGCTTTAAAGATAGAAATTTACATTATTGGTTTTTAAGTGTTGAATTGTGTACAGATACACAGTAATTAAAAAAAATTATCTCCATGAAAAAAAAAAATCTTACCAATCTTATGTTTCACAAAATGTGACTTAACTAAATGGCATTTATCACTTACACAGCAGCATTTCATATTTCTAATTTTTTAGATTGGCATACCTGTCTCCTTCTAATTTTGGTATATCTGAGCAGCTAGATGAATCTTCTAGCCATGCAAGTGTTGGTCTCCTTGAGTCAACCCCTGAGCTCTGTTCTCCTGATAACATAAGTTGCTGCACAATAGCTGGATCATATGCATTGATCTCAAATTTTAAGTGGACCTGAGAAATAACAACAAAAAACAGAAGAGGTCTTTAATTTAAATCGAGACTAATTAATCAGTAATTAGCTAATAAAACTGGTTGCTTATGTTGTATACCTTCATAAGTTTGGAAACATCCCATATGCAGATCTTTCCTCTTTTTGTTGCAGCAGCTAGAAAATGAGGGCAACTTCCAGATCCAAAGCAGGCTATTCTGTCAGTGCCATCTGTGCAGGGAAATTGTGCTGGACTTGTTGCCAGTGTGACTGAAAGAGGTACGTTCTGAGTGTGCTCACCCTTGACAAATGGGCAGTTTGGGGAATGTCTCTCATGTTCAGACCTTTTCATATTAAAAACAAACATAGCAAACATTGATTTCTTACTGTGAAAAATATACACATCATATACAAACTCAGCCCTTGAAGTGAAGCTGAAACTGAACTGTTTGAACTGTACTGCAGTCAACCATACGAGAGAGTTCCGAAGTTACTAACGCAGCTTTCCCTGCTGTTTCTTAACAGCAGACTGTATTAAAGCCTTTGATCACTTAATGGATATTCCTATTCAAATGGAGGAATCTACACATAGCGCTCTGAATATAATTAGTCCACTTAAAAAAATAATTGTTCTATAGGCAGCAGCCCATTATGTCCTCACGAAAGAAAGCACAGATTAAATTCTACAGAGCGTAGATTAGAATTCCAGTGTTATGAGATATTATTATAAGTAACCTTAACAAGATGAAGCAATGTCCTGTCTTTAGTTCTACATCCACACTTACAAATATCAAAATTGAAAACAGTCCCGAATGACACATTGACCAGAAGCATGAAAAAAATCTTTAAATCTCAATATATACTCAAGGCAGACACATGGCAAAGAGCAATTACATTACTACAAAATGTCTGGAAACCAACAAGGGAAAGGAGGAGACAAGGACTATAAAGATAATATTACAAAGGAAACTTTCCAGCAAGTCAGGAACCTGATGGGTTCAAATAACAATTATAAATTACCATATAATCAAGACAAAAATTACATCAAGAACACTTTTAAATCAATAAGGTCCTCCATTTCTGTCACTATGCTCAATTTTAACCGATTCAGGAAATTAGTAATGGATCTCTCAACTTCACATAGAAGGTAAATATGCACTGCATGGCCATTGCAGTTGAAAAACTTAAAAAAATACATGTTCTAGTCACTATCACACAGAAGATTGAGTTTAGATCACTGCAAAGAAATGTTGGCTGCCATCTTTGCCATGGAACAATTTGAAATGAAATAGTAAATCAGAATTAAGAAATAAAATCAACTACAATTTCTTGGGTTTAGTATATATACAGAAATTTGACATAGTACAGGGAATTATTCTATGATTTGTCCCATGGAATCATTCTCAAAATCCATTGTTGTCATTGATACTCCCTAAACTCACCAGAAATCCCATCAAGATAATGTTGACCTTTGTTCTCCAAAGATTTCTAACCTCTTCAGCACAAAATTAAATCTACCCCAAACATCATTAAACTTACCAAGGTTCATCTGTAGGCTCCCAGCATACCAAACACACACTACAGGTAAAGCACATGGCTCTGTCATCTCCTGATGAAGCAGGCTATAAAAATAAAAGACACTTGAAATTTATATAGCTATGTACTACGAAACACTTTAACTAGGTGATTAAGTCCTTGCCTCCTTCTAGTGGCATAGCAAAGCACCACATCAAATGTATAAAAAGCCACAAATTACATACTATAAACTGGCAGTATTTCACATTAAAAAAAAAAAAAGGATATACCACACTACTACAGAAGAGATTGAGAACCAACACCTGTGCAAGCCGCTGGATAAAAACCACATACACATAGAACAAAACTCAGCATCACTGATAAGACTTTTTTTTCCTTTGGAAAAAGTTCACCAGGTTCAAAAAAATTTAGAACCTCAGCAGAATAACCATACATCTGCATAATTGGAATAGGTTAAACAATATTTCCTATTATGCCTTCAATGTGTTGGAATATAAAGCATTCTACATCATTCCTCTGCAAAGAACAGTTGTTACTAGCTGAAGTGACAGAGGAAAAAGAATGGAAGTTTCCATTCTCTTAAATTTTAGCATTTTCATGACCACATTTCAAGTCACCGAGATATGCTCGGGAATATGCAGATGCAATTCCAACATACGAATTCCCTGCACTTCTCCTCCTGAACAAGCTTGAGAAATCCTCCAAAAACTTTATCCACTTGCACCTATCAGGCTTTCCAGTCAACATAATGAAGCAGACAATATCGATGTCAAATGATACACGCTGCCTAGCCATCGTTACATAAATCCATACCATAAATACTTTTTTTATAGTAAAATAATTTCAAAGTATGAAAAATGGAAATAAGTAAAAGTAGTACAATAAAATGTTGAGGTTGTATTTATTCACTAAGCTTAATAATTTAGTAATGTGATCTAGAACCACAGTTTAAGTCCCACTAGGAAAGTATGGTTAGAGAACTCCAACGCCAATCTTACTACATTTTTGCTTAACCTATAATATAAAAAGTAAGGCTATTTACTCAACAATCTAACAAGGAGAAAGAGAGACTCCATTTAACAACCAACTTCATCCTTATTATTGTTGTTTAACTCAGATCAATTTGATACTTAAAACTGTTTTATATGGTGAAGTTCAGAATAGTATTTTCTGTGATCTGTACAAAAAAAAGAAGCAACTTCAAGGCAAGGAAAAAACCTGAAACTTTAAAAGAGAAGAGCTGAATGATAAACTTTTTCATTATGGTTTTTGCACCATTGAATGAATCCATTAAAAAAAAAAAAAAATACTTTTTCCCCTGCTCCCCAAAACTTCATCTAGGGAACAAATACCAAAACCAACTAAACCTTTTACCTGGTGATAGAATCCAGCTTGAGCCATAGGATCTGGCTGCGCCCACCTATAACCCACATGAGGCCACGAAGTGAATGTCTCCCGTCTGTTAGCTTCACTATACATCAAAGACCTAGAAAGGTAAAAAATTCTACATTACCCTTATGAGATATTTTCAATGCTTTAGTAACCATTCAAAATACCACACATAGTTATGCATCAGATAGCTAAGGCTACTCTGAGTTTAGGGAAGAAGCAGAATCTAGCCCAATGGAATTCCTATAGAGTTGTTTTTTTTCAACAGGACAACTACGGCAAAAATTTGAGTTTATTAGTTGAACAGATATGAATATGCATATTCAAAAATAATGCAAAGTGATATTTAAGGTTTAACTGAATAAATGGTACGAACCCCCTAACACTCATCACTCACTGCATACTATAATAATTAAAGATTATGAACTACTAAGTCACAAAACATGAAGTCCTCTGCAACTCAACATCTACAAAGAAAAGAAGCTCCTCTCTTTTCCGCCTTCACTCAGCGCATGTCCCTCATCTGAAATCGTACGTAACAAACAACTATCAGCTTTTCTTTTTCCTTGACAGAAGTTTGTTCTCCAGTATCATCCCAAGAACTAGTGCTGTTAAATAGAAAAGCGCCTCACTTGTTGTTTCTGCCCCTCAGTTTCAGGAGATTTTTACTGCCTTATAAGAGAAAGGATACATAAAACATTTCCTACCAAGGAAGTAAACTATTCTTGCAACACCCACATAAGGGCTGTCTTAACTTGACATTATATCATCTTAAGAGACAGATCTCAGAGCTCTAATCAAAAACACAATATGGCGAGGTACAGATACAAGTGGAGGCTTGGGGAGGAAAAGTAAGAAATGAAATCAATTTTATTAAATTATTTGAGCTGTAAGAAATTATAATACACTTGCAAAGTAATATTTGTACAGAAACTTTCAAGAAGGAATTCAATTATAGACTTAGAGGATTTATCAGTATTCTAACTAGTCTCGGTTTATGAGGGTTAAAATAATGGGTTACTCGCTTGTGTACACATTATCACTCAGATCAGAAAGAGATGAAGCAACAGTCTGAGGTAAAATTTTCTCTGACCCCAAACACATAGCAGGTGACTAGAGAGTTCAGAAGTAGCATATATATACTCTGCAAAGGTAACAACTTCCTAAACTTCCAAAACACAAAAGATGGGCATAATTGTTCCTTGTATGAAGGAAAAGGAATTGATTTCATGACACAGCATAGTATGTATGCTCTGTGTTTGGTAGACAAATGAGCGCTCTCTTTGCATTCAAAAGAGGCGTACATATGCTCTTAAAGCTATGCAGTTTCTGAATATCTCAACATTGCAGTCTCAGCAAGGTTTCAGCACTACTTTGAGTAAAGCCAGTAACTTACGTAGCTAGTCATACGCACCTGACTGTTCAGATAAAACCCATAATCAAACATGATGAAGAGTAAAGCCTAGGTAAACACATCACATTAATGTGTTACAATACCACCTAGGGAGCTGTATTTAGGGCTGTAATTGTTACCTTTCTGAAAGTATGTGTTGGGATTAAGAGCAAAGCAAATTCAATTTGCCTGGCATTAAAGTCAGAATCCAAACAGTCTTGTGGCACCCATGAAGATTTCTCTAAGTTTAGTAATATGTACAGCATATTGTGCATTAAACAGTTAATTAACGGTATGTGTAAGAGCAAGAAAGTACAGAACAGGACTAATTCCTTTGACAAATACATTAAAGTCATCTAAGAGCTTATTCTGATACAATTAAGGGGTGAAATTCATCACTTATTTTGTCTTAATATACCTGTCCACAGATCGACCAGGTCCCACACCAAGTTCTGGTCGTGCGCTGGGCAAGAGGTAAGATAACCTATCCATCACAGAGGATGCTACAGGTAAGGCAGCAATATTTTGATTTATCTTCTTGAGTTCATTTACAATGGCACTGGCGACAGACTTCAAAACATGATGAGGAAGGTGGAACATAACCGTTGCCCACTAAATTAAGACAAAAAGTGCCTAGTTTATAATTTAAAATTTTAATATCTGAACAATAGGTCACAAAGGTGTCAAAAGCAAAAACAAATGCACATCTTGCGCCCTCTCTTGATTTCGAGAAATAAAAGAACAGACACACAAAAGCAACATGGACATAATGCAAGGAAAGTCAATAACTTCATATTTTAAGCTCAGTTGGGTTTATTAGTTGGGTTTATCAGCAAGAAACTAACCTTATTTGTTCTCTTAACAAGTGAAACTTCACACAGAGGAACTAAGGAACACATAATACATACCATCCTCTTCAGAGTCCACCACACTAAGTCAAGCATTTTCTATGCTTCAATAATGGCAGCCAAACAAATTAGACTTGGGAATCCATGTTAGTCAGTGGGGAGAGAAATTCTTACCTTTGCAACTTTATGATTTGCTGCTGTTTCATGTGAGGTATTTTTTAAACCATCCTTCAGTTGTGTGATGAATAGGTCATATCCCTCCGTGCTAGAAACATCTACTTTTTCTATGCAAGCAGATAACAACTGCTGAGCCTAAAATGCAGATGTGCAAGAAAAGTCAGCATCCACATTTAATAATAACAGACAAGAATTACACCTGTTTCATTACTCTGGGAAATGTAATTTGTCATTCCAGTTCATCATATATTATATCAGCATAATTCCCATAAAAGACACAGAGTTGAGTAAGCAGTTCCAAATTTTACTTTGTAGACCAATCAATGGATAAACTTCGGCAATAGTGACAGTAATTACTACAAGTTCCCTCAGGGGCAATATTACCAAATGTTAAACAAGTCAGTCACATAACAATTAAAACAGAACATATATTAAAGCCAAGCAAAAAGACGACATCTATTGTCCAATGCCTTCCCTTCAGAAGGATTCATTCAGCTTTAGGGATAAAAAGTGAGAGCAAGAACAAAGCCTTGTCATTTTTCTGAGTAGCTTTGCATCTTAAAAGAAAGAAAAACAATGTTGCAACAAAATTAAGAGATAAATTACTTACAATGCTAGTATAATGAAGCTGAAAAATGAGGTAGGAAAAAACAGACTAGTTCAGAATCTAGAAAATCTTAAAACTCAGAAATACTGTATCTAGAGAAGAACACTATAAACATCCATTTATTGACCTTTATTTCTTCCAAATCCCATCTGTTTCTAGCTTGTCCCTCTGTCTGCTAACTTCATGTCAACAGGTAAGATTTAAAGGTGCGCTTTACATGCAAAGCACAGAGTACCCTCTATCTGTGTTAGGTGGGCTAACATCTGAAAATGTTGTATGAAATCTTTCAAGTTACAAACACAGAGAAACAGTTCCCTGAATAGAGGGAAATACGAAACAGCATAGAGGCTGTATCATACTTGTCAATGCTGCCAATTAGAAATGCATAAAGATGCACTGCATTACCAAGAGATCAATCATATAAACAGATTACTTAAATTAAGTGCAAAGATTTGCAGAGTAGAGACTAGCAAAAAATCAGGGCTCTTGCTTGGATAAAGGTTCTTGAACTTCCTATGATGAAAGAGGTGGACTAGTATATTTGTATGATATTTGCTTAATAGCTACCAAAATTTTCTGAGGTCTGGGTACCTCCCTCTTTAAAATTCAAAGAACTGAAGACTGCTCATATTTTTCTGCCCACCTCACTGATTTGGCCATGAACTCCCCAAATCTGTTCCTATTGAATGATAATATTTGCCAGTTTTTTTCTACAGGAAGGATCTTTACAGAGAAGTGCTCTATTTTAACCTTGAAATAAGGGTCTGCAAACTCTTTAGAACAGAAGAATCTTTAGCTAAAACGGACACAGACTTACAGTTTGATTTGAACCATTTGAGACTGCAAACCAGTGACAGCAAAACTTACGAAAGGTACTGCTGACCTCTGTCAGTCACTTCACACTCAGCCACACATACCAAGATTTTGTAGTTACCCACAAAGGGTGTAAAAATGATGCCAATGGCAGCAAGCCTGAGGAACCTGGAAAGTTCTCTTTGGAGACCTCTATGAAGCAACATTTTATTGCTGTTACTCCTACTCAAGACAAGTAGTTAAAAACCCCACCTATAACACACATTCTTGGTTCACAATAAGCACCTGTTATTCAATACTCCAAGAGCACATAAATATTTTAAATTAATTCTCAGGATAAGTTGGTGGTGGTGGTGCATCATTCAATACAAATTTATTTCCCACAGAGATGAGTGGGAAGTGCTCTGTTCTCAGAGTGCTTTAAAGATTCAGAATCTGGATCCAGTAGTCCAGTTCGGGTTTTTTGACTGTAAGCACTACTCTAAACATTACTATCGGCAGATGCTCTATGCTTTTCCCAAAGAATTAATCTCGCTTGTAATTAAAATTGTTGTACAGATTTACATCCCCGGTCTATTACTTCATGACTACTACAAAGGTGAAAGCTACCTTCCTCATCACCAAGTGCCTTAGAATAAAAGCTATCTTGTATTAGGCAACATTTGAAAATAAGAATATACATGCTACCTCACCTAATAACTGCTATGCTAGCTGACGGTAAACCAATGCAACAAAATCCTAAGCAATACATTCCAAGCAAAAACGTATACATTAGATTCCCTTAAAGTGATACTAAATGCTTGGTTATACTGTCTCAAACCAGGACGAATCGTGTTACAGCTGCAATAGTCCAAACATAAAAGGGAAGCCAGGTTTGCAGGTAAAAAAGTCTTTCATTAGGCCAACTGACCTAGCTAGAAAAGTTAGATTCCAGCATTAATTCTTCACATGTAGCAACACCACATTAGCTGATTTTGTCTTTTTTTTTTTTTTTCCCTGAAAGCCTAAAACAGAAAAATTCAAGGATGCCTAGCAGCCCAGACTGATTTCTAGAAGTGCACATAGATTCTGGAAATGAGTCCTTATTTCTGGTCACTAAAAAGTTCTTTCATCTTAAATAACGTGCTCTTGAGGAGGCAAGCTCTTATTTGTTCGAGGTATGGATAACTGCAAAAAGCTACTGCCCTATGACAGCTAACAGCTAAGAAACTTTTTCATTCTTGCTGTTAATATCACACTAGAAACTCAGGGTCAAATGTCTGGTTTCAGTATTTCTGACAGTTATTTACATACTCTTGTTTTTTTTCCCCGCCCTGTCCACATCTTACCTCTGTAACCGGCAATTCAAGCTGAACCACGTCATCTTGTTTTGAAACAGGCGTTTGCAGAGCTGTGTCTAACAGTAAGATGCCATTGAGATCTTTCCTACATCCTACTGCATAATCATCCACAAAGATCACTTTATCCACAGCAGAAATATACTGACATTTCACCCGTCCACCCGGTTTAGCTATAAAGGGAAAGACAAAAGGCAAGATCCAATTAGAAAACAGCTTTTATAAAAGACCTCTAATATCTGTTCCAGAAAGTAACGTAACACTTCAGCAAAATCTTTACTTCTTGAGATGATCAACAACTAGCATTTTAGCTACTACAACTTTCAACAATCTTTTATATTTCCTGCATTAAAAAAAACAAACAATCAAAATCTATACATCCCATCAACAACTACAACCATTTTATTCCTATAATGAAAGTCATCATTCAAGTCCTACTCCTACCAGGAGGCCGAAACTACTGTTTTCAAGCCTAATGTAGATGCCTGATACACTTGATGTTAGCTCACAATCAACAATAAGAATTAAATGGTACAAATCAGCACGAAAATTAAGACAAAATTGCTGAACTACCATTACGGCTGATTAACACCATTTCATCAAGCAAAACAACACTCAAACTTCTGAAAACTAAGTACAGCACACAACATCTGCCAATGCTACACGTGTTCCTTGAGACACTAAGGTGGCTTATTTCTGCTCAGCGCTGCACACGTGATGTCAGTAACAGGTTAGAGAAGTTTGGTGGGGGTGGAGGAAGACTGTCGGCAGATAAACAAGGAAAGGCTGTGGCAATGGATATTATCCCCAGAAATGTTTAATGTAACTTGACATTATTACATGTCTAAGACTGGATGGACTGTAAAACTAAATCCATGTAATATTCTATCTGTGCAGAAGGCAAATTGCCTTAATTCACAGAAAGTTTAAGCTGCTGCTACAGAAGCAGACTATGTACGTTACAAGTATATGGACACCTCATCCGAAGGGCACAGCTGAAATCACTGGATCGTGTACATAATCTCTTCTTGTTGCACAGGAACAGGAATTTCATTAAATTTTGCACTAATCAAGCCCTGTCCCTGTTCTCCTCTTTCCTCAGACACTGGATACTGTTTTTGTTATGAATAATTAAAAATCAGCATTTAGGTAGCTAGCATACAGATAGAACATCTGGACAAAGACAGCTACATAGCTCTGCTATCTTCACTCTTTGATATAGTTAAATGGAAATTAAAACTTCTCCAAATACAGGGCACATCAACCACACTGCATTTGTGGTATCCTCTCTTGAAAACTCGGGTCAAGAATAGTTGTCAGCTGCCATTGTCATCAAAATTTTGGAAACAATGACTCATATATTCTCAAAATACAGGACATGTGCCTTTGCCTGTATGAAGTATTGTAATCATTTTGTAATCATTGCTGTAACAGTCTGAAACACTTCAAGAGCCCTGGAATCACTTGATAGTTGTGAAGTCGTTAATCCTAGCTCAACAAAAAAGGGTCCTCCGAATGGCAAATCACATAGTTTCAAACTGTATTTTTGCAAATACATTGGAGTTCCTCTCACAAGACTTTCTGCAGACAACACAGCTGCAGGCAAGGAAGTAAGTCATTCTACAGAAAAATAACAAGTTTCGACAAAAATTCAAATACAAGTTTTAAGGTCTTTAAAAGTATTAGTTTCAACAACGTACTGGAAACTATTATGTAAATAAACTGAAAGGTAACATGTCCTAAACTAGAAACCTCAGTAGACTCACATGGTGTTTGCAGTCTATTAAGTGTGATTTAAGTGATGGATCACTGCAGGACACTTTCTTTAACCCATCACTTCTCTCCTCCTCCTCCCAGAGAAAATGGGAAAAGCAGCTCACCTTTTCTGGCAGTGCCAACACCACGAATGATCTCTTTTGCACTTCTGTTATTTCCTGTCAAGCACACGAGTATGCTCGTGCCCTGTGAGTAGGAGTTCAGCAGCCTGAAGGAGCCCCAGCCCTTGTGGCTTTCCAGGCTACATCGTTCTTATTTTACCATTTCTGTAATGTAGTTAGTGAAATCTCATGTCTAAACCACCAAATGGCTAACTAATATCCTCTGTGTAATCAGTTCCAATTTTTAGAAGCCAATGAAGATTAGTAATGAGGTAGATAACATGCCTAATCAACATCATCTTTCTGCTCCGTTAAGAAACAAACAAAAAATTGTAATTACAGCACAAGAAATATATTGCCTAACAGTTGTGATTCTCACTGTGCAGGTTAATATTTTGGTTGGTTACATTGACAGAAAGACTGGCTAAACTATCTCTAGAAAGTTATTTACAGTTGCCAGTTGTATTTTATTTGAAGCACATAAAACTAAAACAAGCCCCCTTAGCCTAAGTTGATGGAGCTTCAAGGAAATGACTATCAATATTTAGTGTCTTTCTAGCACCCTGGGAAACACACTTTGCAACTGACTGGTTTACACTTTGAATAGCCTCTGAACTGTTGACAAGCTATTTTGCAAACTTAGGAGTTTAATTTTGAATGTAGTTCAGAAAACACATTTCAAGATGGTTCTACTATGAGGCACAAACTGTACCGTAGTTCACATATGGCTGGCCAGAGGATTAAAATAGTAGGTTGAAACCAGGAAACTAAAGAATTTAGAAGTCACCACTATAGAAGTCACCACTGTAGAAGAAACGCCTAAAAAATTTTAATCATCCTCAAAGCACTGGCAGAAGGGTCCTTGCTAACTCAGGATCAACATTTTACAATGTGCCAAAGGACTCCAACCAATATCCTTTTGACAAACCTACCAGTGGCACTACAACATTATGTCATGCCTGTTCAGCCTGGCTAAGGCTACTAGCAATAAGTAGTGATCTGCATCTTCACAAATCACAGTTCAAAAGTTTCACATAAACTCACTAAATGACTTAAGCCAGATCATCAAAACCTAACTGTTATTCTCATTTTAGCCCTAATTCCTTCAGCTGTAATTTATTTTGGGTGGTGGAAGGGCAAACAGTCATTCAAAGTTTTTAACAGTTTTGCTTTTCAGTCTTGGCACAAGCGGATCATGGCTTGTCTCAATATCTCCAGCTCATCTGTCTAGGATTAAAAATAAAACAACTCACAAAGAAGTCATCAAGCCTTTTGCCAGTTCCTATACGCAAACCTGGCAGGCTTCTAGCATGCTAGAAGTGCAAGCCCAATAGCATACTACACTATGGTATGTCATCTATAATCTTAGAACTAGCGACCCAAAAACTTTAAAAAAAAGTAAACATCAGATTGCAGAAATGACGAATTTGAGAAAAGGAACATTCCCCCTCCGCCTTCTTTGCTTCAAACAATACAGAACAGACATCAGCAATTTCCTGTGATCAAAATCTGACCTACAAAAATATTACAGAAAACAAACTTGTTTGGAGAATACATAACAGTCTAATCAGCATCTATTGTGCCCCCTTGTCTGCAGATATTAAGATGAACCAAACTAATTAGAGAATTAGCCTTGCACTTCAAGAAGCAGAATAATGAAAAAGCTTGTCTCTGCTACATAGCTTTAGCCTCAAAGCTTTAGAGCTTAAGAGAAAGTCGCTGTCACCTGAATACACATGGCCACTATCATTAAGAGATGTAGGCTAATGTTGATAGTAACACCTTTGATTTTTTTTCTAATATTGAAAAAAAAAAGCTACGTTACCTTGAAAACTGCTAGCCAGGAATGGCACTAAAATACACCATAGTAATTCTCTTGACAAGAAGCTCCTAACGCACAGCATGTAAAAAAACCCAAACAGTTTCTAAATTACAGTAAACTAACACTTTTATCTGCAGCTATAAAGTGAGAGTGGTAAACACGTGCATCACAGCACTAATTCCATCATGCCAAGAACCAAGACTAATCAAACATCTAAAGGAACATCTGTAACTTGGACCTATGAATGCAACTACGTCTTCAGATTAAGAATTACAGTAACATTTCTGGAGAAACAGAAATCACGTCAGCTCAGCAAAACACACACATTACGTGCACTGATACCAGTTTCTTCACTTCCTATTTAAACTAGAATATCCAAATAATACATCAGTGCTCATTTCCAAACACTGCAGCCATGGGAAGCTAAATGGATAAAGTTTCAGTAGATCAAAACCCCTATCTATCCTGTTAACTTTGTATCACTAGATTTGAACATTAAACTATTCAAAGGCAAAAGAATCCAAAAACTCAAGAGAAGAGAACGGTACAACCGCAGAAGTCCTTAAAATTTAGTGTTAGAATTAAAAGTAAAATTTTAATTTTCCCCTTCACTATTGTGAAGTGTGGGTGTAAAGCTTCAAGTTCAGGAGATATTACCACTCATGGTAATATGCTATGTGAAATTCTCCTTCCAGAGGCCAGGTCAGAAGACAGCAAAACCATCCTTTCCATCAGAGACAAAAATGCTTCTTGCCAGAACATTGCTCAGCTACTTCTCACACATTTTTCACATGTACCTGGGATTAAAAAAACATACGTATCAGTTGTCTTCATTTGTTGTGAGGCAGGTGCCTTTCCTATTGCTACCGTTTCACATAATCACAAAACCAATTGAAAAATGTGTTAGCAACTATAACAACTCATTATATGCTACTTAAGTAACACAAGTTTGCCAAGGCAAGCATACCAGAACACTTGCAGTTTGAGGAAGTTCTACAGTACAAATTAAAAAAAAAAAAAAATCTTAAAGTTTAACTTGCTGTCTTAACTTGCTATATTTGCAGGAAACTATTTTGAACTAACACTATATAAAATCATAATTATGGATCAGCTGCATAGGGTAACATTTTCACACAAAAAGAGGACAAAAAGCAGACCACTGCAAGTCCGGTTTAAAAAGGAGAAAGTTGTCTCTAAATTGTTTTACATCAGTGGCTCTCAAAGGAAAAAAAGACACTGTGTTATGAACATCTGGGAACACAGCAACAAGAAGAGGGCTAAGGCATGGCCAAACCAGGCCATGACTGCTCATCACTACTGAATTTATCAGTTATAGATTCTCCCTTGTTCTTCCTCTTCTCCTGCTCACCTACATCTTCTGTGGAAACTTCAGCAATGCAGTTTTATCTTCCAGGTCCAGGCTCAGCCCCTTATTTGCTCTAAATATCACCTCAGCAAAGCACTCTGCTGCCACCATGAAGACGCTCCATAGGTCCCTCCTTTCCCAAAACAAAAGCATTCTCAGACTTGAGGAAAGGATGGAAAGGAATCTATTGGATGAAAACAAGTTCAAGTTGCTATTTTAGACAAGTGAAGTAGACTGGCTTAAACTAGCTATACACAAGCAACATTTTCTCTTTTAGATTTCACTACATACACACACCTCCATCTGCCACACCACCTGGAAGAGCAGTCCAAAATGACTGAATAAAGCAAAAACATGTTCAAAACTGAAACAGGAAAGAAAACTAACAATGTTCTCCAAACACCAAGAATGCTAAAGGAGTCAGAAATATCCAGCTTGGCATCACAAAGTGCCTTTAAACATCCTTATTTGCCAAAACTGGATTTAGTTAATCAAGAACAAGACATGTGATCTACAGTTTATCTTTCCTTTTAGCAACAAACAGGACAGAGTTGTTTCAGTATATGATAGCTGGTTTTAATAATCCTTCTTAGAGTAGAGTAGGAAGACGTCTTTTCTGGGCCAAAGCACTGGAGACTACCACATGAATATTAACTAGATGTGTATGATCAAGCAGCTACTAACAGAAGCTAACATTAACATTTAAAAGGTTTCAGAACATAAACAAAAACCCACTGAGATCAAGGCAGTTCATCTCTCACTAGCTTTGCAGGCACTGGGTCCTCTTCCACTCTACAACAGACTTAAACCGAGACTGAATCAGCAGGAAGACACGGGTGAGCTCTTAGTGCCCACGCTCTTCATGTAGTTTCAGATCTCTGTGTATCTAACATTACTGCCGCCTTGTATGCCACACAGAATGCAATCGCTCACAGAGCTTTATACCATTATCCCCAAGAACAAATTATGAAAGATTTCACAAGGTATTTTACAATCCTTCCCACAAACTCAGGTAAATTGTGAAAATTTAAGTCCCTGCAATTCTCCGACGAACACCTCACAGAGGACAGTGTCTTCTTCAAAACTTTTTTCAAAGCAAAAACTGTGATTAAAAATTTTCAGGAAAGATGTCCTTCACAAATTGCAGACGGATAGATTACACAGCATCCACCCAGAACCAGAGACAGGCAAGGAATACTTCACAGCTCCATAACAGGAAGTTCCCGTTCTTCAAAAGCAATTCCCATCGCAGCATTTCACAACAAAGAACCTTTGCCAGATGAGATTTTACCACCAGTTCCTCTTTTTGTCACTAAAGTGGCTAGAGCATCTGAGTTCACCCATTATGCATCCTGCAGCCTCTGTAACAGGAGAAAACATCACCAGTTATGGCACTTTTTAAACTCCAAGACTGTTTGGCAGGAAATGGTTTAGCTTCCACCCCTCCAAGCCCCAATACTATAAGGAGCTTCCAAAATATCAAGCTAGGAGAAGCAGCAAGTTCTCAAAAGCAGATAGGTGGGCTACAAGGCAAGTGAAAAACTGGCTAGACTGTCATGTGCAAAGTCAGTAGTCAATGATTCAACACCTACCTGGCAGACAGTTATGAGTGGCATTCAGCAAAGCATGATATCGTTTACTACCTCCATCAATGGCCTGGATGATGGGACAGACTGCACCTTTAGCAAGACTGTGGATGACACCAAACGGGACGTGACCGAGGGCAACTGATGCATTAAATGGCAGGGCTGCCTTTTAAAAGGATCTCAGAAAGTCAGAGAAATGGCTTGACACAAACCTCCTGAAGTTCAACAAAGACAAATGCTAAGTCTTACACCTGGTATGGAATATCACCCCATACATCAACAGAAGCAGAGGATCAACTGTCTAGGTGGCAACCCTACAAAAAGAACTTGGGGATCCTGATGGACAGGCTAAACAAGAGGCAGCAATGCATCCTTGCAGCGACAAACTGTTACCACACAGGGGATCGAATAGGCAGTAGATCAGGGGAAAAGATTGGTCTCCTCTACTCAGCGATTTTGAGCCCACATCCAGAATACCACATCCAGCTTCAGTCCTCCATGTGACATACCAGCACATATATATCAGAGTCCCATGAAGGGGTACTAAGACAGAGGGACGGAGCATTTAGTCTGCAGAAAAAAAGGGTTTAGGAGGAAATCTAACAGCAGTCTTCCATTACTGCAGCAATAGTTCAACAGCTATGCTAGACTGCTGAGTTACTACCTATCTATTTCTCTTTTTGACATTACTTTTAAGGAAATAGAACACTGAACACAGAAGCAACCATACAGGATCAGAAGAAAATGTGCATAACCCCATATTTTGTCCAAGACAGTGGTCTGAACCAAGTGGTTAGTGAAGAATTTAAGAAAGGGTATATACACAATGGTACTTTCCTGTAACACTCTCAGTCCCTGCCAATTTGTGCTCAGAGACCTTCTAAGCCAAAAGTGATTTCTTTTTTATATAATGACCTTTGACAGGTTGTTCTTCCATCAATTTGTCCAATGCTGTTGTAATTCCACAAACATCTAGCATCCACAATGTTCTGTAGCCAGGAGCTCCATATTTTACTATTTCTCACAGTTACTTCTTTTGATACCCTCAGCTCTTATACTAGAAGAGACAATCAACTCCCAATTTACATTTTGCACACATCCAGAATTTTGCAAACCTCTCTCACTCTCTTACCTCCCCATTCCCAAGCATCCCCATCATCATCATAATATTCTTCAGGTTGAATACTGTCTCACATACATAAGCCACCCCACACCTTAAGCTTCTAGTTCTATTATACTCTTTTTGAGAGGGAAATATCAAAATTGCACACATACACGCACTGACATGGACTTATATTCTCAGCTGGGTTCTTGACAACTTCTCTAGCAATTGCTTATATTATAACTATCGAACGTTTAGCTGGTATTTCATATTTCTAGCACAACTCCAATAAATCATTCTGGCATTATAAGTCAGTTTAGAGCTTGGGCTCCAACCCCACTACATTCTTAGGAGTACTTCAAATTCATTAAATGCATTCTCATATTCTCCTAATAACTGCTTCTACATATGAAAGATGAAGTAGAACAGACTAGATCCATTCATGTTTAAGCTATATTTAGAAGTGAAACTATTCTTTAGGATGTCTTTTCAAATTCTTTAGAGAAGCTGGCAAAACTGAAGGACCTTGTACGTTTAAGACACCTATTTGCAGCATAGGAATATTTGAACATGCTAACTATATAAGTTTAACTTCAGTTCTGTCACTAAAAGGGGACATTCAGAAAAGCTAACTTAAACCTTGTAAGACTAGTCTTGCCAGGCTCCTTCTATAGGTGACGGAAGCAGGTTCCTCCAAAAGTTCAGAGTAAGGACTTTTCCTTTCTTTATATTGAATGGAGAGAGAACCTAAGATTATTTGTTGAAAAATACTAATCTTGTTAATTCTACCTTACAAAAGCTATACAAAACTGAACAGAAAAAATCCACTATTAAAAAAAAAAGTCTGTCAAGCAGTGTTGTATGTCATCATTTATATCACAACATGAATCTAGGATCCTGTAGAAGACAGGTCAACCAAGTCTTTCACAGTATTTCTCCACAATAACCACAGCGCCTTCTTGCTCTCCAATAAAACACTCCCTATCTTCCCAGTCTTCACTGCCATCTGCCCAGCTTCCTACTTCCTAAACCCTTTCTAACCCTTTCCCCATTGTCATCCAGCCACTACATCATAGTTCTCAGTCCCATCCATCACTCTCCCAGCTCTCACTTTCCATAACGAGTTTTTCATGACAGTCTCTGTAGCCTGTTGACCAGGAAGTGGAGTTTATCAAACTCTTCTGCAGCTGCCAAATGCTCAGATGAGATCCAGCTTGCTTCACACACAGTCAGGTCAGGGAAGTGCAGTGGATCAAACAGTTTTCGCTCCACGAACTGCACAGGGGACTGAAGAACCGCCAACAGACTGTATGCTATGCAAGTCTTCATTAACCAGCACTTGAGACTGGATATGTGTTTTCACTCATGCGACTAATTTTCAAGACTACTTAACAGATAAGCAAATTCCCTCCTAAGTTACACATTAAATAAATTATCAATAAAATACTCACTTAAGAACCCTAGCAAATACCTCAAGAAAATTTTAAACACGATGGTGTTTACATTTATGTGACAGATAAGGTGCTATTTCCATAATTTTACACTTTTAATCTATGCTGTAAAACAAAAGCTGTTTTTTTTCGCCCCGCTTCTTGTGCATCATCCTCATCTGTGGAGTGCTCTTTCCCCTAACATACATGCAAATCTTCAAAATAAATGTTTTGCATGTGCCTGACTTCCTGTCTGCTTTTTGACTAGCAGTGTGCACTGGGTCCTTACCAGATCTTGATACTCTTCCCAAAGACAAGGCAGCAAAGGAATTGGGCCAGTACACAATCTATGATTTGACTCCACAGAAACCAGAAGAAGCTGCAAGTGTTGGTATCCACGTGTACTTTGCAAATGGAAGAACTGCTGGCAATAGCTGTTGTCTCTTGAATAGTCCACTCGGTGACAAGCACTCATCTGGTGACTGCAAGCAGTCATTGCAATTAAGAGAGCATTAACTATTTAAAGGACAGCTTTCTAACAGCAGAAAGCAATACTGTGGAATCACTGAAGAACCATCAGGAAAGTGAACTGACCCATGTGTAAATTTTTTATTTAAAAATAAAAAAAAAAATAGTGAGCAGCTACTGATCCCACTGTAACAGAAAACATGCAACAAGCTATCTCATAACATGACCCAGGACAGGCTGATATGCTCAGAAGTTGTCCAAGAGTCCACACGAGCCTTATCTCCATCTCCAAGACAGCCTAAGAAGCATTTTCAAAAGATGTCATACTGTTCAGGGAGAACTAAAGAATCCTCACAATAGCAAGGATGGACAGCTTTGTTTCCTGATTTGAAAGTAACTTGGAAAGAAAACCTGAAATAACAGATCAACATCATACCAAACAATCAGACATAATCATTATTAAAAGCTTGAGAGAAACAATCAAGGTGAACCTTCAGTCTCGGACAGATTTTTCTTATACTCTGTCTTATAAACTCTTAGATGTTGTATTTCACTTAAGCTCATGTTACGGATACCAATGCAATAGCAACCATAAAAATACTGTTATAAACAATATAACTAAAGACTCAGAAAGGGGTTCTATTGAGCCAGCTAACATTATGGTGGGCTGATAGAAAGGACCAATTAAAGGACAGGAGAGTATACTGGATCCAAACCACTGAACACCATGATGTTCAGAGTAGTAAAAAGGTCGTCATTTCTAAAGATCACTAGGCTGGGCAATTCAAAGCAAAAACCTTCTCCATGTTTCCATTACTTCGAGTCCAACAAAGATTTACCTGCTTTCTTTCATAATGTTCTGGACTTGAACTAATCAATTATCTCTGCCAGAATATATTTCTGCCAATTTTCTTCTACATTTTATATAATACAGTATACAATATGACTGGGAGCTGAGCTAAGGGTTTATCACATAAGCATATTAAAAGCTGTCTTGACCAAAGCTGGATGACAATCAGCACTGAGGTCGAAAATCAGTATTTTCCCAAGGATTCTTCAGATCAATGAGAAATACCTTAACCACCTGTGAGACGGACCAGGGCAGGAAGTCAAAGTTCAAAACCCTAATGCAGAGCACAGTATTTCCTCTTTGGGTCAGTTAAAAGCATTTCAAGAAACATTTTCCTGCAGAAGACCTTTTTCAAAGCCAATTTGCAGAGGACTAGGAAATTTCTGATAATCTGACATTAAAGCATTCTGCAGCCTTTAATAATACAGCGCTACTGTTGCAATGAAAGCCATGAACCCACCAGTCCAAATATGAATGATCTGTCAATAAAATGAAAAATGTTATGCTATCTTGCCTGGCAACATAACATATGCCTGCATCGCTGTCTGTTGTTGCTTCTGGATCCCTGCAATAAACATAGTAATGGAAACACCCCTTTAAAGGCATATGAAAAGATCTCTATTTTTACTCTATTTTAGCTTCTGCAGAAGATAATCCAGATGTGCTTCCACAGAGCCTGGAAATACCAATTAACAGCATCTTGACAGTCTGGCAAGATGCATGGCAAATAAGAAGGGATATCTGACATGCTCTGATTAAGATAGCAGACAAATGGAGCACACAGCAGTCTCGAATCTTCATTGGTATAAAACACTGAACTCAAATCTAACAATTCTCTTATTCTGTTTTCTCAAGTGCTTAACGCTCTTCATGAATGACCTCAAGATCACATAAAACAATGGAATTATCTCTTTGAGAAGCATTTTACCCAGATTAGCATTCTCATCCAAGTATACTCAAATGCAAGGTGGGCTGTAGCTGATCACTAGATATTTGACAATACTCCCATGCAATGAGAAAACAAACAATGAGAAAATTTTGTATTAATAGCAACAGCCTTCATTATTAATATTTTTTTTTGTCTCATAGTTGAACAAATGAAAATAAGAACAAAGAAGGTGAAGGAACTTGCCCCAGTTTTGAGGAATGAAGACAACTTGAGCAGTATTACCACAGTGACCTTGAAACAGTTGAAATGGTTGCTGATGTCTTTAAAAAATTCAAGCCTAGAATTGGATGGCATAGTATCCCAACAGTTTTTTCCTAGAGATCATAAGAAGTGTAGACTCCTTCTATGACTTCCAAGCTGCAAAAGAGAATCTTTTCTTCTTGTTTTGCCTCCTGCATCACATGGAAAGGAATCAAAAAAAAACCAGAACTGGATACCCCTTGATAATTCAAAGTGATCCAGCTGAAGACAAACAGGACTTCCCAAAAGGGAATGTTGACAGACAGACAATGGTGCTGAACTTGCTGCCACAGGTGAGCCTCCTGGGCTGGGATCTATCTCCTTCTAAAGTCTTCTGTTGGAGGAACAGCATTTGAGGGCCTCTGGTGTAATGCAGAGTCTCCGCTTCCCCTACAGGAACTGGTATGTGTGTACCATGAACAGATCCTTCCCTGTGTGGATTCAGAAGTCTGTATTTTGATTACTGTTAGGGCCTCTACGGTAATTTAGAAGGCTTTAGCTATGAAACATTGTACATTTTAGCGAACGAGGCTCTGAAGCTATTGCTATGTCAAATTAACCTAGAAAAACTCAAGATGGTCACTGTCCATCTGACAGTACATTTTAGTTTCTCATTGTGTTCCTGGCCAAGTTTCTCAGGGAATTACGGCACTCTCCCAGTTCAAGCAGATTTCTTATTTTATTTGTAAATAGAAGGAACTGATAAATCAAACATCTCTACAAACACTAAGAGAGACATTCAAGATTATTCTGGAAGTTTGTCTTGATTCTTCTGGGGTTTTTTTGTCTGGCTTTTTTGTTTTGTTTTTTTTTGAGGCAGAGGAAAACGCTCATCCTTAGTGCTGTATTTGGAGATTGATCATTCATGCTCTTTGGCTACCAGTATTCAACTTGAAACTGAAAGCACGCTAATATTTAAATGCCTGAGAGGAAAAATAAACTACTTGATAGACTTGCATGACAGATTCAAAACTACTCCTGACTAACCACTACTAGTGAACACAAAGAAATGCATAATACCCAGTAATCACAAGAAATGTCCTTGCACTCCCAGTCTGGCTCTCTGAAATGCCCAGTGTGCACGAAACAGCCTTAGTAGAATAAAAACGACAACCTCATACCCAGGCAAGACAAAATTAATGTTAAAGGATCACCTGATTTTCTCCTTCCCAGTGGCACTCTTATTCACCACCACGCTCTGGGATGTTGCAAATGATCACCTGGCCCTCCTGAATATGATTTAAACTCAACCAGAATATATGCCCTGTACAATGGATGGTATTCATGCAACAACAAAAATTTTTATGTATTTACCACAGTGGAACAGCAAATGCAACGTATCTGCAGCTATGTCTTGAAAAGTTATGCCAGCGATACAAAAAACTGTGTAGGGAAAACTGCCTTTCATGGTCTATTTCTTTCTTCTGTGCAATGCCGTTTTGGATCTTGTGCCCACAGAGGAAACAGATTAAAGAGGATCACACACTTTCAAGAGATACATCTGATAAAGATTCAGTGTGGCATAATAATAATCATAATCCTCACTGGATTCCCACAGTTTGGGCTCAGAAGAACAATCCCTGGACCATCACATACATCAGGCCAATGATGTTCACATGAGAAACTGAAGCATGCAGACCAGAGACCACATCCTAATGTCTGGACCTGATCTATAACTGAACTGTCTTTTGGCTGTGAATATTTTGTCTTGCTCTTTTACACACCAAAGAGAGCAATCTGCATTTACATTCTAACGAAGGCAGCCTCCACTGCTCTACCAGACTCAGTATTCCACAGGTTCAATCTTTTCAATGAGAATGAGCTCAAAGCGTAATGTTTTTCTGCAGTGAACTGCAACTGCAAATAAAAGCAATGCTGAGGCTTGGTGGTGTGTCCTTTTCTCCTCCCCTCCCTTGATGGGGGATCCTTTTTCTTGCTCTGCTTTCTAGGAAGGCCTGCTATGTTTTGGTTTTCCTTGGGTAATGAGCAACAGCATTTCTGTCCAATATAAATCTTTTGGCAGGGCAAAAGACCTGCAGCCCCAGTTACCAAGGAGGACAAGCAGTCTCCCAAGAGAAGTAGTTCTGATTCCTAGGGACTCTATTTTTAGTTATAGCACCAGAAGTCCCTGAAGCAACAATATCCTTTGACCTGTCATTTATGGCAGGGGAGGGAGCAGGGACAGAGCTGGTCTACAGGTCTGAGTGTCCAACTACTACTATCATACAAGCAAAGGGCTCACGCTGTACAGAGCGGGCAGACATCAGAGAACAGTTGCATCCCTTTTTCCTCCTCTTCCCAAAGAAGGGCTGAAGAGGGAGAGAACAAGAGTGAACACGGTTGCTAACAGCCTCAACAGACATCAACTGCTGAGATGAATCAGATTTCTTACGTGCATGCCGGTCTGAACCTATACAGACATTCATTTAAAGTTTCTTCAGGCTAAACTAAGGTTATAAATTTTTTTCCAGTAACGTAATTATCAGCTATACTGCACAGATAAAATTTGGGTAGATTGCAAGCAATTCTGTTGTTTCACGGGAGGAGGAGTAGAACCCATCTTTTACAGTCATGCTGTCACAGAGGAGACTGACACTAAAGGAAGTACACATGACTGAATGTAACAGCAGCAAAGCAATAAGTTATTTTTAAATAGTTACTATTTAGGGGAGAATTGTCATTAGCATTTTGAATACTAAATCAAATCCCTTGCAAGGATTCTATCACAGAAAAACTGTAAAACAACAGTTTAGACTTGGATTTACAGTTCACTTTTCTATTCATGAGACTTAAACATCTCCTACACAGACAACCAATTACAAATTAAGTCCTTGATTTATGCCCTCTTCATGCACAACTTAAAAGCAATTCTCAAATTCTGGCAATAGTTTGAAGAAAAGTAAGAAACGAAGTTACTAATAAAAAAAGCACTTTAGGAGATAGGATGGTAGAAAAAAGGGAATTATAGAAGCAGAGTGATCTGAATTCTGAACAAAGTGGGAAACACCACACAACAGCCTCATTTTCAATACAAGCTATTGACAGCAAAAGCAGCTGACAGCTTCTTAATAACTCCACAAAACTTTTCTTTAATCACCTCACACACTTAACCTTTACATTTTACAATGTACCAACTTTAACTTATGAAAGGAAATCACCGATTTTTGTCCTGTTCTCTTGACTTTGACATTGTAACACAGTTGCTGGTTTTCAAGGTGAAAATAAACATATTACCTAGAGCATGGCATCCCCGTACAATTCTTGACATTGCTATACCATATTCAGGTGGCAAACATCAACCCTTCACTAGCAGCACTCACAAAGCTAGATCTTATTAGCAACGCACAACTGTAATGAGAACCTGAACATGGAAACACACAACCAGCAAGAAGCATATCTTTCTGTGCCAAGGGCTGGTCTCACAACATACCAAATAACCCTACCACCAACATTCTGACAAGTACCTCAGTTCAAGAACCATTAATGAATGAGAAACAAAAGCTATCAATGGTATATGGATCTTCTTCTACAGAGCTAGTTTGTTAACAGTGTAAAAACACTAACTGGCAACAAAGAAAGCTGCTTCATAATTATGGAGATGCTACAGTCTTAGCCTCCACAAAGTGAGTACGTATTCATGCCTCCTTAACGTAATAGCAGGGATATTGTTACTAGCACCAGAGACAGTCAAGATACTCGGCAGCCTGAAGAACTATACAAATATATATAAAAATGTACCATGAAATAACTTTATGAAGGATTCTGACCTTAAATAATTCTGAGCTATAAGACAAATAACAGTTTCAAGAAATAAGCCTTCTTAACAAACCCAGATGAAGGCTCAATAACCATACTACTACAGTATCACATATCAGTAAGAACTAGAACTATCCCTATCCTGCATAACATGCCTCTTCCCATCTTTGAAAGGTTCAACATCACGTCACCCACAAGAACACCCGAAAAAGTGGAATAAAAAAATACAGCCCTATACATCACAGCCTTCCACCCCCATTTAATCTTTCAGTAACCACGCCAATACATTTCACAGAAGAAAAACACCACGGTGCTGCCCACACGACTACCTCTGCCCTGAAGAGCAGGAACCGTTCAGGCTTGAAAAACAAGAAGGGGTGAAGGAGAGTCAGAGGCACCCCCCGGCGCCAAGGGCCCGAACCAAGCACGGCCTCTCCCCCTCGAGCCTCCCCGCGCGGAAACCCCTCGCCCGCCACGACACCTGTTTTCAGGCGAGGCTCCGGCCCGCCTCCCCCGCGGCTCCGCAGCGCCGCGATCGTGCCCTGCAGCCGCCCCGGGGGCTGCCACGGCCCGCTCGCCCCGCCGCCCGGGCAGCGGCCGAGGGGCCCGGCAGGCCGCGGGGGCCCCGCGCTCACCGTTGAGTGCCGACGCCTGCAGCGTGGCCCCCGAGGTGCCGTCGATGACTTTGATGGCGCCGCGAGCGGTCACGGCCAGGATGGCGTTGAGCGCCGGGTGGTAGCACAGGCTGCAGAGACCGTCGGCGTCGCAGCGCAGGCAGCCGTCCCGCAGCAGCAGCCACTCGCAGGAGCCTGGCCCGGCCGACACCGGCCCGGGCCCGGGCCCAGCCGGCGCCGCCGCCGCTGAAGAGCAAGAGGCCGCCGCAGCCATCTTGCCGGCCGCTGCCGCCACCGCCCTCAGGACAAGAGGCCCGGGGGGAGCCGCTCACTGACAGTCCCTGGAGCCGCCGCCGCCGCCAGTCACCATCCGGGTCCGGGGAGAGGGGGAAAGGGAGAGCGCCAGCGTGAGCGGGAAGTGACACAGCCGCGCCGGATGCGGAACCGACCGCCGGCTGACACCGGGGGCGGGGCGCGGTGCTAGCAGCCCTTCGTCACGGAGAGGGGCGGGGGGCAAGGAGAGGGGCGGGGCTCCGCTGCGCGCGCGCATCCTCATCCTCCCCCTCCCTCCTTCATACGCGCGCGGCCGCGCAAAGGGCAGCAGCCTTCTCGTGGGCGGCGTGTGCATGCGTGGGGAGGGGGCGCGCTGGGCGGGCGGCCTCAGCCCCGGGTGTGCCCCGCTTCGTGCGGGCGGCCGAGCGGGGGTGGTGGCGACACGCGAGGCCTGGAGCGGGCCGCCTGCAGGGGGGCGGCGGTGCGCCGGGGCTGGCCTGCGCGGCTTGGGCCCTGCCGGGAGGGCGCCGGCGGCGGGCCCCGGCCCCAAGCCGGCGGGGGAGGTTTCTGCCTCGGGGGGGGGGGGGGGGGGCTGCTCTCTGGTGAGGAGGCGGCGTAGCTTCTCCGTTCTGGCTCCGCTTCCTCCAGGGCTTGAGTGCGGTCAGCTGGCCGTCGGCTTTCCCTGGACCTCGTTGCTGCGGTACCGGTACCGCTCCGGACGAAAACGGGGTCATAAGCGGGCGAGAGCGTGTGCCGCCTCCCGCCTCGGGGGGCCCGGATGGGGATTGAGTTTTCACACCCTGGCTCTGAGACTGGTTTTCTTTCTGTACTTGGAAGTGCGATGTGAGAGAGCCCCTTATTAAGTTGCCTCCAGCTTTGGTACCAAGTGAAAAAGGCCCAGTGCTAGTCTGCTGCAGCTTCGGCCCTTGAGAAGGGGGTCCCTGGCCGCCTGTGAGGGGCTCCTGCCTCTTCATGTGGGCCGGGTTGGGTGGGGGAGGTGTCCGTGTGTAAATACGCACAATCGTTCCAGCCTGAATTCTTTTTTTTTTTTTAAACCCCCAAAAGCAGGGATGGAGTCATTCTACCCATGAAAGCATTTTGTTCCGAAACAGTATTCACAATGCTTCAAAAATTACATCAGTATAATAAAGCCTTTTGTATTGTTGAGATTTTCCCTTTTCACCCACTGGAATACCAATGCAGCTTGTACAGCTAAGCCTACCTGTAGGCATTCTTTTATCTAAGTAGCATGTGCCATTAAAACATTTGAGAAGGCTTTTAGGCTACTGCTGGTCAAAGTTTCAAATAGAATGTGGTTTCCTATAGAAGAGTATTTTTATTAGAAGGACCCAAATTAACACAGGCTGCTGTGGCAGGACAATAATTTAAGAAATAGTGCCTGTGTAAAGACAAAAAAAATCAAAACTAAAACCACCCAGGCTAATCAAAATTGTCCTGAGAGCAAAATAAGCAGCTTTTAAGCTTGTTTCACTACTTCAAGCAAAACATTAAAGACCAGTAAGGGTAGTGAAAACTTAGAGCAGATCTGAACCTGTATGTTGTCCCCACATCAAAGCAATTATTTCATACACTTTTCAAGTAGGTATCATTTTTCTGATAAACGAGTATGTCTGAGGGCTAGAAAAGGGAGAAGCACATGTACATGTGTATGTGTCTGGCTGCTCTATACAAATCATCCAAAGACTATGTCTCATTATTAAGGTATGATACCCATGTCTCTATCTTGAAATGAGGTGTTGCATCTTGGAAAGGGATCTTTTTGCTAGACGGATGTGCTCCAGGTTTCCCGTTTTGACAGACAGAAGTAGTATATTTATTATGACAAAAATTTATTTATAGCCTCAAAGCTTGAGATTGATGATGTGTATAGGAATATAGATGTGTCTTAAGTCAGTAAATATAAATGAGCTTCATACATTCTATAAACAAGTTTAATTCACAATTTTTATAAAATATATCTTGTATTTACACACAAACCTCATCTAAAAATATGAGTTTGTTGAATGCAAAGGTATTACAAACTATCAGAACCATTTGAGAGCTGTTTGTACATATTTCTTGCACAGCATATGCAAAAGGTGACCCTAGAGATACTATGATTAAAAGGTGCAAATCTGCAACTGTGTACAAAATCTGTACTATGTTAAGTGCATATCCACATTGCATATTACACATGTGCCAGGTCTGTGGAAAGGAACAGTTAAAATTGCAACTATAAATTTCACAGAACACTAGTACAGAGGAAATGGAGATATTTGGAGATTAAATAGAACATTCTTGCATCCTTTGAATATTCATAGTCATTTCAGATGCACAGGGTCCATTATGGACATCTAATGAACAGTTAGGCAAAGAGGAACTAAGCTTAAAGCTCTCTGACAGCCTAAGTGTGTCCTTGCCCTTCATGTTTGTAGAGATGTTACTTAAAGATGTATTCAAAGGGTCTGGCTTGAGCCTTCCAATACTAGTTGGATATTCCTGTTTAAAAAGAAGTATAAATCATGAAGAAAGATATTAGACCAGATTATCATGCAAGATTCCAAAGCTAACATGCTTTTTTTTTTTAAATACACTAACCTGCAGGTTTGGTTGTTTTTTTTTTTTTTAGAATGTGGTATGAATGCTCACAAAACACTTGCAGATAAGAACTAAGCTGCTGGTTAGTTGGTTTAATATGACTCTGCAGTAATTCCACCAGAACTTCTGCAGAACTCTAAGGTGAAAAGTTGCCCACCCTACCAGTTTTTATCCTTTAATGTATTACAAGCTCAAGTATTACAATTTATGTCCAGCATCAACTTCAAGTAGTTCTGTTTAAAACCAACACAAGCATCAGCCACAAAAGCAGACTGAATAAGCTAAAGGTTTGTGGCAGAGCTGGAATTTAAATATGTATTTTGCACCAGTAATGAGTGGTAAAAATAAATTACTAAAATGGCAAGTCACACAGTCTAAAAAGCTGAAAAACTACAGTTCTTATAAGGAAGTATGTCCATCAGTGTTCAAAGACAGCCCTTGCTATTACCTTGTCAGGGCTGATTTTATTTGCAGCATTAAAAAAAAAAAAAAAGATGACATGGGGAATGCTTTTTTTCTGTTACAAAAAAAAAATATTAAGAAACTTAAGATCCATTTGGCAATACTAAATATGGAAGATTGCAAATGCCTAAGTTAGTACCATGCAAAGTGAACTTCAGTGGACTTCCCTTGTGAAGAAACATTACCATAAGGACCATTACATAAGCAATCACCACAGTACACAGGAAATACTTAACATGTCATCATGTTATTACGTAATCCTTGGATAGTCAAAATTAGCAAGACTGTAATTGTTACTAAGGCTGTAATTCTGCCTTATTTAGTGGAGGGAGAATCTGGCCTTAGAAATTTGTTTTCTTTCTTTTTACAAGGGATTAATAGTACTGTGGGGGAAAAAAAATGGATGTGTGTTAAAATACCATGCTATTAAAAGCAAGACAGAGCAAGATGTTGTAAAACATAGTTAGGGATTATTTTTATTTTGTCATCATAAAATAACATTGTTTAAAGATCACACAAATTTGATAGATCATCTTTTTTTCTCCAACATTAAGCCAGCACTACAGTTGAGAAAGGTGTTCACCTGTTTCTCTGTAAATTTATACTTTTAAGTAAAATAATTTGATTCTCTAAATATGCAATTTAATTAGTTATGTCACGCAGTAAATATCTTGCTCCTTTGGTCAGAGATAGTAAATGAAAACTTCAAATACTTGTATCTTCAATTTTTAAAAATCCAATATACATCCTCAACCAAGGAGTATTTACGCTACACACAAGCCATAGATACAAAATACACAGTATATACATGTTTTGAAAACAAATTGGAATTTATAAAAACTCAATAGCCAAATCAAAGTAATTGAGGCACTAAATTAAACGTAGTATCTTCATGTCTTGATTATACAGACTATTCTGTGAACAATCAGGACTGTTTCATAAATATATATTATCTACAGAATTTGCTGTGCCAAAAAAGCCAGCTGTGTTTAAGCTCAAAAGAAAGATTGCACTTTGAGATTGTTACCATAAACTTCTCATTTTTCTCCTCGAATATAGTAATCTGGTCCTAGTGCTTTTGGCACAGGTATGGAGCTGTGGTTTTGCTACACTTTCTTATAAAACACAAGGTTCTTTTATTTTGTTCATTAAAATCTGAAGAGTCTTAAACAAACCTAGAACTTTGATACAAATCTATACAGCTACAATTGCTTCATTAAATAATATACACAAATATGCTCTTTTATCTTAAAACATCTTGACAACTGGATACAAAACAGTCACTTGTATTACCTCCAGCCTCCTTAATCTTACGCATTATCAGTCTGCAAGGGAATAAAATATAGTTTCTGGCCACTTCTTGCACTATATCACACCCCAGTGTATAAGGACAGAAAATAAATGTATAATAAAAAGATTGGATAAATTAGAAGGGGTTTCTTGGTCTTGAATTCTTCTCCAACTAGTAATGATGCGGCACTGTATGCAGCCCAAAAGACTCCAAACAACTGAAAGAGAAGATGAACAGTCTCAGCTGACACAAGAAAATCTCTCCAAATAGCAACTAAAAATCAGTTCTTCTCTAATATAGAGACCCCCCAAAAAAGAATTTGGGGGGGGGGGGGAACTCCATCCCCTCCACACAAAAAGAATACACTATGCATTTTCATTTAAGTTTAGAGAAATATTTAACACTTAGGCATGTTATTTTGAGACACTTTTACTGAAGTTAGCAGTTAAGGATCTACAGTAAGATTTCTCTAATGTAAGACATATAGATACAATAAGGCAAGCCGTAAGCTTACATATACACCGATAATTTGAAACTTCACTGCATTAATATCTTTTCTCTCTACCTCGACTGTCCCCAACTGTTAATCCTTCCCTTTCTTTAAGCAAAAGAGTTACTGTACTTGACTCTTCCTCCTACAATACAGACCAGAGGGTTAAATTACCATTTTTTATTTCAGGATTCATCTGGCTCATAAGCTTTTCTTTAATTATGGTGCCCCCACCTCAAGGTTACTGAACCTCACATTCCTATTCCTTTCAGGTGCAGCAAGAAGCCTGCCAAAATACAGTCTGTATCAAAAACTATATTGCTTACTAAGTTAAGAAAGAACCACTTTAAAAGACTGGTAGAAAGTAACATTACCTATGAACACATATATATGTTATACATGTTATATGAAGTTAGCATGCATACTTTAAAAATAAAAGGAAGTCTTGAGGTCAGTGACCTTAACTCAAACCTCAAACTAACAAGGTTATAGCAAAAAGTAATCAGACATTATCATCCTCTAGCAGCACCTTGAATATTGATAAAAAAGAAAAAATACTTAAAACTGAGGGGCAGGCAAAAACACTGTAATCTTCTGCAAAACACAAGACCAAAGAGGGCAGACGTAATAGGACCCCAGCGAAGAACTTTTTCCACAGTTCTGTCAGAGGAGCTGAAGCCCCTTGAGCGGACTATGTGGCCTGTTCAACTGCCATAGCAAGAAAAAAGAAAAAAAAAAAAAAGGAAAACCAAAAAAACCCCAAACAAACAAAAAAAAATTGCATGTGATTGCATACTTCTGTTTTTGCTGCCTAACCTGGGACTGCAGAAATGGACAAGAAAGACAATCAAGATCATGACCGAATTCCCTAAAATACATTAGGAAAACTGCAGCAATTAAAACAATCGAGGTGCGTTACTTGAGTAGTTTACTTTGCTGATTGCAACTAGAAAAGAGATGACTGGAATTTCACTATTTCACTGCAAGTTCCCCAACTTTAGGACGGTGAAATATTTCCCCAAGCGCAGCGTCTCAAGCCATAAGAAGTAGTACTTGGCACAGCATAAGTAGTTTTGGCCATATGGGGCTTGTCCTGCATTTTCACCCTAATGACGCAAAGGTAAGAACCTTGCACAGATTCGCCCTGCAGTTAATGTAAGGCTGTTGGTAGTAATCAAGTAACAGAGGTTTCATTATTATACATTTATTTTCAAGTTATGTATTAGTTAATGGCAAGTTATTGATTTGCTTTCTGACTGTATCACTTAATAGTATATTTCAAGTTATCAAATCACAAGCACAGCAATTTTGTTATTTATCATACGCTCTAGTTGTACTTCAATTATACTGTTAACCAGCAAGCTAAAAGGACAGAAATCAATCAAATCAACAGAACAAGAACTCCAAAAGCATACAGCTTAGCCAGGAACAGAATTTTCTCAGTCAACCTTTCCAAAAGTTCAGCAATAACTTCAAAGGCTACCTAAAAGGGTTTTAAGAAGCAGTGGAGGTGTTCAAGAACATTATGTGGTTCTGGGATCTATCAGGGAACGTTGCTCATTTCATAAAAGGTGTCCAACAGCAGGTGGTATCAGGCAAGTTTTTCTTGCTTTGTGCCTTACACTCCACATCTGTAAAATCAGAACAATACTTACCTTCTCTGCAAAGTGTATTGAGAGCTTTGTACTGCTGCCACTATGGGAAGGTCTCAGAACAATGACTAACGTCACATTCACGCTGCAGTAACTAAAAATAAACTGGATGATGGGGGAAGGGATAGAACAGCTGCTTTTCAGATCATTTTGAGGTTTAACTATGCATCCTCTTTTCAAAATGATAATCATATTCATTTTAATGCAACTATTATAGCGCTGCAAAATACTTAAACAGAGGCTAACCTGATAACAGGTGGTGTTATAGGAACAGCACTGTACATCCCCAAATACTCAAAAGAAACATTTAAAACTGAATTTGCTTAGCAGTTATGTCCACCATGCTAACCAAAAGGATCACAGAGCTCATGTTGTAGTTCTGAATATTCTGACACATCATTATGTTGTCCTGAACAGATTAATACTTGAAGTGTTAGGAAAGTGACTTAAAAATAACTGTAAACAACTCTCAATAGATGATACTGAACTTACTTTTATTAAGGTAGAAACTACTTCAAATGATCCAACCACCAAAAGTACGGGCGCTATGACAATGAGGGGAAGTAGGGAATATCCTATCACACCAAGAACTTGGCCATAAGCAACCTGAAATTTTCAAGCACATAAAAACAAGCTTTTTAGTACTCAGTCTTTGTCACCAAACACAATTTTGTCTTGTTAATAACAGTATGAATAGCAATAATAATGTGTTATGTATTCATGAAAATTCAGCTAAAGTAAGCTCGCCAGTATGAAAATTGTTTTTGTATGCTACCCCCTAGAATTTTGTAATCAATCATTCAGTTCTTAGAAATATATTGTGTTTCTTTAAAAAAAAAAAAACCACTGTAAATGACAATTTTATCACTTCCAAGAGAAGTATTTACATAGGTTAAAATATGTAATTCCACCCACCCCTCACATTTTCATGTTCTGCCTTAAGTGGTTCTCAACTGCCACCCTCCATAGAGTGTACATATGGTACACAGGAGCACAGAACTAGAACAAACCCCTCATCACCAGCTGTAGTCCTGGCTGTCACAAGCAGCAAAGATACAATTTCCTGCATTAACATACTCATATCCATTATACATAAATAAATTCATAAAGTACATTAATGCTTTTGGCATCAGTGGAAGACCTAGAACCTGATCCCTCTAAGACACAGAAATCTTCTGATTTCCAGTTTAAACTTATTATGACTATCTTAAACAGATTTGTTCAAAGTATTTCCATAACTGTGTTTAGCTTCATGGGGATTAAAATGTCTGGTTTTTCCCTACTACAGTTTGAAATGTTCCTGGGCCCAGCTAGGCTTCTTGGATTTAACAGGGAAAACAGTGGCAAGACAAGTGACCATCTTGCAAGCAATCTCTTGGGGCTGCTGATCCTTCACAGTGAACTGTGTAGACCTGTACTTCCTCCCCAGTTTATACATTCTGATAATTGCACGTTTAGAGCCACAAAACAGATTGATTTAAGGGCATCTGTATTATGCTGGTATGCAGAAAAACCATGCAATCACCTTTATAAAAGCTTTTTTTTTCAAAACAGTGTTCACACAAGAAGACTCTAGCAATTATAATTAAAAGGAAAATCTAAAAAAATTCATGTAAATGATGTAGGAAGTCTGCAATGATAGTTCATCATTAATGCAAGATGCATAGTAAAAATATAAAAATCAAGTATCACTGTGTATTTAGTTCTTCATGACACAGTTCAATGCATTTTATGCTGCAGAGCCATTTTAAGAAGTTTCTACCCTCCCGAATGTTCTGCTGTAGCTGTCTGTGGGCCTTGCCGTAAGTCATTTTTTATTGTTTACACCCAAATCGCTTAGTGACTCAATTTGTAAACAGCTCAAACAGCTATTCCAACCCTGCTGGTGCAAGCAGCTGGAGGGAGGGATGTAGGCCAGAATTTCAACTGGCTTTGCAGTTGAAGAACATGCACTGACTTTCATCCTTTAATGGGTTCGAACTGCATCAGGCCAAGGATGAAAACAAACACTGGCAGGTGCTCTACCCACAAGCACTTTATACAACTGCTGGTAGTCCCATTTAAAAAAAAAAAAAAAAGTTTAAATAAAGGGCAGTGCAAGAGCGGTTCAAAGGAGGAGAAAGGGTCTCATTTAGCTCAGTAACCAAGAAATTGAAAGCACTTGTCCCTCAAGAATGGCCTTCATTTCTGGATCACAAGCACCTGTTAGAATTTCTGGGATTCATAGTACAAATTTCCAGATTGTTTATCACATCCAGCAAACCATCCATTGCACAGAAAGACTAGCTGACCATCTCTGTATTTTAGATTTTATTTTGGAGCCCAAGAACCTGAAATTTAGATGTTACACTTACCAACTGCATCCATTCTTAGTTGGCTGCAAGGTCCAAAGCCAAGCACCAAGAAAACCCAACTACTACTGAAAAATGTAGCCAAGACTTTACATTACCACCCTCTATGTCCTTTTTGTGTACAGGTACTTACTTCTCCTCCAAGAACCCTGGCCAGTAAAAAAATTGTCAAGGATCCAAATATCCAAATAGTTATAATCCAAGAAACAACCTTAAGAGACAAAGAACAATTAATTTATATTAATAATTTTCATTGTGAAAAATGAAAACTCATTTCTACTAAGCACTTTCACTGCAGTCAAGGATGCAAAACTGAATTCTGAGTTGTGGCAACAATAGCTTTACTTCATATCACAATTCAGAGATTACATTTACAGAATCACAGTAATGGTAAGTTGGTGAACATGGAATGCAGGTGCAATGTGTTTTCTAAGTATTGGAATATTGTGTCAGAGTAGGAAGGGTTTAGTTAAAACTAAAGCTAAGACAACCCTAGCTAAATCTCTTCACGTCCTACCTATTACAAAAGGTGGGCCAACCAATACAAGGAGTTGGAATCCTGCTTTTTTCATCCATAAAGACACCACTTTATTCTTTACTCAAACTGAGAACGCTCAGAAGAAGACGTAAGACTTTAACTCTCAGTAGAACTTGACGATAATTACAACTTAAGAAACAGCCCCAGACTCCTGGGACAAAGTCTGTATTTTTTCTTGCTGCTCTTAAACTGAAGAAGAAATCTTAAAATCATTCTCTGGCTTAACAGAACCTTCAAAGTAACTTAGCTATTCTCGAAGTTGAGGCACTGAGAGGATTGGAAGTGAAGCTCTCCCTTTTGAAGTACATTTTTAGAGGGAAACAATATCAGTCCAGTCTCTGTATTTCCAAATGTACAATGGCTGCACTTAAAAATTAAGTTAGTATTCAATTTTTTTGCTTAATTAAAAGTTCCAGATTCACAGAAGAATCAAATAGGGGAAGATTTTTCTTTAAATTTAAAACCAGATAAAAATTACAGCACCACTTCAAAAAATTAAAATAAATATAACGGCTTTATGCTATTTGTGAAAAAAGTGCATGGCCTCCTTTTACTTCCTCCTTTCTTCCACTGTCTAAAAGAAGAGGACCAGATTAAAGTCTTAGAGCAGGAATGCTCATCTCTCTCCATCTTACAGACCACCATTCAGTTCATCTAGACCAGCTGCTGTCAGTGATGCTGTTGCTAGCTACTAGCTTTCCTTCCTCACACATCTACAACTCTTACATCTGTATGGTAAATCCACTGTTCCTAAGAAACATTAGACCTACTCTTCATGTACAGTAGGTACACGAAATGCAGAAGGTAGCTTATCCGTCACAGAATCAAGGAATGGTCCTGGCTCTGCCTAGGAGACAGCTAAGTGGTTCCCTTGAATAATACAATGGTTTAGCCTACTCACTTCAAGTCTCACGGAGATGAGATACTGAGAGTGAGTTCTTAGTCAGCATTTGGTATGCCATATGGAAGCCAGAAGTCGCAAAGGGAATTATTTCATCTCCCCATTCACAAAAACCCTTGCATAAGCACATTCTGTTACTTTACATATGGCTTACTGCTATACTACGTTGTATTTAAAACTACTGTAACTACACGTACAGTCAAAGATTTCTGAAGCAGGATCACCTAGGCTCACATTCAAATTGTGACTATAAGCGATACCACTTCTCTATTTCAATCTGAATGTAAAGAAAAAAGCTAACAGTGTTTATGGAGGCTAATTAAATCTGCACAATACCTCTGAATAGCTATTCACCCTAGAGTTCAAAACGAATTATGGAAAAAGTCTATTGACTAGAGGAAAGTTATTTGATTGTAATCGAGCAGGGGGGACATAATAGCAAATGGCACTAATGAAAATTAAATATACCAGATCACAGTGGTGATATAGTATGAATTAAACAAGTGGCTTTATTTATCAGGAAATTAAAATTCATGGCATCCAAACAAACGTTCTTTGGTAACATTTTTTAGGAATAAAAAGCACGTTAACAAAAGGTCACAATTAAAACTGAAAGATTCACTAATATGACTATGAAGCCATTAGTATCAATCTGTTTCCTCTAGAAACCACATCTTTCCTTTGTTTTACCATATAAAAACAAGCCTGACATTTCATTGTGATTAACTTATCCGTGGGCTATTTAATATATTTCTTACTGCTGTCTTTCTACATATTAATTTGAGAAACAGCATTTGAAATGCTCCGCATTAGTATATAAGAAGACTTTCTACCTATGTAAGAATGCAAATTGCTTAGCAATCATGTCCCCAAATTTAGTTTAGTTTTCTTTTTAGGTAGAAGGCTTACACCTACCTTAAATTGTCCGTATAATGAAATCATTGAGAAGAAGAGGACAACTGCCAGAGGACCCCAAAAATCTGGATTGTCTCTCACTACCTGCCTATTAAACCCAAGAGATGGCATAGGCATCAACACACATCGAATTTTGTAGTAAATATCCTTCAGATCAATGTCGAGTTCTTCCCTGAAATTGCAAAGCAAGAGAGCATTACTACACACCACACTAATGAAACAGAGCATATAAAAGTCAGTTGGGGGCAAACAGTAGGTTTATTGAGCAAGTCTCCTGTCACCCATAAGGCCTTCCAAAACCATGACTAGCAAAGGAACAGTTCATCCACAACAAAGCGACACCATACCTTCATCCCACATTCAGTAACCGGTGTGACATAGTTAGATATATTTCATTATTCAAAAATCAGTTACATGACCGAGAATAGAAAACTAACACAACATACCCTAACAGTCTACATTAAGACAGTTGATCTATTTTCTGACATGCAGGAACACACGACACAGTCACACCACTAACTACTTTAATGTCAGAGACATGCATACACAGAAGTAGGATGTCTGTGTATTCCTATGCTGAGCAGTTTGCCCTGAGCACACTCATTATGGAAGCATTTTATTTCAAATTCTACAAGAAAGAATAGCTTTACATTCACAAATCCTAAACTATTCAAAATACTCGGGTAAAAGCAAATTTTTAAATAAAACAGGGTTTAACGTGCTTCAACAGCAGTAGTTTTCAGCAGATCAGTTTATGTCAATTGTTTAATTACTGGCTTGTTTCCAATATGGGTAAAAATAAATAAAAGCCAATTAAATTAGCAATAAATTCTATCAACAGATCTTGCTCTTCTCTAATTGCCTTCTCCACTCCCTGCTACCAACTATCTGTAAGCAGCTACAAATTGACCAGAAAATTATTCTGCATAGGAGGCTCTTAACTGGTTCATCTTGTCCTAGAGTAGGGGAAGGAAGCAGACTTTCCAAGTAATGGACAATTCTACTTCTTTAAGTTTATGAATTGACCCTTAAGACAAAACTGTAGGCTAGCGTTTTCCTTATGCAGTCATGACTGAGGAGCTCTGAAGAGTCGCAAGAGACTTCCCAGCAGATATCCCTCTGCTCTGCATTTAAGAGCACACTGGAGAAAAATGTAGAATCATATCCTAAGCCCATTTATGAAAGTTTTGTACAAGGCTTCGATTTATGCCTTTTTCCTCAGAAAAGCTGAAGCAAGAAATAAACACAAAGACATGATTCACCACAATTTGTCTTTTTAAAAAAAATTAAATACTGCTCATTGAGTCTCTCAAGGCAATTTCAGGATTGCTATTACTGAAGCTATTCCAGAATTGGTATTACTAACCTGTGACTAAATAATAAAAATTGTTCTTTAACAATGAACATCCCTGAATCTAAGGAGTAGACTACAAGCATCTATTTTCCTCCCTTTATCTAAGCAGAATGTAGCATTCTTATATTTTACTCTGAAGATTGTGTAACACTAATATTTCCTGTCTGGAAATAATTCTTTATCATCGCCTAGGGCTTCTGACAGTTTCTCATGTGAATAAACTGTCTTTCACACAAAGCTGACAGCTACTTCACCTAAGAAGTGATGGTAGCTGTAACAGGAAACAAGTGGCTGGAGTAAGGCTGCCCAATGAGAAAGAAAAGAAAAAAAAACCTCGCTCTATTGAACAAAATGCTTGCATGGTAGCATCGCATTAGTGAACTTCCCTTAACTGGCTGCTATTCTTTAAATCCTTAGTAGGATTCAGGTTACAAGGCTTCATTACAGCACATGTTCTGGGAATAGTAAGAACTGCATAAAAACTGCTACATGAAAGTCAGATTAAGGTCTTCTCAGTTAGGATGATTATATTCATCCTGCTTGCCACAAACTGATCATCTCCCTGGCACGTTCTCCTCACTCCAGCAATCAGCAGCTTAGAACACCTAGCTGTCTTTGAATCACAAACTTGGTTCTTGTGGTGTAAAAAGTTACACAAAAGAGGGAATTCATATGTTGTCACCTCAGTACACCATTCTGTTTCTTAATTAAAAGTTAGAGGTTTACAGAACAGGCTTATTCACACAAGGAGCTACTTCTGCACACTTTAAATTAAAGTACTTTTCAAGTAGCAGTTTCATTATTAAGATCTTCAGACATCTGTTCTCTCCCAGCACTCTCATTTGAGTTCTCCAGAGTACTCTCCTGCTCACTCCATTTTTTTTTAAGCATCATTATCTTTAATTCACACAGGAAAACACTGAGACACTGAGAATGAAGTTGCTTAGGTGCATAGCAAGGACTAAGACCCAGGCTGCCTGACTCACAGCATAGTAACCTTAACACAAACTTTCCTCAGCCAATCACGTTTCTGTGAACAAAACAAGGGATGCAGAGATTTTCAGTTTTAAGGACACTTCTGTCTTTCAACACTAACACCCTTTTAATCCAGCTTTATAAGATAGCATCAAAGATTATAAAGTTTGTGCTACCTGTCTTCTAGCATCCCTACTGTAATAAGCATAATTCACAATGCATTTACTTCAGAGTAACTGACAGAATTTACTTAGATTTACTTAACATTAATCTTACCACAGGATTGTCTTAGCCTGATTCTTTGACAGCAGTAAGAAACTCACAACATCAGCGCAAAAGAATACAATCTAATTTTTTAAACCATTACAAGATGAACGTATAAGAGCAGAAAAAGCCATAAAAGCTTTATGTTCTCTATGTACTTATAGAGATTAATAACATTGGATTCTGCCTTCTCCTTCCTTCTTGATCCACAGTGAATAACAAACCTCTCTTTTATACCAAAAAATCAAACCCCTAATGAGAAACATGTCTTCATTCCTGCACCAGAAAACACTCATTGTTCAAGTAATTTCTAAAGCAGAATTCTAGTCACAGCAAAAGGCTGAGGGACAATTTCAGAGGCTGCAAGTTGTTTGTTTTTCCTACACAGTGAATAAATATAGATACCCAAAAATAATTATGACATACAGGAGTGGCTTGTTATCTTCTGGGTCATCATCTTCCACTTCCAGAAGCCAGCCATACCCTCTCTGTCTTAGGAATGTAGTTGCAGTAGATTCTTTGATGAATTCTCCTCCAAGATTTAGCTTAACATCTGGAGTTGTTATGGAGCCACTAAGATCTTAGAGAAAAAGAGAAAGAAAGATATACCTTTTTATGTCTTGCCCAAAGCCATTTGTTTTAAAAGTACTGGAAGATAAACAATAGACATATAAAGCTACATGTGCTGGTCATCACCATGAAATATCTAAAGCTATACAATAAAACTAAATATTAAAAATTATTTGAAAGGGTACTTCTGGTTTTAATGCAATCGTGACAATGTTGGTTTATGTCTCAAATTACCAAGTTTAAGCTTCTAGATAGAACTCTTGTTTTGATGACACAGTGTTATGGTATGACAGAAAGGATTCAATTTGCGCTTTATCATTAAGCATTTAAAGGCATAAAAGGAGTTAACTAATGAAAGTCGCATCCTACTATAAGTTGTGGATTATTCACCCTTTTTTTGCTGACCATACTATACCTCTTTTGAAGCCCATTCCTACACAGTGGCATTGTTTCAGCCAAAACCATTCTCTGCTTTTATGTCCAATTTTTCATGAAAGGAAACATTTGCAGATGTTTTAATTTGTAGCCTGGCTTTAATACAGGTGAAACTGTTAGAAAAAGAACACTATCAGAGATCCTTAGGCTCTGGCCAATAAGGGAAGATACAAGGAGTTCTTTTCAATATACTATGATCTTGCTCTGCCACAGTACTAAAAAAAACAAAGAGCAATTTATGTGTGTCAAAGTCACCAACAAATATTAATTTTATTCTCTCATTGTATTCAGTTATATACAGATGAAAAACGCAAAATAGTAACTGAAAATATACGAAGCAACTTGAAGAAAAAAATACAGAAGAGGGGAATAATTACTCCTTTAGGAAATGATGGATTTCCATTATTAGCTAAAAAGGAAAAATCCAAACAGAAACATTGCAAATTTTTTTGTACATACATTATTACAAATATATTGAGACGAAAAACTCTCCTCTGATCCAACACCTTTTCGCTTCACCAAAGAAAATGCTATTTTGCTTTTCCATTGTTGTGTGTTCTTCACACAAAAAAGTTCCTAGGCGCAGAAGTCCCAAAACACCTGGCCACAGCAAGTACTTCTGAAACACATACTCACAGAGGCAAGTCAGGCCATATTTATAGATTACATTTGTGACATCCTCTACAAAATGCAACGTATTTTTATACAAACAAGATTTGTACAGTGACAGAATCTCACACAGTCTTCAGTCAGCATGTCTGAAGTGTCCACTGATCACTCGGTATTGCAATTAATTTAACAGAATTCTCTTTCCCAAATCAGCTTGCTAGGCCACTCAAGCTTAAATTTAAGCTTCCCCATAAACGCTTTTCAACCGTTTCATAATCAGGAGAGTCAATGACCCATTGCTTTGATTCTTGGAACACCATCTGCACGGGATCCTTGTAAAGATCACCGTAACTTAAAGAAAGAATTTCTCTTTGCTCCTGTCAGTATCATCACACATATACTCTTCTCACCAGACAGGAGCAAAGATGCCTTCTGCTGTTTACAGAGGGAGGAAAAAAAGAATAACATATTTTTAATGCCTGGGCATCAAGGTAGAAAATTTCTGAGGCTTTCTCTATTGTCACTGGGACCCTTTTGTCATTTAAAAATATTTTTTAATCCTAAAACACAACACTGCTTTGCAGGGAGAGGTTCTTGCTACTCTTTGTGCACAGATGTGGCTGTCAAAACAAGCAAATACAACAGTCCAACCAGCCATTTATTCCTCCTTTCACAGTGACAGCTGACAATCCATCCTGAGGCAGGGAAACTTCTACACGTCTTATCTACCGGGACTTCTTTTAGCAGTCGATGATTGGTGAATACCTACAACCACATTTTTTAACAATGAAATTTATTAACATGACCTTAAGTCTATTTTGCAAGACATCTCAGGTGGGACATAAAGCTGCAGAAACCAAGGTAAAAAAATCCACCACCCCCTCTTGTACAGTCTGCTTTGAATGAGATGGTTAACAGCAGGCCAACCGAGAAGAATCTGCCAAGAATTGATGGTTCTGATGCTTGCTAGCAGGAGTTAGGGTGCCTTCACTGCTACTGTCTCAGGCAGAGCACCACAGAAGTAAAACTGAGGTATCTATCTTTCATGCCTCATTTCAACCAGATGTTGTGGAAAACTGGCCTTCAAGACAGTCTTTGCTCTAGATCTTGAAAAAGAAGTACAAGAGGCAAAAAAAATACCTCAGTCTGTTCTTAATACTGTATCTGTCCACTGAATTGAGAACACCTCTTCAGCATTCTTTCCCACAAACAGCTCCTACCTCTCATGGAAATAAGATGGGAAAAATAAAACAGCTTATACTTCTATTTTTCATATGGATGAAGATTTGGGAAACAACGAGAAATCAGAGTGCAACATGTAGTATTTTAATTTAGAACTATCAAGCTGTTTAATTTTGTTTATGCTTTTGTTTGTTAGGGTACATCTACTCAGCATTTTGCAGACAGGACTACACTTGAACAGGCAGGAGATCACTACTTGATTGTGTCCATAACAAACACAGAGCTAAGTCCAATCCAACACATCCAACCAGCGAAGTGGCTGTATTGGACTGGGTTCAGCACTGCTCAACAAATACTTCCAAGTGGCAATCCAGAGAGTTTCCATTCAGAGGTACGTGGATCCTTTCCCAGGCTAAGGTGGAGAAGAAAAATAAAACAAACAGAACAACAACAAAACAAAGCTGACATTGTACCTGTTGAATAGTATTCCTTGTCAGTAGGACTGGAAAGTTCACCAAAGAACATACATTCTACACTAGTTTCTCCACTTCAATAATGCTTTTCCAGGGTGGGGCACATGAGTCAGGATTTATGCAATTCCCTACCCCTATCCACAATTACAACAGTAACTACATACGTACATAAAGTAGAATGCTTGTTGTTTAAATGGGTAGAGCCCAAAAGGTCATTCACCATCACAGTTAGCACAACGCTGACTCTGGCATGTTCATTTTCACAGTCTCAAGACAGATCTTCACGGCATGCTGGTACACCACAGCTATTTGTGCAGCAGTTTGGCAGCACACTTCACCTCCTAAACTACACACAGGGCTTCTTTTCCCCCCTCTCATTACTGTGTTGAAATGAGACATGGCACCAAGCCTTTGGCACAGCACGACAGCGCATGTGAACATACGGTACAATCATCAACAGACACCAAACTGCGCTTCCAGCGAAGCGGGAAAGAGGAGCAGTCTGTGACAGCGCCCGTCACGGGTGTGTCAGGTCGCCGGGCACAACCTCGATTGTGGCTTTCGGAGAACCTGAGAAACTGAGCAACACGGCCGGCTCCGCCGCGTATGAGTCTCCGCCAGGCGGATAACGCAGCCGCTCGCACCCGCGTGAAGCTCCGCTCCCGGCACCCTGCCGCAGCGGAGGCCCGGAGCCGCGGCCCGAGGGCAGCGGCCACCTCAGCCACCCCGCTCCGCCTCCAGCCACGCCACCAGCCCCGGGGGCGGGGGGAGGAGGGCCAGGAAGGCACCTCTTGCCTCAGCGGCACGGAAGCCGCCCGCCGCCCCGGGGCCTGGCTGAGCCCTTCCCTCGGGAAAGCGAGCGCGGCCCGAGCCGCGGCCCCGCGCTCACCTTCGGCGTCTGCCGAGGAGACAAAGGTGAAGTCCCCGTTGCTGGGCGCATAGAGCGGCGGCTGCTGAGGGCCCGGGGGCTGCATCTCCCCGCCCTCCGCGGGGGCTGCGGGGCCGGTGGGGGCAGCGAGAGACGAGCGGGCACCAGGGCCTGGGGCCTCGCCGGGTCCCTCCTGCGCGAAAGCCAGCACCCACCACCCACAGCGCAGGCGCCTCGCAGGGCAACAACAAGCGACACCACCCCTCCGATTGGCTGCTTGCAAGGCGCGCCGCGATTGGTCGCCGAAGGGCCAATGCTGACTGACTCCCCGACTCCGTCTCGGGGATCGAGGTCACTTCGACACCGATATAAAGCTCCTCCTGATTGGACAAGGCACGACCCGACGGGTGGGAGGGGTGCAGGCAGCAGCAGCAGGGTGTTAGGGAATCATAGAATCAACCAGGTTGGAAGAGACCTCAGGGATCATCGAGTCCAGCCGTTGCCCTGACACCACCCTGTCAACTAGACCACGGCACTAAGTGCCATGTCCAGTCTTTTCTTAAACACATCCAGAGATGGTGACTCCACCACCTCCCTGGGCAGCCCATTCCAATGTCTAATGATCCTTTCTGAGAAGAAATTCTTCCTAATGTCCAACCTGAACCTCCCCTGGCGAAGCCTGAGGCTGTGTCCTCTTGTCCTATTGCTAGATGCCTGGGAGAAGAGGCCGACTCCCACTCTACTACAACCTCCCTTCAGGTAGTTGTAGACTGCAATAAAGTCACCTCTGAGCCTCCTCCAGGCTAAACAACCCTAGCTCCCTCAGCTGTTCCTCATAGGTCAGACCCTCCAGACCCTTCACCAGCTTGGTCGCCCTCCTCTGGACTCGCTCCAACACCTCAACGTCTTTCTTGAAGAGTGGGGCCCAGCACTGGACACAGTACTCAAGGTGCGGCCTCACCAGTGCCGAGTACAGAGGGACGATCGCTTCCTTAGACCGGCTGGCTACACCATTCCTAATAGAGGCCAGGATGCCATTGGCCTTCTTGGCCACCTGGGCACACTGCTGGCTCATGTTTAGCCGGCTGTCGATCAGCACCCCCAGGTCTCTTTCCGCCGGGCCGCTTTCTAACCACTCTTCCCCCAGCCTGTAGCGCTGCATGGGGTTGTTGTGGCCGAAGTGTAAGACCCGGCACTTGTTCTTGTTGAACCTCATGCCGTTGGTCTTGGCCCATCTATCTAACCTGTCCAGATCCCTCTGTAGGGACTTCCTACCCTCCACCAGATCAACACTCCCACCCAGCTTGGTGTCATCTGCAAATTTGCTGAGGGTGCACTCAATCCCTACATCTAGATCATCTATAAAGATATTGAACAGCACCGGCCCCAGAACTGAGCCCTGGGGAACACCGCTAGTGACCGGCCGCCACTTGGACTTTGCCGCATTCACCACCACTCTCTGGGCTCGGCCATCCAGCCAGTTTTTAACCCATTGAAAAGTCCACCCATCCAAGCCCCCGGCAGCCAGTTTGTCTAGGAGGATGCTGTGGGAGACACTGTCGAATGCCTTACTGAAGTCTAGATAGACTACATCCACAGCCCTGCCCTCATCTACTAAGTGGGTCACTTGGTCATAGAAGGAGATCAGGTTGGTCAAGCAGGACTTGCCTTTCATGAATCCATGTTGGCTGGCCCCGATGCCCCGACTGTCCTGCATGTGCCGTGTAATGGCACTCAGTAACAGTTGTTATTGTTACCGCAGCGGGGGGTATGGTGCCGCCGCCCGCCTCCTGCGCCATCGTCCGGCCGACGGCCGCCGCGGCCTCCCGGGCGGCTGCGATCCCCCTTCTTTCCTCCCTCCCCCGCTTCAAGGGCTGCCCGCCGGTGTCGGGCCTGCCCCCGGTGCCGTTAGCATCCGTCCCTGGGGGCGCAGGCGGGGACCACGCAGAGCTGCGGTGGTGAGGCTGGAGCCCAGTGATCAGTCCCCGCCGGCTCCTGAGCGCGTCCCCGCCCTAGTGCCCCCTGCTATTTACGTTCGAGAGCTGTGGGTGGGCGACTGGTACGGGGGCGGTACGGGACTTGCACGCCACGCCCAAAGGTAGCCCCGGGAAATGCCGTACTTTCAGAACCCCACCAAAAGTATTCATGCAGCAAATGATTGTCGTGGAAGGGCGGCTGGCAGGACCCTGTGAACCGTGGGAAACAGCCCCCTCGGACTAGAGGGCTGCGAGGGGAGCTCTGATGTTTTTAGTCCAGTCTGGCCTCCCAGAACTGATCTGAAGAGAAATTCGGCATTTGCAGCACCCTGGGACAACAGCTTCACCCCCTCACCGCCATCTGCAACAGTTTTCCTGGTTTTCTTCTGCAAGTTGTTCATCCCCATGGCCAATGCCCTCTGCCTGCCGCCACCTGCCATCTGCCTGTTATCATGTTTAATTGTAAATCTGCTTCTCATTTCGTAGTGAAATATTTTCTTCATGTCTTTCTATGTGCTGCTTGACCCATGTAATCTGCTTCCTGCATACTGCTAAAAGCAGTATTTTGAACTTTCAGTATCAAAAGATTGGCTGGGAAATACTCAGCCTTTCAAATATAACTATGGACTTTTTAGTTTTCTTTCTTTGTTGAATAAAAGCATTATACCAAGTATTTTCCTTCCATGATGAATATGAAAAAATCCATCCTTTTGACTGTTCAGAAGGTTTTGCCTACATCTTTACTATTCAGCGATATTTTATATGGCTCCACCTCCCAGTATCATCATGGTCATCTGCAACTCTTTTGCTAATTGTTTTCCATATACAATCCTAAATCTCTTCTGTTACCTTACATCCTTTTTTCTCTCCCATTCTTTTGGATTTGTTCCCTCTCAGTATCTGTATTCAGTTTTCAAGGTACTTTTAAAGCTATGCCCAGTGCTTGTATATTAGTGGTATCCTTGGTAGTCCCCTGCAGTTCTGAGGTTTCTGGACTGCTCTCCTGCAATTCCCTTGTCTAGAAGGAAACCTGGCATAGTCACAAATCAGACGTGGAATGCAGCATATTGCATACACTCCAGAATGGCTGCCTTTTTAGTTCATAATTAAAATGCACTAGCATGGGCAAAAACTCCCACAGTTTAAGCTGCTACATCCAAGATAGCCCTTTTACCAGGCCTTGCTAGCAGCAACTGTGATGAATAGACTAGACTAGACTTGACTAGACTAGAATAGACGACTTCAGTTGGAAGGGACCTACAACGATTGTCTAGTCCAACTGCCTGACCAGTTCAGGACTGACCAAAAGTTTAAGCATGTTATTCAGGGCATTGTCCAAATGCCTCTTGAACACTGACAGGGTTGGGGCATGGACCACCTCCCTAGGAAAGCTGTTCCAGTGTTTGAACACCCTCTCTCTAACGAAATGCTTCCTAATGTCCAGTCTGATAACTTGCAAAGCATCACTAAATGGTCCATTCATGATCTGGTCAATGACAGTGCTGTGAAGCATGTTTTTAACTGACCTGCAAAGAGACCTATGAAGAACTAAAGAAGTTTCAAAATAATACGACTGAAATACTGTTGCCAGTCCGTGTTACAATAAGAGAACCATCATCACAGCTCTGGTTGAGGTCTATGCTTTGAAGAATTAGGAACCAGGATCTCACTTTTTATTTGTTCAACGACTACTAGATTTAACATAAAAGCTCCCAGATAACCCTGCTTAGTCTTAGCCATTAGCTCCTTCCCTTTGCTCCCTGCTGAATACCAACACATTTATTCTCAGAGGACACTTTTTTTCCCTGACATCTCAGGGAAAAAGGCTTAAATTTGGTATTCGTGCTACATATATTTAATTCTACTTCATACATAGAACTCATTAAATGCCATGGAGTATAAATATGGATGTATTTTAAATTGAAAAAGTTACAGGATGAGAAATTGCATTAGAGTGGTGGTTTGATTTGGAGAAGGAACCTCCTTTCTCATATATATCCCATTAAAGGAGATCACTGTGAGTTGCATCTCAAATAATTTTGAACAAGTTAAAGCCAATCTGATTTTTATGGAGAGAGCATGACTGGAAAGTTCCTGCTTTGCCATATCCAACCATAACTGAAGTTTGCATTTATATCAAATATAACTTGGGTTCAAGTTCTCTGTGGACATTTTACAGGGATTATCAGTTTCCTTGCAGCAGCAGAAAAAAATGACCTATAATTGCATGTAACCTATTTTTAAATTGAAAACTGTCTTGATAATATAAAATAGCCCTACAGGTATTTGTGTAGTTTGATTTCCCCTTTAAAAGGCTGAGCAATCAAGACATCTGGCAAGAGTAACTCATTTTCTTGGCTATTACGTGGAACTTATTTGTTACAAGCTTCCTTCAATTTCTGATGTCTCTTCCTCTTTACTCTGTTACAGCCAGCTTATCGGAACTCAAGGAGCTTTTGGATGATGCTCTTAGTCATATGGTTTATTTGTAGGTAGTCCTGTGAGGAGGAGGGAGTTGGACTCAATTATCCTTATGGATCCCTTCCAACTCGAGATACTCTATGATTCTATGATTATACTTACCTAGACTGTTATGATTGTGAGGTTCCCTGTTTTTGCTGGGATATCTCAGATGCTTCCAGAAGCTGTGCCCTCCATAGGATGGTTTTGGACAAATTTAGAATCATAGAATCATAGAATCATTTAGATTGGAAAAGACCCTTCATCAAGTCCAACCATTAACCTGACACTGCCAAGTCCACCACTAAACCATGCCCCTAAGCACCACATCTACTTGTCTTTTAAATACCTCCAGAGATGGTGACTCCACCACTTCCCTGGGCAGCCTGTTTCAATGTTTGACAACCCTTTCTGTGAAGAAATTTTTCCCCATATCCAACCTAAACCTCCCCTGGCACAACTTGAGGCTGTTTCCTCTCGTCCTGTCACTTGTTACCTGGGAGAAGAGACTAGCACCCTCCTCGCTACAACCTCGTTTCAGGTAGTTGTAGAGAGCAAGAAGGTCTCCCCTGAGCCTCCTTTCCTCCAGGCTAAACAACCCCAGTTCCCTCAGCCGCTCCTCATCAGACTTGTGCTCTAGACCCTTCACCAGCTTTGTTGCCCTTCTTTGGACTGGCTCCAGCACCTCAATGTCTTTCTTGTAGTGAGGGGCCCAAAACTGCACACAGTATTCGGGGTGCAGCCTCACCAGTGCCGAGTACAGGGGGACGATCACTTCCCTAGTCCTGCTGACCACACTATTTCTGATACAAGCCAGGATGCTGTTGGCCTTCTTGGCCACCTGGGCACACTGCTGGCTTGTATTCAGCTGGTTATTGACTAACACCCCCAGGTCCTTTTCTGCCAGGCAGCTTTCCAGCCACTCTTCCTCAAACCTCTAGTGTTGCATGGGGTTGTTGTGCCCCAAGTGCAGGACCCGACACTTGGCCTTGTTGAACCTCATACAATTGGCCTCGGCCCATTGATCCAACCTGTCCACATCCCTCTGTAGAGCCTAGGCTCCTTTAGGTTCCTTTCTTTGTTTGTGGGGGTTTTTTGTGTGTTTGTTTTCCTGTTTTTAATTTTGTTTCTTTTTATTTAACTACATATAGGGATGACAACAAAGAATGCCATGTCAAGGAATTGCTTGCACTTAAGGCAAACCTGTCACTTGCTTCATTGTAATTCGTATTTATTGAAGCTGAGTGACAAAACCTTTAAGGAGTTCGATACCTGTCTCCTAACAAGATCATCAACATACACTGCTAAAACAAGACTTGGAGGTGTGGGGGACAAAAGTAGTGTACCTCTTGATGAATGTGAGGAATAGCTCTCAAGTCCCTGTAAAAGGGTGGGAGGAGACAAAAGAGAAAGAATGAAGTCTCACACTGGATCAGCTTTGAGGAGGAAACTTGGGACAATGATAATTAATGACAGAATATTGCACAATAAGATGAGTCACAAATGCACATTTTATTAATGTGCCAAACAGGAGCAGTGACAAATGAGACTGCATGATAGGCTGGGTGACTAGTTCTTTCTCTCCTCGTTTCATGGCTTCATGCACTGGACCCAATGCTATGCATGTGCTGTATGATTTTCTAAGTACAACTAAAATACATGTAGGTTGATATGAAGCAGAAGAGAATTTCGTGACACTGCTGAGCATGGCTAGCAAAGAAGAGATCTTGTTCGCTATTTGGAAATATTTTCTGTATTTTCTCATTGTCTACGATTCTGACTACGATCTCTGTATGGACACGGGCAAGTAAGTTTCTCTGCTTCCAATAGACTATTTATAAAGACATTCATTATCATTCATTACCTTCTTTTTAAACATTATTTTGATAATAGAAGGAAACTTGTTTTAATTATTTCTTTTCCTAGGGACTTTTTGACCAGTTGAGACCCAAATGGAATTTCACATAGAAGAGACACTGAAGGAGGCAGAGGAAAGACATTCTGCCTGTGCTTACCTAAAGTAAAAACAGTGAGTAGATTTTCAAGGGTTGCTCCTCCTGATGTCGTGTCATACAGGAGCAGTGATGGATCAAGAAACACACTTGATGCAGGCACTCTGGATTTTTCTCAGCATTTGCTCAAATATTAAGATTTTGGCTGTCCTTGCCCTCCTTTCAGCCCCCTTCCCTTTCCTTTCAGGCTCTGCAAGTGAGCAACCCGTGTCCCCTGCCTGGGCTGTGCCAGCGGAGGGCACCCCAGCACTGCTTTTGACAGGTCAGACCTTGCCCAGGGTTTCAGTTCAGGGTGGGATTCCAAAGAAAAGTTTTCAAAACCAGTTGAGTAACTTGTTTCACTTAGATGCTGCTATTAGATTTCTGAGCATTTTATGAATTCTCCCTTTCTATGCACTTTAGAAAAGACCTTCACTGATTAAGGCCCAGACTACATGTAAAAATGTCAGCAATCATAAATTGCTCCAGTTGGTCTGCTGAAGTTCAGGTTGTCCTGTAGCTCTTTGCACATAACCACCTTTCCATGTATCTTGACTGTTTGCGAGTGCTGGCTTCACTCCTACCACCAGTGGGACAATTTGCTTGCTTCTGGCTTACTGTATAGTAGTCAGGGAAAGGAAAAAGTGAAAGGAAGTATCTAAAAAGGCTGTAGAAAGCCGTGCTGCATACAAATGCCTTGTTGGATAGTCACAAATCCAATTTATCTGCAAATGGTTATCTTAGGAAAGGCTCCTGTTTAATTTTAATTTTAGATATACAAGAGTCGTGCAGTATGTGAATGTACTGAAACATTTTGTAATATTTACTGTGTGAGAAGGAAGTCAGTCATTGATGTTAAGAGTCACCTTTCAGTTTCTTGGGGGGAGTCTGGAGCCAACTGCTGTGACAGAGGAAGTAGGCAGAGTTATGGGGAGTTTTATTCCTAACGTCTCAGAGTAATATCAGATTAGGCTGATCTTTATGTTGATAGTACAAATAATCCACTTTGAAATGGCTTTTGCATTTGCATCTAGGGTTGTTAGACCCTGTCTTTGGGCCTGCCTCGCTATAACTAGTTGCTTGAGTCAGTGCTGCTCTAATTAGTGAGGAAAGCCCTGAGCTCTGGCTTCTTAGAACAGCAAGACTCCATGGTTTAGTCTAGCTATCAAAGTCCCACAGTGAACATCTCACTCATGAATTAAAATTACTATCTTTCAATGAAACCATTGAAGAGTGAATGAAGTAAATGCATCGTAGATACACTCATTTCAACTGGTAGTAGAAATATTTACTAACTTGACCATTAACCCTGGACTGAAGGCTAGGTTTTTGATAACTGCTGTCTTGTAAAATTTCAAATAGTTATGAACTGGAACTTGCTTTACATCAAGAAACAGTTCCATATGGTTCTGGCAGCAGAGAAGTATTGCACCACATACTCTTTAAGCAAACAAGATATTAAGTAATTGTACAAGGAGGAAACTTGCGGAGAAGGAACCTACAGATAATATGGGGTCAGTTTTTGACAAGCACTGTGACACTTTACTGCTTACTGATTATTTTTAATTTAAGAGCATGCTGATGTGGGTAAACTGCTTGCTTTCTTACCACTACCTTACTTCTTGAATATTTTTAAAGAAGAAAGTTCAGAGATGTTTTAACTTCATTTTGTTACAAATTTTTTTCACTTAAGAAACCTTATATGCCTTTGGTAGTGGGGAATTTGCAACTATTTATTTTAACTATTTCTTTAAAGAAAAAAAGAAAAGCCTGTGTGGCATTTTCTTAGAAAAACTATTAGAAAAGTTGTAACATTTAAGGTGATACTTTTTACAGGAGCAAGTTCAAATTAGTCTTTCAGCACTGTAAAGCCAGAATAGTTTTCCAGAATTTATGACTAAGTGGTAACCTAATATGCTAGCACTTATTATTAGTTACTACTACCTATTAACATACTATTTAGTGTGCTACAAACTATGAGATTATTACTAAGTAAAGCTTGTAATACTGCGGACTATTGTAGATTCTAGAAGCTTTAGAATATTTAAGTTTTGGCTTAGAGAGGGTTAATGTCAACACACTGCTCTTCTACACTTGATATTTGAGTATTTTAAGGATTTTTAAAAAAGCTTGTCTAAGCAAGCAGTATTTTTCATTCAGTATATTTTTAAATGACTTAAAAATCATGAGTTTGCTTACATGAGGATGGTGATTAACATTTACAAATGAGAGCTGGGAGTTAAAATTGATAGCTCTGTGAAAATATCTGCTCAATGCTCAGTAAAAGCAAATGAAAGGAATTGTCAGAAAATGGAGAATGAAAGAGAGAACATTATTGTGGCACTGTGTCCGTCCATAAAGCCATATAGTATCTTAATACTGTGGTCTGCTCTAGCATTCCATCTGAAGAACATAATGGAAATGGAAAAGATCCCAAACAGTGGAACATCTTACGGAAGGCACGGCTGGAGATGGGATACTGAGCTAGAGGGACCTTTAATTTGACCTGCTACATATTATCACAAATGTACTTTATTTTCTCAGTTGTATCTATTAAAAGGAAGTAATTTTTTAAGGTATCTTTATTTAGTTTTATGTAACGAATACATGAATTTAAATGTTGGTTTTGTACGCTATTACCTTAATTACCATTTCCATCCAAATGTATCTTGGTATCATTCAAAGTAAAAACAAGTGAATAAGTAACGTATGCCTCACTCACTATCCTTAATGATAAAAATGTAAAAAATAAGAATCTGCACATATATATTACACTATGAAACTATGTGAAATGTGAACTGAAACTGTGAAAAATGTACTGTATTTTTCTGGTTGTCAAAAATATCAACTAAATTTGCTTTAAAGGTTATATTTTAATGATTATGCTGGTGTATGAGAATGTTCTGTTTCTTAGGAATTAAAGCAGAAATTAAAATCATTTGCTTAAATCAGTATTTCCTGCTTATTGATTTGAAACATGCTTTAAAGTTATCAAATATATATACATATAAAAAAGATATCAAATCAAAGTAATTTTAGTCAATTTGCCTAGAGAGAATATTGTTATATCTGACTAGTTTCATATCAGCATTTCATGAAAGGTAATTTTTTTGTGGTCTAGGCAAATGACAATAACATCTGGAGTATTCAATCTTTTGATTTGTTTTGTTTTTCAGTCTGGATATTAAATTCACTGTTCCACAGTTCAAGCATTGAACCTTTCAGTCTGAACAAGTAAGATTTATAAACTACAGTTTCTTTGTATTTAATGTTAGATGTCAATAGTAATTAAAAGATCAAATAAAAAGAAATTGTCTTTTCAAAAAACAGTACATTATATTTGCTATATTTATGTTCTAATTATATAATATGGCTATTTGTTAACATTGTAACAAGTCTTGCTCTGAAATGTTTTTTAAAGGTAGCCTTTACAGCGAATTTTTATAAAAAATATGTATATTTCAATGTATTATAGATGGAAAATTTGGGATTAATAATTTTTTCTGACAAAATATTTTTTTGAACTGGATACTTCTTGTGTTAGATATCTTATAGTAATTTCTATGGTTTATTCCAAAATATTGCAGATTATTTCAGAGTTGTAAAGACCACCTTCTCCCTTTGCCCCACAATTATACAGAAGCTTAAGTTTTATAAAATTATCCCTGAAAAAGTCTTATTTACTGTAATATTTGAGGTCTAGAAAACTTAGAGGAATGTTAGTCCAGTTTTATTTTGGTATATGCAGATAAATCAATGACCCCAATACTTATTGTAAAATTCCACACAATGAAATTGCAAATTTGCAAAAATGTAAAATTCTCAAAATGCAGCTCTTTCTGGAGAAATGCTTGTGGCACACACACTTCTTCCCACAAAAGACATTCCCATGACTATCATAGTTATTACTATTATATCTCTAACCTCTCCTGGATTTTGTGGAAGAGAACAGAGCTGCCTAACTGAAACGGGGCTGTCCCTAATGACTCCAATTTACCAACATCAGGCCAGAGCCTCACCTCATTCCTATCACCTCTTTTTTTTTTTTTTCTCCTTACTGCCTACACAATGCTGTTACCTACCTTTAACTGGCTATTCAAAAATAATTCTGGTCAGATATAGGCACTTCTTAGCTAGCTTGGAAGCTGAGAATCTGTGCATTTCTCCAAGCTACAGACAGATAAATATCATATATATATTCCTTCTGGTTAGGAGTGCTTGCATGCCCCGACACTGATTTTTAGCCGTCCCCACCACAGAGTACAGAAGCCTGTTTGGGGATATTTTCATCCTGGGATGTGTTCAGGACTGCCTATGAGCTTACACATTAAGTATAACTCATTTGACTATTTTAATCTTAAAATGAGTGTAATAATGTTTAAGTACTTCATACAGGTTTTGTTTGAAGAATCAAATTATATTTGTCATGACCTGCATGAACTTGCCAAGATTTTCAAGTGCAGATCCAGAAATATGAATCCATATTTAGACATATCAGTAAATAACATAATTTTCAAAAGCAATTTCCATTGAAACTTTTAATATGTTTCTGCGATGCTGGCCAACATCTCAGACATATCATGTGACTTTCATACCCATACTGATACATTCCATACTGCATCTTTTTTTACCAGAAACCTTCTATCCATTCACAGAAACTTTCATAAACTTTTCTACATTTCCACTAAGATCTCACCATTTCCTGAATACTATTTGTACCTGTGTAGATATTAGCCGCTCAGTGCACCACAAAAGTGTGCACTGAATACTGAAGGACATTTTATGTGGCAGCTATGGTATGAGCTAGACTTACTCTAAGAAACTGAATTCTCTCTTCTCAGTGGAATTTGTAGAAAGCGACGGAGTACATCTCGTTCAAAGAATGGGAATGAACACTGGGAAGAAAATAGCAGATGACCTTTTAGCCTGCAATGTCACGTCTTAAGCTTCGCCAGGGGAGGTTCAGGTTGGACATCAGGAAGAATTTCTTTACAGAAAGGGTTATTAGACATTGGAATGGGCTGCCCAGGGAGGTGGTGGAGTCACCATCTCTGGATGTGTTTAAGAAAAGACTGGACATGGCACTTAATGCCATGGTCTAGTTGACAGGGTGGTGTAGGGGCAGCGGTTGGACTCGATGATCCCTGAGGTCTCTTCCAACCTGGTTGATTCTGTGATTCTGAGTGATTCTGTCTTGTGAAGAAGTGAATACCATTGCCTGTGAAAAGGTTGAACAAGAAGCCTCAAAAATGATGATTTACATGATTTTGAATAAAGGTTCAGAAGCTTGCAATATTGTGGTTAAGTCACTTGAGAAACACAACCCTTTTCTCTTTCATGACCTGCAAGGATATTGTAAGTATTACTAGCTATATTTTTATCTTCTAGTCAGGAGTTAAATTATTTAAAAAAAAAACATGAAAAACTTTCAATGCACTCATTTTTACCATAGTCTTATAATTCTGTAGTTAAGTAAACTCTGATTTGATTTGTATGGTCTGAATTTTTTCATCTGAGAGAATAAGACAGTGAACACTAGGAAATTTTACAAATGCTAAGACACAAAGAGGGGAAACCCCAATCCAGTGAAAAATTCTGAAAGGGTGAAAATCGTCTGTGATCAGATAGTTGAAGTGCAGACAGTTAAACACATCCCATCACTTGTTTACGATAAGTGAGTTGTGGGTGAGCTGAACACTGAATTAGATTAGTTCTATGGACAAAATTAATACAAAATTTAATGGGGATTTGTAATGAGTTTTTCAAATATAAACCTCTTCCCTGTTGTTAAAGGACTCTCTTTTTCTAAGAATGTAATCCATACATCTAGGCTAATCTTTCAGCACTCCCAGAGAGGCATGACATTTGTTACCGAGGCATTTCCCTAAAATAGGTTTCCATGATTTCCTTCGGTTTATGGGACTGTGCTTCTTTACTCCACCTGATTCTAAAGTCTGATCTTGAAACACATGTCTGACTCAGCCCTGTCCCTTAGTCTACATATATGCACTTCAAAAAGCAGCACATACAAACCTTCCAGGACTCCCTTTAGAAGCTGTTTTTTTGTAAGCTTCAGACTTTCTACATGTTACTACATTTTATTATGTCGATGATGGAAGATTCAACTAGGCTCAGCCCCAAACTGTATGAAAGCAACTCTTAGACTAACCAGAATGCAAAAGACAGTTTAAAAAAAGAACTAGATTGAAAGTTCATTCCATCCAACTGTCAAAAACTGTTACTGATTTACAAATCTCTCTCTTAATACTCTAATACCTTTCATATATATATAAATGCTGTCTTTCCATATTAAAGTCTTCAGGGATGAAGTCTTGATATATTCTGTATCCTGATTGCCATGAAGTATTAGAGTTCTCCTTTCAAGTTAGTAATGCATACTGTAGTCACACAGATCTAACATGTGAATCCCAGGACTGGCTAATCTGCACGAACTGCAAGTCAGAAGGTTGCAAAGGTGGTATAGTTCCCTTCCCTGGCCTGTTGCTGGCTTTCTGCAAGGTCAGTTACTGGATACCAAGGTTGAAAACTTTGAATGTTTGCCAGGGCCACATAATCCAGCACCTGAAATGGAGATGGCAATTCATATGTCTACTCATTCTCTCTTTGATGGCATGGTAAAAGAATGCTTCTCCTGGATTTGTTCCACAGGAAAATCACATTTGATCTACTATGAATTACTTTCTCTGGGCTGAGGGGCAGTTTATATTGATTACACGATACAGTAGCTGAACAAGAGTCGGTGTTTATAATTTTTTTTCATAGCTGAAGGTATCAGAAATTTGAGAAAGCTATGCTTATTATACATGAATCATTTGACAGCTATTGAGGATAGCATAACCTACATTGTAAGATCAGTCTGATGAACTAAGTGAACTCGAAGAAATCCAACAAGACAACTGCTGTATCTCCAGTGATGCTGTGGAAGTTCTAGGTAAGAATAGTAACAGTAATTTTACGAACTGAGTATATGTGTTTTGACAATCAAAACATCATTCTATAACAGCAGAAAAAAACATATAAGGATAAAATCAGAAACACCTAGGTTCACAATGAGTTTCAATTAGCAGGGCTATAAAATGCTGTAAGGAAAGTTTATATAAAGCTTTTATATAAATCCTAAGTATAAAGGTTATATAGAAGAGAGATAAACTATTGCATAGCTCTGTAAAAAAAAAAAAAAAGGAATGCAAATACTGGATGATGCAAGCAAAACTAGTTTTCAAAGTTGTTTTTGTTTCAGTCATTACCAAAAAGATTCATTCTGTTAAGGCACCTACTCAAATCATTTTAACAAGGTCACGGTAGTACAAATAAGGATAAATAAAAATTATTTAACTAAAACAGATGAACTCAGGTTAGCAGAACTTAGGGAAATTCACAATTAAGTATGTAAAGAACAAACTTAAAGAATCATTGAACCATAGACAACTGTCTCTAAAAATTTGTGGAGGCAGAAAAGTGGAAAATTCAGTATCTTTTGCTTGAAAGGAGGAAATTATAGACAAGCCAACCTCACTTTGATACCAAGAAAAATTCTGAGACAGATTATCGCACAAACATTTTTAAGCACTTAAATGATAGAGATAAAAGAGAGTGTGAACAAATGACATCAAACCTTTCCAGGGAACAGGGTGATTAAGATTGAGGAAAGATAAGTCTGGATCATAACTCAAATGAGGTTTTTAACACTATCCTTAACAAGAAGCTAATTAAATACATATAAATAAAATGGGTGCACAACTGGTTAAAAAATTACTTTCAAAGAGTTATCACAAGTGCTTCACTAAGTGAGAGAACATTTTGATATAATCAATTAAGTCCCTCCTCATTCTAACCAATATTTTAACTGATGGCTTAAATGACAGAATGGAGGATACACTTGTAACATTTCAGATGATACTGAGCTTGGAAGGCTTACAAGCCCTGTTGGAATACAAAACCATAAATAAAATCAGATGCATTTAAGAGGTGGTCCAAAAACATTAGGGAATTCAGTATACACAGATGTAAAGGGCTGTAGCTGGGAATGAGACATCAATTTCATGCGTATAAAATGGACATTAACCTGTGTAGCAGGAAAGAAGCAGGGGTCTTCTGTGGAAGACTGGAAATATGCAATTGCGAAAAACATATACTGGTGAGTCCTGAGCAACAAATCTGTGCTCAGCCTCAGTATCATAATTAAGAAAGGTATAGAGAAATTGAGAGAGAGCACCAAGAACAGCTGGAGGTTAAGAAAATGTGACTTAAGAGGAATAGCTTCATTTTGTTTTGATTGAGAGAGAAGTCTGAAAAAGATATGATAAAATTTTTATGTTCTTTAAGCATTGAAAAAAAAAATGCTACAAAGAGATGATAATCAACCATTCTTTTTGTCCACTGGGAGAAGAAAGGACTGAATTCAGTGAAAATGCTTGTTATCTCTATTGACAAATTTTGACCCAGGCTAGAAAATACTTTTTTTTTTCCAAGTAGCCAAACTTTATATAAAATATATAGACTGAAAACTGAATAAAGTTGAGTAAAATAGAAAAATTGGTTTAAAATTATGAGGGTGCATCTGTGAAAACAGACATATGGATTTCTGTAGTAAATACTTTTTATTTTGGCACAGAAAGGCAATCTCAAAGTAATACAGTTTAAAGAAGATAGTCTCATCAACATTTATGAATAACAATCCTTTCAATTGCTTAGTTGCTTAGCAGAGTAACTTTGTGCTTCAAAGCTCTATTTCAGATTGGTCAAAATGTGAAAGAATAATGGTAACCCCTACATCTCTCTTCCCACAACTGTATTTGGTTTCTTTCCTTCCTGCTCCCTCAGCAGTCTATATTTCTCACCAAAGACCGTGGTTAATGTTGTTTACAGTAGAAGCAATGAAAAGTTGAATAAATTAGAGACCATTTTTGTTCTGCCTATTCCTTTGTTTACTCTTTATCACTGGCACCTGATGCTGCAGACCCAGGCAAATTTCATGCCTTCCACAGCTTTGTTCTGTAAGAAAAAAACAGTAGAAAAGCATACTCCCTATTTTCTGGTGGATATTGAATTGCAACATACTAAGTGTTCTTGTCTTGAGATGTATAAATCCACTCTGACAGTTGAAACATATAATATAAAACCAAAGAGCTCCATTAGGCCTCATAATTAATGTACTAGGATGTGGACAGGTGTTTTAAACAACTAACGTATCTTCGTTTTCCATTTAAAGGTAGTTGCGAAAACTCAGATCTAGAAAGCTGACAGAAAAGGATTGATAGCTATTGCTAACCTGAGGAAGAAAGTGTGGGTAGTCCAGGCAGGTGGCCTCGTAAGAACAAGGTCTTGGACAGAGGGTGGTAAAAATTCAGTCCTGGGGCTTGAATGGAGATGGGTGATCCTTTTTTCAGGATGATTGCAATTAAGGCACCTTAGGGAGAAACTTAGGGAGCAAACCAGGAGCTCGGACAAAATGGTGAGAAATTAGAATGACCAAGAAAAGTACTTTGTGCTCCAGGCGGCTGTGCAGTTTTGTTGCCAGTTGGCATCTTGGACATAATAGGACCAAGCTGGAAACCAGAGCTATAGAGCAGGCAGATTTGGGTAAGGCCTAGAGGGAAAATAAGAGCCAGATGAGGGCTTATCTCTAATGCTATGCCAAAAACCAAAGGACTATGCAAGCACTGAAGCAATCACCTTCCAAGAGCTATAAATGGAGTATGTAAAGTTTTTCAGTGGAGAAAGGGAAAGTTCTCCACTTGTTGTTCCTGTTGTGTACTAAACAACAAGTCTGTGAAGTCACAAAAATGAACAAATGAGGTTGCTCTGATAGTTCGAGACAGATCTGTACAAGCGTGATTTGACAGTGCTATCAACAACTGACTTCACTTGTTTTTAGATTCTCATGCTATTCAGTCTTATTCTTCCAGTCTGAAGACCCTTCTGTTTTCTATGAAAAAATTAACACAACCACGCATAATTTAATTATTGTAATTAAAGGACTATTAGCTTCTTCTCAATGTGCTATGTTGTCTTTTATTGCAGCATGTCATGTTTCCAGAGAGAGTGCTTTGCAATGGCAGCCTTTTGCCCTCACTTTGTGCTGATGTAAGTTTGTACATACAGTGCATAGCAATGGAAAATCAGTCACTAGAAATGTGGAAGACTATGTTGTATAGGGAACTGGAGTGTGTTCCGTGTCTTGTGAGATCAGAAACAAGTGCCATTAACTCTAGTCCTTGGAAGAAACCTTTACTTTTGGTAAGTAGTGGAAAAGTCTTTGTTAGGACTGTTGACAGGGAAAAAAGCAAGCAGCCGAAGAGCAATGTTTTAATCACTTTCAAAAATGGGTAACTGAGTCTTTGTAAGACAATTCTAAAGAGGAGTTAATCATAGCCTGTGGATAGTCTCAATCCTGCTAGAAGAAAGGAATAATAAGACCAGACCCCAGTTGTTCCATGGTGGAGTCAGTGAATAAGCCTGCATTTTGGTGTGCTGTTTTCCTCACTAAACCAGCACATTTCAGTACTTCTAGAAAATATTTTTAAGTGAGAAATTAACCAGCAGTATCCTCCTCTCCATCCTATAAAGCAAAGGAGCCTGAGGCATATATAAAGCTTATTTTTCACATTCTCTCAGTTTCTTTCCCCAGTTTTCCTCTAGAATATCTTGGACCATATTCTTTTATATTTTGTACGTGCTTGTAGTAAGCACAGTAGTGCTGCCTGTAAACATGAACAATTTTAGGTTTGTTTTTACAGTCTATCCCCTTCCTTCCTAAAGGTCTGATGATTAACAAGCTGAGTTATAATGCTATTTCTACACATTCACAACTTAGGGATAAAAAGATGTTGATGAGATACTTAAAATGTCAAAACATAGATATATAGAAAGCAGGAAACTGCACCCTACAGAAGATCATTGTTTATTGTTACAATACTGTATAGTGTATGCTTTCAATGATTTATGAACGATCATTTAATCTGCCTTCCCAGCCCTCTGGACCTGAATTAGTCTCTTGATAGCTCTGATTAACTTGCCCCCCTTCAGTCATATAGTTCTGTTTTTGCTTGTAGATAAGCAGCTTTTGGTTCGTTGTGTTTGGACTGTTTCCCACAAGTGGTATAAATGTGCCCTTAATGCTTCTTACAAGTTTGATAATAAGATTACAAGGATGATTGTAATATTTGTTGATTACTACCCAGTATACTGCTAATCCATTACGGTGGTGAGGAAAGGGAAGTACACAGCATGGATTTGAACATAAATCTCAAACAGTAGCACTTGTTAACTTTCAGCAGCTTATGTATTTTATTGTGCTCATTGCTAATTAAAATTCTTACATAGAAAGTTTGCTTCACCCGAAGCTTGACCTGCCTCATATGATGCATTGAGGTGGCAGTTTCCTTGAATTAGGGTAGTTCAGACATGTGACAAGTATTCTCTGATCACCTTCCTTACTGTAAGCGTCTAATAACTAGTTAGCACGCAAGAAGAACATTAATGTCCTTATTGTGGTAGTTCTCATGTGTGAAAACATAATGGGTTCTCATGGAAGGGAAATAAGATTGGGACAATTTCTAACCATAGAGATTCCTTCACATACGGCATGTACTCCTCTGCATTTGCTTTCCTTTTCTACTTTAACTTTACTCCTTTCTGTCCCCTTTCCTTTTTTTCCTGTGAATCTTCCCTGACAACTTTTTTTTAAACAAAGACATTTTTAACAAAATGTATTTAACTGAATTTTGACTGGGATATAGGAATGATCAGGTTACATTTGTGGGAGCTGCAACGGCTCAAATCCTTTCAAGACTGGGACCTCAAAAATTAGCTTGAGATTTCGATCAAATGGAACCATGTGCCAAAAGGCTGAAAATAACAAGAACGTTGGCACTGTTAAAACTCAGACAATTTTCTCCAAATTACAGAAGTATAATAGGGAGAACAGAAAAAGGTTGTTCCTCTTCAAGCCCATGAATATCTCAGTATCCATAGAGAAATCTCATTGATCTGGAGACACTTGCAGAACCCTAGCTACTTCTAGGCCTTCTTCATGGCACATGGATGTCTCAGGAGCTCTACTCACAATCCTTTAGGTCCTCTACTCAAAACTACCCCAGACCACTTCCAATTGAAGGTTTGAAGGTACGAATGTGGAGCACACCTGGCTCAGCACTGCTAGTAGCAATAGTGTCTTACTGGAAAACTCTGGTAGGAGCTCATGCACTTGTGGCAAGAGGGCATGTCAGGTCACAGATAAGCCTAAAAGAGGCCTGAAGAAACCCTGTTCTGAACAATATATTGGCAGATGAGAGTGAATGTGCGTGACTGGTAGGAAATAAACCTTTTCCAGCACTACATGAAAAGAAATAAGGGTGACTAGGAGGTTTTTTCACAGGCTTTAGGACAAAATCAAGTATTTCACAGAGTCACAGAGTCACAGAGTCACAGAATGGTTAGGGTTGGAAGGGACATCTGGAGATCATCTAGTACAACCCCCTGCCAAAGCAGGTTCCATTTCATTAAAGCCATAGCCTGGAAAATGAGTCAGTATACTAATATATCACAACAGTCAGGGTTACATTGTTGTAGCATATTAGTCAATTCATAAGCATGTATCTTCCCCATCCTTGAGGGATTTTTCACTGGCAGATTTGCAACAGCATGAATCATCTGGGGCAACACTCATAGGCAGTTCTGCACAGTTACACTGCACTGATGTCACTGGGAGTTTCTCTAGTATCCTCAGAGAGCCTGGGCTTCACTGTTCCTTCGCTTCCCCTCACTCTTGAACGTGCACAGTCTAGTCTTTTGCAGTGTACTAATGCTAGTCTGTGCTTGGCACAGAATTGCTCTTAAACTGTTATGCTCCTTCTGCGGACTGTAAGAACATAAGAGAAACCTCTGTGAATCTTCAGCAAAGATTCAACAAAAATTGCAGATCGAAGGTAATTGGATTACTGAGCCGCTGCTCTACAAAAACAATCAATGACTCTACTGCTAGATTAGAAATTAGGAATCACTCCTCAATATTTGCTTCATTTCAAGCAGGAAACTTTTTCTTTATGTCAAAATGATGCAAAGACAATTTGTTTTTTAATTAAACCTGGCATCAAGTTTCCGTTTTGAAGTCTGACCTGGCTCCTGCAAAAAATCCACAATAAAATTTCAATCTGCACTTTAGAGGTAGAGAAAAACCAGCTTGGTTCTTGAAAGTATGAAGTGGTCTTCACACTTTGTCAACTGTAAGAGCAGATTTGCTAGCCAAAATGCTAAAATAAAGCTGGAATAAAAAAATTGAATGTAAATCATCCTGTCTCCTGCCCCAAAGACAAATAGAGAATACTTCCCCTACAGACTTGATTAGCAAAAGTTTTGTGACAAATGGAAAGAGCTAATTATTTGAATTGTACTGAAGCCAATAGAGTTTTATTTAGCAAGGGCTCTAAGAAAACATTACATTAACTTCATGTTACTGTAGGAAATTGGAAGAATCCAGAGATGTATGGTTTTCTTTTCTTAAAGGAATTTTTCAGAAGAAAGTACAAAGTGTAACCTAAAAGATGGCGACTTATGACATTCCTATTATTCTTTGCTTAGTATGATTAGTGCTGTGTATTTCTATTCTATTTTAGTTTAAGACCTTCAATAAAATATATAAAATAAAACCAGATACTGAATCACGGTTTTTTCATCATATGCTGAAACTGTTCTGACCCTGGAATGCATATGAGCTAGTTAATAATGTGAACCTGTACTCCAAATAAATCATGGGTCAGCCTACTCTATATATTAGCAACCACTGGGTGTCACTGTGTCTCTACAAATACAGCTAAAATAGACGATAAAATATTAAGGAAAAAAATGCATATCAGTTGCATATAATGCATATCGTTATTGTGTCTTTTTATGGAACTGCCAGGTTCCTTATTCTCCCATGTATATGAAACTCTTTAAAAAACAGAAGTAATGATCAGCCAATGATCAGAAAACCAGCAGCAAACTAGGAGGTTGCCCTAGGAAAAACATACTCCTTCATTTGCTTTCTATGCAGTCTGTAATTGTGATTGCTGGCATCAGCACGGGTGTAATTCATTTTCTGTTTCTTTGTTTGCAATGCGTTGGCTACAAAAAAAATGGCTACCATACATTTTGTCCAGCCTCTGCAAGTATTGTATTATTAAAGCCTCATACCTTACTGCAGTTAGAGGCTGTTCTCCTTTAAAAGATTCATAGTAGCTATAAATATCAACCTCAGCATGGAATTCAGCCTGTAAACAACGTGTGCTCCAGAAGCAAGATCTTTCTTCAGTGAATATTTTAAAAAGATTGATTGTGGCACAGAACAGCTCAAAACTCTGGTTTCCAGCCCTCTGTTTCACCAACAGGTTTCACTCTGACCGAGGAAGCAAAGGCCAGGATGATGTCTAGGGTCTGAGCAGATCATTGTATATATTATGCCCCCCAAATACTTCTCCCAGTATTTAGGTTTCACAAGACAGAGCATAGTTGTCAGTAAGGGTTACCGTGCCCTGCTCCCAGGGACGACAAAGCTAACGTCACCAGCACCAGCCCAGCCTGGCGCTGAGCTGTGCTGAGCTCCTGCCAGCAAGGGCTGAGGGGTTGTTGCAGGGTTGACAGCAGGTAAAGCAGGGGCAGAAAGAGGTGCTGCTGTCCAAGGAAGAAGGATCCTGGTTCCTGCTCACCACGATACTTTAAAGTCCTCACTGGAGAGTCCAAGCATGTGAGTGGCCTCTCACAGTCTTTTTTCATATGATTCTGCCATGTATTGTTGTCATGAGCTGCATGTATGCAAGGCTCAGAAGAAATACATGGTGATACTCTTCTGGCATCTGTGGACTTAATACCAGCATGAGCAGAAAATATTAAGACGAGCAGGTTCTTCTGAAAATATGAGATGCAACATTTCTTTAGCCTTGCTTCTATGGTTACCACAGAGCAAGGACAGAAAGTGCTTTTATATTTAGGGTCAAATTCATGTGATGATACATTCAGCTATCATCTGAAGCATTTATAATAGAGACAGGCAGCTGTAGGTATCAACAACAACATTCTGATTGATCAATCACAGAAAGAGAGGCAGGAAGGTCAGTGTCCTGAACAAAATAAGAGAGGAGTACTGGCTTAGTGTGAGCCATATGTATTTTGTCTTCTAAAGTCTGAATATACATTAGAAACATTCCCCAGTGAAGGGCTGGAGCAAGTATGCAGTTAGCTCTGCCTCTGTCTGTAGATGCCTAAGCAGTTGCATAGATTGAGGCCTCGAGACTGTGGCTAGAATTGTCTAAAACTCAGTTTCTTGTACTCTGAAACATGGAAGATTTCCCCTCTGATCTGGAAGGGAAACTACAGTCATTGCCATCCCTCACAAATTGCTCCAGTCTCCTTGTTTTGTTATTTTTTTTTTTCCAAAGGCAACAAAGCTGACTTATCTCCTGGGGACTCCCTGGCTTGTTCACTGCTGCAACCCTGTGGCCTGGCACAGCTCTCCACTGTCTGGCGGAGAGCCCAGGACACTAAAAAGTCCCCGTCTGTGTCCTGACTTTCCAGCTCCTAACCCCCAGCTCAGGCAGCCTAAAAATTGCAGTGTCTACATTTGTCACCCAGTCCTCCGGTGGGGAGAGGGCAAGTCTCGTGAGCCCCTGCGTGAACTGAGGCTCCCAGTGCTCTTGTGCTCGGCGTTACAGCCCCAGGGTCAGCGAGAAGGGAATCCTCCAGCTGGGCAGGCAGGGGGCTTGAAATCCTGGGGACCTCTAAGCATTGGCTAGCCTGAAAAGCGGACACCCGTGCTTTGCATGTTCTGTAAGCACGGAGTAAATCTATGTGGGGGCCACCACCAATCTGCCATTAGCCCATCGCCAGTCCAAAAATGAATTCGATCTCTCAAGCCCTAAATCAGGCCTACACCTGTGGAAGTAAGATTCATGAAGAACTGCTCTCTGAGGTGCTGCTTCTCTCCTCCCAAGTCTGTAATGGCAATGTCCTCATCCTCCTTCCCAACACCAGGCAGAGCCAAGTGCTGTTTGGCCCTTCCCCTTTCACAGTGAGGTTTTGCAGGGGTGGAAATGAAAAGAGCAGTCCTGCTTCTGCCAGGATGGATCCCGAGGTGCTGGATTATTTCTCCTCTGGTCTTCTTCTCTCAGAAGGGCAGAGCAAAGGACCTTGCTTGCTCTCTGCAGAAGCTGTCATCAGCTGCTGTAGCCCAGAAGCAGGGCTGTGAAGCCAGCAACCAATTAGAAGGATTTCTTCTGAGTGTTTTGTCAAGTGCTCTCTTCTACACACCACCTTTCTGTTCACAAACGGTAAACTTTGGGACTTCAGCTCCTTCCAACTCAACTTATTCTAAGCTTTGCCAGAGCTGGCCAGAGCATTAGACCTTGGAAAGACAAACTCCTGAATAGTCCGCTACATGAATTGTCAAAAAACTGCACAAGTTTTTAAAGGAAATATGACTGTGATTTGGGAAAAGTTTGTTGAAACCAAACTATTTCCAAAGAATATGTTGGTTTTGACAGATCAGCATTTTCCAATGACATTACATTTTGTCCTTAAATTCCTGAACAGCTCCAGTCAGGTCTTTGTTCTGGTTCGGTGACAGCAGTGAGATCATCATCCGGTCATGCCAGACAGCAAATCCAGTTTTGCAAAAGGACCTTTCTCAAGCTGTGAGTTTCTACTTTGCAAAGGGTCTCGCCACTACTTTAAATTGCCGTTTGCATTTCGAATTTCCCTTTCTTGAAGGGAAAAATCACAGGATGCTGAGAAAGACGAACACCAAAGGCATACGTTTATGGTGAGATCATTCATTCAAATGCAACCAACTGCAAGCGTTAATGACATTTTGGAAAGGAAGATTAAGATGATTACCTTGAGCCAAATGACAAGAAATCAGGGTGCTCCCTCTCCCATTCTGCAGATGTAAAAGCAACATCTGTGGATGTACTTGGTTGAAGGCAAATAGGGGCAGTAAAGTAGGAGATGAGAGAACTAATAGGACTTTGCTAATATGCAACTCACAGGCTGTGATTAAACGGACATGTCCCCGAATATTCAGCAGAGACACTTGCAATACTGCTAAGGAGGATCTTCACCAGGAGCATCTCTCTTCAAATATTTAGAATCACTTTGTGCAGGATTACATCTGAGGTCTTATTTGGCTTACCATGTTACACAAGGTTTTATCAGCTGTGTTTATTTTCTATCCCACTCCTGCAGGTCTTAATGGTATGGCATGGAGTATACCCTAAATCCTTTTTTCATAAGTTAATGTCAGAGTGCTCTCTAACACATTTAAAAAAAAATTTCTTTTAATCATTTTGAATTGTGGTACCAGATAGATACAGTGATTTTAACATTGCAGTCCTTAGTGGTATGATCAGCACCAAGAGGATGCATGAAGAGGTTCTCAGATTTTGTTGGTCTTCACAGAGAAGAGTCTCAGAATGATGTAAAATGTTCCGTGTTTCAAAGAGGCCTGTGGGCAATATGGTTGGATCACCAAGATCCAGCAATAAGATTTTAATCCTTTAAACTTCAGGTGATTGGTAAATTCAGATTCAAAGATCATGATCCAAATTGGCCTCAGAAGTGGTTGGTTCAAGACAAATCAAAATGTAACTAGACTTGCTTTTCAAGGCTATTTCTGATTTGCCTCCTTGCTAAGGAAATAAGGGGGAGAGACAAAGCATTCTGGAAATATCAAACAAGAATTCAGTACCATCAAACTTCACCTGGTTACTGTTTAGATTTGTTTTCAAAGGGAGACCAAATGCAAACTAGCCATAATGCAGATTCAGTCCCAAAACTTTTCAGTCCACTCAGACGTAAAAGTCCACTGTGCGATAAGGACACTTGTTAAAAAATGCATACTTTTGATCATTCAAGACAATAAATAAACAGAATAGCAAGCAATCCTAGACTCAGGACTTTAGGTGAGTCAAGTTGAAAATACTTACGTTCACTGACCTTAAAGTGAACTTTGCTGAATAGTGGGCAGACAGGGTTACCGGACCTTGTAAGGTATGGTATATTTCCAGAATGCTTTGTCTCTTGTACCTTGCAAGGTACCGTAGTGGCACATCTCCAGACAGATCAGGCACTTCCAGGCTCACCCCTCAATCAGAACTGAAGGAAGCAGCTGAGAATGAGAATTTTCTTTCTCTGGCCTTTTGTACATAGATGTAAGATTTGTTCTGAGCTTTGTGGTTACACTTGGGCCCTTCTGCCCAACTCTACGATATGGGGTTTACCGCAAACTTCTTTACGGGTCACTTAAGACCCTCTAAAGTATATAGCATGTGGGGAGCTTATTGCTTAAGTTTTACAGGACTCATGCAAATAAAACTGAATAATAACAATATCTCTTGAACTCAAATAAACCTTGAGGACTTTTAGATACAGTTAAAATGGTGCACAAACCAGAAGTATTATTAAAACTGATTCATCTCAGGGCTGTTTTAGCCTGAGAAGCTCACAGCTGGTTTATGTCAAGGTTACTGTGGCTGCAGCATCCTGATGAAACCAATTTAAACCTCCCTTATTCATTTTTCTACTGTATTGTAGCTGTCATCAGTGTATAGACCTAGTGCTAACCTCAAGGATATCTTTGGAAAAAAAAGGTAAACTTAAGTTTATAGGTTTTGGTTAAACAGATAAAAAAACCTGTAAAATATCAGAAGCTATCTAGATCTTCAGCTTAATGTAAATTCAGAGGATTGCCATAGAAACAAGTGCATTTTTTTCATAGTGGAAGAAACTAATGAATTACAGCAGTGGGTTAAATAATTTAGAAGATGAGTACGGATGACTGCTTAACTCTCAAGCAGCAAGCTTGTTCTATTTAAAGCATTGTTTCAATTTTTTCTCCTTCTTTCTGTACGCATTTTAATAATTTACTTATTCACTAAGTGAGGTCAGTAAGCCCACTGCCCTGTTCTATACCATCAAATGGAAAATGTGAGTTTAGGAGACTTGCTTCTGAGGTCAGATGAAGAGGGTGCACAGAGAAGATCAGCTTGAGGGCGGAGGTAGTGGTGCTGATGTGTTGGCATATATGAACAGTCGTGTGACTGATATATCAAATTTAGTGTGATGACACTGTTGCATAACTGACAGTTTCATTTCAGAGTCTGGGATGATGCTACATAATTATCCTTCTGCCTAGAAATAAAAGGGCAAGTTGAATGTTGATCCAGTTAAATAATTCCAGGAAGGGAGTATTTCGCTGGAAGAAAGTAGTACGGTTGCAATGCAGAGGATCCCATTTGAATTAGCCAATGCACTACCGGGTGCATGACCTCTTAGTTGAAAGTAGGAGATGGGCATAATCTCTCGTCATATTTGAAAGGGGCACATAAAGACAAACTGTATGTCCAGGTATTCAGACAAGTGAGGAGGCAGCAGCAAGGTCCCAAAGGCAATGACAGAGGCTCTGGAATGGAAAATAAAGAGATAGGTGCTCTGGAGTTCAAGCAGCATCATCGTATGTGTTCCCCTTGATACAAATGAATGTTGTATCAGTGCTTGCGAGATCACTAATAGGTATCAATGAGCAGTGTGTTCTCCATACCCATTTTAAGCTTTTTGCTGCTAGTCATTCAAGCTCCCTTCAACAGTTTTAGCTCTCATCAGCCAAAAGGTCGACAAGGCAACTGCTACTTAGCAAAAAGAAGACCAAGGAGCTCCAAACTCTGATATATACATCTTATGCCACAGGACAAGATACAGAGAGGCAAGCAGACAAGACAATTCACAGCATAGTGTCACAAAAAAAACCTGTCAGGAGGAGTCTTCCTGTGGGTGAAAATGAACCACTGACTATTATGCACCTAGGTTTAAAATCTAGGAAACCAAATTGTGGGGAGCAGCAAGTCTCAGTAGTAGCTTCAGTAGTAGCTGATTTTAAAAAAAAAGCTATATAAAAATGAGAACTCTTATTGAAAAAAAGACCTAAAAGGGGCAAGTAAAAGAGTAAATGTTTGCAATTAACATGAAGACTATTTATAGACAAGATATCAAAGACTTAGAAGGATGGCAGGACTTCTACAACACAGACTTCAGATGTATCAGCACACTCCACCCAAAGCCCAAAGTAATCAATTGACATGATTTAATATCCGGTTAGTGGAAGGTATTTGAAGTAAGAAGACAGTTTTCAAATATCTGAGACTACATTAAAAGGAGGAAAATGGAAAATAATATAACTGGCAGGTTAAATAAAAATGCATATGAAGGCAGGTTGGAAAGGAGTTTGAGGAACAACTTGAAAAAGACATAAAATGTCATATAAATTCTTTTTCAAACAGATGAGGAATAAAAAGCCAGCCAGAAACTTTGCAGGGCAATCGGTGGCCAAGCATAAAAGGGAGTACTCAGGGAACATGAGGTCATAGCAGAAACTGTAAACAATTTTTTTTTTTGTAGCTGTGCTCTCTTTGGAGACTTTAGGAACATTTCACCATCAGACTCCTTCCTGGTGGATGAATCTGACTATGGGTCACGAACTGAATTGTCAGTGGAACTGGATTGTCAACTAACTGAATAGTAACAAATCACCATACCCAGACATTGTTCAGAGCAGAGTTGTAAAGGAACACAAGTCTGAAATGGCTAACTATTAGCTGCCACATATAATTTCTTGTTTAAAACCACCTCAATACCAGATGAAAGGAAGTTCACAAATTTGTCAGAAATAAGAATTCAAAACCATTGAAAACTCCAGCTAAATGGGTAAAAACAGTGGTAGAGAGTGAGCTGGAAAAGGGGTTAAACAGTGAAGTGGCAGAATTTGCTGATGATACTGTATTGTTCAAGGTAATCAAAATGAAAGCTGACTGTGAAGATTTGTGGGAGATCCTTACGATGCTAAGAGAGTGATAGAACAACAAATGAAACTGAATGCATAAACGTAAAGTAATGCCTGCGGGACAAATGATCCTATATATATGTTAGACTGAAAAATAGTTTCTGTCACTCGGGAGAGAAATTTTAAAAGCAAGTCCTTACTAATGAACAATTAAGCTGCTAAAATACTGGGAATTATTTGGAAAAGAGTATGGCATGAATCCATAGTGGACCTGGAACTTGAAAACTGTGTGCACTTCCAGTGCCGTCCTCTCAAAAAGTTTATAGTAAAAATAGAAAAGATAAAGAGAAGGACAAGAAGGGCTGCTGAAGCTTAAACAACAGCTTCCCTGCGAGGAACAGCATGCAGCCCAGAAAACAATGGAAGTATGCTCTGATAAGACTTATGTAAACAGAGAGTAGCAAAGAGAAGGTGAATAGGAGTTAATTGTCCACTATCTTTTCTAATGTGAGAACTATGGATATCAAATAGACCTAACAGGTGACAGATTCAAAACAAACAGAAAAGAGACACTTCACATAATGCATCACAAGTTCTTAAATCCCTGAGCTGAGTATGTACCAGGGTAGCATCACTAGATACCTTCCCTATTCTTACACTTGGATTCTTCCAAGTGTAAGAATAGGGACTCTCCTAAGACTTAGAGTCTTAGGGGTAGAATGTTATTCTCCTGTCTTAGGAGAAGGTTGCTATTCTCATGCCATAAGACAAATTAATTTCATTCCTCTCCTTTCCATTTTCTCAGTTTATTTGTTAAAGGCTCTTATCATGTCAGCAAAATATACAAGGACCTGGAATTGAACCACTGTAGCAAGAGCTTCCCAAGAAAGCTGGGAATAAACAGATAAGTTTAGTTTCTGTTGAACTTCAAGCAGAAGTCATTTTGGTTAAACACATATCGCCATAGAGAAAACATCCCTTTTAAGGCAGAACAATATTAGATTACAGGGTATGTGACACCATTTTTCCACATTCCAGTTTAACGTTCACACAAGCTCTTCCTCCCAGATGTGACATTTCGCCTGACACTTACTGCATGTCATGCACTGGCCTGAAGGCAGTAGGTGAAAGTGACATGGAATTAAAGAAAATGTTCCCAACAGCGTTGTCATGATCTGCAATCGCATGAAAATCACTACCATTTATTTACAGTGGCTTGGTTAAAGATCTGTACCCGGCCCAAGGGCATAAAGCAGTGACCTAAAGTCTTAAATAGAATTTCATTTATAAAATAAAACAAAGGAAATATACCACAGTAATAATATTTGAAAGATCTGCTGAGTGGTAAAATAAACACTGCCTCTATTTATCTGGCTATCAGTCCATGGAGAACACAAAGTAATTTGTCATGCTGGAATGGTGAGACTTGTGAGCATCTTTAACTCACATACATGAAAACTTAGTGGGAAGACACAAGATCAAAACCATCCCTTTTTTAAGTTGGTGTTACAGTCAATTCTGCGTAAATAATAATTTCCCTTTCCTTTTCCCAGTGGTCATCAGTCTTATTTACCTCAGGAATTCCAGCTATGCTCAATTTGAATTTAATATCTGAAACAATCTTGTAATGTGCGCTAAGAAAGCATTTTTGTATATTTGCATATTTTGAAAAGGAATTTACAAATAATCTGGATTGGTTTAAACAACTGCATTTTAAAGCATGCATGATGTTCTATAAGGGTAGCTGGGAGACAGGATTACAGCGATTTCTGTCTGTGGATGTGAGGGATAGGCTTGCGAACCACATACAACTGTCCCCATGGTACGTACCGTATAGAGGTCTGTGGGGCAGAGGAGGAGCTGGTGTGTGGCATGTGCTCACACCTGCAGTGCCCGCTGCGGCACACCAGCCGTATCCCTGCAGCTCAGAGAGCAGCCCAGGGCTGTCCCTATAGGCCTGATGGAAGAGTAGTACCTGCCAGGAGGAGCAAAGATCCCGTGGAGATGGGTGCTTGAACTGGCACTTGGGTGCAGGATACGCCCAGACTCTCTCCCTTAGTATGTGCCTGATCCCATTGCCAAGCCAGGCCTTGCATTCATGCAAGGAAAAGGACCAAGTCTGGGCTCAAATATAGCCCAATGAACAACATCGATGCACCCATGATTCTGGGGAATTTTCTACCTAGTCATCCTTCTGGATCATATTTTGACTGCCTAGTAGATGAAGATGTGAAGGTGCTGACTGTTTTGCACAAGAAGAACAGAAGCAGCAGCCATTGCTGTTCCTAACAACTACCTATTCAGATACAGAAAATCAAATCAGAATTACAAGGCTGTTCTTTCAGTTTGCATATCCATGTGCTGCATTTACCACACGCTTCCACATTTTCAAAAAATAAGGTAGGAGTGTCACAGACACTCTCAGTCATGACAAGGCTACATCACTTGCCATGTACACAACTGAACATTGAACAGAAATGTTACTGGACAAAGCAATAGATAAAACTCTCAAAGATTCAGTGCAGAGCTTAGCAGTAATGAAAAAACAAATCCATGATATATAAATAGAAACACTGCCTATAGTCTGACAGAAATAATTTTGGAATGATTTCAAGTGGACAGCAGTATGCAAACATGAATAATATGCACAGAGATGAACACTCAGGGACTAGCATGAGGGGAAAAGCAACTGGAGTAGTGTCTGAGTACATATTCTGGGGTTACAGAGAGGTTAACGGAGCAAATGGCCTGGTTCTCAGGGGGGAGCTGCATGAAGAGTTCCAAAGGGTTCTCTCTCCCCATTTTACATTCATGAGGAAAAGAAAGAAAATGATTCAGAAACAAAGGATAATCTACTTAGCACTGAAATACTGATGCCATCAACCCTTCCTGCAAATTCAGTGGGCTTTTGATGAAGCCCTTATATATCCAGAGCAAGGAAAAGAAAAAGGAATGACCTGAAGAAACATTCTGAAAGGTGGCTTAGTTATTTGTTTTGGGGGTTTAAAGAAATGGCGAGGAATTAGCAATGAGCCCAAGCAATGAGACTGCTGAATGTGTTACCTTGTTTACATTTTGCATCTCCTTAGGCTTCTCATTAGAACTGTATCTCTGGTCTGAAACAGTAGGAGTCAGCAGGATAAATGTACTGTAAGAAACACATTTTCATCCAACAGTTCAAAAGCCTCAGTAAAAATGGTAAAGCGTAATCTGTCCGCGGTGGGCTGTAGCAGCAGACAGCATGGGTGGGGCCTCGGTGCAAGTCTTGTCTGACTGTTTTTTCAGGGAGCTTGAATAAAGTTATTTATTTTTGGAAGAAAATAGGTCAATTATTTTCTATGGCAACTGGGAAATAAACACACAAACTGGCAGCAAAACATCTTCCCCTGTTCAAAAAAAAAAGACCAAGTAAAAGGTTACTTTGTAATATTCATTGCTAAACTATTTATTCAGTTAAATTCCATGTTGGCTTTTTACAGCCACGCAGACCACAGTCCACACAGCTGGGAGCTGATGGGACGAGTCCCAGGAACTGCTGGGGAAGCTAAGCCTGCATCTGAGCCTGAGCCCAAGCCTAAGCCTGACCCAAGCCACTGCTGACAGTGAGTGGGGAGAAATTTCACCTGGATGCTCATGCAGCAGGAAATGTGAATCATGAGCACTGTCTCACTTCCAGTGGGATTTGTGTGTGCATCATTTGTATATAAATTAAATTTACATCTTAAAAGATGTCATTACTACTGGGTTGTTGAGGTCAGAGGGAAGGTACTTATTTACTTGCTTCCCTTGTCTCTGCAGAAGCCAGCACTACTGGCTTTCAACAGGGCAGTCAGCCTGCAGTTCATTCACTTCTCTTAAGCTCAAGACTTTTTGTTTCTGTAGATAGGTTCTTCCTTCCAAAAGCCAGAGGGTTTCCTCAGAGGGAGGAAAGGAGACTCCTGGCTCCTTTCAAAAGAAAGCTGACTGACTTCCTCACTATCTTTCCTCCCTTTAACAAAAGGGAGCCTTAGCCGCTCTCAGACTATTTGGGACTTTCAGTTGCACATCTCCCTGTCAGCCTCTCTTCCTCTTTGTTGACAATGGGTGATGTGCCAAGCCATTGATTGTGAGAAAAGGCAGGTAATATGTACCATTATGGTCTATACTTGTCAACTGAGACTGAAATTCTTATTTCTTATATAAATTTGGAGTAACTCAATGGATCTGGGTCACAGGATTCACTTCAAACTTAAAGTCAATGGATGTCAATTGATGAAACTTTACAGAAGTACAGCTAACATGGGAAGCCAGACAATCTTCTTCTTGGGAGAGCGGGAGAACTCAGAGTTATCTGAGTTATTTCAAAACAAAAGGGCCAAAATGGTGGACTATAACTGAAGTCTGGTTTTATAAAATAATAGTATCTTTGAATATAATGAAAAAGGGACAGCAGTAATGAGGTAGTAGGCACAGCACTGAAATGTAAACATATAAAAATTCTTAAAAATATCTTCTAATTCCCCCTGAGTGGAGAGGAAAATATGCTACTCCTATTAGCAGCATGTTTTGCTCTAAGCAGCTGTTAGATCAGGATCTCCTATCTGCCAGTTGGGAAGAAAACTTAGTAATTGATTCAATCACAAATCTTTTACGCAACTTGACTTACAGGAATGTACAAAACCCACTTCTTTGACTGTAGAAAAATATCAAACAACTTATGACAGCTTCACTTACCCCTTCAAGATTCTTTCTGCCAGAACCTTAATCCAAGAGTCACCTCTCCAGGCTTCCCACAAGCCTACACAGCAGAGCTGTTCAGACTGCTGAAGCTGCTTTTTCTCTTGCTTCCAGTGCGTGGTCTCACCCCTCATCTCGCCGAGCCATATCACACACACGCACGCACACAGGCACGCATGCACACACACTCTTGCACATACTTTTCCTAGTGCCTCATGCAGCCAAAGTGTCTCTGCTCAGAGCACTCAAATTCCTGAACAGCTCTGTCTTGCCTTTATTTTGTGTTGAGTATTTAAGAATGCAAGAGTCCCAGGGCCAGAAAGAGAGCAAGAAAAATACAACCTTAATCTGGAGGCTGTAGTATTAGGGGTCATCAGCCCTAAAAGTGGGCAGATATGGGCTCTAGTGCCAGCTTCCCTGAATTATTTATCTTTCATCCAATAAATGTGCACTGTGAATGGCATCCTTTCTGGGGCATAGACTCGTCTTTTTACATCTGAGTGCTTTAAACAAGGAGGCAGAATCGATACCTCGAATCCTTGCTTGCTCTAAGTGAAGAGGCACTATTCCTCCCCAAATTCCTGGCATGGCCCAGCAACTCAGCCCTCTCCTTAGAAACTGAACATGTGATGTAGGAGACATCCATTGAGCATATTTTTCAGATAAGGTCTGTGAAGGGTCATAGGTAAAGAGGCATGAAGAGCTAGATAACAACAGAGCTAAATTCCCGGATTAGGTTTCTTCCGAACATGTATGTTATCTACCTTTAGGTGTCTAACTTACTTCTGATCTCTAAGTACTTTTAAGATTAAATATTTTGAGGCAGTAGGCTTTCTGGACCTCCTTCTTGAAATTCCTGCCTATATGCAACATAGCTAAAGTTTGGACAGTTTGTACAATGCCTTCGGTTCCAATATTCTTTTTCAGTCAAAATAGCACTGTTTACCTCAGTGATACTAATCTTCATTTTTTCCATTGCAAATGAACCAGTGTTGGGCCCAGAAGCTGTGAGCCACTGGAGCATAACTCTAATAGGCTCTTACTCTTGGATAATTTTAATAAGTAAAGATGCCAAAGGGTGCTTGGGTTTGGAGAGCAAGACTATTTTCACTATTTCTATCCACTGTAAGTACTTCATGAACTTCATTTGGTACAAAACACCTCTGTTAAAAGAGACCAAGCATGAAACTTTTTTTCTCAAACATCTCCTTCTTTACTGACAAATCCTTGGGAAAAGGAATTTTGTTAAAAACACGAATTTCACTCTTTTCCTTTCTCATTTTTACCATCAAAGTTTCCATATTCCCCTGTTCCATGTGTGGAACTCACCAGAACCAATGACGTTCCCAGAGAATGCTACTCACAGGCTTGCTTAAATTAGAGTTAAGTGGGGAGAGAGAAAAAAAAAAGACAACCTAACTAACTTGCAGTTTCTAATGGCCCATATCCCATTTAAGCCATGGCTGCTTTACACTTTGCAGGCATAAACTTCTTGGGCAAGAGAGGAAATATAGGGTTTTTTTGCTCTTTCTGTTACTTTTCATTCTTAGTTCTCCTGCCACAGCTTCACCACCCTTCCTGTTCCTGGAATAGCAATTTGGTGGCATCTCTGAGGAGTCTGAGAGAAGATGAGGAAACATGTTGGGCCAGAATATGTCAAGAATGGCTGATATGAAATAGTGGAAGAAAACTGAGGAGTTGAGCCTTGTGGCTACAGCTGGCTAGCACGGTCATGCAGTGCCAGAGGTAATCCAGTGACCCATGTCCAGACTGTTCCAGCATAGTCTGCGTGCTAGGGATGGAGGGGCCTGTCCTACTCCCCATTCCCATGTCTTCCCAAGATGCCATTTTAGGGGTGTAAAATGGCCTTCAAATAAGGATAACATTACACTTGAGAGAGAAAATTTCATATCAACCAACCAATGATCTGGGGTTTTCACATGCAAAATGTGGATTTTAATGTGGAAAAGCACCCTGCAACTTCCTGAAGATCCTGAGTACTGGAGAGTTAATTAGTTAGCCATCCTGATGATTGACATTCTCCCTGCAGGGTGATGTGAACAGTTTTAAACATCTACACATATCGCCTTACAATGTAAAAATTTTTATTCCAAAATACAAAGAACAATGAATGTGGCTTATTACTCACTCTATTGAGTAATTACCACACAATGGCAACAAAAGGCATTTGGGGAAGACAATGTGAGTGACCACTAAACCTATTTTTGGTCAGTGTATCTACAGTATTGAATAACTGACTCCATTTTGTTTGATTTGCTGGCCATCCACACTGCTAAATGTTAGTTTGTTCCCAGCAGCTCCTTAATACCTTCTAAAGCAAAACTGGGATGTGGGGTCAGGCACAGTAGCTTTTCTTCAAGGAACTGGAGAGTTAACCCATTTATAGATATTGTGTCATTTTCCAAAATAAATTCTTCCACATGTGAGAGCATTGAGTTGGTAAGAAGATTAATCTCTTATCAATGCCTTATTTATTTTGACCATTTACAGCTTTATGAGACTAACAGAATGATTTATCAGTGGCTCTGAAATACTGTAAACATGTCATCCAGAGTTTCTACATGCACTTTTGCTTTGGGATCTCTAGGATAAATTCTACAACTGAGTTGGTATTCACATTTGCTAGGATAGAAAATATTGATGTGATTCACTTTTCTAGGATTGTTACTAGATGCAGCAAGCAAAGAAAAGAGTAAATATTAAAGGAAGAACTAGAAATATCAACCTCAATTACTACTCACAGCAACTTATTATGATGTCCTGTCAGCCACATGGAGAAATGCACTCCCTCTTAATGCTATTGATTCTACATCCAGAAATAAAACCATAAAATACCCTTTCTTTCTTTTTTTTTTAAGATGGCATCTAAGATTGCTCTAATTAGCAACAGGAGACTGAAACCACATAAGAAAATAGCTGAAACATAAGCTTAAAGCATTTTGGAAAAGACGACAAAATTCCTCAATGTGCTTCCTTAAGACTGAAAATGGAATAGCTAATTTATGCCACAAATCTGTGTTTGTGGCAAAGGTTCGTGCAGTCTGTTCCCTCAAATGGTGGAAAACTGCCATGTTTAATCAGAGGAGATATAAGCTCAAAATGCTTTCAGGACTGAATTTCTGTTCAGAATCACAGCTGCATTTAGAATCCTTTGGCTGATTTTATCAAAACTTCTTACTATGATATTCAGCACAGGGAAACAAGAAAATAACTGACAAGAACAAATGTCATGGAAGGACATGTATTAGCAAGTTCTAACTTGTTAGTGGAATAGGAGACCCTATTTTGTTCTTCTGTTGTAATAGAGAGCTGCAAAGTTTTCATAACTTGAATGATTGTGTGCTTTAATATGCTAGAGGTACAAAGCATGTACTCAGATGTTTCATTTGATAAACCGCCAATGCATTTCTCATTGTCCACTTCTTCGATAGGAAAAAAAAAGTATATATGTGGGCAGGAAATGTATCAACCCTGATACAGCTATATTCAAACTTGCATCCCTAGAAGTGCTGACAGTAAGTAAATTCATATGTATTCTTGGTACTTTCTTGTCTGTATCAGTCATCAGACCCATCATTCATGACGCAAAGGCATTCTTTAAAAATGAAATAACACAAAACGTTTGAGACCCAGAGGGCTTTAAATGAGCCTAGGTGGTCTACTTACTTCTTCCGCACCACTTACTTCTTTATTTGTTTGTTCATAATATTGGAGGAAGTTTCTGGTTTCTGGGGACGTGACAGAGCAGACATATAGCTAGCACTTACATCGGGTTAACAGGGCTACAAAAGTCCAGAAGGAATATCTTGGGAAGAAGATAATACATAGTCTATGAGAAAGAGACCAACAATGTAGCTGAATGACACCCTTGAGTTGAATTAGTTCTTCACTGTGATTACTGACAAATTTAAATGCTCTGTATACATACAGTCCCTGTGAATTTCTGTAAGACTGTCTATAAAGAGAAAGAGTTAGTTCTACGAGCTTAAAACTTCACTCCAGTGTTATGATATTTAAATGATCATTAAGATTTATTCAAACAATATATAAGGGTTTGTTTTGATATTTCTGTCAGAGTTATAACTATTCCTACAGTTTTATTCTGCCTGTACGCGTATAAGATTGAGAGGGGAATAATTAAATAATCATGAACATATGCAATCTAACAATGAAAGACAGACAAATCTTCTGTTCTTGTATAATTTCTAGTTTAACTTCCACATTGATAGAACAGTTATCAAACTGAAGATACTTTGCTACACAGAACTGTAAGAAATATATGAAAATGATATAAAAGAACATTGAGGTTTCATTGTGATGGCCTCAGACAAAAGGAATAACAATGTTCTCCATAAATCCTTAATTCCATCCCTTCATACACATGCAGTACCAATAATTAGAAGATCACGTATGATTTTTTTCCTGCAGGACTTCTATTTCATTCAGCATGGTGTATCATTACATTTGTCAGTGACTTCTCTAAAAATCTCATTAGATCCTTGCTGGCCTTGCAAGACCCAAACCTATTGAAAAGAAGCTCATTTTCCCTGATTTTTCACAGCAGCAGTCTGCAAAACCCTTCATGAGCTGGGCTTCTGAAGCCCAGGGTGGGGACAAAATCTTTGTTGGGAGCCTTCAATTTATGTCTAATTAAGTCTATGAATAAGCAAACCTTGCTTTTTGCCTGCCATAAATTCCGTGCTCTTTGAGACTTTCAGTTGTCACAAATTCACTGTTGAAACCACTGCAGAGCTATGAATATCATCTTCAATAAAACATACCTCCTAAAATCTACTGCTAGAATGCATATAGCAGTTTTCAGCACTGATTATAGCTGCTATGCTGTAAGACATTGTCAGCACTAACCTTTTCCCATTGTTGGGGACTCCTTTCTGCTGCTTCTTTACTGGTTTGATTATAAAGCAGCAGTGCTAGAATTATTTATGTTAGAGTTTTATACTAATGCATATCACCATACTGTGAATGTGCCACTCATTTATATGCAAATTTAGAGGCAAAGTCCATATTATACTTCTCCTATCCTTGCTCCTGACTGGAAATCTAATTGTAAGGATTCAACACTAATAAAATTAGTACAATTATCAGTGCTCTCAATTCTTAATTTTTTTTTAACAGTCCTGCAATAGTTGTTGTTCCCTGAGATTCTCAACTGCTACCGTATGGATACTTAAAGAGTGCAGATGTTCTCATTACAGAAAAAAAAAAAAAAGAGGAAAAAAAATGTCTAGTATTCCAGTTTTGAAGGAAAGATTTTAAAACGCAAATTTAAATGCTGACAGCAAGAAACATTTAAAGACAACCGGAAATCCATTAATGCTTTTGTATTGTAATTTTATTTTAAAGCCAGTCTCAGTTTCGGGGGATCTGCCTCACATTTTATAAGAATGTTTGATACGTGACTTTTTATTGTGAAACATAAAACACTATATGGTAGAAATTTAGTTTAAAAACAGAAGAGAAAACTTTGCTGAAAGACAGCAGCAAAAAGAACTTGAATATGTTACTGCAAGTTAGGAAAACTTGGAAGAACAGGGGAAAAAAACCCTTTCATCACATTACTTAGGAAGCAGGATCTGGATTACTGTAACATCTGGTCTGGACTCACACTGGCTTAAATCCCTGATAAACTCTTCTGTGCAATTATATGGGACAGGAGCTACAGTCTGGTAGGCAGCAGATTTTGAAAATGGCAAGAAGATTTTTGCTCATCGCTTTCGCTTTTATCACATTTTCATTCAACGCAACATCACCCAACAAAATGATAAATGGTAGCTACTTATATCCTGCATTTAACTTTCTGTCATAAAGCTGTTGACAGTGTAAGTAGAGTCGCTTTGACAGATATCAGACACCCACAGATTCCTTACTAAATTATCTGATTTTTTCCTCATCCCAAATTTACCATCCAGCCAAGAACTAATTTTGCAGCTTAGTGCTGTCAGACAAGAGCATGCTGCTGACCTCATGTTCCTTAACTGTGTCACTGACTTTACTAGGTGACATCAGAATCTTGTGGATACCTTACAAGCCCAGAGAGCTCAATTTTTCTTAAGATATCTGCTTCCTGACTCTGTCAGCAAATGAAGTACAATGAAAGGTGGAGAGAAGAAATCTCTAGTTTGTACAGTCACCTAGACAAAATTAGCTTTTCTATAATATGGGACAATCTCACCTTTCTGTAAGAAAAATCTTTAAGGATTGTCACAGCTAATCTTTGGGCAGTGCTTTTAGAAGCTCGGGGACTGCACTCACACACCACTCAGCAAGGAAGGGGTTAAGTCAAGACCCTCTTTCCAGAAGCTCCCTGGACTTCAGTAGCAAGAGGTTCCATAAACAAACAATTTTTGATGGCCCAAAATCCAAAGAAAAAGAGGTGATCTGGAGGGATTTACTGTGGCATGATCGTGACAGAAGAAGCAACTTTACAGAGATACTGTCCAAAGCTATGATTAATCGGTAGAAAGGAACATCTGTCTGACCCAAATAGCAAATAAGTTAGATTGGATTGACACACTGCAACACAGATGCATAATTATCACCTGGCCTAAAAAAAAGGAAAGAAAATAGCAAGAAGCATCATCTTTTCTGATAGCAAAAACTATAAACAATAAACATGCATGAAACTACCTCTTCAAAATTTTATTATTGACATTTTGTGTGCTCTCAGCTGTGATGGTGTTCATACAAAGACACATAGTGGGCCTGGCAGCTGCACTATCACCATTTTTGAAGTGAAATTTTCAGGCAGGAGTATACGTAACAACATAGTTCTGTTTCTTCATGTATTGCGTATGATAGAATCAGAACCAGTTAACTTTTATCCAGTGTATTTATTTCATAAGTTCTTTTCCCTGTAATACCCTGTGACAGTCAGAGAATGTACTCTTTGATATGTATTTACTGGCGGCTCTCAGAAACATGGAACTGTTTGTATAGCAAAGTCAGAGCATCAGTGAGAAGGGCATGGACCTCTCCTCTGAGCAATTTCTCTTCTCTGCAGCCTCACAGACAGAACTTGTCAAAGGCTGTTGCCAGAGCAACTGAAACCTCTCACAAAATAGCATTTCTGATGTGAGACAGCTGTGCCGCAGGAAAATACAAAAGCAACTATTTTCAAATGGCTCGTGTTAGAGTAACTTGTTATGAAAATCACAGAATCACAGAATCACAGAATGTTAGGGATTGGAAGGGACCTCGAAAGATCATCTAGTCCAATCCCCCTGCCGGAGCAGGATTGCCTAGACCATATCACACAGGAACGCGTCCAGGCGGGTTTTGAATGTCTCCAGAGAAGGAGACTCCACAACCTCTCTGGGCAGCCTGTTCCAGTGTTCAGTCACCCTCACCGTAAAGAAGTTTTTCCTCATATTTATGTGGAACCTCCTGTGTTCCAGCTTGCACCCATTGTCCCTTGTCCTGTCAAGGGATGTCACTGAGAAGAGCCTGGCTCCATCCTCATGACACTTGCCCTTTACATATTTATAAACATTAATGAGGTCACCCCTCAGTCTCCTCTTCTCCAAGCTAAAGAGACCCAGCTCCCTCAGCCTCTTCTCATAAGGGAGATGTTCCACTCCCTTAATCATCTTCGTGGCTCTGCGCTGGACTCTCTCTAGCAGTTCCCTGTCCTTCTTGAACTGAGGGGCCCAGAACTGGACACAATATTCCAGATGCAGCCTCACCAGGGCAGAGTAGAGGGGGAGGACAACCTCTCTTGACCTGCTAACCACACCCCTTCTAATACACCCCAGGATGCCATTGGCCTTCTTGGCCACAAGGGCACACTGCTGGCTCATGGTCATGCTGCTGTCCACTAGGACCCCCAGGTCCCTTTCCCCTACGCTGCTCTCCAACAGGTCTGCCCCCAACTTGTACTGGTACATGGGGTTGTTCTTGCCCAGATGCAGGACTCTACACTTGCCCTTGTTATATTTCATTAAATTTCTCCCCTCCCAACTCTCCAGCCTGTCCAGGTCTCTCTGAATGGCTGCGCAGCCTTCCGGTGTGTCAGCCACTCCTCCCAGTTTGGTGTCATCAGCGAACTTGCTGACAGTGCACTCTAATCCCTCATCCAAGTCATTAATGAATATATTGAATAGTACTGGTCCCAGTACCGACCCTTGCGGGACTCCGCTAGACACAGACCTCCAACTGGACTCAGTCCCATTGACCACCACTCTCTGGCTTCTTTCTTTCAGCCAGTTCACAATCCACCTCACTACCCGATCATCCAGACCACGCTTCCTCAGTTTAGCTGCGAGGATGCTGTGGGAGACCGTGTCAAACGCTTTACTGAAATCGAGATAGACCACATCCACAGCTTTACCATCATCTATCCACCGGGTAACATCCTCATAAAAGGCTATCAAGTTGGTTAAGCATGACTTCCCCTTGGTGAAGCCATGCTGAGTGCCCCTAATGGTCCCCCTATCCTTGATGTGCCTAGAGACAGCACCAAGGACAAGTTGTTCCATCACCTTTCCGGGGATGGAGGTGAGGCTGACCGGTCTATAGTTACCCGGGTTCTCCTTCTTGCCCTTTTTGAAGACTGGAGTGACATTCGCTTTCTTCCAGTCCTCAGGCACCTCTCCCGTTGCCCACGACTTAGCAAAGATGATGGAGAGTGGCCTAGCAATGACTTCCGCCAGCTCCCTCAGCACCCGTGGGTGCATCCCATCAGGGCCCATGGATTTATGGATGTCCAGATTGCTTAATTGGTCCCTGACCCAGCCCTCATCTACCAAGACAGATTCCTCCTCTATCCTGACTTCTTCTGGGGCCTCAGAGGTCCGGGGCTCCTCAGGACAGCCTCCAGCAGTATAGACAGAGGCAAAGAAGGCATTCAGTAACTCCACCTTCTTTTTATCCTCTGTCTCCAGGACCCCCACCTCATTCATCAGTGGGCCTACATTGCCTCTAGTGTTGGCTTTACCTGCAATGTATTTGAAGAAGCCCTTTCTGTTGTCCTTGACCTCTCTTGCAAGGTTTAATTCCAAGGAGGCCTTAGCTTTCCTAGTTGCCTCCCTACATCCTCTGACAACAGACTTATATTCCTCCCAAGTGGCCAGCCCCTCCTTCCATGATCTGTACACCCTCTTCTTCCACTTGAGTTTGCCCAGCAGTTCCCTGTTTAACCATGCAGGTCTCCTGGTACCCTTCCTTGACTTCCTACCTGCTGGGATGCTCTGATCTTGAGCTCGGAAGAAGCAGTCCTTGAATGCTAACCAACTATCTTGGGCCCCCTTACCTTCTAGTACCCTGTCCCATGGGATTTCCCCTAGCAATTGCTTGAAAAGGCCAAAGTTGGCCCTCCTGAAGTCCAGGGTTGTGATTCTGCTAGCTATTCTGTTCCTGCCACATGAGATCCTGAACTCTACCATCTCATGGTCACTACAACCAAGGCTGCCCTCAACCTTCACCTCTTCAACCAGACCCTCCTTGTTAGTAAGGATAAGATCCAGCAGCGCTCCTCTCCTAGTTGGCTCATCCACCATTTGCATCAGAAAGTTATCATCAATGCACTGGAGGAACCTCCTGGACTGAGGATGGCTGGCTGAGTAGGCCTCCCAGCAAATATCAGGGTAGTTGAAATCCCCCACAACAACCAGGCCCTGTAATTGCGAGACTGCTCTCAGCTGCCTGTAGAAGGCCTCATCACCCTCCTCATCCTGATCCGGTGGCCTGTAATAGACACCCACAACAGTATCACCCCTGCCAGCCTGCCCCTTAATTCGCACTCACAAACTCTCAACTCGCTCCTGATCCGCCCCTGGACAGAACTCAATACATTCTAGCTGCTCACTCACATAAAGAGCAACTCCACCACCTCTCCTTAGTGGCCTGTCTTTCCTGAACAGGACATAGGCATCCATGACCACATTCCAGTCATGCGAGGCATCCCACCAAGTCTCTGTGATTGCCACTAGATCATAGCCCCCCAACCGAACAAGGATTTCCAGCTCCTCCTGTTTATTCCCCATGCTGCGTGCATTGGTGTACAGGCATTTCAGGGAGCGAGCTGAGCACACCGATTTCACCCCAGGGGGATGGGGGGCCTCCTGATCTACCTCAACACTAGAGTGTTGCCCCAGTGGTGCAAGCCCAGCTACTACCCCATCCCCCTTCGAATCTAGTTTAAAGCTCTCCGAATGAGCCCTGCTAATTCCGGTCCCAGAACCCTTTTGCCCCTACGACATAAACCTTTCCCATGTATTACAGTCACGCCTGGTGTCTTATAAAACCAGCCATTATCAAAGAACCCAAAGCCCTGCCTGTAGCACCAGTCTCGTAGCCAGGCATTAATAGAGAGAATCCTACTATTCCATCCCACATCATCACCTGAAAATGGAAGGAGGGAGGAGAAAACAACTTGTGCCCCAGACTCTTTCACCAACCGCCCTAGGGCCTTGTAGTCTTTCTTCATCCCCCTCAGACTACGGGATGCAGCTTCTTCCCCACCTGTCTGGAAGATCAGCAGGGGGTAGTAGTCTGTGGCCTTCACCAGGTTGGGGAGTTGCCTGGTGATATCCCTGATTCGGGCTCCAGGCAGGCTGCAGACCTCCCTGTGATGGGGGTCAGCTCTGCATATTGGGCCCTCAGATCCCTTTAGGAAGGAGTCTCCAACCACTAAAACTCTTCTCTTCTTCCTTGTGGACGAGGTAGCTATACGCCTGTCAGGTTTTTCTGACTGTGGTGGGACCTCTGATATAGGTTGCCTCTCCACCACATCCCCATTGGACCGGCTGTATTCCACTAGGGCTTCATATCTATTGCTCAGAGGCACCTGTGGAGGCAAAGTAGGCAAGGAGGGCACTCGCCTTTTGCCATGGCCATAGACTTGCCTCCACTCACTCCTCTCCTCTAGGTTATTGTTTTCCACCTGAGAGGGGCAGAGTACAGGGGTTCCTCGATCCTGGGAGCTCTCCGGCAGGTGCTCCCATTTTTGTTGCAGGGAAGGCAGAGCCTGGCTCCACCAGTCTATCTCCATTTCAGCCTCCCGAATGCTCCTAAGCCTTTCTACTTCAGCTTGAAGCCTTTCAACCTGGCTTTGCAGCTGTGCCGCTCGGCCAAGTAGATCATCTACTTGCTCACAGCACACACAGCTCCCTAACACCACAGAGATGCTGTAGCATTCCCTGCAGCCGGCAACCTGCACCATCACCTCCTTCCGTGGGAACTCTGTCTGGGTTCCCACATCCATTTTGGTCTTCTTCTGTCAGGTAGATACCATTGTTCTTTCACTGAGCTGGGAAATACCTGTTGGTGATACCCCTGGTTCACAGCTCCTTGGCACCTTCCTTGTCTTGTGCACTGGGAGGGAGTCAGCGCCCTCCCCAATGAGCTGCAAACGACTGCAGCCCCTCCTGCCCTGGGACACACCCAGTCACTACTGATTCACACAGTCATTGCTGACTCTCCCTCTACCCCCTGGGCAGGGACTAGTCCTTGTCCTCCAGGAGGCTCTTTATCACCCAATCAATCAATCAATCAATCACCCAATCAACAGGGAGTGGTGCGTTTAAATCGCTTAAATTGCCCACGGTGCCTCTGGCTATGCCCCCTCCTCTCCTGATTTGTTGCTGGGAGCCTCTGGGTCTGGGGTGGGGGGGAAAGCAGCTTGGGGCTGCTGTTCCAGGGGCTGCTGCTCCATACTATGCCATACTATGATAAACAGTCATAAGAAATTACAGTTTCATGGCTGATGGGATCATCTCTTGTAATGCTGCTTTCCTGATAAGTAGAAAAATAATCTACAAAACAGTGTTTATGAGGAGGCTTTTAGGATAAATTCAGCCCTTTTCTTCACAGATGAAAAAAAGCTCTTGATATTTTAAGCCAAATGACTCAACTATGGAGTAAGTCCAAGGACTGGCTGAAAAGGGTCATGGTATCCTCATTAATTTCCTATGCGTCTGTCCAGGGAGCAAGAAGAGGTAAGAAATCAAGCTGTGCAGAACCTGAAGAACAGTAAGAGAAAAGAGGCTTTGGGGTCTTGAGGTTGAAGACTATGGCTATGCTTTACTGCTGTACTATAGATGCTAAAAATAACACTTCCATACAGGTTCCTTTTCCTGTTTGATTTAGCATGCAGAGCAGGTCTTCAATGAGGAAGCAATCCTCTCTCATACCCAATTCAGTCTTTAGCTAGAGAAGATGCATTTAGGCTTAAAAATTTTTTTAAAAAGTAACGGAGGGCTGTCTGAAAACAAGGAGTATCTCATTCATAATAAATATATCTTTCACCGAGTCACTGATGTATTTATTATGTCTTTTTTTCTGAGGGGGAGCTCAACTTCAAGTTGAAATTTGTGAAGCAAATGTTGATTAAGAGAAGGTAAGAGACAAAGAACATATGTAAGCTGAATTATAGCGTATAGAACAAGTTAAGTGGCATTGAGTTATTTGAGCAGGCTATTTTCCATTCTCAGACCATACAGGTTCCCCATAATTCTTGTGCTGCAAAGGACATGAAGGTATAAAGGCAGCACTGGCACTGGATGCTTTAATAGATGACATTCAGAAAAATGCAGTTGTATTGGAAAGTGGCTGTGACTGAAGAGAATTTCTAGGGCAGCAAATGTCATTTCTCAGTGTTCTTGGAGTTGGAAACAGTGATGTGTTGCTTATGAATGTCACTCACACCTATAGCCACCTTTGTCTCATTTACGGAAGAAGATGAAGGAAAGAGTGGTGGGATTAGAAAGTGAACATTGACTTTTGCATTTATATTTCTCATCGGGGATATCAAACTGCAAGGTGCTGAGCATGCTGCCCCTTATTAGACCAGACCTGTTGGTTTCAGTGACCCTAATAATTTAAGTCCATCCCTGAAGATTTTGCTGGATTAGGCTGGCAATGTTTTATATTTTGCAGAATCAATTTCGGAGCTCTCTCACTGGTGTATTTTTCTTCAGAAGACATAACTGACAGGATACTCATTTCAGACGTGTCCACGTTTGGTTATGTTTCGAAATCTCCTGACACTAGATGTCATGAAAGTTATGTCATCTGAAGAAAAGTATTATCTACTCTTCATAGGAATATCTGTAGGGTTTTTAAAGAGTTTAGGACTCTGCTATCATCTGTCAAACTAATTGAAAAGTAGTTTCCTATTTTTCTTCTTCACTTTTTAATGTCGTGCTCAGGTGCATAACTAGAAGTATAGAGAGATGGATTTTAGTGTCACAGCTGTGTTAATCAGGAGTCAGTCCATCGAAGTTCATGGATTATATCAGCCCCAAACTGAATAAGCATTGTTGACTCAAAGACATCAGGAGAACTCTCTTGAAAATGATGTTAGTAAGAGCTTCTGGAAACTCTTCTTTTTCAGATTAGTCCATCTAACCCATATTATATGCTCTGCATTTTATGTCATTTTTTCCTGTTTTCTCTCCTCTTCTAAGTGGAAAACTTTTGTTTCTTTTAAAATACAAGATTATTGATATTTGCATTGCCTGCATAAGGTGTACCTTTCCTGATATCCCACTTACCTTCTTCAAGAATTAAGAAAAGAAATGTGCAATTTTGCATAAAATGTAGCTCACTACATGACATTGAAAGAGAGTGCTCTAACATGGTAATTTCGTTATGGAGTTGTGAGCCATTTCCATTCGAATCAACTTAATCTTACGCAGTTTATACATCTTTTAAAAATCACTGTTAGGAGTGTTTGGACACAAATATAAGCACAGAACAGATTGCATTTCAAAATGTCTGGAATCTAGCTATGAATATTTTTCTAAATGATGTTTCAGCTGTCCAGCTTCCAAGTGCTCCAGCACTGGAGCACTTAGATTAGAGCATTTGTATTTACTAAACTGATCATTTCTAGAAATCTATTTGGAGAATCCTTGTATCATTAACATTGTTTCTATACTGATGACTTTTAAGATTGGAACTTTGATCACTTTATTGCTTGTTTATATGATGCTATTAAAAAATCAAATGACTATTACATAATATTTAGTAAAGGAGACACTGTGTCTATCCTCATTTTCTCACTTTCCTCCATTTCTAACAAATGAAGGTCTATCCACTGGTAATCAGCTTGCATAGACTGAAAACTTCATTTAATTTCAGAAAAAACTCCTCTTATCCACAGGCGTTTATTTTGCTTTTGTCTCCATAACTCTTTCAGCTGAAAAAAAATGGGGTAATGATGTGGAGGCACCTTCGAAATTGTGAAAAAGTATGTCTGCCCTTTCATCTCATCCTTTCTGTGGATCCAGTGCAGCTATTTACTCACATAGTATCTCCTTGCCTCAGACAGGAAGATTCAGACTTCCACATATACAAAGACCAGAAATGAGAATACCATCAGTAGGTATGTGGAGCTCCAGTGGCATTTCATAAGTCTTCATTGTCAATGGGGAGATACACACATCTACTAAGCCAGTTCTGAGAACAAATGCTGAGACAAGAAGCAAGAATTTCCAGAGTGTGAATGAAAACCTTGTGTGTCTACCAAATATCTTGAGATAAACTCCTGAAGTACCTTTGACAATGTCAGGAGATTAAATGGGAATTGGACTATTGACTTTAGTGCAAACATGGTTTTGCTTCTGTGTTAATAAGCTGAGCTAGTGTGCACTCTGATAGATGTCAGGGAGATCAAGGTCCACCACAAAAGGACCTTTGAACAACTTCCTCTGTCTTCAAGAGCTCCTTCAGACAACCTGACTGAGTCGAGAGGGGAGAAAATGCAGGCCTGCTTCATTTCCCACATTTTTCTCATAACAGAGGTGAAATAAATGATCTTTTTGAGGCCCTTAATTATTAAAACTCTTTGTACCCTTCTGCCTGTTCTCTCATGACTCTCCTTCCTTTGCCCCAAAATTTCCTTTCCACTTTAAAATCACTTTGACAATTGGAATCTGAGTATGGCCCAAAGCTGTTACTTTCTCAGCTGTCCTGTTTGCAGTTATTGAGTATTACTTTCTGGATGCTCTTTTACTTTAAACAGAAAATATGCAAGCATTGTAATATTTTCTGTTTTTGAAATACAAGAGAACACTTTTTTTGGTGAGATCTTAATCATAGATTGGTTTCTTGGACAGGAATATTCACTTGGCATTAAACAACAGTAAAGGGCTTTGCTTTCACTTCAGGCTGCTTTAGAACATTTCAAAGGCTACAGGAAATATTCTTTCTATGATTTACGCTCTATCTTAATTGTGCTGCAGTATTTCCAAAACAATATTGAAGGATGTTCTTTTGTGGGTAGCTAGGAACAAAAATATCTTGTTTAACTTTTGAGCTGTGTATACTTTCTTGGCAAAGATTAATTTGAGAGATGGATAAAAGATAGCTTTTTTTGCTTCAAGGAAGGGTTTTACTTTAGCAGATTGAATTTTGTTACCATTGCAAACCTTTTACAGATTGGGTTCAATTATAAGAAACAAAACTAGAACTGATATTTCTTTGGCTATTTCCCAGAGATTGTTGGTTTGACAGGGGTTTTTTTAAGTCTTTGTCATGCAAGGTATCTGAGTGTTTGTCCTCTATTTCTCGTTTTTTGCAAGGAAACCAATCTCAGGCTCTAATACAACTCAGCATGGAAAAGGTGAGGAGTGAAGAAGACAGACTTTTGTTGACCCTATCTTTTCCTGACTTGTATGCTGTTTTTTCTTCTCTTTTCATCTACTACTGCAACCCTGTGTATGGGAATAGAGACATAAGACTTTCTAGAAGCCTGTTAAAAGGATAAAGATCATCTAAAACAATCCTTCATCAGACCCAATGTCAACTTGTGTGCAGAACCCTGGCAGGCAGGAGCACTGGCGTGCCAGGGGAAGGGAGATTTCTATACAATGTTGTGCTACAAGAGCTGGGGGTATCTGGAATTAACTGGCATGTGTATGCTTCAAGAGGCTGTGAATTCTTCACTGAGTAGAAGTATTTTATGACAATTCATTCTATTTTTGGAGTAGCTTTCAAGATGCAGGTTTTTTGTCACAAGATCATGGCAATCATGGGATGTGGTTTTATTTGGGATTTTTTGTTTTTTTTTTTTAAGAATGCAGTAATATCTAGATTTATCCAAAAGGATACTTTCTTTTCTCTTTATTGCAGACACTGAATGTGGCAGTTGAGTTTGATTTAATTGATGATGGAATTCATATAATAAGAGTCATACAGTATTTCCTCTGTACTTATGCTTTGTATAACTTTCTTACTGTCATTTAAAATAAAAGCATGATTATTCATTTCTGAGATCTTTTGGAGAGATTATATGTTAAGCTGAAGTGCAAATTTACTTAAAAATAAAGACAACAAATAATATACTATCAAATGTTCACAAGTTTACACTGCAAAGCCCATTCAAATTTTAATGGATACTTTTTGCATTAAAATTCCACCACTTCCTAGTATTTTTCCATCAGTTACACTCAGCAAATTAAACTGAGATGCAATTCCTGTTATAATTACCCCTCTGGTCCCCAGTGATGGTCAGTGCATCCTGCCCAGATGTGTACAGCTAACTTCCACTCACTGACAGTCACACTTGTCTCCACATGTATATGAATGCACCCTGTTGTCATCGGGATGGCTTTTATTCCAAAAGAAGTTGGCTCCTTTGCCACAGCCATGCTTCCCCCTCCCCAAAAAGTGCAAAATGACACTTTTCTTTCACCACTTTTGTGTTAACAGCAGCCCTCACTCACACACCTCTCTGTGGTGTGTGAAAGGACATTTCTCTGAGTCTGTGGACCCTCTATATGCCCCTTTTGAAATATGCTTCACCTCAGTATTTGCAAAGCACTTCCTACAGAAGCTGATACTGATCTAGCCATGAATGCAGCTGAGACCATAGTGGCAAGCTTGTACTTGCTTTCAATTCTCACATATTCTATTTGGTTGCAAAGTGGCTGTTTTTCTTCCTCAAAAGCTGGGCTGTAGATGCTTTACACGCATCTGCTGTGAACTTCTGGCAGTCTCTGAAACTCTAATGCTGATGGGCTCTGGCCATCACATGTACACAGCCAGAATACAAGAAAGTATGGAATATATAGTAAGAGAATACATATTTCTAAACCTATTGAACATGTAACATGCAACTGTTCTGACTTCAAATGAATCTTACAAAGCAGAATTGCCAGTATGCTTGTGTGCCTGTGAAATGTATAGTTAAGGAAGACTAATTTTCCTTCCTCTTGTCTCTTTTTAGCTCTGATAAGAAAAATAGGCCATATTTAACACTTAAAAAGATGTCAAATTGTGTTTACACTTATTTAACTGCAAATTTCTGTCTAAAGAAGAATTTAAATGTTTTCAGTCAAGGTCTGTTTTTCTAGCCTAGACAAGTTGGAAACATCACCCTCTCCAAAACAAACTTATTTTTTTCTAAATTTGACCTACCTTTAAGAATTTCCAAATAAGCAGCTATTTGTCCGGTTTCTGGTTTCAATCAAAACTAAAACCAACACACTTATATTTCATAATGCTGTAACTGAAGTTACTAAATTTTCTTTGTGTGTATTAAGTTGAACACAACATACTAAAGTTGCAGGGAAACAAACCAGAACTGGAGTACCAGGAAATTGTTGATGCCTGTGTAAATCAAAATTGGCAAGGTCAGCAAAGTCCTAGCTTTTGGGTTTGCTCCAAAACTTTTAATATTGCAAAACAGACTTCTTAGCTAGGAATCCTAAAGATGCTCAGAGAATTAAACATTTAGAGAAAGGCAAGGCTGTACAAATATTTACTTATGATTATTATTGTGGTACTTTCATATCCAGGCCTCCAAACTCTTAATAGATGTACTTAACTTTAGTGGGAATACTTGCACTGAGTTAGTAGAAATATTAATAGGCTTAAAGTTAGACACAGATGTGTTTGCAGGACTGGAACTTTATATTTTATATGACTGGTATTAAATTCACCTTCCAACTGTAGCTTTAAAGTTCATTTCATAATGGGACTCCTGAGGAAACAAGCTCAGAAATAATATATGGTCCTGGAAAAATATTTTGAGTTCATAAATAATATGATAGAGGATATTTTCAAACTTTGGAATAACTTTTCCATTGAGGCAGGTTTAAAGACTGTTTAAAAGAAACATGACGCTTAATTTAAACATTGGAATATATTGCCAGAGGGAAGAGAGTATACGTTTTCATTTTTATGAATTAGTTTTTGCTGAATTATCTTATTTACTGCCATCCCATTTGCATCTGCAAGGGGCTTACTTTACAAAACACAAGAAGAGAAAGGACACTTCATGCCTAAGGCGGATTCTCATCTTCTGTAAAAATGTGTCATATATTTATTGAATCTGAAATTTAGGTGTGCTCACCTGCTATGTAAGTAAGAGAATTCATTATGCTGTGGTCCAGCTTATCCTTGCTTTTTGCCCGTTGCATTTTTAGTAACACGGATACAAAGTCTGTAAAACTCCATCAGGTCACAGTGCCACCTGCCCTGGTAGAAATGCCTGAATGTGGTGCAGAGTAGCAGTGCGTAGGGCCCAGCACGCTTCTCTACTGAAACAAAGCAGTGCTCATAAAACTGTAGTGAATGGAAAAAGGGAGGGGGGCCACAATCCCCTCTATAAGTGAAAGTGGAATCTGATCTGGAGCTTGCAATGCGGTGCTGAAAGCTGAAGGAGGTGCCTGAGAAAGAGAAAAACTGCAGGAAAATGACAGTGAAGCCCTCTTTTATAGGACAGAGAATTACAGGACAGCTGAGAGGGAGAGCAAAGCACTGGACTGTAGAAGCACAGGATGCAGTACTCACAGTAAGTCATCTTTTTGGGTAAGGTTGGGAGTTTTTTTCAGATTGTTTCTAATTTTAGGCCACAATTAAATTTAAACTTTTGGGACTTTTCTATGAGGCCAAGTGGTACATCCTTGTATAGCTCCACACAGTAGTAACAAACCTGAAAATTTATACCCAGGAAATATTTTTCCCCAACTTGAGGAAGTACTTGTGGAAAAGCCATAAAATGTAAGAAGACAGAAAACTGATAGGATTTTATAAAGGCTATTACAGAAATGCAAAAAAATTTAAGATCAAAGAAGATCTTCTCCATAGGCTTCATTAAACAATCCTGGGAATACTGCATAAAAAGATGATCGTTCACCATGATATCCTCTGAGGCTGCACTATAAGGACCCCTGGCACATGCAATCTAGTCAAAACACTAGAGGTCTTTTAATGTGGTCAATATCTTATGTTTAGGAGATAAGGTTTTCTAATGCAAGATTCAGAAAAAATAAAAGTGCCAGATGGTATAAATGGACTAAAATGCCTGTGTTTCTCTAGGGGAGGACTACCTGAGCAATATAGAGAAGTGACCATAAAACTTTTCCTCTACGACCTCTTTCCAAGCACAAGAAGCACTCTGAGGTCAGAAGGAATAAGTTAAAGGGGGTTAAATGCCATGCAATGCTTAGGAAATTAGAGACAGTGCTGTCTAAATTAAACCAAACACTTCTCCAGCCTCTGGGGTGTCACAAAAAGGTGCAAAGATTGTTTAAAGCTACCTTCCTTGCCAAGATGCCAAAGGCTGTACTGCTAGTTTCCTATGCCGTGAGCTTATTTCTTGGCCACATATCTGAGAGACAAAGGAACTGGACTCTGCATAGATACAGGTCTACTGGACATGCTTCTATTGTCCTCCAAGCCACTTCACTGAAGGGATGCAAACTTCCTTGTAAATCTGCTCCAAATCCAGTCACTTGGTCGATCAAACCTCTGCACGCTGCATTCAGGATCTTTCTTCCTAGGAGAGAATGAGTAATGTCATGACCAGGTTTTATGAAATTCAAGTCTAAACATGGTTTCTTTCTTAGTAAACATATTCATTTTTTATTAGTAATTTTGTGACTCCCTTAACAGAGTTTGTAATATTTATAAGCTATCTATCTAACAGAGATATAGACATGTCTGAATTCACAAGTACTTTGTAGTTCCCACCAGTTAATAAATTATTACTGGAAGATACTTATTTCACCCTTTTGAGGTTATATACAATTAAAGAGCTGTCATTTTATATCAGCTTTGCCTATATTAATGATTTGATCCAAATTCACACATTTTATGATGTCATTCCAGGTGTAATGCCAGTGAAATCTGTGGAGTTCCATCATTCATATAGTCATCCCCATACTATTTTGCTGTAGCATAAACTTCCGAATTAGGGAACAAGTATATTTTTCACTATGTCTGTATTAGCAATCAGTGCAATAGAATTGGATCTGCAGAATGAAACACAGTGCAGAGGATCCAACCTCAACCCTGTGTGTTTCACACACAGCACTAGTCTCATCTCATGGACCGAATGCTTATTAGCAGTTCAAATGCATTAGATGTGCTCTTGGAGAATCTCCCACCTAAGCTTCATCTGGAAGGATGCCATTTTGTGTACTCCATAGCTTCTCCACAATGCAAACCAAAGTGCACAAGCAGGGGTTATGAGGACATCTATTTCACAAGTGCTCTCCTGATTTGAACTAAAGTGCCAAAGTAGATGAACCTTAATGTTCAGAGATACAGAAGATCAGGACTGACCACTCTTTGCCAGCTAATTCTACCTGGAAGCACAGTAATTCCACTTGGGGTCCCAACAGCAATGTGGGGTCCCTGAGTTCATTAACCCATCATTCTCATTAGTGCTCATTCTTCAACTGGATTTTTCAGTCTTAACTCAAGAATTTCTGTGCTGACATGGGGTCCAGGCTGACATGCTCTTAAGCAACCAGCAAAAAGAGCTATTACTGCCAGAATAACAGTTATTCAATGGATAGGTGGGAGAATCAGTTTCTAAGGGAGACATCACTGAGTTTCACAGGAGTGCATGATCTAGTCATCAGTGGAACCCAGATCTGACTCCAACTCTTATCTTTAAACACAAAGCCATCTATCTTTTTAATACAAGCATTGTGAATTGCAACTGATCGTAGTAATGATGAATACACTTACTTCAGTCTTGAAATTCAACTTTTTACTTTCCAGTTACCAAAAGATTCACAAGAGATGAAGTTATGGACAAAAATTACCAAACAAATTAGTAGTTGCTTAACAAATTATTCTTGTCTCGCTAAAGTTTGAGATGTCAATGTACTTTGGTATTAGGTTCCTTTGCTTTTGTTTGCTTCAAGAAGTTTGAAAGGTTACTATGTTAAACACTACAGAAAAGCAGAGCTTGCAGGGAGACACAATATTTTATATAAAATCAACTGATTATTTTACATGAGACCAAACAGGATAACCTTTGCGATTAGATCCCTTTCTCCAGGTCACTACAGGCATTGGTTTGAGCCCTACACTTTCCAGTCCATGGCGTTATAAAAGCTTTACAGAAGCAGAAGTGCTACAGACTTCACAGGTGAAACTCTGAGTAATAGGTACATAGACATTGCTTAGTGGCTCTATTTTCAGTGAAAGACAAATGTTGATGATTCTGCTGAGGTTTTCATGACTTATGACTCTGTGCAGAGCACAGATTTAGGTGCTCAGAAACAAAGCCATCACTTCAGGGATGTGAGAATATAAAGGGTTAATGCACATCTTGTGACTGATAGACCAATGGGTGAATTAAAATAAATGGAGATATATTAATCCATGGCAGAACACATTAGTGTCAGGTGATTTTACCTTAAAAAGCCATGACTAATATAGAAACACTGTTCAGATCAAGACAAGATTTTTTTAACATGCATAGTCATGTCTGCATATATGTGGCTTTTGGAAGAGGAAGAGGAAGAGGAAGAGAGCAAAGGTGAATGTTAAGAAGGAGCATCCTGCTATGCTAATGAGATCAGATATCAAAGCCATCATGTTTCCTGCTTACGGATTAAAAAATCCCCACTGTAGACTATGGTAGAAGGCTACAATATGATTCTAATTTAGAAGGAGATACAAATAACAGTGTAAACAGATCAACAGTATTGCAACTAAATCATGGGTGGAAAGCAGCTGTAAAAGGAACGTATCTTACAAGCTAATACATTAGGGAAACATAATCTGAAGTATATTGGATTCAATAGGAGGAAATAATACTAGGAATGGAAAAGGACTATTTGTAGGGATACAGTAATGATGAAAGGACTTCTGTAATACAGAAGGGAGATATTCTCTGTGTCACTAGAAACTTCATATAATTACTTATGCGGAATAGACAGTGTAAAGGGAGAATGAAGTGAGAGAGAAGAGAGGAGAGTCTAATTATTTACTACCTTCACGAGGTGTCTTTATGGGGGAGATCTGCTGATCTGTCTACCAAATAAAGAAGTGATATAAGCAGCTTAAATAAATGAAAGACTAGAAAACTCTAGGGCTAAACTCTCTTCACCTTATTCATACAAGTAGCCTCTTGAAATCAACAAGACAAATACTATGAGCAAGCCACACACAGTTAGACCTTCAAGAAGTATTAGTATGTGAAACTTAGATTTCTTCAGGCAATGTGTTTCACTGAGTCACTGGGCTGGGACTCAGAAATACTACTGATAATATTTCCAACTCCCTGGGTACAAAATCTTGAACATCCTAATTTCTCTGCATACTTCCATTCCTTTTCTTTCTTATTTATTTAGTCTGGAAACCCTTCGAGGCAGAAACTTATTCTTTCTGTGCAAACACACTTAGCCAAGGACACATTTTTGAAGGGAATTTCTAGGTACAGTTATCACACATCAATACCTTCTTACTTACCTTCACATCATCAGGCAGGTCTAAACTGCATTCCTGTTACTTTGGCTTTTTTTTTGTTTTAGTCATATAAATACATTTTGAGAAGGGTTATGTTCATCTGAGGGGGAGACCTTTGGAATTTCTGAAGTTTGAATAAAACATTGTAACTGCTGTACTTAGCCACAGCTGTAGCTTTGCACTATAATTTTGTGTAATATGCTATTATCAGTCCAATTTTATAAGTGAAATAGTACGTTGGTACTAGTGCCCTATAGATAATTAGGCAGAAAGCAAACTCGCCCAGGAAGTTTATGAAGTTTAGGATTCCATTATGAATATCCCTAAAATATTCTGCTAATGCAATTCAATTAATTTTTTTAACCAGAATTGCCATGTGGACAGCTGTAGTTAGCACTAAGCAGCATAAAATACAGAATCCTGAAGAAAAAGATTGCTTTGTCAGCCAAATGCACAAAGCATGAATTCCCAAAGAGGCTCAAGAACGTATGGGATAATGGGAGATTAATCTTTCAGAACAGCAAGTTGACAAATATGTAGACTAGTGTATGTACTCAAAGCATTGCGAAAGGTAACAATTTCTTCAAAAGCCTATGCTTTGTTCTTAAAACACTATTTCTTTCATTAAATCTTTTTGCAGCTTTTCTATCAAACAACTTCATGAAATATAATGCAATTGACCTTTACAATGTAATTCACCCACCTAATCAAATGGTGGATGTTTGAAGATGCTTTTATTAAATGTCTTATACCACATTTAGGTTGCATTATTTGGGCAATGACAAAAAATTAGAAAAGTCATGATACTTAGTTATATTTGCAGTTTCAGTGAGTTTCTCTGGTAGTTGCTTAAGTATCAAGTGCAGTGGGCCACCTATTCTCCTTACCTGGAGTCATGGTGAGGCTCACACCCTACCAAAACCTCATTTGGTTTTAGGCCCATTTTCTTTTCCTCTACCTCTGAGTGACACTGTCTACTCACACCACCTTATCCTTTCTGCGCGAACTTTCCTCTGACCCAGCTTTCTCCATCTAATCGAAAATATGAGCTTGTCTTCGTGCCTTGCCTTCTAGCATTTCTCATTTCCACTTACATAAAACTTTTCCTAAATTGAACTGCTGAGGAGGGATTCTTCACGCCAAGTAAGAGGGCTGGAAGGTCATCAAAGGGCCCCGCAGTATTGTATCTGGTGAGGGATCTACTCCAGTGCTTAATCATCTCACAGTTGGGAAGTTTTCCCTAGTATCTGACCTGTATTTCCCTCACTGCAGTTTAAGCCCATTATATTTTTTCTTGATCTCAAATAAACATGAAGAACAATTTGTTTCTATCATTTTCACAGCAGTCTCTGTGTACTTGAAGACTGCTCTCACATATCTCTTCAGCTGTCTCTTCCCTAGACTAAACAAACCTCATCCTTTCAATCTCAGAGGTCAGATTTTCTAGGCTTTTGATCGTCTTTGCTGCTTCCCTCTGGTTCATAGATTTCTTAAAATGGGCTGCCCAGGCCTGAGCATAAGGCTCCAGATGAGGTCTTGACAGAGCTAACTAGGAGAGTTAAGATGCATACTGTTCAGGTGTGTGTTACACATTTTTACGCACTCTTCATTATATTCAGTTTGTGATCTACTAAATCTCCTTACCGTTTTGCCCAAAAAGGCCATCTAGCTATTTGTTTTCCATCTTTTAATCATGCAAATAATTATTTCAAAGTGTATTACTTTGTGTTTGTCCTTATTGAAATGTATTTTATTTATTTAGTATTTTAATAATAAAATACTTTTTTTTACCATCACCTAAGTTACTAGTGAAAATGATAAAAATATTCATTTAGGAAAAGACCTTTCTAAATGCACTTAATACAATAATCTATTATGACAAAGCAAAATTAATAAGTATCATTTGAGTACAGTTTTCTAACCAGTTTTCCACTCACCATGTTATTAGATTTACTTTACCATATATTCCCAAGTTGCTTATATCATCTAAGACCAAATTAAGATTGGCCATTTACTATTTCTCCACTATCCACATGGCCAATTACTGTGTTATAGAAGGAAATTAGATTAGTGCTATGATGTCACTTGTTCTTTATAAGTTCGTCCTGCTATTTAATTATTACCCTGCAGCCTTCTAGTAATTACAAATACATTGTTTAAATACCTCTTTTGATATTTTTCTGAGAATTGAAGTTTGGTTAACCTGTCTCTTTTTTAAAGAGGGACATTATGTTTCTTTTTCTGTGAAACCAGGGAGAATGACATAAGGCTGCCTTTGAAGAATCCCCTGGGCTCACCTTGGTACAAGCCATGGCAGGATCAATACCAGAGGTGGTGGCAGAAGGGCACGTATGGACCAGGGTGGTTGCACTGAAGACTTTGAAGATGACACTACTACATGTTCAAGACTTATCGAAAATACGTCATAGAAAATACACTTCACTCCTGGCCTGCACAGCCAATGCTGAACACGCTTGACAGAACTCCCCTGTCACTTATTTCCTTGTCTTCTTTATAGCGTTAACCCCAATAACTGGCATTTTCAGCTATACTGGACAGAGTCTGAGTGCCTTTCGTAGTGGGATCCTAATGAACTGGTATCTTCTGGTGCAAAACACCGTGCACCTAGACAAGTGCAAGCCATTCTTCCCTGTACAGATGCTCAATGTCTCTTGTCATACTGAGTTTTATTACTTCCCAGCAGGCCTCATGCTGCATGATTCCCCCTTTTTATCACTACAAAACACAGGTGCTACATGCTTATTACTTTATCTGTTCATTTTTCTCATTGTTCTGATAATATCAGTTTCATTTTTCATGCTACCCACTAGCTCCCCCCTTCCCCGCCACATGAGACTGTGTCAATGATAAACTGAAAAGCAGCAGCAATGAATCGCCCCTAGCAGCTATGTTTATACCTCTTCTATAAAGCAGTTTTGGGAGTGGCTGTGAACATGCATCAACCTGCCTGTCTCTTACTGACGTGGGTGACTTGTGGACACCTGCAGCCAGCCAGCAGCCAGCCTGCCTGGATATGCTAGCGTTGTGTTAACTCACTTTGGGTGCTCAGGTACACAGGAGCTTGCATACTCCATTAGGCACTGTCCCATCATATCTGGGGGTATGTTTTCAGGTTCATTGTCTGCATAGACAGTGAATCTGGTGTTGAAGACAGCCTTGATGCTCTGCCCCACAGACAGAATGAGTGGGTCTAATGGTTTCCTTGTGGCGTTTGAATGTGCTGCTTTAACTCATTTGTAAGTTATTAATGCAAGGATTCAGAACCAGTTCACCTCAAATTATTGATGTGAAGGACTGAGCAACCACAGAAACAAAAAGACACACATATTAATTAAAATATATTATGACTTCTAAAAAAATCATTAACAATCACTTCACTTTGTCTTCTACCTAAATAGTTTTCTGCTTGAACATTTTCCAATTAATAATCCTTTCTTTGATGGAAGAACGTGCTGAAACTCTGAATATTTTTTAAGGGGGAGAGAGAGAGACCAGCTGTTGATTTTTGAATGGGATACATATATTAAACATCTACATTTTCATCCTCATAGATGGTGCTGCAGTAGAGTGAGTTATGCCAGGCTAAAGACAGAAGGGTAATAACATAAGATCTGATATTGGCAGGAGAAAATAAGCCAAAATCCTCGTAATCACATCAAAACAATTTCTTAAATGGCAACAAAAGAAAAAAGTTATGAGGAACATAGTACTTATTTAATGAGTCCTTGGCCATCTTAAAAATTTGAATGACTAATACAACTTCATTACTTACACACCAAGAGTCTAAGTATGAAAGTTGTGAAGGGATCTTTTAGACTTGTCTGTACAACCAAAGAGAACTTGTGTAGAAATAAAATGTAAAGATTTAGCATTAAAGATGGTGTGTTTTCCTTTTGTCCAGGTGTAACAAAAATTCCTTTGCCATATATTTTCTAATGAGCATGTCAGAATTCACCTTTCACTGTAGTTTTGTGGCTACAGAGGGATGCTCATCCCAATACAAGGATAACCCAGAGAGTGTATAGTGACGCAGACTTAGCCACTTAATTACCGTTCCTCATTCATCGCTTCACAAATCCTCAGAGTGAACGGAATGTTCTCTGCCTTGAGTTACAATGTTTCCTCTTCAGTTTTGCATCATATCATGGGGGATTTTCCAGTTCTTTTTGTGTTTTCTTGTCTTTAATCCCAGATTTTCCTAATCGAAGACTACCGAAGTCTCCAGTAAGGGGCATAAAATTTCAAATACATGAGAAATGCATTAGTATGCCTAAGCTCTTCGCTATAAGTATATGCATGTATAATGTGTTCCCACCAGACTTACTCTTTCATTTTTGTGTTGACAGAAAAAAAAAATTAGCAACTGCATCTCTTCATTTGTAATCTTTGAACTGCTTAGTTTTGTGTCTGTATTGATATGGAGTGTCCAAAAATGCAGACAAGGATTTTATTGCTTGCAGAATAAGGGGACCTTTTTTGAGTCCCCAGAACTCCAGATTACAAGATCTGCTTACCTGTTTAAGGATGGCAGGGCCAGATTTATTCTGTACCTGAATTACCCTGTTGCCACAATAACTCAACCCACCTTACTATAAGCTGTATTATTCCCTTAGAGTGAGGGGAAAAAAAATCAAGCCAATGGGAGGCTTGTTTATAGACCAATCTAACATGAGCCATCACATGGGAGAAATAGACACACATAACCCCATTTTAGTCATTCAATCAACATAAAATTGCACTCATAATTAGAGCCTGTGAATGAGCAAGGTTCCTTCAGCCATTCCTCTTCTCATGGGTTTGGGAAATAGCAAAATTGTTTTTTTTTTCCAGAAATCTATGCCAACATCTGCTTTATAAAAGTAATTTTTCATTTTTTTATCCTTTAAATCACTTTTGTTGCTCCTTTGAGCTCTAGCAACCCAAAGGAACAACTAACTTAACTGAGCTTTCAAAGCTAAAAACAAATGAGTGCAGGGATCCTTCAGTCACTTCTCCAGCTCTGTTTTAAATATGTTGCAGAATGGCCCTTGAACCTCACCTTGCCCTCCCAGGCTTCTCAGAAGACCTGCTTAGCAATGTCTCTCAAATTCTGGGAAGAGAGGTAACACAGATGGCAAAGAAGAGAACAAAGGTAAGAGGCAGGAAAAAAAGGGCAAGGAAATGAGATCCAGGAGGGAAAGGGCAGATAAAGGCTATATCTAGACAGACATTCCTTTAAGCTACTGAACTCAAGTTTTGGGATTAAGTACTGCAAAATCCTATCCATATTTTTTATCTTTTCACTAAGCCACCAAGAGAGCAACTGACAGAGGTACCACTTCCCCAGCCTTTGGTATCTGCAGAGTAAATTATTGACCTGCCTTCCTGATAGTCTTTAAAAGGGAAAGGTATCATTTATGGAGAGATATATGCAACAATTTTCAAGTAGCATTTTTTTTTGAAAAATAATTAACACTACAGCATTGTTGCAGAACATGGATTGGTATACAAATAGACTACTTGCAAGAACATCTGCTGATTCATGCTGATCCCAGGCTTGAGGACAAGATGAGGGAATGCAGGAAGCATGATTTCCAAGCTTCTAATTCATTGTCTGTGAGCAATGGCGGCAACTATTTGCCTCTCAGACTTCCACATGAATAAAGCATGACTGGGAGACACTCCTGATCCCCTTGGTTCTCTCTCTGTGAAGTATGAGAACCCTGTTCTTGAGTGCTAATACAGTTTTCCCAGACAGTCAGTCCACAGCAGAGGTTCAGGAGTCAGAAAATACTTTAGTAGGGGTACAAAATGGTTTAAGATGCAGAGGCTGAGCCATCTAGAGCATCCAGCCATTTACTAGACAAAGGAAAAACAATGTTGAGGAAAGAAATACAGAAAGAGAAAAAGGGAAAGGGAGGGGAGCACTGAAGAAAAAAGTAATGAATTCATGTGACTAAAGCAAATTACTGGAGGTCCAAGCTTCTGGGATCTATTGAGAGCTTCCCTAATGACTGACCTAGCCTCTCTCCCCTTGTATCTGTGCAGGTTCCCGGAGGTATAATTCCCACTATACCACTTACCTGTATTACAGGCATGCTGAAGGGCTTTAAATAGTTGGAAGGAAAGTATCTGATGTGTGCCAAATATTATAATTATTAGAGGCGATTAGAAATTGCAGATAAAACTCATCTTTCTCCTTCAGACAGTGTCCCTGGAAGTGCTCTGCAGTTGTGTCAAACTCACCAGAAGACTAGCTCCATGGCCCACCGTTTCAACTGATCTATAGCAGCTTTGTGGTTAAGGCACTCCAGAGCTATTTCTTATCTCTCTGCCACTGACTTCTGACAAAACACAAATTTCTCTGTGTCTTAGCTCCTAATTTATAGAATGGAAATGTTCCTAACAGGCACATTACAAAGATTAGCCCATTTACGATGTGTTCACACAGTCCATGTAGTGTGGTACTTGGGGAAAAGAAATTCTGACATAAGCAATGTCTTTGCGAGGCAGCAAAAAGAGATTCTCAACCTGCTGCTCCTGTCCAGCACCTACATTCCCCATTACCGACACAGATGGTATCTGTATTTAAAATTTCTCGAGAGTGCATTAGAAAAAAGCTGGACAAGACTAACACATACCAGAGACTGAAGTAATACGCACTATTATCTTGTTGGAAAAGAAAAAATAAACACAATTCTTTGAATAAAACCAGAACTTGCAATACTTAGATAGGAGGCATATCAATTTTGATTTGAATGAGTTACCAATTTGGTGCTTGTATATCTACTTAAGCTGTCAAAACATTACATGCCGTGGAATATATTATATATATCAGATGGGTCAGATTTAGGCCACTTCCTTCCCACACACAAAATCAGTGGTGGTTAAGTAGGGCATGGATTTTAAGCTTGTTCATGGCCTCTCATAATCCTACTCTCAACAAGTCCTGTAGTAGGAACCAAAAGGCGAAGAGAAGGAATCAGAAGGAATAATTTATATTTTTTGTTATTACTGCCTATCAGCCTGATATTCTCAATGTTTTCCTCTGACAGAAGTCCTTAAACAGCCAGGCATGATGTAGAGCAGATGACTTAATCATTTGACCACGTCTCACGTTCTCCAGATGTTGCCTGAGAGTCTCATGCACTTACTACATGTTGTCACAATGTCTCTACCACTCTATCACCCCACACACCAAAAGTACTAGATTGACCTGATCTACTGCTCTGTAATCTGCAGACCAGCTGGCTCTTGTACAGGAGGCTGTGGAAAAGGGAGGAGACCAGGACGCCGTGAAGCAGATGCAAATTATATCTCAGTGGGGTTCAGTGTTGAAAATGAGAATATAAGAAACACCCTACTGTGCTGGACCACTATTCTGCCCTCACCAGTGGCAGTAGGAGATGCTATTCAGGAAGAGCATGGACTCTTGGCCCCTCTCCCTACTACCTGCAAAGAGGTCACTCGGCACACAGGAGCATCTCTCCTCCTACCTGAACAGGCTCTCAGGTGCTGGGAGAGCAGGAAGTTGAAAAATAGTATCGAAAATAGTGTGGCCAGCAGGACTAGGGAAGTGATCGCCCCCCTGTACTCAGCACTGGTGAGGCCACACCTCGAACACTGTGTTCAGTTTTGGGCCCCTACAAGACAGACATTGAGGTGCTGGAGCCAGTCCAAAGAACGGCAATGCAGCTGGTGAAGGGTCCAGAGCACAAGTCTGATGAGGAGCGGCTGAGGGAACTGGGATTGTTTAGCCTAGAGAAAAGGAGGCTCAGGGGAGACCTTATCACTCTCTACAACTACCTGAAAGGAGGTTGTAGTGAGGCGGGTGTTAGTCTCTTCTTCCAAGTAACAAATGATAGGACGAGAGTAAACGGCCTCAAGTTTCACCAGGGGAGGTTTAGATTGGATATTAGGAAAAATTTTTTCACGGAAAGAGTTGTCAAACATTGGAACAGGCTGCCCAGGGAAGTTGTTGAGCCACCAGCCCTGGAGGTATTTAAAAGACATGTAGATGTGGTGCTTAGGGACATGTTTAGTGGTGGACTTGGCAGTGCTGGGTTAACGGTGGGACTTGATGATCTTAAAGGTCCTTTCCAACCAAAACAATTCTATGATTCTATGATTCTATACCTGCATGCTTAGTAGGGATTGCCTGTTTGCATGACAGTAAAAGTGTTCTTCAGCCATTTCTGGAATGGCTAAAATATAAAACGCTTGCATTTGAGTGGTTATGATTTAATCTTTAGGATCAAAAAAGGGGAACAGCTATGAGAATTTTGCAGCCTAATGAAGAGTTCACATACCTTCTCCTTCAATGGCTTCTGTGTGCAGTGACAGCCATTCAGCTCCTCTGACCATTCAGTTTGTCTGTTCAGTCCTTTGGCATCCAACTTTTATGTCAGGCTCTTATCCACAGGGACATCAGAAACACCAATTCCATTGCCATGTCCATGAGGAGGCAGAACACAGAAAGGTAAAGGAAACATACTTCACATCCTATCCTGGATTTAAATAACATTGTAGTGTAGTATCAGGCAGGCAAATTAATTTCAACTGTAATGACAGAGTCAGATTACCTCACTGTTTTCAAAATTTCCCCAGTATGAGACAGCTTTAGCAATGAAAATTAGCAAATAAAGACCTGCAACTGGCCAGGGAAGACTGGCCAGGGAATGTCAGAGACAGGAGACTTATGTTACCATCTATAAGAATCATGTGAAGGGCTGTCAGAGTCAGAGTAGCAAGCTCCCTTTGGACTCCTGAACCTAGGAGCTAAAATAGTAGTACATAAGCCAGTTGTTTTGATGGGTTATGCTTGATGTACTGCATGATCCTTGCTTCCCTTTATCCATGCTTTGTTTCCAAAGCTTGTACTGAAATGAAATGCTTCAGAAACAGACATATTTTTCAACCAATCTTTCAGTCTTCAGTAACATATGTGAAAGACAGTTCTAGTTCTCTCCTACAATGTGAAAATTATTAGTTTATCATCTTCACGGTGTTTGTCTTTAATTTAAAAAATAACAACACAATAAGATTATACCATAAAAGACAGATCATACATTCTGCCTCAGGTGGCCACTCCTGGAATCCCTTTTCCAGGATGACTTAGTTCATACTCTAAATTAGCATTCCCTAGAAAAAAATAGCTATTTCCCCTTAGAGCCTGTCTCTGCATGCCGGAAGCTTTCACCTAAACCTTTCTCAGCAGGATTGCCACCTGCTTCCAGGGCAAGGTCCCTCAGGCAAACAGTGTCAACCTCTTACAGGACAGCAATAGCCTAATCTTAAATCCTGACAGTGAAATATGTGGAGATGCTGAGAGCTGGGATTGTTCAACCTGGGAAGAGATGGCTCAAGGGGATCTTCTCAGTGTGTGTAACTACGTAATGGTGGGGAGCAGAGAAGACAGAGCCAGGCTTCTCAGTGGTGCCCAGTGAAAGGACAAGAGGACACATATTGAAATACAGGAAATTCCATTTAAACATAAAAAAAAGTTTTTTTCACTGTAGGGTTGGTGTAACACTGGAACAGGTTGCCAAGGCAGATTGTGGAATCTCTACCCTTGCAGATAATTGAAAACCCAATGGAACACGGCCCTGAGCAACTTGTTTTAATTGATCCTGCTCTGAGCAGGGAGGATTGGATTAAACAGTCACTAGAGGCCCCTTCCAACCTCCACCCTTCTCTGTGATTGTGTGTCAACATCCACAGGCTTGAAAATATTAAACTCATTGCTTTGCTTTCTTGCAGATTCGTCACAGGATATACAGGGTTCGAACACAACTCTCAAGCACGTATGCTTGGAATAGGATGGATTTACACTGAGACAACTCAGGAGAAGAAGAGCAATAAACTTGAAAGACAGGTGCATATTTTATGTTTGGACATCTGTCTCTGTCACGTGCTGTGAGGCTGACTCTCCACTGGGAAGTGAAAGGCAAAATCCCCCAGAACCAGCATAATAACTATTAAAGACCATGTCTCAGAAAAGAACTTGCACATATATTTGCCTACAGATTTTAGTGGAACTTGCTTAAGCAATCTGCTGAATCAGGACTAAAATCCCCCGATAACTAACAGGCACTTCACCTCTACAGAGTGACCTACTTAATTACACTAATACCTTTTAAGAGATTTATTCCTCTCCTAAGGTATGCATTTTTCCCTGGTGTTTTAGGAAAGCCCATGACAGACATTACGATGTGTTAAGTGAACTGCTAAAGATTCCAAATAGTCCCAGATAACAAAGAACACTTTTTCTTTAATGTGCTTTAGAGAAGTAAAGTAAATATATCTGGAAATTTAAGAGCACCAGTTGAAGTGTTTATGAAGTTGTACATGAGCTATTTGGTTGTAACAATGCTTAACTGTAATTCAGTGGTCTTATTTGCAAAATTTTTTGTCTTCTTTATGACTTGTTTTTTACAGGACTGGGCAATTTACTGTGCTGTGCCACTATGGGTTAGAGCGTCATGCTACAAACTGAGATTCACCTTTTGTTGTTACATACGGCAGGCTGGCTTCTTAGATATTTCTAGCAATCATTTTGCACAAGTATGAGTACAGACAAGTATCAGCCTCATTCGCCCATCTTGAAGTAACACAGAGGTTTTAGACCAAAAGAAGTCCCTTTGAAGAGACTTCAATTGCCTAACCAAACCCATTAGCTATTCACTTCCAGAAGAATGCAAAGATTTAACCACAGTACAAATATGGCTAATAAACATACCAGAGCTTACTCCTACCCTCAGACAGCACTGAAAACAGTTGTCTTTCTAGCATGACCAAGGCTAGATGAGTTCAGCACCTGTTGCAGCAAAATGTGGTAACTATTGAGCGTGTTTTTCTAAAGCAGGTGTTGAACTCCCTTGACCTTATTCACATCAGCCGGACAAATGGACAACTGTTTTTCCTCAACAAAGAGCACGTGTGTGATCTTGACATAGAGTAGATTCTGTGATTTTGAGAAAGCCTAAGAGTAAACGCTGAAGTTTGAAGCTTAATAATTTCAATAAAGCTGAAATCAGCCCTGAACTAAACACCTCCTCCAAGCTAAACTTGAACTTTAAAAGGTTTGTGATTTATATGATGCCTCTTACAAGGACACCAGTTCTTACTCTGTCTATTCAGCTCTTTTTTTCAGCTATCTGGAAACCTATAGCTGACCTCTCCCTTAAACACATCCAGATGCACTTGTTTCTCAACCTCAACTACTTCTGAAATCTTTGGCACCCTAACCTCTGTAATACCATTCAGCACAGGGCTATTGCTTTCTATAAGATTTGTTTCTTGGACATTTATCTTAAATAGGCTTTCCTTATTTCATACCAGCTCCTCCAGGAAGGGTAGCTGAATTTGTCCCATTTTGTAATGTGTTGGTAGTCTGATAATCACATACTGAGTAAGAAGATTTATCTGCGTAGATGTTTTCCTTCTGATTTAGGCCTTCTTTCCTCCCAAATTATAATCATGTTACCCTTTTCCAGAGGAAAAACATACCATTCTATATAATGGCTTTCGACAGAAGTTAATAACAGAGTTGTTCACAAGGCTTTGCCCTTTTACGTTTTTTTGTGATTTTCAGATGCTTGGTGCAATGGAACAAATAGTTACACCTTTCAATTACAGAGTACTAAGCTGTACTGGAAAAAAAGACATTTGAAAATTCTACAGTTGTGCATAATCATGAAATAGTAATGTTTTAACTTGTTTTCAAATCATTAAAATACATTAGCATTTGTATGCAAGTATGAGATTAGAAGAACTGCAAAGTGTGCAGCAGTGTTATAATAATGTTCACATACAGACATAATAAAAAATATAAACACGAATGCTTCCAAGATATTAAAAGAACAGAAATTCTGTTGCCAAAGCAAATAGTATTTTACTGAGTAAAACTAATCAATGATGTCTTATTTTTATTCTTATTCTTGTGATTTTATACTCTCCCTGCCCCTAACTAGCCACTTGATGTACAGAAATGAAGTAATTTCAATTTCTCTGTTTGATTTCATGAATGCCCACTGTGAGCCGCATCTAAAATTTTGGTGAGGAAAGACATCATCATGAGCAGGGAATTACTGTTGTATTTTTCAATAAAAAGGAGGTATGAAATTAGTTCAATATATGGGCTGTCTGTTCCTAGGAGTTTTCAAGATGTGCATCATGTGAAAAAAAAGAAATTATTTCCTACTTTGTCTACGTTAAGAAACAAAGGGAAGAAAACAGCCTTATAGTTTGCATACTGAACTGGAATTTGGGACTGTTTTTACACTCACACTGTGGGTGTGTACACTTGAAACACTGCACATCGTGACCTTCCTCCCTGCCGCAGGAGTAGGGCTGCTGCACTGTTTCCAAAGCTTGTAGTCAGAACATTCCCCCTCCTCATCCTCTCCTACTACACGGGCAGCTTACCCTGGTCCTATCCTTGCTACCAGACCTTCTCGGTTCATATCCACCACTTGCACTCCTGAACAGCAGCACCTCATATGTGATGCTTTAGTTGACAGTAGTAGAAAGGATTATATTTATATATACCTACAAAGCCAACTTCATGTTCTCTTTGGTACATTTTTGCCATGAAGCCACCTAACCTGTGGTTAAGTGGGACTGAACAGCAGAGCCATCAGCCCAGGCAAGGAGTAGTCAGTGGACCTTTTTAATAAGAAAAGCAGTTCTTACAGTAAGAGGCTGCTCTGGCTTTTCTTGCTCCACTACTGTGGAATTCAGTGACATGTTAGTGAAGGCCTCTGCCAGATAACGGTCCCAGTCCTTGGAGGAACTGAACCTGGTCCCAACAGGTGAGTACGAAGCTCTCTCCTTCATCTCAGCGAAAATATCCTTTTTTTTTTTGACAAAGTCATAGAATCATAGAAGTCATGCCTAGGACTCCTCCTGGATGTCTCTCCAAAAGGAAGTCCAGCTTCCATTTTAATTGGAAAATTAATTATGATTTTTTCTGACTAAACTACTCTTGCATGTTCTATATAACCCATGCCTTTTTTAAAAAACCTGGACAGGATGAAAAACACACAAAATTTTCCTGTCTTTTGAAATTTGTGTCCTAAGGCTCGTAAAGGGTCCGTTATCTCCACAAAGAGACTGTCTTAGTGGGTCACAGATGATGTTAAAACCTGTTAAGCATTCAGTAAGGCAGAGCAGCACAGTATGATCTGAACACCCATTACAACTCAGACGGTACACGTGACCTCTCTGTAGGATGTTTTCATCTCTGCAAATTGCAAAGCTGCCATCTGGACTCTATTCACCCTCTCTGTATCTGCACAGCACAAATGCAGATACTTTTAGGCACGAGACTGCTCTGTCATGAAAAAAAGAGTCCTTCTGTCTTGATTCATTTAAAGGACACCAGGGCACTTGTCCAGCTACATAGTGGTATGCTGGAGGTACTGCCTGAAGTCACACACTGTGGGAATACATGTATAAATAAGTACTCAAATTAAAAGAGAGTTTGCTGGTAACTGGGATGCTTTCAATTTCTGTTGTCTATGGGTAAACTTGAAGCTTTTCCCCAACCCCTCTCTCCTGGGTCCATGAAAATATGCAGGATTTATGAAGCCAAGAGGAGCAGCTTAGGGCCGTAGCACTGCTAACGTGCATAGCCTTGCTTTCTGGGGAGGATAGCTGAGGGGTGGAGGCGCTGAGCACTGCTGCAGGTGGTGTCCAAGCAAAAAACCCCGCTCTGCTGTGCCAAGAAGCACATACACTGTATGCTGAAGACGTCCAGCTATTGGTGAGCAGCTTCCCTGTTCTGGAAAAAGAGCCCAGTGCCAGGAAGCTGATGTTGAGGACACCCCAGCCATCATGCTCGGGGTGCTGCACTGCTGCCAGAAGTGCTTGTGGAATGATTACAAGATGTGACTGGGCTCTCTCTGTCAGGACAGCCATCAATACAACAGCAAATTATCCCGCTGCTTGCCAGCCTCTTTACAGCTCTGTGGTCTGAAATTACTCAGGTCTGACTGTGTGAAGCTTTACTTAACTTTCATCTTGCAATACAACATTTTGTTCCATTACAGCACTATTACCCAGCCACAGGTTTTATGTTTAGCTTGCATTAAATATTTCGTTCAGTAGTACATTCAATGAACATCAGCTACCTTTGAACTAAAGATTTATGTAAATGGTAGGTACAAGAAAATTTTGAAAATATAAGGAAAAAAATTACTTAGAGGGGAACAGGTAGAATTCTGCCCCAAACCAAAATAAGTGAGAAATTAAGCAGTTGAAACCGAGTTCTCTTGCAAATATGCAGCATCAAGTATTTGCTTGATTACTATTACATAAAAGGCTTATAAAGTAAGCCTCAGTCAAAAGCTCAGCCACTACAAATGCTGGGCTGCAGCAACTGAATTTCTGGACCAGGGGTATGAGTTTAGGGAAGTCAGAAAACGTTTTCCATCTACTAACCTTCTACACAACTCCTGCTACTCTAACAATTTAAACTAATAGAGAACCTGGCCCCTACCAAGTCTGCATCTTATTAGAAACATACTGACTTCAATGGCTGCTTGGGAAGCCAAGAATCACATTCATCACTGGGTTATCTCATCTGACATCAGTGAGATCAGAATTTGGCTTAAATCCTCCAAATCACACACCATTTTTACACAGGAACTATGGAAAATTAACTTTGAGTGCTACACTAATTCTACTATATTCGGAGGAGGACACTGAACGTTTCTCTTTGTGCAAAACTTCTCTTAATAGCATCCTTAAGTAGCTATCTTCAAGTGAAAAGCCTTTTATTCACTGGTACGGAAGAAGGAAAAACTGGAGTTGCTTTTCCGTCAGCCTTGGGTTGAGGATAGCACCTGTGGCACTGAGTACCCATAAGAGACACAGAATTGCTAGACCAGGCAGGCAACAAGCTACTTCAGAACAAGGACCCAGGAGCTATGTGTAATCCCCTTTTTCCTTAAAATATCTGTCAACAGCCAGTATTTCTTAGTGGCAGTTGAGCTCTTATTTTGCAGCAGCAGGTAGGACTGGGCCTTCACACCACATGCTGTCAGGAATATTATAGCTTAGAGAATAGCCTGGCTTCTTCTCACTGAAGAACGGAAACTTGCTGTATATTATCCAGTTGGTATGTTCTGATTTTGTTTTGATTTTGGCTGCTGAATAGAAATAGGAGGACAGAATAAGTTTTGTTTAATGGACAGAAAGTGTATGAAACAAGATATGATGGAAAATATAACTGTATAGTTACCGATTGGTTAAAACTACTCTCTTTTTTCTTAATCTAGAGATCTTTTGGGGAACCTTTATTATTTTTAAGAAGAGCTTTGAAATGAAGCAAGGACTCCTGGTGGAAGGCTTTTTACAGTTACATTTTCATTTTAGCTGGATTTTGGATGAAAATTGGTTTTGTATTCATAACATTTTAATGGTGTTTTATTAATTCTCTATGGCATCAAAGTGCCCATAGTATATAATTCGTCTCCTACACTATGTCAAAATTCTGGTCTTTATGCATCAGAGCTTTCAGTCACAGGCCTTATTTTTAATACCCGATTCAGATGTATTTTAGGTGTTTGCACCTTGAAGAGGTGGCTCCGATAAAAAATGGTCATAGCTTAATTTTCAAACTGAACTTCCTTCTGAAAATCAAAATCTTCTTAGTGCCTTGAATTCAGCTAGTTAGTCACTTTCAAAAATTTAGGCTGGTACTCCCAATAAATTAAATCAGAGATTTTTATCTATCTCAAACACAGGATAAAATCACAAATGCTGGATACCCCTCTTGCTGTGCCTGTGTTTGTGCATGTGTATGCATGCATATATGTGTCACTTGTGCAAAAGTTACTAAGTTTTTTGTAGCAAAGCTTCTCTAGCTACTTAATCATTTTTGTTGTTCTATGGGTTGGGAGTAATAATTGCAGGGAGCTCTGAACAAGTTGACTTTTACATGATTATCAAAAAATCAGCTTTCTGGAATATTTCTTGTGTGATAAGCACTGTTTGGAAAGTAGTTTTATGTCTTATAAATAATAGACTTTTAATTAACCTTTCTTTTCACTGGCCTTTTTTAAAAAGATAAAATAAACAAGGACACACTGCTATAATTGATTAGGTTATTTACTACAGAGCTTTTAAAAACATTTTCATAAGTGGTTGACTAATGACACAAAGATTTGGATCCTGCACTCTAACTTGAGCATGCTCTAATGATCTTATCCATAAATGATTAACAGGTTTATGGGATAGGGAAAAGTGGAATTTTCTCTGGTTTTCAGTACAAATCATGCCCAGAACATGTTCTTTGGCATCCCGAAAACCAAAATATAACAAGAATGTGTTTCTTAGTATGAAATAATAATCTAAATTGAAGTACGCTCACCCTCTGGGGGTCCTATTATGATTTTTAGTGATTGCCAAGTATCTTTATAGATGACTGATTTGGTGAGTGCTCTACCCGGCATTCAGCAGTATAAGCACTAGAAATATGTAGTTGCATAACATTATAGAGATGAGATTTTGCCAATGAGACATGAACATAAACTGCAAATAAGAAAAAAGATGTTTTTACCTTGTCCTTCGAAGAGTGCAACTAATTATGAACCTCCCTCCCCGCCATGTGCTATCCTACACATGGGGAAACTTAGTCTAGAATAAAGCCAGAAGCAGTCTTATCTTGTCTAGATGGTGTCAATCTGGAGCAGCCCCTGTTGCTGCCTTCTCCAGGTATTTCTTTATGATTTTGGAAATGGAAAACTGAGAGATTTACATAGTTGAACAACTGTCTACAAAGCCTGGGGCACGCAGCTCATTAATGCACTGAATACACCAATTGCACCTCACAAGGCAGTCACTTCAAAAAGCCATCCACAGGTATAGAGCCAAAATGCTTTTAAAAGAAGCAGAAGCAAAATTTCACTTTGGGTCAAGAAATGGTACTATTAAAGAAACAGGTGCTACTTTGTACTCAGATATTAAGAGTTTGACTGCTAGCGGCATTAACAGTCTTAGATCACAGCCAGTAAGAAAAAGGAAAGTTTGTGTCTAAGAGTCTACTCTGTAAAATATATGAAAATATGTTAGCTGCATATTCATGGATTTGGGATGGTGCTTCTCATACCTCTTTTGCTTTGGGAGGCTATTAGCAAAAGCCCTTCTTACAACTTTGGAAACATTAGAGGAGATCCTATGTCATGGCACTGAGAAGGGAAGCAGTTTAAATACATTTTTACATACTATGACAAGATATTGCTTTGTATATTATTAAATTTAAAAAACAGAGCCCCTTTCTTGCCTGAGATGAGGTACATGTTATCTGAAGGGAATGCATATGAAAATTACTGAGTAAAATCAATGACAGAAGTCTCAGTAGGTACCAAGTCTTATAGGCTTAGTAAAATTATGAGATATGTAAGTGTTAAGAGGCTAATCTAAAACAAAAATATATTACAATTTTAGGATTTCATTATGCTTTAATTTGAAAAAGACATGTTAGTGTCTGTCAGTTTATATCTACAACTGTAATTGCCCTAAGATCTGATAGAAAGGAGGTTTTTTTGAAAGCTAGTCCAAAAAAATATTCCTTATGGTTAGAAATAATGAAAAAAAAATCAGTATGTGTGTATGCAGATAAGAACACAGATGCCTTTATCTTTCCTAAATTGAGTGGAGAATGGCTCAAATGAAGAGTGAAGTAATTTTGGCAATTTGATGAAAGCTTGCAGTACACAGGCAGATCTGTCAGAGGCAATGCCCTTATCAGAAATAATCCTGGAGCGATAATTGACAAGAAATGGATATCCACAAATGCTAGAAAAGACCAGCAAAGCAAACGAAAAATTGAAATCCTGCCATCTCTGTATCACTTGCTTATATATGGATTGAATCTATTCAATGCCAAAGTAGTTAGGTCTACATGTTGCAGAGGAGCAGAGACCACTTTATTTTCATGTTATAACTGTTATTCCATTTTGACTAAGAATACCCATCAGGATACCACTTCAATATGTGTAAAATAAAGTACTAACAGCAGGACTTTATGGTTAGGAGTCCTGCAGTTTGCAGGCTCCATTAATTTCTTTGTGGGTTGACAAATGAGAGTGGTGTGGACTCACTTCTAAGCACAGGGTGTCTCCTCAGACTCCATTCTGTCACTCTCTGTACCAATTGCCCAGTGCCTTTCGTTCATGCCACCTATTTGTTTAAAGACAGCTGAGATTTTAATGTTAAACAAAGCGCAAATTAGTTTACAGAGACGGTTGTTGATACAGCATGCTAAAGAACATATCTTTCCCTGTTTCTGCTAGCAAGATCTGCAATGGCATTTCATGATTGTGGTGCGTTTCTCATTGCTGAAAGAAACTCTGCTAAATTTTGAAGCCATAAGACATACACAATGAGTGACACTTGTTTGTAAATGGCCATCAGAAAAGATTACAAAAATTAACCTGTACAAACAGCTGTTAAAATCTTCCTTCTGCCTTCGGGGGGTGATTATTTTCAGTTCCTCAGGGAAAGGTCATCCTGTTGTCAGGCCTTTTCATTACTCTTATACGCCATCCCTAAAAGGTTCCTGTTGCATAAGGTGTACACAAAGCTTGCTGCAGTGGTGCAGTCTGACTACAAGATACCCCCACAAGAGAGTGTGTAGCTCTGCTCACAGGGCACTGACTGACACTACAGAAAATTTCTGCTGTACATGATCAGGCTTTCACCGCTCACATCTTTGTGACTAAAGATGATACCCATCGTGGACTAACTTTTTCAACTCATTTTCCTGCAGTTGCTGCATATAAAATGCTGGGAATAGAATTTTCTTATCAGGGAAAAAAATAAAAATCTGACAGAACTGAAAAAATGCTGGAAAGGAATTTTCCCCAACATTCTCCCCTCACAGTATATATACAGAGTATTAATCTTCAGACAGGCGAAGGATGATAACTGGTGTGAGCAGGCATGCACTACAATCGACAATGATTTAATTCCATTCCAGTTCTAACATTTAAAAACATTATCCCTTCCAAGTATCATCAATCAAATCCTTGTTTAGGAAATACCAGATTAGTTGCTGTTGCTAAAAGGCCATCGATAGATTTTTATATTTAGGGGGAATATTCCACTGCTCTTTTTTGTTCAGATTTGGTTGCTGGCTATTAACTTTTTAGTAGGAATGTTACAAACAGCTTGTTCAGCACGTCTCTATCTTCAGACTTGAGACGGAAGGGAACCATCTGCAGAGCATAAAGTATCCTTGGCACAACCGTGATCTTACAGGCAGCTGCTCTCCCATCCATGAGAGAGGGAGCTGGCTTCAGTGCCTGTGATTTCCTTCTAAATCATTTGAAGTTAATGTGGTTCACACAAGTGACTGGGGTTATTTTAGCATGTAAATAAACTAATTAAGGTTTGATCACTAACTGGATAACTCTGTGGTTTACTAAACAGTCTAGTGGGAAAAAATAAATGTGATCCATGCCTAGAAAGAATGAATAACAATAAGATAAGATTCTTCAGCTAGGAACTAAATTATTTAAATCTACCTTGAGTTACCTCACTGAGTTCAGTGTAGCTTGTTAAGGAGAGGAAGGGGAAATTTGAGCTTGTTTTACCTCTGACCCAATTTATAGTTCATATACTTACACCCAGTTTATAGTAATTTTCTTCCATTTTTCATTTTGCAGCTTACATTTTATATATAATATTACTGTGTTCGGACAGATTAGGCTCCAGGCAACTTTGCTGCACATTTTGTGGCCTCCTACATAGTAAGTCTCCTGCACTGAGCATCACGTGTTGGCACAGTTGAAGGAAGAATGGATTAAACACATACAAAGCACAACCATTTGAAAGTGTGGTTTTGTGTATAAATAGTAGAAAACTCTATGAATATTTGAACAATTTTGTTAAGATGAGTGAAATAGGCATGTGTGAGCAGCTGGTTAACTGCTTCATGAAATGGCTGCTCCATTAAACTGATCTGAAATTGTGCTGATTTTCTCCAAAATGTCTGGCACCTGTTTCAAGTTACATTTTTTGTGGCCTGATCACAATGTTGAGAATGCAGTGGTCCACAAATTACATCATATTTTTCTAGCTGAACGCTTCAGTCAAGCTTTAACTTTCAGTCTGATTCAATGCCTGTTAAAATCAACGGAGACAGCTTGAGAGATTTGAATAGGCAGTGAATATACAGAAACCTTAGAGAGTTCTTTATAGAAACATCCCCTCTAACATTACTCTTACTTAAAAGTTGCATTTTCTTATCTTGTTCCAGGATAAAGCTACTATTTAGGAAAGGTTTGCAGCATTCCTATAAAATATGTAGAAATCAAAATATACCCACTAACCTGAAATGCAAAGTAACTTTCCTGGGGCAATGAATCCAACTGATGGCAAAATCATAACTGGAAGCAGTACAGACATCAGCCTAAATCTCTAGGCTACAATAAAACACCTTTGTCCCCAAATGCCTTTCTAAGTCAGCTTCTTCATCTGTAACACTGAGGATTGCATTACATAGCAAGGATTATGTTGTACTTATATCTCTGTTGCTTCATATATACATGCCAATATATGCTTCATATATACTTGCCTGGTGTGTGTTCAGGTAAGTTTGGTGAATGGTTTCCTGGAGGAGTGGTTTACTGTGGAAAGGTTCAGACAAAGGAGGTGTCAGTCACTACAATTACAGGACTGATCTAGAGCTGATTAGAAGGATAAATTGAAATTTTCTAATACATTTGCGTGCATTTATATTGCTCCTTCAACATAGTTGTGCATGACAAGGTCATCTCTGAAGGAATTAACATGGGCATCCAGAAAAGGATTAGCTTCGCAGCAGCGTGCACTGTGGTAACAAAAGTTACTCTGCTGTTTCTGTAATTTGCAGTGTACAGTCTTCTTCAAAAGAATATGTGAACAATGGATCACCTCATCTCTTTCTCCTACCTTGACGGCTTAAGACAAGAAAGGTTGGTGGGTTTTTTTGGCTTATTTCGGTTTTGAATTATTTTTTTATTTTTGCCTATGCTCCTTGTCTGCATTAGAGTAACTTTTCTTGTCTACTCCTCTTCCCCATGTCCCAATGTCTTCACATCCCTTCTTTCCCTTATCATTCCCCAAACGTTTTCCTCATTCTCTGTTTCTATTTCTTTTTGCTTTCATCAACAGTTAATTCAAGTCTCAAGTAAACTCTCCCTTCCTTATGCATTCCTCATATTTAGTGATGTTTGTCTCAGTCTCTAACCTCCCCTACCAGTCTCTACTTCCTCTATAGTGGTTTTCTATTATACCACTTCTGATCTCACTTCCATAACCCTCTCACTCTCCTATGTCTTTTCTTCCTGGTTCTACCATCTTGCACCTGCCCTTCCTATCCTAAATATAGTGAATAGTTTCTATTCCCTGTTTTTAGTTTCATTCTCCTTGTCTGACATTGTTTCCATGGCTTTCCTCCTTCCTTTTGATCTGTCTTAAGGCTGTCACGCCTGCTCTTCCCTGCTTTTCCTTGTGCTCACTTCTGGCCCTCCCTCCATTCCTCTTTCAAAACACTGTGTATCTCACACTTTTCTCAGCGTGGCTGTCGTCTCCTGTCAGTTCTGGTTACGTATCATGTGCTCTCACAATTGGCACATGTGAGAAATGAGACATTTTGAAGCAATTGCTGCAATTCGCTTCTGAGAACAGGCACTGAAAAGAGTGAGCACAGCTTCTCCAGTCAATAAGGGACCTGTGCTGGATGTGACAGCTTGATTTAATAATCAAGAAGAACACGAACACATCCCATGAACGCATCCCTGTGTTAGAGGTGGATTTCCTTGTCCTGAACAGTTTCGTTCATGTGTCAGTATTAAAGAATTTCCTGGGCCATCAACCGCACTCCAATCCTGCGAAATTTCGAACAGACGCGGATCCATGTGCAGACTGAAACACTGCAATGGGTGTCCTCGCACTTCCCATCCGTGATTCATGCTTTCGAGTGATCACTTTTTCTTTAGCATGATAGGCTTTTGACCTGAAGTTGACAGATTTCTATAATGAGACCAACTATTATACTCTTAATTCTGACAACTGATTTTTTTCAAACTTTCTGGTAGTCACCAACTAAAGAAATTCAAGGAATGCTGAATTCTCAGTGAAGCGTCTAAATCCAATTTTAAAAGCAATGACTATCTGAAGGCGGAGTATCCTTGCCTTTTGTATTAAAGACTACAATGTATCAACCAGTACATTAACTTTGCAACATTGATAAGCCAGCCTAAGCCTGTGCAGTTTCCTGCCTTATGGCAGGAGTCTTTGCCTGCAGAGGACATACTTAAATATAATATACTTAATTTTGAATTACTGTATTTAAAGAATAAATATGTTTCTCTCCTTTGAGAAACGTATCATCTCCCCAGTGACAGATCAGTGGAGCTTCCATAACGAGAAATGCAAAAGTGTGTGTAGGCTATGCTAAAGATTTCCTTTTACCAGTTCGTAAGGACAACATATTCTGATCCATCTAGCAGAAAGCTGGAATTGCCACACAAAGGCTTGGAATGCTGTCATCACTGGGTAGAATTAGCCACGATCTGCAGTTGGTGAAACAGTTGCTTGTTTTTTGTGTCCTCAAAATATGCTTAACACAACCTGCCGCTTAAAAAAATTGGATTTCAGTTATCCTAACAAGGGAGAGTTTTCTCAGCTGAAGGGAGCTTCAAAAGGAGAAGCATTTCCCTGCTGTTCATGACTGTCAGAGCTGTTCTTCCCTGAAGCTGCTGCTGGCTGAAGTTCCTGTTGTAACAGAACTGTGGACCATATTATGAGAAGAAAGGTCAGATAAGCACTGATGCATTTTTCTAGTGTGCTTGAATATATCAGTAATAGCTATGAGAGCGTAACCTGGTGAGCTAGACTTTGTGCAGTTGCCAGATACAGGAAAATTTGTTCTGTTCAGCTTTTATTTAATTTAATTCTTCTCTATAGTTTCTAACATAATCAATGTCGCTTTCTTTAACATAATTTTGTTTCATGAATTGTTACTGAAGCAGGCTGCTCCAAAGAGATGTAGATGAACTTCTGACCTCTGGGGGCAAAAGAAGGGAGATAAAAGATATTTGGCCTGTAGCACTCTGCAGAAGATATAAAGCCAGAAAGTTGCCAAGATGCTGGCAAGAGTTATTAGTACATAAAGCACGTGAAAAAAGGGGGGGACATGTCAGCAGCAGGACCAAATACTGACAGGTGTCAAGAAGAATTCTCTTTTACAGTGTCAATATTTTTTTTTACTTTGTAAAAACATTTGCCCTCTGCTGTCCTGCGAACAGCATTATTAGAAACACATTTTCAAATGATATAAAGAATCACAGACGGAGATGGTTATTTCAATAAAATGTATTTCACTTAATTGAGACAGATGCTGTATTGAAAAAGCTTCTAGAGAATCAATTCACGATAATACATAGAAAAGTCTGGGAATTAATTAGGACAGTAGTCACAAGTTTTCCTTAATGAGGTGTATTTGGCAACTGCCATGGGTTTACATAGTGTTTAACCAGGTGTTAAATATGTGTGAAACACTAAACTTCAATCTTTTCATAGAAACATTGCCAAACAAAGATTTAAAGAAGAACAATAAATGAAATTCAAGATTATTATTGTTATTTCCTTTAGCACTTCATTTCATTCTGAGCCTGCTACTCCTTTTTGTGTGGGTTTCAGTGTCAGGTCTGGGAAACACTTCAGATTTCCATTTGTGTATGTGAATGTCAACATTATATAAAAGATAATTTCCTGAATAAGCTAGGGACCTGGAGGGCAGCAGGCTTCCAGATCCTGGAAGGTCACCTGTGTCATTCCATTTATGTTGTTTTAGCTCTAATGTCCCAGTTCCAAGCCTCAAACTGCTCCAGAGTCCAGGTGAATGTGCAGGCCTGAATTATTCAAAATTACTGAAACACCATTCAAACAGCTTTTTCTAGCAGTAGGTGTTTTGGCGTGAGGATTGCGGGCACAGCTTTCTGTAAAGGAAAGTCAGCACTTAAATTTCTCCCCTGGTACCCAAAGGACAGGGGCACATTCATTTCCTTCCATGGGACTTCCACTAGTTCAAGGCCTTTAACCATCTTCAGTGAGCTTTCCCCAAACTGTGAGGTTTTAAAAGTGAAATACACTCTTTGTGTATCATTGCTTGATATTTCCATTCAGAGATCCTATCTACACAAGAAAGGTATTTTTTCTGTACAGCTTGAGATGTGAATTCAGACTGATGTAAAGACAACTTATGCTTTCTGACCAAATAATCTGTTTTATTTTTGAATGTGTTATTTGATTTAGTTCTTTCATTTTCAGAACAGCTAACTGAAAAGTTCTTCTAAAATATAATGTCTGTAATGAAAGTCCAGAATTAGACTGGTGTAACTGTGGAAAAATATCCTTTGTTTTCAGCCTCACAAAGGGTAGCACAATAAGTTAAAACTGGAGTTCTTGTATATCCTGCAGCAAAAGGGGTCAAGGACACCATTAACGAAGATTTGAGAAAATAAAGGATTTTTAGATGAGAAATGATTCTTCAGTTTTCTGCTAACGTACATAAAGTTATATCTTTTGCTCTCTCTATTCAGGACAGGTTCTTTTCAAGGATTTTTCACTTGGATGTCTAAACACAGGGGGTAGGTTCCTAAGATACTCTTGGTGTTGTGAACTCACAGTGAAATCAGTCCTTGGAAACCATAAGAGACAGATAGAAATAATGTCTTTAAAAACAACACAATACTGAAGAACGTGATCACACTTCCAGTGAGAAACTGGGTTTCTCCCTTCTTGCTTGTCTTGGGGAAAACACGTAACTTCAAAGGCAACTTATTTTTTCTCCTCACCTCGATACTCTCAGCTCCATAGACAGCTTGAGCCTGCTCTAGTGATTCAGAAGAGTGCTGGAAAGAGGAACTCCAGTTGCTTTGCACAGCAAGGACCCTGAGAATAAATGTTACCCTATTCAGGTGTGAGCAAAACTCAGGAAACTGGAGTATAGAGCCATCAATCATAGGATGCTTTGATATTCATCCTGCTTTGCGCAGTCTTGAAAATCTTCTGCTTGCAATAGGAGAAGAGAGAAAGAAGGAGCAGGCTTGTATGAGTTATTATGGATGTGAGCTCGCTTTACACTCGCTCAGCTTTTCTAGGGACTGAAGGACACACTACCATTACTTTGGCCTGCTTTGTACACATTTGGAGCTGAATTGTTTTTTGGGATAACTAGGGTAATCTACTGAGGCATTAGGCTGTAAAAGGAGGAAAAGTAGGAAGCAGCTCAAGACATCAACAGAAGACAGAGATCTGATCTCTACCCCTCCTCCTTGTAAAGCCAGCTCTGTCCCTATAGCCATCATGGTATACCCGTAGAAGAGCTTTCTATACACATGATTAGGTGGCATACTCTTGAGGCCTCCCATCTTTTTTATTTTTGCAAGTTAGATCTGCAGCCCTCATCTCAGTTCATGTATAGAAAAGGTGACCCTCAATGCCTTTCAAACTAATACACAAAAGTTATATTTGGACAGCAGCATAACTGGAGAAGTGTACAACAAATTGTGCCAGTAGAACTCCAGCATATTTCCTATTTTAACAGTCTGTAATTTGAGTGTTTGTTCTCTTGAGTGCCTTCAAATTATGCCAAATTCTAGAGATTAGAGTCTAGGCTAAGTACTCTCCATGAACAGATATACAGTGGATCTCTGTTTTAGTTGGAATAAGGTATATATTTGAACTGATTGCTCATTGCCTGAAAGAGCTATTCAGCTGGCTATAAAAATTGTGGTTTTGACATGGGAATGTTCTTGTGGCATTGTTTTACATAGCAGTGGTTGAATCTGAAACTTTAGATTCTCTTTGGACACTTCAGCTGTGATGTGGTTTGAACTGGAGTACCCAAGGCTCTCTTTGATTCCCTACCAAGGGAGAAGTAAAATATTATTGCATGTTTTTGATGTCCAGAGAAGTCTATGTTACTTTCTCTGCAGGATCGCCTTGTTATGTTGCAGGTACATTACCTTCCTGGTAAGTAATGACGATTAATTTATTTTTCTGGTGCAGGAAACTGAGTTAAAGGAGTCAAGGTTATAAACTTGAACTTAGTCTAAATCACTCACTGGAAAACGTTTCTGTTTACAGACAGAGCAGTGACTAAAGGTTAATAAAAGTCTCTTCTTAATCCTGTGTCATATACTGACTCAAAGCATAATCATGGGCATATCCCAAGACCTCATCTGCTTCAGGAAATGCATCTAGAAATTAGGTAAAAAAATAAGCATTGTGGATGCTGAGCTCCATATACAGCCTGAATGTTATTTGAATAAGTTAAAGTTCTCGAAAAATGTAGATGAAATGGGGATGTATTACCGAAAAAAGTTTACGTGCATAGGCGCATTACTGCACTCCTTACAAAGTAATGCTGCCTCCTGACAGAAGGAAGAAATTAGAAAAGTCAGTTACTCATTTACATGAGCATCTAGAATCAGAAAAAGACTAAGGAAACACATGTAACAAAAGACTCTGGATTTTATGATTTAGTTCTTTTGACAAATAGATATGTTGCTGATTCAGGGAGACTGATGTGGTGCAATTGCTGTTGCAGATTGAGTTCACAAGGCAGTGAGCATTTTTCAGACCATCTTATTCACCATTTATTGTTAACACAAATTAGCTTAATTTCAGCTAGTGGGGAATCTTCTGTTTATTCGGTTTCATCTCACATATAATTGGAACTTAATTTATATTGAAGGAATTTCTGATGTATATTTTAGCTGAGTTTTTACATTTGCATTACATTTGAATTGGACAGTTTTGAACCATGCATGAGCAGTGGCTGCAAAAAGGATGATATGGGTTTTTTAGAGTACACTGTGAAAAATACAGAACTACTAAAGCCCATTTCTGACTATTCTTAGGTGAATTGAGGTGAAGTTTCTTTTGGAGTTTTGCTTGAGTAAGTCCTATAGGATTTGGCCTAGTTTTGCCTGTCTTCAGTAAGAACAACAGTGTAACTGTGGTCTGTTCTTAGCCTGTCACAACACAAATGGCCTCTTGAAACAAAGACCTGCAATGTTAACTTCAGTACACTGTATGAGTATTGACTTTAACTTTGCTTAGTCAAGAACATTATAAAAAGAAAACTGCAGATAGATGGAAAAAAGGCAGAGACTTTAGAATGAAAAGATTCAGTTGCTTAAAAATAGGCTGGGTCCTATGTGACCATTTTTAAAAAATTAAGCTTTAACAGTCATATTTTTAAAAATAAAATAGCTCTACTGTGCAGCTTTTGCTTTCTTCCAACAGAATGGTGGTGTGTTGAATTTCAAGGCTGACCCTGGAAAGCATCTTAGGTGGCAAAGCAAAGATCAAGGCCAATGTCAAATTTTTCTAATTTATATTTCTCCAGTGCTTTCAGAGTCTGGAGGCAAGTTGAAGTCTGACTGGATCGAGGGTATTATGTTCCCACGTATGTCTCATGAAGAAATTTCTTGGGACTAAGAAAATCACAGAAGAAAAAATCCCTTATTCTTTTTGGCTTAGTATAAGATGTGCATATGCGAAGTGTAACTAAGGCGAGGCTTTTCAAAATCTCGTTTGAGACTGATACTCATTACTGTGGCGGGTATCCTCGAATAATGAAATTGCTATCAGCAAATGACCCTCTTCTCCAGGGTCATATGAATGCCACTGTGCCGTGCTGAAAGAAGAAAATGAGGTCGTGTTTCACTTAAGGACAGAATGAAAGCTGGAACTGGTTTCATATTTTTCCCCATATTTTCTTTTCCTCTTTCAGTCATATCTGCATGGCTGATGGTTAACAGGGTCCTTTGCTTCTCTGTGAGGAAGCATTTGTTATTGCTTGCTCACTATTTTCCATAGCAACACAATGTCTCTGTTTAAGATCCAGTGGAGATGAGCAAACAGAAAAGCCTTTAAGAAGCAGTTTGTAAAAGAAGCTGAATTAAACTTAACTCTTTCAGGTTAACTGTTCAGTCAGTATTTATTCTGGTATTAAAAAATGTCTTGTTGAGGGCCAGAATTCCCTCAATCTTTAAGCACAAGAATGGCCATATTGGGCCAGATCCACTGCCTCCTTAGCACAGAAAGCCATCTCTGACTGCACTGGGTAGTAGATTCCTGCAGAACACAAAAGCAGGGCAGGCATGACATGATAAATGCCCTGCTATACCCTTTCCCTCCTTCCCTCCCCAAGTTCCTACAAGCTGCAGCTGAGGAACTTTCTTGACTAGAAGAGGTGTCTGTGTTTTTAAATGCAGGTGTGTACAAAGTCGTTAGATTGCCAATAATTTTATCCTTTATTTACTCCACTAATGGCAAGAGACAAATCATAGTCCCTCTGTTTGGTTGTACACTGTACTCACAGAACATGTAAGAAAAACCAGGCACAAATCTGAGATGGGGATCAGAGAAAGGCCCAGATCCTTTACTGAACCTTTTAAAACCACAGAATGACTATAGAAGTACATAGCATTAAAATATCTATGCTGATGACCACGTTTTGTTTCCAAAGAATTAGAAGAGCAAGCGAATAGTAAATTAGGACTCAGGCTGTGAAAGATGATGTATCCTAGAGACACACTCAGCACATGGAAAAGGCTACAAAAACATTGGTAAGGATACATGCAACAAACGGTTGCCGTTCACCAGCACTGCCAACTCTCATAACTTTTATTGTAAGTCCTACCATATATGCAGGGTGCTTTAAGCCCTAAGTCCTGGAGTCATTTGCTGTATTGTAATATCTGCACTTTCACCTTCTTTCCCCTTATGTTTATATCCCTCTTGACTGCAGAGAAAAGCTGGAAAACACATTCTTTAAAGCCTGAGAACATAACAGAACAAATTAAAATAATTACTAATTTTTAGCTCCCATGATTACCAAACCAAACACAGTTCACACAAGCCTTGTTCAGGCAAGCCTGCCAACACGTCACAGAGTTGTTTTGAGTTGCTACAACTGCCCTGACTCTGCATCAATCTGGCCTTTTGCTTCAGTGTCTGTCCAGCCAAGGGTGCTGTCATTACTTTGACAATAGAAGACATCCTAAAGTAGTCATGTACTTTCTCTTCAATTTAGAAAACAAAAAATTGCCACTGCTTTGAAAATAACATTTAAAATAAATGTTAGCTAATCTCTGACTGCTTACTAGCAGCTCTTGGATTTATAATGTTCATTTTCTATTTAAGAGAGAGAAATTTGGATTTCAAGTATACTGCTCCAGTATTTCTACCCTGAAAAATCATTAGAAGCCTTACGGAGGTAGTTTGCAAATACTAGTGAAACATGCACTGCGAGAACAGCAGTACTCTGGTGAAAAGGGCACCAAGTGCATCAGGACCAAAGGAAAGGTAAAGACTTAAGTTTGTAAGCAAAACTGTATCTTTTTGTCAGCTTTAACTAAACTGGCATAAGAATACTATTCTCTCTCATTTCTGGTTTTATCAACTTTATTTTCATGGTTTGTTTCATCACCAGACCCACACAATTGATTAGAAGCCATTTTACACACGATTTCGAGCTACTGTACTGTATCAAAGTATTTATGTAGGATATTATAATTAGGATTTCTCCTCTGCTACAACAAAATTGTGATTATAGACACTTTTAAATATGATTAATCAATCTTAATAAGCCTAGTGATAGAATTATGAAAATATCAAGCAACGGTGAATGATAATATAGTTTTTTTACTTCAAAACCATTAAGTTAATGGAAGCAAAAGACTGACACAAAATAAGTAGCAGCAGAAAACAGAGTAGGAAGAAAATAAAAAATGACCTGAAATGTAGGTCATCAATTTAAGCATGCACCAGCAACAGAACAGAAGCAAGAAGATATACAGAAAAGCATACTGCAATTTGTGTAAATAATTTCTATTTTCACAATCCAATCTGACAGTCTTTCTGTAATAGCTATACGTATAGCATGGGATGTTTTTTGGAGTCATTTATAAATTATACAACTATGTGTTTCTTGTAATAACTGCTATTTTTTTACCCAGCTGGTCAATGTGATAAACCTAATATAAAAATATCACCTGAAGTCTGAATCAATTTCTAAAATTTCTTTACATGTGGCTGAATCTATCATTAAAATCCAGACACGCTGACAAAGTACCTCACATCCTATGAGATGTCAGGGCTGCCTCTCATGAGGTCTGAACAACATTCATCTTTCAAGCGCCCATTCACAGATCTGAGGCACATACGCACCAGCTGCAGGAACTTTGGCTTTTTGCTGTATGATAAAACGCGGTGCTCACTGCTGCCACGCCTCAGCCAGGCCCACGGGCAGCAGCCAGGCCTGTGTGTGGTAGGCAGCGGGCTCCTGCGCAGGCCCTCAGCTGGGCTGACGGGCCGTCTGTGCCACACGGGGCAGTGACAAAGGGGCATCTGTGCTGAATAGCACAGTGATGAAGGGGCATCCGTGCTGCACAGGGCCATGCAGGAGCACCTGGGCCCACTGGAGCACCCGGGCCAGTGGCACCACAGTGGGACCTGTTGCTTCGCCCCTGTGAGCTGTGTGGCAGAGCCCTCTTCATCTTGTCATGCCGTCCCTCAAGAACAACACTTTCCCCTCACTGCCCCTGGCCATGGGTAAGCATCCACGGCATTCAAAAGCAAATGATGGAAAGGAGAATGCAAATTCAAAGGAATTAAAAAAAAAATATTTTAAAGTTTCTTACTGCCTTGATGTCTCTCAGGGCTTCTGCTTCTCCTCCTGAGGTTGCCAGGGTTGGGGCTGCCTTTTCTCCCTCAGCCACCGCTTGCTGTCTGTAGTGGGCAAACCCTTAGATTTTGGCCAGCCCAGCCCTTCACCCAATGTCTCAGATGCTGGGGCAGAGGACAAGGCTCTCCCCAGGGTCCTGCACCCAGGCCCTTGGGGCTGGTCACCCACGGCTGGGCTGCTGCAGCCCTGCCGCTGGGCTTCCTCCATGCATGGGGCTGCTCCGGGGCTGCCTCTGCTTCGCCTCAGGGCGCAGGAAGGGGCAAGGGACACACACAGGGCCCTCGCAGAAAGAGCAGGAGCCCTGAGAGAAACCCTCTGCTCTCCCCACCGCCTTGCTTCAGGCAACCCCAGCTTCTCTGGGATCCCACCGCCATGCTGCCTTCTAGATCTGCAACAGGTCTCTTCATTTCAAGGTATTACTTGTATTAATTATGCTACAGTTAAAACTTAAGAGTATGGTTTCAAAAGGCACAGCAGGCATATGTAAAGCTCACTGCCGCCAAAGCGGGTGTACACGCTCACCCGCCTCTTCTCTCCTCCTCACTGTCAAGCTGGTGCTGGCAGTTGCCAGAGCCATTCTCATGTGCCAATTCCATTAGCTAAAATGGCAAAAAAAAAAAAAAAAAATCCAAAAAACCCACAATGAAAAACTGAATAAGGCTCTGCCATACTAATGAGCTAAATTAGACCACAGAAGGGCCAAAAGTGTGCCAGAGCAAGTGTGAGAAAGGGGGTGCACAGCCAGCAGCAGGGAGAGTGGGAAGAGGAGGGAGGAGAGATTAAGTCTCCTCTTGCCCATGTTTGATCAGTTTATTGAAGTTCAGTCTTCATTTTATTTTAACTCTGAATCCCAAGAGTATCAGCCTCGCATTATCAAGCCTTTCCCCTCAGTCACTGGTACATGCCAATGGAGTGCTGCCACCATTTTGGGGCCTGGCTTCAAGCAGCCATCACTGCTCCTCATACTGCTCACAAGGGCTACCAGCAATGAGTTTTCTCCTTTCTAAGACAAAAAAAAAATCCTGGGACAGGAATTACTTTTATAATATTTAGGAACTGATTTTACCACCATACTACAATGGCTGAAATGCAGCCTGAGCCCCTTTCATGAATGAAAAATAGAACCTGCCACAATGCCTAGATGTGCACATCCCCAAGGTTTTGTTCAGAGAAACATCCTTCTAGAGAGCAATGTTATCTTCCCCTGTGCAAGCCAATGCACTCAAACAAATGCCTGTAGCTTTTCTAAAGTGGGATGTGAATATTTTTCTTAAAAATCACACAATAAAACCATGAGAAAAATGCTATGCAGAAAAAAGCATTATAATCTGTATATGGATTAATCTAATAACATGATCTAATAATGTGCTCGTATTGGCATAATCTTGGAAAGCTCTCTTGGGTGTGATAAAATTTAGCAACTAATGAAACTTATCTTTGTATGCCTCTTCTGGAAAACTGGAGAGCCAATCCATTGCTTTTTAGCTTTAAACTTATCCCTCTTCTGACCCCACAGACAGAATGATTTTTATCAGTGCTGAAGGTAGATTGAAGCGTTTCTAGTATAAAGACATACAGATAGCAAAATGCAGTGGTTGAAGTTTACATCAGAAAATTTTAAACAGGAAATAAAATATATTTTTAACACTGAGGGAAATAACTGCTGAAGCAGTTTACCACAGGCATGGAAAACTCAGCATGTTTTGCACTCCTTAAATTTTAGTTGGCTGTCTTTATAAAAAGATATTTTCTAGTGAAGTCCTTGGGGTAACCATGGAAATTTCTGGATAAGATAGGCAGGAGGTCAGGTCAGACCAGATCATTATAACCATCCCTTTTTACTACAAACCATGATTATCCTGTACCTAACCATGTACCTAACAAGCCATAGGCTTATAGCCTTCCAGACAAGCAGCACATTTTCTAAAAAAGTTGACTTGAAAGCTGAAGCTGTAGTGTTCCTTTCCTGATTCCACTGAAGAGTAGATGCCCCCAGCGGCCTGCAGAGAACTGTGAATTTGGAGGATACTCTACAGTTATGGCCAAATACAATTAATTCACCTTACATGACTATGGATTTTAGAGAAAGTAATCAGCCCAGAGTAGTGCAAGTGGTATACAGTCCTGCATCTTCGCTTTCCAGTTTCATTTAGTATCAGCCACTCCCAAAATGGATGGGTGGACTCTTCGATGGGTTAAAAACTGGCTGGATGGCCGAGCCCAGAGAGTGATGGTGAATGGGGTAAAGTCCAACTGGCGGCCGGTCACTAGCGGTGTTCCCCAGGGCTCAGTTCTGGGGCCGGTGCTGTTCAATATCTTTATAGATGACCTAGACGTAGGGATTGAGTGCACCCTCAGCAAATTTGCAGATGACACCAAGCTGGGTGGGAGGGTTAATCTGCTGGAGGGTAGGAAGGCCCTACAGAGGGATCTGGACAGGTTAGATAGATGGGTCAGGACCAACGGCATGAGGTTCAACAAGAACAAGTGCCGGGTCTTACACTTTGGCCACAACAACCCCATGCAGTGCTACAGGCTGGGGGAAGAGTGGTTAGAAAGTGGCCCAGCAGAAAGAGACCTGGGGGTGCTGATCGACAGCCGGCTAAACATGAGCCAGCAGTGTGCCCAGGTGGCCAAGAAGGCCAATGGCATCTTGGCCTCTATTAGGAATAGTGTAGCTAGCCTGTCTAGGGAAGTGATCGTCCCTCTGTACTCGGCACTGGTGAGGCCGCACCTTGAATACTGTGCCCAGTTCTGGGCCCCGCACTTCAAGAAAGATGTTGAGGTGATGGAGGGAGTCCAGAGGAGGGCGACCAAGCTGGTGAAGGGTCTGGAGGGTCTGACCTACGAGGAACGGCTGAGGGAGCTGGGGTTGTTTAGCCTGGAGAAGAGGAGGCTCCGAGGTGACCTTATTGCAGTCTACAACTACCTGAAGGGAGGTTGTAGTGAAGTGGGAGTCGGCCTCTTCTCCTGGGCAACTAGCGATAGGACAAGAGGACGTAGCCTCAAGCTTCACCAGGGGAGGTTCAGGTTGGACATTAGGAAGAATTTCTTCTCAGAAAGGGTTATTAGACATTGGAATGGGCTGCCCAGGGAGGTGGTGGAGTCACCATCTCGATGTGTTTAAGAAAAGACTGGACATGGCACTTAGTGCCATGGTCTAGTTGACAGGGTGGTGTCAGGGCAATGGTTGGACTCGATGATCCCAGAGGTCTCTTCCAACCTGATTGATTCTGTGATTCTGTGATTATGTATAAAAGAGTATTTGGAAAATCTTTTTTCCCTATATCGGTTATTTCCTCAAAGAGCAAAGGCACACATGTCATTGATTTTAATTTCAATAAGCACATTCATTGTAATTATCCACTAGCAGAGTCCATGTTTCAAAAAAGAGAGAACTGAAACTTAACTTCAAAAAAACCTGACAAGTGTCAACTCTTATTACCAGTTGATTTGAATAGCTGCACTTGATATAGGATATTTTTTTTGTCTAATATCCAGTTAGCAATAAATGTTTAGAGGGAAAGTTTGATAGAAAAGAAACAGGAAAAATAATAATCTGTAAACATCAATACATAATGTAAAACTATACAAGATTACTTAGCAACAGTAATGCAATTAAATCAATATTCTGACATCAGTGCTGTGCATTTCAGGATGACAAGTTTTGGTATTTTCCAGACTCTTCCACCTTATAGCTGCCCATGAATTACCTTCATTTGTCAGCTGGCAGTACAAACAGGGTACAAATGTTTAGTCTGCTGCTTGTGTTAATATCTAGGAGCTGCAGTAGACAGAAGGTTTCCAGAACTCTGCTGTATAATCACCCTATGAAATTGCTTAGTTCTGATGCTTGCTAGCACTACTAGCATGGTTTTTTTCTTATAAATAAAGTAACAGATGAAAATGTCTCAAGCTAACACTAGCTTGTTTGCATTCTTAACAAAATCATTTTAGAGCAGAGCAGTAATTCCACCTCAATATCAGTTTTAGATGTGCCTAGGTACAAGTTGCATTTTAGCATTCAGTTTTAGGGCCAGACTGATTTACACAGTGGAGTATTTGTGTAAGCTGCCTTGTGTTCCCACCTCATGAATAACAGTGTAGGAAGAAATGGACATAAAAAGCAGGTCCATAAACTAGCATGTTCTGTAGACCTTCTCAGGCATTGAAGCAATAGCTGAATGAGACAAGAAGCACATTGAATGTTACTGCTGTGCTCCCACCAAGGGAAACAAACTTGATCCTAGGCATTGGCTCACTCAGTCACTTGTTGGGGCAGAAAGCAAATTAGAGTATAAACATGTATATGCACAAGAGGTTTCCATCAAGCCTGGCATTGGACAAGGCTTCCTCATTGCCATGTGAGCCAGCCAGTGCAATGCATCATCAAAATTCTGACTAGGATAGCATATCATATCATTCTTTTCCTGAAGTACCTATCAGTTCAACATTGAGCAAAATCCTAGCAAAAGGCAACAACTAGGACCCTACATCAAAACTTCTACTGCCACTTTGTTAGGAGGTACCCTCAGCCCATTTGGTCACTCAGCCAGGACCATAACCCTGTCAGCATTCCTTGGACTAGAGCTTTTCTATGAGCAGCAGCATCAACTGCTCTTAATGCCACTTCTTTTTTTTACCATGGGGAGCTAACCGAATAGATACAGGTGGGATTCAGCCCAATTCCATAACAGGCTTTCCCAGAGCATAACAGTGTGCATTTTTTGATTTATACTTGCTTTCTCAGGCTCTTTTTGCACTGCAGGTGCAGAAAAGTGGTAGTTCAATGGCCTACTAACTTTTCCCACATAAAAAGCCAGCAGCAGCAGAACTGGCATATTAACGTAGTTCCTCATACTGCAGTAGGTTGGCATGGAGGTAAGAGACAGATATGATAGGTACCCTGATCTTGCAATATTTTACATATGTCACCTAGCATTAATAGATTTTTCATATATTTGAAATTAAACACAAGGTAATATTTGCAGGACTGGTGTTGAAGTCAGGTCCAATAAAACTATAGGTCTGAACAGAAGAGAGAATGTAAGTGGCCTTTGCTGTCCGTCCGTGTGGAAGTACATACTTCTCCTTGTTTGTAAGAACTACTGAAGACAGCAATAATGCCAGTTTGCTTGTCTCTGTATGTTAATGGAATATGCTGAAGATTTCTATCTATCATATTCAGCGTTGTTGCTTCCGGCTCTTGCTGAGGCAGCCTGCAGGTTTATACAGCTGAACTTTCCTCATTTATTTTATACAGAATCTTTTTGTCAATATAAACACAGATCAAAGCTAAAATGTTTTAAAAATGAAGCTAGAGACAAAAGACGGCAGCTGGTCCCCAGAGGGAGGGTTCGAGCCTCTAGGTCAGAGAGACTGGGGAATTTCCTCCTTGTGGTTCAAAGACTGTTGCCAAGGAGACCACTTTTGCTTCAATGAGCTTGTGGGATGGACTAGTTGACATATATGCAATACTTCTGCTACTAAGGCAAAAGAGAAGCACAAGCTGTTAAGTCTTTGTCAGGATAGAGAACAGAAACCCGCTTACAAGGCCTTTTTCAACTACTATACTTGCTCCTGCTGACAGAAGTTGGTAACCTCACCATTTTTCCCCTTTCCTTTGCAGTCATCTTCATTTCAGATGAGAAGGAAAATGTTGCTGTGAATGGCAAGGAGATGACACCTTACTACCAGCAGAAAATCAAGGAGAGCACAAGCTTTCCAAAGGAACAGCTCTCCAGATAGGCATAATCCTTCCATTACAATTTCAGCAGGTAATAATTCTAAACTTAGCACTATCTGTATATTCTCTAACAGTAATCTTTTACAATAACAGGAGGTTGTATAAATGAACCTGAGCTTGCTTTACCCCAGATAGTGCTCCTATGTCACTGAATAGTTTCAAAGGTGCTTCTAAGCAGCACAAATATTTGGCTTGTTTTAGAGCTTAAAATGACTGTTTTTACATGTAACCTTCTAGCACTCCCAGTTTTGATAATTTTGCTTTTTCACATTGACTTTTGTATCAATAGATTTGACATTCACATCAGTTGTGCGACTGAGTTCACAAGACCTCTATTGTCCAATCTATTGTTTCCCCATGATGATCTTTCTATGAGATAAATTAATCTTGATGAGTGTTTCCTAAAAGGGAAGAGAAAGAAATTTCCACTGCGGGACTATTGAGAATCAAAAGGTCATTCTGATCTGATATACTTTAAAAAGTTTTGCTGTTATTACTCTTTTGATTAGAAGTGTACTGTTATACCAAAATAGTTATATGCAGGAAAGGCTGTTGGGTGGACACCCATATGAAAATGCATGACACTGAAATAGCTAATACAGATTCTAGAATAAGCTGTATTTGAATAAGCATGTTCATCTGCACTAAGGAAATGCTGTAAAACATTGTAGCAGTAAAACTAGTGTAGATAAGGCTCCTCTAGAAATCTATGGCTCATCTAGGAATAATAAACAATAAGCCCTTCCCCTGTTTCCTAAACCCAACTTTACAAAACTGTTGTACAACATGGAGGAAGGGCATGCATTTTTCACCAACGAGCTTCATTCTCCTACCAGGTGAAATGAACATGACTCCCTTCCCCAGTAACAATGGTATGTTATATTCTTCACTTGGCACCTTCTCCTTTAAATTAGGACTCACTTTTTGATCTTTAACCTTTGAAATATTCTCTCCACCAGTGATGTAAAGTGGCTTGCAATATATACTTGAATAGCAAAGATCTTTCACATTGAAGGAAAATATAAGCATGTTAAGTAGGTGGATGGCAAAAGAGGATCCAGGAAGCCTAATAATTTATTTTCAGTTCATTTTAAGCTCTTTTATTTCACCATAATAGACACATTGATACTACAGGGAAGTAAAAGTAAAAATGGAGTATGGCAAGACAATGTAGAGCCAATGTGCTCGATTTCAATCATTGTCTATTTATAATTCTTCAAAGAGAGACTAAAATGTCTTCTTTAAATAACTAATTAATTCAATAAAGCAAATACATGTGTTTACATTTACATTTTACATGTATTTACACCTATTTACTGATTCTATTAGAGGAATGTGAGCATTATTAACTTTGGAGTAAACAAGAGGCATAAACTATTTGATTCCTTGATGGTCTTTTGCTTTGTACTCTTACGCTTTGAGGGAAGAAAACCAAAATATTAAAGGTGTAATAAGAAGAGTGCGAAACTGTGAAAAATGTGCCTCCTCCTTACCAGCTACTATTCCTACTGCTGAGAAGGAGCAGGTTCCAAAGCAGGCAGGTGAGTGAGAGATGGTGACAGCTGGAGAAAAGTAAGGTTTATTTAGCGTGGGGGTGGCTGGTTTCCCAAGGTCCAAAATTGCAGCAAGAACACCTGCAAAAATGCTTGAAATGACCTAACGTGCCATAGTTTGCATGTCTTTTGTAAAGTAAGAGGTAATTTCTGTATTTATTTTTTGTTGTTACTTTTTATTTTGAGAGGAGGTATAATCATGTTCCGCAATACATTGTATTTTTATGGAGCATTGTTTCATAAAATCATCACCTCGTCGATGCTGAGCTAGTAGGAAAGAATGAAATTTCATTGTAATGTCACTTAGATCTATCACCAATCAACTCTGGTTTCTTCTCACTTAATTACTCATCTCATCCTAAACTATTTATATCTTAGAAATACTTGGTTTATTTTTCCCACTCAGAAGGAATGTGACTAGAACAAATTGAAAACAAAAGGAAAAACCCAGAGTTGCTTCAAAATGAGTGAGCATGGAGTTATTCTTCTGAAAACCCTTGAGCTTCTTGATAAATTATTAACACTTAAAAAAGAAAAAGCCTAAATCATCAGAGATTGAACTGCAGACTTTCTCTTCTGAACCTTTTTCCTTTTAAAGGTTTCTAGTGAAAGCACTCTTTTGTTCACAATGCATTAATTCTTACTGCTTGTAGAAATTATTTTGGAAGGTATCATATTTTAAATATGAGTTTCCAGTAATTTTTCCACAATACTTCTTTGCTTGTGGGTCTGTGCTTGCAGCCAGTAATAAACAACAATGGCTTAATTTCTTTCAAAGTTGATGTGTTTTACATTCTGAGTCTGTTATTCAGTTTCTCCAACATAGTGTGGAAAAATTCTGCGATACATGAAGCTGGACTTCCCAACACTAAACCAAAGTGAATCATTAAGTTGCTTCCCACACGTTTAAAGTTCCTAACACCTTCACTATTCCTGTATTTTAAACGTGTGGGGAACATACTTTGCTAACATAATGTGATTTCAGCTAAGCTGTGACAATTCTCAGCAGCTGATGATCTGTTGCTCAGTTGTCACATATTGCTAGAATTCACCTTCTCTGCAATAATATTTGCATTACAGCTATTAGCATCCATTAAAACTAAGCCATGTGAAGAATTTTTGGCTTTACCAAAGAGGGTAACAAATAGAAGCTCTGATATTATACCTTACAGTTAACATCCAGGCCATCTGGGCCCCAGGAAAGTCAACAGGAGATCTGCCGTTACTTTAAATGACACTAAGATTTCACCAGATTTTGCAACGAGGTCTAGATATACTCGAGAGATTTTTTTCCCGCTTCACAACAGCATGAAAAAATGAGAAATTTTCTCAGAAAATGAGAGTCGTATCCACACAATACATTCATAGCCACTGTTTCTAGAAGGGTTGAGAACTACCTCTGTGGCATGCTTCCATTTCCTCTAGTGCTGAGGATGACCCTCAGTGGTGGTTCAGATGTATCAGATTCCAGCCTCCCCGGATCTGTGGGATGCCACAACACCTTATCAATAAAGGATGAGATGGAAACTGCATGAAAACTGTCCGAGAGTTCTTGCCACCACAAATGTTCAGGAGAGGTGTAGCTCAGGTGCATCCTTTTACTTCATGAGTATTTACTGGTGACAACAGTCCGTGCTCTATAACTGACTTGCAAAGAAACAACTGCTTTGCTGCTACAGTTTGGGTCATGGTGCAGGAGGGTGGGCAGCGAGGCAGCATACAGTACTAACAGTGAGTGGAGAGTATCCAGATCTACAGGATCTTCCTTACAAATGCACACAGCACAACCCTCCAGCTTTTTATCAAAGCAAAATCAACCACTGTTTTGAGAACAGCCAGCTGGAAGTGAGTGGAACACAAAGATGGCCTCATAGCAAGAAGAGGGAAGTGCTGTGGAAAAACATCTAATTCACACAAGTGGTCAACAACTTTTAGGTTCTTTCAAGCATTTCAGTACTATTAGGTATCCAAATAATGTCTGCTTATGCCTAAGGCTGGACTTCCCTTTCAGAAGTAGGCCTGACCACAGTGATCTGTAAGTTCAGGAATTCAGGACTATGTTACCATAACACTTACCTAGGAATAAAAACACATACGCTAATGTAGCCTCTATCTGGTTCACTGCACGGAAGGCTTTCTAGGTAGCAACAAAAGTCAGCACTAGCATCACGCTTCACTGCTTTGCAGTTTGTAGTGGCTTCCCATTTCATGCAGGATATAGGGAATCACTAATGCTAATCAAGGCCCAAGACTCTAGCAGGTTTTCCACTACAAATTGGGAAATCCAGGCACTAGTGAAATTACTTTTGGGAAGCTGCATAACCATCTCTGTACAGGAAGGATGAACTTAAACTGGAATGTTTGCAGAAAAGAGCTGGAAGGATCATTAGGGAATGAAAAGCCTTTTAAGAGATTTAAATAGAGCAGCTTGTTTAGTCTAGCAAAATGAAGATCAAGGGAGAAAATGAATGCTGTCGACAAATACACTGGTGAAGAGGGGTAAACACTAGGAGGAAAAGCTATTTAGGGTAAAAGACAGCACTGGCACAAGGGTACAAACTGACCCTTAATGATTTTAGACTGGAAAAACAAGGAGAAGGTTGCTGCAGAAATGCTGGAGTTACAACAGCAGCAGTGGAAACAAAGGGTTTAAGATGGAGTTTCACCTAGCTATGAAAACGTCTATACAATGGGACTAGCTATGATGTGGGAGATTGGTCTGGATAACTGGGATACTTAATGCAGTTTTATCTTTTTAAGACCTAGTCTACAAACAAACATGTACTGAAATAACTCCAGCCATTGCCTCTCCAGCTGTGAGCACGACCTTCACACAGCAGCTGCATTCCAGAAGAACAATGAAATGAGTCCAGGCTCCCTCATGAGCAAGAGAGACAGGGACTTGGCTTTACTACATTTGGAATACGTTACTTATAGAACTAAGGATGAGTTTCAGATCTCACTGCATTTATAACTAAATATAAAACTAATTTGCTTGATTTCCTACAGTAAGCTTTATGGGCACATAGACACGTTCTGATTTTAATGATCTTTTCATTATTTCTACAACTGGGGAGAGAGAGCGAGTAGGAAAAAAGTGTGGTTGTGATTTTCATAACTGTTATAAAATGTTCATTTTTAAAACTTTTTTGAGAAACATAGGCAGGTGTCTAACTTTAATGAAGGATTCTTCACCATTTCCTTAGAGAAGCTTCTTCTAGGATATGTGTTCTTAGACAACTTAGGAACTTAGAAAAATAATTTCAGAGCTACTTAAAGTTTTGCAGTGGTGTATTAATAAATAACTTGGCAAAAAGACTTTGCCTTTACATATGAGCAGGCTTATGACTGTTTCTAGATTTATCTTTCTGTTATACTGCATCCAGAGACTGTACATAACTTCTTAGACTTTCACCAAGACCTTGTATTCTCATGCTATTGATGAAAGTCCTTCTGATCCTCTAGTTAGAATAGATAAAAAGGGTCTCTAAAGACAATCTTTTTCCTGTTCTGTTGCTGCAGAGAGACCCAGAGGTGACCGCTGGGCTGCCACATTTCCGCAACACAGCGAGGCCTTGCTTGGGTGTGTGGCTTGCCTTAAAATGACTGACTCCTCTTCACAAGTCTTAAACAGACAGTTAGAAGCAAAGCATTAGAGCCACATCTCTTTATGATCAGGTTTAGATTTGCTGGTTTTAAATTCCTTGTTATATTTTGCCTGACCAGAAGAAACTGTTCATCTAGTACAGTGAGTGCTTGCAGGCAGACTATAAAAGTATCAGTTATTCTCTTTCAGCATATTCAGCTAATGGGTATCTTACAAAAGATCTAAACTGTTTATTTATAAAACACATTAAAAAAATGATCTCTGGTGTAAAGCAGTTACTGTAGCGAGGGTTTGGGCCAGTTGGATCTAGCAGTGCAAATAAGAGAAGGGGAAAACAATCCTATAAATGGATGAGATGAAGAAGATTTATGAGATCATCTTGAAATTCCCCCAAGATAAACATGGGGAATAAGTTACCATAGAAAACAAGTGGTGATTATCTATGAGTTCAAGAGATACCTGATTCTGTCTGAGGAACACCGAATCATATTATTCCAGAGTAGGATCCTGTCATGGTTACGTTCTAGCTCCATGGTCTAAACTGGGTTGAATGGGACACTTCCAAGGCCACCTATGTATTACTGGAAATATAACTGGGGATCCTGTGAAGGATTTCCCAACGCAGTATTCATTTCTGCATACATTTCTTGTGCTTTAGACTGGTCAAGGGGTGGTGGCCAGAAGAAAGACATGCTTAGTACTTTGCTGTGGCCTTGTTGCAAGGAACTGGGAGGAAGAGGAAGGGGGCAAACCCAGAACCACTGCAGCATTGTAAACTCATATAGCTTCCTACAGACAACTCTATTTTCTGATTGCTTTCTGACAACCACTCAGATCTAAGAGACAATATATTTTAAAGTGATAATTCTTCTTTCATTCCACAGAGGCTAAACCCTGCTTTGCTGTAAAAGTGATCTGAAGGATATTCAACAAGAAAATTCACAGAGCACCACGGACTCTGCTTATCCTCAGGTCAGATCTACAGCTTTCAGTTTGTTAAACAGTTTTACAGTAGAGAAATCCTAATTTCCTCAAGCCTAATTGGTACTATGAGAATCCCTCATGGGTGTAAATTGTTACAGCTTTATGGATGGATTTGAGATACCTCTGTTTCTTTTCTTCCTTTTCTTTATCAAGTCCATACATCACTGAGTTTTATAGGTGAAATCCTATTTAAAGCAACATCTTACATTGCGGCAAGAAGGAATACCACCAAAACTGTGTCATATTTTCTTTTCAAGGTATTCTTTTGCATCTGAAGTGATGAACTCTTGGTTTATTAAGTTAGAATATCTAAGGATAGCACAGCTCTCTAACTGTGAAAAAAAGCTTCATACCTTTTTGAACTCTCCTACATCATGCACACATTTGTAACTAGAAAGGCACTTTAACTGGGCAGGAAAACACGTTCAAAAGAAATGTAGATTTAATCAGGAAACATGATTGAATTGATTACTGCATGAGTTTTAGAAGGAAAATGTCATATTTCCGATTGTGTGTCCTCCCTACTTTGACTCCATCATGTGCAGACTTTTTGCACACATAAATGAAAAGACCTGGCTGATCTGAAAAGCTGGCATGTATCAACTAATAATTCTCATATAAATTTAATGCTGGTAGAAAGTATAGTGAATATGAACAAGCAGGTATAGAATGCAAATAACAGTATATAGCTACATCTCCCTTAAATGAAGACTAGTGGAAGTTTGCCCTGTCAATAGATTTTCCCCTAAAAGGAAATAGTTCACAGAATCCAAAAAATAGCCATGCGCAAGCCCAGTTGTACATATCTTTGCCTGACAGTGATGAACTTTTTACGAGATAGTTCAAATTATATCTTTAAGACATTTCCTAAAAAGGAATAGAGAATTGTCCACAGCAGATTAAAAGATGTGTTAAGAAACAATGAACAAACAATCAAAAATTTTACTCCATAGTATTTAAATTTATTTGTACTTAGCACACATCTGAATATCAAAACACTAAATCAAATTCAGCATGAATTTATACTTTGCATGACTTCCTAGACTTCAGTGTGGGATACAACACAGTACACAATTAGCCTGGCTTTCTAAAGAAACGCAGTTCAGAAATCTCTCTGTGGGTTCGTATGTGTGTGAGATCCTGAAGTACTTTTGAAAACCTTCATCTGTTTCAGTCAGAGTTGATGGACAGGTAAATGGCTTAGTTCTGTTTGCTACAAACTTGATGGAAACAAGCAGCTAGGCAGCAGAGAAAGACCCTTTTAGTATGCCTATACTCCCCCAAGGCAGAAAAGGCTGTATTATGAAAGGACCTTTTTTTAGATGTGAGAGAATTCACACAACAGGATTTCCCCCTGCTCCCAAAGATGTGAAAGCTCTTAAAAACCATGATGCATTAGAAATACTGGTTTATTTGTACGACTGTGCGCATTTATGTCTTAATATGCATATAATGTTGTAGATCGAGTTTTATCCTGTACCAGAAAAAGCTGCATTACACAGTGGGTCAGCCACAAACCTACGTTCTTTTCTCAGATTTCCCTACTGGCATGATGTATCTTCCAACACGCCAAGGGCTAAATAGTTATGATTTAATGCAGTAAGCAAGCTTTCAGAATGCACCTTGCAAATGCAAGTTAACAGTGAAGAGAGGGAGGCAGTAGCCCTTTGTTTTAAATCCATATTCAGTTTTCAGAACTGCAAGAGGAGGCCCCAAGTGGAAAAATGTGTAATTTATATTTTGCTTGCTGTCAGGTTATATGATATACAGAAAGCAAGACACAGTGGGCACCCTTTCATTTGAGTGACACTTTGCAAGGTGCATGGTGAAGAGGCAAAGCCCACAATTCCAGCAGGGAAAAGCTCTAGGACTATGCATAAACTGGTGTGTTCTTGGCCTTATGGCTGTGGGGGTACACCCTGGCAACACCCTGTCTGAGATCAGAGCAAGACCCAAGCAGACATTCATTTTCCATTCCCATGCTCAGTTTTCAGTAGAAGGAACTGCACATATGGGGCAGAGGGGAGCTAGGCATTCTTGAGCTCTGTCTTGATGCTGTTCTGCTGAACAGTCTTAGCCTTGGTATGCACTGTTTCTCCATTGCTCAATGCCAACAGTTTGAATGAATTAATTTCTAAGTTAGGTGGGAAAGTCTAGAGGGTTTTAAGCTGCTGTGAAGGCACTGGGACTTAATGAGCAACGGCACAGCCTCCTGCAGATTGTGGGACAGCTATGTGTTGGGCTCCCAGAGCCATTTTTTTGTTGCATGAAGTGCAAAATAATCCTTTTGCTATATGACTCTCTCCCACTCTGATGAAATGATCTGGTGAAAGGATGTCACACCACATGTGGACTACTTACAGTTTTTCTCCTTTCATTCAATAACAGTAGGAAAGGAAAATATCCTTTGATTACTCCCACATCAGGGAGCAATCCACAATATTAACAGGATAAATATTTTTTGTGATGCAGCAGTAATTGAGGATGTCCGTTTCTCTTGCTTGCTTGCTTTAGGAATAGTGTCAGATAGACCGTGGCTACAGGATGGTTTAAGGTTACAAATACCGCTAGGGTCGAGTGTCTCATGCCTCATTTAGGACGACTTAACCAGAGAGTTATTTCGTGGTGGTCTGGTCGCACCTGTTCACACTTAACTGATTCTGCACAAATCTGACCTCTGCCTGACATCTCTGCTAACATGTCATGTCACAGTGAATATCCCTCTGTTGCTGGACATGTGTTGTATTATTTCTTGAACTGTGGTGACAGCCAGGTTATTCTAACTGCTTTCCAGACATAGGGTAAGACAGTCCTTGCTCCCCAGCACCATTCCAAAAAGAAAAACAATAGTCAAACAAATAAATTAGATGCCTTGCTGGTAATCCTTGAATATTAGTTTTCTTGAAGCCATCACTATCCCATCTTGCCCTCTTTTCCAAGTCTTGTAATCATATTGCCTTATGATTGATTATATTTCAAACTGAGAGCAAAACCTAGATTTTTTCTTCAAATGATACAGTTTTTCATGGGAGTTTACAGAAAATATAATCTTAAGGCATCTATCATTGAAACCTTATACAGTCTGTTAAGCATACATATTTACAATACCATGTTGCGTATAGTCTAGTAAATCACTGCAGTTCTATATAACAGTACTCCTTAGATACCCCAGCTAATGCTCTTAGGCTAAGCACTGTCCTTCAAACAATTTACCTGCAATTTTTTTCATCTAATTTAACAGAACAGACAAAAGTTGATAGAAGCACAATGTTATTCTTCTTATTCTAGAGATGTCAGTTTCAGCTGTGGAGAGATTAAATGATTTGCCCAAGTTCATGCCCACAGTTCAAGTCTGTGCTAGAGCCAAGAGAGCCTAGAAGTTCAGGTTAATGCTGTAGTTGGAGGAAGCTTTCCCTTTCCCTTTGTTCTTCCTGTTAGCTTGGTTGTCTGCCCTGGCAATGCTAGGGAAAACTCTTTTCACTGTACCAGTCAAAGCACAGTAATCAGTGTTGTTATTTCCGGTGTGAGAAATGGCATTCCTCAGTGTGCATATCCTTAGTGAGGTTAGGATTTCCCCAACACTGTCACAGGATATAGGGCTCACTATAGAATCCTAGTTAACATTTAGCATATTTGTGACTGACTTACATTCAAAAGTAATTTCATAAGCCAAATGCAGTGAAAGCTCTTGCAACCCTGTGGATGCAGAAGGTCAACATTTACAGTCAGCTTGTTAAGTTGCTGTCTCCATCGGCATTTTTCCAGTGAGAGCAGTTTGGATAAAATAACAAGTGAGGTGAAGCTTTTCTGAATTTAGAAAATCAATAAATACATGAACCACGAACTGCAGATATGTGTATCTGCCAGGAGAAGAAATAGAAATATTATGAGTAACTCTATTCTCACAATTTTTCCAAGCCACCAGATAAAATTTTCTAGAAATGAAGGTGGAGGCAAAGAGAATGTATCCCCAGAAATTTTTCAGTACTGCAGCAGAGTGGTTTGTCAAAAAGGAATAGGTGGAAGCCCTGAGAGACAGGGCTAACATCCTACAGTATAATTCAGAAACAAAAAGTAATGGCTGGAATTCTGTTTCCTGTAAAGAGAATAAATATTAGAAAACAAATAAGCCATCCAGTTATTACATTATAAAATAGATGGCAATGATAGCTGTTTGGGACTCCAAGCATTTAAAATCCTTTCTTTTGATTCTGATACTGCTTTTAGACAGGTGTCTAAGGAGCCTGGTGTAAATGTTTTCAGTTAAAGTGTTTTTTAATTTGGGTTGTCTAAACATAGTGGCAGTGAGCATGGGTTTCTTAAATATTATTCTTGGTGCACATTTTTCTTTTTAAGTATGCACCTTATCTGTAGGCAGCTAATGAGTAGCCTAGAGCTTATCCTATGCTATAATATATAGTGCATTTTCAGTCCACATGGATCACAACCAGTTGCAACTTTGAAGATTAGGGGCAGCCTTGGTTGTAGTGCAGTGACCAGGAGGTGGTGGAATTCTGGATCTTGAGAGGAGGGAGCCAGGCAAAAGCAAGATCTAGACTTCAGGAATTTAGGAGAGTAGACTCTAATCTGTCAGGGATCTGCTTGGAAGAATCCCATGGGATGTAGTTTTGGAGATAAGAGGGATCCAAGAGAGATGGTTTATTTTCAAGGATCACCTCCTCCAAGCTCAAGAAAGGTCGATCCCAATGAGAAGGAAATAAAGCAAAGGTAGCAGGAGACCTGCATGGATGAACAAGGAGCTCCTGACTAAACTCAGACAGGAAGCATACAAGAGGTGGAAACTGGATCCAGTGACCCAAGAGGAATATAGAAACACTGTCAAAGCATGCATGGGCAAGGTTAGGAAAGCCAAATCCCACTGAAGTGAATGTGAGGTGATGGTGACAGATGTGAAGGGCAACAAGAAAAACTTGTGCAAGTATATCAGCAGCAATAGCGAGCACAGCAGGGAAAATGTGTGCTTACTGCTGAAAGGGGCAGGGGACCTGGTAACAAAGGTTGTAGAAAGGGCTAAGGTATTTGATGACTCCTTCACCACAGTCTTTACTGGCAAGACTGGCCTTCAGGTGTCCCAGGTTCCCAAGACCAGTGGGGGAGTCTAGAGAAAGGAAGACTTAGCCTGGATGGAGGAGGATCAGGTTAGGGAATATTTAAACAAAATGGACATATACAAGTCCATTGGGCCTGATGGCATGCAACCACAAGGGCCAGTGTTACTGCAAGGGCATTCTTGATAATCTTTGAAAGGTTGTGGTGATCAGGAGAGGTTCCTATGGACAGGAAAAAGGAAATGTAACTTCTGTCTTCAAGAAGGGAAAGGACCAAGTAACAAGCAATAGGACGAGAGGAAATGGCCTCAAGTGGCACCAGGGCAGGTTTAGATTGGATATTAGGAAAAATTTCTTCACCAAAAGGGTGATCAAGCACTAGAACAGGCTGCCCGGGGGAGTGGAGTCACAATCCTTGGAGGTGTTTAAAAGATGTGTAGATGTGATGCTTAGGGACATGGTTTACTGGCGGACTCAGCAGTGCTAGGTTAACAGTTGGACTTGATGATCTTGAAGGTCTTTTCCAACCAAAACTATTCTATGATTCTATGAGGATCTTGTCAGCCCCACCACAGTCCCTGGGAAGGTGATGGAGTAAATAATCCTTTAAACCATTTTGAAACAAATGAAGGACTAGAGGGTGATTGGGAGTAGTCATTTTGCAGGTACAAAGGGGAAATTATGCCTCATCAACCCAACAACCTTCTATATCTGGTACTCCTCCCTGGGCACTCACTCTTGGGTAACAGGATGTTGTACTGTATCTGATGTGATCCAGTACAGCTGTTCTTATGTTCCTATGATATTGATCTGTGTCATTTCTCTGAGGTCTCCCTGGAGCCTTCTCTTTTCCAGGCCGAACAGCCCCAAATCTCTCAGCCTCTCTTCATAGGAGAGGTATGTCCCCATTCAGGACACTACCACACTCATCACCATAGTACCTAGGCACATCATCAAGGAAACAATGTTAGGACCTTTCTAGCAACAGCTATGTTTAGTGACACAAAGAAAGTACCTCTTTCCCCAAGATGAGGGGGGAAGCCAAGCTAAATATTCACTGGTGAAGCTGTGTTTATAGACACTGTGAAAGGTCAGTGGAGATATCTGCTATCCTGGGAAATACTTCTCACAAAGTTACTCTACTACCTAAGACTATAGTTTGGATTTATAACCCCCAAGTCATTTGCTGAAATTTGACACATAACTATTTATCATTTGTTGGGCCAGGTGGAAGGATTGAGCCTGGCCTAACCTAACTTTACTGCATTTCCATGACTGTCTCATTCGCTTTTAAAATTCTGCCATAGAATGCAGGCAGCATAAGCCTGGGAGGAGGAGGATGGGGGGACAATGTCCTGGCAGTGTAAAATTGTTGGATGTGGGGAACTTCTGTGCACCAGGTGGAAATCTGGTGTCAGTCAGACCGTGACAAGCACAAGTAGCCAGTGTATGGCAAAAGGCACAGTCCACAGAGCCAGAGCGCCAGACTTGCCGTTTGGCAAAGCAGCTCGGAGCTCTAAGTGTGCCCAGAGGAAGGAAAAACAAAACCCTCACAGCTGACAAAGCAGTTCATAAGGCAGCACTCCTAATGTGCAGCAGTGCTGTTCATGTGAGGTTCTAGGTCCTGTGTCTTCCAACTAGATCTGTTCCTGGATCTTTCTCCTGCTTCCCCTCCACCCTTGGTCCCCAGCAACCTATTCTCTCTCTGCTCATCCATTGCTTTGGCCTTGCTCGCCTGCCTTGGAAGACTCGAACTGTCTTGAACAAAGGCTCCTCCCTGATGCTCACTGATGTATCCCTTGTATTCAAAGCTTGAATCTGACTCCTGACCAAGAACACAATTGATGGTAGATCTAATACACTCACACACTGAGGGCAGCTGTTACTCCCCATGACTCCCCTGGGGATGAATCTTGAAGGGCTAGCCATGGTCCTTCTTCGATCTAGGTCCTCAGGATATGTGTTTGGCACAATAGATGGCATTATTCTTCACATTTCCAGTGATGGGCCCATTCCTGGGTGCCTCCTCCCAGGACTCTCAGCTGGTCTGCCTGACTCCAGTTGAGACTGAAACAGACACATAGCTCCTGGGGACCATAATTGCTGAGCATGCAGTTTCCACTATGGCTAGTTCTGACTCTGGGTTAGGTCTGGGCCTGACTTGCTTTCATTAGGCACAATTGAGCTGACAGTATATATGGAGGATTCTGGCAAGAAGCAAGGAAAGGCCCAGGTCCACTAATCTTTCAAAAGTGCATGAGACATTATCCTACAGTGTAATGTGATCACCTCTGGGGAATATCTGGGGACTGTGACCTCAAAGCACTTACCGCTGTGGAGTCAAGAAGGGATTGGCAAAAAATCCACTTGGCTAATTGCTGACATGTGGTATCTAACTTGGTGTGAATCTTGCCAAAATATAGCTACATCTGCACTATGTGGGAGCAACTTTCTTCTTGAGAAGTAGTTTTATCGATCAGCACTTTGTCTTGTAAAACTGCAGCATTTTTTAATAAGGCAGTTAGGTGTCCTGGAATGGTATTAGCAATTTGTTAAATGGGCAAATGGGTTTGACTTTTCTTTGCCGGACAGTTCCATCCTACCTAGCAACCAGGGAATGGCCCAAGGTTCCTTCATTTGTACTGAACCAAAATCTAATAGTGTGTTATATGGCTTCTGTGACTATTTATGACTTACCAAAGATAAAATTAAGCTCCATCTCTCAGGTCAAAAGTATTATCCACAAAAATCTGCCAGAGGTGTCAGGGTTCTCAAGTGGGACCCCAACCCTGTCCATGGGCTTAGGAGCCCCATTTCAGCTCAGCCAAGGGCCTTCAGTCCCTGACCTAGCGATGCCATAGGAGTGCTGGTCTCCACCTCTGCCATGGCTCATGTGGCATGCTGACAGAAAGTTCTAATAGAAGTAAGGCTCCTAAATATATGAATATCTTAAGAAGCAAAGGAAACACAGCACAGGCTAAAAGTCACTCATCCACAAAGCTAAAGTCCTACTTTCTCTGAGCACAAGCTAACAAAGAACTGTCTTAGACAACAAGGAAAAGAAATAGCTTGAAGAATGTGTAGGGTCATACTGCAATGTACCTGTGAAAAAGAATATTATCTTTGGTGCAAATATTCTGGGAAATTTATTTCTCTCTCGGAATATTCTGGCGAAAACAGAATCTGTTATTTGAAGAAAATCAGTCCTTTTAGAATTGTTATAGGGAGAAAATAACTTACAATATTCAAAAGTAAATAGAAAGTATTAGGTACTTCCTTGATTTTCTAGTACTTGCAAAATACAAACTAGAGAGAAGCAGTTAGTGATGGATCCAGCCTTACATTTGGAGTCAGGAAACCCCTTAAAAAACACATAAAATTAAAGCATTTATAGGAAACAGATGTACTAATGTACTTTGTGTTCATACGAAAAGCAAATGGATGCAAGAAGAACAGTTAGGTCATTGCTAATTTAATTAATTTGCTTACAGCAACCATTAATTCCTTTCCCTGGAATAAAGTCCAGTGTATCTCTTTCTCGCCTTCCCCTTGCATCATCCGAACTTTATTTGGCCTCACTATGCTGGGTCCAACACCTTCCCTACTATGTTTGCATCTGGGTTACTTATATTTGACATATCAAACAGCTGCTTCCAATTCTGGTCATGACATTCTCAAAAAGGCAGCCATCCAAAGTGTCCCTTCTCTCACTAATTCTAGCAGGAATTACAAAAATTTTGAGTTGATATACTGTCTAGGAGTCAAGTCCTCCTATGTTTTTCTGAAATTTGTCCTCAGCCTATTCTTGTTGCTTTTGAGAATTTCTTACACAAATTAGAGAATGTCCTTCAGCCCTAACCCTGATAACTATCTTCCTTGTTAACACCAATAAATGCAAAAATGAAAAAGGCCTAGGACACAAAATAATCTTTAAACAAGGTATTGTTTATGACTCTTTCCAGACTTTTTTGTTTTAGATTTTCTGCCCTTTTCTGTCATGTTCACATACTGTAGAGTTATTTGTACCCATTTGCCAGCAAATCCAGATGGTTCTGTCCTGTATACACTTTGTAATAGTATGGGTAAACAGATGAAATGAAATGGATACCTTCAATACATTAAAGTTTGAAGAGCATGAATTCAAGCGAATGTCAATGATGAGCAATTTTTATGCACATAATGTAGTTTTGTCAATGCAGGGAGGAAAGTAAGGTTGCTGTGGAATTCGTTAGTTACTTGATATACCTATACAAGGGACTTTCAAAAGAAACTGTATGTTTGTCCAAAGTCTGTGTTTGCATCAAACCCCAATCTCAGGGTTTCTGCTAGCCTCCTTGTCAGGCTGTTTCCCACCCTTGAGCTGTGATCCAGCTCGGAGGTTTGTTTTGCTTTTCAGTTTCCTCTAAGGCATTGGATTTGGTCCTTGGTTGAAAAAGACAGAGATCAATGTGGGGTTGTGCACTTCCCAGCATTTGACCTGTGTTTTACCTCCCACTGACACCCTCAGCACAATGCTGGTTGCCCCAGTTAGGTTGGCAGGGGAACTGGGACAGGGGTTCAAGGGTTCTTAAATTGGTATGTTTTTATATTGTATTGTGCATAGCACAGCTTGTAGGATTGTACAGATGAGGAATTTAGCAAATACTCATGCAAGAACTAAGCACACGGATTATGGCTTCTGCTTCTTTCTCTGGCACATTTGGATTACATCTTGAGGTCTTCACTGTACTACTTTGGTTAGCAGAAGAGATGGGGAAGTGTCTTCTGGCATACTGAAAGAGTTCTGAAGCATCTGTGGACCTTTCTGAGTAGTCTTACAGTTCTGCTATCTTTCCCCATAGCCACAGAAAATTGATATCCGAGGCAACTCCTTGCAGTCCTCTGTTCTAAGGCCAACTTGCAGCAGTATCTTGGTTTTGAGGGAATTGCTGTGTAACTCCCCCGTGGAAAGTCTAATTTCCATTAAGAATTTTATCAAGGCTTCAGGAAGGCAGAACTTCTCACAAACCAGAAATTCAAGGTTTTGATCTGACAGCTGAGATGCCAGATCAGATTACACAAAGCAGTATTTTACAGAAGACCATGTCAGAACAGAAGCTGAGCACATTTCAGCTTTGCATCTTCTAGGTATTTACATGTAAGACTGAGCAGATCTGAACAATTCAGGAATCCGGCTTCTGAAGGAAGTAGCAAGAAGGCTTTAGACAAAATCTACTTTGCCAGTGTAAACGTCCACTTCCTGACTTGAGCAAAGGTTCTCCTCCACAACACAGTAGTTCTTTTTGCCTGGAGCGATTGTTATTATTTTAGTTCAGACCACCTACCCTCATCACAAGACCTAAGGAATTATAAATTTAGAAGACCAATCACATAGGAAGGATAATACAGACCAAAAACTCCTGCAATAGTGAGACATTTTTCAGCAGACTAAGCCAGGAGGAAATAAAGTATAAAACACGACAAAGCAAAAATAACACAATTGCAATAGCTGCTGTAAGAATCTGTTTCTGCTTTCTAGAGAATACTTACTTGAGAAGTCCTGCAAGATAATGAGTTTTCATTCAGCAAATACTTTTAATGTTCTAATCATGGTATTTGAAGCTGGTCTACACAGAAAATGTCTAATGCCCCATTTCACCCAAACTCCCTCTATGCTAATGACTGTCAGATTTTTCCAATGAAAGTTTTGGCCTAAATTCTAACTAGGTTCTAAATCCCCAGGTCCCCTAAGAAATATGTGGCCAAGCAGAGCCTTGAACCTGCTTTGTAAAATACAAAAAGCACTATAGTCACAGAACCACCATTCTTCTTGGATCATGAATGCACTGGAAATTTGATCCATACAACAGAGAATATGAAGTTGAAGGCAATTAAGCATTATCCTAAAAAATAAACACAGGCCATTCTATGTCTCAGTTCCTCATTTACAGGAGTAATATGGGAGAGTGTAGCTGTATGTCTCATGAATGCACAATAACATAAGTGTTTAACCAGAAACAGGGTAGTGACTGTGTTCCTAAAACACACTGAAGAAATAGAATTGGTTGGCATTGACTCCCTAGAAATTTTAAGGATAAATATAATATATATTAAATCATCCATGACTTACACGTTCTGATAGGAAATAAACATCATTATCTAATGAAGAACAGTCTACAAACTGTGTCAGGATTTTACCTAAAGACTTCAGTGAAAGCTGTTGGAACTTTGCCATTAACTTCACTAGGACCAAAGTATTACTGTCTTGTCTCTGATTACTAAAAATTCGTGTATAGCCCAGAGGGTCCTACCTGCTTGGAGTTTGCCCTTAAAACCTCAGGAAGTAAACTGAATTTGAGAATTCAACTGAATTAAGATAGTAGAATTGATCTGTCCGTTGGTCCCATATTTCTGCAACTCTACTGCAGTCTATTTCATCACAGCAGAAAACAAAACTTTGTGTTTTGGTGAGGCTATGTACTGAATCACAAAGACATAGCAATTGAAAGTTTTTTTATTGTATTGCACAAGATATCTATGCAATCCATGTAGGTACTGTATTCAAGGATCCACATTTCCTGAAACATTGGCTGTTGCAGCACACATCACAAGCATTGTGAATAACCAGTGCCTTCTTCAAAAATTCAAATAATTGGTTGCATGTTTAAGCATGTGTGGCAATAAATGAAGAAAAGAAGCAAGGAGTATCAATACATAATTCTTTTCAAACACACAAATATACAATTTTCAGAAGAGCACCAATAATGCCAAGCAACTATCTTGATGAGATACCGTATGTGTAGGCTCTGCAGTAAAAAGCCAATATGCACACAAAAATTATACTTCAACTTTCAAAATAATTTAACCATAATATCTTGCATGTGACACCTGTTTACAACATATCATTTCATATACAATGTCAGGCCCAAGCCTCAACTTGTGTAAATTTGTGCATACTCATCTAAAGCAGCTGAGACTCTGGACCAGGTGTTCAAGCTCAAAAAGCCTTCAAATTGTTCACATCTGAATACAGAGCGGTAGTATAAGACCAAGTAAGTAGTTACAGTGAAGGTATAACAGAAATGGTACTATGGAGAATGAAGAAAAAACACTATCAAACCCTCAAACACAAGGTTCTAGAAAAGGCCTATATGTAAAGTGATGTTGTAATAATTTATAAAAGTGAATAATTAATATCAGTCTCCTTTCTGATACTTAGAGATTCACATATATTCAGAAGCCCGTAGAAGTGAACTAACCAAATGTCACAATAAGTATCATCCTCAAACTCTGTTTCTTAAATTTCTGATCATTAATACTGGTACTTAAAAACACTTTATACTTGCTGAAAACTGTTATTAAAATTTACCTTCCTGCTATGAGAATTTAGTGTAATAAAAATCATGAAAAACAATAGGTAAAAAAATAGTATTTTAAGAATATTTTTAGAAAACCCGTCAAACAACTGCAAATACAGCTGATTTTTTTTTAAGTGTCTCTGCTTCTGTACTATTTTGTTTGTTTGTTTTTAAGTGAATCACTTATAAAAAAGCAAGGGAGTACCAGTTCTAAGATTTATTCTTGTCCATTACATTGAGGACCTCATCCAAAAGTGAAGGTCCCAAGTCAAGTTGTAATGAGAGAAGAGAGCCTGCAAGATCTGAAAGGGATTCTTCTGATTTAGTCTTTGTCTTGGTTAGTTCACATGAAAGTCGACTGTCATCAAGTAAATCAACTGTTTGCCAATCAGTGCATCGTTCAGAAAAGCTGGATGAGTGACTGTCTCTACCATTAGTAAAATGCAAAGAACCATTTTGCTCCCATATGTCATCTTTGTATGTTTCTCCATCCTCTATCTGTTTACTTTTCTCCTGCATTTTTTCTTCTATTACTGGCTCACAGCTAAGCCTAGGATATCTTGATGACCTGATGGATTCTTGCTTTGAATTAAATGTCACTGGTGACAATAAGGGCAACATAAGGGCTTGAGAACCCCCAATGGCAGGAAGGGAAATAGCATTTTTGAGCACTGGTGATGGAGTTTCTGTAAACATGGATTCAGAAGTGCTGTTTGCCCTTAAGAATTCATTGTGGCCACCAGACTGGCTAACTCTGGTTTCTCCTTCATTTCCAGGCAATAGCTCATAGTTGCCCTGCAAAAAGGAGATGTCTCCAAAAACATCATGTTGTCCCTCTTTTCCAATGTGTATGGTGTGACGAAAATCTCCAAGTGGTGGGCTGATCATATCAGGAGACAAGATATCCCTTAATTTGAATTTCTTCCCTTTCTTATTGTTAGCAGCTTTCAAGTAGATGGGTGTCTTGGCTGGCATCTTGCTTGTAGTTTCTGAGAGAGGAAGTTATTAAAAAAAAAAAAAAGGGAGGGAAGGGAGAAGCCTCTTACAAAGTCAGTTATTCTTGGGAGACCTTCAGCGTTATCAATGTTACATCATCATCTTGAACCACTCTTGCACATGAAGTCCCTTTCTTCAGACACAGAGAACTGTGAGGTATGTGAAGGTGAATGTCTCCCACTGCAGATCTTTCCAAGGCAGAACACAAGTTTCAGGTCAGTTAGCAACCAAATGCCCTGCTACTTCCAGAACTTGAGAAAACCTGCATGGGATACAAAATCAGGTTATCATTAATTTATTTTTCATGGTTCATTCAGTCTTGTTTTTACAAAAAAAAAAAAAAAAGAAAAAAAAAAAAGTAATGGTACTGACAGTTCCAGCCTGCAGATTAGCTTTATGATGTTGCTTCCCTTCATTAGGCAGGATAAAAGAGTTCAGATTAACAAGGGCTAGCTAACCTTTCTCTGACTTCACAGCTTTTTTTGAAGTCAGAGTTCTTTAGACATGATCGCTGAGCACAATTCATTTGATAAATATCACTATCTCAATCTTTCTTCTCCTTATTCTGGCATTCAAAATGCTGGCCTTTGAGAGCACATGCAGAAACACATTAATCACATTCAACAACATTAAGCTTTTGGTAGACCCAGGAAGATTAACAGAGTCATTCAGGAAACCTTTTTGGTAATGGAGTAGACCACCTTGGATGAGAGAACTTTAGATACCCCCATTTAGTGCTGGAACTCTCACAAAATGTCCCCAATAACATTTCTGATAAATGTGCCCATTTAAAAGGGTAGTTTTAGGTACTTGGAAAAAGTGTTAGTCCAGGTGTTTACAATTAGAAACATTCAAATGCAGGTGTTTTAGAAGAGACTGGTTCTTGTGACTATAATCTTCAGACTGCAGGAAATCTTCAGAGCAATTAGTTATAGACTGTAGCTCATGTACGCCATGAGGCCACGGTGACTTCGAGTTGCTCTGTGCAACCAAATGAAACAGTGTTTGCAAACCAAGTCTCCCTATTAAAATGTGGTCTCTAAAAAGGCTGATAAAGCAGTCCACAAGGGCTAACAGGCTACTGGGTCAACAAGTTATGGAAAAACACTCTTCATTAATGCTTTAATGGTGTATTTCTTCCATACATTACCAGTTCCTGACTCTTGAGCAATCTCAGAATAAATGCATTTTTCTCCTCGACATGTTTGTACTTCCCCCTATTCAGTCCATGGAACACCAGAGCATCACAGGTCACTCCTCCTCACCAGAACACAGCCCCAAATCCTTCACACTCTGTCCATCACCATCCTCACTTTGTAAAGAAGCTTGCAGTTTTTGCACAGACAGACTGTTCTATGCAGTAAGTGAAGGGAAGCTGGCTGTAACAAGGGCTACTTTTGCTGTCTTTCATCCATGCCCCAGCAGATATTTTTCTTCATCAAATTAAGCCCAATAAGAATCACCAGTTTTAAAACTTTGTACTGTATGGCTATATACAGCCACTTTGTCAAGAAGTATTTAAGCATTTTCACAAATCCTTTAACCTGAGTAATTAGTTCCTACGGTGGGGTACTTAACTTTGCATCACAAGGGGAGCTGGGAATCTGGCCAGGTCAGTATTTTGGGTTTTTGATCCCCACCAGATATCTACTGCACTTCAGATATCATTGAAAAGCCCTCCCCACAAAAGTACAACAGATATAAAGAGATGAAAGCTGTCACAGAAAATAAGCTCGATTTTATACCTTTAAGCTCAATTTTGAAAATATATTTTATTGCATTAGTTAAAAGCACTTCAAAGCTTCCTTCTACACAACAAAATGGTAATTCATTAGGATCTACAGAATACTAGGAGATTCACCTCACAGACCAAACCTCCACCAACTTAACTCCATGTCAGTACTGGAAGATACAAAAGTAAATCCTAAATAAGATCTCTACTTGTGCCACACTCCATGGCAACAGAACCGACTAGTCAAGTCGGTTACCTTTCAGTTTTAAACTGAAAAATTCACTGCACCGTTTCCCCCTCCCTCAATTATCATTCTACCCAAGCAACCCATTTCACTAAACAAAGTGTCCTCAACTCTAAAGAGAAGACTATTCTTGGCAAACAAAGCTGAATGGTGAGGAGTGAACTCGGCTCTATCTCACTTCTCAGGAATAACAGGCAGAATTCCCCCTGATTCGAATTCCTCATTCTTTCAGATCTTTAATCTGGAAGGAATGGCAATGTAGAGTCAACATGGTCCAAAGTCACACCTGTTGGTCACTAGTTTAAAAATGAAAGACAAATCCTACTTCATTCAAAGCTTTCATGGCTTCCACCAGTGTAGATGTATATCAAAGACCATTATCACCAAACTCCACAAGGAGATTTCAAAGAAACCTGAAGGGCACAACGAAACAGCCGAACATCAAGAAACACTAAAATCAAGTGTAAAATAACTTTTAATGTAAATAATCTGTTTGACACACAAAAGCAGCACTGTATTTTATTTAGCTCGTAGCTCAGGGAGAAAAAATGCAAAAACCCAAAACAGAGCAAACTTTTGGGCATCCAGATCTGCTTTAGTTCTTGCACTATGAGAGAGCCCCAGTAAGGGGCAGTGTAAAACCACACTACCTCAGCAGATGCTGCAAAACGACTACAGTGCCAGGAATTATAATCCCTCTCTATACAGCAGTCCCTGTATTTGTGAAGGCCTTGCCTTCCATCTGGCCAGTGCAAGAGGCTTTACATTTGAGAACTGTCACAATTGTGTGCTTACTGCAAGCATCGTTTGCTCTGCTGTAAACAAAGGCTACCACTACTGTAGATTTCACTAGCTGCTCTATTGAAAAATCTGCAAATTACACCTTGTAAATAAAAGATAAGGGTTCCCTCCTCAATGGATAGGCTTTCCACATACAGCATAACATAGGCTTCAGAGCAACTCTACTTTGTTTCTGCATACCTATCCTCTTCGTCAACTACTGCCCAAAGGAGTACCGATTTTAATCTACTTTGAACACCTGAAATATATCATAAATCTGGAAATATTCACTTAGCCCAAAATACTGTTGTTACTCATTTCATTTACAATTAAATAAGGAAAAACCTGCATAAAATGTGTTTTTTTTAAAAAAGCAGTTCTTTTAATAAGAAAAAAAAATTAAAATCCAACTTTGGCAAATGAAGAACGGCTTAACATGACTAAGCCTCCAGCTCAACTCCTGCAAAACTAAAAAATCAGTCCACGAAATTTTCACAAGAACCTTACACACTCCATGCATTTAGCAAGATTTAATGAAACCACCAGTACACACAGGCTAAGAGAGGGGGCAGAAAACATTCCAGTCTCAATACCACGCCACACAGTAAGGTCCACCTTGTCTTAAAATGACACCTTTTTCTGATCTTTCTGCCAAAAGAGTCTCTGTTTTGACTAATTTCAGCTCAGTAACTAAGTGAATGTGAACTAAGCCAAACTGGAAAGCTGAATCAGAAATTATCAGAAAACCAAATGCATAACAAGAAGTCCACAGTCCCAGACTGCCAGCTTACAGTGGAAGACCTTAATTTAAGAGAAAAACAACATGAAAGGATTTTTCTTTCAGTTGAAGAGATATCCCTCTCCTAACAAGATCCAAGCATGAGCCAAGCCAGAGAAACTTCAGCCCACTGAAAATTAAAGTTTTAGTTTGGTTGTAACACTTGATCATTTTCATTCCTATCACTTTACACTCTCATATAAGTGTTTTGCTTGGTAACAAAGACTAATATCTTCAGAGGCACTTCTCAATCTGCCTTGTGAACCTTCTGTCCACTCAGCAATCATCACCTTCCACACAGCTCAGTTTTCCATGGATGCCTCAGTTTATTCCACAGACTGTTCTAAAAGGACAGACTTATCAGCAAATACCTTAACAGCTAAGCTTACAAAGCCAGAGACAAATAAGGGTCAAGGTGCAAAATTTTATTTGTGCACAAATCCCAAGAGACCTCGATCCTTTAGCAGTGTCCTAAGCAAAGAAATGATATAAAGAAAATCCTATTTCCACGGAGCAGGACCAGAAGTTAGACTGTGCTCTGGGAAGCCTATGGGCTTTCTACAAGACAATCCCTTGCAAGGGCTCTGCCTTACACATCTTTGGCTAGAAGCATGTGAACTTTAGAGAAATCCATTTCCAAAGCATCATTTAAAATAACATTGAATTATTTTGTGGAGCAAGCCACTAGGAGAAAACAGAGTCTGTACGTTATTTCAATATCCAAATGCGAATACAGTAACACATCAAAAGACATGCAAACTGCGCAATAAGCTGCTGCAACTTTTCTACTCAACGAAATATCCACGGGCATAGAAGAATTAGGCTTTACGGTTTCATTTTAGCTTTTAGCTACAAGTAGCCTTCAGCAGCACAAACTGTTGAGAACATCCTTGTCAATGCTAATACTTTCACTATGCCTGAAACAAGATCAGTACAAACTACATTTTTATTGGGTTTGTAACAGGGACTTGAACTCGTGTAGTCACAATTCCTGAATGCAGGTAAAACTCCCAGTATAACCAAGTCTTCAGGTACAAAAAGAGCAGTAGCTGATGCACGATAGGCCTTACCTCTCATCTTCCTGTGGACTTAGGTGTCCATATCAACTGGCAGCCTCTGGAGCTGAGAGGCCACAAATCTGTCCACTTCTAGACCAGGCCACCAGTAAGCTTATCCAGCCACCACCTTCTGAGTAGCTTTAACCAAATCAGGTGGTAACACTTCTCCCTCCAGATTGTTCACCTAAATTTACCTTGTTTATAAGAAGCCCAGCCTTTGAATTCATCTGTATTAAAGTCAACTTCCCTGATCAGATTAGAAGTCCTCGCCCCGCCCCTTTGTTTCTCCCTCCATCAAAGAATTTGCACCTTTCTGATTAAAGCTACAGATTTAATTACTTCAAAAAAACAATCAGGCTAATCACACTTCAGTTCAACTAATTTTCTTAAACTGCACTCAACCTACTTTCCTAGATCAAATCTAACCTATTTCATCCCATTGTCACATGCACTTTTTAGAAAATGAAGGAAAACAAATCCCAATCCTTCCCACAGCTACAGAAACATTGGTCAAGAGGGGACCCTATGATGCAGTTCATTCATTTCTCCATCCTCCTGCAAAGATACAGATGCCTTCTGCTAGTCCTGGAAGATGTTTCTTCACCCTCCTCTTAAAATTCCCTATGGGTACAGACAGCACACATTAATTTACTTCACATAGGCTAGTCATCAGAGAAGATGCACCTAAAGTCTCCCCTGGTCCAGCCTGGGCCCTGATGAATACAGTTCATTATTCTGGGCTGCATCAAAAGAAGCATGACCAGCAGGTTGAGGGAGGTGATTCTGCCTCTCTACTCTGCTCTCGTGAGACCCTACCTGGAGTACTGCACCTAGCTCTGGGGGCCCCCAACATAAGGGGGAGAGTGTTGGAGCTGTTGGAGAGAGTCCAGAGGAGGGCCACGAAGATGATCAGAGGGGTGGAGCACCTCTCCTATGAAGACAGGCTGAGAGAGTTGGGCTTGTACAGCCTGAAGAAGAGAAGGCTCCAGGGAGACCTTCTAGCAGCCTTCCAGACCTTAAGGGGGCCTACAGGAAAGTGACAGAGGGACTTTTTACAAGGGCACGTAGTGATAGGATGAGGGGGAATGGTTTTAAAATGAAAGAGTAGATTTCGATTAGATATTAGGAAGAAACTGTGAGAGTGGTGAGACACTGGAACAGGTTGCCCAGAGAAGCTGTGGATGCCCCTCCCTGGCAGTGTTCAAGGCCAGGTTGGATGGGGCTTTGAGCAACCTGGTCTAGTGGAAAGGTGTCCCTGCCTGTGGCAGGGGGGTTGGAACTAGATGATCTTTAAGGTTCCTTCCAACCCAAACCATTCTATGATTTTATGCATTCTACATCTCCTCTCAGCCTTTTCTTCTTCAGATTAAACAACACAAATATTTCAACCTTTCAACGCAGGTCATGTTTTCTGGAGCTCAGATAGCTTCCCCTCAACCTCCTTTTCTGGTCTTCTTCCCCTCAGCTCAAACCTTTCTTTAAATATGCCCAAAAGCAAACACAATATTCAAGCTGAGATATCAATTTCTGTCTTAATAGAGCACCTGCATTTTTCTTTCAGCATCACAATATTGTTGACTTATGTTTAGTTTGTGGTTCACTAAAAACCTGACTCCTTTAGTGAAGAACTGTTGTCTAGCCAGTTATTCTACATCTTTTTCTTGACTATGCCCCTGTAGCAAAGCCTCCATACTCACTGCGTTGCATTCTATTCATTTCAAACACTTCAAATGGTTAGGATCACTTTGAATTTTAACCTTGGCCTCTATAGCACACAGGTGTAGCATCATCTGCAGATGTAATAAGCATACATTCAAATCATTCATGCAAATATTGTGTAGTAACAGATGGAAGACAGCCTTGCAGAGTTCCACCCAATACCAGACTGCATACAGTGTCTTTCTCTCCAGGGATCTTCCATTTTTCCAGCACCCTCCTCTTTTTCCCCTGCTAAAACGTAGGTTCACGAATTAAGAAAAATCAAGTTCCTGAGTGATTTTTAATTGTTGACTGCTTTAAATCTTGCCATCTTTGCCTGCATAGTATCCTTTCAAATAGATCAAGATGTAGTAAATCTTATTAACCAGGGAACACTTTCAACTTTAAACTGTTAAAGTACTTGTGCATTATATTGAAATGAACAAGTTCTCACATATTTAAGAGTTTTCATTTTAGCTTGTAAGAAAAATAAATAAAGAAGAGCCAGCCTGGTCTGGAAAAAAAAAAAAAAAAAAAAATTATTTTCACAGTTCACGTATCCTTCAAACAGTTGTACCAGCACAGCAGGAAGGAGCTGCTGAAGTTATCTAATTTGGGGCTGCTGTCTAATTTGAGCAACTGGCCCCAGTCTTCAGTTATTATTTTGTTCTGTATCAGTCTGTGATATTACAAAGGCCTTTTATCAACCAGTAACATTCATCCCTGTTAAGGTACTTGAATACTAACCAAGCTGTTTCTCAGTCATCCTTTTTGATCGAAGTGAACAGGGGGAATTCCTCATGTGGTGATGGCGGGGGAGTAATTTTAAGCCTTCAAATACCTCTCTCTCCCCTCTGAACCCTCTCCAATTTTCCAACATCCTTTTCAGAGCAGATCAGAATTAGTGACAACATTTCAATATCGCTCTCCCTAACAGCACACACAAAGATAAAAATCATTTCTTTCTTCCCATCATGGCTGCCTTGTTCATAAACAAGATCATATTTCTGCTTTTATCCTCACCATCTTACAACAGGAATTTTCCTGTATTTACAGGGTAGCATTATATTACAAACCATTTAAGAGTTCTTGTGCTGGTATAACAGAAACGGGTTCTCCAAGCAGAATAAACTATACTGGCAAAAGTAGAAATTTGTTATCACTGTCAATTCTTGGTTCAGAGTGGGCATCCCCATTCTGTTTTTCAAGATGAAGATAGATACACATATATTCATTTAATCAACAAATTTTGCCAGCACAACCAATAGTGGTGCTCATATTACACTGTTTGCCCAGTAAGACTCTATTCCTTATGAATAAAAAAAAAAAGGCTTTCCAAGCTATTGTTCTCCAGCAAAACAGCTGGATTTCTATTCTTTAAGATAAAAAGCAAGGCCATACCTCAGAAAGATAAAATATTTTATGTAAATGTGCTCAAGCTGCCAATTGATAAATCAGTTGAGATTTCTCCATCTTTCTCATCAATATACTTCCTCACCAATCGCCATCACCTGCAAATTTGTACCACAACAATTTTACACTTATTTGCAGGCTGCTCATAAAAATACTACACAGCCCAATGCTGCCCTGCATTATTTCAATAGAAATACACCCCTTTTTGATGGTGACTTTTCTGACATTTACTCTGAGATTTTAAATGTTTTTAGTATGTGCTTTGTTGACACTGCAGAGGATTAATGTTTTAAAAATTTGGCTGTGACGCAATATTAAGTCAAATGCCTTCTAGAGACTTTTTTTGCAGTTGTGCTTTTGACCACTCATTGGAATGTCTTAAATAAGTCAATTTTTTTTCATTACGCAATTTTTTTTTCCACTTTCCAACAGGTTTCAGTCACGGCTTTCTTTCAGCTTTGAAAAGTTAGCATATTTTCTACAATAATAAAAACTTTTTTCCTTTTCTTCTCTTCTCCAGACAGCCATTTAATGAGCTCCCTGTATTCTGTTGTTTGGCTCCATGGACTGAAACAGGTCCGTCTTTATTACCTTCTTCTTATCTTTGTTGGCTGGTACATTCACACATACAGATTTAATACTATATAGTTCAGTTTTATCACTGGCTTTCAAAAATTGGGTGAGTGGAAGACCATGCAGATTTAGGCATAGGTACATGTCAGTACAAAGTCTAGGACCTTAACTCATGCAGCCAGTGAAGGCGAGGTTATGCTACATCAGACAGACTGTGCACTGAAGCACAGTCACACGTTTCCTCCTACAAAGCCAGCAGACCAGGTGAGCAAACAGCTGGGGACTATAAACTTGTAAGCCACAAGATGGAGAGGCTTAAAAACTGTCCATCAATTCTCGTAGGCCAAACGAAAACAATTGTGAAATGGGGCAAAAAAACCCCAAACCTATAACTTGAGCCCATGTGACACCTAAAAGACTGGGTAACCGCTCTGCTTGAAATCTCATCTGCTGAGGGAGAAGAAAGGAACAGTTTTTAGCCAGAGCAACTCCCTGATGCAGCTCAAGGCATGTTCACATAAGTGCTGGTATTGCCATATGGAAGAACTTGGGAAGATGTGGACTGAGGCAGGCAGTATTGCCCCTTTTGATGTCAGCCAGCACTCATATCAGTTTAAGTGGATTATGAATCCACACCCTTTGTAATTCTGAGCAGGTTAGCATAGATGGCTTTCTCTTTTGACACCGAGGGTGTAGTTCCCCAACTCAGCTCTGCTCTCAAAGCCGGTTTAAGAAGTTCCCACCCTGGATTCCTCAGTCCTCGCTGCAAGTTCCCAGTTCTGCACGGCAGTTCCTTGTACCCTCCGTGGGCAGGCAGACCTACAAGCCACACTGCAAACTGGTCACAGCAGCAATTCTCCCTACTGACTCAGTTTACAGTAAAGGCTTACCAACAGCTGCAGTGAGACTGATGGCAATGCTTCAAGGAAGTTCAAGCCCAATACAACTGCTGCTGTCAGAAAGGCATTCTCCCCTTCCCCCTACTGTGTGCACACACTTGAGCCCTTATAAGCCAGTTCAGCACACTGAACTAGGTGAAAACTAGCTAGGAAAGGGGTGAGAGATCACAAGGCTAGGAGTGAGACTGCTACTTTCAGCTGTGACAAGTCACTTGAATAGCTCAGTTACCTCATGAAACATCACTCTTAGACAGGCAGGAGTTCTGGCAGAAGGGAAGGGCCATTCTTAACCAACTCTCCTGCAAGAAATAATGTCCATGGAATTACATCCAGGTTTTATTAACTTCTGATGCAAAAATGGTTTGTTAGCTCCACTAGCTTCTGTCTTAGGGTTTCCAAAGTAGCTGTCATGTTGAAATGAAGTTTTTCCAGCTATAGTTAAGAGTGGTTTTTTTTTTTTTTTTTTTTTAAAAAAAAGATCCCTAGTTTAACATTTCCATAACTGGTAGCTCCTGACAATAGGCAATCTAAAATGAAAGCATACCACCCAAAAAAATCCCCCATCCTGAACTTCCCACCTCCAATTCTCAAATACCCTTCATCTCCAAGTCAAATATTCTTTATCATCTCCTTGAAACACACAAGTGACATAAGTATATTTTAATCACCAGTTCTCCTATTATTCAATTCTCAAAAAGTTTCACCTGAAATAAATATTTACCATCTTGAAGTGGCTGATAAACTAGGTTTAAAACAAACTTGAAGGCCAGAGAGCCCTCTATATGCAAAGGCTAACAATGAGGTAGAGGTACAAAGCTAATGAAAAATACAAATTTGCACAGGACTGTTTTATTACATAGAAAAAGGACGAATCCTCTGCTCCGTTGCAGTTCTGCCTCCTTCAGAAAGTTGAATGGTCATCAAGATGAGATCAAAGAGTATGGGGCTGGGGTAGATGGAAGAAAGTAAATTCTTCAATGGATTACAAAAATCTTCACTGAATTTCTTTTTTGGGCCAACTCATGCCCTCTTTAATGAATGGGGATGAAATCATGGAGTAAACAAAATTTTAGAAGTCCTATTATCTATATGCAATTCAAAGTAGATTGTTAATACAACTAAAGTAACTGGTTTATCACCCTTATATGAAACAAAAGGAAAAAAAACAGAAATTACATCTTCACTGTGAGTTTCAACTATACTCCTAACAAAGAAAATCCACTCTTTGAAGGCACCATTTGAGCAGAGGTAAGAATCTGGAGGAATAAGTGACAACTGAAAAACACGTCATATTCTGTCTCTGCTCTGTAGCATGTCAATGACACCTGTGACATGCCCCAGCTGATAGGGATGCATCACGCTGGACAGTAGCACAGGAGTCTCCACTTCCTCCTGAAATCTCTTTGCAACATATGCTCCATCCTATTAACTTGAGTTGCTTGTACTAAATTGCTCAGACTTCTTTTTTCTGGAATATATCAAGTAGTATCAGAGTGCATTCACTCTGTGCCAACAGTCATTCACATACTGCTCTTAAAACCAGGCAGAGTTAATCAGTTTAATTTGAAAGAAATTAATATACTCAGCACTTACACAGAGGTTTACTGTCTGAATATTCAGAGTGGCAGTGGCAATTCAGTGCTAAAGCTAGTTTACTGATTAGCAGCTGATTTTTCTTTCAAACTCTAAACCCCATGTATTTAATTAAACTATCTGAAATACTGCTGTCTCAAATCCCACTAAAGCTACCTTCTCAACACTCAGGGGTCTACCTCAGCCAGTACTCAGCACCTATCTTCCCATTACTGCAGCCATATTTCAAAAGAGAAGTACAGCTCAAAGACACAGCTTAAGCCAAACGATGAGATGACAGCATCTGTATATAGAGAACACTGGACCTCGAGCTTGCATGTGCAGGCAACATGACAGAATAATTAAATGGGTCAGGGACACATGCTGTATCCAATGAACCCAAGCAGACCTAATGTACTGCAAGTTAAGTCCTGCCCTTTGCAGCTTTCTGGAAAAGCATTTTGCAGACGCTCATGTTCTCTCTGCACTCTGCAGGGGATCCTGCTCAGAACTTTGACTTGAGACTGCAAGAGAACATAAATCCCTCTGTTTAAAGGTCAATAATTCAAAGTGCTCCAAAATGAACATTTTGTTTTCAGAAGTAGTGTCAAGGGAATGAGCATTGGCGGCAAAAAGAAAACTTCTAGTAGGCAGTCACATTAGGGTAATGTAATTGTGACTCATGCTCCTCACCCATTTCCTGACTAGGGCTGTGCATGATCAAAAGAAAACCAGCCACAGTAATGCTGCCGCTTGTCAATGTTAGCTAGCCTGAAAGGATTACAGGCTACCAGAAAACAAACTCATTGCAGAGTATCCTATTTAAAGCCTGGCATAAATTGACACTGACAAACACGGTGGCGTAATACCATACTCAACCAAAACAACAACTTGCCTTTGTTGCAAGAAACAAGTTACAACTTTTTATGATGAGTTCTCCTATCAGGACAAACTCTCTCACACACCTTAAAACACTGTAAATCCTTAGGGTGTGTAGGGAGAGGGTGCGGAATATCCAATTGCTAGTTAGTCTCTAAGAAAGTACAAGATACATGGCCCTTTTGAAGAGCATCACAGCAAACTCAGACTGCTATAAAACAACTACCACCTCCCCAGAAAGGTTGTAAAAGAACACACACACTCAAGCCAAAGCACAAGCTGGGCCTACGTGGCTGTCACCTTATAAGAAAGGCACTTCAAGAGGCAATTTCTGTCTCAGTGTTCAATCCTGTTGGGCAGTCTAAGTGAAGCGTGTGCTTAATGATGCAAATTGGTGTTCATTTGTATAAAGAGTTCTTCAGTAGAAAACAAATTTCAGATCCTTGTTGGGACCTTGGTCACATTTAATTTGTTCCAAAAACCACATTAATGAAAACCCCAAAATTAATCAACAGAAACTAGGCTAGACTTTAGGTAACAGATGACAACACCCAGCTGCATCTCTCTGCAGCCCTCACAGGCCAAATACGGATGAGTCGACTCTTCTCCCTCCCTTCTACCTCAGGAGCAAAGCCCTGCATTTGCAGGTCCCTTTCACTCCCCTTTACAAATGCCAACTAGCTGCTAAACATGCTCCTTGGCACCAGCGACTGTGTTCCTTATGCTACTTCTGACAAAAGAGATCAAAGGGGAGAGAGAGCCTGAAGCTGACCATTAAATATATAACCCATTGCCAAAACCATTGTCCGTAGAATTAAGACTGATCAGCAGTGGCACCTCCACTCCCAGGATACTGAGGAGACCTATACCAGGTGTGACAGCCAAATTCCACCCAAATTAAACAACCACCTGGCTTTTCAGTAAAACCTCAGCTTGCCTCTTAGAAATCTCAAAACATTTTGCCCCTCACATGATGCAGAGTACTGGGGGACAGGTAGAAGAAACAGTCAGTTGCACAAGTCAAAAGTCACATTTAGGTATGACTAAACCGACACCAGCTGAATATACCAAGCTTATACTTTATCTACGTTGCACTAATTACTTCAGAGTTGAGAGAAGCTCATTCTGAAACAGAGCAGACATATACCAAGGCCTTATTTTGCATTGTGATACTTGTTGCTAGACTGTTATAACTCTGTCTTACTTATATAACAGCACAGAAGTGAGGTGCAGCAATCCCTTTGGGCATGGATGCACCACTCTCTTGACCAAGAATGAGCTGTGACCACATGCTGCAAGTCGCTTATGTACCAATTCATACAGCTGGTACAGAAGGCAGTGGGACGTAGGCAGGCAAATAAAAGAACATAATTCAGGGACCTACTTTCCTGTGTAAAGGGCACATTTATTTACTTAATCCTTTAATAAGTAGGTAAGATGAACTTCTGCCTTTACTGAAGGCTATTTAAAGCAAATTTCTAATGGCTCTTGCAAGCTCCAGGGAGTCAGAATTCAAGTCATGGGAGGAGTGATACGTTGCTTAGTGTGGTTTACCATCCTTCAGAAATTTTAAAACAGGTGACATGTTGTACAGTCCAGGACAGACCCCTGCAGCGCTGACAAAAACCTCTGCTCAAACACTAGGAAAAAAAAAAAAAGCCAACCAAAAACCCCACCAAAACCAAACAAAAAAATAAAACACAACAGCTATGACAAAAAAAAACCCCCGCCAACTCAGAAGACAAAACCAATGTAAAGATGGTCAGAATCCAAGCCACACAAGTAAGTGGCCAGGTATTCCTGATCTCCTTTGTGTAGGCAAGGGGAGCAGAAACTGAGGTCAATTTCTTTGTCCTGAGTGCAAATCCAAACCATACCCAGAAAAAAATCCCCTATATAATAACATAACAATGCACCAGGATTGCATTAATTTAAGGCACAGTGTGGTGCTCTCTTCTCTTGTAAAAGTCCATGCTGTTTCTTTTAACAGAGATAGCCTCTGTAGAAACACAGGGAAGCAACACACTTCAGCTCCCTGAAGAGAGCTCTTCCAGGACAGCACACGGCCAACAGAGACAGTACACAAGAAATTTAAGAGGGAACTTGCATCTGAGGAGGGCATCAACAATGTCAGTGTTGCTGCTTCAGTACTGGACAGGAAGAAATCCATGGATAATGTAGAGCCTGTTCCACAGACTCGCTGGACATAGCTCACATGGGAAGGAATAGAAATATCATAACCAAAATACTTTGAAACACAGTCCCAGCAAAAGGCATGTACAGTAACTTCTAGAAGGAAGATGATATTACCAAACTGGCATTCCTTCTTTTCCTCTGTGCGTGGGCACTACCTGGATTCACCAGAGGTATGCTCCTTCTGGCTGCAGAAGCAGTGGGGCAGCATACTTGGGCTCCGAGGAAGGAGCCCAAGGAAATCCTTACTGGAAGAAATCATTAAATTGTTCACCAACAGCTACAAAGATCCATAGTAGAAATAGCTCATCAACACCCCTATTGCTATATTGCTATGCTGCTTAAGTTAAACCACATCCTTGAGGGAAAACGTGATTTTGTTGTTGTAAGTTCTCTCAGAACACTAAATATGGGTTATCCTACAATAATTAAAATTAAATATATCTATTTTCTTAAACAAAAATCCTGCCACAGACACTGCTGTTAAACTCTTGCCATTCCTGAAAAGACCATAATCCATTCACTTTTGAGAACAAAATTGGGAAGGCAGAGATAATTTAGCATGGGAAGAGAAAAAAGGTCCAAACAACAATGAAAAGAAAAAAATCTGCACCTAACCAGTAAACCAAAACTCTCCAAATACAACACATCAGCAGCTTGCAGTAGAACAGGTAACTTTTAATAGTCATCAGGATCCCAGGTTAGTGGCTGGGAAAGTTCATACCTCCCAAAGTGAGTGAAGACTGAAGTCTGAAGACTGTCTGAAACAAGGCAGGCAGTTTTACCCAGGGTGCCAACACAGGCTGAAAGAGCATTACATCTTAGAGTGAAATCTCACTTTTAAAAACAAAAATATTGTGAATGCCTGAAAAATCCAGCGAGACTCTTAATCTGCCTTGCATTTTGGCTGTTACGTTCCCAGTGATGACTTATCCAACAAGACGAACTGAGTGCTGGTTTAGAACTTGATTAAGCCTAATAAATAATGAAACTCCCTTCATACCTCTTGCTATTCACCTTTCTTATGCAGGAGAAGATACAGAAAATTTTCTTAAGTGTTTTTTCAGACACCGAAATATTCTTCTTGGGCTTTCCATTGACAGCTGTCATTTACTAGGCACCTGGAAATAGCCATTTTCTCCTTGGTCAAACAGCATTCATGTCCTCAGAGTGCAACAAAGAGTTTACCAATATAATAAACATCTTGGTACACATGCTGTATTTGGAAAGCAACAACCCCCCAACCCCGGGAAGTACAATGAACTCCTATTTCTGTTCTTTTTTGCTAGAATATTCCAGTATTAAATGCAAGAAGCAAGAATGAAACAAAATAACATGTTGAAACACTGTAGCAATTGACAGCTACTAATGACACTTTTCCCATAGCTTAAAAAACAACCAAGATCAACTACTGCAAATCAGATCAGAATCAGGACTCTTGCTTTACTAAACAGATGGTAAGATAACAAAACCGATACAACTGCAATGGAAGGATAAGTCTGTATAACACCCAACATACACAGCTCCTCTTCTGCTCAGTACATCTACTCAAAACCAAAAGAATATTATTTTTTCCTGTCACAGGATCTCAAAGTAGATCAAGTATGAGTTTTTATACACCAGTGTAATATGCCTGAGTTCATAGGATTTTCTCATTTGTATGCTGTAAAAGGTAACGTCACTTCCAAGTCAGACTGATGTTACAAGGTGTTACAAACAGAAGTTGTGGCATTTTTTCTATAGGCGTTAGGACTTGTGTGGGCTTTCTGCTCAGCAGAAGGACTTTCAACCTGCTTTGCCAGTGGATGCTCTTAAACTATCTGCCTTCAATTCATCCATTTCCTAAAATGACCTGCACCAGCAGAGGACTGGGCATCAGGGGGAGGAGATGAAAATTAACTCGTAGATAATGGAAATGAGAGGAAAAGAGTGATCTTGATTAGCTGATATCCGAACACCAGCAAGCCACTTGAATTTGAACAGTAGCCAAAGTCATGCATTCAAGATTTAAATTTAAGACTAAATCACATAGGCTACACTTTCAGGATGGAAGATTGTGCTCAGAAACAGTAATGTGAGTTTTGCAGGTCAGAAAAGATAATCAGCTAAACCTGATTCTCTTGTGTTGTAGTCACAAGGGGCTACTGCAATCCCCTGTTGCATAAGAGGGCACTGACAAGGGAAATGGAAGGTCGAGTAATTTTGTATTTGGCCATCACCATGTCCAGTCCCAGTAGCCACAACTCCGGGAGGATGCCACTAAGCAAAACAGGGCTTCAGAAGAGCCACAGGACTGATACCATCACCTACGTTAGCTAGACTGAAGCTAGACAAAGCAAGGTAAGAAAGAAAATGTACCTTTTCAGAATAGCAAGAACAATTCATCAAGGCTTGTGGTGGATTCTCTATTTGAATTTTTGAATTTTTTGAATTATTTGAAATTTTATTAAAAAAAAAAGATTTTTTTTTTTGTTCTAAAAATTGCTCATTGTCCAATTCAAACAATTTAGGCAGAGACAGGAGTCATGCAGACACAATACTGGGTAACAATTCAGGAAAGGTCTACAGCTTGTCATAGACAGATTCCCAATGGTCTGTTCTGGCTTTTATCATTCAAGATATGAACAGTATTTTTCCCTAAATACATGACATTTCTCTTAAGAATTAAATATTTTGGAAAGCATTTTTACCTAGGGAAAGGCATACTAAATTTTTAGAGTCTTTTTGTGCACAGATCATGTTTTCTTGGCCATCAAGATAATCATGAAGGTTGAAAGGGCAAATCTCCTGGAAGTTATCAAAATAGAGCTCTCATCCAAACTGTTGTGTTTGGAAAGTTCTTGTCTTTCAGCACAAAATAGAAAAAAAAAAAATAGATATCTACGTTTGACACTACTTCAAATCCTGCATGGAAAACTGAATAAATTATTTCCTGTCAAATTGCCATGAACAGTTTGAGATCTCCAAACTTTAAAAGCTGTTTCTCCTATGATGCTGTGCAAGCAGAAGGGCACACATTTCACAGCAACTTAGCCTATTCAAAATGAACAAGGAAAACTAAACATTTTAAAAGTACAACTTTCTAACAAGGGTATCTCAAATCCATGGCTGAGCAGAATCCAGTGTCCAACTTCAGAAACTCAGTATTGAAGGAAAGCACAATGAAAAAATGAGATGTGGCTTCATTGACTTTTACTCAAGAGAAATTGAGTTAGTTCTTGAATTTGACAATAACTCTATCATTTCTTTTCAAGCCATATCTCCTATATATTGTTACTGCTGTAAAACTTGACTTTGGGACCACATTTGTACTTTCAGGGTATTAACCCAAGAACTACGAACTTTGAAATTCAGAAAACCCAGTAACTACTGACAATTACCTCATTAGATGGACTGAAAGAACACACTGAATCAGAGCACCTGAAAAATTATCTATTACCATTTCAGACAAGCATCTTTAATGTATATACACACAGAGACAGCTGCTCCTACTTCCGCAGATACCACACTGTTTTATTACACAGAGCATATACACAACTTCTTAGATGATGACTTTTTAACATGTCCACCTACCCTTCAGATGCCTTGGAAGCTTCCATTTGACACTGTCCCGCACGACATCCTTGTCTCTAAATTGGAGAGACATGGACTTGACAGATGGACCACTCTGTGGATAAAGAATTGGCTGGATGGTCGCACTCAAAGAGTTACGGTCAACGGCTCGATGTCCAAGCAGACACCAGTGATGAGTGGTGTTCCTTAGGTATCGGTACTGTGACCAGTCCTGTTTAACATCTTTGTCGGCGACATGGACAGTGGGATTGAGTGTGCCCTCAGCAAGTTTGCCGACGACACCAAGCTGTGTGGTGTGGTCGACATGTTGAAGGGAAGGGATGCCATCCAGAGGGACCTTGACAGGCTTGAGAGCTGGGCCTGTGCAAACCGCATGAAGTTCAACAAGGCCAAGTGCAAGGTCCTGCATGTGGGTCGGCGGAATCCCAAGCACAAATACAGGCTGGGTGGAGAATGGATTGAGAGCAGCCCTGAGGAGAAGGACTTGGGGGTGATGGCTGACGAGAAGCTTAACAGAGCCGGCAGTGTGTACTTGCAGCCCAGAAGGCCAACCGTATCCTGGGCTGCATCAAAAGAAGCATGGCCAGCAGGTCGAGGGAGGTGATTCTGCCCCTCTACTCTGCTCTCATGAGACCCCACCTGGAGCACTGCATTCAGCTCTGGGGCCCCCAACATAAGAAGGACTGGACTCACTCCAGCAGGTCCATGAGGAGTGCCACGAAGATGATCAGAGGGCTGGAGCACCTCTCCTATGAAGACAGGCTGAGAGAGTTGGGGCTCTTCAGCCTGGAGAAGAGAAGGCTCCAGGGAGACCTTCTAGCAGCCTTCCAGTACCTGAAGGGGGCCTACAGGAAAGCTGGAGAGGGACTTCTTACAAGGGCATGTAGTGATAGGATGAGGGGGAATGGTTCTAAACTGAAAGAGGGGAGATTTAGATTAGATCCTAGGAAGAAATTCTTTACTGTGAGGATGGTGAGAAACCGGAATAGGTTGCCCAGAGAAGCTGTGGATACCCCTCCCTGGCAGTGTTCAAGGCCAGGGTGGATGGGGCTTTTAGCAACCTGGTCTAGAGGAAAGGTGTCCCTGCCTGTGGCAGGGGGGTTGGAACTAGATGATCTTTAAGGTCCCTTCCAACCCAAACCATTCTATGATTCTATGATTTTAAAGCTCGTTTTCAGAATTGTTTATAAATATCAGACTGCCATTCAAGCCAACGTTTTCTATCCTTTATCTGCAGCAATCTGTATATGCTTGTTTATTGGGAGGATTAGAAAGAGGTGGGAGAATTTTAACAAAAGTTGTTAAACTGTTTCTCTAATGAGACAAAACAAAGTTACGTATTTCTACTCCCCTGCTCCACAGTAATGCCCTTTACTCCCATGCATACACAGAATCACAGAATCAATCAGGTTGGAAGAGACCTCAGGGATCATCGAGTCCAACCGCTGCCCTTACACCACCCTGTCAACTAGACCACGGCACTAAGTGCCATGTCCAGTCTTTTCTTAAACACATCCAGAGATGGTGACTCCACCACCTCCCTGGGCAGCCCATTCCAATGTCTAATAACCCTTTCTGAGAAGAAATTTTTCCTAACATCCAACCTGAACCTCCCCTGGCGAAGCTTGAGGCTGTGTCCTCTTGTCCTATCGCTAGTTGCCCGGGAGAAGAGGCCGACTCCCACTTCACTACAACCTCCCTTCAGGTAGTTGTAGACTGCAATAAGGTCACCTCGGAGCCTCCTCTTCTCCAGGCTAAACAACCCCAGATCCCTCAGCCGTTCCTCGTAGGTCAGACCCTCCAGACCTTTCACCAGCTTGGTCACCCTCCTCTGGACTCTCTCCAACACCTCAACATCTTTCTTGAAGTGCGGGGCCCAGAACTGAACACAGTACTCAGGATGCACCCTCACCAGTGCCGAGTACAGAGGGACGATCACTTCCCTAGACCGGCTGGCTACACTATTCCTAATAGAGGCCAGGATGTCATTGGCCTTCTTGGCCACCTGGGCACACTGCTGGCTCATGTTTAGCTGGCTGTCGATCAGCACCCCCAGGTCTCTTTCCGCCGGGCCGCTTTCTAACCACTCTTCCCCCAGCCTGTAGAGCTGCATGGGGTTGTTGTGGCCGAAGTGTAAGACCCGGCACTTGTTCTTGTTGAACCTCATGCTGTTGGTCTCTTCCCATCTATCTAATCTGTCCAGATCCCTCTGTAGGGCCTTCCTACCCTCCAGCAGATCGACACTCCCACCCAGCTTGGTGTCATCTGCAAATTTGCTGAGGGTGCACTCAATCCCTACGTCTAGATCATCAATAAAGATATTGAACAGCACCAGCCCCAGAACTGAGCATACACCACCCATCAAAATCCACAGCCTTGCTAAAAAGTTCTAGGACTTCTGTACTTTTAAATCTAGTCCTGACATTCAAATTTGTACCTGAGAATGTGTCTTTTCCTGTCACTGTGAATTACGAGGATAGTCAATTTTAAGGTGTTTTAATTTTTGCAAGATTTAGTAGCTTAGTGTCTGCCAGCTAAAGTCTTCCAAAATCCCCTCCCTATTAAAAATGCCACCCCTCCTGCTTACATTTCTCTATCCCCATAACTCAGCAGGAAGGAATAACCATCAGCCCAAATTCAGGAAGGACAGAATCTCTGCATAAGAACTAGGGATGTGGAACGAGGAGATGGAGGACAGTGGAAGTGGGGAAGGGATTGACCCTTATGCACAGATGTAAGGGAAAAAGACATGTAAGCAGGCTTGATGCATGAAAATTAGCTGGAATTTAGCAATAAGCTAATTTCTTGTTTAGATTGCTCATTTGGGCATTGAAGCCTGCTTCTTTCCTTACAGATTTTTCAGTTTTATGCAGATTGTATCTTTGTATTTTCAGAGATTACTTGCATACACTTAAGGATTTACATTTCAATGGATATACTGTTCTTACCAAAGGCAGTGTCAAAAAGCTTCCAACTTCTCTGTTGTTGCTTCATTAGATGCTACTCCTGTCTCTTCCTCCTATAAGGTTGTCAAAGCATATCCTAGCCATCCAACTGTTATACCATGACACAAAATACCTTATTTACAACGCATATTCCTCTGCCAAAGTAAAGGCACCATTGTAGTCTCAAAGTAAAATAACTACTGCAACTAAAAGTGAAGTTAATTCTCAGACAAAAATCTGAAAGCTGTCTGCAGCATAAACTACTTGATTGTTCATCGCTTTTGTTTTGAGAGTTGGTTTTATTTTTGTCCTCACAAATTCCTTTAGTAACTCCTACAGATTCCTAATCTAGTCGGGCTCTTGCTATTGTAACTTTTCTTCTTTCGGACAAGAAATATGTATTTTTAAGAGAGCTGTACAATTCACTCTGCCATAAAATGAATGAGTTTGTTGTTTTTGCTGTTGATTTTAGTGGATCTTATCTAAAAGATTCTGGAGACTGAGCTGGGTATTCATCATGCCTGAGGGTGCATATAGACAAAACCAACAGAAACATAGCCTCCCTCCCCACTAAAATCATACCATGCAAGTGGGAAAGGGACATACAGGAACAGAGCAGCTGCCATATAAATTACTGGTCTGCTCAGTCCACTATCCTGTTCCTAACAACAGATTTTCTATTCAGTCTGTATGACTTCTCTTACCGATAATTACTTTGCATATCATTAATAAGAAACAAGTTAGAGCAGACTTGATAACCATAACAACCCAACCTTTGCATTAAAAGTCTTCTTCAAACTGACTAGATTCTACCATCTACTTCTAGGCAAAATGACCAAACTGAGCAATGTATTACTATAAATTTGTATTATTGTAGCATCAGAAGCCCTAATTACAAGCCACGTATCTAGTTTATTAGGAATTATGCAGCCATAAAATGACAACAACAAAATCTCACAAAAGACAGTTCTTCAGTTGTATCTTTTGGGACAGGGAATATTGTTAGCTTTGTAACAGAATTGTAACTGTTGTGAGCATCACCTCCCTCCTATTTCATCCTTCCACTCCAAGTGTTCAGACTGAAGTAAAATACAATTCTGTATGCCATATATACAGCCTATGTGTGGACACACTGATTTATTTTTTACCTCCGCATTCCCATCTGGTTTTTAAACATCCAAGCAGAAAAGACCCCCAGATACACTGCATCTTACCCTTTTATGAACCGTGGTTATTCTTCCAGGGTCATCTGCTGGAGAGCCACGAGCAAGCAAAGAACCATCTTCAACTTGATAAGAGCCACAATCTTTTGTATCTGGAGCAGCAACACGTGAGCTGCATCTGACATGCAGGACAATCAATGTCACTATTCTTTCCTTGTCCCTCTTTCACTTGCCATGTAGGTCTCCTACTGTTTGAGTCTTCCTTAAATTGGGCTAACCTCTAACATTATATATTTGCAGGACCGATGCATCCTTAAAAGAAGGAAACACCAAAGACTACATAGCCATGTACCATCCTCTAAATGAATACAGACAAGTCATGCAAAAGCAAAAGAAAAGTACCTTTGCAAGGACCACAGCACTGTGGAGAAATGGTATGGCTGGCCTTCACATCAAGCTACAAAAGGCAAAACCTGCATTTTCTTTTTCCTTCACCCTCACTGTGGCACATGAAGCTTTTAGTGTCAGAGGTGCTTTTGGTTTTAATCTTTGTGGTTACAAAAACACATATTCTCAAAGAACCAATGAGTCACTTTAATCCATCATACACTTCTTGGCAATATAAATGAAATAAGGAAAAAAATAAACAAAAAGGCAAGAATTTAAATGTGGGGAAAAAATCCCCAGCAAAACCAGTGTTACATTCCCGTCCATCACTTGGTACTAGTGCACCACTCAAGCACTAGAAAAAAAAAAACAAGAAAAAAAATGCCTACTACACAGGAGCTGACACAGTCACATAGCCTGGGAAAAAAAGTCAATAAGGAGCTTTACTAGAATAGGAGAAACAGAGAAAGTGTTTATGAAAGCAACAAGATCCATCAGCCTCTTCTTCACTAAAGACTTAAGCCTCACGTCCTGTCTACCATCTCCTTCCTGCCACCTCTTTGCTTCCTGCTGAAGATGTGAAACAATATTACTCATACCCTTACAGGTATCAGGGTTTCTCCTTGTGAAGATCATGACAGAGAGCTCAGCTGGCTAGAAAGCTAGTTTCACAACCTCTTTGGAGAAATGTTTCATAGATGCTGACTGTGGTGGCAGCAAAGCACCTTTGATCTTCCTTGCTGAGTATCACTGAGAATTCTGAACCCCATAATTAGAAATATCATATGTGGAACACTAAGGTTGCAAAGTCCAAGAATACAAAGTTAGGAAATGCCAAGATTATATTACTTGTGCAACCATTATTTGGTTCCTTCACCATCTGGCATTACAATGGTGCCCAGCACCACCCAAAAGGACTATGACAGAGCAGGACCTTCAGCTTTAGCCCAGAATTTCAAACAAATCCTCTTGTTTTGTTACTTCTTACCTCATTCACTCCACCTACTGTTTGAGGCAAGAGGGCTATGAGAAATAACGTGACAATAATGCACTTATATATGTATCACCATTTTCTACAGGCATTTTCCAATTTATGGATACTTGCTTTTACCAGCCTAACAGGCTTTAGGTTTTTGGGTTTATTTAACTTTACAGTTATACTGCACAGGCTTTTTTAAAAGTTAACTGAAGGGGAAAAAACAGATTTTCAAACTAACAGTTTGCTTTTATTTACTATTTTTATGGCAGTGTCTAATATTCTAATATGAAAAAAAAACATTTGGAATGAAGACTCAACACCCGTTTCCTTTGTTGAAGGCACAATACAAATATTCAGATACACATAAAATTTTACAGCAAAACAGTGAGAACTGGACTTGAAACATCTGGTATTTCAAAGAGACAGAATTAAAAAAAAAAAATACACCAAGCCCTACATTTTACACCTTCCCAGCAAAGATGTGAAGAATTATTTATTTTTAGAAAGTTCTCTACAAATAACTTAAAAAAAAATTTAATTGCCATCTAAACGCATGAAAACAATTTTGCGGAGACCTGACTAAGCAAGTCATACCTAGTTTCAGTGACCACAGCTCGTCATCAGCACTTGTAACTCTACAGAAGGTCAGCTTCTGTAACCACAGAAAAGTTCACTTAGCTTATTCAGAATGAGCCCCAGCACAATACCTCACTATATCAGTCCATTTAATTTCTTATCTAAGTTGTTCCCTATTCACCTTTATGATAGAAATCAAAGCAGTGTATCAGACTTAGTGAGCTTTCTTCTATTATTCAGTGCAAGTAAATAACATTAACGCAACATTTACATAGTTAAGTTGTATGTTGTTGTCCCACACAAGGTGGGAGTTGAAACCCTTAATGTGGCATTCATGAGATACTAGTCATCAAGTTTTAGGAGTATTGCACAACTTGCATAATTTCAAATATAACAGTATTTCAAATTACTTTTGCTAAACATATATTTCAGTAAAACGGTCTCACAAAAAGCTACTATGGTCATGAAGATACAGTTTAGTTTGAGTATTCAACCATCACTTTCACATCTTCAGAGCTTTAGGTATTAAAATGTGCTACTCCAACGTAGGCTCAGACTGTAAATGGCTTAACTCCTTTCTTTTTAAAAAAAAAAAACAAACAAAAAAACCCCAAACAAAACAAACCAAAACAACCAAAAAACCCACCACAAAACAAAAAGGAATAAAACACATTTAACAGTTCACTAGCCTCTTGGAAGAAAAATCTCACAGTTGCCTATAAAAATTAACTGTGCCCTTGTGGACTTGAACTAGTGGCAGAACCATAAGACAAACATTTGTTTATACACCTGACTATTTATTCCATAAATGTCAATGAAACCCAAGTAAAACTATAAATATATCATGTCACCCTGGCCAACTCTGTCCATTTGTAATCGTCTCATTTTATCTTGGCAGTGTGTTTTCTAAAGCTTTACTGGGTCTTGATTTAACTCTTAAACTATGAAGACATCAGTTCGAGCTGCTCCTGTTACACTCATCTCCCCTGCAGTCACCGTGCTCAATCAATATCTTTGCTCAATAACACTATGAATACAAAACATTGTAAAATATTGTAAGCAATTATCATCTTCATGAATGTCATTCAGAAATCTTTCTTATTTAACATAGCACTAGAAATAGATCTCTTCTTCAGCATGAACTTTACCTGAGCTTGTACTTGCTAGTTGCACCTCATTCTGCCACCCTGCTTCACACAACACCCTCCCCTGCGTAGGTGGTGCTTCAAAGCTGCTCTCACTGCTCTACCCAGAAACATCCATCAGCACCAGCTGGCTGGTAACTGGTCTGCTTTGTAGCAAGAGGAAATAATTTAAAAACAGTCCCCCATCCAACACCTGAATACAATTCTCCCCACATCCCCAGCTAAGTTCAGGCATCAGTTCATTTGGGAAATTCATCTTGCTAACACACAAAAAAACCCAACCAACCACTAGATATACCTTCAGTGGACTGCCAGCCCTGTAAGTGCTGTACCCGTGGGGATACCATGTCCTTGCAGCACGGCTGAGCTTATTAGGCACAGACCACCCAATTAGTCCAGTTTTACCACTGGAGGAGGGAGAGGCAGACAGTTCTACCTCAGATGGTTCAGATCTTGAGAAAACATATTTACTCTGCCTTGATCATGATAAGGGAGGGGAGTAAACAGTGATGCTTTTTGTTTTGTTTGTTTTCAAAAAGTAACATTTGCATGCAGGAGGGTGAAAGCTTATGGTGTTTTACATTGTTATGAAAGGCCAAAATGGGCACCAGGTGACCTGATCCACAGCAGTTCTGTCAATGGTGAGGAACAGGAGGAAGAACTGGTCAGAGAACATTGCTGAGTCCCTGGGACACAGCCTCACTGGCAAGAAGCAAAGCATGGCAGAGGGAAATTTCTTTTTAAATGCCAGTTGCCTCTCCTACCCCAAATTATTTCTCAAGACTTGGGCAGAGGATCAGAATTTCTTGTACAAGAAGTCATCTAGCTTAGAAGACTATAAACTAAACCAGCATACCTAATTACAAAAAGCTGAGAGCAAAGCACGTTTTGCCATGAACCATGGCTTTCTTTGGTTACAGTAAAGCTGATATAAGTGGTTTGGAACAATTTTAGACACCTCTTTGAAGTCAATGTGACATTTAGCCACAGGAGTCAAATAGGGACGGTGCAGAGCCACGCTGCCTCAGGGGAAGAGTGGCTCTGGGCTGCCTCTTAGGTGATACCCATCTCTTTCCTTTGCAAAATTCACCCAAAGATCACAGAAGAGAGGCAGAAACACTGAGGTAGTTTCTGCAGCCTGATTTTCACTTCTGTGGGTGCACCAGGTGCTCCTAAGAGAACAGTAACTGTGATGAGCTTTAATCTAAGGGGGAGACAGGCCTCATTGTTTCCTTCCCAGAGATGGCTGGCTTATGCTGACGCCAGGAAAAATCATTCCCTTCAGTACTATCCTACCAACCAAAGAACCTGCTCAGTTCCTCTCCTCTGCATGCTGTAATAAAAACCAAATGTTCAAAGCAAGGAGTGCCCTGAACATAGGAGTTTTCTCTTACTTTTCTGAATGCTTCTGCTGAAAGACTATTTTCAACATGCCATAGAGCTAAAAGTAAATCTTAACGCTAACACTAAAACAGGCCGGACCCTTTCAGTACAAGCCACTTTAAAAATAAATCCTTGCGACAGCAATCACCTGCTGATATATGCTTTTATGTTTAGCCAGCTGTTAAGATGCCACATCTGTCACTTCTTGCTTCCACAAATGTGCTTTCCTTTTCTGTACAGAAGGAGAAAATTCTGCTCCTGGAATTGTGCTGAGTATCACGATGCCTTTTTTGGTATCTCTGTCATTCCTCTAAACATCTGAACCACGGCACACGGATTATATGATTTCTGGTACTATGCGTCTTAAGAATTGTTCAGCTTTAGATTTTCATACCTTGAAGCCTCTGATTTTTTTCCCTGTACTTTGCTGAACAATATTATATATTTATAACCTATATGTAACTGAAAATAATGGTCTACACATGAGTAATTTCACTCCTGGGAGCTCTCCTTCCCTCCCTCCCCCAAATATTTTTCAAAGGAAAGTACGAGATCAGGATCACATTTGTTACATTAAACATTTCATAATAAGCCCTCTTCCTATTTTTAAAACAGAACAACAATCTACAGTGACACAAGTCCTAAATTAATTACTTCCTCTATTTTGGTCTCTTTTTAATTTCAACTGAAAATAAATCAGGTCCCTCTTATTAATCTACTGCCCGCATTTCTTCATCAGCAACCCAACACAAATTCTTATTTGACTTCTCGACTTGAACTCTCTGTTCGACAACCAGCATCGCACGGGGCCATCGCCGTTCTCCCCAGCCCTTTATCGCCCTAGGTGCAGCCCCAGCCCCAGCCGCGCAGCCGCCGGCGGCGCGTTCAAGCGCACGGTTATGTTTAAACCCACGCAGCAAGGCGCAGCAAAAAGGGACATCCCGCACAAAAGACGCCCGCGCTGTTTTGGGGCGATGCAGGCGTGCCTTGTCTCCGAGACAGGGCGTAAAATCAGGTATGTCAAAATACGCAGGGAAGAACATTTAAAGCGATTATAAGGGACGAATTTCCGCTCGGGATTTCAGTGATGTAGAAACACCCCGAGACGGTCTCAGCGATGCGATTGCTCCGGCATAAATCCCCCGAGCAGCCAAACACGAGGATTAATGGATACTCTCACAGGCCACCCCGAAATGCCTCCCCTCCCTCCCAGCCGCCCTCCCTGTCCCCCGAGGGGGCGCGGTGCGGCTCCGCGGGGGAAGAGGGGCCGTGCCGGGCCCCTCTCCGGTCTCCGGTCCCCGGCCGCGCAGCCCGGCGGTGCCGGCCCGCCCCGCTCCGCGCACACGCCGCCCCCGCTCCCCAACTTACGGCGCGGCCGGCTGCTCCCCCCGCCGCTCCTCCCTCCCCAGCAACCTCCCTCCCGCCGGTGCGGAGCTGGGAGGGCAGCGGGGCCGCTTCTCCGCGACTCGGGGCGAGCGCGGCACCTGTGAGCGCCTGTCAGTGCGCGGGCGGGCGGCGGCGGCGCCCCGTGTCCCGGGGGCCGCAGGCGGCGAGCGGGAGCCGCGGGGAGGCGGCGCTGCCGGCGGGGCTGCGGGCGGGGAGGGCGGGCTGCAGGGAAATCCTGGCACCGCGGAGCGCCGCCTGGGAGGCGGGCACGGGAGGCCAGTACAACCACAATAACAATAAAGGGGTTCCCCCCCCCCTTTTTTTTTTTCTTTGAGCTCATTGCGGGGGTGACGGCGTTGCGGGGTGCGCCGGGAGGCCACCCCCCACCCCGGCAGTGTCCCGCTGAAGCCCTCGGGTGGGCACCCCCCCGCCCGCCGAGCACGGCCAGCTCGGAGAGGTGCTTAAAAGCTGATGATTTTTCACCCAAACCCTCTCCCTCCTCACCTCCTCGACGCCCCGGGCCGACACGGGTGAGCCTTCCAGCCCGCTCTCCGCAGCAGCACCCGCCGCACTCATTCACTCTGCCTCTCCTCCATTATTTAGGCGGTTTTAAGGAGCGCTCAGGCTTTCACGATTCTACGGTCTGCGATTTGCAGGTAAACGGCAAATACTGCGAGAGCTGGCGAGGCGCAGGGGCGTCTCCCCCGCCCCGCGGCGGGGCAGCGGCGCGGAGGTGCTGCGCGGGGCGCGGAGCACCCAGCACCCAGCATCACCTCCGCGGGACCCGCCGGGGCTAAGAGCCCTTTAATGACAGATTTAAGGGCACCTGCCCATATGTTTTATACAAGTGAAACTACCTTGCCCAGAACGTGAAAGGGCTCGAAATAGCTGTTGGCAGTCCGGCAGATGACTGACTGGGAAGCCCATAAATACTGAGCTGATGTTAAATTTTTTACAAGTTCCTTGGTTAATCCAGCTAGAGACCCCGGTATTGTTTCCCTTCTCTCAGTGACATCCTCCCAGAGGTTTCTGTTGGCAGGTACCTGAACTCAACACTCTCCATCGGCCAGTTTTACCGAAGGGTCATTTTTCAAAATGTTACGTTTGGCACTGCCATACAAGCACTGCATGTGCGTTTATTGAAATATTAAGTGTGGTACATACCTTACTCAGGCTAAGATATTTTTATAAATATTTGCATAATTTTCATTACGTACGTCATTTTTAAGTAAGTGTAAACAGTGGATGCATTGTATATAAGTGTATACTTATTTTAAAATATGTTTACTTAACCACAGCTGGGTGAGAGAATTTTCCTCTTCGCTCTCTTTGCATTGTTAGCTTTGAAGCACTTGAATGCTATAGCACTTTACCACAGGGCAATTGTATTTTCTTTTCTGTAAATACAAACGTGCCCAAATTCAGAGAACATTTTCATTTCAAGGTGTTGAGACTGTAATATTCAGTATGTGTGCAGACTGCTGTGCCCTTACACATACAGCGTGATGTCTCTGGGCAGGAAACGCCAGGTCATACACAGCAGTTTATACCCCGATCCCGCTATCGGAAATAGAACTTATGCAGAAAATGCTGCCCTTTCACATGAAATTTCTCATTGCTGAACTATTTTCAATTATATGACAATCCTTTTAGCCATTTGATTTACGTAATATGATTTTTTTAAAAAAAGAAACAAGCCCTCCATATGTCAATTTAATATCTGAGGGTGAAGTTGCTCCATTGGAGCAAGGGCTTTGTGCAAACGGCCCTTCCCCAGCCTGCCGTGCAGCCCCCCAGCTGGGAGCAGGCACCAACCAAGCAGGTGGTTGGAGGGAGCAGCCCTCACCGCTGCCCAAGGGAGCGGGATGGCTCTGCGCTGTGGCCTTCGATGGTACTGAAGGCATGGCCAGATACTGCACAGTTCCAGTAATTCTTAATTGCTATTGCAGAAGCCAAAGTAAATTTGAGAGCAGCCCAGAGGCTGCTCCCAGTTTATGCAAAAGGACAGTCAGAGAAAACAGCTATTATAAAGTTTGTGTAAGCAAAAGAAAAAAGAATTCTGTAATAAATCCTGGCTTCTTTGGATACATTTCCAACTTTGCAATTATTCAATTATTTATCCTGCGTGAATCCACTCCACGCCACCTTTAATCTGCCCGCTCTACTCTTGAGACTACTTTCTCATTTAGGAACCTAATTTAAGTGGTTTAAAATATTTCAAAAGGGACACTCAAGGGATGACGTTGCTCATACTTCTTTTTAGTTCAGAAAGGACATGTGTGTGGGCTTGCATGTGTGTGGCTCCATGTGCTGAAGCTGAAGAAAATCCACACAACTGTTTCTGAGGACAAAACAGACAGATACACGGATTCATTTGCTATAATAACAGGCTGGCAACATTTTACAGTGGCACACTCAAAAGCTTGTCCCAGTCGCATCACACATCCCTCCCTGCTTTTTCTGAATACTTTCCCCAGTTCTTCTTTTTCAGAGCTGGGTTTCAAACCTCTGCCTGCCACTGTACTGTGCCACAGTTGGTTTAACTCAGGTTTCTCTCTTGTGCTCTTTCATATCGTGACCTCCTGCTCCTCTGACCTGAAGCACCTGCTCCAGCTTTTCCTCTTCAGTTTTCCCTTGTCTTTATCCCATCTGAGATTCACGCTTGTTTTCACTGTGGTGAGGAGATGACTTGCTTCTCTTTAGCCCTAAAAGCCCATTCAGCCCAAAGCCGCAGCCACACCATTTCTGCTGTTCTTGTATCATTGCTCTTACCTTTTCCAATCCCATGTCTGTCACCCCAAAGTTATCAAAGGCAGGCTGCATTCCCCAGTACAAGGAGCACGTACTTTACCCTGCACTGCACCTAAGTGTACTGTCATAGGCCATGATGATACTGGTTTGTTCTCTTATGAAGAAGCAAAGGACATAGTAATAGGAAAGTGTTATGTGTACACATAAATACAGTGAGTGTTTTGAGGCACTAACGATTTAGAGAAAAGTTTCAGTTTCTCTGCAGAAAAAATGCTGATCCCTTCCCCAGTTTAGCATGTTATAGGAGACCCTGGAAGACAGAATTGTAGGGTCTAGATGCAGAACCAAGGTTCCTAAGAGAACCTCAATTCTGAATTTCTTCAACTTCTTAGCAGTTAAAGTATCAGCATTGTTAATAACATGCAGATTTTGAATTGATCACCAGGAAGGAGTGATGGGATCCTCTGCTGTTTAGTGTCTTTCCACCACAGATTTATGCTGCCTCTCCTGTCATTTCAAACCTCTCTCATTAGGAACTAAAACTGGAGTTTAAAGCATGGTCTTAAGAATCCTAGATGGAAGGCATGCTTGAATACTTGAATACTTACAAAGCTGTGATATCTAGAGAATGTAAGTATCTGAGCGCTTTGCTGAATCAGGATGACTTCTATTTGTCATAATATTGGTTTTATTTATATATGCCCAGCTCAAGTCCATGATGCTTTTGCATTTCTTTCAGCTGGAGCTAGATCATGAGTTTAGTGAGGATTGTTAATCAGTCTGTTATGCTTTGATATTGTCTGTTTAAAAGCTGTACTTGGACAAAGGTTTTACAATCCTTAAAGTACACATGATTAACATGAGCTCTGGAAGCTAAGAAGTTAAACTATTTAAAGTAAACCCTCTTCATACTACCACCATAAACAATAAAATGTTACTAAAACCTTTTTCAAAAACTTTCTAGTACTATTTTCCAATGTTTCTGGAGATTGCATTCTGAAATACTATTGCTAAATAATGTTCAGCAATACCATATAGGAATAGTCTAAATATTTGTCTCTTTTTTAATGATTCCCATGGATTACCAATGCACACATATCCAAACATACAAGATTTCTGATAAGTTACTTTATAGAGTGACAGAACTGTAGGGTCAGAAGGGACTTTGGGGTCATCTCCTCCACATTGTGCCCTGATGCAGGATCGAGCATTTAACTTCTAAAACCTTCCAAAATCTCTGGACCTCGCCATGATCTTTTCCAGGGAAGACGCAGCCCATTTAGAGTTCCCTGAAAGAGGCTGCTATGTAGCGCATACAAACTCATCTCTTCAGCCACCTTTCACAGTCCCTCCCAGATCCCTGTGGTGCTGTGGGCCAGTTGGGCAACCACATGCCTAGGCTATTCCTACACGTGTTCATTTATCCTCTGTTCCTAAAATCATCCACTGATGGAAATTCCACAACCTCTTGAGGTAGCTCCATAGTCTTACCCCTTCACTATCTGTATTTTTTCTGTTTTCCCAACAGATACACAAGTTATGTCTCTCTTTGCTGCAAATCAGTCCGCTTTCTCTCACTGAGCCTGGAGAACAGTGAGGCCATCTTCTTTATAACAATCCTATTTGGAGGCTGCTATTTTCCCCGACTGTATCGTTTTTTCTCACCGTTTGCTCTTACCAAGTTGAAACAATGATCAGGGCTACGTAATACAGCTTCTTTGTGTGGAAATTATTATGCAGCATTGGAAAGAAAAAACATGATCTGACTGAGGGAAAAATCTTCTGCAACTTGTTTGCCACAGATTATTTCTTTAACTGTCACTTTGGGAATTTCTATAAATAAAATCACTATCACTCTTCTGAGAAGTGAGCATTTACTACCATTTTTTAAACAATGAAAAAATACAGATCTGTTTTTCATCTAAATTCTTTATATATTTGAAATCACGTAGAGAAGAAAGTCCAAAGAAATGTGGTTAGGTTTGACGAAAAGAAGCCTCCCAGTGGGATATTTAACAGAATACCTAGAAAACAGTGTTGAAAGACTTATAATATTTGGAACCTATTTTTTCGACTCTCGTTCCATGACCTCTGAGCTCCAGAAGACCTTACTTGGCTTTAACTCGTTATCCTCTGTGGTGATAACACTTTGGACCCCCGGGAGAAAGAAGGACTAATTGACCCACAGTTTGAGCAAGGCTTTTGCCTGACCTTGTACATATTAATAATGGATGTTTGACTTTCAACTTTTTCTGGTATTCAAATACTGCACAAGATTTGGCTTTCCTAGTCTGCCTTTTCCTACTTCATTATGAAACGCCAAGTGGAAGCATGCATGTGTGCGGGCACCAGCCTTACCCCCTCACCCCGCAGTCTTCCCAGGCTGCTCAGTACTGCCTGGGGAGTGCATGGGGTGTAGTGGTGATTCAGCTGCTGAAAGGAGGCGGTAGTTCACATACTGCCCCAGACAGCTTTTCCTTTCTTTTGTCATCTTCTCTCCCTGGGTCCCCTAAGCTCAGAGCACTTTTGCCTGCAGAACTCCCCAGGGAGAAGAGGACAAAAATTCCACAGCATTTGGTGGGAGGGGATGCAAACAAGTCTCTAGTGCCAGATGAATGCTGCTGTCCATGATCACCAGCAGCTTCAAATACATCACAAATTAATTTTTAATAGAAGGAAGTTAATGGCTGTTTTAAGCTTAGAAGGAGCAAAGTAAACAACAAATCACTTGAAAGGGTATTGCAGTAGCTCGTATAAATGTGATAAATGGTTATGGCATAGAATAAATATTACTTTTAGCAATAATTGCTCACTTTACAAAGAAAAAGAAGAGTGAAAGAACAATGAGAGCTCTGAAAAATGTTGTCTTGCTTAATATGAAAATTTGCACATCACTATCAGCATTTAGGGACTAATTCTGAAACTGCTGAGTACTCTTCCCTTCCATTAACTACTGTGGGAGTTGAAAGCACCTGGCATCTTGAGGAATCAGGCTCTTTGGCGGTTTTAATTTAGTCTGACAATAATGCTGAATAAAAATATTCTTGGGGATAGCCCACAATTATATAGCATGAGCTCATTTCTTCATTATAAAATGTGAGCTGAAACCATTCATAACTGCCAGCCAATATTACAACAGGCAATTCCAGTTTTTCATTGCATGGGAAAAGCACTAGCAAGCTTTAATGAGTTTCAAAAATAGCTGCCGCATCAGAAAATTGTAATTGTGCTTGTTTTTCTAATGTGAATACCTGTTCAGCAGACATCGCTTGAACAATGGCATCCAAATAGACCAGGGCATGTAAAATACCTACTTTTATTTGTCAGCTGCACACCCATTGTTTTCAGCCAGAGCCTGCAGAGCAGCTTCAGCTGTACATTCCTGGGAAGTGAATAATATCAGTTGAGATTACGCTACAGTACCACATCTATTACAAGCACATTATAAAGATTGAATATAACCTAATTAGGAAATGCTGAAGTTGTCTGGGTGTGGATGTGGGCTGGTAAAGAGTCATTTTATATGACCTTCACTTACTGAAAATGAGAGTTCACAGAGGATAAAGCAAAGGTAACAGTGCAGATTTCTGTCCCGAATCCAGATATCACATACGCATCTCACATTCCTCATACCGTTGCCACTAAGCTAAACAATTGCTCCCCAAGTTTCACTTCCATGAAACTCTTTTGTAAACACTTTGCGAATCCAGCAGGACAAACCAAATTTGGTCACATTCTTATTTTTGACGCAGATGAGAATTAGAGCTCTATTCCGGCTTTTAGTGCTGGAAGGAAGAGGTTGCAGAGGGAGGCAGACAGAGTTTCTCCCAGGAAGCCATTGTTCTGCGTGCCCTTGCAAAAAATTGTGTTTCTCCAATATCGCCTACTACAGAGCCCCTTCTCCCTACCACACAAGCCCCTCTGGCTCACATAAGAAAATAGAGCTTAGCAAGCCAGTGCTCTCCTTTGGGTCTCTGCACACTCTCTCAGCTAGGTATTAATCCAGCACCAATGACAGCAAATACTCGTAAACCACAGTGTCCTACTTGGATGATGAGACAATTCCAGCTGTAATGTAGCTTCAGTTTTTCTTCATTTTTGGATTTGGATGGGATGTATTTAGAGGATCAGAAGATCTTCTGGCTTTTTTTACAGATTCCTTAAGGGCTCATCTTTACTGGACAAGTGAAGAGGCAAGCTCTTCCAACAGCTTCATGGGACCTGCCTCTTCCTGTAGGTCTGGCACTTCTGCCATCCCTTCTGGTCTGCAAGACAGCTATTTCATTGCCCTCTGCTTGCAGCCTTATCACAGCACCACTGATCAGCATTATGGGATTTCACAGCTATAAAAATCTGTATCAGCTGCCTCTGTGTCTGCACGTTGTTGTTAGCCAGACATGCTGCTGGCTAACAAAAAGTCACTGACAAGATGCCTTCAAACATGTCTTACATCTTGCATTTACCTTCTGGTTCCAAAATGAAGGTTGCATTAATGCCAACAGCTGGAACAGATCAGTGCTCCAAGTTGGATTCTTGCCTTCCCACTGATTGGAATAGAGGTTGCAGAGAGAAAAATTCAGCATGCCAAACTGAAAGTAGTTTACTATGCTTATGGGACAAAGTCTCATCTGTACAGGTACTCACAAAGGACAGACCGGTTTTCCCACAGCACACCACAGAATGGTGCAATTGAGCATGGAGTTAAAACCAGTAAATATAACCTCAGACATCATGGTATGTCCCATAACTGAATACAGTACCAGAATAGATCATAGAATCATAGAATCATAGAATGCTTTGGGTTGGAAGGGACCTTAAAAATCATCTAGTTCCAACCCCCTGCCACAGGCAGGGACACCTTCCACTAGACCAGGTTACTCAAAGCCCCATCCAACCTGGCCTTGAACACTGCCAGGGAGGGGGCAGCCACAACTTCTCTGGGCAACCTGTTCCAGTGTCTCACCACCCTCCCAGTAAAGAATTTCTTCCTAATATCTAATCTAAATCTACCCTCTTTCAGTTTAAAACCATTCCCCCTTGTCCTATCACTACATGCCCTTGTAAAAAGCCCCTCTCCCGCTTTCCTGTAGGCCCCCTTAAGGTCTGGAAGGCTGCTAGAAGGTCTCCCTGGAGCCTTCTCTTCTCCAGGCTGAACAACCCCAACTCTCTCAGCCTGTCTTCATAGGAAAGGTGCTCCAGATACACCTCAGCATAGCTCTGCTGTTCATGTACTTAGACCTGAGTTAAAAATCAACAATTACCTGTTTTCTTTGCCATTAATATATTTTTGAGACCCTATTCCCACTGGAAACAAAGGAGTGATTTATCTTTTCTTGTGTTGGCCTTTGCACATTGTTTAAGTACTACAAAATTGATTCTCAGCTGATTTTACTGTAAGTCGAGAATAACTATTAAGATCATGGCATGATGCTGGTGTGAAATCACATGCAAGCATCACTTAAAGAAATACACTTCAGAGAGACATGTCTTTATGTATTTACTACGGTGTGCACTTCTGTATCTCCTGATGTTACCACATCTGTGCAGTCCCCATCTCGTGCCCTGTAGATTGGGACCGTGTCTGCCTCTACCATAGACTCCATAAACACTGGAGAGTTATCCCTTCTCACAAATGTGATTAGCTGTGTCTATCCTCTGCATCAATATCAACTAAATCTGCATTTAAAATGCGAAATTTACAAAATTACCTATTCCACAGTCCCACAAATATTCTCTAGTTTACAACTTAAACAAGTCACAAACCAAACTTAAAACCACCAAAACCCCCAAGACTGTAAAGGTCTGACTTTTTCCTGTCGCCTGGCATCTCCAGAACTGTTAAGAGAAGTGAGTTTCTACCTTACTTTTGAAGCACTAGTATTAAACTTGTTGTCTGTGGGCCCCTGTGCCCAGTTCTGAGGGGCTTATGAAACGTAAATAAGAAAAGCATGCTCATTGTCATTAAGTTTGTATCTGCACAAGAAAATCTTTAGGAGTATACAATTTGAGAAAGATGGAAGTAGCTAATCCAGGACATGCAGGTTCACATCTTTTTCTTACACATGGTAAAGATTTTGTGATTTATTTTAGACTGAAAAGTGTTAGCAGAAAAAAAATATAAGGAAAGCTTAAAAATGGTTACCATTATAAAATCTGAAATACATTTTTTAAAGATGCCTCCATTTTGTAAGATACCTAGCGCATTTGCAGAAAAATGTCTGGAAACCTAATAACAAATATAACTGTTACATATGTTTTAATTTTCACAATATTCATATCAGTTATGCTAATGTTTTTACCAGCGCTCCTGTCGTATAATTAGATGACCTGATATCTGGCTAAACAAACAACATACTGTATGTGATTAAAACACTGATCAAATTGCATAGGATAATAATATGACAGTGCTGGAGAAATTAATTTGCTTGTGATAAATAGTGGTGGGTTTTTTCCCCGACAGAAATACTTTCATCTGAAGAATATAACTGTCATTAACTCCTTCTCTCCCTTCCTCTCCATCCCACACATACATAAATACGTTGTCATCCTAGATGATCATTTGGGAAGCAACTGGATGAATCTTTTTAAATGTGGTTACAGCCTACAAACTGGCCATTAACTACAGGCAAAAAGTGCCCTGCTAGTGTAATTAAACCCTAGAATAAGAAAACTCCCACTTAATTCAGTAGGAATTTTGCCTGCACCAGCTTAGTCCAGAACCAGGTGCTGATGGTTTTCAGGATTTTTAACACTCACTGATTTTAAATCCTATTCTGTTTTAGCTAAATTATTCTTTTTGAGTAACCTCTTAAGCAAAATGGTATGACAAATATATATTTTAGAGAAGAAAGTTGTGTGTTAAACCTTAATCAACTGTCTTTCTGCCTAATTACATAATTTGTTTTTCTTATGTAGCCACAATACTTACAGGTTTTCATTTGGGGTCTGGTATGTTTAATGTTGGCTTTTTTTTAAAAAAAATGTTATTTACTACAGGCTTATTACACTTATGTCTGTAAAAACTACTGGAGTGGAACAAAGACAGTCAGTTAGTAACATCTGCCAGTTTACTGGAAACACACAAAGTGGTTTTGTTACAAGATTTCCATTACTTTCATCAGCCAGTGCTCCAAAACCTCTAACAGCTCCTTCTATTTGGTCTAAAATTCAGGTTGCTACATAGAAGTATGTGTTAACCCAAACCAGATTATACATTTGAGTTTATATCATCTGATGATGGAATTAAAAAAAAAAAAAAGCCCAAAAGTTTGTTATAAGCCCTCCTGTAAGCGCAGCTAGGGAATCTAACAAACCTTGCTAGATCTGAGCTAGCACTGCACAGAGAGCAGAACACCATACCGCTTTCCAACCATTTGCTTATTCAGCTTGTCTGAATACTTAGAAAATCCCTTGCACGCATCTTTATGTTTGACTTCTGGTTGTCTGCTCAAGGCTGTAAAAAGTAAACCTGAAAGAAATAGAAAAATGTGAAATTGCTTTCAGATATCTATTTTTCCTCCATTTTGATAATTTTGTAAGAAGTGAGAGCATCTTTTTTTCACATCAACTTTGAGTTCCGTACAAATATTTCAGGTAGGTTCATCAATCTTCAGTTTAATATTGGAGCCACATCAGCTTAAGGCTAGGGTATTAGAGCTGAGCTTTGGATTTTCAGTAATGTGCAGCTATCTTGCATTTCTATGCTTGAAGAGATGACACTTCTACTCAGTCTTTTCCATTTTTAACTGGATTCCTAACTGACGTGCAAATCTCAATTGTATATTTTATGCAGTATGGACACATCTTTTGGAAAAAAAACCTTGGCATCATGGAAAAATGTCATGTGATGACTCTCTCATGACATGTCCAACTATGAAAAACTGAATTAAAAAAATGCATCGTTGAAAAAAATGCCAGAGCAGATTACAATAAATTCCCTAGTGGATTCCATGAAGAAAAGAACGTGTCTTACTCAGCATTTGCTCACAGTCGACCAGTTCCTGAAGTCCTGAACAAAGATTTGCTCAGGCTCTGATTCAATAGGATGCACACGCGGAGATGCAGAGGCAATCATTCCTGGAGGGATGCCAGAGCTCTCAGCATTTCCAGTGGTTTGGAGAAGGGAGGAAGGTGTCAGCTGGGAGGAGACAGAGGAAGGGATCCTATTTCTGCATCTCAGTATTTTTCATATTTACCTTAGTTTGGCCTTGCTTGCCATTGTGTAGTGTTTGTTTTAAAAGTGACTCAGAATTTATGGAGCCTTTCAGGAGGATGTCCCGCAACCTGTGATTCATGACATCCTGCAGAAATTGCATGCTGGTTAACAATACCCTCTCTGTGTGGAACTGCATTTCTGAGCTGTGAAACTTCACAAGTGCTGACAAATCCTTCTCACTGAATTCTGTCAAAAACTATTTTGTGATGTACAGCCTTTCAGAGCATAGGTCTACCTCCCTAAAAAGCTTCCAGACTGTTTGGTGGCAGCTCACAGGCCCCACGGAGCTCATCCCTCCACACACATTGACCCGCAAGACATAAGGGGGTCATATTTAAAGAGCTCACACACATCAATGCTACATTATCTGAAAAAAACTGTTGGATTTTAAAAATACAAACTTCCAAATTAAAGGTTTAGTCTGTAAAGCCAATCAGCATGCCCAGCACTCCCTGCTGTGGAGCAGTCCCAGGGATTTTGCCTGGGAGAGGTTATCTTACAGCCCACTTGAGTTCAAAGGAAAGTTTATTGACTTCAGGTAGCTCTCTGCCTGGCAATATGCCTAATAAGATTCACAAGTTTGGAGCATGTTGACTAGCAGGTTATTTATGTCTAATTTTAAATTACACTCTTATTTAGAATAAATAAAACCCGACAATATTAAGAAATGAACATTATTAACACCTAGCAAAATTAATTTTGAAATATGCCGTCTCTTAAAAGTGAAATAGAAATAAAAATGTAGGAAGGAAAGTGCCATTAAAAGCAAGCTACTATAATGATGCAGCATGCCAACAGGTGGGCTTTATAGTTCCTCATTGGTTCCCATAGAACTTGCTGGTACTTTGCTGCTGAGATTTGGCAAAATGTGGCCTTAACAGAAAGTCCTGCCCGGACATCAAAGTCACTTATAAGAACATAGTGCCAATGACATTATTATGCATGCCTTACAGTTTGGGGGATTCCTTTTCTGCAAGGTAAGAAAGTTTTGCTCTCCTCAACAGGAATTACCTGGAAGGAAAATATTGACTGGAGAGATAAATACTGATCTGAACTGAATTACCTTACAGCTAAATAATTATTTCTGTGGGTGGGGACATGACAGCCGACACTAGAGAAAGATCAAGAAACACTGAACAACTACATTCCAGCACTTCTCATTTTGGAGTTGTATTGCCATTTGCTGTAAATAGCTGTGGCTTCAGCTGAGCAGTACAGGATATTGTAAACTGAAACACTTCCTAAAAAACACAATGCCTGCACAGGTGCAGTGAGCCAGCAGGATGATATAAAGAGTTATTCTGTGACGCTCATCCTCACAAATATATGTGTCTCTTGATCCCTGTGGCCGTAAGAAACCCTTTAGCCACCTTTTCTCTTGAAAACTCCAACATGCAAAGAATGTTTTCAAACAGGACGACAAGGCTACATCCTGCACAGATTTGAAAGGAATTGATTGCAAAGAGCAGGCAATAGTCCATAATATCCTTCCTGCTCAGTTGGCCCTCCTATCACTGCTGATCTCAATTTGGGGAAGTCCCAAATAAATAGGAGCTTTAAACTTCCCCCGTTGTGCCGCATGCCTGTTTGGCATCTAAACCCCTATTATTTGCTATCCAATGGGGAGACAAATGGATCATCGATTAGTTCATGGTAGGTTTGAATCGAGGAATGTGAGTACGTGAAATTACAGCACCATTAGATCACCCTGGGCTGATAGCCGCTACAAACGAACCTCTCCCCGTTGTTTTCCAAGGATCTTACCCATTCCCTGTGGGACACAGGTATCCCTGGTCCTTGGTAGATGCAGCTGGCACACCCAGGCTGTGTCTAGGCTGAGGGCAGATGCCTGCTCTGGTATACAGTGAGGATCCTGGCCTCCTCACAGCTCCATCAAGGTCTTGCCCTGAGCACATGGCAGCTCTCTGCTCAATTTCCATGTTGCTTCCTGCAGAAGCCCGGGCAGGGAGGAGTCAGCGTGTGTCTGACTTTCCCTCCAGTATGCAGCTGGGAAGTGTCTGGGCTGCCCTCACCCAGGGGATCGGAAGTGCTTCTGGATGCACCAGTTTAGATAGGCCTCAGGCTGGTTCTACAGCGATAGTTTGGTTTGACCGTGAGAGTCACTCCTCTAGGTTCAAAACACATGAGCCACACCTCACCCTTGTTTGCATCTTGCATTGAAATTCTTTCCACAGCATCCATATGGTGCTTCTTGACCTTCCAGAAGTAATGACCTTCTAGTAATCAGCCTTTCTCTCCCTTTGTGGTCGTTACTTGTAATTAGGGGGGTAATTGGTGAGTAGGGGACGGTGGGAAGGCAGGAACTGGGCATCACCTGCTTGCCACTTGAGGACTTCCTTGCACTGATGGTGTGCAGCCCTGGGGTGTTTTGAGCAGGACAAGACTCCCCCTCGGGTGCTTGCATCCTTCTGGCCACGGAGTAAGCAGCTGCCAGGAGTAAAGCGAGGGGTTTGCTGCAGAGATGGGGGGTGGGTCTGGCAGAAACCCACAGTCCCATTGGCCGCTGTGACACCCTGCTGTGGGCACCTTGAAGGGAAAGCAGGGGCCGGATTAAATCTGTGGCCGACTGCACAGATTTATGTGTTTTCTCTTAACTGTCTCTGTAGTTACCCAATAATTGTGTAACTTTCATCAGGGCTGTTTGTTCTTCCTCACGGTTCATCCATGTCCTATATTTTCACTGGGTTTGTGTTTTCAAGTTTCAAAGAGTGAAAAGAGAATTTCACATGATTTTGTGGGACAACAGACTCCAATGGTAACCGTGTCTTTTGCTAATATGCTTTTTGCCAGCAACCGAATGGTGACTATTAGTATTAATTTCCATAGGTCTCACAAAGAAAATGGCATAATCAAATAATGCAGCATTTTGTATTGCTTAATTAATGGAAGGGAAGGGCTGAGATAGTTTACCACTTCATCATCCTCCAAATTAAAAGTCTGGTGCTTAAGGCCTCTACACAGAGCTCCTATTTGTTACTATTAGGGTAAGGAAAATAGGGGTACACTGTCAGGCCAAATCGTGATAAAGTGATGATCTTTAAAGGGAATGATTCTGCTCTCATTAAGTACAGTGGAAATCAGATAGAAACTCCACAGATGTCAGGGGAGCTGTAATGCGAAAACATCAGTGATAATAGCTGGATCTAAGATATTTATAAGAAAAGATGTAGTGTTGATATCTCTCCTATGTTTGTTCATAGTTTAGTTTGAAGAAGAAGGTGCAAACCAGAAGCTTAGCCTGACAGTGATTACTTAATTCCTATTTTCTGTTCCAAAACATATATGCCTAGATTTTCTTCCACCTTATATTTGATAATTTAATAAATCATGAATAAAAGAGGAAATAAAAGAGTCTGCACTAAGTAGATAGATAACATCGTACTTTTTCTTTAAAAGCAAGTCCTTAGTATAACAGACTAAGCTAAGGCAATGACACGAAAACCAACTTTCAAGTAAAGATGAACATACTTTTATAGCGTTCTCTGTAAAATGTCCTGAATCTCCATGTATATCAGAGAAGTACTTCATTATTTTTTAGCAATGGCCAAGTGGTTCTAGATAAAAGGCTTAAAACTGGACTTTGAAGGTATTATTGTTTTCATCAGTTGGAGGGACAAACTGGATCAGAGCTGATGAGTCATTGCAGGAGCCTGCTGGAATGTTGCTCCAGCTGTGTATCGAGACCCGCAGGTGCACATTTCTTGGCCCAGATATTCAAAATTAATAGGCAAGCATTCAACATTCAGCAAATTCTTACTAGATGGAGAATGTTTTCTCCAAAGGAGAAGGGCATGGTAGCCAAAATCCTCATGGCAGCATATAGTACATATTACAGCATGGAAATACAGTGATTTCTGATCTGCTTCGACTTTCTGCCTTGGTTTCTTTTCTTGGCAGTCCAAATGCAATAAGACACTAGTGAGCGGGACCCAGTACTAAGAACTGTCTTGAATGTTTTCCTGCATTTTTTTTGCCATTTTTGCCTCTAGCCTACATTGAAAGAGCAAGTGAACATCCTGAGACTGGCAGCCAGCCAAAAGCTTAGGGACTTCTCACCTACAAGAGTTTCTTGCGGAGCACAGGGGAGAGCATGTGCAAAAGACATGAGCTATTGTTACCCAGTTTGTAATCTGGAAAAGTTTAAAGTCAGATCCACTGTGCTCTGCGAAGGACTCTGCCTACAAAATCCAGCTTACTCTACTGGCAACACATTACACTTCTCCTAGTGAAAAGTATTGAAAATTATGTTTCCTTTTAAACACCATGCTTTTTTAAAATGTTTTGTCTTTATTAACACTTATCTTGTAAGGTGTTTGGTTTTTGTTATGAACAACTACTGACAGAATTTCTCAGGATGTCTTGTCCCGTTCCTCCTAAGGTTTCCTTTAATCCTAAACAAGAGAAATTATAGTTGTATATCTTTAATAAGACTTTTCTGACCTGAGCAACAGAAAAAGGTGAACTGTAATCACGGAAGATTATGCAATGAATCTGAATTGAGTTTGATCCAGCTCTAGTCATTAATACATAATATAATACAGACTTTTGATTTGATTAGTCAGTAGGAAGACATGCTTCTGCAGAAGGACTTTTAAAATTTGTGTTTGCATACTTTCCAACAGCAATAGCATGCATTAACAGCTGTGAATGATACAGCAAAACTGCCATTCCTGGCATGTCCCCTGGTTTGTTGTTTGCTTTCTGTTTCCCAGCATGTGCCCTTTTCGTGCCTGGAAGTCTTGGCTGGGCAAATTTTGATCACTTTCTATATTCGTCTGGGATTTTCAGCCTTCCTAGAGACTAGTTCTTGGTGAAAGGTCAGACGCTGTTTTGCATATGCCCTGTACTGACATATGAGCTGACCGTTTTGGACCTGGCTTGTATACAGAGGTCCTAGATAACCACAGAGTGTGGACACATGGTATGGATATATACCTCACTCACACAATGCCTGGTGCTTTGGCAAGCGTAGGATATACCCCACATGCATTATACAGCCACCTTTGACCTGTGCAATCAGTGTGACACTTATAGGAAGAATCAGCTTTAATTACTGGGCTGGTCTTGCAGAATTATTCTGTGGAGGGGCAGTAGGTCTAGGAAATCCCAGGAGTATGTATGGTGGTGCAACACAGAGACAAAGCATCTGCAGCAGCAGAGTTCAGCTGGTCCTACCCTCAATTGCATGAGAATAGCTATTTAATCAACTTTAATTCCCTACTTTTGGTTAATTAGCCTTGATTTTCTTGAGTGCTTTCTCAAAGACAAGCTCTCAGCGGAGATAGTCTCGTTTCTCACTTGGCCCAGCTCTAGGGCGTTTTTCAGAACTACCAGAGACTTTGGACACTGCTGCATTTTGTGGCTTAATATATTTGTGAATACACATTAGACATTTAATTATATTTGGGATTTCAAAGAACGCCCGATGATCTCCTGTGACAAGTTCATTCATTCTGTAGCCCGCTGAGCACATATGACCCTCTCAAGTGTAGCTGAAACACTGAGGTATAGTTCCTTTCTCAATTGACTCATTTTAACTGGAATTTAGAATAATCAGACATTATATTTTTTTTAGATTTATGTAATTATATAAGCACCACTAAGACTACAAATAAAGCCTTAGATCATTGTGAAACAGCAATAACAGTCCAAGAAAAACTCCAAGTTACCAGAAGAATGTTCACTTATGGAAGGAAAGATAAATATTTCTAAGACTCACATCATAATTTTAGCCGTATCTGAAAGAATATTTTTTTTTCCAGTTTATCTTTTACCTTTGGTAATTAGAAGTTATAGTTCTTGCCCTGAGGAACTCCAGTTTCCATTTAGCTTTAATTTCAGTGCATGAATGGAATGCAGCCCTCTATGCAAAACACACATGCCGCCCCCGTGGCTTTCTCATCGCTGAAGATGTGCTTGTCTGGTGCATGGTGAGCTAGAGTTGAAAAAAAAAAGCCTTGCATTTTGGGTTGTGCAATGTCCTTTGCTTAGGGATGTATGGGATAGATTTGTACATAGATAAGGCTGCTGGTGTCATTTCCATATATGTGAGCTTGTCAAATATATGTTTACCTTTTAATCGTGATTGCATTTGTGCTCATTACATGGTTTGCTTCATTAACTCTTTCATTCTGAATTTTCAGTCAAGAAGCGGTTCCCTACCCATTCTTTTCCAGAAATAATGTAATATATGAACAAAGATAAACATTAAAAAAGGAGAATCATCTTTTGCCAAGATTATAAGTCCTAACGAATTTAGTCAGTTAGTTTGACTAAAATGTTTTATTTAAAATAATAAGTGCATTTATAACACACCAGCTCCCTTCCCAACTAAGCTACCTTGGGATCTGTAAAAGCAGTCAGAATAACAGATAGATCATACTGATTCAAATTTTATCAGGAGCTGTTTTACCGTGCAGTTTATTTCATGCAGTTGCAAAACTCAGGCATCCAAAAATAATAAGACAGTTTCCCCCAAAATCATAAGATTTTAAGTAATAAAAATGTTGATGCTGTTTTTGTTCCTTAATGTTAGATACACGTTGTGTGACCTTCTACCTAGTCTGTGTCATACCTTGCTCTAAAAACAGCACATGATATTGTATTTCATTCTCCTTAAAAGCCCACGATGTCCCTGGACATTCAGCAGATCCCTCTGGCGTATCACCATTTTCTATGCACTTTTACTCAAATCAAAAGTATTTCTAAGTAAGAATCATCCATATGTGCATGAAATTAATTAGTGCATCTTTTCCCACGAATATGGTGTCTGTTTATGCATACACATATTAGCAATAGCCAATATGAAGATTTAATGCTGTTTAAACGTAAGTTAGGTACTGTATTTCTTCATTTAGTCTTCCCAGTCCCAAAGTTTTGATGGGAATCAAGCCTTGAGATCAGCCTACAAATCACAGTATTAATAATAAATAAATTTTATACTCTTTTTTTTTTGTCTTGTCTTTTTTGTATCTTTATAACTTATTTAATAGTACCATGTGTTCATGCGTTTTGCAGCACAGAATTACAGGAACTATTTTTTTTATGAAACATAATAAATATCACAGGACTTAAGAGTGAAAGGCTATGTTGGCAGCTGTACTGCTGTTGTAACATCATTTAAAATTTTCCAGCTTTCCTCCCCTGCCAGCTATATATAAGGACATTTAAAGTGATGTAGGGGGAAAGATATAGCAGTCTGGCTACAAATGGCTTGAGAAACTGTCACGTAATCAGTGTCTAGTTTGCAAAAACAATGTCACTTTAAGTACAGATCCCGCATTTTTGCACACTCTTAAAAGCATAGTGAGGAAATCTCAATGAGGAAGAAATAGTGGACTGAAAAAAGGATTAAATAGCAAAACTATCTTAAATTTCCAGCTCACTGCATCTAGAATGATGTATACACCATGCTTAGCACAAAAATAGGTGGAGGGGTAAGCTAAAATCTCTAATACTGTGTATAGTTCAGAAACATGAATGTTTGTAGTGCCTTTATGTTATATACAAATACATTCAATATGGAATACGAGTGGTACATTATCACAATCTCCACATTTCAGGCATATTTAGTGTGAATTATGAACAAATACATGGGGAAACAACTGGCTACATTCTTCTTCTGGCAAATCAAAATCTGTGCAACTTTCACTGCAGCAATTGCAATGAGTTGTGTCTGCATCCCCTACTGCCCCCTGAAAATTCAAGACCTGATTCAAGGCTGACTGGAGCCAGTAGAAGCATTGCTGTACTTGAGCAAGGCCTGCATTAATTTGGCAATACCTAAACAAATCATTTAAATCCTCCTTAGACAGTCGTCTTTCCCTTGTGGGGATACAGATTTATGGAATTATCATAAATGAGTTTTACGATCATATTGAGAAATGCCTTTTCCTTGTAATATATTTCTTCTTCCTTTAATCTTGACCCTCTACGTATACCTTTAAAACCCTTTAGCCATTTAACTTGTTTTCACACACACATACACACATATATGTGTGCACTTGTACATAGCCATATTATATACAATTCAAGGGTCTTTAAACAGCAGTATCATACAATTTGTTTAGTCCTCATGTGGTCCACACTGTTGTTAGCCCTCTGCATGCACTGAAATCAGCATTCGTGATTCAGGAAAACCTGATATTTGCAAAACTCTCAAACTAAAGTTTGCACCTCTGGCACAAGATGTGTTTATTCTGTACTTCCCAATTCAGTGAAGATGTTCTGATAATACGCTAAACATGTTTTCTCCCTGAAGCTGTCTAATAATGGGTGTCAACAGGATAAATGGGCTTTCAAAGAGCCCTGTGATAATTGCAGCTGAGCTGCTTGCCATATTTGAACCAGATCTTTTCAGCTCTAGCTGGACAAATGTTTTAAGTTGCCGTTGCTGCCTTTCCCCCTCTGCTCACCCCAGATTCATGTCCCCACTTCGGGGGATGGAGGGGCTTTGCTTATGTGCCAATATAATTGTTTTTCAGCCAGACCAGTTCTCCAGCTCACCCTGTGGCTGCCCACGTATGTGTATTGGCACCAAGTAGGGGATAATCAGGGCAAGGGCATTAGCAGCCCAGGACAGGGCAAGATTGCTTCATCCAGCGACAACTGATACCAATTTCTGCTGGCTGAAAGCGTTTGTCAACACTTGGGCATCAATATGCTGCACAAGACATAATAAAGCATAAAACAGCCTGACCATCAGATCTACTGTTCATTGAGACGTCCTACAGGAGCCTTGGAGGCTGACTACTACTGATTTGGAGAGGACTCTGTGCTGGCGCTGGTATGCACACATCACCTACCATGTCACAGCCATTCATACAGATCTAAAATTGCAAGCCCACAAATAGCCAACGTACCCCTAAAACTCCATTCCTCAGCTGAACCCCACTGAATGCCACTAATCCACCCAGAAAAAGAGGCATTGCTCCAGATGTGCGCCCAACCTCAGCCTCAGCATTTTAGCTTAACCCACACAGTGCGAGAGGAAGTAGATCTTAACGTTGTAATGGGAACAGGTTTTTTAATTTCTGAAGATTGGTGCCAAAGCCAGTCACATTCTTGTCAGACAAAACTATGTCCGCTAGAGGGCTCTTCTAATTTTGTCTGATAAAATCAGAATGAAAATTTTATTAAAATATTAAAATCAAATTATATAGTTACGTGAACTGTTAGAAATTGAAGGCTGAGTACTATCCTACTGAAAAGATAAATACTGATAATAACACTTAGCATTTTTTTATTCAAAGCACACTTGATTATCCACTAATTATCAACTGATTATCTAGTGATTATAAATTATCCATTAATTTATCCTCATAACACCTCTCTGACATGGCAGTGACTTCCATCTTATGCATGGAGTAATTTGGGTGGATCAGATTAACCTGACACAAGATTCCGATTCAATGATGCAGTGAAGATGAGACTTCACATTCCTGAGCAAATTGTCTTCCCACTGACAATTAATAACTTGATAAATTTATGTGACTGCATAAATGTGCACAAAGCTTTTCAGTAGCCAACCTGTAGTATAAAGGATAATTTTTCATTAATCAATTACGGATTGATTTTGACCTATCTGACCCTGAAGCCTGCAGCCTGGATTTTCTCAGAGTTTACTTGTTCACTTCCACCAAGAGAAGGTGAAGACAAATTGCTTCCAAGTAAGAAGTGCAGCAATTTACATTCACTTACAGACAAGTGGAAGTGATTCCACAAGTGATGTGGGGCTCTGGACCTGAATCCTCAGACTCTAAACTCAGACTGTAGTGTCGTCCTGTGCCTCACATGGTAAGGCAGATGGAGTACATTGCGTTGCTCCAAATGAGAACTCCGGAAAACAAAGAATATGAAAGCAAGGCACACATCACCTCTACAGCACAATCTTACCTCTGCGTTTCTCACACAATGACACCTCATGCCAGAAATGCAATAGCTTTACAGATGGTGTGGGGACACTTTGGGAACCAACGCCAAGGCAGAGCCCTGAAAGCCAAACCCTTACCTCTTCGTTCAGACAAATCTCCAGCTCAGGTCAATTATATTGAGCAGGAGACACTTACTTCACACAAGCCATCTCAAACTCTGTAAATGTTATTTTTTTCCTTTCTTCTGCTCTCAACATTACTGCTGGTCTACTGCCTTCCTCTGACCCTCACTAAACCTTGGAGTCCTTTCTGCAGGATACATCCAGCTTGCTGATAATTTCTATGGTGATAGGAGAGCTTGTATACCTCTGCATGCACATTCTACAGAATTAAGTGTTGACAAAAGCCTTGTTTCATGTACATATATACTTCCCCTCCTGCCACAGTCACAGCTCTGGGGAACTGCTGCTCAGTTTGTTCACCATTCTGTACAGCTACACATAGCCCAGCGGCTGCAGTTGGACTGAGTACAGAGAAACACTGCAGTTTAAACCGTTAGAACACAACCCTAGTACGAGCAATTATTTGGGACAAGACATATATTGACAGGACAAGGGGCAATGGGTGCAAGTTGGAACACAGGAGGTTCCACATAAATATGAGGAAAAACTTCTTTACGGTGAGGGTGACCGAACACTGGAACAGGCTGCCCAGAGAGGTTGTGGAGTCTCCTTCTCTGGAGACATTCAAAACCCGCCTGGATGCGTTCCTGTGTGATATGGTCTAGGCAATCCTGCTCTGGCAGGGGGATTGGACTAGATGATCTTTCGAGGTCCCTTCCAATCCCTAACATTCTGTGATTCTGTGTGATTTTGTGATTTCAGTCCTTCTACTGTTTACTTGCCAGGTTTTGGACACCTCAGAGATTAAGTGTGACCAAAGCATTTCTCCAAGGAGTGCCAGGCTGGGCCAGAGACGGTGCCTCTGATTCACAGCCCACAGCAGTGACTATGGTAAGGACAGGCAGGGGAGGAAGGAGGAACAGGTTCAGATGGAAACAGTGAGTGTGGAACTGCCCTCCCCTCTCAGCTCTGACTGCTCAGTGTTTTTCACTGCATTTGGCCCCTGCAAGGCAGGAACCTCTGACCTAACCACTCAGCATCTTTATTTGACCACACTCTGTCTCGCTCTTCAGGAAACATGATTACTGGGTCCTAAATGCTTCCTAGAGTCTTTCATCTTTCCTCTATCTAATTAATGCTAATTTCCTTGATGGTACTCCTAAAGTACAGTTGGAGCCTGGATGTAGATTACAGAGCACTTTACAATATCAGCATTAAATCAGACAGAGATTGTGGAGCACATATAATATGCATTTCCTGAGTCTTGTGAAGGGTGGGATTTTATCTTGCAGTGCATTAGTGCCCCTAAGATTGCATAACACTGTAAGTCACTCAGTTATCATGACACTTGGTTGCCTGGAAATCCTCTTCCTTTACTTCATGGGCCTATTTCATTTTTGTAGACAAATCAGTTTGACACATGTTAACCTGAAGTTATAACTTTTACCTTTCAGACAGTTTTCAAGAGTGATTTTTGTCAAAGACCAAAATGTATAATAAATTTGCTGAGAGAAAATCATGTTCAGAAAGATCACTCATGTTTTCAGCCCAGAAGTGTACCTGAGACATAACAGAAGAATACTCATTAAAACTAAAAGGTATGCTCAGCTTGCACTGTAACAGGTAAGATACTATTGAATCCGTGAAAAGAAAATTATCCTCCATTTCAGTGATACTTCCTTCAGTAAGAAAGGTATATGGGTTATTTTTTAATGTAATGTTAGACCACTTGGCTATATAAACCAAGCCAAATCATGCAGCCAGCATCATTCCATGTATTATTGAGAAGTCTTTCATGTGGGGATACATGACTGTTTGCACAAGTACGTTTCAAGGTATGTTTGTGCGTGTACATGCAGAAGTGCAAGTGGAATTTGGAGATCAAGTTCTAAAGACGTGTCCTAAATGCTCTAAAAGCCAAACCTCTCTGGCTCTGTAACTCCAAGAGCCACTGTGCTCCATCATCTGGTCACTTCCAGTGGTAGAAAGCAGATATGAAATATAAATCTTTTGGTTTGGCAGCATTTTGTCATCACTTCTTACTGATTACTCAGACATCTGATCAACGCAGGGAATTCCCACAGATTTTGTCTCTGCTCTTCTGAACAGTTCCTCTTTGATGGCAATACATGCAACCCAGTACAGTTCATAACTTGGCTCAGATTACTGTTGTAACTCTCAGTTACAGTATTGGCTCAGTTTCTCCGTATCTCTTGTGACTGTCAAAGATCAGAAAAGCTCTCAGTAGATCTTCCTAGCTAAACTACAGTATCTTCTAAAATCCAGTCAAGGAGGAAAACCCAAACAAATATACCTTTTCCTCCTTAATAACACCAAACTCCCCCATGTTTTTACCTGAGTTTTTAGATAAATTGCAAAATGAGAACATGATCAGAGCACATGTATATATAAATTTAAGAAAAATTATATATTGAGCTTTCTCCAGAGATGTTTTTCTGAGCCACCATAATTGAAAATCAGTTCATTTTTTTAATAACAGTTTAGCTTCAGTGACTACAGTGACCCAAACCCAAATTATTTTCATTGTAAATTATGACATGCATATTTTACAAAACCTATGTGTTATTTAGTTTAAAATCCTCCTCCCTTTTAATGAAATGCAGTAGCTGGTGTTTCTACTGAAAAAAATCATTGAATATTTCCATATTGGCTTCCAGCTTGTCTGGTGTTTTTGCTTGGCAGAGTACAGTGCATCTTTGTGCTTTATTAATGGGCTGAGTTTCTGGACAAGACCATACTTTTTGCCACTGCAGAATTTTCTTACAAACTATGCACTACAAAATGGACTGAAACAGAAACTTTCATACATCCAGAGGACTGTTTTTGACAGACGAAGTTAGTTCACTTTCATTAGACAAAAGCTGAAATAGAGATTTCCTCCCTTTAAGGCATAAATGACATATTTTCAAAAAATCCTAGGCATTTTAGCAGTTGCAAAACTGGGAGGAATGTGGGAGGCTGTTAGCCTGCAGGTCTGGTCTTTGGCCTGTACAAGTCCTCCCCTTCTTTTGACTATAAGATGGAGGATAACAGTATGAACACTGCAGATGCAGAACTACGTAGAAGGGTTGCCAGATGTGAGTGGTGCAGACAAATCACTGTCAAGTGTTAGAGGAGCCTTTCCAGGAAGGCTGCAGGCTCTGGGCTGGGAAATGTGCCATTCCCAACAGCACTAGGAGCCACGTGCATTGCCGCAACATCCCGCAAGCACTCCGGAGATATCCCAGGACCTTAAGGTTGAGTGCTGAAATACAGCCTTTCAATATTAGGTACCCTCACTGCCCTGGCACCCAGGAATCTTCTAGCAGAGCAGTGCAGATGCGTCTCTGAGGCTCAAATAAAACCTCTCTGTACTTCATGGCATGCTTAGCGCAGGTGGTGCAGCAGAAGAGCAGCTGTGTGGGGCCCTGTGCCCAGCAGGCAGGAGCTGGTGGAGCTGGTTCATCTCATATGGAGGAGTTAAACAAGAGTTTCCTTAGCTGTGCATCTGTCCTCTTAATCCTCACTCCTACAGCTGAACGTGTCTTCTGAAATGAAGGCAGTAAAGAAAACTGTCTAGGCACTGTCAGCCCTTTGAGATCTTTGTACTACTAAGATTTTGGGGAATCTGCCAGATATTGTCACCCCTGGAGCAGAAATAAATATGTGCCTTGGTCTCAGCTGCAGTACATCATAAACCTGGGTAATGCGTTAAACTGCTGGTGAAGAAGGAGTTGTGCTATTGAGCCAGTATGTGAGTTGTTAGGGAGGTAATGACACCCTTTCCCTTGTGCTGTCTCCCTGGTGGGGGGACCAGCTCTGGCAGACAGGCATAGAGGAATTCTCTGAAATTAACTGATCTAAATTTGCCAAATGAGACCATGCCCTAAATGACAACAGGAAGGTCTCATGGAGCTGAATATTTTATTGGCAGCATTTCTGTCTTCCTTCATTTCAGAATGATTTGGATTGGGATAAAAACAGACACAGGCAGACAAATTAGTCCCCTGAATCTCTTATTTATGAAGTTTAATATGGCAAAAGACAAGGCAAGATTCACTCATTTAAACTGCCTCAATCACATTCACCAAATTTATGTATTTAACCACCACCAGTCTAAGTTATTTCAAGTGTGCTCCTTCCCCACCTTTCCGTTCACCCCCATCCAAAACCTACCCTCCTACCTCAAGGCTTCTGGGTTTTGAATGAAGAGAAGTGAGAAAAGCGTTGCTCTCTGTTCTTTGGCAAAGTGAAGGTCTTCTTCAACTCAGTACAGGATGAAAACTTACAGAGTGCCCCTTGCCTTGACCAGGTCACAAAGTGAAAGTTGTACAAACACGGGAGACCATGTCCTAGAGATTCAGTGTTAATTTAGTGGGAAGGGATGGGGATCTGACCAATGTGGACTTATATTTCCTGACTGCTTGGCAGAAGTGAATCTCTCAAAATGATTTTGTGCACAGTGGCTGCTCCATGCTTAGCAGTCTCATATCCTGTAATGAAACATAAAGAAATGAAAAAGGAAGCAACAGTAGTTGAATAAAGGACATGACAGGATATGAAATGTGAATTTTTAAAGCAAGAAGAGTTTGGAGAAGGTTCTAACATAAGATCCGCAGTAGAGGAAATAGCATGTCTCTGATGACAAAGTTGTCCCCTTTTGCTGAAAGTTCTTTGCTCAATATTGCAAGAAAATAGCATTAGGGACATGGTTCAGTGGTAGACTTGACATGGTTAGGTTTATGGTTGGACTCGATGATCTTAAGGGTCTTTTCCAACCTAAATGATTCTATGATTTTTAATCAGCTTTAATAAGATGAAAATACAGATTGCTTTTTTCTTTAGCTGTGTGTGCTCCGAATACCAGCAGCCACTTTCTCAGAGCAGCAATCCGAACTCGGCAACATGCTGCATGTTCTTCAGCACCATCTGCTGGCACTTTCCCTATCCACCACTTGGGCATTGCATCACCTACAGCCCTTGAGACACTGACAGGAACAAAGAAAACAAATAAAATCCTCTAAAAGACTGTTCATACATAGTTAACCTACAGACTAGCCTGGCTGAATTGGTGCTTAAATAGATTTGGATACTAATAAGAAACACAGTACAAATCAGTCCACTCAGAACCTGGGCAACTGAGCTAATGGTCATACATGTCCCCTAAAAAAAGCATAATGGAGGCCAGGGGCAAAAAGACAACTCAGAGAAAAACAAAACTCATGAGGTGGTGAAAATACAAGATGAGGTTGTCTGGGCAGGGAAAAAATCTACAGGAAATGTAAAATGATATTAACCTGGAAAAGAGATTTTGGAAGCAGAAACTGGAGACAGTATGTATTTCCTGAGATCTGTGCCTTAAGAATGGCATTCCTGAACAGGCTTGGACTGTTATTCTCAATTTTGCAATACTCCTGTTTAAATATAAAACTGATTAAGAGGGAGGGACGACTGTGGTTTTTTTAAGATGACTTTAGATAAACAAGCTCTGACCCCTCTGATGAGACCTGCTCTACATACCCCTCCAGTGGGACAGATCTGGGTTTATTGATGGTCTCTACTGTCTTCAGAAACAGTGACATGAAAACAAAATTTGGAGCACACCTTGTAGACACTGTAAATCAGTGCAACTACTGACATCAAAAGCACTTACTGATTTGCTGCAGTGGAGGAACCTTCCCCTCCAATGCTTTTTTCTAACAGTGGAGTAAACCCAAATTGAAGCACAGCCACTGAGTGAGCCCTAAAATATATTCAATAACTTGAATAGCGTTCAGCATCAATTTTTAGTGTTCATTTCAGTATTTATTTAATTGACGAAAGATGGTGTGCCAAAGGCATTCCAGATAGCCACGAATTAGTTGTTCCTGGTGTTTCTGAACATGAAATACGAACAGAGCAAAATAGCATAACAGAATGTGCTACTGACACATCGCGATAAATACTCATTAAGCCTGTCTAAATTTGGAGGGTTTTTTTATCTACAGCTCTATCTTCACAGATTTATAACAGTTCAGTGAATCAGTACAGAGAGAAAAGTATATTCTCCTCAGTGTGGAAGTTGACCTCAAAGTCATCTAGTCCAATAGAAATCAATTGATAAAAGGCTTCTATACATAACCTTCTATTCATAACCTTTTCTTCTTAAAATCTTTCTGATTAACATTATACTTAATTGCAACATCAGCAAAATGTTGACAAAATTAACATTTTGCGGTATCAGTTTGCAGTATCTATTTTGACAGCAACACTTTCTGAAAGATGTTTCAAAGTTGTCAGCTTGGCCTTGTGAGAACAAAATTTAGGCAAAATTTCATTTAGCATCAGTGCTTGCTTATGCTATTGTTGCAAACACAAATGTCTCCAGTTGCTAAAGACAGGATAACTCAATTACTAGCTGTAGCTAGCAATTCTAGCAAGCGTGGACATCGGTGATATCTACAGGCTTGTGAGTTTTGTAAATCTTCTTGGAAGATGTTATTTCTGTCCTTACAAGAACCTGAAATGTCTTCCAAAGATAATGACTCCAGCTCTGATAGGAATGGCCATATGTGTGGGCAACAGTTTAATATAGGAGAAGTCAGTGGAAGAATAGACCAAGAGTAAAGAAAGACTGGATGATATGTGAGGTTAAGGAGACAAAGGCTTGAAATGACAAATGTCTTTAATGTTCTTTGAAAAGGCAACTGGTAAAGAAGGGGCAAAGGCAGACTCAGAAAAAGTCAAAATGATAGAAAAATTGACCCCAAAGTTATTCTGGAATTGATGCAGGTCAAGCGATTTACTATTTATATACTTGTTTTAAAAGACTAAAAGAAAACACTGGAGTATGCTTTTGGGGTTATAAAGCATCCAACAGGCTCCTCTGTTGCAGTGCAATTTTATGATGTTTCCAAATTTAGTCATTTTAGCAACTATGAGCTCACAAAGTTGCGACTGTACTTAACTGAAGATCAGAAGTTGGCAACACATTATTCCAGATGGCTTTTAGACAGATCCAGGATGCCCAGATAGAGCTGAAGAGCGTTTGGTGAACATATGGGTGAGTTGCTTGTAGATTTTGCAAGATGTTGATAGCATCACATTTTTGGCAAAACACAAACTACTTGTTCCCATTTATAAGAAATGAAAGCCTCAACAAGTGTTTGTCTTGGAGGACAGAGTGTAGTATGTGCACCAAAGAATTTCCTAGTAGCATCTATAGTTGAGGTAGAACAAATCCTACAACTTAGGGACAAAAACATAAGACAATGAAACCCCACAGCTGGAGTGCTGGAGCTGGAGTTTGGCCAGGACTTGCATATGTAATGATAATCATATCTCCTTCTAAGGGCTGCAAGGCAGTGTGTTAGTCAGTGTTACAATTTGGTTTTCAAGCACAATTCGAAGTGCTGATTCAAAACTACCATGTCTTCCATCCTCCAGGGACAAGTCAAAACTTGACATTAAAGGAAGGTGTTATTCCTTGATCTGAGGGTAATCAAAGATAGCTTTGGAGGACTTGAAGAGTTAATACCTGAGCAGATGGCTGTGGTAGTAACAGATTTTAGCTCCTATTCCCTTTCCATTCAGTGCTTCACACAGGGCACACATGTATCTTTTGCTGGTACTAGCATAATATGTTCTGTATGCAAGTGCAGAGTAGCAAAGCCCAGAATAAAATTAAGGAAGAGTGAAACATGCCTCCCACATGCACACGCGAGGCACAGGATTTTTCCATGCGTATCAACAAACTTGTCCAAGAACTACAATGAAAGGAATGTAACTTCCTGTTAATAAGGCCAAAAACTCATGGCAAGGAGTCTTTATAAATAATCCAGTGCTGAGACTCCTACCTTCAGTTTGTGTGGGGACATCTGTGCACCCGGATGATGCACATGCAGGAGGAAAAGGAGTCCAAGCCAATCCTCGTCCCACGCTAGAGGCCCAGCCCGCCCAAGGTCTCCCCACCTCTTCTGCTGCCCTGCAGTAAGGTCTCCATGAAGGTATTTGCCCTCCTGCCCCAGCCCACACCCACAAGCAATTCGGTGCAGTCCACACCCACCAGGTTGCAGGTCTCAGACCCTGGCCCAGAGCCTGCCTCATGTGTCCCTTCAGAGGAACTCAAGTACCGTCAGCAGTGAACACACCCCAGCTCTAGTGAAAGCTGCTTCTACTGCTGAAGTGGTCACTGAAAAGATGGACGGGGAACGCTGAGAGAAGACTCTGCCGATGGGTAGGGTCCTACAGCTCAGTAACCAAATCACATTATTACAGCAGTGAAGTAACCATGCTAGTAGCTGTATCCCGTATCACTTCAGCTCTGTTTTAAACATGAAACAGTGGATGACTCTCCAGAGGAAATGAGAAGAACCAAGCATCCCGTCACCTGTTTGCAGAAGCCCAGAAAAGTCCAAATTTCTGAGTAATTCAACTACATTGTCTTGCTGCCAGGTACCTGAACACTGCTTAATGATGCAGCGTAATTACAGCTGCGTCCTAGTGACAGATGCATTTGTTGCAGATGGACAAGATATAAGAGCAACTGGAATGGTTTTCTAGTAAACGGCATTAATAAGAGAGTGATCGAGGAGATCCTGTTGGGAGAGCATGAAAAACATTGCCTTTGGGAAGAAAGTGAAGTCTGAAATTAGTATTTTGAGTGATGGGTAAAGGGATAAGTCTGGAATATTTGTGGAGTAGTTTTATAATATTTACTATCCAGAATTCAATAAACTAGTATTCACTGAGTTTTAACTAGTGATTTTGTGGTTCAACACAGCAATATATCCTTCTGTTAGTCTACAGATCTGCCTCTCAGTTCTCAACAGGCCCACATGCTCTCCTGCTCCGAGGCGAAGGAGCCCACAGGAATGCCATCTGGGGCTCGGCAGGGAGACGAGAGTCAATAAAAAGTGTATGTAATGCCCACTTCGATCAACAGTGCTATCAAGTGTGATTTTATGAAGCTGAAGAATATTCAGCGGCATTGCCTATTTACGTTTTAATGAACAGATAGTTTTACCCCAGAGGACTGTTCACAGTCACAAAGAAAATTGAGTTTCTTGCAGTCATTGCAACTATGCTGTGATATATAATTTAGTCACAGTATACAATGATGGCAAATATCTCTCCTGCATATGGCATATACAATAGAACTATAAAATAAGTTACCTAATGGAAGTTTTGTCTTACCTGCAATTGTTTCATCTATATAGGAAAATATTTGGCGGAACAGAGGAGAAGTAATTCAAAAAGAATAATGCATTTGTGGAAATCAAGAGTCTAGATTATTATACTTGCATAAAAATTACGTGCAATAATAGCAATAGGGTGCAGGACATCAGTGCTCAGTACAACGCTGCTTGTAACTCCTAGAACAGGTATTTGAGCCTGTGTAAGGCTGATGATGCCTGAAAGTATGGAAGATCTATATAAAATGAGCCTGTAGGCTTAGCTGAAGCATTTAAACCTATATTTAAAAACCACCAACTCAGCTGAAATTTTTGCTTAAGCATTCAAGCACACCATCCAATGTACAGCTAGGGCACACTGACACTAGTGTACCATAGCAACTGGTCAAGGTAATTCAAAGAATTCTGAATTTAGAGAATGTTTTGGTTTGCTTTTATTTCCTAGCTACCTGTAAAGATTGGCTTTTTGCCTTGCTTTTCACTATGCTTCATTAGCCATGAATAGGAGCTTTATTGCCTATGCTTCATTAACTATGAATCGGAGCTTTAAGTCTCAAAGGAATGACAATCCAGCATTTAATAAGCACTAAAATCAAATGAATATATTATCCTAGAAAAAAACAATAAAACCAGTATTGCATTGTCTGACAACATTAGTGCAAAGTCCAAAAGGACTTATTAAAAAAAGTAGTATCTAAATTGTCAGAAGCAAAAAATTTTCTCATTAATTATGTGGTCCTATTGAGCATTTTCAAGAACACAATTTTTCATTTTGTTGTATTTCTAGAGAGCTGGAAAAATGTGCATAATAGTGGGAGCTACTCTGCTGGGATGGGTAAGTAAACAAATTTTGGCAGACTAGGTTGTTTATTCTACTTGTTATAGTAAGGTAATTACAGTTCTTGCTAAGGGTGAAGAATTAAAGACTTTCAGAGGTATTCAGTAGATTTTAATACCAAAGTAAGAGCATGTGAGTAAATTTTAATGACGTTGGATAGATTCAACTTCAAAGAGTGGTCCTACTGAGGCCATTTAATTAAAAACTTACACAATACATGGCTAGAATATGCTCTTGATGGGTTATTAGCCAAGTTAACATGTAGATGGTCAGTCTGCAAACCAACGACAAGAGTCTTCTTGAAACAAACCAGTAACAAAAGTGCTAATGGTTGAAACGTTTAGTCAGAAGGAAGCTATTTTTCATTGGAAAGAAGAGAGGATCATCAATCAACCCTTGGCTACTTACATGCGTATCATGTTTTTATTTGAGAAAATTACTTCTGATATGGTCTATATATCTCACATACAGACTGGAGAGCCAAAAGCCAGTTAAAAGGCTGCCTTCCCTGGGACAGGAAACACAAAGAAACCTGAGCAGTTACAGTTTGGCTAGGAATATAACTGATGAGGTACTCTGATAGAGACTGGCAGGGTTGGACACATACTGCAAACCAGAAGGGTACAGGCAAATTTTCCAACGGTGACAGATGTGTCTCTCATCCTACTAACTGAGGGAAGGAAAGAGACTAGTGCATTTTTAAAAGCAAGGTGTCCTCTCTCTATTTTGCCTAAAGGCACTCTCCTAACCACAGCAGTCATCCACTGCATCCTAAGCAGATGCTCTGACTTTCGTGTCTTCCAAAAGGGCCATGTAGCAACTGATGGTTTCCAGTATGCAAGGTAGAAGACTGAAGTGTAATATCATCTGCTTAAAAATGAATGCAGGTCCTCCTGCTGAGCAGGTCTGTAGCTGGATTAACAAAATTTGTGTGCCCCTGCCTCTCACTTGCATGGCATTTGGTCAAAGAGTACGGTGCTTGGCTGACCCTGGGCCAATGCACAAGCACCTGGAAGAGTTAAAAGTTGAGTTCCAGCCGATGGTGGCTTGGTGTCACACAAGGTCTTGGAAGAGGTATAAACCAGGGAACAATAAAACCAAAATATGTTTGTATAATGTTCATCAATAAACACATTGAACCAGACTATGATTATCCAGAGAAAGGCTGGTATATCCAACAGCAGCTCGGCTTTCTGAGGAGGACTGCTTGTTGAGTGTGGGGTCTTTGGTGGTCTTCTTTGTGGAAGACAACAAAAATTGCCCAGAAGAAAATATGATGAAGTGATATTTTCAAACAGCTAGTGACTCCACAAAAGCCACTTGTGGCTATATGGTTTCTCTCATATTATCTTATTGCATTTTTCTGTTTCAACAAAAGCGTACATTGTGTGTCTGCATGTGGTGAACTGCAGATGTGCTGGAGAGGAGGAAAAGCTCATTTCAAACTTGCATGTTGAAAAACTTCACGCAGTGTGAACTTATTTTCTCTTTAAACTAAACATATATTTGTGTATGTTAAAAAAGTGCTGATTTTAACTGGTTTTGTTTCTGATCTGGAAACTCAAAGGGCAGTCATCTGAACAAATTTTTGCTCTTATTAAGTTGTTATTACACCTTAGAGACCTGAATGGTTCTAGTGTGTGAATTTGAAGGTAATTTGACAAGACGTGTGGAATCTAAGGTAGCAGAAGTGTAGATAGAGGCTCATTTTCTTGCAGAAAAAAAAGGTTCAGAGTATAACCTGACCTGAAATGCCGACTCAGCAACAAGGTGCCACAAAAATTTCTTTCCAAACATTGTGGCATCTGTTAATGCCAGGAAACCTCACAGAAGTTAAAGAATGTGATTGATATGTTCAAAGTAAGATCCTGAATTCTACTTCAAGCTCTGGTGATGACAGTTTCTGGTATGTCTATGCAGGAAAAGAAAAGTATTGTTGTTATATGGGTAGGACTACCTTGCCAGTAAAATCCAGTAGCATGGGTGACAATAATAATGAAGACTCAAAAGTCCAACACATTAGCACATGCCAGCAACTATGCTAAAACTCTCCAAGAATCCTGGCCATGTATTTTGCTCTCTAGCATGTCCCAAAGACCAAGCCACTGATTCTTCTTGGCTGCCTTCTGTCCTTGCCTGCTGATGCTTGCCCAGGTCTGCCAGCACAGCCTGCAATCACACTCCCTCATTTTGCTGTGATGCTAGTATCACAGTGAGAATATTTAGATACATAAATTTAGGTATCTAAAAGAGGGAAATGGATTTGTATTTCAGTTTGATGGTTATCTGAACTGACTGCCATACTCTGGAAAATTAATCAAGGGTGCTCGTTTTGGTGGTGGGCAGTTCCCATGCTCTTTCCCTGTATCTCTCTCTGTCTCAGAACACACTCTCTGTAATCACTGGGTGGCCAGTGATGTTGGTAAATGAAAAGAGTGATTCAGAGATACACAGAGGTGAGGAGGTGTAATGCAAATGGGTAATTTAGAAATAAAAACTAGGTAGTTGCTCTAAAGTAATAGGTATGATTTATCATCTGTAAAACTCCTTCACCACATCTAAACCAAGGAGTGTTTTGGAACACCTGCGTTTTGCTGTTGGAAGATCATTTCAGCTGGAAAATTCTTCCTCCGGAGGCAATTTATTACTCATGTAACGGATGCTATTCTGTTGAATGTGTAGCATACTGAGGTTTGGCTACCAGTTTCAGTCTTTCAACACAAAGTGAAAATATGGAGCTTGTGGGTTTGGAAGAATTTCTCTTATTGATATGGAAAACTGAGAATTTAACTTGGAAATTCTTTTATTAACTCCTGATTCTGTTTATGCAGGGAAAAGGCTGTTAAAGTTGGAAATTAAGTTCAAATGCATTAATAACAAACTCCCTTCTTCAGAGGCAGTTCTTGTTTCACCTTTTGATGGGACATCATCCCCTGAGCAAAAAGTCTGTCTTTCAATAGGCTGCTATCATGATTTTACATAGCAAAAAAATTTACAAAGTTACATATTTTACAAATGGGAAAAGTGAAGGTCTGAGAGGCAAAAAGGGAACATTGTCTTATTGATGTAGCTTTAAATTGTTGAGAACAATTAAGAATCCAGCAACTCTGAAAAAAAGCACATTGAACTGTGTATTCTGAATCAGATTTAGTCACTTCTAATTTTTCTACAAATAACTTGCAGCATATTTCCACACTTTTACAACACACTTCTCTGGAGTGTGTGCCTACCAATCTGACTGATGTACAAGATCAGAGGAACTCTAAAACTAGAAATCTAATTTCATCTTTCCTTCCTAAATCTTCTTTATCTGAAAAAGTATTTTTGTTTCATTTTGTATTTTAATTTCAGTAAGCACAGGAAGACAGGTATGACTGTGTCCATTCTGTGTATGGGATTGCTAAGGAATTACCAAACTAGGCTGACCACATACATCTAGTATCTGATGATTCAAAAATGTATACAAGAAATTCTGAAATGGCTAATCACAAAGTGAAATACACTCCTGTGAAACAGTTGTAGAGCTGTCACTAGTCTTTGAGTTTCAAATGTTTCAAAGTGATCAGAATTTTATATTCCTTGTTCTAGTTCACCTCAAAATGATAATGACAAAGATGCTTCTATTATACACTCCACAGTGGTTTGACCATTTAATTACAGCAGTTTTGATATTGTTCTTAGTTTTGAACAGGACTAGGGTATGCTTGTGAATATTTTTCTTTTTTAGTGTAATACAAGGTTTTCTCTTTTTTTAACTGTGAATTAATAGGAGTTAGTAAACAAAGCCATGGCTGAAAGTAAATCAGTTTGATACTTTCCTGGTGTGGATAGCTGTAGCTCAGATAAATTTTTGTCTTGAGGCCAATTCCCTATCAGTCCTAAAGGAAGGACTAGATTTGTGTGTTCTCTCCTTACCTCCTCCTCTTTACATTCATATTTGGATTAATGTCTTTGCAAATGTTCTAGGGAAGTGTCAGATCTGCAAAGACAAAGAACAGGTATTGCTATTTTTGCTGTGAAGCTTAAGTTTATATAATGGAGAATGACAGGCTGCTTGTGCAAGTGCAGTGGTATAAGTATGCAAAGTGGAAGGAAATATCTCAGAAGCCTACACCAGGCCTTGCAGCAGATAAAATTAGCCACAAAAGGTCTGGAGAACAATTTATGGGCTCGTGGGGGTAAGGGTTGAACTGGGCATTGCTGTATTCATACAGTTTGTAGCTATCAGGAGAAAAAGAATAATAATAGTACATAGTACTGATCAAATCCATTCCTTGAAGGCAGTTATTAAGGCCAATACTGAAAAACTATTAGTCCAAAGGGCAGGCATGTGGTGACATGGAAGTGGTTTATCAGAATTGTATTATTCTGTAAACAAAGTTGCGTATCTCAGATTTCACAATGACTGCTTTGGATGCGGTTTTTCAACTAAAGTACAAACCCTGGTAGTATGGAACAGACAAATTGCACTTCAAGAACTGTTTATCAAACAAATACAAAATGCCAAAGCTGTGGGTTTGTTGTGCTTTATTTCTCCTTTTTTTTTCTTGTTTAATGCTGTATTTACAATGTGAATTCATGTTGACTATATGGATACTCTGTCATTCATATGTGGATTATTCAGGGTCCTTTTCCAAGGCTTATTATCCAAGCAACTGCAAAAATCACATTTGCTCCCAGCTAAGGTGACTGCCCCGTTCCTGTCTCTGAGGCTCTCTAATCACTGGCTTCCAAAAACTTCAGTCTGCAGATAACAAAGAGAGAGAGAGAGAGACTATGATATAAAGAGCAGGGTTCCCCCTCCCGTAAAAGCCTCCATCTGTTTCCTGATTTAGACAGGAGTGGGGAGAATTGGGTCTGTCTGGATTTTTCTCCTCCACCCTCCAGTTCTTATTTTAGTTTATTTCATCAGCTGTGCAATTGAAAACACTCTTCTCCCAGGCTCTCAGCATGGACAACAGGAGGTATGAGAATACTAACACATGATAATGCCAATTAAATCTCTATCCATATCATCACCTCATCCACCTTTAAGTTGCTTTTTCCTTCCTGGCTGTGGGTTCAAAAGACATTGTCTTGCTACATGGAGCTGCTGGCACGAAGTAGCTCCAAGGCCGGTTCAGGGCTGGGACCACAGCCCTGCGCTGGGGACAGTGATGGGAGCCACCCTGACGGTGGGGACACCTCCTCATGCCTGAGGTGGACAGCAAGTGACTTTGTTTTTCTCCACTCAGCATTGCTTTTTCTGTTGCCATTCAACTCTGCTCTCCTGCTCCCCCGATTAGGGCTGCCTTTGCAGTCCTAATCCATTTGCACACTCTTGGGTGTGAAGGTGACATTACCCTGACTTCCACCACTAGCTTTGATGGGTGCAGAGCACTCATACAGGCACCAGCAATTCCCCCAAGGTTTGGACACACAGTAAATACTGTACATTTGGAATCAGTTTGGGATCAATATACAAAATGGCTAAATGATCTATCCAAGGTCACCAAAGAAGCTGATGGCACAGTGGGGACTTAAACCCCCAATTCCCACATCCTAGGTTGCTTCCATAACCTACTTGGTGATTTCCCCCTCTTCTGTGTTCACATTGCTGCTGGCAAGGAAGTGGTTCTGGGGCTGCTCTTCTGCCTTACTCATGTGATGGTTGTTTTCCTTCCCTACAACCCCACCATTGCCTCATGTACCTCCATGCAGGGCAGAGCCCTACCTTAAATAAACTTCTTGGCATTTAGTGAGTAAATCTCTCTGATCATCTTACAGTACTCTTGCGCAATGACATAAAAGTTGGCACACATTTTTTCTCTTATGAGCTTACCTCCAGGAAGATGAGAAACCACAAGGAATCTGAGCTCTTTGAACATAGGCTTTGCGTGGAATTTCTGCCCTGTCCCCCAGTAAATCCTTGGAAACAAAGTTATTTTCAGATGTCCCCAAAGAATCTTTTAATCAGATTGCTGAGATCATGAATAATAGCTTTATTGATAAGAAATGTTGTCGATCGCCTGTTCAGTGGTGAGGAAAAATATGATGGCACTCTTTTCTGGCCAGATCTTTCAGATAGTTTTTTTCCTCACCATGAAACCTTCAGGCTTCCCTCTGGCACACATGAATGAATTAACTGTGCAGCCCTTTGCCACTGCCAAGATCCTTCTTATCCTGCTCTGTAGATGAAAGGACAAGGAATCTATGGATCTGCTTTGCATCTCTCACTGCAGGCAAATGTTCCCTTTATCGCCAAGAAACACACCAAGACTTGGTTAAGATTTAAGGCACAGACTTGCTGTGTTCAAGCTCAGGTCAGAGCTCAGCAGGCAGTCAGCAGTTGGATCTAAACCTCATGACCACTCAAGGCAGACAGGCAGTATTTTGGCCCTGAACATACTAAGCCACTGTGACACTGGCATGTGTGCCTATTTTTGGTGTCACTGTTACCAAGCTGGTAAATATAATTGCGAGTTTTAGGTCTTGAGCTGGATTTTAAACTCCACAGCTAAACACCACACTTGCATCTTTGGGTATTGAACTAGTCTTCTTACAGTGGCTGGAAAGTCAGCATTTTCAGCAGGTCCTGTAAATTGGACCATTCGAAGTACCTTAAACATGGGGGCATCTGTACTTAGTAGGCACTTTTCAAAATTTGGGCCAGGGTCTTATTTTGAGAAAGTAATGTTTGATCCACTGTAAAGTTAGTGGCATGCATAACATTTAATGTAGACAAGGGGCTGGGCTGAAAACTTCTTAAAACTAATGGGACTTAATTTGTACCCAGCAGAGACAAAGTGGGGTCCCATTTCTACCCCTGCTCCTATGTCAGGTGGCTATTTACTTCCAATAGGATTGCTTTGGTCTGCAAGCTCTATTCAAAATGAATAAGGATAACAGAACCTAATCCACCAATAGCAATGTATTAATAATGTATGAGATAAAAGTATGAACTTTAAAAAGTAATTCAGGTGTGATTATAATCCATGCAGCACCATTATTTTTCATCTTGTACATTATATATGAGACACTATCATGGTGGGCTTACTGGAGATCAAATCTAACATGACTTATGATGAGAAAAGCTCTTTTAAAAAGTTATGGAAGCTACTCCACACTTTTCTATTGATTTCCCTTTAAAATTACCATTCTATTGCAGCCTCATTGCTGAAACCAGCTTTCCTCATTCACAGCTTGCTCTTAATGCAAAGAATAACTCAGAAGAAGGAAAGATGGCAGCTGCTTTTAAAATACACAGCATTTGACAATGGAAATAAGCTACATATAAGGGAGCTCTGGCATTACAGCATCTCACAAAGAGGTGACGTCAGGTTTTGAAAGTAGCTGAATTCTGAGGCAATAACTGAAGTCTGCAGGAAGACCTGAATCCTTATTTAACTGAGAATTTCTGGGTGATGGACACTGCGCTGTTTCCTGTCCATCAGCTTCTCTCTGATTCTTTACCTTCCTCATATACGTACAAGACTTTCTACGGGCAATCTGATGCAAAAAGTGGCACAGAGTTTTATTTTGTTTTGTTTTGTTTTATTTTAAAGCAGCTTCTAAGTGATCTTACTGAAACCAGAATAAACCTGGCTGACTTTTAAGAAAGTGTCCAGACAGTTTAGTTTCGCTATAATAGTTTAAAATAAAATCCACAAACTAGTTTGACTGAAAGGGCAGGCTCTTGGCTGTTCTGCTGTTAGATTGTTCCTTGCTATGTAATCTCTGCTACATGCAGCAGAGATGGTTCTGCAATTACTGAGCTAGTGGGTTTTAAGAGCCCAAAACTTGTTTACACTGAGAAGAAAAGTTTCAGCAGAACTGATTTTTACTCACCATTTTAAAAATACTTCTTTGCAGAGCAGCAGAAAAAGGGATGTGTTGTAAAGTAAACGCTCAGCAAGTCACAAAGCATTAATTAATTTCTAATTTTCTTTACTACTTTTTACCTCGAACTCTACATGCAGCTTCGGTGGGTACAGACTCCAGCCTTAATAGCCAAGGTCCACTTCCTTACTGCTGTAGAATCTGGCCCTACCAGCACTCCATTACATTGAGCAGGAAAGAAAATATCCTGAAAGGTGCCCCAGCATAAGGGAATGGGAGAGTAAGCGCAAAAAAACCAGAGGCTGGGCAGACCAACAAGAAATGTTTAACATTCCACGCTCTCCACAAAGGGCAGGTCAAGGAAAGGGAATGAGTGGTTGGGATGAAGCACATGCCACAGATATTTTTCAAGTACTGTTCAGCAGAGTATATCTGGTCACATAAACATCCACAACAAACAGAACAGCCTTGCTCTTGAACGTGGCAAACCTCCCGAGGTCCCTCTATATATGCAGGAGATGGGTCTCACTATGCAGGGAAGCCACATATGCTGAATTCGCAGCGGTATGTTTGAATTCATAGACACAAACAATACTGAAAGCGGTACCCCAAGTGCCAGATGTTCTCAGATGTGGTCATGTCCTAGTCAAACCAATATACTGTCAAGCTACACGTGCACTGAATGACTGTGTGCAGGTAGGAGGTGGAAGAAGTGAACTTGTCAAAAGTTGTAACTCAAGGTTTGGGGGAAAGCTGAAAAAAACTTTTACAACAAATGAAAGATCCAGATGTAGGGGGCAAGACTTATTCTTTCTTATTCTCAGGTGCAATCGAAAGTAATTGCATGAAGATCAGAGCTATTAACCTTATCTTTTAATTTATATAGACTTGAAGCAACAGTTTGATTCCATTTACAGCTCAAGTCACTCAGGGCTTTGAATTTGTGAGGCTGTAGTGATGTAAAACTGGTATGAGACCGAAATGAGCTTTATTTTTGGTTTATATTGAAACAACCCACACAATGTTTAATAGCAGTTGGCTATGTAGATATGGGTCTTCAGAAAGCTGCAAAACATTCAGCAGAAGTAAAAAGTTTCTATGAACCCAACCTTCCTCCCTCATGAATCAGCGACTACCCCATTCTGGGAACAGCCATGCATATGTGTAGAAGCAGGAGCATGTCGCTAAAGTAGCTACACTCAATAGGGAAAACATAAGCTGTACTCTGCAAACAATAGTATGGAAAAGAGTACTGTCAAGGTCACAGATACCAATGAGGAAGACATATGTCCACTTGCTTATCCGGAGACTATATTGTTAACATTGTTTGCCCTGCCAGGGTAGGACTTCTAAGGGCTCATGAAGGGGCAAAAGTCCTCCCCAAGTGTCCCATGAGTTCACACCATGCCCCAGCTGCTGCAGATATTCAGCAGTGGCCAGTGATGTTGCATTGGTTGGCAAAACCTTTCGTTTATTAGGAAGGAGGGAGAGGGAGCCACAACGGGACTACAGATCTCGACTCTTAGGGATTGCAAAGGAATGGAAGGAATGGAAGAGCTTTCTTAATCTCACTTTGCAAGACTTGACCACGTCCCAGTTTAGCATTAATAGTTGTCTAGAATACCATGAGTTTTTGGATGCCATGCTTATAACTACTGCCTTAGTGCAGAAGAATGATGTAGCTCTACTACTTGGGACAGTCACAACCCCCATTTTACCTTTTTTTTCTTCTTTTTATATTGGTTAATAGTTTGTATTAGCAGCTATTTTGCCACCTATGCAGTTTGAAGCCCCTTACTGTGTAATTTGCATGGTGATCCAGAGAGAAGTAAGCCTCCTGGAGCTTGAGAGTTCTGCAGACATGTGATTTTTTTTTTTTTTTTTAAGACGGTAGGGTTCAGAAATCTAGCTGAAGTTCATGAACCTATTCTTCCTGTAACTGAAACCCATGTTTTAGTACAGGGTTGATTCAATTTTTAAAATAAATGTTTTCCTAGTTACAGGGAAAGCCAGTGCTATGTATAAGGGGTAGAATAACACCCTTCCAAAATCCATGTGTCATGGGTGGGTGGTCTATATACAGGATATGCATGCACACAAAATCTAGCTTAGAGTAAGAGATTTTTCCTCTCTCCCCATCTGTTCTCTCCCACCTACTCCCCTGCCATAATTTCTGTCACCTTTCTGCCTTCTCTCTGAGCTATCAATTGCCATATTTTTAAAAATATATTTGAAGTCATTATTTTCAGTTTCTCTAAATGGAAATTGAGGTCAGTACCATTAGATCTCACCAACACAGCGTTTTTGTCCAGTTTCAGCTTAAGTAGAGTTTACTTTTCCTTAATGGGGCTGCATGTCTGAACTTGGATTACTGACATAAACACAGTGATAAGAGGTTCTTACTGCTTGGGCATGTCATCTAGCCAGCCTGAGTTAGCAACAGCACCTACTGTCTTGAAGCATCTGGAATACCAGATTTCTCTGCATAGACCCAAATGTGGAGAGCAGGGACATACCACGCTAATGTCCACAACTTAACCCTTGCAGGAGGGGGAAGACGGAAGCCTCTGTGTTACAAGTGCTCTCCAGTCTTTATGTCTGAGTCCTGCAGCCCTTTTGCTCAGTGGAGTATCACTAGTGTCCCATCGCTCCTCAGGAAAAGCTCCGCGAGGACAGTAGGATTTTTCCCGTCCTGGACTGTGGTCATACACATTATATGAAATACCCATTCACACTGGGGAAAATTCCATGTACGGATCAAGGGCAGCACAATCTTAGGTATGCAGTCAACTGCCAAGAACAGACACATCCCTTTTCTTTCATAAAACCATGAGAGTACCCTTTGCAAAAGGGAGATAAATCATTAAAGCATGTTAGGATATCAGACAGGAAAATGTAAATAACCATACATAACAGCATCTGTTCCTGTTCAGGTTCCATTATTTGATCTTCAGAAAGATGGTTATTAATTAGCAGAGTCACCATTAAGTTTTTTCTTGGTAACGATGCTCTTCTGAACCACTCAAATAATAGATGGTTGCTTGTAGTTTTGCTATGTTAAGCTTCTCTGGGAAGGATTCTTCAGATAAATGGGATAAAAAATTACCTCAATATAAATAGTTTTAAAGTTAGGCCATGTCTGTAGTAGATAAAGCAGCCATTTTATTGACAACAATCCTTTGAAATCCTGATTTGAACCTGAAATGGGTTCAAATCACACTGAGATTACTTGTATTGCAATTGAGATTGCAATTGCTGCTTGCGATGTGGGTATCTATCTGCTGTGCCACGTTCCATCTGCAACATAAAACCCACCACATTACAGGCTCCAAGATTGCTGAAACACTCCTGTTAAGCTGCATTTCAGTCTTGCACTACTGGCTGGATTGAAGAATTTTCATTGAACTCACTGGATAAAGTGTAGAATCATACCAATGCCCACATGACTGGACCCCACAATGGAGTGCAGTATCAGACCCTGAGACTGGTCTCAGATCCAGAACAGGTGAATCCTAAAGCCTAGCACCAAACCATATGTCAAGAGTAAAATCCCAGACACACAGTATATGCTAGAGCTGGATCTCACTAGTCTCCAGTGTGCAGTTTCTGATTCCACTTCTTTGGAATTCAGCAGCAAACTGGAACAAGTTACACCTGTAATTTAATTGTGGGTCATAAAATTTATAGGCAACACCTTTCTCATTGACATGCTATAATCATGCACTGTTTTTTCAATGAAAATCACGGCAACCTCTATGAAGGGAGCCTACTGAAGCAATGGGACATGACCTTGATTTCTCCTACTTTTCACACAGCAATAGGCATTAGAAGTTCAGGGTCTGTGATTATGTTTCTTCCTGCCACAAGATATGCAGAAGACTAGTCTATGTGAATTTGCACATATGTTTGAGATAGGCCCAGTATGGCCCAAATTAATCAGGATTAGAATTGCTGTTTCACAATTTTCAGGGCTGAATGTTCAGAAAATCATGGACATGCCATCTGGTCTAACTGATAACGGAGTTTGACACCAAAATAGCTCATCCTGTCGAAAAGGATGTGTAGTCAAATACACAAACACTTCCTCCTTGCTCAGTCTAAGAGATGCTTGGCCAATCTGGCTCTCTGTTAATGAAATTGTGTGTAACAAGTTGGGCTGTTTATAGAATCATAGAATCAGAATCGTTTAGTTGGAAAGGACCTTTAAGATCATCAAGTCCAACCATTAACCCAGCACTGCCAAGTCCACCACTGAACCATGTCCCTAAGCACCACATCTATATGTCTTTTAAATACCTCCAGGGATGGTGACTTCACCACTTCTCTGGGCAGCCTGTTCCAATGCTTCACAACCCTTCAGTGAAGAAATTTTCCCTGATATCCAATCTAAACCTCCCATGGCACAACTTGAGGCCATTTTCTCTCATCCTATCATTTGCTACTTGGGAGAAGAGACTAACACCCGCCTCGCTACAACCTCCTTTCAGGTAGTTGTAGAGATCGATAAGGTCTCCCCTGAGCCTCCTTATCATTGCCTCTCTGGCTGCCTTGACAGAAGTAAGAGTGGGGAAAACTTTGCTTCACATACAAACCTTGCAGCCAGTGACAAAATGGCTGACTAAACAGTGAGAGAGGAGTCAAAGCAATATACCCAATAGCTGCAATCTGTGAAAATACGGGCATCTGTGGTCTAGGCTTACCTTACAACAACTGGAAAGAACCGGGGCACTACGTTCATGTGTCATTACTTGCACAACTGTAGTATTGTATGTAAGAGAGTATGTAAAGTAAAATCATCATTCATTCAATCCTTATGCAAAATGCTGCAATGAAACCATGGGTATATCTGACTGGAAGAGTAGAAAAAATGTAAACCCAGCTGTCACCGGTGCATTGTTAAGGTCATAGTGGTTGCATAGCTGAAAATTATTGCATTGGATGTTGTGAAGGGAAAGATGTGGTACTTGTAAGAATGATCCTCCCTGTTCCTTAGCACATATTGCAGAAACATAAGATGATGTCCCGTTTTAAGTATGAGAACTTGTCTACAGATTTCAGCCAGGATTTCACCAACCCATACATCTGACTTGTCCTCCAGGACCTGGGAGCACCAAGGCTGATATGCTAATGTCTCTGTGGCTGCTTGCAGCACCAGGGAACCCCAGCAAAGCGCAGCGATCTGGCTCCTCGCTCCCCAGTCCACTACTGTCTCTTCCCTTTCACAGACACATTTACACACACGTTACTTCTGGGCATGACTCACTGTCCACCTCTCTCAGGAAGAACTTCTTATTGAGCTGGGGTGCACTGGATTGTGCAATGTTTGTAACTGTCTCCATACTGAAACACTTGCATAATATGCTTGATTTGGTAAAGAAATGAGGTACACAAATGCCTCAGCAACCTGAGCTGTACTTGTTCAAAGAACCTAGCTGGAAACCAGCAAATGGTTGTAGGAGTTGTTTAATCTGACTTTTGCAATTCATAACTAGCACGAACAAACTTGAGCTTTAGGTGATAATTAGATGCAATGTCAGAACTGTATCTTACTTTTGAGTCCTTTGAAGATGACATAAAGTTATTGACCTTAAAAAGGGTTGAGATATGTCCTTTTCCTAAGATGTTACTTTTCTCCTTGTCCTTCTCCATGTCTTTTGTGCAGCCCCATAAACAACACTTCTAAGAGTTCAGAAACGGAGTAGCAAAACATTACCAGCTCAGAGTGCTTGCGGTGCCCTGCCTGCAGCAATGATCAGGTGCATTACAAGTGGGAACAGAGAGGAAACTTCCAAGAAATAAACCGAAGTCTTTCCATGAAGCGTGTTCCCTCTGTGCTGGGGTGGAGGTGATGGGTTCCTTTCTTATTCAGTACCCAAGCCCTGAGTTTATAATAACTGACCATGCAGGGATACAACACACAAATATTGTGTCTTCTCATACCTTCTCCATCCTCCTCTCCATCCACGGCTTACAGACAGAGCACTGCTTGGCCCTCTACTGGGACTCTTAACTCTCCATCTCTGAAAGGCTTTATTTCTGCCTAGGGAAAAGGAAGCTAATAGATAAAAAATGTGGGGTTGTATTTGGAAGATCCCTGTAGCTCTTTCTGCTGGCTACAATCTTGCGGACTACTACCGACTAGGCCATAGCAACAACTAACAACAGGGACTTCTCTGTATCCCCTTCTATCTGAATGCTAAGTACTAAAAACAGATGCTAATTGTACGGTTCCAGAGAAAAAGAAAAAGAGCGTGCTGGGGTGACTCAGGACATATTCCCACTGTTGTGCAAGGAAAAATGGTATTTAGATATGTGGAGATTTGTCTGTGGTTAACTGTGGCTTGTTGGGGGCAGGGGAAGGATATGCATGTATATGCAAAAACTCACAAGCACCACCCTGAACTATTCTAAGTCCTGGAGATGAAACTGGTAATTATCTAAGTTGTTAGCAAATGACTAGTCAATGCCATGGTGGGACAAGCTGAACTCAGTGACAAATAAAGAATGGGATAATAAACAGAATTTTATGTGTTTCTTTTGAAGAATAAAACTTGCTACAAATTACATATCGTTAAGCAAAGGCATAAAATCTTATTGGAAAACAGAGGGTGGCAACACTGAGACAAAAATGTAAATATGACTCTGGTGAATACATTTTTACCTGAGGGAAATCAATGCCTGTGAAAACACTCAAAACAAGAACGCCTATGAAAATGAAAACACTCAAGGCAAGAATTTATTACCCTACAATTATATTTTTTATTGTATTCTTGAACATCCAGTCAAGTGATAGGAATGCAGTGCTCTGGATTGCAGTCACCCTTCTTTCAGTGCTTGACTATAAGCCCTGACAAGGAACTTAGGACAGCATTTTACACCTCAAGGTAGACACTTAAGTTTATAATTAAGCACCTAAATAGTTAGCATCATTATCTTAGCTAATAAGCACATGAATGGGACACTTCTTTAGAAAAGTTAACTGAAGTTGCTTATTTAGGTGATTTACAGGTACCAAAGCTTGACAATGCTGTCTATAACCTTCCTGTGCCATCAGTTACTTTAGCTGGAAGGATTGTAAAACTTCACTTGTTACATGACATCATATGCTGCAGCTGTTGTTTTGTCACTGTAAAGCTCCGCATGCTGGAGTCAGGTTATTAATTAGGAAATAGTTTTTTGGCACTCTGCTCTGACTTACGTCCATAATGGACTTGCAGCAAACATCATTAGTCCCAAGCAGTTAGCTTCTCCAAGCTCTCTTTTAAGGATTTCCTTGAATGTTTGAATAACAAAAGCCATCATGGAAGGGTATGTCTCTTTTCCTTGGTATGGTCCTTCCTTGTCTCACCTGATCTAAATTCTGTCTTTAGGGCATCTTCTTCACCCTTTGGACAAACATAATTCTTTCTCAATAATGCCCTAAGCTGCTAATAAGTTTGTTTATACAGACTGTAAGTGGTTAGCAAGGAGAGCTATTTTTACAGCCACCAAAAATGAAAATTATGGCTCTTGATACCCCTTAACAACCTAAGCCTTCTGGTTATGAGGCCTCATTTGTTGCAATGAACTGTCAGGTTCATTGCTAAATGTTACATTACTCTGCATTTCCAGCCTCCAGGCTGCAAAATCCTCCAGTAATCCCTCCAGACCAGACAGGACTCTGCTTTCAGGATGAAGCCAGGAGTGAAGGAGAAACAGCAGCAATATACTGGAGGCAGCTCTCCAGGACTATGCAGCAGTGGGAAGCAGCCTGTGGTGGCCAGGGCCACAAGAGCAGCAGCAAGCAGCTACTTGCCAGTGGTCACCAAAATGCTCCTGATGACAGGGGGCCACAGCTTGCTGGTCTGTGGCTCTGCACCCCACAGTGTAACTGTCTGTGGATGGAAGGAATAACCTTCGTGACGGCATGAAGAGACACATTTATTTTCCTAATATACACTGTCCTGTTGGAGCTAAGTATGAAGGTGCAATCTACATTTAGATCAATTCTTAAGGTAACTGTAACCTGAATATTTGTAACTTACTTCCAGACTTCTAGCTAATTCATGGCAAGTGCAGGCACAGAGTCAACGGTGGCATCCCACTGTGCTGAAGGCAGACAGGGCTCTCTGCTGATGGGGTCCTCTGGTATTTGGGGCTGTATCTGTATTGTCCTGCTTTTTTAAAGCTCCCAGATGCTGTTGTTAGGATGATACCTGTGAAAGTGAGCTTTTGTTAAAAAGGAAAATAGTAATTTAAAAACAATAGTCTTCAATATGACAATGAGAAGCTTGAAAATGTAAACCCTAAATGTCCTCAAACCATGAGGAAACAAAAGCAATACTTCTGCGTTTTTAGATCTAGAATTTTTAATCCAGCTTTTGGTGGATGGCCAGCAATGGGTTCAGTTTCACTCAGTTGTTTGGCTTTCCCTGCACATGTCCTGTCACTCGGGAGTAGTGTCTAACTTTGTTTCTCTTACCAGTGATGCTGGTGCGAGAGGGTTTGCCACCGTGAAGCTTATGTTTACGCTGGCTGCACTGTGGCCTCTTTTTGTGGTTCTTTCCCTCCTTCTTGCAAAATACTTAAGTTTCCACTTCCCGAAATAAGAAGATGGGTGAGTGAAGGGTTTTGGGGTGAGTGAAAAGCAAAGATGGGGTATGTGATGACAAAAGGGGCAGAACTGGGAAGTGTGTGGGGGAAATGGAGAGGAGGAGGAGGAAGCTGAGACATCAGGAAGGAGTGTAAGACTCAAATGTTTTGTGTTGCTGAACCTCCAGCACTTCCAAGACAGACGGTCTCTCTAAGTTGTAGACAACATCGTTCTTGTCTGGTTACTATAAACTGATAAACAGGAAATGTGTTACAGTAATAAACAAAGGACAGGAAAAAGGAAACGCTACTAATGAAACAGGAACACGGCCTGGGAATGCAAAAAGGAACAAACAAGAGTTACGTTTTGCCCCATTCTAGCTCAGGATTGAGAACGATAACGAGTATGACAAAGCACAGGACAAGAAAGAAAGAGACAATTGTGGTAGGACAGAAATGAAAACCAGCATTACCAGAGACATTTTGAGGCCTTGTTTATTGCTAGGAAAGAGGATGGGAGCTCTTGGCCTTGTGCAAACTCTAGCTGCTGTTCTACCTCTTACATGGGAGAGTTTTACAAGCTTGTCTGTGTATGAAACTGTAACCACCCCATCTTAGATCTGTCCCTTGTCTTTTGCACACGTGTTTACATCAACAGAATGAAGCTATATTAGCATGAAAATATGTACAATACTCAGCAGTTGCCAAAGCTAGGCTATGCTTGTGCCGGATGGAAAGCGAAAATATAACTTATTTAATTTTTATATACATATATTATATATATATATGTATGTGTTTCTTTCTGTGGGAACATTCTATTTTCAGCATTTCTAGGTTTTACTTCAGGGCTAGGGAGTATCCTTTAATGTATCCTTTGTTCTTTTTTTGTATATTTGTTCTCTGGTTTAGCCACAAACCCTCTTTAGAAAACAGACTGTTTCTGTAGACAAACTTTAGTCAAAAATAAGTCCTAGTGTTTTTCTAAACATTGTTCCATGAGGTTCATCCTGAAAACAAAGCTACTTTCTTGGAAATATTCTGTCAAAAATTTTATTGGATTATGATTCACCTAATAATCCATGGCTTTATGTTGCACCTAAAACACAAAGGTGAATAATGGAGTATCATTTGGATTTACTTTCTACAAATAGAATATTCCTAAATAAAATGCTCAAATGAGAAAATGAGCTTTCAGTGGATAAAAGCTAGCAACATTTTAAATACTTGATTGTTCTTCATCAATGGCCTAGATAATGAGGCAGACTGCACCACCAGAAAGTTTGCAGATGGTATAATACCAGGAGGAGTGGTTGATACACCAGATGGTTTTGGTGCCATTCTGGGGGGACCTTGACAGGCTGGAGAAATGAGCCAACAGGAAACTCATGAAGTTCAAAAAAGGGAAATGCAAGGTCCTGTTCCTGAGAAGGAATAACCCCATGCCTCAGTACCTGCTGAACACTGACCGGCTGGAAAGCAGGCCCCAGGGATCCTGGTGGACTAGAAGCTGGCTGTAAGCCAGCAATGTGGTGGTACCGACTGAAAGGGCAAGAAGCAATGGCACACACTGATATGCAGAAATTCCATGTAAACACATGAAAAAATTTTTACTGTAAGGGTGATCAAACACTGGCACAGGTTTCCCAGAGACGTTGTGGAGTCTCCACCCTTGGCAATATTCAAAAGCTGACTGAACAATGTTCTGAGCAACCTACTTTAGCTGACCCTGCTTTGAGCAAGGGACATGATGCTCATGAGACATCTCTTCCAACGTCAACTATTATGTGATTGTGTAAAATTAAAAAACAATAATGACAGGCTGAAGATCAAATGATCGTCAATTCACAGTGAAGGACAAGAAGGGGAATATTCTGCAGAGCACCTCTGACTACCTCATTTCTGAAGGTACCCAAAAAGCAGGAGATGCGCTGAACAGTACTCTGGAGGTGACTGGAGAGCTGACATTAGCAGGGACCAAGCAGTTGAAGGAGTGCTCTGAGGTTTTCTCCACCAGACACTACAGATGCCTGCACCAGGAAGCAGTCGGTGAGGAAATTCATGGGTTCTGGGATGAGAGAAAAGAAGTGCAGGTGGAGTCTCAGCATGCTGTTTGGAGAGGGATTACATGCTGGCACAGTAGCTGGTAGGGATGTGGCTGGCTCTCACTGTGTGCCTCAGTCCTCTTGGTGCTCCTGAATGAGTACAGGGTTGGGTAAAGCCCAGATGGATGCTGAGCTTCGGCTTGAGAACAGGCATGGGTCTGGCATGAGTGCTTTCTCATTCAGCTCTGCTCATCACCTGCTTTTCTCACTTTTCCTCCTAATTGGCTTTAGCTGATCATCCAATTCCTACCAAATAATCATGACAAAAGGACTTAGATACTCCTCAAGCAGAACAGCTTTGGAAAGTACTACCCAACATAAGGATGGCAGAAGGATGGGCTGAAGCAAATCCATCTCCCTTGTCTGTTTTGGGTCCTTGTGCCAGAAAAATAGTACCACAGAGGTCTACAGAAAAGGGACAAGACAGGGTTAACGTACACTACTTGCATGAACTTGCCATGTTGTAGCTTAAAGAAAGGAGTGAGATACCATTCCACTAGTGACAAGGGTACCTGCAGCTTCCAGCCTAATTAGCAGTGGACTGTACCTGTAGCTAAGAGCTGTATTTCTCTCTTAGGGAGGCATGTGTGTGCTTCCTTCGCTCACGATCAGCATGGAGGAAATGCTTCACTGCTCTGCCAGGAGCCTGAACCTGACAGGCTGTGAGCACATTTTCCAGACCTGCATCTTCCCTGCAAATTCCCCAGCTTCAGTCACAGACATGTCTGTAACTGGCATCAGAAGATGATTTCAGGTGTTGACTGGCTTCAGCACATTTAAGCTGTCAAATATGGACCTTGTTCATTACTGTCTCTCACCACTGCACACTGATCATCATCCTGTTTTGCATTCCCAATACAAGCAAAAGCTGTGGCAGAGCAGCAGGAGTGGGGAAATAACAAGTTCAGAGCAGATAGCTCTTCCTACGTGACAGACTGTTTTGTTAGGCAAAAGGCCCAGTCAGACTGGGCACACATGATGTAATTAAGCTGATTTAGCTTAATTTGTGTATTAAAGAAAAGGACACAATTGTATAATGACCCATTCCTACTAATGGCAGCAACTAGACAAATCTCAGTTTTTGCCTATACGAAACCATGCTGAGGTCATGAGCAGAAATACGAAGTACAGTGCACAGGACAGATCTCTGACTCTGGGCACACAAGATACTACACCCAGTTCACCATCATAGCACATAAGGGTATCAGCAGGTATCACCAAATATGGCTGTGATTTAAAACACTGGTAATCATGATTCTCGGACGTATCAGCCAGTTCTGCAGCTTTAATAAAGTGGCATATTTTCCCTCAGGCCATAGTTTGAACCCATGCCTTATCTGCTAAAACTTCTGATACTTTATTTCTTTGCACACACTAAGTGCTGAACACAAGTATGAAGAATTTTGGTAATAACGGTAGAGCACTCACAATGGCCAAATGCAGAGCAAGCAAATCCTTTATGTAGCCCATTTCTCCTCAGTATTATTAGTAAAACTATTTAAAGTTTAATCAGTCTTTTCAGTTCTTGGCTAGGCTTTTGTTCTGATGTCTGAATGAAAATAAAATAAAAAATCTCTAATGAAAAATTCCCTAAAGAAGTTTTGTGCCACTAAGCTGATACAGGTGTAATACACCAGCTCACTAAAGCTAATTACTCTGGCTTTGAAAACCTGAGACATTTATTCTTGAGTCCAAATTTTAAAACCTTTAAAAATCAAATGTTAGAAGTAGAAACCTGGGAGTAAAGCAAACCAAGGTCTGTATAAGTTAGTTTTGGCAAAATTAGTAAAGAAAACAGAACAAACCAAAATACGATCAAGGGAAGGGGAAACCCACAAACATAAAGGCACTCACAGTGTGATTTTTTTCAAAGTGGATTTTCACCAAAATCTTTACATAAACTGAAAACTTCATTAAAACATAAAGCTTGAAAGGGTTTAGTGGACAGGGCTCTTGTTTATTATGTGAGACTGTGATGTCAGTCCAGGTGGAGGCTGTAATGAAAATAGTTATAGGGTTTCAGTCCAGTTTCTTTGAAGGTTAACCCAACATCACAAACCCATCATGTCATATAACACCCGTTGGAAAGGCCAGGGTTGCTTCCATCTAGAAAGCCCTAAGACTGTATGAAGGGCATGTAAACTGACCTACAAATCATTTGTGAGATAGTGGCTCAGTAAACGTAGGTTAAAATCCTTTGATGCTTATTATCGATAGTTTGGAAAAGATGAAAGGCCAGGTTTTCCAGAAACATGCATGTGTCTGTCTTGAGCATGGAAAATATTCTCCAGGTGTGAACAGGTTCAGCATTTGCACAAATAAATACCTGGGGGCACCTGACTTGCAGGCTAGTCTTGAGTGCTGTGCACACTCATGTCACATGTGATCCAGACCACTTAAAAAGTAAAACAAAGAGCATCTTTTTAGGAAACACGCTATAACCCCAGAATGCAGAAGAGGAAAGAGGGGAATTCAGCTGAGACAGGAGACCGGCTCATCTCCCCTCTCAGCTTGACAAGATTTTTATGAGAAGCTGAAGAGAACCTCTGAATCTCCTCTCAGGAGGTCCCACCATGGGCCTGAACCAGCCTCCAGGATACAAACATCTCAAGAAATTCTTCGCATGAGCCTATTCCTAAAGAAGATACAGGAGGAAAGAAAGTCCTGATTTTGACCTGAAAAAAAGGAGTATTTTCTTTCATGACAGAAGAGTTGTGATATGCTGCCTCTGTCTGTTGCTGCCTGGGAAAACAAGTGTAGGCAAATTCTCTGTTAACACTGGCTGTTATAACTTCACCTGGGTTAAAGGAATTGCAATAGACCTTTATTGAGGCTCGGCCACTATGCACTTAGATAACTATCACACACACATGTGTACACACAAAAGGCTGCATTTACTCATCACAGTGTACGCACCACAGCCTTAGTAAAGTACTTGCATTAAATGCAATCCTTTGCTAAGGAGGTCTTTATTCCAACGTTGCAGGAAGGAAACCTGTCTCTTGCAAAGCACACATTGCAGATTTCTAGCTCAGGTTGTCAAACAGGCTGGGAGCGGTGGTCTGTGCTCCCCCAGCTCTCCTTGCCCACATTTCCTCTCATGTCCCACGCTAACAGCTAACGGCACGGAGGGGATCCACTGCTCCCAATTAGTACCTGGATATCTTGTCAGACGCTGTGTGAGGAGTCCTGGGAGTCTTCTGGAAGTCAAAACGCTGACTGCAAAGCCAGTGGAAGGTGCTGAGGGGCAGGGCAAGGCTCTGGGGCAGGTGGGGACCTAACTCCGTGCTGGCTGGATGCATTTACGTCTCAATATTCATCACCACGTGCTTTTTCCTCAGCACAGGTACCAAAAGCAAGTCAGCCCCTTTTCATGAGAAGAGAGTACTGTCTTTCTTTTTCCCTTTATGAGAAGGGTGCTGGTTATTCTGCATACCCTGAATGTCCCTTTTTTTTTGTAGGGCAGAATCTTCTATCTTCCAGAGATTGCACTAGTTAGTTAGACAAATCAGGACAAAACACCTTTGCCAGGAACACTGTGTGTCAGGCTCTGTGGCAGCATGAACAGAAAATGCCTGGAGAAGCAGACCTGCAGGCAATGTAGATCTGCTAATAGCTTGTTTGAGAAGGGCTTAAACATGTAACAGTATGGACATATCAGCACCTCAGTAGTTATGACATGCTGAGAGGCAGTAATTTAGGCAGACAGACAACTCCAGTGCCTCCCCAGGCAGGTGCATTGGAAAATCTGCTTGGGGATTTGAGGGCTGAATTCAGGTAGCTGAAGTGGGCAGGTGGGGGGCCTCAGCCCCTTTGGGAACTGATCCTCTCATCCTCTTTTACTTATGGAGTACGGAACTGAAATTTTTCAAATACACAACTCTGGATGCATTTTCCTGCTCCAATTTTCTCATCACTGTGGCAGCCTGTGGCTCTGGTTTGTAAAAGCTAGCACCAGAAGAAAACAGGCATTCTTTTTTTGTTCTGAATTTGTTGGTTTTTTTTTTTCCTTCTGCCAACACCAGCCCCTCTACAAAGTGGCAAGTCAGAAGGAGTTCTGTTAAATGCTTGTCTAAACCTGCTTTGACCTAAATAAGTTACCACTAAAATCTGCTGGCTGAGTATTTTTGCGTGATGTATGAGGGGCACAGATTTGCCTGGTGGCTGGAACTGACCCAGACAGGCAAGTGCTGGCTGCCTGGGCCATGGTCCACTCCAGAGTATTAAGTCAGCCCTAAGGCTGAAATAGTCAGGAGACAACACGAAGGTGCAATGCTTGGTTTTGGGTACAAATAGATTCAGCAAGTCCGGGGACACATGGTACATGCCCTACTAACAAATGCAGAATAGCGCAAATCCTGAGGTCTTTCATAATTCAACAGCTTTGTAAATCTAATGACTGTTTATAAGTTGTACAGACATTCCTCAAATTTTATTTATAATTAGAAATTTTCATAGAATTTTAGACTTAGATTGGTTAGGACCTTCAAAGACCATCTAGTCTAACTTTGAGGATTCACATGTGAAAGCCAAATGCCATAAGACATATGCTCACTAATCCCTCAAATCATCATCTCTGGAGATAAGGAGCAAACATATCTGCAGTTCTAAACCAAAAGTGAAATTGATGGAATTTTCAAATAATTTTTTTATGATTGATAAACAAGGAATAATGGCAGAATGTCACTTGTGTCATGGCCAGCACAGGGTACAAGTGGAAAGGAGAGACTGTGGGCACAGCATACCTCTACCTCAGAAGTTCTCTGAGTCTCAAGGGGGCCTGCAGAGCTCTCCGTCCCTAGAAATATTAATTAGTTTGTTGTTATTATCATATATTTATTTTTCTTAGCATCTAATAGCAGATATGCATGTGCTATTACACCTTTGTTGGAAATTTAATAGCTGTTGTCCTTAGACTGAACTATTGCTTTATTAGTCAATTCCAAATACATTGTTTTAAAAAAGAAAATATTTTTTTCTCAAGATAATTTTTATAGAAAACAAATAAAGTTTTTAAAATGTTCTCTATGTTTATAACCTCATTTTTATGTTTCCTTTCTTTGAACTAATTGATCATTCCTGACCAGTTCTGTTTCCCAGTATCCCATCTGAACATCATTACACTGCACATGTATTCAATCACCTTTTTATCACCTCAGAAGGAGGGGTTAGTAACATACTACTTTCTCTATCTTGCTCTTATTCAAAGAAAAATAATATATTACTTTAGGGACCAACATTCTTTTATTCTGGTTATTGATGCTATCATCTGATATCCATCAATGAAGCTTTTTATTTTGTATATATCTATGTATAATACAATTGTCTGGAGAATCAATGTGAACTTTTAAAAAGAATTAAAACAATGTACAACCTCCTTTGTATGTGATAGCAAGTAAAAGCCTTGTAAGATTAAAGCATCAGTATTGGTTTGGTTTAGTTCCCAGGTGTGCATGTTCCGCTCCTCCCCTAACTCTCTAAAGACCTCAGTCTGGCGCACTATAGCAAGTCTATTAAAAAGCTCCCCTGTGACATCCACGTTACAGTAGAACTGCTTGGCTGCTAGAAGGACTCTGGAGTTTGAATGTTTTCCTGTTTGCGTAATAAAAAATGTTGGATGCTAGGCTGTGACACCACCTTGTCCCAAATCCTGTCTTTATGGTTTCAGCTGCTCAGCTTTCCCTTGCTTATACCAGTCTGAGCTCCTCCAGCAGCTTGTTGGTTCAGTGGAGAAATTTTTGACTCCTTCATCCAAAGTCTAACAAGAAAACATTGGTGATGTAGAATGAGTGGAGGGCTATATTTGCTGGAGTCTGCCTCTCAGGGGAAGTTTATTGGCATATTTGAAGAGCTGAGGATGTTTTTGTAGTATAGCAGCCAAGCTGACCACGATAAGACCCTGTGGGGTGGAACACCAGGGTATTTTCTGTGTTTAGTTAAACTCTTTTATTTGTGAGTAGTTTAAAATGTTGATTATATTTTTTGAAGACTTGTGATTCATTTTTCTCAAGAGGCCTATAAACATGAGGGTCATCTTAGTCTATGAACAACCCGTATTGCAATGCCAGGATTTAAAAAAACCAAACAAACAACCCCCCCCCCCCGGCCCAAATCTCTCCTAAGACAATAGTTGAGATTCTAAAGGACTATAAATTAATTAGCTTTCCAAAAGGAAGAGAGGGTGAAGTCTAGGAGGGTCACTGACTTCTCAAAATAATGTGCTAAGCAAGCCAGAGTCTGATCCAAGGCTTGTTGAGGACAGTGAAAGGAATCCTTTCACTCCAGTAGGAGCCTAAGGACTCTACTGCATCCAATAGCACCATGAAATATAGGGAACTGTGACTCAAATTTTATGACATATTACAGTCATTTGGACACAGGACATTTGGAAGGAATATCTTTATAGACAAGAACAACACAAAGCTGGAATTTTATATATGTGAGACTATCTTGACAAATCTGTGGGACAGTAGAAGTTACCAGTGGCAACAATTAGTTGAATAGTAATAGGATTCCTTACTTTAGTTTGTCGGTCAAGACAAATGGAAAGACCCCACAAATATATAGGGCAAAACTACTTCCAAATTCCTGTCTTTCCTTGCTGAGCTGATGCTTATACAGTACGTGCAATAGATACAGTAGCATGTTGTGCACATCAACCATTGTGCTGTGACTACTGCCCTGTTAAAACTTTCTAGCATATAGCTATGAAATATTAACACTAAACATTATTTCTGTTGGAAACAACCTTCAATGTTTATGACAGTCACTAAAAGAATTACAAATACACAACAATTCCATACACTTGGAACCTGAAATACTCCACAATTTACAAAAATATTGGTTCCATCATTTCCAGGAAATCTGCCCTACATTTTCCCGCTGACTGACATGACTGACTTTCATGACCCAGCTAACCCAGACTGTTTTCTTGTGACACAGCAAGCAGGCAAACACAGAAACCTCTCTACTTTCTGTAGCAGAGATTGTAATCATCTATATATGTAAACTATGAAAACACAAATTAAATAACTCCCATAATACTTTGCTAGTTGTATGTTGGATCTTTTCCTGTGCTAAGCTCCTCTGTTTCCATAGGACCACAATTTCACGCTAGTTGTGTATCATCTGCTTTAAACAGCCACACAAATAGAGATTCGCAAGGGAGAAGAGGGGACTGTTGCAGTTCATGGGATTTTGACCAAATCATCCACAGTGAAGAAAGAATTGTGAGTGGTTATGACAAAACAGGACAAATTTGTGAGTTTAGATTTGTAGTATTAGTCCAGAAAACTTTTTCTAATTAAGATTGCTTTAAAAGGCAACCTATTCAAAGTCTGAATTTTGCAATATCTTACTCAAAATAAAAATTGAAAAAATAAATGTCTAAAGATGCACTTCTGATTTTCACATATTTGTATCTAAATTCATGAGCACCCATCTGCTACTCTTAAGTATTAACTAAAAATACATCAACTTAATGATATTAGGAAAAGACAATTATTTCTCGTGTTTTCTTTGATTTTGGAAAACGTAACTTTTATAGTATTCAGAAGTATTTTCGCAACATATGCTATGTAAAGGATTGTGAGAAATATAACTTCAGGCACCAGGTTTTTTTTCAGTTCTAGAGCTGAGGGATCAAGCAGCCAGCCAAGAAACACCACAGAGGAATGTGTTGAGGGAATAGTAGTTCAGGTAGATGGTTTGGCATGTTTCCTTCTATCGCACCATTAAATTCCAGAGGACTGGGCTTGCCAGGACTCAGTGCAGCCTTCTGCATAAGTTACAGCCCGATGGGTCTCCCAGATATACTAGATTCACACATCAGAAACCTGCCAGCAACGCCGCAGAAAATGTAACTCTTTGAAAACCAGAGGCAGCCCGCAGTGGCAGAGAGGCTGGTATTCATACACTCACAGAACATCCAGATAATCCCACCCCATCAGCCTCTTGCCATCAGCATTTTAAGACCTTTCTGGAGTCTCCTATAAATTATTATTTTTTCTAGAAAAACATGTCTTTCATGGAGTTGCATAGGTTTTGTCACAAAAACACAGACTCTAAGAACTTTTCATTTTCTCTTAAAATGCTTTAGAAGTTCTATAGTAATTTGTTGAGGTTTTTGATTGCTTTCTGGCTTTATCCTTATAGAATTTTGTGAAATGCTTTCACAAAGGAAATAATTCATTAACGGTGATAGCCCCTAGCACAGGCCTAAATGAGGAAAGGAAGTCTGAGTTCCCTGTTGCTGGTGATGGCAGTACATAGGAAATCCTTGCCCAGTCCTCCCACCCACTACTTGGCACGGGATGTGGTTGGAGAGCAAAAGGTCTGAGGCTGGGGAAGCACTATATCTAAGGTGATTACAATTTATTAGGGCTATACACGAACAAAGCCTCTGCACTAATTAGGGAGACTGGCAGAGAAGGGAGTAAATTGCATCTGAAAACGAAGACAGGAAGGTAAGCCGATAAAGAGAGTGACCAGACCTGGTTCTCCCTGACCAGAACCCTGCGGGTGCTGCTCTCACCGCTGCCCATTTTCAGTCCCATGGTGAACTGCAGGCCAGGTTAAAATCAGAGCTGCCCACTGAGTGCCACAGTCTCGACAGGACCCTGATTTAAGCTGTCATCGCTTTACTCAAGAGGAATGAACTTGAGCAAGAGAAAGACAGAACAACAACAGGAGGATTCTTTAGAGCTCTTAAAAAGTTTGTCCAAGGAAGAAAATATAGACTATATGGCTTTGAAATACTTGCAGTTTGTCTCTGTCAAGTCCTGCTACAGGGAAGAACCAAGACTTTTCGAAAGAGAAAAAAAGATCCTTTTTCAGACTCTTTCATTTGACATCTAAGTATTACTTTGTCATGTTTGAAGCGACAGAATCAGTTTTTTCCTACTTTCACTGAGCTGCAAAACTTTTTAGTGATGGAAAATTGTCTTGTTCAATCTTTTCACAGTGGCTTATTTGGTCTTTGGCTTTACTGGTTCACTCCTGATTCTAGAGTCTCCATGTGTAAAGCACATGCAATGTAGAGCTATCTTAAACTTTGTCTGCTGTTCTTGTTATTAAGAGCGTGATTTCAGTGATGAATGTTTATAACACAGCTTGAGGAATTTCATCCTCCCCTGGTAAACTGTGTAGGAGATTGCCTTAATGGACAAAGAAAAACGTCTGCCGGACTGTAGCCAGAAGCTTGGATTTGCTTACAAAGAAGAAAATACACGTTAAACCTTCTGGTATTGTTTACAGAAGACATTTTAAAAAAATATTCACCTTGCTTCTCACAACCTAAAATGGAACCAGTGAAAGATTAATGTGGTTTTCACTATTTTATGGCAAATCACTTAGTTATGACAAGTTTAATTCTGTCTCTTGACCAGATGTCTTACAAGGCTGTCCTGCTCTGTTTTCTTCTACAAGTGCTTCTAACTGGGAAAATAAATTACAGATGACTGTGAGAAACTGAAGAGAACTAAAAGGTATGAAAAGAGAAAAAGATAATAGGTTTTATTCACAGGTGTAAGGATTCTGACTTGAAGGAACAGATTAAAAGCTGCAGCCCAGTTTTAACTTCCCTGAATGGTTTGCTGGAGCAAGACTTGGAACTGAAATTCCGCAAGCCATGATGTTAGTCAGATTTATGCTTATGCAGTTCATCTAATCAGGGCATAAACAAAGACTTCAGAATGTGAGCTGTTCTGAAGTCTACGTGACACAGGGTGTTCTGAGCTTAAGTTAAATTCACTAGAGAACAGTTTCTAACCTACACTGGAGAGAAGCAGAATCACCATTCGTCGTCTGGCTAATCTATTATGTTGCATTTATTGTAAAGGAAATGTAGATGCTCAGAGCTATATTGAAGAATGGCTACAAACAGGTAGACAGCCTAAAAATACTCATGCCAAACAGTTGCTGAGCACATCACTGCTTGCTAAAAAACTGTAGATGCCTAGCAGTTATAAAGGAGAGTTTCAAACAGGACCTAAGCATCATTGAGGTAGCAGCCAGGGCGCACTAGTGCCTTTCTCAGCCTGAGAACAGTAATTGAGAACTATTAATCCCCCTTTGTGTTTCCTCCCCTCACTCTGTCCTGGTCTGGCCTAAACCAGGCCAATTTTCCTTTCAGTGATTTTTACTTTCAGCTAAGTCTCCTCTAAGTAACTGCACTTTCTGAAACTAACTGCATGTTTTGCAGACAGTGTCTGCTTCCAGGACTGATAACGCTCGAAGCTTGTAGTTATCGCCGAGGCACCGGTAGGGATGTTATGCAGAAAGGCTCTTGCTGTACTTAGTCTTAGAGAAACCAAGGTCACTGCTAAATTCCTCACTGCTTACGAGTGAAGAGCCGCAGGAGGGTCATACCTGCAGGGAGGAGCAGGCAGGGCAGGTGACCCAAAATTGACCAACGAAGGTATTCCATCCTATACACGTCATTCTCGGTATAAAGTGGGGGGGATCACGAGGGTCTCGGCCCCAGAGGCAGGGGGGCCTCTGCCTGCTTGGGCTGCTTCTGCTGCTTGAGCCTTTGGCCCTTCCTTCTCCCTTCTTCTTCTGCTACTGCCGGTATCCAAGGAGGACTCTGTCCATTTTCCTGCTGCTCCTGATCCCAGTCGGTGCATCCCTGAATCCAGTTCTCGACCACTGCTGGGCCCAGCCAGGGCCTTCCCAGAGCCTACCCTGCAGTGCCGGTGGTGACATGGACGACATCGGGGGAGCTCGATCTTGGTTTTGTATATATTTGTATATATTTGATTATTCCAATATTATTATTATACTCTTTTTTGTTATTCTAGTTTATTAAAACTGTTTTAACTTTCCAACCCATAGGTCTCTCTCCCTTTTCCTTTTCCCTTTCCCTTTCCCTTCGGGGGTGGGGGGGGGTTAACAGAGAGCGTCTGCCACAGGTTTAAGAGCCGGCCCAGCTTTAAACCGTGACACACTCACTGGTCTAGGTTAAATGCCCGCTAACTGTATCCCCATGGAAAATGTCATGCGCCAGGAATGGAAAAGCACAGCAGCAATAGTCCCATGTAGCTGATGGATTAAAAGTTGATGAGTTCCTTCTGCTGCTGCATCTCAAAAATGAAAGAGAGGATGCCTCTTTTTCCTTAGAGCACCTTATCCATGCTGCTGCTTCTAGGTTGAAGGATAGATGTTCTTTCTGCTGTTGGCACTGCCTGAGGTGCTCTGGAATGGGAGACTGACTGCTCTTTCCTTCAGTGGACCCCGGGAGAACAAGAATTTCTCTCCCACATTTCTGGAAAAGACTCTCTGTCCAAAGTGGGATTACAATGGAAATGTGGGCTTGATCCTGGCCCCACCTCTCAGGTTCACAGGCTCCCTGACCCATGGTAGCTTCCCTATTGAGCTGTCAAGAAGCCCAGAAAGCATGTAAACTGCTGATAGAGAAAGCCAAGTAAGCCTGCAGGGGAAGGAGTCAGCTTGGGATCCCGCCTGGCTTCTGTCAGGGCCAATGTGCTGCTCAGAAATCTGTCAGTTACAGTTTGGTCTTTTTCCCCAATGGAGACATTTTCTGTCAGAAATTTCCAGCCAGCTCTGCTCTGTGCTGCTACTGCTGCTCCAAATGAGAAAGGCAAAAAGGCCCAGAGAGCCTCGCACAGGAAAGGAGCAGGGCCCTGGGGGACCTGGCATTATGGCGGGTCTGCAGTCCTGGCTGCCACAGCCCGACCACGAATACACTTCCGAAATGTCAGATATTCCCTCCAGAATGAAGCATGCATATTCACTCCAGTCTAACCGCTAAATCAGTGCATGTGCCTTGCCAGGGACTTTAAATAAAGGGTTTTATGCAACACTCTAGTCCTCTGATAAAAAGTTCTGCTTCTTATTAGAGTCCTAGTCCTGGTCAATATTCTTTGAATTTAAGAGGAAAGTCAATTCTCCTGCTATTTTTTTCCACAAAGAAGTGTATGCTTTTTTTTAATTAAACACCCAGCTGTTTAATAACTTGTACTTCTTACCTTAGCTGACTGAAATGCATTTACACCTAAGCTGGACAATGGCATCTATCTGAAGTATGCAGAACTACCAAAATTATTTGGTCCAAAACTACTACCACTGAAGCCAGGCACTTAAAATGAATTGGGACATTGTTCCTGATGAGTAATATTGTTAAAGTGTTACTGTGACTTTGCTGGCTCAGCTTAAGCAACAAATCAATTATTATGTTATTTCTTTAGATTGCAACTCTCCATGTACTACTCTTTTCCATATATTAGAAAGTGAAACATGATGAAAATATGAAGCTTGGGCTTAGTGCATGTTTTTCACCTTCTCATGGTATTTAGATGTAGATATTACAAAGAAAATGAACTATAATCGACGTAGTAACCTGACTTTTTAAAATAAAGTGCCTAAAATTATGCTGTTTTCCAGCTTGGTTTGAGCTAATTTTTATTATGCTTCACTGTTAAACACTGATTATGGTTTTAGAGCCATCACAGATAAAGACTGCCATTGCCTCACAGAGATTAAAGTATGAAAAAAAAAGATGCAGATAAGAAAAAATGCGCTGAGAAACCCATGTTTGTTTAGAAATACTGGTCAAGCTTCTTTGCTGCACCAGACTGCTGCTCAGTGCAATTCTTTGGGAGAAGGCAGCCAAGATAAGCAGGGAAACTATCACAGCTTCGTGATTTTCTGCTCATCCTCCTGTTTCAGTTCAAAATAGATTGCAGGACAGCTTGCCAAAGGTTGAAACTGAAGTCAACCTTTTTAAGACAAAAGAAACAATGATGATCACATGGGCTGGCCTCCCATATACCGCAATCCAAACACGTGTCTCCAATAACTTCCATGACAAGGATGTCTTGCAATAAGGCAGAGGTTGGTATACCCTAGGCATGTAAGAGCAAGACTCAGCAGTCTACAACCTGAAGCAGATGGACAACTACTAATCCCAACTTGAAGAATTGTTCTCCTTTGAAGGGGCCTTTTTCTCCAAAGAAGTTACAGGAAGCCTATACCTATGTACCCTGGTTACCCATTTCAATTCAGGAGGAAGGAATCCAGGTCATGGTCACTTTTGTTGCAGAGACAAGCTCTCTTGGCATTTAAAATTTTACAGACTGTCTCCACCTTCCTTTATTTCTTGTTTCTTTGCTTTTACCTCCAGTTTTTACTTGTGATTATTCCACATTTCTTCTGAGCATCTGTTCTGCTGCTTCCATTTCTCTTTGGTATTTTTTTTCTAAGACTGGAAGGACACGATGTTCTGAGCTGAATCTTTCTCCTTAAGGGTCAACTGACAGAGATCCGCACCATGAGAATTACTCTCGTTCAGATCTGCACTAGAAACAAGAAGAAACACCACAAAGATCTCTGCTGCTCTCTTAAGTAGTCCTGAGATATGTTACCCTCCCGCCTAGTACAGCTACAGGATACAAGCAGTTAAGTGATGTCTTTCCTTTCTCCATTTGTATCTTGTACCCTTTGTACTACAACAGTCCCAATTAGTGGTGCACTCTCAAGGCACACCTTGAGATGAGTCAAGTCAGTCACCTTTTTCCTCCAGCTCTTGGCCCTGTGCTCCTGCCTGTTTTCTCACACTGGGCTCTGCCCTGAGCTGATTGCACTCACCAATCTGGCAGAAATTTAACAAAAAAGTGGTTTTCAGCCAAGTCAGTGAGCTGAGCGACCTAGTGAACACTGGATTCAGTGCAAGAGAGGGTGTAAAAGCACAGGGAAAAATAGGACACCTGCTTTGGATGGCAGCAAGCTGTTGTCCAAGCAGATTTGTTTTCTACTGATCTTTCTTTCCTCCCTCACTTTTTTGTTTTTCCAGACTTCAGATCTTCTTTCTTTACCTCTTCAGGTAAAACTAGTGAAAACCAAAGCCTAACATGACTGTTTGATTATATCTCAGTCTCCTGAGGCCAAAATTTTAAAAGCCAGGCTCCTAGATTCACCCAAGGTCCTCCCCAAGCCATCAGCGGGTACCACCTGGCCCCAGCCTTCCCCGCCGCTGGGCACCACGGCTGCCGCCGCTGGGCACCACGGCTGCCACCGCTGCCTGTCGCCGGGGCAGCAGGAACGCGAGTCACGCCGCCACGGCCGTTTGCCCCCCGCAAACGCACCGCGAAGCACCCGGACAAGCGAGGAACACCGGGGATGGCGGTGCGTGTGTGGACTTTTCCTTCAGTATAAACAGGCTCGTGTTCAGGGACATCCCCGGCCCTTCTCGCCCTCAGACGAACGGAGCCCACCCCCACTGCGGCCCCCACTGCGCACCGACGCAGCGTTATTCAGACGGCGCCGCACAGCGGGGCTGCTCGGGCCGGCCCCGGCGGCAGCCGCGGGGAGCCTCCAGGAAAGCGCCCAGGCCGGGGGGCTGCCCTTAGGCCGCGGGACACGGCTTGCCCGCCCGCCCGGCCCGCAGGCCAGCGGGAGCCGCTCCCCGCGGGAGCCCCGGGGCCCCGCCGGGCTGCGTGAGGGAGGGCGACCGCTCCCGCCGCTCTGCCCCCGCCCCCGTCCCTGTCCCCGTCCCCACAGCCGCTGAGCGGCGGCGCTCGCGCGCCTCCCAGTGGGGACATTGCGGCGCGGCCACGTCCTCAGGGCCCTCCGAGGGGAGGCGGGAGCGGGGATTCTCTCAGGTGACAATAAACCGTGTCGCTTCTAGGCGGCCTTGCGGCCATGTCAGTGCGAGGAGGGTGAGTCCCTGCTCGGGCCCAGAGCGTTTCCGAGAGCCTTTTGTGTGTGGGGAGAGACTCGAGCACCTGGGGAGCCATGGCGGGGCTCCGTGCTCCTCCTGCCCTGGAAGCACCTACGGTATGTATGGCACAACACATGGTCTAGAACTAGAACGGGACCCGAGGGCCACGGGCTCCTGTGCCCTGCCGTCTCAGGGAGGCACGTTACATGCCTCTGTTCTCACATGGGTCACAGCCCCTCTGAAAACCAGGCAGTGCTGCCGCATTTCACACTTTATTGCAAGGCTGTTCTGTAACCCAGCTCCTCAGGTAGTTCTCAGTTCCAGGCTGTGCATGCACCAGCTCGCTCTTGTGCCAAGTGTGTGCTTTATCACGGGTACCCCTTCTCCCTGCCTCCCTCCGCAGAGTGGGGGTAGCAGCCTTGCCGCCTGGGCTTGGCTCACCAGCCAGGCCCTGATCTCTGGTACCAGCACCCCTTGGCAGGAGCTGGCCATTGCGTGTTGTGGTGGTGACAGAGTTTAGAGAGTGGTGAGCGGCAAATTGCATGGTGCGGTGTGGTTGTGAGACAGGTGTCCTCCCCAGGACGGTGTGTGGCCTCGGGGACATCATGTGGGCCACGTATGCCTCAAACTATGCCTGCAAAAAGGTTTTCTGTCAGGGATGGAGGCAATCAAGGCTGGTTATGGGGAGGCATTTGATTCATGTGATGCCTTGGAGCCAACCAGTACCTGACCTGTGCCCTGACCTTCCTAGCCTGGTGCTGCTCATTGCTGCACAGCCCCACCTTGCCCTCCAAACTCCCAAGCAGTTTCAAACATCACAACCAAAAGGCATAATTGCATCATGACACTTAATACTGGCATGGTGCTGGTTTTGATAAAAATATCAAGGAAGATTTAAATGTTATTGCCCAACATTAGTTTGCAGCCTAACACACATGAGTAGAGAGTACCCTGAGATCAAATAGGTTTCCCATTCTGCACATTTACAAAGTCCATTTGCACCCTCATTTGAGAGAACACTGCAGTAAGTTAAAAAATAAACAATTTTTTAGTGTTCTTTCTGCATTTTTGAATCAGGATCTGATGCAAAATAGTGAAGTCGTTACCTTATCTACATCATTTACTGCCTCACACACTGTTGGCTCTTCAAGAGTAGCTCTTGATATGTATCAGACTTTTTCAGAGTGTAGTGCTAGATTTTAGCCTTACTTCAAACTTCTTGCTCAGTAGGACTTTCGGTTGTGTGAGGAATGCAGATCTACAGATCCTTTAAAGCTTTAAAAGAATTTTAAATGTAAAAAATATTTTAAAAAATGGAAGTGTCAAAAAGGATTGTTTTACATCTGGAAGATATACCATATTTTGCCATTATAATGCATGTGGAAATTGTTTTATTGCCTTTGAAATAACTGTAAGACCAAACCAACCTTTACACCCCCATTTTATTTAAAAAGTGACAGACATAATCCCATTGAAATGAAAACAACTTAACCAAATTGCTTTGACATTATTTTTAATTTTGCAGGCTCCGACGCAAACCCTTCCATGTCTGTCTTTGACTTTTCTAGGTGTTTTGCTTGCTTAAGTCCCACTTTCCCAATCCAAGGCTATGGAGTAAATCACAAAGTACCTCCTTTATGAACATGGATTATCTTGAAAAACTGCTTAGTAACTTGCTAAAGTGTGTTATATCAGTATGCAATAGAAGTGTGTCAAGTATTTTATGTGCCTGTTGACATACAAATCTGTATTTGCATGTGCATTTGAAAATTGGAAAACAAAAGAAGAAAACAGAAAAACATGTTTCAATTGTTGGTACAATTTCTTCTTCAGGCTGGAATCTTACTCTGTTGTTCTCAGAAATAATTGATATTTCAGTCTGAATATAAAAGCACATGCCAATGAAATGCTTTTAAAACAACTACTCTGACCAAAAATCCGCCTGTTTAAGAATAGTGTAATGTTGCCTGAGATTCCAGCTGTTCGTTAGGTTTGGATTTTCAAAACTACATACTAAGTAACCCTGCAGTAGCTTTAAATAGCATCTATAAGAAGTGGCAATAGAAGAAACATTTTAACTGCTTTCACAGACAGCAGAACCCCTTATACTCCAGTATGTACTGGGAGGGATTTTGTTACTTCTGCTAAAATACAGTACAAAATTCTAGGCAGTCAAAGAGCCCAAATCTCAGTCTGGACCACACTGAAGAATGATTCCCCATATAACCTACTGGTTTAATCACACTAACACAGGCTGGGTGAAATTTCTAAATTAGAAAAAAAAAATCCAACGGAAATATGCAGACATTTAAAAGGCCATCGTTACCATTCTTGACGATTGATCTTACAAGAGGGCTAACCTGGTGTTGGAGTTGCTGCAGCCTTTTTTTCCCACAAGGTAGCAGCAGTAGAACTATGAATGATCAAGAGGCTTGTGAGCCCATCTCAACAAAATTCAGAAAGGCTGCCTGGTTTGTTTACTGTTGAGTCTTCAGGAATCTGCAGCTCAGAATCAGAGGAAAAGCTTCTTAAAACACTAGGACTGGGTGCAAACAGCAATTAAAATAATAAAATCTACATTTACATTTTACTTTAACAGATCGGTCTCCTGCTGAAGAGTCCACATCGGAGGACTTGAAAGAATCTGCAAAACTAAAATGCTGTGTATATAAATATATTTGTGTGAGTGTATATGTGTGTGTGTATTGAATATAGTAGAAACCCTGGCTTGTTATTGTATATAGCAAAAATCTTGTAACTGGTTAGGAGTTTCTATCTGCTTCCCTTTAGCTATCCTGGTTTCACCACTTTTCTTCATGCTTTTTGCTGCATTTATCAGTTGACATTGTCCAAATATGATGCTACAATGAAGGAGGAACCCCTTTGCCAGCATACAGAAGCTGCCAAGGGGAGGTGACCTCCTGCCCTGCATTCACCCTGTCCTACCTGAATAATTGTGTAACCCACATCAAAACCTCCTAGTGTAAATATCTATGTATAGAGTAATGATTTGGGTTGGGTTAGGTGGGCACTTCCGAGGCAAATCTCCCAATCCTCCCAGCTTGGCTAGCTCTGCTTCACCCTGTGGAGCAGACTTGGGACACACAAGTTGCACTTTGGGAGGATCCATTGCAGAAGCACACCCAAGGCACTGCAGCCACAAACGAGCCTGCAGCCCCTGCGATCAGACCACAGCTAGTCAAAAGTTAACCCGGGGCACAGCATGGATGTCATGTCATGGCCTCAGCACCAACTGTTTTGCTTACAGACACATGCCTGTCAGTCCCCACTGCTTGCTAGTATACACATAGCCTTAGTGGCCTAGGTGGAAAGTTAAAATCAGAAGGGAAAGTTTTGATAGGCTCACCAGTGCTAGTACAGAACAGGGCAGAAATGATGGAAGAACACACCACATCACTCGGATGAAGGGTTTTCTTTAATGTGAAATGCAGACATCCTAGGGCCATGTATTAAGTGATATTTACTGGAGGGACAGATCTGTGGAGTTCAGGAAGGGGCACTCTACCATTTCCCGGTGGAAATGGTAAACTCCTTAAAATACTTTAATATGCTCTGAAATTGCATATTAATAAGTAAGCTGAAAAAATCCCTTCTAATTAAATAGAAGAAAAAACATTAGGTGATGTGGAATGCATGTGTACACACACACACACACACACGCGCATATTTACAAAGAATTTGAGTTTTTGAGTTTTGACTCCCAAGGAATATATACCTATATATGTAAAATACAAGTTTATACACACGTACTCTGATGGGTTTTGTACCTATTTCATATATTTTTCCTCTTTGGTATATATCCAGGCACTCCCAGGACCATTTCTCTTTGTGAAGTTATCAGGCAGTGCTGTGGAATTACGTCTAATGTAGCCTTGAGTATTTCTTCCTATTCTTGTCAACACAACATACACAAACTCTTTTGAGCTGCCAACTCTCACTCTTACATCAAGGAAATTGAATCATATACCTTGGCCTAAAAAATTAACATAGCTTGTATAAATATATTTGATAATGTCCTTGAGCTTACGGGTGAGACGAAGACAAACACAAAGAAGAAGGAACAAGGTGTACATCTTTTTTTATTTTTTTAAATGCCATGGCATCAGTGACCATGTACTTAGCTGAAATTGCAGCACCAGATCCTATCAACACACTAAATAAATAAACAGATAGTTGTGTGTGCAGTTGAACTAATGAAGCCAGGTTTCCTATCAGGTTATACCTTGTAGTTCAATTCCCTCACATCTAACAAAATGTAAGCTCTGCTTTAGCTTTTCCTGTCCTTGCAAAATGCTTTTCTCCTGTGTGGATTCTCAGTTGTGTAACAAGGGGTGAGCGATCTTCCCTATAGTGGGGGCACTAATTCATGACTTTCTCCTTTAAAAGATCAACTAATTCTAAGAAAATTGTCAGAAGTTAATTTCCCTGTTGAATTTGACTGAGTTTGGCCAAAGACTCAAAAATACTGGGGAGCATGCAGAGGTACAGTTACTCTTACACACACAGAGACATGAAGACAGCACAGCTACAATAATTGTTCTCTGGGATCTATGCTAAGCACTATATATTTATTTGAAGAAAACAGAAGAGATCAGTGTGCTATTACCCATCTCCTTTTAACTCCAATTTATTAATTTTTCATTAAGAACACTGGACAATTGTTCAGAGCAAGAGCAGCAGAGAATATTGACAAGTCTGACAGTGAGTTCTTCCCCTCCCTATGAGGTAAGATATAATTTTGTGTCACGGTTTAAAGCTGGGCTGGTTTAGGCCAAACCAGGACATTTTGTTTACTTTTATAGCAAAAGATTCAGGAGAACTCAATACAACTTGACAGAACAGCAGGATTCCTGGCAGGCTGGTTGCAAGTCTGGTCAAAGGTATTTCAGCTTTCACAATATTTGGTGATTTATTAACAAGGTTTGATTGTACGCTTACAACTGCTGAAGTAATAAGTATGAAGTGTTACTAACACATTAGAAGTTTCTGTATTTGTTACAAGCAGTAGTTATAAATCTCTAGTTAGGGGGGCATTTCAGAAAGAACAGCACACCACAAAAGAAAATCTACAGAAGAATTACAGCTAAAGAATTTTATGTCAATTGTAAAATACCAATGCCTTCCATACAGAAATGAAAACACCAGTAAATTAAGCTACATCTTGGCTGGAAATAGCATGCATCTGTTACAATGTAATGGTTCTCTCACTCATTGAACACCGTTGCTCAATACTAAGCTAACTTTTCTAATATAACACAACAATACTGTCAAAGTTCAAAATTTCCCAAAAGATCAGTTGAACTACATGGTCTGGTTTTACACATGCAGTGCTGTAGGAGGCTGGTGCCCTGTGCAGGTGTGTCAGCATTGCAGCTCTGGTGCACTGAGCTCATCCCCCAGCATCTGCCTGGGGCTGGGGGTGGAGGGAGGCAGGATGTTCACAGGCTCTTACCACCCCAGAGCTGGTGACCTTCATGAAACTTCTTGGAACTTCAGTATCTTGACGTCTTTCTTCTGTCAAAATTGGCTGAAATTGAATTCCAGGTTCAGGAGCTACTACTGGGTGGAGAAAGTATCATGGTATTGCCTGACAGAAGGACAGCACATGGACAACCTGCGGACATAAGCTTTGTCTTCTTAGGAACTAAGGCTAAAAATACACCAAAAATCCTAAAAATACACTGGGCTAACCATTTTATAACAGATGGTCGTCTGGACTTGCATGGTTTTTAGGACTTCAGGTACAAAGTTTCTTTTGAACTAGGGAAAAAAATCCACATGCAGAAGAACAGCACTTTTCTAAAAACAGTTCCTTTCTGGTTTTTAGAATGCATGTCAGATTTAGGCCAATTTAATTGTGCCAAATCTAGATAAACTGGCGTTTAATTCCCCAGCTTGAAAAGCTGATGTGTTCTGGCAGGTTTCTACATGCATGTATTAACTTCTGTGCTTCCACGCTGCTCTGCCTGGGTAAAATGGCCACAGGAGAAAAGCAAATAGAGTTTGGGACCAGAGAGGTGACCTAATTTTCACAGTTGCTATGCATCCAGGTGGTTGTAGACAGCAGTTCTCCTGGGCCATTAGTGTTGAAAACAGGCCACTTGTCTAAGGCCTGCAGCCTGAGACAGCCACTTTGGAAAAATCACTTTGGTTTTTGCATCCATAATCTTTTGTTTCAGCTTTGTGCTGTGTTTGCCCTCCAATTAATTCTCTTTTTAAAATCCTATCCTGTTTTAATTGGCTTATAGAAAGATTTTTGGCAGTCGGTATTGAAAAGAGAAAATAAAAATAAACGTTCTCCAACAAATTTTTATTACCGTTCCTGAACATTTGAAATATCATCAGCATGGAGATTCATGTAGTCCTGTTCCATTTTAAAACACTGATGGATTATGTAACTTAAAACAATTACTTATAGTGAAATTTGTTCTTTAAAATAATTTTATTTCAATAAAGTTTCCATACAATTGAAGAGATTACCATCCTCAGTTTAAAAATATCAAATTTTACAAACATATGAACAGATTATACTTTTTTTTAAGTAGGAAAACTGTAGCATACTGAAACAGTATTCATTTTTCCATCTTAACAAATTTCTACCTTTCTCTCAAGTTGTAGTTTGGTCTCATGTAAGGCTAATTTCATCCTCAGGTTCTTAGTAGAGAATTAGTTAGTAGCTGTAGTTATTTTAAAGGAAGTCTTTGTTTGAAAATCAATGGTCATTAGACTGATTTACATTTGCTAATTTTCAATAAGACTGAAAATTCTTGAGTTCTTGGTGCCTATTTAAGGTACTTCTTTTTTTTTTAACAGCACTTTGTTCACTTTTTAAAGGTAATGAGTATGTTTTTTAAGAAGTACATTGTGTTCCTTTGTTTCTGAGTGATAGGGCTACGGAAAATTCTAACTGTGGAAGGGCAGTTTCTTTCATTGCGCAGATATAGCAGTTTCCTTAATGGTTTCATTGAGCCCTCACGCAGAAGAACATGAGTTTTACACTTCTAAATTCTGGCAGGATCTTGTGCACGGGCACCCTCCAGAAGCCTTCAGGAAGACGAATGGGCACAGCAGGTTGTCTGTGATGCTCCTTCTTCCATTCAAGGCAGATACAGAAAGAAATAGTGTCATAAAGGAGAAAGAAGGGTCTTGTGAGCATCACCAACAAAAGTGATGTCTCAGATGGGACTCAGGAGCAATACTTCCCACACTCTGCTAAACCCAAGTTGCTCCATAACTTTGGGCCATCTATAATGGACTTTGGTGAAATCAGCTTTGGGCCCTTAGATGGCTAAAATTGAGATGAAGCTTTTGTGCCAGGGCTACTCCTCTTCTTGGCAACCGGGTTGGGATTCTCCATGATTTTGCGGCTTCAGGTCTCCACTAATGCAGTGGAAATACTGTTTCTCTAGGGCCCAGGAGCAGCAAAGGTTAGGTTAGTGAAAACAAGCAGCCAGCAGACTCAAGAAAGACACATAAACGGGTAAATTTGCACTTGAACAGCGCATTCGAGCACCGTGTGAAGCAGGTGCAGCAGGCGCCCCCCAGCCGCACAGCCCGGCGGCATTCCCAGCGCCGCGGCCCACCCGGGCTCGCAGCCGGAGGCCCGGCCCCAGCCAGGCCGGAGCTCCGCCCGCCCGCCCGCTCTGAGGCTGCCAGGGCCACAGGGCGGGCCCGGCCCGGCCCAGCGCCCTCCTCCACAGGGCAGTGGCCCGTCACCCTGCCGGCAGCCGCGGCAGAGGCCCGTCCCCCTCGATCCGGGTATCGCCGCCCCGCGGCGGCCTGGCCGCCACCACCGCCCCCTGTGCCGCGGGGGGGGAGCTGGGGGCCGCGCGGCGCCGCGCCGGGGACGGACCCGCTCCCGCTGCCACTCCCGGACCGGCCCGCCGGTACGTAACGGGGGCGGCGCCGGGCCCGGGGCTGGCGCTGCCGCCGGCGGCGCCCCCTTGCCGGGGCGGCCGGGGCTGGGGCGGGCTGCGGGACGGGCGGTCCCCGCGGGGAGGTGACCGCGGGTCTCCGGCAGCCCTTCGGCGCGGTGGGGCCGGGGCGGCGGCGAGACACCCCTGCGGGCGGCGCGGGCTGCGCCACGGCCTGACAGCTGGGTGTCCGCCGCTCTGCAGCTGCGGAAAATCCGATTATGTGAGTTTCTCGCATTGAAACAAAAACAATCCCAAGATGCGGAGAAGGTTGAAAGTGAAAGCTGCGGTGCAGAAGTGTGTGCCCCTCATCCCCCGCCTCCCCAAACCCACAACGGCTAGTTCTTGCGGTCGTAGCACATAGCCTTTTATTGCAGAATCTGCTGGAGTTGTAACTTTGGATCTTCAGCGTGCGCCAGTTATTCTAGCCTTACACTACTGTGACTTAAAAGCAAAGTCGTTTGGGTAGAGTAGGAAAAACATCTTTAACTCTGGCTGTTATTGTTGTCTCACAATTTTAGGAGAGTGCAGAGATGTCTCGCTTCGAAAATAAAGGACTAATACTGGGCATAATGGCAGGGACTGCTGGAATAAGCCTGATGTTGGTTTGGTACCATAAGACCCGAAAACCCGGTACAGCTGTGCGTATACCTGCATTCCTAGATGTCGGTAACAGGCTTAATTCTGTGGGCTTGCAAAATGAAGCTCCTAATGAGCAAGGGGTAGTAATGGTTTTGCACGGAAGGCAGCTACAGATACTAGAAAAATTGAATGGCTTGCTAGTAAGCGTGGACGAACTGAAGAGAGAGGTGAAATTTCTGAAAGAAGCTATTCCGAAGCTTGAAGAGCTTGTTCGAAAAGAGCTTCAAGGGAAGGGAGATGTTCAGAGAGTTAGCCCATCACACAGAGCAACGAAGCGGAGAAAAGCTGAGACAGCTTCTGGTGCAACAGAAACGACCAGCTCTGAGGAGGCCGAAAGTGAAGGAGGGTGAGTCAATAATATTTTGGATATACTACAGTACACATACAGTGCAAATTGCATCATTACCTGTGTGAAACTTTGTACTTTGAACAGGATCCCTTTTAAAGTTTTACGTATATTTTATATTTCTCTATATTCAGGGAAAAAACCCACAAAAATTCAAATTGGTGATTTTTAGATGAGAGAAAACTCTGTGTGACCATCTCTGAATCTGCACTACAGCTGAAGCTGGCTGAACACCAAGCATAATACAGATTTTTAAGGGTGCATTTGATAACAATCTGATGCAGTATTGCTACATAGCTATGCAATGAGAGGCAAAGTTCAGAATAATGCTGTGATTTTAAAAGTGCTTCTAGTAAGAAAGTAGTCTCGTCTCCGTGACAGAGTTTGTTCAAACTGTATGAATGCTCTTTGTGCTTTTCATGAGAGTTGTCTTCTGTGGGCCTTGAAGATGAGTTATTACAGTGTTCTGCCTAAAGGTATTACATGCTATGAAAGCTATGTCCGAATGCAGTACGTGTAGAAATGGCAGTATGTTTATGTATATTTGCTGTTCTAGACACTTTCTGGTGGCTTAAAAAGTAATCATGAAGGATGTAGGGTACTGACTCAGTAAGGCAGGAAGTTCCTGATTTTGATCACATCTTGTAGTCCCATTGTGGTTAACGGGGTCTTTTATATGTGTGAGTTGAGGAACACGCTGAAGGATCTGGTGTACCTGGAGTCCAGGAGAAGGACTATATTTTTGTCTTTTCATATGTTACCTAATATACCCTCCAGTAGTAATGTAAAAATGGTGATGACATTACTCTGCTGTAATTGCAACTTTGTTTTGATATAATCAGATTAGATACTTACACGCAATTTAATAAGGGTATGTTTATAGCAAGTGAGTTTTTTGAACCATCTCCTCAGTGTGTTATACATACCTGGGTAGGCAGCATTATGTCTGTAAATTGTGTATCTTAAGTAACTTTTTTTCTTTAAAGGTATATTAATTAACTATAATATTCTGAAGACAGCAACATACTGCATATAATAATTAATGGAATTCTATTTTTAAGGGTTCCTCCAAATTTATTTTCAGTTCCTGTGGGCAGAATTTCTTGTTATGCTACATCCCAGCCCACATGCTTCACGAGTCTCGTATTTTGATACTGTATTTTGAGACCTGTCAGTTCTATTATGAACGAGTTCTTTTATTTTAAGTATTCGGTATTGGCAGGAGTATTCGAAGACATTCCCCCTTCATATGGTGTAGAAACATTTCAGTACTATTAGTTTCTCAGATTGTTTTATCCATTAGTTGGTTTGCAGAGGCCTTTATGTTATGCATAAAATGTTTGGACGTGGAGATAAGGCTAAAGGACCAGTTTATGAATAATCAGGTTCACAGACGCAATATAGGGGTTATTCCACACCCAGCATTTGAGAAGATCCTGTTTTCTGGTCAGGAGAGATGTGTTGCTGTTTGGGAACTAGCCAAGGAAACTTGTCTGTTCAGGTTCTTCTTGTGACGAAGCAGCCAATGAGATGATCCAATACAAGTGATTACAGTGTGCAAGAGCTTTGAATGTGTCCTTAAGAGAGGCCTTCTCTGACAAGTATTTGTATACAGTCAGAAGGAAGGAAGATAATTCAAGGTTATTGATAGTGTTAGTCATTTGGGTATGTGCTTTTCCAATGCTATTTTTTAATCCCTTTTCAAAAGAGGTGTTGTTTTCCTACTGACACCTTGTACTTGATGTGCTTGTTTTGCATATCTCGTCTAAATTTAAGATAGTTTTATTTCATTTAAATAATTTTTGTATTTTTTTTCATCCTCTTGCAAATGTAAGTAGGTTGTTAATCCTAATGTGTGTACAGCTGCAATGTATGTAGCTTTTTCTGAAGTCTTATGTAACTTTAATGACAGTGGTGCATGTTCTATGAGAGTTTGCCATGAGAGACAATAACAACAAACCTTTTTTTCCAGTTAATGTGCATCACCACTTTATGTGCTGTAGATATAACGCCATGTGCATTGTTTTAACTGTTCTGTGGTGAATTCCCCACACAATAATGCATTCAGTTGCTAGTTGTGCACTAGAGAAATCATTTTTCTCTTTGTTACAGATCAAACATTTTTTCACTTTCTGTATTCTATCTAAAGTACATGCAACACATTTCACTCCCTCAGCAGTATTTTCATAATCTAGAAGATAGGATTTTGCTTGTGTTAAGCACTTCTGGTTTTAACTGACAAATGGGCAGGTGCCTGGAATTGACAGATGAAGTAATCTTAAGAGTTTTGTGGACTTGTGCTGGGTGACTACATTGGTTTCAGATTTGTACACTTCTTCCAGAAAAGCTTTTAATACTACATGTTTTTTCCATAAAATATTTGAAGCTGGCAGTCTCTGATATGGTCCTGACTGCTTTTGTCTGCCCTGGTCATATTCTCAATGTCGCTGTTGGTATTCAACACCTTGGGAAGAAAAACTTTCTATTTTGCCTTTCAAAAATTATATATTTATGTAAGTGGAAAAATATCACATGCTTTTTAATAAATGAGATGTATTTTTACATAATAACAGGTAACCTGAATGGAAGGTACACTGAATGGATGGGACACTGATTGAATGCTGAAGAGCCTACGGTTTCTAGTCTGTGCTTTTCTGTGTTCTATTCTTAATAGTTTGTTTTCATTAGTAAATGCTGGAAACTGAACAATCTTTAACATTTGAGAATGTGTAACAAGCACTCGTTCATTTACAAATACAATAAATTGTGTCTAGATGATCACCTGGGTTGGAGAGTATCACCTAATTCTCCTCTTTATGATTTTAAAGCTGTTTCCTCCCTGATACAGCAGTGATGAGCCATTGACATCAGTGTCATGTTTGGCACCGATCTTCAGCTGGCCTGGCATCCAAGCTTTTCAAATTACATTTGGCGTCAGTCAGCAGAAAGTTTCACCGCAGTAAATGCTTTTCCTACAGGTGTTTTATTTATAATTTTTCCTTGAAATAATTTAAATATTCAGCAGGAAGAAACATTTCCCTTGCCTGCTTCTGAGTATCACTTCACTTATCATTTCTTCATTTATTTTTGCTGCCCATTTGTTTTCAGCACAGCCCTCAGTTGACCTGAGAATCTGGTTTGCCAAACTTTTCCTCGAGGGCCGCTTGTCATTACTGATGGATATGCAGTCTGCTGGGTCATACAGTGCAAATTTGATCCAGATCAGTCTGTGACGTACAATCACCTTTCTAATGAATTAGCTGGAGTGGATGAGACTGTGTTTGTGTCAGCTTGTGATTTTTTTAAGTTGGCAAAGAGACAACAGATGATATTTGATCTGCCTAAAAGCTAAAGTGTTATGAACAGATGATACATGGTTAGGCCCAGTGTCTGTCAATTTGCAGATAATCCAACACAGTTTTTGAACCCGCAAAGTGAGTTTATACCACAGTGGTGTTTTATACCACGTAGCTCAGGTTTTTTTTTTAATCCAGTACTAAGTGCCTGGATTTACTGAACAGCTTAACCACAGTGTGATGAGTCTCTGGCACAGTTTCCATTTGTTCTTTGAACTTTGAAGAGTCCTTTGTGATCCATCTGAGCCCAGTTGGTTGATCATTGCTCCTGACATTCTTACCTCTGTTTTTCTCTTTTAAATAAATCTATTGGTAATAAAGGTGAAAACAAATTGGCACTGACTGTAGACATTTCTAAAGTTCTTCCGTTTTCTCAAATATTGTCCAACGTGTTTATCACACGTAAATACTCACTTTTCTGTTTATCACGGGATAAAACCTCTTGCTGGAAAACACCAGGTAAAATTGCAGATGTCAGTGTTGTTATGTGAAATATTTGTAAAACAAACCATAATGACTCTTCCTCATTTTTTGTTAATTTCTCTTTTGGATTAGTGTCATCAGCCCTTAGACTCTTGGAGTTTTTAAACTGTGTTAAAAAGAATCTCCACTTCTGTTTGTGTTAGTACTGATTTTTTTATAGTACTGCTTTTCATAACATGCTTTTCTAGAATGAGTAGAAGTATAAGCCTGCTAGCTGCTTTGTTGAAGTCAGTTATCACGCACTTTTTATTGTAGTTTTATATCAATAGTATCTGTTACACTCTTATTTTGTCCTTAAGTAGCTGGAAGGACTTCCTATCTTGTAATAAAACTGGCTTAAGTTCATATTGGTAAAGTACAGCTTACCCAAGTTGTTAGGAAAAATCCTAGCTGTTTATTTTTTAAAAGTCCGTATTGCCTTCTTAACATATTTTGTTTTCATGCTTAAAACGTTTCAGCTATGATAAGATTCGAACAGAGCGCTAGTAAGAAAATGAATGCCATCAGAAACAAAAGAGAAAAACATTCTCTATGCCTAGTTTGCTACAATGTTTGAAATGATATTTAGTGTTTTATACTTTATTAAATTACCTTGCTGTCATTTTACCCCCATGACTCCTGAGCAATGTGGGAGTTTGCCTGGGGTGCGTGACTAGCGAGGTGGGAACTCATCACAAATAAGTCATGAAGCCCTTGGCTGTCACCTTGGGGCTTTTCCTGTGGAAGGTGCTGGGAGGCAGCAACGTCAGCTCTGCAGCCAAAGAAGAAGAGACAAGGAAGAGAGAACCCTCTGAAGGCACTATGAAGCTACTTTTCCGAGGAAAGAAAGGAAAAATTTAGAGGAATGCTGATGCATCTCGGGGATAACTAATATGTCCAGTCTTAAGCACTAGCCATTGTTTGCACTCCCTTGGGAATTTTGCTGTCAGGACATTTAATTTCTGGCCTTCCCGTGAAAAACACTATTCACTTCAAACCACACTTGGAGAAGATTTTAAAAATTTTGTTTCTTTTGTTGGAGAATGGCATTTTTCTCTGTTTGTTGGATAGAAACTCCTGCCCCTTAGCATAGCTCAGTGTCTTCTCATCTCTGTCAGCAGGCAGAGAGTTGTATTGTTTGTTGCAGTCCCTGGGAATTACTGGCATTGCCTTATACTGAAAAAATTTATTCACTGTTGTGTTTTTCACTTCCCACAGGTTGTTTTATAGGTATTGTTTTGCTTTCTTTAAAACATGCAATCAACAAGTAAATTGAAATTTATGGCATTCTCATCAAAGTTTAAGATGGTCTGCTCCACTTTAAATTCTTTGAGGATTCATAAAGCAGATAAATAGAGGAGGTAGGAGAGAATTTCCCGGGACAGCGGAGGTGAGAGGGAGTGGGGAAGAAATGACCTGTCCTCTCTGCTGTTTCTCTGCACAGATGTGGCCTGGAGATCATGTTTCTGTAGGAGAGGTGGGATAAGGAAAGGCTTGATGCAGTATGATCTGATCTTAAAAGATTATCCTTCCATAATATTATATAATTTGCTCCTTATGGGTTCACATCATCTGTTTGATAGTGACCTACTTCATACTTTTTCCATTTGAGTCTCTCAATGACTTATCTGATGTCATATGAATTTGATGTTTGGCCTCAATATGATGTTTGGCCATGACATTTTGATACAGTGCTGCTGGAAATCTCTGCTGGGTTTGTTTGGAGTGACAGGGCTTGGCTGTCAGCCCGACCTTGGCCTTCATGTTTTTGCTGGGAGAGTAACATTTTCTAATAATCACTTTTGTCTGTTTTCTAACATTGGAACAGTAGCAATCATATAAATTTTAGCCAATGTTTATGCAGCAAAGATAAAGATGACAACATCAATATTGACTTCCAAACACTGATTCCTTACTTTCGCATCTCCCTGCTTAGGTAGCATTTGATACAGTGCCCAAATTCCTGTAACGAAGGAGAGTTACAGTTGCAGTATGGGAATTTGAAATTGCCTTCACTGCTTAGTTGTTGTTATTTTATATTATCTAGAGCCCTTCTTTTAGGTTGGTAATTGCACAAACCCTCAGTGCATTTATCTTTTAATTAGGGGGGGGTGGGACATCCAAACCATGTGAGGAAAAGTACTTTCCAAACATACTTCACATCACAGGATTATGTATTGGAGCTAAAAGTCTGCCCCCCTCCTACCAAATCCCTTGCACTTTTGGTCAAGTTAGTGCTCTTACAAATGCAGCCTAGATATGATGTAGCTCTGCACCCACTTCAAAATAACTATAGAAGAACAAGATGCTGTGTTTTTAAAGATGCTTCAGAAAACCAAAATAAATGTTCAGTGGCTTACAAATAAAGACTCTGCAGGATACAACATAGAATGTGTCATCAACTTCAGCATCATCAAGATTATGTAAAACAATCCATAGGAATCTATGAAGTTTCCCATCTCTGCTCTGCTCCATGTTGTTTTTCAGTTTGAACATGTACATATGGTTTATGTATGTATTGTTTTATCCAAATGTATTTTTGGCTTCACTTTCTCATATTACTGGGTTAATTTTGCAGCAAACCTGTTATGACACATCTAGCACTTCTGTAGCCTGATAAGCAGTTGTGCTTGTTCATTTACAGGCTGTAAGTGTATCTGCTCATGTTTTAGTTCTGGTCACTTCCGAAAGCAACATGTTGAAAACAGAATGTTTAAAAGCCATAATTATTAACCTCCATTTATATTGCTAACATTCTGTACTGGTTACATTTCTGAAAAAAAAATAGATTTTATAAATTTTGACTGTCATGGCCTACTTCAATTATTCACTTGCTTAATGTGTATAGTACATTTCATACTTTTTCTGCTCATAGTTACCATTTAAAAAAATCTCTGAGCCTGGCAGCTAATACTTTTACATTATTATTTCTTATCAGAACAATATTTTCAAAAGTGGAAATGCAGAAGATTAGGCTGTGTCCATTTTTAGTACATAAGCAAAAAGTTACTTTTTAAAATTAATGCCATTCAGGTGCTCCTATATAAAATTGGAGTACCCTAATGTATGCTCAGCACTTTGGACAGTAAGACCACCTGCTTATCTCTGCATGGTATTTATGGCTTTTGTAAATATTTCTTTGTCCTTGACTGCTTGTGCTGAGTACTTGTGCACTAAGCATAATGAATTAATATAAGCTCTTTCCCAGTTTCAGATATTCTGACTTTCAGAATGTTCAAAAAAAATAAGTAAAGGAATTGATAACAGTGATGTTATTGCTTATATTTAAAACTTAAAAGTGTTTAACAAAACATTTTGTAAGTGACTCTTATAGAACTTATGTTTGGGTTAATAAGCTCATTCCTATTTCAAAAAATAGGGAAATTGAGGTAAAGAGTTGAAGAAGCCTGTTCAGGGTTACAGATCACGTCTTAAGACACATTAATGATTTAAAGTGTTCTGCAATTGAAACACAAGGATACATGTGTTTCTAATATGTATCTGCATTTTTTTAATTCAGTATTAGACAGCAGGACAGTGTTACCACTTGCCTTTTATGTTTGGAATATGGTTTTACTGTGCCTTTGAAGATAAAGGTTTTGTAACAATAATAATAATAAGCTTGATACCATGAATAAAAGCTCCTTTAAGGTTGGACCACTGGAAGAAATTGGGCTCTGAAATTTTTGCATTTGAATTTAACACTGTTTTACCAATATTTTTAGAAAAGATGGTTATTATATTCTGTGATTTTAGTTATCTTACAGCTCATACTGATTCTGAAGGAGACTCCGAGGAAGAAAAGAAATGTACGAAATCACCTGATGCTGTTGTGAAATCAGAAGAAGAAGAGTTATTTAATCTTTTACAGCAGGCAGACAATTTGCACAAGGGTTCAGGGGATGATAAAAAGGAGGGCTTCAGACTGCTGCTTGAGAAAGATTGCGAGGTATTAATGGATAAACTTAATATTATGTTGCTATTAACCTATGCTTTGCACTGCTTTTGAGAACTTCCTTAACACAAGCATTAAAATGCACACAGCAATGGAAGATGAAATTTCATGCGTAAAATACAGTTAAAAAGAAATATTTCAAGGTGGTGTCAATATTCATGTTGGGTGGGCATAGAAGTTTTATTATTTTATACCCCATCCAGGCTCAATAACTTTGAGGCTTTGTTTGATGTATGTATTCTTGCATGAGACGAATAAAGATCATGGGCTTTTTTCTACGTAAATCATACTTCTGCTGGTTTTGGAGTGGTCTGTGTGAGAAAGTCCTGTGGAATTAAGTAGTAACCGTACCAAGTGTTCGCAAGAAATCAAACTGTGAGCCTGTAGTCTGCTTATACCTTTCTGGTTTACTTCATATGAATTTTTCCTTTGACTTTACTGTGCACATATGTAACTCCAGATAAAATTTCAAAGTGGTTTGATGCGCAGTGCTTAATTCAGTGTATCAGTTTCTTCTGGTTTGGCAAACATTAGTTCTGATTATATTTTCATTTACATATTGAAATACTCAGGAAGGTAGATGAGATACTAACTGTGAGTGTGGTGCTTATAGCATCCCTAAAGAAAATACACGTCACATCATTCGGGGATCTGTTGTGCTTTACTGGATTACTTTTTTATTTTTTATATTAAAAGAACTTTGAAAATGATTTATGAAATAAAACCTCTTTAGACATCCCAGGGTATTTCCAAAAGCTGTATTCTTCTTTGGTCATGAAAAATTGGTCATCTGGTTCTCATATAAACTAAAAGTAGTATAGAAGGATGCAAAATAACCAAAGATTTATGCCGTGTTCCTATAACCTGCTTTAAGCATTATGAAAGGAAACTGTTTAAATCACATTCTGATCAGTTTAATTACCCAGCTGTCCTCTACTTCCAGTATGAAAACTGTGTGGACTTTCTTTGGAGACTTGCACGTGCTTATGGAGATCTATTTGAGATGACTGCTGATGCTGAGGAGAAGAAGAAATATGTTACTGATGGTAAGCAGAGGAAAAATGTTTATGTAAAATGCCATCTGAATGTAGTGAAACATGCTTTGAACTGTGGTTAAGTTTTCCAATCCAAGGAATTTCCAATCCAATAAATGGGAGCATTTGGACTGTAATAATAATGTTTTGTGCAATGAACTGCCACAGTATACAACTTCAGTCCATTCTTTCCTCACTGGAGAGATCCAAAATTGGTGAAACAGAAGTATCATGGGTCATAATTAAAGGCAGTTGACTCTGGATGGTGTCTTAATATCCTGTATTTTGTTGAGAATCAGACGCATGCAGAATGTGAAAAAAAGACGGATGCTGTCAGCACAGTTCCTTAATTACATTTTCTGGAGAGCAAGAGGAATAAATAAATGCCAAGGCAAAATCAAGGCTTGTTTTTCTGCTTTCCTGTGGCAAAGGAGCACTCCTGCACATCAGCAGGCTCTTTTGTGGTGATGGTGGGGATGAAACTTTGTGAATCTGGAAAAAACTGTTGACCAGAAACAGAAGTCATGTGTGACGATTGATGTTGCTTCCAGGCATCTCTCCTCATGTGTCCTGTTTGACAGCTTAACCTCAACAAGGTTCTGATTTTCTTCCTCACAGCACTTTTTCTTTGTTGCTTTTAAAAGCATTGTCCTTTCTTTCACTGGATGCATATTGGCTAGAGGTACAGTTTACATTTCCCTTTTTGTTTGGGGCCGCCTTCTCTTTATTACAATAAAACCTACATCTTTTCTACCTGTGTCACTCTCCTCCAGTCAACACACTGTTCTTACAATAATCCTTTTTGCCTGTATCTGGAAATACTTCTGTCTCCTTTGTTTCTCCATTGCCTCTCCCTTTTTTGCTGCACCAAATTCAGGTTTTATAAGTGTATTCCAAGTTTGGGTTATTTTGTCTTTTATGACTTTTGTCCTGTTTTCTACTTTTTGTTCTGTCAGCAGTGACGTCACCACTGACAAAGCAGTTTTGGCTGCCCTTTGTCATCCTTAAGGGCAGTGTCATGCCTTTGTGCTGTCATTAGATATTCCATAGCCAACCTCAGCTTGTCCAAGGTCCTTGTCCCTATCCTTTTGTCGTTTAAGTACTCCTGAAGACTTACACTGTCTTAGCTACTTAATTGATACTGTCTTTGCTTTAGCAGCAACTTGGCTTCTTTTTTTGGAAATCACGCAGTGCAGTGAGGATTATGACACAAACTAAAATACAACATTAAACTCTGTTGTTGGATCCTGTGCTTTTACCAGTGACTACATGTAGCCTCAGCTGATGGCAGATAATGGCATAGCAAAAGACAGGGAGAGATAAAGAATGATGGAATGAAATGGGGTCTTAGGTGTTGAGTAACCAGCCTAGTTTGGCTCATTCCCATGAAGTGGTGGGTGGCGGCAGCCTTTTTCATCTCAGTTTTTGGAAGTGGTGCAGAGGGATTGAGACTGCGGGGGAGCTGGCAGTAGTTTCGTGGTTTTTTCATTCCACTGGGTTGGAGGACTGTGTACACTGTTCTTTGTTTTTATGAAGTTAACTTGCAATACAGAAATGTCAGTGTGGCTTAATTGGTTGCAGCTGAGACTTTGCAAACAGCAAGCATCTCATCTGAACTTCTTACTGGGAGCGTGGGTTTGATCAAATCACCTACTGTCATCTTTATTCAGTTAGAAGTGGAACTTAATGGAAGTCTTTGTGCTAGAAAGGAACTTCAACTAGTTCTTTTCTGTACCCAAGGCAGGAAACAGCTTTGCTGGTGCGTCTGACAGGTGCTTCTCTAACCTGCTTTTAAGGGTCTTCAGTCTTATAGACAACATGGTCTCTTTTGGCAGTCCAGTCTAATCCTTCCCTGATTTAGCTGCACCTGAATTGGATTTTAAGAGAAAATACTAAAATTGCACCCTTATATATATATATGTGCACATATGTATGTGTGTGTATGTAAATGATGTAAAGCCAGGATGTTACATTGTCCATCTAAATGGTTATAAGAACAGGAAGCAATTTCTTCTTTGCTGCTGGAGTATATCAGCTTGCTTCGTTCTTGGGAGTTGCCTAAAATGTGGAAGAGTACAATAAATCCTTTAACGTATCTTGTATTCCGTTTACAGGAAAGATTAAAGCTGAAAAGGCTGTTCAGCTGGATGCCAGGAGTGCTGAGAGTCATCAGTGGTAAGTTTGAGAAAGTGTGCATTTTTGCAAACTTATATTTATCAAATCCAACAAAAAAAACCCAGCTGTCTTTGGCTCTAAATAGTGCCCACAGCAAGTCATATTTATCATGCTGTGGTTTGACTTTTCATAGTTTTATGAACTCAATTATCATCAGTTGCAGCTAAAAGTTACGCTGAAATATTTTGTGAAGCATTTACTATAGCACGTGAAACAACTCAATAACCATACTTCAGTACATACCATGAAATATAGAAGGGAGTATTTGCTTAAAACCATATATTATTGCTCAAAGAAGCCGTAGTTTTCATCTACCTTCTCATTCAACACTTTGGAAAATAATGTCATTTAACCTCGTATTTTGTCCTTTCTTTTACTTGTAATAATCTAAATTCTAATTATTAAAAATAAACAATGAGGAGACTATGGAAGTTTCAATTAACTTCTCAATTTTTGTCATATCATATAATTTTTCTCCAAGCTTGGCACTTGGATTAATTTTGTAGACCTTGCCAGGACTAATAAACTCTTTGCGAATGTAAATATTTTTTATCAAATCAACATTATCAGGTAAAAGAGAATTCTGTTGAGTTCTAGCTGATAGTTCCTCACCTTACTATTTTATTAATAAATTTTACTGAGCTCCTGATTTCGTTTCTAATACTGTTAGCTTTTCCTTTCCATTTTGGTTTCTGTGTTTTTCATTAATTTTGTCATTACACACGTAAGGTGGGATTTCACTTAACTTTTACATATCTAAACCAAATCCTTTTATCCCAGGCTCCCTTCACAATCTAAAAGAAGTAGCCACTTCTGGAGTGCAGTTCATCTGAGTCCATTTTGCCCATCTGCATTAGAGTGAGATGAAATTCTCCTGAGGTTCAGTTGACAACATCTCCACTGCCAATAAAGGGAGCACATGTCAGCTAGCTCACCTTTAGATACTTGATTAGACACAGATGTTTTCATTTAATTACGTGGCTCTCTGGCTTGGTCTCTCTCTCCTAAACTTCAAAGATGGCTATGTTATTGTTCCACACTGTGTTCCTGTAAGCATTGCCATATTTCTATGATTCTTTTTTCCCTTCTACTTGTAACAACTAGTGATCCAAACACCTGCTTTGTAACTATGGAGTGCTAGAAGTGATGTGCTGCGGGAATCTTGACTAAGCTTCTCTGTTGCAGACAGATTTGTATTTGCTCTTTCCCATGTCTTGGAAGTAATGATGGTGCCTGCTCGGAGGTGAAGCCTAGGCCCCAGGTGGCTATAATGTAGCAGTTTAAGATAGGAGCTATTGGTTTTGGCCTTACCCATCTGTTTATTAATTCCTATCAGCTGGAGGTTACCACCGTGGCAGCAAAACTAACAAATGAGGATCATCTGAGCATCACTCCTCAGTGCAAGGTGATTTGAAGCCCACATAGCTTGAACACCTGCTGAAAACAATTCACAGACATTTCTGCTGTTTGCCTGACCACAGCCATGGTCACTTCTTCAGGGTAGTGCTCGTGTACCCCTCTCAGCTAGAGCTATGGGTATAAACAACCACAAAATCACATGCAAGCACAAGTCCTGCCCCTCCCTCCCTCTCTTCCTCCCCAGCCCACCAGACTGACAAAATCTCCTAGTATAAATACAACTTCACTGGCAGAAACTACGCTGATAAAAGCTTACATGTTGTTCAGGGAGATGTAGGTGGTCTGCTGGACCTCAGATGTGAGATCCTGTACTGGCAGGCACATCTAACAAGGGAAGAATTACGAGTGCAAGGAGACGTATTCCAGAGGTTAGCTCAGAAAACCTATTTGAGAGGTTTAAGAGGAAAATCTTATGTTTTGTGAACTACTGCTTCTTTTAACAGGCAATGGATTTCTGTACGGTTTACAGTTTCCATCCTTTTTGTATCTGGGTTGCAAGTGAATGTGAGGGTTTTATCAGCTACTGTTGAACTGATGGCTTTCTAGTGATATGGATGGACACCACAGATTTGAATACTTTGGTATAATTTTTTTTTCTGAATATTTTATCTGCTTGTCTTTTTTTTCTGAAGTCCTTCTGACTTGATGCATAATTTTTGAAGTGTGATGCCCCATACTGGTTATGCTGCTCTAAATGAAGCTTTGAATACTGGGCAGAATGGACTTCCATGCTTCAGACAGACATTTGTATGTTTTTGTCTAGCCCGACAACTGTTGTTAAGTCTGTGGTTCCAGTAGAACCTTTTCTGCTGTGCTGCTCCTTAACCAGATGGACTTGTTTTGTAACTGTACATTTCTTTTTTCTTCCTTGATAGAGTACTTTACACACATTTCATTGGTTTCATGTTGATTTCAGACCATTTCTCAGGTTTATTGAGGCCATTTAGGTTTGTAAATGCTTGCATCCCCTCCCAGATTACAATTTTATTTTAAGTGTTTTGTTGTTTTGTGGGTTTTTTTTTTAAATTGACTTCATTAATGAAATTACTGGAAGATAATGGACCCAGCACAAAACTTTGTGGAACACCTATAATGATGCTCAGGTTCACATGAACCTGGTTCTGCAACCATCTACGGGTGATTCAATCTAAATGATATTTCCATGGTTACAGTTTGAGGAAGGACAAAGTCAAAGGCCACATTAAGGTCAAACTATATCCCATTTGTTGCATTCCTCTAATATTTCAGGCTTGTTTATCTTGTCAGAGAAGAAAAATATTTCTGTTTGATACTGTTTGTTCATGACAGACTTGCATTAACTGTTTTGTATGCTTCTGCATTTACAGAATAATTTATCCTGGAATGCTTTCAGGTTAGGCTGGTTTGTCCATAACCTCTGTCCTTTCCCTTTCCCTTTCCCCTTTCCCTTCCCCTTCCCCTTCCCCTTCCCCTTTCCCTTTCCCTTTTTTTGTAGATAGTAACTATATTTGCCTTTTTCCCTTCTGTTGGATCTTTCTGAATTACCCAGGAGATTTTGATAGTCAGCTGTGTGTCAGATCTGGGGTTTGAGGGAGAGTGATATAGTCAATTTGCCGGGCCTCCCCATATTTATATTTCAACCACCGCCCCCCCTACCACAAAGGTTTTAACCGTTTGGCTTGCTTAATTTTGGTGCATGTTTCACAATCATGGATAACCTGTGCAATAGAGTCCATGGTTAAGTCCACCCCTCGGTCACGAGCCCATCTGTATGTTGTATCTCTCCCTTGATGACCTGAAGTGTCATGAGCCCACCGAGCTAAAAATAGTTCGCCTTTATGTTCCCAGTCCAAATCTATTTGGAACACTTTAGCAGCTTGATCTGCTTGTTGGTTGTTTCGATGTTCCTCAGTTGCCCGACTTTTAGGTACGTGAGTATCTACATGACATACCTTCACGACTAGTTTCTCTAGCCAAGCAGCAATATCTTGCCACAATGCAGCAGCCCAAATAGGTTTACCTTTGCGCTGCCAGTTGCTTCGCTTCCACTGCTTTAACCACCCCCACAAGGCATTTGCTACCATCCATGAGTCAGTATAAAGATACAGCCTTGGCCACTTTTCTCGTTCAGCAATGTCTAAAGCCAGCTGGATGGCTTTTACCTCTGCAAATTGACTTGATTCACCTTGTCCTTCTGTGGCTTCCGTGACTCGTCGTATGGGACTCCATACAGCAGCTTTCCACTTCCGATGCTTTCCTACAAGACGGCAGGATCCGTCGATGAACAGGACATACTGCTTCTCATCCTCTGGTAGTTCATTATATGGTGGGGCTTCTTCAGCACGTGTCACCTCCTTTTCTGGTGGCATTCCGAAGTCTTTGCCTTCTGGCCAGTCCATGATCACTTCTAAGATTCCTGGGCGATTAGGGTTTCCTATTCGAGCCCTCTGTGTAATTAATGCAATCCATTTACTCCATGTAGCATCAGTTGCATGATGGGTAGTGGGAACCTTACCCTTGAACATCCAGCCTAGTACTGGTAATCGAGGTGCCAGGAGAAGTTGTGCTTCAGTACCAATTACCTCTGAAGCAGCTCTAACTCCTTCATATGATGCCAGTATCTCTTTTTCAGTTGGGGTGTAATTGGCCTCAGAGCCCTTGTATCCTCCTTGGCGAGTGCCCTCCTTGCCTACCTTGCCTCCACAGGTGCCTCTGAGCAATAGATATGAAGCCCTAATGGAATACAGCTGGTCCAATGGGGATGTGGTGGAGAGGCAACCTATATCAGAGGTCCCACCACAGTCAGAAAAACCTGACAGGCGTATAGCTACCTCCTCCACAAGGAAGAAGAGAAGAGTTTTAGTGGTCGGAGACTCCTTCCTAAAGGGATCTGAGGGCCCAATATGCAGAGCTGACCCCCATCACAGGGAGGTCTGCAGCCTGCCTGGAGCCCGAATCAGGGATATCACCAGGAAACTCCCCAACCTGGTGAAGGCCACAGACTACTACCCCCTGCTGATCTTCCAGACAGGTGGGGAAGAAGCTGCATCCCGTAGTCTGAGGGGGATGAAGAAAGACTACAAGGCCCTAGGACAGTTGGTGAAAGAGTCTGGGGCACAAGTTGTTTTCTCCTCCCTCCTTCCATTTTCAGGTGATGACGTGGGATGGAATAGTAGGATTCTCTCTATTAATGCCTGGCTACGAGACTGGTGCTACAGGCAGGGCTTTGGGTTCTTTGATAATGGCTGGTTTTATAAGACACCAGGCGTGACAGTGATACATGGGAAAGGTTTATGTCGTAGGGGCAAAAGGGTTCTGGGACAGGAATTAGCAGGGCTCATTCGGAGAGCTTTAAACTAGATTTGAAGGGGGATGGGGTAGTAGCTGGGCTTGCACCACTGGGGCAACGCTGTAGTGTTGAGGTAGACCAGGAGGCCTCCCATCCCCCTGGGGTGAAATCGGTGTGCTCAGCTCGCTCCCTGAAATGCCTGTACACCAATGCACGCAGCATGGGGAATAAACAGGAGGAGTTAGAAATCCGTGTTCGGTCGGGGGGCTATGATCTAGTGGCAATTACAGAGACTTGGTGGGATGCCTCGCATGACTGGAATGTGGTCATGGATGGCTATGTCCTGTTCAGGAAAGACAGGCCACTAAGGAGAGGTGGTGGAGTTGCTCTTTATGTGAGTGAGCAGCTAGAATGTATTGAGTTCTGTCCAGGGGCGGATCAGGAGCAAGTTGAGAGTTTGTGGGTGCGAATTAAGGGGCAGGCTGGCAGGGGTGATACTGTTGTGGGTGTCTATTACAGGCCACCAGATCAGGATGAGGAGGGTGATGAGGCCTTCTACAGGCAGCTGAGAGCAGTCTCGCAATTACAGGGCCTGGTTGTTGTGGGGGATTTCAACTACCCTGGTATTTGCTGGGAGGCCTACTCAGTCAGCCATCGCCAGTCCAGGAGGTTCCTCCAGTGCGTTGATGATAACTTTCTGATGCAAATGGTGGATGAGCCAACTAGGAGAGGAGCGCTGCTGGATCTTATCCTTACTAACAAGGAGGGTCTGGTTGAAGAGGTGAAGGATGAGGGCAGCCTTGGTTGTAGTGACCATGAGATGGTAGAGTTCAGGATCTCATGTGGCAGGACCAGAATAGCTAGCAGAATCACAACCCTGAACTTCAGGAGGGCCAACTTTGGCCTTTTCAAGCAATTGCTAGGGGAAATCCCATGGGACAGGGTACTAGAAGGTAAGGGGGCCCAAGATAGTTGGTTAGCATTCAAGGACTGCTTCTTCCGAGCTCAAGATCAGAGCATCCCAACAGGTAGGAAGTCAAGGAAGGGTACCAGGAGACCTGCATGGTTGAACAGGGAACTGCTGGGCAAACTCAAGTGGAAGAAGAGAGTGTACAGATCATGGAAGGAGGGGCTGGCCACTTGGGAGGAATATAAGTCTGTTGTCAGAGGATGTAGGGAGGCAACTAGGAAAGCTAAGGCCTCCTTGGAATTAAACCTTGCAAGAGAGGTCAAGGACAACAGAAAGGGCTTCTTCAAATACATTGCAGGTAAAGCCAACACTAGAGGCAATGTAGGCCCACTGATGAATGAGGTGGGGGCCCTGGAGACAGAGGATAAAAAGAAGGCGGAGTTACTGAATGCCTTCTTTGCCTCTGTCTATACTGCTGGAGGCTGTCCTGAGGAGCCCCGGACCCCTGAGGCCTCAGAAGAAGTCAGGATAGAGGAGGAATCTGTCTTGGTAGATGAGGGCTGGGTCAGGGACCAATTAAGCAACCTGGACGTCCATAAATCCATGGGCCCTGATGGGATGCACCCGCGGGTGCTGAGGGAGCTGGCGGAAGTCATTGCTAGGCCACTCTCCATCATCTTTGCTAAGTCGTGGGCAACGGGAGAGGTGCCTGGGGACTGGAGGAAAGCGAATGTCACTCCAGTCTTCAAAAAGGGCAAGAAGGAGGACCCGGGTAACTATAGACCGGTCAGCCTCACCTCCATCCCCGGAAAGGTGATGGAACAACTTGTCCTTGGTGCTGTCTCTAGGCACATCAAGGATAGGGGGATCATTAGGGGCACTCAGCATGGCTTCACCAAGGGGAAGTCATGCTCAACCAACTTGATAGCCTTTTATGAGGATGTAACCCAGTGGATAGATGATGGTAAAGCTGTGGATGTGGTCTATCTCGATTTCAGTAAAGCGTTTGACATGGTCTCCCACAGCATCCTCACAGCTAAACTGGGGAAGTGTGGTCTGGATGATCGGGTAGTGAGGTGGATTGTGAACTGGCTGAAGGAAAGAAGCCAGAGAGTGGTGGTTAATGGGACAGAGTCCAGTTGGAGGTCTGGGTCTAGCGGAGTCCCGCAAGGGTCAGTTCTGGGGCCAGTTCTATTCAATATATTTGTTAATGACTTGGATGAGGGAATAGAGTGCACTGTCAGCAAGTTCGCTGATGACACAAAAGTGGGAGGAGTGGCTGATGTGCCGGAAGGCTGCGCAGCCATTCAGAGGGACCTGGACAGGCTGGAGAGCTGGGCGGGGAGAAATTTAATGAAATATAACAAGGACAAGTGTAGAGTCCTGCATCTGGGCAAGAACAACCCCATGTACCAGTACAAGTTGGGGGCAGAGCTGTTGGAGACCAGCGTAGGGGAAAGGGACCTGGGGGTCCTAGTGGACAGCAGGATGACCATGAGCCAGCAGTGTGCCCTTGTGGCCAAGAAGGCCAATGGCAGCCTGGGGTGTATTAGAAGGGGTGTGGTTAGCAGGTCAAGAGAGGTTGTCCTCCCCCTCTACTCTGCCCTGGTGAGGCCGCATCTGGAATATTGTGTCCAGTTCTGGGCCCCTCAGTTCAAGAAGGACAGGGAACTGCTAGAGAGAGTCCAGCACAGAGCCACGAAGATGATTAAGGGGGTGGAACATCTCCCTTATGAGGAGAGGCTGAGGGAGCTGGGTCTCTTTAGCTTGGAGAAGAGGAGACTGAGGGGTGACCTCATTAATGTTTATAAATATGTAAAGGGCAAGTGTCATGAGGATGGAGCCAGACTCTTCTCAGTGACATTCCCTGACAGGACAAGGGGCAATGGGTGCAAGCTGGAACACAGGAGGTTACACTTAAATATGAGGAAAAACTTCTTTATGGTGAGGGTGACCGAACACTGGAACAGGCTGCCCAGACAGGTTGTGGAGTCTCCTTCTCTGGAGACATTCAAAACCCACCTGGACGCGTTCCTGTGTGATATGGTCTAGGCAATCCTGCCCCGGCAGGGGGATTGGACTAGATGATCTTTCGAGGTCCCTTCCAATCCCTAACATTCTGTGATTCTGTGATCCTCAACTCCAAAATCCTAGGGGTCGACCTCGAGTCTCCCTGGTACTTTCTGCCAGAGGCTCCAGGTAGGACCATTGTCCCCAGCTGCGGTGTAGAGCACTTTTTTAACATCTTGTCCCGTACAGACTGGTCCAAGGGCTACTGCATGCACAATTTCTTGTTTAATCTGTTCAAAAGCCTGTCGTTGTTCAGGGCCCCACTGAAAATCATTCTTCTTTCTGGTCACTTGATAAAGAGGGCGTACAATCTGGCTGTAATCTGGAATATGCATTCTGCAGAAACCCACAACACCTAAGAAGGCTTGTGTTTCCTTTTTGTTAGTTGGTGGGAACATAGCTGTTATTTTGTTGATCACCTCTATCGGGATCTGGCGACGCCCATCTTGCCATTTAATCCCTGAAAACTGGATCTCCCGGGCAGGTCCCTTGACCTTGCCTCTTTTTATGGCAAAACCAGCTTGCAGAAGAATTTGGATTATTTTCTCCCCTTTGTCAAAAACTTTTGCTGCTGTATCACCCCATACAATGATGTCATCAATGTATTGCAAATGTTCTGGAGCTCCACCCTTTTCTAGTGCAGTCTGGATCAGTCCATGGCAAATAGTAGGACTGTGTTTCCATCCCTGGGGCAGTCGATTCCAGGTATACTGGATACCTCTCCAGGTAAAAGCAAACTGTGGCCTGCACTTTGGTGCCAAAGGAATAGAGAAAAATGCATTAGCTATGTCTATGGTGGCGTACCACTTGGCTGCCTTTGACTCCAGTTTGTATTGAAGTTCTAGCATGTCTGGCACAGCAGCACTCAGCAGTGGCGTAACTTCATTTAGGCCACGATAGTCCACAGTTAATCTCCATTCTCCATCAGACTTTCGCACTGGCCATATAGGACTATTAAAGGGTGAGCGAGTCTTGCCAATCACTCCTTGATTTTCTAATTGTCTAATCAGTTTATGAATGGGGATCAGGGAGTCTCGATTGGTGCGATATTGTCGTCGGTGCACCGTGGTAGTAGCAATTGGCACCTGTTGTTCTTCAACCTTCAGCAACCCCACAACAGAAGGATCCTCTGAGAGGCCAGGCAAGGTAGACAGCTGTTTAATGTCCTCAGTCTCTACAGCTGCTATACCAAAGGCCCATCTATACCCTTTTGGGTCCTTAAAATACCCTCTTTTGAGGTAGTCTATGCCAAGGATGCACGGAGCATCTGGGCCAGTCACAATGGGGTGCTTTTTCCATTCATTTTTAGTTAGGCTCACTTCGGCCTCCAATACAGATAACACTTGAAATCCTCCTGTTACTCCTGAAATACTGATAGATTCTGCCCCTTTATGATCCAATGGCATGAGGGTGCACTGTGCACCAGTGTCTACGAGGGCTCGATACCTTTGTGGTTTTGATGTGCCAGGCCATCGAATCCACACAGTCCAATAAACTCAGTTGTCCCTCTCCTCCACCTGGCTGGAGGCAGGGCCCCCCTAATTAAGAAATGGATTCATGCTGCTCACAGGGACTGGACCTTCATTTCTCCTATTCACACTTGGGAAAAAGTGATTTGAGGCCCATCTACCCTGACTGGGGTCCTGCTCATTGGTAACTGGAGCAGCCATCCTTCTAGAAAAATTCTCTCTGGTATTTCTTTTAGCTTGCAACTCACGTACTCGTGCCTGTAGGGTACTGGTAGGTTGTCCATGTCATCTGCTCATGTCCTCCCCATAACCACGCAGGGCAAACCACAGGATACCTCGTGATGTGTTCCGTTTCCTTTGAGCTGGTCCTGTAGGAGAGCGTTTTCTAACAGCTGCAACGCGCGCCTGTGTAGGTAGAGAGTCAAGTTTATTCTCGATCCTGGACAGTTTGTCTGACAGTTGTTTAAATGAGTCCTTGTTTTCCTTAGTCAGTTTTTCCACAGCCGAGATGCGTGCCTGCAGTGGGGAAGAAATACTATCTTCATACTGTCGCATACAGTTAGCCATTTCGCCCACACTAGGTCGTGCCATAGCATCTTCTCCCCAGACTAATATTGACAATGTATGGGTGTATGTCAGTGGAGCATTCTTCACAACCTTCCGGAACATGGATCGGTTGCATTCCACTTCATCAGGATCTACAGGATCTACAATGTCCCGTGGGTGTCTATAAATGATCTCTTGCACAGCCAGTTCTCTAAGGTAGTTAATACCTTTTTCTATAGTGGTCCATTTGCTTAGGTGGCTCATAACATCATCTTTATAGGGATACCTGCTCTTTACAGCTGACAAGAGTCGCCTCCAGAGACTGATAGTGTTTGACTTTCTTGCGAGCGCCTTATCAATACCACCATCTCTGGACAGGGATCCCAACTGTCTGGCTTCTCTACCATCCAATTCCATGCTGTCTGCCCCATTATCCCAGCATCGGAGCAACCAGGTAATAATAGGTTCACTGTCATAACGGCTGAAGCCTTTCCTTATATTTCTCAGGTCCTTCAGGGATAAGGAGTGGTAGGTTATCTCTACGTCCGAGTCCTCTTGTGATAGTTCTGCTTTAGAAGGACCTTTCTTCTGTGATGGGTCTGCTTTAAAGGACGATCAAGGAAACCCCCATCTGTGTCAGGCCCTAACTCTGCCTGAGAAGGGCCCTCACCTGGGTCATATGATGGCTCTGCCTTAGAAGGCTCTGAGTCATCATCCTTCTCTTCACAAGCTGATTTCTTTTGGTATTTCTTCCTGGTTACAGGAGCAATTGGTACAGATTCGGTAGATGCTGGGGTCTGAGTAGATGCAGTGGCTGTCGTGGGAGTGCTGAGAGTCTGAGTAGCTGCAGTGGCCATCTTGGGGGGTGTAGCAGCTGTGGTACAGGCTGCCGAGGCTTCAGTGGGTTTAGTGGCTGTAGCAGCAGTACACGCTGTAGGATCTGAGGTGGCTGCGTAACACCTACAACTGTCCCTGCACCGATATTTAATCTTATCCCCCATCAGAAACACATTCAGGACAACCAAAAATAAAAACATGCCACCTAGACAGCACCATCCTAATTTCGCAAAATCTAGTGGAATCAGCTTGGCAGAAAAGGAGAAGGTACTATTTCCCGAAGTAAAACTGGAAGTGTGATCATTAACAGAATCAGCTAAAGGACGCCTGGAGTGTGCAGATGAAGTTGCTGCTACTGATTCGCGATTAAAGCTGCCCATCATTGTGTCATAGAGATAAGAGATCGGAATATTAACTGCCCAGTTTATTACAGCATAAATCAGTATCAAACCCCATACCAAAACAATACATTTCGACCAGCGCCCACTGCTAAACTGCATGTAAACATTCATAAGAAGCAAGCAATAACACAGTGCCCACGGCAGGTAAGGCATCACTGCAATACTCAACTATGAAAGAAACTCTATAAAAAGACGAGATAACACAGCATTCAAAAATGACATCACCATCTTCACTATCTGTTTTAACTTTCCAACCCCTCATAAATCTCAAAGGAAGAAATCTGTTACTCTCTCAGCTGAGCTCTCCGGGTCTCCTCCCACCAGAGCCAGGATTCAACTTATCAGAGCAACCTGTTGGAGCTTCTCTCGAGCCCCACATTGGGCACCAATAAATCTGTCACAGTTTAAAGCTGTGCCAACTATTAAACCTGTGGCAGATGCTCTCTGTTAACCCTCCCCCCCTCCCCCACCCAAAGGGAAAAGGGAGAGAGACTTACGGGTTGGAAAGTTAAAACAGTTTTAATAAACTATAATAATGAAAAAGAGTATAATAATAATAGAAATAATCAAATATATACAAAACCAAGATCAAGATCAAGAGCTTGGAAATCCTCCTCAGGCAGAGTTGCTCCCCCAGCACAGGCAGAGGGGAAAATGCAGTAGCTCCCCCTGCTATCACACCTGCAGGCTTTTAACTGGAGAATTGGCAAAGCTGGTACCAATCAGTGGAAGACAGGAGGGCCCCTCCCTCCTGGGCCCCACCTCCAGGAGGCAGTGGGTTAGTGATAAATAGGAAGGTGAGAATGACGTGTATGGGATGCAATACCTCGTTGGTCAATCTTGGGTCACCTGCCCTGTCTGCTCCTTCCTGCAGGTGTGACCCCCCTTCGGCTCTTCACTTGTAAGCAGTGAGGAATTTAGCAGTGACCTTGGTTTCTCTAAGACTAATTGGCCTGGTTTGGGCCAAACCAGGACACCCCTTCCCCTTTTCTTTCCCTTTTTTTGTAGATAGTAACTATATTTGCCTTTTTCCCTTCTGTTGGATCTTTCTGAATTACCCAGGAGATTTTGGTAGTCAGCTGTGTGTCAGATCTGGATTGCTTGAGTCTGGATGATGCAAATTTATCCAGTTTATCTAAACATTGTTTTATGTGTTAATCCCCATGAACAGGAAATAAGACTTCAGGAAATGTTCCCCGTAGAAGCTGTACTCTCAAAGTTGCATTCAAACAGAATTTTGCCTAAAATCATAAATAGATAAGACTGTGTGTGGACAGAAAACAGTGCAATATAATTAAGGTATGAAGAAATAATATGTGAAGTAATATGAAATCCATAGTTAAAAAGGATAATAAAAGAGAAAACAAAACTTAACAGAAAAAATAGAACAAATATTTATACAAAAATACTAGGATCACTAGCAGGTGGTCACTTAAAGAAGAATGACGTACCAGTTTTACCTAAGGTCAGAGATGAAGGGTGGTACCCAACTCCAGACTGACACCTAAATGTACTGTCTCTGTTATATGTTTACATGTGAGTGAGGGACTTGTCCTCCGCTTATAGGGGATGGAGAGCTGATAGGCAACATGTGCCATTTGATGTGCCAGCATATTTGAATGGCATGGCAGATATCACACAGGACCTTTGGGGGTCTGTACCCTTCCAGGCCGGCAGCTGGAAGTGGTGGGAAACCCTGGGGCATCTTCAATGGCAGTAGGCACCTGTGTCCAGGCAGGGATCCTGTGAACTGAACAGGGTCTCCGTTGACTGTAATAGGACATTAGATACACAGATGAGCAGCTCAGCATGATTGCAAGCTCAGTGTGAAAGCAATGCTGTCTCAGACCAAAATCCTTCCTTTTCATCTCACAGCCAACAGAAAATTTTCTTAAGCTGTATAAGGTAAATAAGCTTAGCCTGTGTAATATAAGCCCATCTGTTTTTTAGACAGTTTTCTCATTTTTTGTGTAAGGTTATCTCATTCTGTGTTAGCTACTGATGAGAAAGCTGGCTTTCTGACCTTGACTAAGGACAGTTTTGGTTGATTTCTAATTAATCTGTACTTTCTTGTTCCTGAGGGGTGTTGATATTTCCTATCAGCACAACTGAGGTTTTAACTCACGTTTGGTATAGCTGCTATCTATATTGTAAACTCATGCATTATTTCTAATGTTCTCTTAAACTGTTTAATATATTATGGCTTACTAAATGAGTGAGGATTAAATGATAGGCCTATTCTTTTCCTGGTCCTGTTCCTTGCTCTCTACTTACAGTTAACCCTTGGTGGGTAGGGGGAGTATAAGCGAAGAAGAAACTGAATTCAGCCTTGTTGCTTTCATCTTTTGTTGTTATTTCCTCATTGCTAATTGTTCTGTACTTTCATTTATGTTTGTTTTCCTTCTGCTGTATTTATAGAACCTCCTCTTACTGCCTCATATGTGTCTTGTGAGTTGCAATTCAGTTTGTATTTAGCATTTCTGGTATATATATCTTTAATTATGCCATCCAGTTCTGATATATATATCTTTAACACCCATCCAATATCCCTAGCTTAGCCATGTGCTCTTATTTTCTCTTTTAGGGTTAATTACTTTTGGATTTTTAAGTCAATAGAGAACACCTCACTGGAGCTAAATTAGTAGTTAAAACTATGTCCTGCCTTTCTTCTGCATCAAAAAGGATCATTTGCTCTAGTGATTTTGAATATTGTCTCTTAATAATTCTTCTGCAGAACTTTTTATAACATGGCACTTTCCTATTGTTTAGGTTTTTTCTTTAGAAATGTACACCATGCCTGTCAAGCAAGGATTAGGGCTGTAGACCTCTTTGAAAGTTTCATTTGGAAGCCTATCCCTGCTGCTTGAAAGCTCTGTGTACTGCATAAATATGTTTTTGTCACACCCTGACTGACATAACTGTTCCAGTAAAGCCCCAGTGTAGACAGAGTTATACTGGAAAAAATATCCCTTTTCCAGAGCAGGGTTTTTCCTATTTTGTGGAACTGCTATAAGCTGTCTGGGAAATAGAATGTATCTTTTGTCTCCACCAGGAGTATTTAGTGGAACAGTCTCATGAGCAAACTCTTGCCAATGTAGGCCTAGAGTTCAGCTGTCTTGCCTTACTTTTCATATTTACTTCAGTTAAGAACAAAAAAATGCCATATATCTTCTTAGTAGATCACCTATATTTTTTAATGAAACTATCATAAAATTTATCAACAATAAAACTGGCCAACTTACTGATCAGAATACTAACAAGTAACCAATATTCATCCTCAAATCAAATTTGATAAAATATATGCAGAAAGAACAGAGCAAAGTATCTTGAAGTAGTCAGTTGGTTTTGGTGATGAACTTTTGCAGCTGTGAATAATTTTCATATCTGAATCCAGTTTTTTGAAAACATGTGATCATACTTTATATTGTAGTTGCCAATGAGATAAAAAAAACTTCAGATTTTTTGAATGGTGACCTCTAAAGAACTGAAGTAAATGGAAACACTGGAAAGGAAAAACATAACTAACCTTTTATTATTTGTATGACCACCCTAAAGAGAGGCAGAGTAAATATTCTAAGTGACTTGTTGCTTTGTTCAGCCGGTGTCAGTTATTCAAGTTGTGAAGGAACTCACATACAAGTTAGCATCAGCCAGTTGCAGGTCTTCTTGTTTTTCCCAAGTCTCAAACAAAATCTTTTTGTGGGTCAGTGATTCCCAAGTGATAGTTGTGAATCCTCACAGCTCATCTTGGACCATGGAGCATCTTTATCATCCAGGTTTTAATTGGAAGTGCTATGCAAACAATTCAGTGCTATAGTTGCTTCGGATGGCACCGCTTTACAACTTTACGATTACAGAAAAAACAAAATTTAGAGTCACATTAGTAGTGCTTTTATTTAAAACTAAACAATCGCTTTTAAGTTCTTTTGCAAAAAAAAGTGAGTTTTTATGTTTGTGGGGGTTTTGGTGCTGTTTTTTCTTCAAGAGTTTGGAAGAGGTCCAGAAGGCTTCTCTGCCGCTGCCCAGAATCCCGCACCTCCTTTTTTGCTGAGGAGGACTTGTTCACAGGCTTTGCAAAGAACAGAAGAGTTATTAGATGTGGCCAGTGTTCATGACTTTTACTTAGAAAGATCATTCTTTGCATTGAGCTTTGGTTTGTTTGCCACAAACAAACAGTGCTGCCATTAAGTTTGGGTTACTCTATAGAATTAACCCGCTGATAGGAGTCATGTAGCACGTGTCTCATTTAGATTGGAATGAAATTATCAAGTGAAAACCTGGAAAAAAAAAAACCTGTATTAGTCAGCCAAAAAATGGAGAAGAATGTAATCATAGAAATCATATTAGCTTTTGTTAGTTGTGGAGATTTGTTATTCACTTCTAGGACTAATTAAAAATGTTGACCCTTGTGTTCACATATAATTTTGTGCTAAGCTTGTGCCTGGGCTAGAACTGATGCTTAGGGAATCTTTGATTTGCTAGTACGACTTATACTTCTGAGTGGACTTACTGTACTTGGTGTACAAAAAATGAAAGAAGTAATAGTCCCAGGTAGAACATATTTCAGTGAGGAAGTCTAGAGATTGCAAAGATACTAAGAGACTTGTATGTAACAGTGGAGTATCTAGCCAGAAGGTGTTCTGTATTACTTGAGAGGTACAAAGTATTCAGAGGTGTAGAAAGTTGTGTTCTTACACGAAGAAAGTATTCAGAAATGTAGAAACTTTTAACTCATGTCTGGTAGACAAAAGATGGTAAACTCCCTCATAATAAGATGAAGAACTGCTCAGAAGATGGTTCCTAAGAAAGTCTACTACTATTTTGACCCAACCAGGATTAAGTTTCTCCTGGAATTCAATCAATGGATTAACTTTTAAGATTAAAAGATATTACTATCCGGCATGATAAAGTCAAGTTCTTAAACCCTTATAACTTGGTTATTTTGCAGAAATGTGGGGAGCTATGGAGAAGCAGGAAAAATGTAGTTCTTATGGAAGAAGAACTTTTATATTAGGTGGCATGTAGGTGCAAAGGGATTTTACACAAACTTCCCACAAAAAAAGTGAACATGTCATGTAATTTCAGTAACAGAATTATAATGGATAATTTGTCAGATTTGTAGGGTGCAATGGTATAAAAATAATTCTCTAGTGAAACAAAATTCTTTACAATTATAGAATATGTTGTAGGGTATTATCATACTAGTGACAGCCTTTAAAATTAAATACATACCACGTTTCTAACTAAATACTTGTAACCTGCCCTTAATTATCCCTTGTTTAGACTTAGAAGAGACAGATAACTTACAAGCTACAAGCATCTGTTTCTATCATACAGTCTTATTTTTCAGGAGTTGATACCTTGAAATACTTTCAGTCAAAACTGGGTATAACAAAGTTTCAGGTTAGTAGTTATTTGCCCTGTATTTGATTCACAGGAAGACCAAAAAAGTTTTACAGAAATCTTTGTTGTTAATTATGCTTAATCTTAGTCAATAATCTCTGAATTACTTAATTATTTTGGTAAAAATACTTTAAAATTTCAAATACAGAAAGGCAAATTCAAAAGCCATTCCTGAAAAGCTGTAACTTGTTCTGTAGTAAGTGGATCAGAGGGATGCGTAACTTCTTGTGTGTTTCCGGTTAGAGCATTTAAATGAGAGAATGGTGGAAGGTCATGCATTAAGGACTGTGTGGTTGCTGGGGTTAGTGATTAGATCTGATAAAAGTAGCTTTGTGTGCAAAAAAAATGAAATCACAATCTAGTAGGGGTAGTTTTGGGTTTTTTTTTCCTTTTCCACAGGGCAGGTCAGTGAAATATTTCAGTTCAGAAATGTTGTTGCAAAGCCTCGGGGCATTTGTGGTCCTTTCTCCAAGTTCTCCATCTGTTGATCTTTCTTCTTCATGTGCATTTCCCTCGCCACTGAGGGGAGGCAGCAGATGTTGGCACTTGCATGACAGTAGCCCTTTGCAAGGAACTGAGCTCAGGTCTGTAGTCCAGCCCTTGAGGAGGAGTATGATGCATCCCTGGGAGAAGGTTCTTGAAGTAGACATGCATTGGTGAAACACTTCAGCATCCTCGTGCAAGGGCAAAGGAGGTAGGTTTGAAATGTGAGAAGATCTATTTACTACAAGCTTTTTGCCAGAATGATCACAGAAGAAATAATACTGGCAACCTAGTGATCCCTATTACATTTCTGTCAAGGAGAATTGTTGTATTACTATCTCTGCAAGCTATTGTTTCACTCTGTTTCCACATTTGTGAAGACTATATCCTGCTAATTTCTTCAAGATTGTATTTGCACATATAACGACTAAAGATATCTGTTATAAGAATAAAAGTTAAATTTCCGGAGCACACAAATTTAACACAGTTGCAGGTTCCACAGCCTCAGAAATGCAGAACATGGTGTCCACAAGTTCTACTGGAAAACTTCTGTGAATATGCATTAACAGCAGCATTTTTCCTTGTTTTGGTATATTGTATGTGTTAACAATAAATTATTAAGCTAGAATTCTTAAATGTCCTTACTTTTGTTTTTTTTTTTTTTCCAAAATATGGGTTTATTTCCCATGGTTTTGCAAGTGTCACCTACGCAAGTGTGTGCTACATCTGATGTTTCCCTGGAGCTCAGCTTTAGTGCTCTGGTAAATTTTTAATATGAAAACTATATTTGTGCCAATTTCTACACTGTAGTCTCAGTTGTATTCCAAGAAGAAGAAGAAAAAAAAAGAAAACAAAACAAAATCCAAACCAAAAAAAACCCCACAAACAAAAAAACACCTAAACACTTCACTTTGCACGTTGGTGCATTTTACTTTGTATATTGGCAGTCTTTCACATTCTTAGCCACTGCTTCCATACCCTCACCACCATGAGGAAGGTGATACCAAACTGATACTCTGCTTTTCCACAGAAACTTAGTATCAGATGCATTTTTATAGATGAAATACCATGGTAGGAAAGTGATACAATTTTAAGTATGAAAACCTGTGATCTCTGGAAGGGTAATGCAACAGGGGTCATAAACAGTAATATAAATTGCAAAAATCTCCTTACGTAGGAACTAATATCTCATTGAAGTCAGATTAAAGAGAAAGCCTGAGGGTCTGGCTGCATTGCAGAGATTGTCAGAATACGTAAGTGCGTGAAACTGGTGAGTGAAGGAGTCGATGGCTAAGAAATAGGATGGGATGCACAGGACTCTGAGCCATGCAGAGACAGGGAGATGCAAGAACGCATTTAGAACTGGAATGGAAATAAACTTTCTTTTCACTGGGCCTCTCATGTGTTACCCACACATTCACCTTTTCTCATACTACCTTACATGTCAAATGTATCTCGGGTGAAGAGGAGGGATTGAAAAATAGGTATGAAACAGATGAATTAAATTCTTTGGTGTTAGTAAATATCACAAACTCTCCTCCTGTTCACAAAGTCATACCAATTACAAGAAAAGAAAACCTTTCCTGTTGATACTAGGCTGCTAAAAGGGAGACCTAGACTTCTAAATGTAAGCCCTGTACCCACACATGTCCAAAGTCTACATGAAATAAGAGGGTTTTTTGGAGTTGGAATACATGGAAGGGTATATAGAAGAGAGATGAACAAGCCTGGGAAGATGCATGTTATTTCTGATTTTGGCTCCATGAATTTTATCAGGGAAAAGGTAAAACTTGCTGCATTTGAATGTCCTAATGTGGCTTAAGCTTGATTTGAGACTTTAAAGCTTTTCTGTAAATCCATCTCTTATGGGATAAGCTGTGGTTGCCAGAGTCTAAGTCTTGGTAGCATCTCTCTGCATTTTTGGTATTAAAATTCAGGTTGCTTCCGAACACGCTTGGTAAAACTTGCTGGATCAACCTGCTGTTCTTCCTTTTGCAGCAGGTAAGGTATGCCCCTTACAGTTTTACCTTGTCTGAGTACGTATAGAAATTCTGGAACACCAGAAGGGAAAACATTAATTCACCTTGATCTGGACCCCTCTACACGAGGGCCACGTAGGCACTTGGCATCCATCTCTGTCAACTACAGTTTCTTCTGAGTCTGAGTTTCAGTGACATCATTTGTAGCAAAGGGATGTGATGCTGACTTATTACTGAGTTAGTTTGATTGTGTTTGTGCTTAGAAAAGGAGTATTAATTGTGGATGATTAATCTCTATGCTTCTACACTGTTTTCGGTAATTTTTCTTCCACCTGGAAATAACATTTTTTTATGTTAACAGAAGTACTGTGTCTGCCTCAATGAGGTTATGATTGTTATGTTCATTTAGATGAACATGTCTGTGGCTGGTTTTTTACTTTATCCAGGAGTAGCAGTAGCTCAGCAGTTAGGTCACTTCTTTGCAGCGCTTAGTTGGTACGATTTGCTCTTTATTTTTCTCTGTGAAGATACTGTAAGTGGTATTTTAGTCTTGATGTTCAAAGGGCGTAAAGCAGGCAGTGGTTGCGAGGAAAACCAGTATCACTTGCTCTAATAAAAGATACGTACGCTTTACCCATTGCATTGGATATTTGCACATTATTGCGTGATTTTTTTTTTAATTTATATCCCCTCCATAATTTTTATAATGGTGCATAAGGCGATAATGTAAAAAAAAAAAACCAGTGACAGGGCCAGGCCCTGAGGCTGCCTGCTGTGTCCGGGTGTCACCAGGAGATGGGGCAGGTGAGAAGGCCGAGGGAAGGCCGAGGGCCGGCGGGGAGCGGGGAGCCCTGCCCCCGGCTGCCGCCTTTGCCCACAGCTGGGCCCTAGATCTGGAAAGCTGGTTTCGGGATAGAATGACAAGAACCAGATGGAAGCATTTCTAGTTAGTTCCTTCCTCGTTTTCTCTGATAATTTTCTTAGTATTACCCTTTGGATCAGTGAAAATAAAGTTTGCTTTGTTTTTTAAACACTTTGAAAATTATTTAAAATGCCTAAAAATTCTTTTCTGGAAAAAAACCACCTTTTTTTAAGAAATGAAGTTGATATCTGAAGTGCCATAGAACTCCAAAAGTTAAATAATTTGTTTATGCCTATTGCCTGCCTAGTCCTGTTCAAAAGTATAAAACAGAAAAAAAATGCTAATACATGAAAGACATTCTTATTTTTTCCTTAAAAAAAATAAAATGTATTTAAAGTTAGTAGGTTAGCTTATTTTTCAGGTGTTGAAAATTTTACTGGGATTTCCCTCCTCAGAGATTTTAGCTGTAAGTAGAAGTTTTTCTTTGAACTGGTTTAAACTAAGGCCCTCTTTCTTGTCACGCACAGACAGGGAAATACTGCAAGATGCTGGATTAGCTTGTTCGCTTTTCATTGTTTTCTTTTGAGGCAGCAATCCGTTTAGCTATGGTATGCTGAGTTTATCTGATTAGCACTTAATGAGTGAAGGGACCAGGGGAAATGTTGCCTGAGTTACTTAAGCCTAATAAAGTTTTCAGTACCTTCCCCCTCTTTGTAAATACCTGAACTTTCCTGACCCCCACCCCTTGCTTTTCCCCTCTATTGCAGCTCATTCCCATATGAAATGCGCTCCCCCTGCAGCTTTAACTGTCAGAAGTTGTGGTGCCATTAGCTGGATTTTGTTCAGTGCACATTGGTCACAACATACGTCCTGCTCAACAGTGTTTGACAGTCTGTGTGGAGCTCTTACAAATTCAACTACTGTTGTTATGCCTTACCTGGGAACACTTACAGACTAAAAATGCAATAACCTGTAGCATGAGTATTTCTAACTGAAAACATTAGGTATAACTGTAAGCAATATAATAATTTATTTAGTTATGTTAGCAGTGACATTTTAATGAGGATTCACTGGAGCTTGAATAATTACATTATATAAAGAAATTCAGGAAAGCTGAGGTTTAGTAATGCTTAAAAACTTTGTGTGCTGTACAGATTGTGTGTCTGTTACCACAATTAACTCGATAAGATTCTTGCATAACTCTCATATTTTCCTCTGGACTTCAACTTGATTTCCCTCTTTTAGGATTAATTTTTGTTTTGATTTGATGTTGCATTGTAAAATTTTTAACACAAAAGTAAAATTCTGAAAAAATTAGAGAAATCATTTGTATCAGTTTATGCTGCTTAAATATATCTTTGGTGGTTCTGTTAGTTTCATACAGAAATGCAAAGTTGTCTTAATACCAATGAAAATAGGTTCAAGGAAAGTACAACTGACGTATGTGCAAGAGATTCCTTATGCATAGCAGGTTCTATAGCTGTTGAAGTAGTAAGGAAAAAGCAGTAGAAGTTTAGGTGGAGTATCAATAAAACAATAGTGTTGCTTAGGAATTAGGAACCTTTATCGGTAGGGACCTCTGAAAATGTTTTCTGTTATACCTGCTTAACAATACAAATTTTTAATATAAATTATCTCACATTTCTTTTATCACTGTCAGTGTCCCCAATTTGTAATAATAATAGTAATAATAATAATAATCTTAGCAATAGGCAGCTAGTAATAGCAGTAGTGATCCCGTTAGAGCAGAATGTGTGTATATGTTTTTAAATAATTTTAAAGATATTAAAACAATGCTAGAGGTGCAGGAGCGCACCAAGGCGCTTGAGGTCTGCATAGCTTCCTGCTGAGCACGCCCCAAGGATTGGCCTTCCCGGGTGAGGTACCGCGGCTGATGTTGTTCACGTTGCCGGTTCACTGCAGCACAGAGCACAGTGTGTCCAGTTAAACTGTTGTCAATGCTGGAGCCAGTCTGGAAGTGTCGCATTCTGAACTAAATGGTAGAAATTTTGGAGGAGAAATCCCTGGTTTTTCACTTCACTGACAGCCCAAACGGTGTCATTTAAACCTCTTGCTTCCAGTATTGCTTTGGTTTGTTTTTTTGTCTGCTCCTGAATATGTACATCTCATGCCAAACTTCTATCCAGCCATCAAGATGGAAGAAAAACAGGTGTTAATCTGTGAATTAGGTATTGAAATATTTTGTAATTTGATTCAAAGGTTTATTTAAATCACAAAAAGTATGTGTGTGTGTTTTTCTTTTCCCCTCTCAGGTTTGCAATTATGTGTGGCTATATGTCTCAGTTTGAAAGTGTACAAAACAAAATCAGGAATGGTTATCTCTTTAAGGTATGTTTTTGTAGGGTTTTGGGGTTTTTTAAGCTATTCCTTTAAATCATTACCTTAATAGTGTCAAACATAGGTTTTTCCAACACAGTAATTCAGCCTCACAGGTCTATTTTGGTGCCTATGTTAAAGTGAAAAAGTTATTTTTATGTAGGCAAATAGATTATATGCTTACAAAATATAAGAATTGAGGTAGGATTCTGGGGACAGCATTAAGATTTCTGTTTTATTTTGTAGTCAAAGGGGGGAGGAAAAGGGAGTAGCAATTCTATTTAGAAAATAAAACTGTATGAAATCTTAAGTGATGAACTAGCACAGTTCTGGAATCATCCTTCATGCCACCCTTAAGAAGTAATATGTGTTTCAACACTGTTCTTTCAAAGGTAGTTGTGTTTTTTTTGAGTTAGCAGTTTGTGTTACATGTGCTACTCTCCCCCTCCTTGTCCTCAGCATTGCTTAGGTGCTTTCCATCCCTTGCCCTCCGAGCCGGTGTCCACCCTTTCTGCGTGTCAGTGAGAGGCAGCAGACGTGTTCCATTTCCCGGGGGATGCCTGGGATGGGTCCCTCTCACATCATGTTCTTGTTAGGGCTTGGAGTGTTGCAGAGCTTTCTTATGAGAGAGCATTAATTACACCTGAGCTGTGCCAAGCGAGCTAAGCCCTGAGCACTGCGACAAGCTGGGAACGAAGGGAAAATAACAAATAACACAAGTGCTGCAGTTGTTTAAGGATGGAGTTTAAAAAGAGCCCACAGTGTTAGCAAGAAGACTTTTCAGGGAGCTTTTCACAAGTAATTACTGAAATCTGTGTGAATAATTTGGAAATGTTAAGGATTTGGGAAAGCAATAGTATGAAAACATAGCTCCTATCTGAATAGTTTGTGGACAAAATGATAGAATGATAGGCTCTTAGATCTGTATAACTCATATTTTAGTGACTGACTTAATTAGAAAAAAAGAGATATTGGGGGGGGGGGGGGGGGGGTGGGAAGAAACCTTAGAAGTGAAATTTATTTTGAGAGGCAAATGGTAGTTAGGAGCAAAATAACATATTTATTTTTTCTTCAAGCTCAGATTGAGCAATAAGAGTTTTCTTTAGTAAATTAAAGAGAAAAATAAAGATACTCATGACCTGTAATGAAAATGGTTTTGGAAGAAGCACCTCATTGGATACTTTCTAGGTTTTATGGCTTCACTGTAAACAAAACCATTTTATTTTCCGAGTTTCACATTATAGTAACAATTTGTTGTGTCATGTACCATTTCACTGGGGCAGTCACATTCCAAGGTGGAAGAGACTATGTTTCAGGGATAGGTGCTAGCATGTAAGATCTATCAAAAAGAGTGGTTGCTTTCTCACTGATTTGGTGTCTGACAGTTTCCTAATACTAACTGTAAATAAAATGAATTTCATTGAAGTTGTTGCCTTTTTAAGACCAAAGTTCTTGAGTTCTTTGATTGAACTTTAGAGCTGCTTAGTCATGTTCTAAATACAGCGTGCCTTCTTGCGCTGTGTGCAAAGTTGCTAAATAATTTTTTTTGTGGTTTCCCTCCATGAGGAAGGGGTTTGCTAGTTAAAATATTTTTAGGTTGTTAGAAAAGAATTGCAACAGAGGAGAATTTCTGAATTTGTTTGTGATTTGCAGCAAATTTCTTAGAATGTAAACACACTTACCAAGCAAACATCTAAAGTGACACTGATTTTCTTTCTAATAGGAGCACCTAGACAAAGCAATTGAACTTAAGCCTCAAGATCCTTTTTTATATTACCTAAATGGAAGATGGTGCTATTCAGTAAGTTGTTTTTTTATCTAACGTATGAATTGGGTATACTGAAAAATGATAATGCATTTGGAATGAAATAGTGGTACTTAAAACAAAGTAGGTGTTTATTGAAGTAGATGTTTTGAGCTACATGAAGCAGTAGATTTACATTTCCTGAATTAACTTCCATATGTGTGATGGTAACTGCTGACCATTCCTGTCACGTACGTTAAACAAGCTGTGCTTGTATGTCCCTCATTGTTGCGTCCAAGTTTCTTATCTGAATGTATGAATGAAAAGTAACTGATGTTTGGAAGGGAGGAAGGATGACCTCTTGATTTCAATTCTTCGTTCTGCCGCAAACTCTGGGTGACCTTGGGCTGGTAACATAGCCTTTTGGTAACTTCATTCCCCATACACAACTGAAGTTAAAGGCACTTACGTGCTGTGGGATTATGTCTGTGGCAGCAAGGCTTCCATACCGGCTTGGTAAATTCTAGGAGAATGTCACAACAAAGGTGCAGGCATAAAAATCTATAATTCGCCAAAAAGTTTTACAAGAGATACAACTTGTGCTATGCCAACACAACAGGTGCTTTTAAATATTGTGTTAATGACAGTGATAAGTACTCATATATGAAAAATTTTAATAATTGGTTTACAAGTTTAGCTGTTGATTAATTTTATTATTTTTTTTTAGAAAAATGGTGCTTGTGCTTCTAATATGAGAGTTGTCTTACTCTTAAACCCACATCTTTCATGGCTCATCTCTAGTGCTGTGAGGCATCTTTCATCAGAAGAAAATGTTCTTGCATAGCCTATGCTGTAAAAGATCACCGAGAGGCTTCTCAGAATAACTGCTAGTGCACAGTGCATTCCAGCCCTGCCTTTTTCCTCCAGCTACTTCCAATGCTAGTCACTACAAAGTGCCGGCAAACTGGAAAGAAGGAGTTGCTGTGATACATTGCAGACTTTGTCTTTATCTGCGACAAGACTTAAAGCAAAGTAATCTTTCAGCAGTTTTTTCAGATCTTATATTTAACTTTCAAAGAGCTTTCAGCAACTACATTTTTTCTCAGTTGATTTGAATAAGGAATGACACCAAGTTTTTCAAAGAGCTTTTCATTTTGCTTTTCATCACACTGTATTCTTGAATACCAGCATTAGCTATGCAAAATTGAGTTGCTGAAGATTGTCCTATAGTATGCTTGCTGTCCTGCCTTTGAAGAGCATCTCTCTCGCCAGTGTTTCCTTAAGCACTGCTATACCGTGCTATGTCCAACAGCTGACTGCAGCTTCCATTTATGTCGAACACTCCCAGATGTTTTTCATGGCTTATTTCTCACTTGAACTATCGTTTTTGGAAACTTTACATGTAATCTCAGTATACCTCACATTGTTCTTATTGCACTGTTTTTTTTACTCTTGCTTCATTTTACTGACAATCACCACTTCCTGACTAATACATGTGGATTGTTGCACTATATCATTACAAACTCATGTTCCACACTTGCAACATCTATGCAGGGCTGCCTTGCTGAACGTTAAAGCCACAGATTAGCATTTGCTTTAGCATATGACCTGACCTGCATTTTATTAAGTGAAACGATCCTCCTAAACAGATATAGCCACTGAAATACTTAAGGATTGATTTCTGATTTTTCTTTTTCTTCTTTTTTTTTTTTTAAATCTTGCCTTCTGTGACTGCCATGACAAAATAGTAACCTGAAACACTTAGAACAGATTTTCGTAGTACAAATAAATGCAAGTATAGGACTGAATAACATTTTGTTTTAAATTATGGGGCTATCAGCTCTTAAAAACTTATTGTCTTTTGCACACTTCCAGTAGCAGCATGAGGCCGTCATTTGGGAACATTAGTTTTGAGGCTCTACTAAGGAAGCTAGATCTTAATCCTAGCCCGGTGAAGTTGGTTTTATCCTCATTAGTTTTAGCAGGCTGTATGGGTAGATTTCTGTGCTGATCCACTAACGCAGGTTTGGTCATGCATGTGATGTAGATAGCCATAGGAGTTTGTGGAAGATGTGGCAAATTCCTTGGTCCTATTCTGCAGACTGTGGTGTTTCATGCTGTTGTAATTATCCCAGAAGTAGACTGTCTTATTTCTCTTACCATTATAAGGCCAGTAGAGCTAGACAAAAGAGCAAGATTCTGTTCTGATGTGTGTATCATCTCAGCTTTGTTAGAAAATTCTGGTATCACAATCAGGTATGCAAGATTTTCACCAATTGTTTCATAGATGTGATGATGGACAAAATTTCGCCTGTGAGACCTGCTGTGTATGCAAGAAGCCACCTATAGCTCTAATGCTTTTGGTTTTGTTTTGCAGAAATGACAAGGGGAAAAAAAAACCTATTTATTTATGCATTGAGCAAATGTAATTGAACACCACTAGTAATGGATAACTGCAGAACCCTACCAAATGTTATTTTAATATTCCTTTTTCCAGGGCTCATATGAACTTCTACCTAGTGGTAATTTTTTCCAGGGTAGCTTTAGTGATAATGTTAGGAAAAGATTATTACCATATAATTGTAATGAAGATATTTTAAAATATCTAGTAAGCAAAGTAAACCAGTGTTTAGTACGTCAAAGAGATGTTACTGTTCCAAAGAAAGACAACTGCAACAAAAGAATTTTCATTTAAAATGTCTTTGGTGGTGGACGAAAATTTTTCTTCTCAGCCTTCTGTGACAAAACCAGGCTTTGTTTAGTACATATCTTTTAAGGAAGGTTTAATGTTTTAAATATATGCTTGGGTTGGTTCATATGATTTTAAATAAGTACAGTGTTTAGAGCCTTTCACATTTCAGCTTTGTTTTTGTTGAGGAAAAGTGAAAACTACTTTGCTCTTCAGGAAGAAATATTTATTGGAAGTGAATTGATCTGTGGTGCAGTGTGTGTAGGAATTACTTTTCTTTCCTTACAGTTTTGGGCGCAATTATCTGATAATCCTTTATAATTGTGTGTTTGTGGGTTTTTTAGTGTTCTAATGTTTAGAATAGCTTTTAAAACAAAGTGCATATCTAGTTAAGCCTTATGGCTACTTGCCATTACAGGGCTGGCACAGAACAGTTAGCGTATACTTCTGAAAGTGGATCGGAGCCTCTGGTAAATGCTAGTGATATGTTAAAAATTAGATCTCTTGGGATTTTCTTTTTGCAGGTTACATGCCATGTGTTGGGTTCATCTTTGGTGTATCCCACTATCTGTTTGGGTTACATCATGGAACAAATTGACCCAGTTCCTTTGTCCGTGTGCTCTGTAAGTCTGCTCCCCTTACTGGAAACTGAAAAGCCCAGGGAATTCAAGTTGAATAAACGCCTAAATGCCTGTGCAGACTGTCCTGGTTCCTCAGCTGGCAAGAAAGAGAATATTTGTGTTGGAAGCCAGTATTTTAAAACTGCTGTCCAGTTACTTAGATCTTTTCCAGAAGTCAAAACATTGCAAAATTATTTAATTCAATTTTACAATAATATATTGTAATAAAAAAGAAAAAGAAATTCTCTGGGGATATTTAAGTAGGTGCTATTAATATTTTACTGAAGCTGGATCAATGGGATGGTTTTCCTTTATGGAAGACAATTGTGTGATCCATCTTCAGTGAGATATTAGCAAGGAAACTTCGGAGGAGGAAACCCTTTAGGGCTGCAAGTCAATCCTGGCTGAATTTTCAATCCAAGTGGGTTAGTTTCCTTGGTACCAACATCCTGGAATTCTAAAAGAGCTGTCAACAGGCAGGGTTTGCATCTCATCGAAAACAGACAGAAGACAAAACCAAAAAAAACAAACTCCATGCAGTGTTTTCGTTCATATGTGATTTTTGCAGATCCTAGGCTAAGGAAGAGAAAGGGATGTTAGGAAATCCCTTTTCCCAGTATTTAGGGGGGAACCTCATTTTCTACCTTGGTCTTCAGAGGAACAAGAGGCCTGACAGGAGCATGCTGGATACGAACTTTATGGTCAGCTGCAGTTTAACTCTGTGGGTGGCTTTCTTCCATCTCTGGTACTAGTAGAGATTTGGGTAGAATAAATGGATGAGAGCCTGCTGTTCAACAGATCTATAGGAGAGATTGTTGGAGACAACCATCTCTGTTAGCTTTGGGATACTGAAGAATGGCCTCCTCTCCTTGGCAGAGGCCAGGCTGTCATGGTGACCCACTCCCCTCTAGCCCTAGGGAAGTTCAGGAGTTGGCTGATGGTCCCTCAGGCCCTTGTTTTTCGCTCTTGAGTGAGTGGGACTAGCTCTCCTCATGTATGGCAGCTGGAAAGCTATGTTCCTTGAGTGACCCAATACATTAAAACTTGATATTCTGTGGAAACAGAGGGTTCCTTGCAGTGTTCTTGTGAATTTTCAGGCTGATGGGGGCACTGACATCAGGGCTTGGGAGACCTAAAAAAACAAAATTCACTTAATGTTTAGAAATAATCTGTAGGGCAAGAGCAATCTTCATTCTTTAATTTTGTTGTTGTTGTAGCTATCACTTGCTACAGTAGATGTTTTTCTTATTACTTTCTGCTGTCCTATAACATTCTTGGAACATACATTAAGTGGAATCATGGTTCCACTGAAGTTGATGACAGTTACAGTCTCTCTGTACTTGATTTTGTACGGACCTCCAGATATGCTTTGCACTATTTGGAATAACCTTGACTGTAGAAGTCAAATTTGCACTACACTAGAGCATGCTATGCCAGGGTTTCTGTTGTCTGTGCTTGCTCACACACAGAGAATGCTTAATAAAGTTAGTTGGTGTAGTAGGAATGATGTTTCCATTTCACTGCACATGGCATAAGATTTACTTAATAAAGTTATTTCAAATTAAAGACTGTGCTTTTGTGTGTTTAGGGGAAGGGTATAATTTCCTGTTCATAATTATTGCTCCAGGGCACAATTTTGTGTCTTGCATAAAACAAGTCTTTTCCACGTGTCCCACCTCAGTCACAGGGGGGTGCAGACTGACTCAGGTGGGGCGTGGTTAAGCTGCTGTGATGGGATTCACCTCACCTGTCTTTAACCATCCACAAGGTATAATTGTCTATGTTCCTTTTGTAGTCGAAGGAAAGAAAGAAGAGAAAGAGAAGAGTGTTCATCCCAGGCTAATGTAGGTGGAGAGGAATTGCCTAGTGGAAATGCCTCTCTCTGTATTGACCATGCAAGGAACCTGGACAACTGGCATAAACTAGGCACTTCGTTTATGGATGGCTAGAGTTAGCCACAATGAATTCATCAAGCCAGTGGCGATGTCTGACTACTCAAAACATTACAGAACTCTCCGAATATCTGTGTAATAGTCACAGTACAGTGCTGGAGCCCATGCACATTAAAGAAAACTCACTGTTGTGCATACATGCTTTTCACTTTTAAATATTGTTTTAGGTTGGTGGGATTTGTAATATAAAAATGGCCAAGTGCATATATGTTTGGGCTTTTTTTAAGTTTGAATAGTGTGAAGCAGCAGCCAAGCCAGATAAAATAAGGACTAAAACCTCAGTGAATCAGTTCTGATTAAATCTTCTAAGAAAATAAAACAAATGTCAGGAAGGACTTGTGTTTTCAATAGGTAATTATAACTCCCCATGGAAAAACTGCAATTTTGTTTCCTTGCTATTGCATAACAGCAGACACATGAGTGGTAATTTCATCTGTGCAGTGTCAGTGTATCTCCAGGGTGTTGTGTGGTCTTGCAGAGAACAGTGTAAGCATATACATTCCCTTTATTTTTTTCCTTCTCTTCCTCCCTCTGTAAGCTACCTCTATCTTGATGTGATGGACCTAGAAATGTAGAAAACTTCTTCCAAAACAATAGAGAACACTGCAGCAGTAGCTTGGCATGAAGAAAACAATACTTTTGCAAAAATCCTTTTAATATCTCTTGCAGAATATGTCTCAGAAACTAGAGAGCAGCTAGGGAAATGAAGTGTGCAAGAGAATTACATGCATACCTGCAATTTGAAGTTTTAACCAGTATGCTGCAGTTTGTAACACCATGTGAAAGCACTGTAGTGCAGAGAGGGGAAACATCCATGTTGCTTCAATGAAATAGAACTCTGGGATTGCTGGAGAGCTTTTCTAAAAACCACTCTATTCCCTTAGAAGAAGCTTCAAGAATGGGATATGTGAGACAGAGAATGAAAAAAGCCAACTTTATTTTCTTAATATTGTTTCTCTCTGGAATATAATTTTTAGTGGTTTTGTGTGAAAGACTTACTGACGGCATTGAACAAATAAGGTATTGGACCCTGCCGAACAACCAGCAAGACTTGAGCAGGATGCCTTCTGTCTCCAAGCAATGTTGCTCTTATGTAGCTAGAGTCATTGGGGCCAGATGGGAAAACATGGTCCTATGCATTTTCCCGTTGCATGCTGGCCTGTATTTGTACTCTTTGCAATGGTATTTTTAGGGCAGTTTGCAACAAGAAATACATAGAGCTTGATGTTTGTTCAAAAGAGAAGCATTCTGGTTGATGGCTGTGGATAGCTGTGTGTGGATGGATTCTTATATTTTACCATAATTAACTGACAACTACTGGATAATTGCTGAATTTAGCTGGAGAAGGAGGAGGGAGCAGCAACAGACCTGAAGAGATTGGGAAGCCAGGGAATGAGGTGAGAATAATCTCAAGCTATCCAAAACCATTTTAATTTTTACAGCAGTAGGACAGGCTGGAGTTCAAGGCTCAACTCTGTTATTTGAATCACAGCTCCCTCTGAAAAAAAGAGGTATCCCTATGGGACTCATATTTCACCTCCAGGTCTCCAATGAGAGGCTGTCTTTCTTTGCCTGTGTGTATCCCTTCTCTGTGTTGCCTCTGCATAGATCAGACCATAAATTGCTAGGAAAACACAGAACCTTGTTTTTTTACCATTTTTAAACCTAGATGTACTCTGTGACAGGAGCTGTCAGTGCGGTGGTTCAAATACTGATGTGACGGAATGAAGTCCTGACTTTTCTTTACAGATGTAGTAGAAGGGTCCAAAGGAGGGTGGCTTCACTCCTCCACATAAACAGGCTCCATTCTCACATTGCATTTCTTAGTAGCTCCATCCTTCGTTAGAGGTGTGAGGTGTGTTTTGCCAGGTTAGGTGATGGAGCCAAATACCTTATGGCAGTAACTAGCGCAGTTTCTGTCAGGTGTCAGTGTGCATAAGGGAAGAAGTCATGGACATGGTGTGGCAATATGTCAGTTCCCTAAAGTCCGTTCATAGCAGCCCATGTTCCTGAAATGAGAAGAGGTCTTTGGCAAGTGTTATTTGTCAGATTTGAAGAGGAAAAAATGAAACCTGTTTCTTAACAGTGGTTGTCACCAGCTTCTGTGTAATAAATGAACTTGTTTTACAAGTGCCAAAAGCACTCACATTTTGACTGTAGCAACAGCTTTTTGTAATGTTGAAAAGCAGTCGAGTACATGGACTAGCACGCTAAGCTGTCTGTCTCATGAAAACCTTAACAGGTTTAAAGCACTATTTCTAGCCTTAGGTTTTAAAAAATGGCAAGCTCTTATGAAATCTAAACTGTACTTTAAGCTTTGTACATTGGAATAATCTCACATCAATGATGTTGGTGTTTTTGTTATGTATTTCTTAATGTGTACATTTTCCTCTTAACAGAATCTAAAATCCAAAAGATTATGCTTTGAGTTGACAAATCGACAGCATAAAATGTTCCTTTACAGGTTCTTTTGCAAAATAGGTTGTATAAGTAGTACAGTGGCACAGGACAGTATTTACTCCAAAACTGAGAAGCAACCTTAGAGACTTTTTATTTTATTTTATTTTTTTATTATAGGTAGCTCAGTTGTCTTGGGTTGAAAAGAAAGTAGCTGCTGCTCTCTTTGGGACTCCACCAACTTCAACAGTAGAAGAAGCATTGCAGAATTTCCTTAAGGTAAGTCCCAGCCAAGAGGTTTCCTGTGTGACTGTTTACCAGCTGTTATATGTGACTGTTGTCAAGATGTCTGCTCAACAGATTATGTTCAGTAGCTATAAATCCAGGACTCTCCTAAATACCACAGAGCTCTCTACTAAAATATTTTTTATTTTCTATTTTCAAATTAGTTTTGAGAGGAGTGGCTAGCACCTTTTTTCTCTTTCTTTACTTTTAGGGAATTATTCAATGACTTGCCATGGTTAGTAGTTATTTGATTTAATGTGAGATAGATATAGATTAGTTATATATGCCATTGAAACAAATTAACCATAGCAGTAACTGATGATTTGCCCATTTCTGCAAGAGGGTTAACATAAGCAAGGAAAACTTTGACATTGTGACACTTCTCTTTTTCTGATCTGAAGCTCTTTTTGTTGAATTTCCGTAGAAGCCTTTCTTCTTTGTGGAGGTGAAATTACCTTTGTAGTGAAGTAGAAAAGAAAGCTCTGTCATATAGATCCATGTTCCTGGGCATTCTACTTGAATGCACAGTTATGAGAAAACACCACATGAGTAATAAAATAAACCTGTCTTTCAGTGTCTTTTATATGAATAATTTCTACTTTTGGAGCTGAAAAATACAAGTTTTTATATAATTTATATAATACTGAAAAATACAAGTAACTGAACACTGGAACAGGCTGCCCAGAGAGGTTGTGGAGTCTCCTTCTCTGGAGACATTCAAAACCCGCCTGGACGCATTCCTGTGTGACGTGATCTAGGTAATCCTGCTCCAGCAGGGGGATTGGACTAGATGATCTTTCGAGGTCCCTTCCAATCCCTAACATTCTGTGATTCTGTGAAGTTTTTCACTTGACTGAATTCTAAGCGTAAACTTCCATCATTGCCATTACTTTCAGACAGTTTCTCAAAGGAATTGGACAAGCATATTTTCTTCACTATCAAAAGTGCTTGTTTTCTGTATTTTTAGTCTATTTAAAGATGGAATGATCTCCTGAATTTTGGACAATACAATATATTACCATCTTCCCAGTTTAAGAGATTTTATCTTTAAGGTCAAACTCCAAAGGTGGTAGAAATAATTTGAAATGTTCGCTTTAGCTTCAGGGTATTTTGTGGTGGGCTGCAGAGTAACTGTGGTTTTAAGTCATCTTCTGCAATAAAAATTAAATTACTCTCTAAAAGACAAACTGTTTGGGTTTCTTTTTCAATTGTTTGATAATACACAGTTGTGGTGAAAGCAGCATTGTTTTGGTCCAAGGATTACAGCTACTATAAATTTCACTGATGTAATTTTTCTTTCACAAAAGCTGTTTGTTGATTAAAGCTGCTTCTTGGTTAGTAGATAATTGGTAAGGTTTTTACTCATCTTTCAAGCTTCTACATCCTTGATGTGTTTTAAAAGGAAGACAATCTTGAACTTTTTTAACGACCTGAACTTTTCAGAAGATGGCAATGTGAAAAGAAAAGCGAACACAGCACTAGGGGAGATGGGTCTGTGAAAGAAAAATAATTGTAAAGTTGATTAGTACAGTTCATTACACATTACACAAAGGTTGAGTGGTTGGTTGCTTGTTTATTTCTTTGATGAGGAAATAAATATTAATAATCTAGAGAGAGCAGTGTCTTCCAACCCACTCTGTAAGTGAATGATCCAATAGATACTCTATGGTATGATCCGATATCTTTACAAAGCACTCAGGGAGAGAGGAGAGCAAGCAGTACAGAACACTTTTATGTGTTCAATATCATCACCTTATGTGCCTGGTTTAGGGTTTGAGTTTTGGGTTTTCTTGTTTTCTTGAGTTTTTTTTAAGTGCTAAACAGATTGTGGTGCACACAATAGGGATGATTCAGTCTGATGTTTGAGGAAGCTTAGTACATTACTAAAAATGTTATGCAGACCACATAAATCTCATCACACAACTCTCATGTCTATTTTATTTCCTGTTTTTTATTATTTAGGCAGAAGAAATGCGTCCAGGATATTCCAAATACAATTATGTGTATTTGGCAAAGGTAACCAAGTTCTTTTAAAAATAATGATTTGTAGACTCTGGTATTCTTACAGTGGTTTGATTGGAAACAAAATGTTTTTTCTTCTCAGTGTTATAAAGATCTTGGCCAGAAAAACAATGCACTGAAGTACTGTGATTCTGCACTGTCAGTTCTCTCAGTTACTGACGAGGTGGGTATTGAGAGTGATAACTTGTTCTCTTGTGACCGCTGTCTTGTCTTTGGCACCCGTTATTGCACTGTCAGTAACAACATAATGTTTCACTTTTTCCTCTGAACACAGAACCTTCCTTTTTTTTCCACCACTCTAGGTTGGCTCATTACAGTTGTCTGTATCAACAGCTTTAAAAAAATCTTTGTTTGGGGAACTGTCAGGGACTTGTCTGTGTCAGAGGCTGTCAGAAATTGAATTGCACTCTGTAATTCAACCCGTTTCATTAGACTATCTCAAGCATAAGCAGTTGAGTGTGTCACTCTAGCTGTGCTGAGATTTTGCCCCAGCTCTACTTTTTCTCAGTGGAAAGCATTCTGGGTTTTTGTCCCACAATCTCTATCTCTGCTCCTGAAAGCCTCTGGTTTGTGATTCTTGTCAAGGCCTCCAGAGCAGTGTGTTAGCTATAACAGAGGTAGATGAGTTATTAAAGATTGCCTTTCTCTTCAACCATAGTACAGTTAAGGAGGCACCGTTCTTCCAGTTACATCTGCTGGAATATGTTTTATTCTAAGAGATTATTAGATTCCTTTTTAGGCCCTTTAGAGTATTTTTAGTATGTGGATGCAAAATTTCTACAGATATTTGAGAGATTTTAAGTGATTTAATTTCTCAAATATAAACCAAGTCATGGCAAGAAGGTTCACTCTGTCTGATCTCGTGTAGAAGCAAGTTCCATAATTACCAACCTATGACTGGAAACGTCTTACCATCCTAGAGCGTGACAAGTTCAAACCTGAGCTTTGTCAGCCTAAGGGACCCCCTTTGAGCACAGCAGATGTGGTAGGGAGAGAGAGAGGTGATTCCAGAGACGAATTGGCCCTATCCCATTTACTTCTTTGAAGTTAAGGAAAAAGACCATTAAATAGCTCTGTAACTTGATTGACAATAAACGCCGTGTGTGGAGCACTAACATGTTTATGTCAAGTGTTCCTGCTGGGAAGAAAGACCACTGCATGCCTCACCAGCAGCTGCTCCTGGGTGGTCTTTATTTTTGGCCCAAGTTATAGTATGTACCAATCATAAATTAAGCAATCATTGCTTAAGTTCAGTGTTTCTTTAAACAAGTATTGGTACAGATATGACATTAATAATCTCTTAACTCTGCTTTATTCTTTACTTGCTGTTGAAATGTACCTTCAGCTTGCCTGTTACAGAACATAGGGAAGACTGCTATGAATCATCCGTTATTCGCTACCTTACATCTTTGCATAAAAAGTAGGACCAATGGTGTAAGGGAGAGAGCATATTGCTTGAATTCAGCCTGTTTTGTATATATATCTGTGCTGACTGTGCTGGTGAATTTCTTTTTTTCCTGTATTCAACTTACTACAGGCCAGGTAATCTTGCAATGAACTCTGAAGCTATCTGGTAAGATTGCAAACAAACATATATCACAGAAACTTCTGGTGGGCAGAAGACTGCCTGTGTTTAGTAAACTGGAAGTCATTCAACATATTCATAAAGACTCCTTGAAAAAGTATAGAGATGGCACAGATTGGGATTCATCTTTGATAACAGTAGTTGGACAAAATTTTAGCGACCAAAGTAGTTGCTGAGGCTCCCCCTACACTTGGTGGAGAGAGATGGATGCATCCAGGTGCCCCATCCTGCCTCTCTCTGTCCCCTGATGGCACAGAGAGACTAGATGCAAAGATATGTGTAAGATGTGTACCTGAGACACCTGACTCCTAGACTGTGCAGTTAATGAGAGGTGAATCCTGTCTCTAAAGTCCAGTGTCATCAGTCTAAACGTGAGCTGGAGTTCAGCGCATCCTGGGCCACCTGGAGGGGCTTAGTCCCTGGTAAAAGGAACACCCCATCACATTTCTGAAGTACCAACAGACCTTAGAAGGAGGGGGGACCCTGAGGTGAGAGCAGGAATTTGGGAGCAATCTGAGGGGGGGGGTGGGTGTATTCTGGCACGCAGGGTGGTGATGACAATAAGAATGATACTGGTTTGTGAAAAGAAGGAAGAGTGGCAAATGGGTCCCAAAAAGCTTTTGTTCATCTGAAGAGGACAAGATGATTTGTCCTCTTCTGTGTTGACTAATTCTATAGATATCATAGATTTGTCTGCTTTGTCTTGTTTACTTGTGATGTGTTTATAGTTAGGTTTAGAAAAAAAAGTCCAGGAAAATATGGCATTGGGGCAATAGTGTGTAATTCAATTTTTAAAAAAAAAAAAGCAGTCAGCACAAGGTAAAACGGAGTGCACGCTGAAAGCAATTACTATAAAATGGAGTTCTGGAACACAAACTCTGCTGATGCCAGCTGTTACCTCAAGTCCCATCTGAATTGGAATATTATGTGTTGTTTTGGTTATTGTGTTAGAGAAGACTGTTACTGATTTTGAGGGGAAGCATGTTGGAACTGAAGTGGTTCAGGGCTTGGAGCTGGACGTAGGAATAACATTTAGTCAGGTTAGTTTAAGGGAGGGAAGAGACTGTAATAAGACTAAAGAGACGTTGGGGAGACAGTAGTAAACAAATGCTGATAAAGTGCCTGAATTGACTACAGCCCTGTAAAAGATGGGGTTCATGGTCTGAAACAGAAAACGCAGGTCAGCAGCAGCCTGAGGATTTCTTTCAGTTTGCCACAGCACAGGATCTCAAGGTTCTCAGCAGCGTGGTATGTTGTCACAGTCATGTGAAACCCATCATTCCCAAGTGTAATCATAGTTTCTCATGTGAGTTTTCTCTTTCTTCAGGCAGGGGAATTCCTTTATTGTTTTTAAATGTTGGCTCCTACCGAGAAACATGTATATGTATAAAGGCATAAAATCAGGAGCAGACTGAGAAACAAAGTTGCTGGAAAAGTGCCATATGGAGGAAATGTATAGTATTTCATGATACAAATCATCCTGCAGCATAAGTATGAAAAATAATAGTAGACAATGGTTTACTTTTTATTGCTTCTGAGCATCCACAGTTTCCAGTGACTTCAGTGGGAATCAGAGGTGCTCGGCATCAGTAATATCGCCCATAGCTCATTTTAATCCTCAGGTCAAATTCTCAGCTGGTCTAACTCAGGGCACTTCTTTGACAGTTTGTCTAGGATTGATTTCATGTAAAGTTTCAAGTTAAGTGAGATGATTTTTGTCTTGAATGTTGTATCACATCCAAATATCCTTTCTGTGCATCTGTTCTACCACTTACAGAATATGTTTTTAATTCAAGGGGTAGAGGGGCTTCCAAACAGAGGTGATTCTTGTTAAAGAAAAAAAAATTATCAGATGGCCAGTTTCAACCCTATTATGAACCTAAAAAAGGATACCAAAGAAATCATAAAAGAAGAGACAAATTCTGATTGAATGACTCCTGTAAGTCCTAATACCAGTTTTAAAAAATATTTTGGCACATTTTTAACTAATCAGTCTATGCATTTTTTTTATTTTAAAAGGAAATACAGGAGATTTGGCGCAAATTACATCTGGAAAACAAAACTGATGTTATAGTACTACTTTAGAGACCTTTCTCTTTATCCTCTCTACTCTAAACAAGAACCTCCAACGAATCATACAGTCCTTCTTTGGCCATAAATACTGTCATACATACCATACAGAGTGGTACTTCACTGCTGGAGGTGCATGGGACATTAAATTGTCCTGCTTTTCTCTGGTTGCTGTCCAGGTGGATAACCTCAGGGTCCTGGGAAACATTCACCCCTTCAGTAAAAGAGATCCTAATGTTCAGGGCTGCTGTGAGTTATTGTAAAGTGCATAACAGCTGCTCTGTTTATCTAGTAGATGTTGCATTACCCTTACTGAGACTCATTACTTTGTGGTGTGCTCAAAGCCTTGGTGAGTGTGACTGCATGAAGGGCTGTCGAAACCAGATGTGGTGGACTACTGTGATGGAAAAAAATGACTTTTTTTTTAAATCTGGAGAAAAATGTGATTTATATTTGAAGACATGAGCATTCATCTTGCATATAGAAAGACAAAACAAGTGAGTGGATTTGTGTGCTTGATTAAACACATAGTGCTTTGCACATAAGGGGAATAAGACGCTAATTTCTTGTTTATAACAAAGATTGTTGGGTATTTGCAAGGCTGGAACTTGTAGAAAATTAAAGTCTCAATGTAGGATTATAAAGTATAATAGTAAAGAAATTTTTTTTTCTTGTATCTGGAGACGAGCAGGGGCGTGAGTGTAAACTCTGTGCTTGTAGGACCAGTAAACTCACCACAAAGGGATTAACAGCCTAGCAAAGAAAGAGATTAAAATTTCAAGGTTCTGGTCTCTATGATGTTTTTTGAAAATTAATCTAAAAAGCAGTTATATTACAAAAAATGTAGTCTTGGAAGAGCCAAAGACAGCAAAGCAGGAAGAATGCAAAGCAAATCTGTTTGCACTGAGAGTTGCCGAAAGTCTTACTTAAAATGCACATAAAAACTTCCCTGAAGCTGAGAATGTATTTTACAAAATTATTGGTGATTTAAAAAAAATTATCTTAATTTCAAAAACACTCTTTCCTTCCTTCCCATTACAACTGGAATCCCCTTCCAATTACAAATGAAGGCAATTCAGAGTTGAAATTAACAAGTAAGAGAGATTTAGCTATTACAGAAATTGATCATTATGGCATTCACTTCTTACAGGTGTAGAATGGCAGGAAGCAGAGAGTCGTTAAAGACTCTGCCTTTGACCTCAGTGACATTTGAAACTCTAGAAAAGCCCATGTGGAGGAGGAGGTAAATGTAATAATGGGCAGGAACAATGGCTGAATGTTGACACAAGAGTGCAGCTGCTGAGGAGAAATCATGCCCGTAAGATTTTCTTACCTTTTTTTTAATCACCATAATTGATCTCCCTGGATATCAATCTTTACATTTTTAATATTGTCTGTAAGGAAAAGAGTGGGAGTTACAGAGAGATGGAAGAGAGGGCAGAGTATAAACTTCAGCACCCATCAGTTGTTCCTGTTACAACAGACTATTTGTATATCTTCAATTTTCCACAACAGATTTTCCAAGAAATGCCTGCTCCAGCCACCATAGATTGGTCATATGTAGCAGACCTTGCTGTAGTATTTCCAAGAGATCTCATTTGAAGCTGCTGTGGTAATCTGTCCTAAGATTACTTAAGTAAGATTTTGAGGAGAAAAAAGTAATTTACTTTTGCTTTTAAGTGAAGGGTACAAATTAGGATTTGTTTGTGAAAAAGCTGCCTATCAAAACTATGTGAATAATTTGGATTAACCTTATAAAAAATGTTTTTGTTTTATCATCAAACAGGACATTTTATTTTCTCAACATCATCAGCTCAATACAAAATGTCATTGTTTTCAGAGGATATTAATTTCTTTAGATTTTATACACATTTGTTCTCCAAATGCCAAGCAAAAGTCCATGGTGTTTCAATTACAAAATAATGGAAGTATTCAGATTTGTGTTCATTTTGAATTCTGGGCCATTGTTTTCCTGCTAATACTGTTTGTGGAGTAGAACAAGAATTTCCTAATAGCTACCACCAACCCAAAATTAAAGTATCTTTTGAATATACTTTAAAAAACTATTCCTTAATTAGTGATTCTGTTTACACTGAATATGAGTGCTTCAAGCTCAGGGAATGGGCTTTTTAAAAACTCATTATAAAGAGATCACATTTCAAACTGTAAAATGCTAATAAATATGTGACATTTGTAAAAGAGCTGCTAAAAAAATCTGAGACCTCCAATATTTTACATTATTTTGCACTTCAGAGAATACAGTCTGTTTTTCTTTATCTTAGTGATCAGACTGATTTGCCGTCTGCATGTTTTTGAAGTTCTTGCCAAAAGGTTTGTTTTCATTGTCTGCTTATTCTTTCTCCCCCTCCAAAAACGATTCCAAAAAATGATGAAGGTATTTTTTGTAGTGTAGTAATTTCATACGTAAGGATAAAGTCTATCCTGATAAATACTGAGCTTATTATATTTATGATTAAATTGACTAGTCTATAACAAAGTATTCACTTCAACATCCTGTCAAAGGTAACACAGTTTTAGCATAGTTTTTATTGTGGCGAGACTGATCCACGAACGATGCAGGAGGAGAGTGGGAGAAGTATTCACGGAGGTGGTGAATACTGCAGAATGAAGAGGTTCACAATTAGTTTCCTATTTTTGTAGAGTGGCCAGGGGAAGTCAAGCTTCCAGGAGTCTGAAGTATATTGTCTCAGAGTCAATATACAGGGTGAAGGAGAGCCTCAACAGGCATCTTTCTGAAGGGGCTGTAGCTGGGCGTGATCGTGTTCAAGCTGTTTCAGTGATGACTGCACAGAAAGTAGGGCTGTAGTCCCATCGTGACGGGGGGCCGCAGCTGGACAGGAAGAGGGGAATGTCTTGAACACTAAAAGTTCCATATTGTGTACAATAGTAAAAAGAAACTAGATTACAGGTGAAACTTAAGTCTTTTAAGTTAGAAAAGAACTAGTGAGTGAAAATTTTACATGGCTGTTAATTATTCTAAATTGAATTCTGCCACTTTGTAATTTTTCAACAGCAGTCCTCGAACTAGATGAACTGTTTATTTACAGTCTTCTGGGTGTGAAAGGGTGTTTTTCCCTCTACTTGAATTATAATCAGAAAACGTGGAATTATTGTCAGCTATGTATTTTAAAGCTGTGCTTGCCTTGATCCTAAAAGCCTTGAGAAGTCATGGTTCATCCCCAGAGGAAGATACTAAAAATATGAAAGAACATAAAATGCCCTAACTTGTGACATACAGCAGTCAGGAGAAGGTTGCAAGTGGTTGATTGCATTGGCTTATTGAAATATATAAGGGGAAAAATAGCATTATGCAATTGTACGCAAATTAACGCCTACTACAGTCACACCATCTGTGAGAGTCTATCATGAAACTGAGAATGGATAGCATATAGCTCTATATTATTTATGTTGTCCACAAGAGCTATTACTCTAATTAACAACCCTTGTGCATATTTGGGAGTCTCCTCTGTTACAGTCCAGGATTTCTCCTGGAGCTGTGAAGGAATGATAGAGCCGTACCCAAAATCAGGGGTTGCCCTCAGTACCTCATTGCTGTTACTGCGTATCAGAGTACAGCTTTGGACCACCCTTGCAGCCCAGCTCATTTAATATACCATGCAGCCCCGCTGACTTCAATGAAACCCTACAGCATGCATGTCAGCTTGGGATTTGGCAGTGGTTACACACAGTTATGTTATAGTTGGCTGGTGTAACCATTTTGGCTGTGGTCGTGGGGTTGTATCATTCTCTGTTGACTGTTGGGACTTTGTCAACAAGTGCACACATGTGCAGTGCCTGGGTTGAGTGTGTTTAGTGCATAAGGAAATAATTAGCAGAGATGGAAGGTAAAATCATTATCTTTCTGTCTCTGCTTTAATTGCCTTTTAATTTTTACATGCACATTTATATGTGTGTGTCTCTGTGCATATATATTTATCAGTAAAATTTTTCAGCAGAAATTAACTTTCAAAATGTGGACTACCTCCAGTTAAGCCAACATTCCCTTTTTCCCACCAGCAATCTCTTCCGTCTTGCTCTTGTTTTCAACTCCCTCTTTTCCCTTGTTCAGTCCCTGGCCTCCCATGTCTTCTTTTCCTGTGCATATTCCCTGTGGATGATGAAACATAAAAGAAAAGCAACTAAATAGGAAGAGGGGAAAATACAGTCACTGACCCTGTAATTTGAATAGCTTTTGTGTAGCAGTTTGCAGAACATTTTGAACTCATATTCAACTCTGAAAATGATATGAGAAGTGTTTAATAAATGTAAGCCTTGACAGTAGAAAGTCAAGGTTGAAAATGGCTGTGTATTCAGTCAGCGCTGAACTAAGCCTCAGGGTGAACAAATGGGTCTGACGCAAATATATTGCATTCCTCCTACAACTTGCACCTCTTCCTCTCCCTGCCGCACTCTAAAGGGAGATCAAAGCCTGCCTGTCTTAAAAAAAAAAGCCGACCCGATTGTTCATTTTTAGAAAGCCACAGACCCAGAAATGAGCGAGGAGGAGAGCTGGCCAAATACAGGATTTATGGCTTTGTCTTCCCATTAACAATCAAGCTTTGGGCATTAATGAAGCCGCTGGCTCAATTAACACAGTCTGTTAGGCAGTTTGCAACAATAATAATTCCTGCTGTTACTGATGTAGTCTTGTTTAGAACTGGCAACCCAGAGGTAGGACGCTTTGCACGTTTGCAGTTTCTTCTCCAGCTAGTTCTTAGAACAATCATGGGTTTGTTTCATTCTTTTTCCTAAGCCCAAAGGAAGATTCAGGAAAGATTGCTCAATATTTTTGGGGCCTTTGCAACTCCTTAAAGCTCATTGCCCAATATAATCCTTTGCTTCTAAGGAGAGAGACAATTATATAAAGTTGTTTGGAGATATATTTTTTAAATGCTGTATTCTGCGAAGAGAGTGAAGAATCTCATCAACCCATGAAAAGCTGAACACCATTCAGATATGAGAAAACCTGCATCTTTATCATTTTCGGCTTAGAAAAGCGTGAAAAGAGTGGGACCAGATACAATAAAACCTTTTTCATTTTCTTAATAGCATGGGACAATATCTGGCTTTTTAACTGTTTTGTTTAATGGAGTTTAGAATAATTTTCACAAGTTGACCACAGTCGGTACAGAAAAGAGTGTATTTTTCCTGAATTAATCAACATATTGATAAAAGTTTTGAGTTTTCCAATTTTTATTGAAAGTCACGGGCTGGTGCTCCAGGCAGCCTGTAGTGATGTGGAGTTTAAGGGGTGCTGAATTCAGTGTGACATTTCCTTCTGTTAGAGTATTTTGGCAAGAGCTTACTGGCTTTGCAGCGTGTGCCTTTTAAGGCCTCTGATAAATGATTAGGCAGATAGTTTAGCCTATTGTTGCCAGTGGGAGCAAGGCAGCGACTCCAAGAGAAGTGTCCAGCTAATGTATTAATGCCTTAATCCAGACCAATAATATAATGTCGTTTGACATGTCTGGCATATGGTTTCTATCATCTCAATATTCTTCTCTATTCCTGCATGACATTATAGACAACTAACCAAAATAAAGGGAAGCAGGAATTTCTTCACCCGTAAAATGTATTTTAAAACGTTCTGTATTTTGTTCCAGCTCTTTGGTTGATTGGATAATGAAGTGATTCTGAAATTCAGCAATTACTTCACTGTCTGCCTACAGTATTTTCTTTCAGAATTGCCTGTGGCATTATCTGGGAAAGAAATACTGGTCTCTGTCATTAGAAATACCTGCCCAAAATTTGTGTTGTGCAAGTGCTTTTGACTTGCACTGCTAAGCACACATGGGCACATGTATTGGATGTTTGGACCCTTACCAGCCTGCAGGTATGAGGTGCTGACTTTTCAGATATGTGGTTTTAAACCAAGGTGCATTTTGCAAGCTAGAAGTTTTGCAGTGGCAAGTAAAGCAAGTGGGTTATATCCAGGAGACATTTCAAAAATGAGTGGAATAATGGAGTTTTTGTACTGCGGTCACACATTTATATGCATGTAGCCCTTTCCGAACAGATTATACATGGAATAGCCAAAACGTGTGTCACTGGTTACCTGTGAAAGAGTCTGTGGGATGGATTTGGTTTAAAGCCCCGTGCAAACCGTGCACTTACACGTCGGCCTAAATGGAGCCTTTCCCTTCTGTCCTAGGAGGTATAATAGTGTTGTCTCTGAGCATAGCAGATTACTTGCCTCTTGCTCCCACATTGGCTCCACTCTGCTATGAGCCCAGTAGCATAGGCAGAACCCACCAACACCAGTATGGAAGATATTGAGGGTGTAGTCAGTCCGTGGTGGTTATTACAGGTAGGTATGGCTGTATGCAGTGAAATCACAATCTAACCTCTGTCATTAATTACATTTCCCAATGTTTTCTTGTTAATTGCATAATAAATCATTAGCAAACATCACGGAAATATCTTTAGAAAAACTGCAGTCGGGTTGCAAGCTTACGTAAAGTATAAGGCAAGGCAGTACTTTATGCAAAGTATGCCAATAAAAGTTATGGCCTCAGCTGAAAGGCTTACTGGTCTGCTGAGGAGGCTATTTGTGGCTAACATTTTAAGTGCTTTAACAGAGCTGGAAAGGGAGGGCTTCCATCTGGCTCTTGTTTTCACTTCAAACTTTACTTTTGCAATCACTGATAAATTAACTTACTATACAGTCTTGTACATTCTGTGGCTGTTACAGTTGTGTGTTTTGTCTGTTGTTAGTAAAGAAACGTGGATAGGCACGTGTTAGGCAAATGAAGGGCTTTATCCTAAGTTGATGCATGATTGTCTGTTTCTTTCAGGATAAAGAGGCCCAGAAGGACTTAGAGGCTTTACTTCTCACACTGAAGCTGTGATACTATGCACTTTTTAACTCTTCATGCTGTGATAAAATTGAAAAACTAAAATGAGAATCAATAGTGACTGGGAACTGCACGTGAATTCCAGCTAAGTCAATGGGAAAACTGTCATTGATTTTGGTTGGCTTGGATCATGGCCTTTAAGCATCTGGTGATTATGATATGAAAATGATGCATTCATTTTTGATTATTTATAATCTTGTACTGAAGTTTGATTTTAAATTGCTGACACTGTGAGTCTGGTTCTCTGAACGTGAAGTCCACTGCTGGCAATGGACATACTGGAGGTTAGAATGCAAAATGCACAAATTTCACTCTTTGAAAGATTAATCGACTAGTATGTGATGCCAGCATAGAACTGTGTAGCAAAAACAAACAAACAAAATGTTTCTATAGTAAATTATATTTGTATCAACTAATTTACACAGATGTGTACAGAAGAAAATCATGAATGTTTATGTTTACGCACTTCTTTACTCTTATAAAATTAGAATCTTGTGGAAGTTAAAGAAAAAGCTGTTGCCTCCACAAAGCTCTTTTTACTTTAAACCTACTGTTGGTTTTACATGGAAATGTAAATTAAAAGTTTATAAATTAAATATTAGAGTTATATTTTATTTGTAACATCAAGTACAATATTAAAAATCAGACCAATGAAATTAGTGGTTTAGATTAATCTATTACAGCTGTGATGTTTAATGGATTTGTTACAGGATCTCCATCAAGTTTGTAAATCCTGGCTCTTTGAACAGTTGCCTAGCATGGTGGCATCAGTGTGTCTTTGGAGAACCTAGTCCAGCATTTGGCCATCACTAACCTTTTATATCATCTATATAACATAACCTGTACATAAAAATAGAGCGATTAAAGACCTACTACTTCTGTCTGAGTGTGTAGGACAGCAGTGTTTTCAATGAAATGTAACAGGTAGGGAAAGAATTTTGTTCACCAACAGACTGATCCAGAATTCACCAAAGTGTGTAGGAAAATAAAGGCCAGTTTTCATTGGTTTTTAATTCCAGATCTTAATCTAAATGCAGGGAGTGTATCTGGAAGAAGTAAGCATTTCTGTTAAAGGATATACAATTGGATAAGGACAACTGCGTGGTAAGCATTTCTGTTAAAGGATATACAATTGGATCAGGACAACTGCGTGGTCCCTTGACCTATTTGATGTGTAAGATAACATGGACCAGTTTATGGCTAAGACAAGGAGGACTCATATGGCACCAATATATTGAACTAGCCATTGGGGCTTTAATTTTGGACAGATGGGGGACAGTGACGTTAGCTTATAGACAAGTAGGAACTACAGTCACCTCAACAAAGATTTAAAAATTGGGCAGATGTGACAAGAGTATGTATACATATGACTGAAGCATCTTGTAGTAAGAGTGAGCTTTAACTAGTAACAACAGAAGGCAATGGATGCAGTAGATTGGAAGAAGACAAATGTATAGAGTTACATTTGAATTTAGCTTGACTCCATGACTCCTCATAAAGTACAGAGATTTCTTTTCATGAAGTGGGATGTTCATTTTTTCAAACATTTTCTTAAAAAATTTGTTTTCAGACATGCAAGCATTACTATGAGATATCCCTGAACAAAATCTGAAAGTTCAGAACTGGTTCGGAGTTCTCGCTGTTATTTTTGTGGTTTTCATTATCCTGAAGATCTTCACAAATCAAAATATGCATTTTAGTTGTTTTTAAAGCTCGTTCTGAGGGAAAATAGTTCCTATACCTCTTTTTCTATTCCAGAGTTCTTTTTTTTTCAATTCCAGAGTTCTCTTTTTTCCACACATGATTTCAGAGAAAATGGGAAATACCATATGAGATAAATCCTATCAAATAATTCCTTCTGTGACAGAATAACTGACTTGTGAACAGAAAAGCTGCAAAGGTGACGTGTCTTGATTTTGGTAAGGGGCTTTTGGTAAAGACCGCTTTTGACATTTTCATAGCCAGTTGCAGGAAGCACAGTTTAAATGGATCTAAGTACAATTTGTACTTAGGGTTGTTGTTAGCAGTTCTCTGTTGCCTAGGAGGATGTAATAAGGAGGCCTTTACTTAGATCAATTTTATGCTAATAGATATAGTTTATAAAATAGATTGGATTATGCAATAAATATTTCATTTACAAGCAATTATTGCTGATAAAGGCTGAAAGTGTATCAGAGGAATAGATTAGAACAAGAAGTTATTTAAATTAATTGCTGAATTTAGGTGACATAAGTAGGATTTGCTTCATTAAGTGCAAATAGAAAGTATTGAATTGAAGTAAGTAACAGAGGATGGAGAAGACCTAGCTAGTTGTGGTAATTCTGCGGAAAATGACATGCAGATTCCAGTGAGTGGCAGGCTAACCATGGGTCAATAATGTCATGTTTTTGTGAAAAAGCAAATTTCATACTAGACTGAATAAATAAGCATTCCTCATTAAATTCACATGAAATAACCTTTTACTCTAATTAGGCCTAATAAGGTCTAATGAGGTCTGAGCTGGAATACTATATCCAGTTTCAGGCACCACACTTCAAGGAGGTTGGGGGATAATTGGAAAGAGTCCAGTGGAGAGAGACAAGAAAGATGAGAGTGCTAGACGACATCATTTTGTGTGTAAAAATTGAAAGAATTTGGTTTGTTTAGTCTGCAGGAGCAATGACTAAAGGAGTATTCACATTTGTAAAAAGCTGTTGCAGTGAAGACAGCAAAAAAACCCCACGCAAAACCTTGTTCTCCAAATCCCCTGTTCATAGGACAAGAAATAATTGCCTACCTTTAGATAAGGCATTAGGAGAAAATAATCCTGATGGTAACTTTGCAAAGCCCTGCAATAAATTTCCTGAGAACATTATAAAATCATTTACACATATTTTAAAGTAAAAGCTAAACAAAGAAGACTTTAAACATCGGCAATGTCTAAGGCACAGTTCATCCTCTGGCAGAGGTTGGACTAGATGACTTCTTAAGATCCCTCCTGGCCTGGCTGTCCCTGACGAGTGCACAGCTCCAGCCCCCGACAAGCCATGGGCACTCCTGCTGGGTTTCTGCAGTCGGTGGGATTGCATCTGCACGCACTGGCTCTGCATTTGGGCCAAGGCTACCTCATGAAGTTGTACTGTGAAACACTTACCAGCATTTTTCAGGTCTTGAACTTACAGTTGCGCATCATGGCTGCCCTCAACTCTTTATTTATCACACCTGTGGTTTTAATCCACATGTTTACATTTTTAAATGAAATCTCTGATCTTATAAATGAAATTACTGATCTTTCTTTTCAGCCTTCTGAATTAAGTCCATTCTTCAGTTTTAATTTTTGCTCATTACTAATCTATGTGTAGAATCACAAAATAACATCTGGGGGAGAAAAGAATGGTTTTAATTATTCATTCTAAGTTGTCTTTCATAGTTTGCAGAAATACTCCTCACACGGGTAAGAAACTGCTGTTTTATACAGCTAAGATATTTTGTGCTTTTTACATTTTTTACTAGTCAGTGTACACAAGCATTGTCAACTTTTTTGTGTTTCCAATTTGCTAATCTGAGAACTTTTAAAATTGAAGTTGTTCCCTAAATTGTTCTCTAATTGCTCCTTGGAATAAAGCTTTTGCTTTCAGTTCTAGGCCTAGGCTATCTGTTCTCTGTGTCGTATCAGCTGGAGAAACAGCAAGCATAGTTCCAGAGGGCCATATGTTTTCTTTTTTGTTTAAAATATCCATAAGCAGACATTCACTTCCGTAGTTTTGTCTCTGTGGAGGAGCTAGAAGTTAACTGTATTAACCCCTGCGGGCCTTTAAGCCGTGTGGAGCAGATGGGGCTGCAGGCTGCCTGAAGCCACGGTGCCTTGGCCATGATGCCCACTACCTCCTACAGCTCTTCCACTGGGGCATCTCTTGTTTGGTTTCTGCTCCCATACTTACACTGTAAATTCTCCAGGAGAATTTGTCTCTTTACATGTTTGCAAAAGGTGAGTTCAGGGGGGCTTGATCTGGTATTAGGATTCTTGTGCTTCGTTACAGTTAAAATTACTAGCTCTGCCTTCCTGAATAATTGAGAAAATTTTTATTCCTTGCGGTGAAGCTGAGGGCCCTGTCATTGGATCCTGATCCCTTTGGGATTGTCCCCCTGCAACAGCAAGTAATCACAAACTAAGTTGTGGTTTTTTTGTAGCAATTGGCCACTGGCACATTCTGGAAATGGTTACAGTGATACACTCTCATACTACTTTGTTTAAATTACTGTCTTTCTTTTTGCAGAGTCTTAGGGTGATTTACTCATTTTTATGTAGTAATATCAATACACTGACTTCTGGAATGAATTAGGAAGCTGTCCAACAGTGGTGAGTAGAAAGGAAAGTGACAATTCCTGTGTCAAGTTAAATAAAAAAAACCAAACTAAATCCATGCCTGCAACCCCATTATTATAGTAGTAAAAGCCTGAACTAAAAAAAAAAAAACAAAATAACATCAGAAGAAAAAACAGTGAAGAAGTGGCTATGAGAGATCCAGCCATGTTCAACCCAAACATATCAGCTTATCTGGTTCTACTTATCTTCAGCCATCACTACCTGAACACCTTCCACCTGAAGTACCTAGAACTGTAGGGAGGTACTGTGGATTCCAGCAAGGTCCATGGGTTTTCTGGAATTTTCCTGGACACCCTGAAGGGTAGTCCTGTGTTTTTTTCTTTCAGTGAGCACAATAGTCATGATGGATGCATTACACCTACTCCAAATCAGAAAATCCTGCAGTAATGTGACAATTAAAATTGTATTGCAGCATTCATCCAGTGCAAACTCAAGTAGGAGTAACTCTGAAGGACCAACATTATTGTTTGCTTATTTTTTCCTTCTGTACTTAAGGTTATATTCTGATTTTCCAGCACTTTTCATTCTTACAGACTCCCAAGTTCCTTGGAGAAGAAACAAATCAAACTGTCTTGACAATACAAAAAGAAGTAAGCTTTTCTGGCCCCTTCTATGTTTGTGTAACCTAAGCATGCGTGACGCTGGTAAATGAAGCACTAGAACTAAAAGTGTGAAACATGAATCATTTTTTTTTGAGGAAATATTTTACTCATTTCATTAAAATAAACAACCAGCCATTCTAGAAGTATCTGTGAGAGCAATGTCCAGTGTGAACCTGAGTATGAACAATCTGTGCTTGGTAGTGCTACTGACCCATGATGTGGCTGTGGGGTTACCTACGTACCCAAGTTACATGCATGCAAACACCATCTATCCACTCTTCATATGTCTTATTTATTAAGATTAATTATGAGCTGGTTTGAATTGCCTACCTATATGAGCCAAAAAAACAGCCACACTATATTAACTGGGAATATTGTAACTTAAACATGCCTTAAGGATATGGGCATGAATGTGGACGGACTTTCTAATCTACCAAACTAAGTTCAGGTTTCTAGTTCATGGATAAAGGTAGTCATCATGGCTGATGAAATTTCAGCCCCCTGGTGAGAGAAAAGTTCATGTTTTTTTGTTCACAAAAATGTGGCAAATCAGCAAAGTGGATGCAGCGATTTACTTGTGTTTTCCTAATCTTGGAAGAGGATAATTCATGAAGAAATGAAAATTCATTTGTAAAGCTCCTGACTGTGGCTCTGGGTTAAGGATTGCTGGTTTTCAGAATGCTAGGCCAGCTTATATAGTCCTCTATAAAATCATGTATGAAGTCTTAAAGCAGTAATAAAATTCACGTTTTTCAAAATAAAAGAGCAGAATGCTTCTACGGCAACACTTTTAAGTGCAGCAAGGGGTACGTACAAAAGCACTGCTATACTGTGTGTTAGTTTTGATACCACCAGTGTATGGGCATTGGCAGTTTCAAGCAAAACAGTGTTCCTGGTGCATTCATCACAAATCCCTCAGCAAGAATTACCCGTGCACGCTGTCACGAAAGACCATAATTGAGTGTGTGACCCCCCGGTCATTTGACGTCTTCGTTGTTTTAGTACTGTTTGTCTTACTAAAGAGTAGTTTCACTTGATTTGTCCTTATAAAACCTACCTGTGACATTTTGGTGCCATTGAGAACACGGCAAAAAAGCCTCTGCACATCAGTGAGACCCAGGCTTTGTGCCAGGATGAGGTTTTTAAAAGCACCTGCTTGACCTTGTGTGACATTTGCTTCTCTCATCTGGATACTTGGTTTGGCTTGTTCCAGCGACATGCTGCTTTCAGCCCCTTTAAAGTCATTCCTACGCGACCAAACATGTTGATTGAGGAAATGAGAAAGCGGGTCTTCTCAGCTACCATGGGAAAAATTCAGAACAATAGGTTAGGGGGGAAAAAAACCCCCAAACAACTGGACCTAGACCTGTATGGCCATTTGAGCAGCACTTTTAATTAGCATGATTTCTGTAAGGGACATTAGTTTATTCTCTAGAGGGGGAGTTTTATGATCAGTCTAGCCTGTTGCACACCACAGAATTTTTCTCCAGCCTTTACATTATAATATTTATTTCCCCCCCCCCTCAACTTATTTCCTCAACTGAAAAAATGGAGCTGATTGATAGTGCTTCTTTCACCCAGGCAGATGGTTTGAAGAAAAACATGTCAAGCAGCGAGGCACAGTTCTCCACAATCGGCGCCATCACAGTGTTTGGATGGGCCATCCGCTTGCCACCGAAGCTGGCAGCAAGTCCCCCGTTTGCCAGGCTGGCATTGCAAAACGGGAAGGCTGTCCTGTGGTTTTTCAGTAACTGGTAGAGCCAAGCCAAGGTCCAGCAAAGCATTAACTGGTCGGAGAGCACACACAGCAGTAAGCAGTAAAATAGGCTTCATTTTTTAGGCCTCTTTTACTCTTTCCACCAGCACCTGAAGAGCTATCAGGGAACATGAAGCCTTGGAAAGCATTTGTGCTGCATTTTCAGGCTAGTTTTCTGGAACATGCAGAAAGCCCGTGCAGATACACCAATAGATACACAGCTGTCCCTCCAGCCTCTGAAGCGTATTTGCAAGTGTGGCTGTGAGTGGCCGCCCCAGCTGGTGAGCAGCCGCCAGGCAGGGAGTGGCGCGGGGGGCTGGAGCTGGTGTCCCCACAGTTGTGGGACAGCAGCCTAGCGAGGCCGGGGCAGAGGCGGGCACACCTGGCCAAGCAGTGGGGAGAGCGGCCCAGGGTGCCTGGGGCTGGGCTCTGGCAGTGGAGAATCAGCAGTTTGGTGGACATGGTTGGACTAAAGCTTCCGAGAGAGCTCGTGAAAGGTGCTGGGCTCACACATCTGGCTGCTTCCCATCTGTGGGAACGTGCGCTGGTCACTTGGGAACTGTGTTACTGCAGGCGTTTGCTGGAAGACAGGCTGAGCCACTGGCTGCTGCTGGTCTGGAGGCAAAGGAGGGGTGAGTATGTGCTCTGCGGGGTATCCAGCTTCGTGCTGCTGTGTCTGTGTCAGAAAGAGAGTGTGTGCGACACACACGATGGGTACTGTAATGGTGGGTGTTTCATGAGCCTCTCTGTCTGCTCGTGGCACCTGCCAGTGTTCAGTTAGAAGAGAAAATCTGGAAGCTGTCCCTAGGAAAGCTAACCAAAGGTAGACACAATTCGATAACTCCTGACAAGGAGGCGTGTTAAGTCTTGAGCCTGTAACTACCAACATGCAAGACTCCTCCGTGCAGGGGTTTGTCTCCCCTTGGGACCTGCAGCGAGCCCTGGGGGATGCTCCAGAACCTTCCCCTGTCACCACTGTGTCCTCCGGGGCACTGGTGCATGTGGCAGGTGACAGTGAAATTAAATTTTTTTTTTTCTTTCCTTATTTCAAAAAATGTTTTTTGTTCATGTTCTCTAACCTAAATTTGTATGGAAAATGCAAGGTAGAAAAGATGTTTCAAATGCATTACCTATGAACTGCCATCTTCTTACCTATGAACCACCATTTTCCTGTGGGAAGAGCTTGTTACTGTTAAGCAAACGAGTGCTAATATCAAGCTAGAACACTAACATGAAAACATTGCTGTAGCTTGGTTTTGTGGGACATATTTTAACTGCCAATATTTTATCCAGTTTCCTCCATAACTGCTTACAGCACTTAATTAAAATCCTCACTGATGGACCCGCATGGAAGTGGTGTGGAGGGTGCGAGGCGGTTGGCAGCTGCTGCGAATGAGCAGGGCTCAGTGAGGAGGGCTCTGCAAGGCGGGTAATGCTGATTCCCAGCAGCTGGGATCTGTTTCATCAATTAGCAGCCTTAACTGAAAGCTAAGGGGTGGCATGTTTTTCTTAAATTATTGAGGGGTTGTTGAAAAGTAATCCTTAAATTTAGGCTAGAGAAGGAACCTGAACGAAGGAGCGTCTCTTGTATCAAACAGCAGCAGAACAGAAGCAGATGTTCAGTATATCTACAGTGGTTTTTATTTTTAAATGGATACTATGGATTTGGGATTTCATCCTGTCTTGTTTTGAATGTCAAACTAATTACACATGCAGAAATTGAACAGACACCACAGTTTCTGGGTTTGTTTGTGCATATACGTATAAAAATATTTGTGTGAATATATATATCTGTAAGTTTAATAGAGGAATTAACATAGATATGATTTGCTGCATTTTGTAGCTACAATAAGCAACTCGATTACTTTGTGAACCTTTTGAAATTTCTGTCCATAATGTGTGAAGTGAAAACTTAAGAAGTGAGGGAGAAGGAGGAATCAACTCATAGTCCATTAACCCTGTCTCTAAGAGAGATGGTTGTAATCAGTATCCCAAACCATCATATCTACTTCTAGGGCATCTGTGGCTGAAGGAGAGGGATGAGGGGGGAGAGCCTCATATGTCTGGAGGTGGGGTTTTGTCTTTTGAGGGTGCTTTTTTGTAAGTGAGGATTATGGTTTGCAGAGAAATGCTCAAGGAGGCTTGCTTAGTACCCATCTGTGGTATGTTTGACTTTCTTTGGTTTCCCGAACTCAGTACTCATTCGTCAAGAAATAAAGTAACTCCTGCAGGAGTGGGAAGAGGAGAGGAATTTCAGGCAAGATTGAAGCAATCTTGGATGTTAAGTATGTGGAGACTGAAGCGCATCCCTGAACAGCTCCTGCTGAGACGCTAATGGTTGGTCCACTCACCCGTATTACACTGGATCTCTTCCAGTTTTCTTGCCAAAACAAGTGGTATTTTCAGTTGTACTCAAAGTAAGGAGAAGTCAAAATGCAACCTTAAACCAGTGAGCTTTAGAGCCAGTGTTGCAGGGGCTGTGAAGTGCTTTTTCTGCCAAGCAGACAGGTGGGGCATTCAGCAGGAACCAGAGGCCTGTCAGTGAGTTTGACCTGAGACAACTGGGGCCCCGTGGCCAGAAGGGAAAGTGTCCATAAAAATTAAGTCCTCGGCAGAGCTGTGTACATCTCCAGGACTTCAGCTTCCAAGGGTTTTGGCAAACTCTGTTCTTCAGCATTGATCTTCTGTGACTCTTTCTCTCTGGAGTTGGCTTTGATTTTTATTTTGATTTTTCTGACACATGGCAGTCAGAAAAGGACAAGTTTGGAACCTTAGTTCAGCGTTGGCTTTCTGCGTCGGTATCTTCATTACTACCTACAGCCTCCAATATATTTAATGCTTAATGCATACAGTATGTACATCTGAGAGGAGGTAATGCTATATTTACTGAGTTACTCAATCATCATCTTACCAAACTACTTCTAATTACTTACCTATCTTATCATACGAGGTCCCTTCTCACCTTCTCATCTCTAGCATAAGCTTTTGCAACTAAGAGAGCATTTCTTTTTTCAGAGTCTCCTAAAGGCTACAAAAAATATTTCTTGCACTGGAGACCTGTGAAACTTTCCAGTCAGGTAGTATTTCACTCAATATAATTATGATTAAATACAGCTGATGTGGAATCTTGGGTATGAAGCAGACCAATTGCCCAAGTCCACATTTTCTTTCTTCCAGTGACATAATAGATTTTCCAGATGTTATTGACAGATTTCAAAAGGTTTGATAGTGAGTAGGGTGCCACAAACTTAACTGTAATTATCTTCTGAGTTTCTGTTGCTCCCTGAAAGGATGCGAAGTGATAACAGATTAATGCCCTGGAATAAAGTTAGCCAGTGAAAGTGTTCAGAGAACACTGTTTGCACATCACAAAAGCCACAGTTTCTAAACTGACTGTAAACTTAAGAGATGGGAGGTGCCAACAGGTTTTGTGGTGTAGGAAAGAAAACAGTACGTCTCCACCGCAATGTTAGCAGAGTGACAATTCAGTAAAGAACTTACAAAAATCATATTAAAACCAGATTGAGTATGTTAACTTTGAACTATATTTTCTTATTAATCAATTTAAATTTTTTCTCATGGAAGTAGCTTTAACATTTCCGCAGTATTGATTTGCAAAGGGGTATGTTCATCAATTAAATTTCAAAATAAATAAATAAATGAATGCATAATCACTATTCTTCCTATAAACAGAGACCACATGGCAGCCTGTAGGTCTACCCTAACAAGCAGATAACCCTATGAGGACATGTGGGGGAAACAGTGATGCTGGGCTGCCGCTGAGTTGCCAGCCATGCAGTTCCCTCTCTGACAACATGCCACTTTGTGGAAGCCCCGTCTGTTGTTTCACTTTTTGGAGTTCTTGTTAGTCATATTGGAGACAGCAGGGCAAACATGAAAAAAGAAAGAAAGAAGAAACCCTGAGGTGGGCCAGGATTTCTGCTTTGACTCTTGGAGGTTCCCAGCTGCCGTTTGACTGGGACAGAGGGACACTGAGGAGTCTCAGCGGTGCCGGGCAGCAGCCGCTGAGGTGCCTGGGGCACAGCGTTTGTTCCAGGAACACCATGTTTTGTTGATTCCACAATTAAGTGCTATGGGATTTTAATTTGCTATTTGCTCATTTTTACTTTCCTTCATTTTTGGCATTCAGACCCAATTTTGATGAAAACATTGCCCCAGGACATGAACACTTTCCTGGAGCAGAAAGTTGGATTAGCAAAGCACTTTCCTATGGTCTCCTCCTTAACACTCATCTCTCTCCCTAGGGAAGGGGGGGGCTTACTGTGAGGGCTATAGCTCGATGTGTGCACATAGCTTTCATGGTAACAGGAATCCCCAGCAAGAGCTTTGACAATGGGCTTGACTGCGTTGATGTTTCTAGGTTGGGGAGTGAAATTCATGAGCCTGCTTGGGATCCCAGCCCCTGCAATGAACAGGGAGAATTAAGATACCTCACAGTGCAGCAGCGAGGTGTGATTTTCTTAGGGGGCTGGAGCCTTCCCTGTTAAAACGCCTGAGGTAGCATGTGTGCCTGCATCCTGTGATGTTTTCTCAGTCCATACTCTAACCCTGGCAATGAGCCCATTTACTGGAGAAACTGATATATCCACCATTAGGGAATGAAGAAACTTGTCTGCCCTTAAGACCCATCATTGCCGTTGGCTTAGGTGTACGAGTGCCACCCTGACTTGTTTTATGTGTTTGCATTTCATCAGACATTACCAGTAGTTTTTAATTTAAGGTATTGTATTTAGCTGTTGGTGACTGTGAGATGGTCCCAAACAAGGTCTTCTACTAAAACGACCTTGTGTTTGGGTATTTGGCCACAGCATTGTTTACTGTTTCCTGAAGCACAAGGGAGGAACAGTGCAAACATTCATCTGTGTGGAACATGTTTGGCAATATAATGTTTTTCTGGGATAACTCCTCATTGTTGAATGATTATTGCCAGGGCTATGTTCAAATTCTTTCCTCTTCCTCCTGCAAAAGTATGAAACTCAGCTAAAGTACTTGTATTTCTTTACATGAAAACTTTCACAGAAAGATTACAGGCAGGTCGTTAGGTTTTGTTTGTTGTTTTATTTTTTTTTCTTAAAAAGAGATGGAGAAGTGCAGAGTTACTTATGTCCAGATTTTTGAGTACGTGGACGTTAGGTGCCTAAATAACTTCCAGGGGATATGGTCTTGAAAACTTGAGAACTCCACCCTGAGCTGGAGCAGAAATGTACTGGAAGAATTTGATATTCGTTGTGCTGGGGCATAATCCTGAAGTTTTGTCCTGCTGATGTAATCCATCTTCAGTTAATATAAGGACCAGTTGAACTTCCTTGCTAGCAAATATCCTTCCTCTACTCCCAGAATGCTTAGGCTTATTTGCAACATTCAGAATACTTCAAATGAAAAGATGAAGTTTATGCTGGGGAACTTCTATGGTAGTCAGTTTGTGTTCAGATACAGCACTTAAGGCATTAATAAGAGAGCAGACAAGGAACTCCTAACGAGTTCTATATTCAGTGTTAAAGGAACACTCTGAACCCATAATTATCACCTCAGAAATTTAATGAACTTTTAATAATACTTTGATTACATTTGATACTGATAGTCAAGAACTTGGTCGATATTCTGTAGCTTAGCTGAGACAACATCTAAGGAAACTTCAGGTGACCCGCTTCTGTAGAATCAAAATCTCTTATGTGGCTTGTTCTGGGAGAGCACTGGTCAGTTCCACTGCAGCAGGAGGCTGATTAATAAGATCTGTGTGTCTTTTTCCAGATGGGAGTGAAGTATAAAATAAAACATAAATCTGGTCTTTTTTTTCTGCTCAAGAAAAAAAGATGTATAAAAAATAATAGTGGCGATCTTATTATTCCTATTGTTTTTTCATTGATGAATAAGAAATAAGTTTGTGCCACCAGAACAAGCTCTGTCAGAAAAGGCAGGCATCCTAGCTGTGAAGGATGACATGCAAGGATGTTCTTTAAGGTTTTTCTCCTAGCCAGCTTATACGGACAAACTCTGCCACTCCTAGCTGTGAAGGATGACATGCAAGGATGTTCTTTAAGGTTTTTCTCCTAGCCAGCTTATACGGACAAACTCTGCCACTCCTTGGAATGCTCTTATTAATAACTAAAACACATACAGGTGCTTTAATTGACCACGGATTAAGCTCTCAGCTTTCATCTTACTGACCAGATTGAACAGTGGGGGGATGTCTGGCTGCAGGTGAGGAATGCCCTTTGCGAGGAGATGCCAAGGTCTCTTTAAAAGGAGACCAAGAGACTCTATTTCTCATATATTCCTGTAACTGCCTTTTGCTGCCCCCCGTGCCTAGCTGAGCAAAATGCGAGGGGCAGATTGGTGGACTCCAACCCCACCTTTGCTTTCAACGGCAGAATTACTTCTGCTGTTTGTGACTTGATTTTTCCCTCTGCAGGGGTGACTGTGTGTGGAAACCTCTGTTGCTGGACTTCTTACACCTGAAAGCCCAAGCATTACTACAGGGTTATTGCTTTTCATATGGCTGCATATTTTTCTGCACTGAAATAAAGAGCCCATAGGCTCTAATGTCATGGGTAGTCTGACATGAGGGAAATATTTCATCTGTGCCTTGGTCCTTGGTTAACAAGGGTATGATAAATCAGTGCCTCCAAAGATGGAGTGCGAGGCCTCCCTTGCCACTGATATGCCCACATCCCTTCCAGAGAAGCTGGTGCTCCCTCTTGTGCGGTCTCTGCGCCTGTCTCTCCTTGTTTGCGCTCCTCCCTGGGGGTTCAGGTGGGCAGGATCCCAGATCATGTTGGCTCCTGAAGATGGTACCCTGAGATGAACAAAGCTGTTTGGTTTTGGATGTGCAAATTTCTCAGCAGATTTGCAGCCATAGATGTAGATACCAAGTTCATGTTCCAAGCTTTTCTAGATGTTTACCCTTTAGATACAAATGCTGAAAGAGCCTGGAGTCTGGTGTCACTGCAGCTGAGTGGCCCGTCCGCTCTCGCTTGGTTTCTCTGTTGGTGCAGGATAGCTCTATAAATAGCACAAGCAATTCAGGTATCGACAGCAGTATAGGGATTTTGAGATTAAATTCTAGGTACTATGCCCTGTGGAACTACATTTTATATTCTACGTGACCAAGGCTGTGGCTGGAGAGTGAAAAGGAGAGGACTTTGCTAGCTAGAGTGCAAATTGCAGCTTTCTAGGGGCTTAAACAGTTAACATGATACAGCATCTTCATTGGTGTAAACCCTTCCAGCAAGGAGGCAGAAGGGGATTTACGGAGATTGGAAATAATTAAAATCATGCTGAAACTTTCCTAACAGGTGCTAAATGTGACATAGTGTGTGGTCTTACTGAACAGGGTTGGCTTTCCCTATAAATGGGAAAGTGCAACATCAGATGTTTCAATGCATGCACATGGGTAAACAATGCTTCTATGGCATATTAAGAACAGTTTGGTTTATAGCTCTTTAGATGCATCTTAAAATCTTGTTCTATGATGACTTTAGCAGAGCTGTCCAATTTCCAAGATGTGCATCTAAAGCAGGATGAGGGTTGTACCTGTTTTTTATTAACTATGTTACAAGCTAAAAATAAACCAAGTTGCAGACAGCTGACAGCAATGTGAACCCTCAATGTGTTTCATTAAAAATAATAATAATTCTCGGGGCACGGAGGCAGAGATCGAGCTCTTTTTGTCTCCTGGAAGCCCTTTTGCTTGTCTGGGGGAGTAAAGTAACCTGACAGTCTTTGAAATCTACCGATACTGATCAAGATCACTGGACTTTGAATGGAGCTTTAGTTAATTGTGAACTTTAACCCCATGTTTTAGTTTGTTCTTGGACAAAATAAGTGGCGTCATCGTGCCTTGTGGGCTACTGGCAGGGAAGCTTTCTGGTAGTGTGTGTAAAGGATTCCTGGGGTTGTGTGCTGAAACTTGACAACTGCAAGTGCAGGATTACAATGAGGGTGGTCTAATTTTTTAGACCAGCATAGGTATGTGGTGATTCTCTCTAATATGTTATTTAATCATGTCTGAGTGCCTTTGTGAAGAAGGGACTCAAACTGACTTGGGAGTTACAGTTTCAATAAAGAAATTCATAGGACCTCAGCAGGAGTGCAAGCTAATTATTGAGCACAGGTTGAGGGCCAGTCCCTTGACAGAAGCATTATAAAGAAATCTAGCCTGGCCAGAGCTAGACAAATGAAGAAATACTCTGGAAGAACACCGGGCCTTTTTTTAATCTTTACTATGTAAGCCTACGCTACTACTGAAAGCTGTTTCCTCAAGAGTCCTGTTTCACTGAAGTCTGTCTTTTCTAATAGTACTGCTATTTAGCAGTCAAAACTGAAAACACAATAAACCACACGCATTTAAGCTGAAAACATGTTGTACCTCCTAATAAATTTGGAGACAATTTCTGTGGCACAGTTTAATAAATCTTGTTTTGGTGGACATCTGTAAACAAATGTTTTTGTGCATTGGATAGAAAAAAGCCTTTAGAAAATCTGAAGTACAGTTTTGACGCCTCTTTTTGATAACTCAACAAAATGTTTCTGGACACTGGCAAAGGAAGCCTTCTGCAAATGATTTTGACCAATAGCTGAGCAAGGATTAGAGAGCAAAGGAAAAAAAAACACAAACCAAACACTGGAAAGAAAAAGGTAGAGTTCTAATTTCTAGCTATTTTTGAAGTGCTGTTCAGTGGCCTGAATTCCTCTGTCCAGATTTGGATTACATAAATTGTAATTTGTGTCCTAACTTTAAAATTTAATTTTCAGCATGCAGTAAATTAAAAAATATGCAGTAAAATGTAATGGCCAGATTAGGGATTTAGGTGTTTGCAAACATGTTGCTCTATAGCTTTTCTTCTCTTAAATCCTGACTACAAAGTTTGACTGAAGACATGCCGTGCATTTACTATCATTGTCTTGATATTTGGAAACACATGAGAACAGATGACAGTACTTTGCAAGGAATTTATTTTTAAATACTGGGGTGAAAGCTTAGATTCTTTCATTTATCACCACTAAAATAAACATCGACTTCTGTGCTAACAATCAGTGAGCAAACAGGGCACTGTTAATTACCCTTGTCTTATATTGCATGGCTGCTTCACTTACTGCTAGAGGTAAGGTTGCATGTGGTGCTTAATTGTTACTTCAAGTATCAAAGATGCTGCGGTGCTACTGAGAACTTTAAAAGGATTAAAAACTTTCAAAGATGTGAGGGTTTTCACCAATGGGTCATACCTGTGTACACTGGTCCCAGTGGTTCAGGAGTGGTTTTGTTAGAGCCTGCGCTCATGAAGCATCCTGAACCATCCTGAACCAGCCCTGGTCCTGCGGGCGAGCTGTTCCTGAAGTCAAGGGGAGAATTCGCCCCCTCACTGTTTGTGCTGGCCCAGGTCTTCAAGGACAGCCGGCAGCACACGTGGTTCCTATTAATTCAGAAAACAGAAACATCTGGGGAAGATGTGAATGACTTACAGGCTCCGTTCAGCAGCAGGAAAGCCTGTGACAGATCATTCTGGGCAGACGGGTCCTCTCCATGATGTGCTGAAGCAAGGAGCAAATGCACATAAAATCACATAAAATCTAGCTCAAAACGGCAGGAGATGGGCAGTAATGGCCGTCTTGTATGGCCTTTCCCTGTTCCTGCCTCTGGGGATGCTTCCTGAAGGGAAGACTTTTCTCATCCAGGAGGAGTGTGAGTGCTGAGGAGAAGCACTTCCTAGGGACAGCAGTGGGTTTGCCAGGGCGATGCCCATACAGGACTAACTTCAAGAGGAAAGGGAAGTGAACCAGTGGTGAACATATTTGCTATGTGTTTACTGTAAAAAATCTGAAGGAAAAAACCTGTAGTGTGGTGCGTAGTTATTATTACTACTGTGAATGACTGGACCGGCTCCAGGTGGTCCCACTTGAGCGGGGGCTGGACCACATGACCTCCAGAGGTCCCTTCCCATCTCAACCAGTCTGTGATTCTGTGACATCAGGTAGTTACATTGGGTTAGACTCTACAACATGGCCTGGTTAAATCAGTGTGACTTATTTCCTCAATCCCTAGGGAAATGTGTCCCACTGGTGTAAGAGTAGTTTTTTCTAATCTAACTGCAACACTGAAGATGTTCTGTAGGATAACATGTCTGTTTCTAAGCAGGGCAGACCTAAATATCTGTCTCTAGCATATGGTGAGTAGTACAGGAGGGACATGGCACAGCAATAACCTAAAGGGTAGGTAGGTGTTCACTACAAGCAGGCTGTCTGTGCTCTCTAGTCAGTGGAGATAAAAGGGCAGATGGGATGAATTCCCCTCTGCAGGGCCATGTGTGTCTGTCTTCATCAATTACAACCTGTGGTCCCTCGGGTACCCTGGCTAGCTATTGTACCTGGGGATGGGGCAAATTAACATTAGTAGCACTCACATTATTTTTCCTTATTTTCATTCTCCTCCACGTAATGAAACATTTTTTTCCATTTTCTCTGGCCTGTTATTTTTATGCCTCTCCGTCTCTGCTGTGTTCTCTCACTTCTCAATTGCCTCAATTTTCCCTATGCTTATTCCTCCATACGTACAGAATCTTCTTTGCTATTGAGCCTGAAGAACTACTGGTTCTATTACCACATGATCAAACCTTGCTGAATTTCCCCAAAAGGCAGAAAGGTGCCTATTTAGAAAAATAAAGATAAATGCATATGACTTGAGTTCAGTGAAATAACTGACTAGAATTCTTTTGCCAGGTAAAGTTGTGTGCATTTCAGGGAAATATTTAGAGAGGGATGAGAAATCCTCAGGGAAGAATTTGTTCATAATTACATTAAGACCTTCACTGTACATAAATGTAAGGATGCGGGAAGCCCTGCTAACTGGATCTTTGCTAGGGAAAATGTTGCGGTCTAATTGGGATACAGTTTGGGGGCTATAAAGAGACCTAAAGAGGTCCAGTCACTTCATTTATTGGCTTTTCATAAACCTTAGAAGAAAGCACCTGTTCTTTTGAGAGCAAAGTTTATCTCTAGTATCCAATCCTTACGTATCTGTTCTGCTTTCACAATTTCAGCCATTCAGACAATCGATGGAGCACCTGTTTATTCCAAGAACTTCCCTAAAGGTTTCTGTTCTGCTGAATAGTTTTCTGGTTTTATACCCAATGAAAACTTCTGTATGCACGTAACTCTGGGAACAAGCTAGAGCTGTTTACTCAAGCAGAAAAGTGCGGTATAAGAGAGAGCTTGTGAAGATAAGAAAGGAATCTTTCTGGCTTTTAGTAAGACATGAAGATATCTGAAATGGTGTTGTATAGTGAATACATTGTCAGCCAAATGCTTTGAATTCTGGCTCTGCTGATGACTTCAAGGAAATTAGCACTTTATCCTTGAAATGCAGAGGACAATATTGTCAGTGTGCTGTAGATCTGTGTGCACAGATGCTGAGTATTTCAGTCTTAATGCCAGCAGAAGTAAGATTTTTTTTGTACAAGGTTTCAGTTCAAGTATAATGTCACTGGAGGATCTGCCTTGTAATTCTCTGGCAAACCTTCTTAATTTAAATATTTATCTAAACCTCATTATTTCCCCCCCTCTCCTTTATGGGAATTCATCCTTGTTTAATTTTATTAAACATCTTCTGCGGTGTTTCTGACCAAGCCCATTGGCTGATCTGCCCCCAGCTCCCTGTGGCACAAGTGCTTCTCACATACTTGGAAGATGCAGGCTTGGCAGCGTGTTAGGCACCTGAGAGGAAGAATGCTCATCCAGAGGGAGCTGGCGGAAAACACTTCCCTTTTGTTCCTGTGCCACCTGGAAGGGTTGCCCAGAAAGCTTCCCTGCAGGGCATATTGTTCTGGAGTGTAGGTACAGCTCTTCCTCGCTTCTGCCAGAAACACAATGATGAATGTAGTTATGTCTTGGAACAAGTTGCAGCACGACACCATGTCCCAGCAGCTATATACATGAATGAAGGGAAGGAAAAGGAGTTTTGTTACAATGAGACAAAGGTTCATTTAGGAATCTCATTTTTCATTAGGGTAATTATTGTGAAGTCTGAGTTTAATTTCTGGTGGCACTTTTTTTTTTTACTGGAGTTATTTAAATTTCCTGAACCACAGAAGATTAATAGCTTCACAGTTTATAATTTTTCTCTGTAGAGTGAAAAAGTATAATTAAAAATAAGATATACAGTAGAATTAAATTTTCAAACTGCAGCTTGGAAGTTTTTCATAGAGTACAAAGCATAAAAGAAGCATGGAGTCTTGTTTCATGCTGTTCTGCAGATGATTACAAATCATACTTGCTTTGTGAAGTCAAAATTTGTCTTAAATCTTGCTTTCTTACTGGGAACAAGGGTGTCTCACACCACGTCTCCACTTCAGTTATCATGAGTAGAGTGGTCCAAGCAAGTGGAAGGTGGTCTGTTATTCTTGGCACAGAAAACATGATAACATGAAATCCCATTTGTTATCATGAGAGGATTAGAAGCCTGTTTCTGCATGATAACTGTTATGCTCTTACCAGAGCTCAGGCTGGGAGAAGGGAGATTGTGGAAATAAAGTCTACTCTTGTAGAACTGTCCTTGCCAACAAAAAGTGATCAGAGGATAAAAGCAGTTCTGGAGCATCCTGCAATATACACGCCATTCTTTCCCTCGGGGATATTGAGCAACCCCAGATGCAACTGAAGACATAACTGTATAGCACGGGAATATCCAATTCTGATGATAGAAACCTCTCCCTGCTCAGCTTGCTCAAATAAATGACACTGACCTGCTCTGACTAGAACCTCCAGACCAGTAGTGTTTTTGTGTGGTGTAGTGTCTGCTCCTTCCACCGCTCTGTCTCAATATTCAGAGGAAAATTTCCCCAAAAGGTGTTTAGACTGGTGCAGCTGGGTTGTCTTTTTCTCCCCGTTGTCCCCAGGTGTTGGGGATGCTGAGGCAAGGGGGAGAATCAAAGGCTCTCCATGGCTTTCTATTGTAGGACAGTTGTTTTCAAATCCTGCCACCTGCATGGCACAGCCCGATCCATCATGTTTAGTTCTTCGGCTCCCGTTTCCGTGTTTGCTACCTCCCAAATATATTGCTTGAGTTAACAGGCAGCGAGGAGTTAGTATTTGGGCATCCTTTGTTTGTCCAAAGTTTTCAGGAAAATAATCACTCATTTTATCTTCAGCCTCGTGTGAAGGTAAGGTTTGGTCCAGGTGCTCTCAGTTTGGTGTTGCTGCTGCTGATGGTAATGAACCTCTTTAGTACCATGCGGATTCTTATCACCCTAATCCTGACACACTGTGTGTGCAAGCAATGTAAAATCACCAATTCCCTTTTCCTTGAAATCAGAGACCCTGAGCACATTTCCTCCCTAGCTGGAATCTTCCTACACTTCAGACATAGGTTTTCCTGTGCTAGCTCTCAGCCACTCCAGCAAATTACTCCTAAGCAGCTCTGCAGCTAATTTATGCACCTTTAGTAAGTCCCCTGTGCGTTCACTCCCTTCCCCTCTGCGCACGTTGGCAGCTGAAATGCCTCAGCATCCTGTATCTTCTGAGCTAATTGTATTGATGGATCAGTGTCCCGAGACATCCAGCACAGACAAGGAGAGTAGGGAATTGAGAGACTCGTGTTTGATTTGGTTTGTACTTTCAGGCTGGAGCAAGATCTGCTCTAAATATTGAAGGACAAGGCAACGCTAACAAACAGACAAGTTTTTGGTTAGTGGAGCTGTCTGAGAAGCTGGCAAAAGCCCCACAGGAGGGCTATCAAAGTATCGACTACAGCCATCTTAAATGCTCCAGGCTGTTTGTGCGTAACACTTAAGCTTGTTTTCACCTGGTAATTAAGTGAGTTGGCCTGGTCTGAGTACAAGTGACTGGAACATGAGAAAACTCGGGTGCAAAAGTGCAGGGTGGTAAACAGCACAGAAGTTGTTGAAACCTGCATCACTGTATCTGTGTGGCACTGTATACCAACATAATGGCACCGTTCAGAATCCAGCCCTTCATCCACAAAAATGCCAGATGCACCTTCAGTGTTATCCCATTAAATTTGTTGTGTGGACAAATGAGAGGTCTGAGTAAAATTTAACCAAGCTAAAGATGCAGCAAAGGCAAATGTTAACTGTTCACTTTCCATGGCTAGTTCCTCAACTTTTCTCAGATAAAATGTCAGCTCCCAATTGCCCAGTCTCTGGTTGCTCTGCGTGGATAATCTGAACCAATTTCCTACAGACAGACCTACGTGTCAGTCCCTGCCACTCACAAAAACACACTGGGAAAACTAGTTGGAATTTGTTGCTGTGAATTCGCATTTAGTTACATTGTGCCATGACTGTGCTGGTAGTGGTAGCTGTTGCACAGATCCTGGACTGACCCCTCTCTCCTCTTTCTAGCAGTGGTTGTTTCTTAGGTTCTGTTGAGTCTTGTTCCTTATTGTTCTATTATTGCTATTTATTTCAGCAGCTCTGAACTGACTCCTGCTGAAGCCAGCAAGGCTGACTATTGGCTTCACAAGGAATGGAATGGTACACTGGAATAGTATAAACATACTCTGTATCAATTCTGCTAGCTCAGCCTACTTGCTTCCCCTCCTTATTATGGAGTGGGGTGGTCTGACAGCTATTGGTTTTCCAAGAAACATATGCCTGTCCTAGATTCTCCCTGTGCTTCCTGGTTTCTGGGGGTTGGTTTTGGTTTGATTTGCATTTCTTTAATCACTTATCTTCACTTGAATGAAAGATGTTACTAAAATTCTGGGAGATGGACTAAGTGTGTGTGCGCGCGCATATACACAGAGAAACCAAGCATGAGATGACAGGTGGCTTTCCTAACTCACTGAAATCACTACAACCTGGGCATGAAGATTTTAAAGGAAAAATCTTGTCTTGAATACAGCTGCTTAAGTTCTTTGTGCTTTGTTCCATGAAGAAAGAACAACATGTATTTGTCTAGTTGTCTATGGCGACATTCAGTCACAGGTTGGTGAGGGAGACAGTGACAGTGAAAACACAAAATCTCATGAGATGTGCATGACTTGCTGTTAAGTGTGACCTTGCCCAGTTTTGAAAATGATGTTTTTTTCTACCAACTGTTCCAATGAAACAGATAGAAAATGGAAATACAGAATAATGAAAAAAAATGCAAGCCAATTTGCTGAGTTAGTCCTATTCTATTTTCTTAACACTTGGTATCGGTTTACAGTAGGCAATCAGAAACTTTCAGTTCCCTACTCAACTGCTATATATTGTATTTGTAGTGATCTCCAAGAATCTCTCCAAGAATGCCTTCTTCATGCCAACTTCTGGCTGCATCTGCAGGGCATCTTTCGGCACTAAGGTAGCAGGTCTTGCTATAAAAATGTGCCTGTCAACACTGAAGAGGGAGTCTAGACTTCAGCTGTAGACAGTTGTTAAAGCAGAAAAATACCTAGAAATTAACAGGAAGCAGGGACAGCATGGCAGCATCTCTTGACTGTAGGAAGCTGTTCTTAGGTTTTACCCAGGGAGGACACCTGCTCTGTATCCACGCTGTGTCCCACTGGTCAGCCCCAGACACGTATGCACTGCATGGGGTATCTTTGGACACTCTACCTACTCCACAGGTCCTGAGCTACTTCTAGGGATCTTTGTGAGTTGTCTTCAACTTGTGCTCCTTCTGACTTCACCAACTCAGCCTGTACTTTGAAACCTGCCCCCCTCAGAGCAAAACTCCAGCTGAAAATATCCCAGATCAGGTGGGAACTACTGCCAGTCAGTCTGCCCAGCCTTCTGTCCCTCACAGCTTCTGTTCCACTTACTTGGGGCTAGGGAAAATGTGAAGGTCTTTTCTAAGACAGCTCTGAAGGAAGCAGGCTTGTGTAGCAACTGGGGAAAAGAAGACAAAGCATGGGGGAAGGGAGCTGCTGCATCATGACAAAATGTTTTATATATGCAATAACGGCCACCTTCACCACAGGATTGCCTTGATTTTGTGAGAGGTTGCTCTGCAAGGGCACGTGAAGGCCTGTTTGACCCTGAGATTTCCTTCCTGGCACTCCTGACTATACACCAAGGCCAAAACAGCACAAATTAGTCCCAAGGGCAATGGTGGGGATCCAGTACCAGGAGCACAGAGATGCCAGCACTAAACAGAGGAGGGAAAAAGAGAAAGGAAAAGCAGTCTGTGGGCTTGAAATTATGGGAGGTGGAAGTATACTGAAATGCCAGAGGGAAGAACATAGTATAGGAGATTGTGCAGGCTGAGGAGAGATTAACAGGTATCAGAAGAAAGCAAAAGACATGAGAGAATTCAGATCGATGCTGAGACGAGCAGCAGGGAATGTTCTCAGCAAGGAACATGAGGAAGGTGAACACAGATGACAAGGTGTAAACAAGCAGGCAGACCTGAGAAGCTGTGAGGGCAGGATGGAGAAAAACCTTAAAATCCAGAAGTGGGAAGAAGGTGAAAAGTGTATGAACAAATATCTAAAATAATAATACTTTCCAAATCAGAAATAATAATTTTTGTTTATCTTGATGTTAGAAAGCCATATGTAAACTAAGCAAAGGCAGTGTAAGAATAATTTTATTTAGTATTTGGTAACACAATGATACATCTCAAAATGACCATAAAAGTTAGCTCGCTGAACAACCGCACACATTCTAAATGGGTGCTACTAAATTTGAGTAACTTTACAGATTATACGAGGCATGATTTGACCAACAGCTATATAGTGTGTGACCTCCTGACAGACATGAGCAGCATGAATAGCAGTTGCATTAGTAGCCAATGCATAGTTAAAGCTTTTGGAAGAGTACAAAATTGCAAAAGCCATTTTTATTAAAATATGAATCGGTGATCCTTGCGTTAGAATAACTATTCAGTCGTAGGTTACATCCTTTATATTTTTTTTAATAACAATACTTACAAAGGTACAAGGAAAATTGTCTTGCTAGCATTTGATCTAATGTAGATCTCCATATGAAAATGCTGAGTATCTTATAAAGCTTTTCACAGGTATAGGCTAAGTTCTGGGATATCACAAACAACTCATACGTAATTCAGAAAAACACCTGAGGTTACTCCTTGTGTATGTAACAGAAAGCTTTTTTAGCTCTGAAAGAAGATAGATGCCATAATGAAGTCAGAGACTTTAAACAGGCACATTACTGCTGCGTGGGGTTACGGAGCAGCACTTTCAGGCTTGATTCAGGTTATTAAAATCAGTAGCGAAGCTTCTACTTAAGAGGATCAGGACTGTGTCATTAACCCAGCTCTTACCAATGTCAGTATGAGTTCTGTCGCTGCTGCCGACGGGATTAAGACCGGCCATCTATCAGAAGACCCAGTGCAAATCTTTACTTGCTTAGGTCTCAGCAGAGCTACCTCAATGTGTAGCATTGCACCCTTCTTTTTCTAGCTCTACTAATACCTTATTTAGTACTAGGCTGAACTGAGCAAATCGTGTGAGGTACTCTCATTTGTGATGGATTTCATATGTGATTGAAGGTCATCTGCAGCTCCAAACAAGTGCCCAACACTGCTCAAAATCAGGCGTAAAAACATAGGGTTGTTTGCTCTTTAGAGAAATATATGCTGCTTTGTGTACGCAAACATTAGCCAAACGTTCAAGGCCATAAAGTTTCACATGTGTAGTTTACTTTAAAATAATAGTTTTGGGTTGGTTTTTTTTTTAATTTTATGTCCTTTGCCTCACAAAAATTTTAAAAGTACTTTTTTTCAGTTAATGGGTACATTAATTAGGACATGCAATGTTAGTTTTCCTTCTGAGACTCTGTTCCAAGCAAATCATGCTAAAAGTACATAGTTGATTTTTGGATATACTATTTAACTCAACCTAACAGAACGACTAGTGAGCAGGGGTGTATTTGCTGTATGCTTTACTTGAGGCTTGCGGCATGAAAGTTTCAATATAAAACCTCCAAATTTTCACTTCTAAATACCTCAGCCCATGTGGATTTTACTGGACTTACTTATGTGCCTAGGGACAGGGATATTAACTCTTTACTAGAGAAGTACAAAGTTCAGCTATACCTTTATAAACCTTTCTAATTAAAATATCTATTTTGTTCATGAATATGCTAATGAACATATTAGCATATGGTTTGTATCACCCTTGCCATTTGGTGACATATCAAATCTGATTTTTCAAAACTTAATGAAAAGTTACATTAGGACATCCTGTCCATTCACATATAAAATATGAATTTTATTTTCAAACCTGCTTATAACCAACTCTATTTTTTTAAGCCATTTATGTAAACACTTTGGAATACTAAAGGCAAGACTTTACATTGTCATTTTACCAAAAATCATTTGAACATTTATTACTGAGGCATTAATGTACATCCCAGCAGTCACAACACAGGAGATGCCACGTGCCTATGGCAGTTTCCAGCAGAGCGAATTCAGAGGCAGGCTACAGTGTTCTGAGCAACCTTTTTTTTTTCTTTTTTTCTTTTTAAACAAGAGATTTCACTTTGGGATGTGGAGTCACCGAAGGCGACCTTAGAGTTAAGGCATAGCGCATGGAGACATGGAAAGGATTGCACAAACAGTTCCCGGAGATGCTCCAACCAGTCAGTAGATAAAACGCACTTTACAATGGTGACTTCTGTGAACAAGCTAGAAAAGTCTTACTTTCAAATTGCATATGTTTTACCATTTAATACATTAAATTGTTCTCCTGGCTCTCCTTCTAGAATTAAAGACAGGACTGAATTATACGTTGTGCAGTTTTCCTTCCTGCTCTTGTAACTTGTAATATTGGCTATTTTCCAAAAAGATAACCAGAACAAACTATAACTTATTTAAGTCTAAAAAGAGGGAGAGAGATTATCTTTAGATGAAGGTTTGTTGCTTAGGCATTTGTTGACGGCGGATTTTCATTGCCTGCTTTCTCTGCTTGCAGTCTTTGGACAGCCTGATCGAGCAAATCCATAGTATCTCTAAGTGTAACATTCAAGGTAAATGGCTTAGGTTTAATGGTCAACCCATAGGTAAAGTCCATTTTAGGGTCCTCATTTGGATTAGCAGTAAAATTGCACTGATGCACCAGTATGGAGATAAAGAGAAACAGCTGCACCTTGGATAACTCCTCTCCGATACACCGACGTTTTCCCAATGAGAAAATCATCACACTGCTAGTAAGATCTTTATTGATGAATCCGTTCTCATCCAGGAATCTTGTTGGATCAAAATCCTCTGGGTTGGACCATTTTGCTGGATCGTGATTCACTGACCACTGATTAACAAATATCACTGTGTCCTTGGGAATGAGGTAGCCCATTATGAAGGTGTTGGTTGTGGTGGCATGTGGGATAGTAACAGGCACGAAGCTGCTGAAACGCATGGATTCATACAAGAAAGCCATGATATAAGGCAAGTGAGGCTGATCTTCAGCACATGGCAGACGGTCTCTTCCAACAATCCTGTCCACTTCTTCTTGCATTTTAGCCTGCACATTCGGATACCTGTCATTTAAAGTAAGATGTGTGTATGTACATAACACTTTTTTAAAAGATTTTCTTAAAAACAATCCTTGCTGTAAACATTTTTCACAGAACCTCACCCTTACCCTAAATAATGCAGTTTGAGCAAAGTTTAAATATATTGCAGGAACATGTAGACCTTGATGGAAAACTTTGAAAGAAAAATCCAAACTTCCTATGCAACGGTGTTGTTTTAGATTTGCTCAAGTTTCACTTTAATATCCCATGTAACTCATTCTCAACAAAAAAAATGAAACTAACTTTAAGTGTGCTGAAACTGAATATTCTGATCTAATTCTGAAAATTCATTTCAACTAAAATTACTTGTCTCTTGTAAATACTGGTCTTTCCGTGGGAAAGAGAATTTGGTTTTCCAGCTATGTCTACGACTTCTAAGTATTAGCATGGAGTTTGTTGTCCCTAGACATACTGCATACATATAAAAGTCTGCATGTTTTTAAACTGAAAAAATCCCTGCTAATAATTGTCAGAATAGCTTTATGAACATCCCACTCGTAGTTTGTATATACTTTTTCTAATTAATATCAAAATATGTTTTCTTTATAATGTATTTTAAGACCACTGTCTTTAAGTCTGGATAGTGTGGAAGACTACGCAGTAACTAAATGATCAAAATGTGAATAAGTTTTTCTTATTTTCTTTTGCTTGTCTAAAAGCACACATTCCTCAAAGGAGCCTTTATTTGCTTTTTCAAGTATTCAAGTTTGGCTTCTGTGCCCTTGCCTTTTCCTCCTGCAGCAGGTCTGCCCATCAAATACTGGGCAAATGTAAGAAACGGGGAGAAACCCAAGAGGTTGTGAACACTGGGCATTGTACCCTTAGCTCAAAGCATTAAGTATTTGTCCATTTTTCAAGAAGCAGCCGAGCCGATGAAGTTTGCATAAACCTACAGATTATGCAGATAATGAAAGAAAAAGCTGGGACAGGTAAGAAAATCAGTGTTATGCCTTCTTTATTAAACCACCTCCCCTAGCTGAGATTTTCCCCCCTCGAAGAGCTGGTGCCAGGGCAGCGCACAGAGGGGACGTGCCTGCACCCACCGGCTGCCCACCGGGTCTGCCTTTGGGGGCTGGTGGTGGGGTTCCCCAAGGCACACACTGCTGGCAAATTAACATAATAGCGGGTCTGTAAACCAGTGCACGAACTCTATATCTTGCTTAAGCAGTTGTTATCCTGTTCCTACGATCTCCTTGGTCTTGACCTGGTAAAATCTGTTACTTTCAGGTTTTATTCGGCTGCCTTTGTGCCAGCGTCTCTTTATGCACCGTTACCCGACCGCCGGAGTAGGGCATTTTTTTTTTTTTTTCCTTTCTTGTCTTTTTCTGGCAGGTCTCCCCGAGCTTCCGTATTAGTCAATAGGAAGCCGCTGCGGTACCCCGGCACCACCGGGGCTGGCCGGTCCCCAGACCCCCGCCCCAACGGCGGCCGCTGGCGGCGGGTCCCCGGCGGCGCCGCTCCCCGGCTCCCCCCGGACCGAGCGGTCCAAGCGCTCGTTTGGGCCGGCTTTTACCGCCGAGGGAGCCTTCCCGAGCGATTTTGCCCGTGCAGCGCCGTTCAAACAAGGATCCCCCGAGGTCGGCGCTCGTCCCCCGGCTGACCGCCGCCTCCCTCCGCAGGGCAGGTGGGGCGCCCCGGCCTCGGAGGCGGGGAGGGCCCGCCCCGCCGGCACCCACCTGATGAGGAAGATGAGGAGCCACTGAAGGGCGGTGGAGAGGGTGTCCTGGCTGGCGCCGAAGATGTCGGTGACGGTGGCGGGCACGTGCTCGAGCTGCAGCCGCGGCTGCTCCCGCTGCAGGCGGATGAAGGCGTCCATCATGTCGCGGGGGGCGGCCCCTGGGCGCAGGCTGCGCTGGTGCTGCAGGAACTTGCCGCGGACGAAGCCGTAGAAGTCGCGGTTGAGGTCGCGGAAGGCGCGGTACGCGGCGCGCACGGGGCTGGGGAAGCGCTGGAGCCAGGGCAGCGCGTCCACCAGGCTGCCGGCGCCCACCGCCCGCCCGAACTGCTCGTTGCGCCCCACCAGGCGCAGGAACTCGCCGTCGCCGTGGCTGTAGCGGCGGCCGAAGCACAGGGCGCTCATCACGTTGGCCACGGCCACCACCAGGACGCGCGTGGGGTCGAGGAAGGCGCCGCCGGCGCTGCCGCGCACCAGCAGCGCCACCAGCGCCCGCGCCTCGCCCACCAGGTGCCGCTCCAGCAGGCGGCGGGTGGCCGGGCTGCCGGTGGAGAAGGCGCGGACCGTGGCCTGCGCCGCCCGGCGGTGCAGCTTCCAGAGCTCGGAGTAGCCGCCGAAGGCCAGGCTGAGCCCGCCCGACACCAGCCGGAAGGAGGGGAAGGGCGGGCGGCCGGCGAAGGCGGCCCCCTGGCGGACGAGGGCCTGGCGGATGGCGCGCTCCCCGTTCAGCACCACCACGGGCCAGCGCCCCAGGCGCAGCTGGAAGACGGCGCCGTAGGTGCTGGCCAGGCGGGCGAAGGAGAGGTGCGGGGCGCTGCCCAGCTGCGCCGCGTTGCCGATCAAGGGCCAGGGGAAAGGGCCCGGCGGCGCCCGGCGCTGGCCCTGCCGCCGGCGCTGCTGCTGCTTGAGGAGCTTGCCCAGGTGGATGGCGGCGAGCAAGCAGAGGAGGAGCAGCAGGGAGCTTTGCAAGGGGGGGATGCCGCGCAGGGCTTCCCCGAGCCTCTCGAGGGCCATGCTGCAAGGGAAAGGGAAAGGTCAGCGGGCAGCCACCCTGCGGGAAGGCTGGGGAGCTCCTGTCGCTCGCAGGCAAGGAGAAGCCTGGACGGGCGAGGGGACGGGGGAGAGCTGGCAGCTGGCAGAGTCTCGGTGCTCGGAGTCAGAGTGCGTCCTTGCTATGCGCTCCTCGTGTGCCTAAAGCCCGCCCGCATCCTGCGCGAAAAACAAGGGATAATAGATAATCAAGTGGCAAGCGCTCGATAAGGGATCAAAATCATATTTGGCGGCGGGGCCGCTGCTATCTCCCCCCCCGCCCCGCCGCCCCGGGTAGGGAAAATTTGCAGAGGGAGATGCAGAAGGTGACGGCTGAGAGTGGCAGAAAGGGAGGCAGGAGGATGCTCTCGCCTGACGAGCCTCCCGCAGCCGCCGTGCGCTGCAGACAGGTTCATCCCGGCAAAGCTGCACATCGCTCCTCCCGGCCGAAGAGCCCCTGCGAGAAACGGATTCCCCGAGCCGCCGTCGGAGCTTCCCGCTGCTCCGGAGAGGCAACCTCCTCCCATGACCACGGAGCCCCTCTCTGTCCCGAGCCCTTCCCTCCTCCCCACACCTTCGTGCCCGTCGCGGCGGCGCAGGCTGCCGGCGGGCAGCCCCGGGGATGGGCTGCGGAGGATGCCTGAGATGCCGGCGTGGCAGAACTGCCTGACCCCGCTTCCCATCCCCGCTCCCGGGGACCACCCGCTCCTACCGTTTTCTCCCGCCTTTCTGAAGCGGCGAGGGGAAGAAGGGGTGAAATAAACGGCCACCTCGGGCGCCTGTAGCAGCACTGACCTGTTGCACGCTGCTTCCATCCGAGACCTCGGGGACGATGGAGAGGAGCCGGGCAGCCGGCGGCGGCTCTAACGGGCAGCCCCGGGAGGAGAGCGGCGACGGCGACGTTCAGATCCCAGCCTCGGGGAAGCTCATTAGGAGCCCCGGTTCCCGTCACCCGGAGCTGGGCAGGCCACGTGCGGGCAAATGCCAATTGCACCCGATCCCAGCGTAGAGTTATTATCACCTTCCCCGCGCTTTAACCCCTCGGAGCTCGCCCGGCCGGCAGCCACCTGCCGGTGCAGCCCCACGGACCGGGGGCAAGCGGGCTGCCGCCCTCTCCCTCCCACCCGGCTGCTGGGCTGCGGGGACGGGACGGGGCCACCCCAGCCCGCTGCAGGGAGCGAAGGCGGGCGGCTCAGAGAGCGCGGGGAGGACGACCCGCTGCCCCCAGCCGGAGCCGGAGCAGCCGCATCCGGGCGCCGGGCATTGGCACTCGCGGCTTTAAATCCGCCGGCAGCCGCGGTGCGCGGCGCGGTGCGGTGCGGGCGTGCCGCAGTTAGCCCAGCTGACAAATCGCCGGCTGCCCGGCCCTTCCCCTGGCTTGAGGGGTCGCAGCTATTTGCCAGCTGCCCTTGGGCCCTCGCCAAGTGGAGCGGCTGAGCCGCGGAGGCTTTTATGGCTGGGGCCAAAAGTTTTGGCGGAGGAGGTGCCGGGAGGGGAGCGGGGTGGCGGGCGGGCTCGCAGCCCTCCCTGTCGGGAGGCAAAGTCTCGCCTGCATCTTGGGGGCTGAGGAAGCCGGAGAGCTTCCCCTCCTCCGCCTGCCGCCTCCCCGTTGCGTGCGGAGTTTGCATTGCGTGAGCCGGGGCTGGAAAGCCTCCAGCCATCTCCTCCCCGGGCCCCTACCCCTCCTCGCAATACCTGACACCGGCTCGGGGGGGAAGGAGGCAGGGAAGCGCTGGGCAGCTCGCACTCCGGCCGGCCCCGCTGCCCTCCAGCCTCGCCCCCGCCCTGCGCTCGCTTCTCTCCCGTTTACGGCGCTTTTTTAGTCTTAAATCTGGCACCTCTGCCCGCCCCGGGAGGGCTGGCGAGGGGTGCGCGGGTGCCGCGCTCCAACCTTCCCTCCACCCCCACCCCCCTCGGGCTTTCTGGAATCCCGGGGGAACCGGGGCTGCAAACCCCCCAGGCATCAAGGAAACCGTTCCCCAGGAAATCAGGAGGTCGTTTTTGCTGTACCAAGCAAAATTTAAAAATACATTTATTTCAGATTCTCTACAGTAATGTTGTGAGAAGAAAAGAAGGTGTTTTGGTGGCATTTAGGGATTAGACAAAATTAGATGCTGGGAGCCAGCACAGCTCCAGGTGTGATCCCAGGCCTGGCCTGGCTGCTGCTTCTGTCTGTACCAAGAAGTGCAATCCTGGCTGTTGTCACTGTCCTGGGCCCCTCCAGTCCTCCTCTTGCTCAGACTAGCATCAGCTGAATCTTTCTGTGTGCCTCAGAGCGCCCTGTGCTTCTTCCTGCCATTGCCAAGTGACAGAGTTGTCAAAACCAAGTTTTCCAATCAGTGCCAGAAAAAGCGAGCTTCCCTTCTCTCAGCCCCATCTCTGGGGTGAGCTGGAAGGATCCTGCAGTCTAGCCCAGCACATGGCCCAGCTTCAAAGAGGAGCAGAGACAGCTCTATCCCTACGGCATTAAGGTTAGGGCAAGCTTGGAGAGAGACTAGGCAGTTTGATCTCTCCATCGCAGAGACAGCTCTATCCCTACGGCATTAAGGTTAGGGCAAGCTTGGAGAGAGACTAGGCAGTTTGATCTCTCCATCGCCATCATAAGGTTGAAATCCAGTTTCACATGCTGTAGCCACTCAGCTGTGGCTTAGTGGCCTGTCCCACCCTGACGGCCACCCTTCCCTCTTTCGTCAGTCACGTGTCAAAGAAGAGACACGGGCTTCTCCCTGCAAAGAGTGTTCTTGGCGTTGTATCTGGGTGCTAAGGACTAGCTTGGATCACTTACCTGAGCTCTGGATTACAGTGCTGGGCATTTTCCATTGCCAGCAGGTAAATTGGCCTTTTTCCTGGTGACCGTGGTAACCAGTTGCTTAAAGCCCAGGCATTACAGCTCTTGTTAGTAAGACCCTAGGTCCTTTATTCGATGCAGCACTTAAACTAGTTGTATTGCAATCAAAGTGAGAGATTGCTATTTACTTTGGAGCAAGCAGAACAGATTCCATTCCAGCTCCCATGTAAATCTGAATTTATAAAGAAATAGTGTCCTCAAGGTGGCCCAATTCTGCTTGCAATTGATAGGAGGAAGAACACCTCAGCATGGGGTTGCCAGAGGTGACATGCTGTGCCATTTCTTACCTCTGTTGCAAGTGGTCCTGCACCCACCTCGCTGTTCCTCATCCATGCAGTGAGGGAGCATGGGTCCAGTGCACTATATGCTTTGCATCCTACTTACGTTTCTTCTCAACATCATACTGCAAGTGGGATTGCTCCCTGGCTGCTAGCAGGCAGTGCAGAGGAGGGAGCACATTTCCACTGTCGTGGAATGTCGAGCTGCAGATTCAGAGTTTAAGGCATGAGCCCAGGAATTACAAGTCCTGGTGCATTTTTTTTATGCTATAAGAAAACATTAATTTCTCTCTTTTTTTGCACTTCTCTTTGGAGTTCTGTTGCTATTAGACAGGAGAGAAAGAAAAATCTATTTTAGATGTTTTATTCTATTGTGGTAGTACGAGCTGATTCCCCTGCACTATGTGCTGTACAACCAGGACATTTACAGTCTTGGCTTACTATTGCATCTCTTACAGCCTGAGTATTATTTTGACTGTATGCAATGAATGTTCACCCAATTTTCTAGGCTCTGATTCTGTGTGACCTCCCTTACAACCAAGCATAGCCTGGGTGAAACATTTTATCGCACCAATGGATTAGTGTGGTACAAAAGGCAGGCAATGGATGATCAGACCCTTGGTCTCCGTTATATTCCACAAATTGCCCTCCTGCCTACCTCTTTATTACTCTTCTCCCTTTTGTTTCTAGAAGCATAGAAGTTCTGAATTGCTCTTAGACAATGCATGTTTCTTTTTTCCCAGTTCTGGGGACTTAATTCAGACGCAGGTCCTATTGAAGCCAGTCCCAAACTCCTGAGGCGGAGTTAGTTTTGTTAGGCATCAAAGACTAAGTCACTGAAAATGTACACCGCCTAAAATGAATTATTTCTGAGGCCTAGAAAACCCTACTTGATGTAAGATATGGAAGAGAAAATGAGTTGGAGGGGCAGAAGTGGGTGGGTTTGGGATTAAGGGAAAGGAATTTCAGCCTAATCTGTTAGAAATCCTGATTGATTTGACAGGAATGCAAGATGCAAGGGGCTGGCAGAGTCTGTGGGGACATCAGTACCTCTGCAACTCTGAATGAAGGTGCTTTATGTATATGGACAAGAGTCCTTATTGTGAGGATAAACATGTGATAAAGGAGGAGGAATTACACAACCTGGAGAGTCTTCATTTGCCCTTTGAGAGGAAGTTTTTAGCTCTCTGCCACAGTCCTCCCTTTTCCAAGAAAACCCCTTAACCACTAAGAGACTTTTTGCAAGTGTTAAGAATTACTTACCTAAATAAGGATTTGCAGACTCAGTTCTTAGTTTTTCTTCTAACTATGGCAGCCGTTGACTTCTCTTTTGGACACTGGCAAAGTGCTCATAAATTCTGATGAGCAGCAACTGGAATTTCTCAAGGGCTTGACCTTGTCCCAATTTCTTTCCTTACCTCTTCCTTTTGCAGCTTTCCATGGAGAGCCCTCCCACACTGGGTCTCTCTGTCTCTTTCTTATATTTGGGACTATGTATCTTTTCCTCCTTTCTTAATTTTACAAAATCTCAAGGTGGATTATATGACAGTTGAGCAATGTTTTATGCTGGGGTTGCTTCAGTACAGAGCTTGTACAAATTGTTTACAGTTTATAAGGTGATCCAAGCCATTCTTCATTAAATAATCCCTTGGAAATGTTGTTTCTGATTGTCTCTGACTGTTGCACAATACTGTATAAGATGAAGAAACAAGCAGTGTAACTGTAAAACACAAATCACTTGGGAAGTTGAACAAATGCAATATCCTATTGTTTCAGGCTGCTTACAATTTTACAGGTGTTCTTACGTACCTCTGGAGTTTGACTCTAATCTCAACAATACTGTTGTAAGTCAGGAAAATCACCATTAAAACAATCAGATCACAATCAGAATTAGAATCTGTAAACCTCTGCGTTTACAACAATTCACCCAGATTATGTTTACACTGCACTCCAGCATGATGCCGAGTTACCACTACACTTCAGGTAATTTCAGATCCAGGAGCAGAAGATCTGCACCAGGCACTCAGTCCAGACACAGAGCCATCCCGGGGCATCCAGCTCCACAACCACCATCTGCGCTTGCTGCTCTGCACTGTATGGATGTGCCTGCTTGCTCGGGCTTATCTACACGATACTGAGTTGTTCAGAGTTAAAACTAACTTGAGACTGGGGTACCACAAGTGTGGATGATAATGAGATCATGCCTGATGAAGGTTCCTGGTTTTGCTCAGTTTGGCAGCTTTCCTGTCATGCCAGGCATGAGATATAAGTAAAATATAGAGCCACATCCTCATGGCTACCCAGAGTGCCAGGCATACATAGGAGCCGGCTGCAGCTCCCTTATTCAGGGTTATTTATTTAGGCCGCTCACTGTGGCCTAAAATAAAGCTTTTGCAGTATGCTTTTTAAAGCATTTGTATTTGTGGTTACGTATCGCATTCTTAACTTTCATTAACTTGCAGCTTTCCTTGGACTTTCACTCTTCCCTGCATTCCCACTGACTTCCCAGCTCACATTTTCAATTCTCCCTTGCTATTGAAGAGCCTAAATTGGGCTCCCGATTCCAAGCCAAATTCCCTCAGCTGCTGTGGGAAGGCAAGAAACCTCCCAGTACTTGCTGGGGCTCAGCTCAGTGCTAGTCTGAATTGTGGCCTCCCCGTCTGTTTGCATTTTTCATGTTACTTGCCAATTAAAGGCATATATTGTGGTCTGCTTCCACACAGGTAACACACAGGTATGACTACAGAAAATGAGGACATAGCATTACGCTTAATTCAGACATCAAACTTGATTATGAAACTGTTTTAATTTTGCATTGCCAAATTCCTACAATATTTCTTTCCAAAGTTTGCTGTCTTTTCTTGGCAGTATTAGATGAAACCACATAGCTAAGTCTTTCTTGAGAGGAAAACTGATCCCTTTGTGGCTACCTTTTGAGCAGCCTTTTTAAACTGCCTTCTGCTATGAGGCAAAAGAGCAAAATCTAATTTACACACTGTTAGGCACTCATCCGTGGTGTTTTGTGTGTGTCTGTCTTTGTGTTTATGTTACACAAATGCTCTTAACTAAAGTACTCTGAAAGAAGTACTCTGAAGAAGACGGACAAAATGACAACATTTAGGAAAGTCTAGACACTGCTCAAGATATGTGTTATTGTATCTGTGCCCAGCATATGATGCATGGGCAAACTGTTGTGCCTGCTTACTCTCCCTCTTCAGCAAAAGGGCTCCCTGGGGCATCTGGCAGCTTTGCATCCTCACGCTGTTTCTGAGGTTTGCAGAACCAAGAGCTGCGTTGCCAAGGTCCATCTTTATTTTGAAGTATAGAAAACTTACAGCCTGTATGATGTGCAAGGTCACTCCAAAGCTTAAAAATGATAACATTGCTTAGGGCCAATATTGTTAACACATTAACAAGCAGTAATATTATATTGCTCATTTGTTTTCCAGACTTTGTCGGGTGTTGTATTAGTAGTGGTGATACAAACTTTGTAGTGCAATTGCTTTATTAACTCTAAGATTTTGGTATTCGCCATTTTAGAAAATACCAGCACACTTGTATGCTCAGTGTAGTGATGGATGCTAGCTCAAAACAGCCCTGGGCTACAGCTCAAAGCAAAGTCTACTTCACTGACAGGCAGAAGCATATTCTGTAGGGGTGAAGGTTTTGAAGATTTACCTTGGATGTCTATAAAGTCTTTACTACAGATGTGCAAAATATGATTTTTTTGAGTTTGGAAATTTGTCCAAATTTGAGTGAATTGTCAAGGGAAGAGCAAAAGACACAAATGTGGGAGAAAAGACATTACCCAGACGAATGTCAAGTCCCTACTTTAGAGCTTGAGGCTACAAAGCTTTTCAGAGAAAAAGCCACCACCCTGTTTAACAGGAACATTTATTTTCCTTGTTCTCATAGGTGGATTCAACTGGTTTTGGACTGAACATTTCTAAAAATTACAATGTAAACTATGGATTTTTTGGGGGTAGAAAATTTCAGACCAGATGATTAAAGTTGGACAAAGTTATAAGTAATGGAGGACCTGGAGTTTCCAGCTAAGGGAACACTGTGCAAGTAGACACCATGACTCTTCTGCACAGAGAGAGAAGATAGATGGAATGAAGAAACGTACAGTTCTTTGATGAGAACATGGCTTTTCCTATCTTGTGTCATAGGTGTCCTAGCCATTGATTAGCCCAGCCTATGAATGTTCAGCTCATCACTTCCCAAGCAATAATTTCCCATATACAAATATTGGTCATTTGGGTTCTTCAGTTTGTACTGCATGTGTACCATTCTTTGGTGCCTTGACAGCAGAACAACTCATCAAAATGTTAAAATAAGCAATACAATTTCAATCTAGTAGCCTCTAGAGCAATCCAAGTTGAATTTCAGAATTCTCATTCCTTCAGAGAATAAATCTGGTTATGTAGTGGGAGATGCAGGTCTGATCTAGGCAAGGGAGATGCAGGTCTGATCTAGGCAAGGGAGCCGCACAGAGGTGTGAGTATTACTTTGTGCCCTGTTATGATACCTCCAATCTTGCTGCTTAGGGGGGTTCTTGGACTGAGCTGCAAACATCTAAGAGTACTTCAGAAAGTGATGCCAGGGATCTAATGTAGTGTGTGTACATATATATATATATATGCTTTCTCTTTTGGAGTCACACTAGGACTGTTGCTGAAGCATAGTGCCGAGCGGAAAAGGCAGATTCATGTAACAGACCTAAGAAATCGAATGCCAGTCAAGGAGTTGCTTGTAAATGTCACCCCTTAGATAGGTGACATTTGTTCCCTCAAATGAGCCAGGGAACATTCTCACCCCCCTTCTCCCTTCCATTACTGCAGGTCAATAAAACAGTGAATAGTATTTGTGAAGAAGCTGCAGAGTGATAGATTTTCTGCCAGAAACAGTGGTTCTGGTTCCATTGTCTTTGCTGAAGTGTCCTGTCAGATGGAAACATGTGAATGCAAACCAGGACCTTCAGTGATTTGGTTGCTGAAGCTCTGCTGAGGAAACAGTTGCACATCCCTCTGCAGCAGGGCATTCTTGGCTTCCTCTGCTCTGTTGTGCAAGGGTTTCGTGTATTTGCCTCCAGCGGTAACTGCATTTCAGTGGTAAATGAAATGACTCAAATTCGAGGGACTGGGATGTATGTGGGTAATACTCTAGCTTATAAAATTATTCATGCTCTTCCCCGGGGGATGGGAAATGGGAGTTGTTTATTTGAACATTTTTTAATTTGAAGAAAGACTTCGAGAAAGTATATTCAAACCAAGGGGATAAGGGAAACTCCCTTTGTGGTATCTGTGGTCAGTGATGGAAAATTGAGCTAAGGAGATTTTTACAGTATTCCATGTAAGGGCCGCAATCTTGATCAAGACAGTTGACTCCTCCTGTAAGACAAATAATAATAATAAAGATTTCCTCTAGCCCTCAGTAAATTTGGCAGGGAGAGAAAACACTCTTGACACATACAGATTGCTCCTAGCATTTGGAAGCAAACCCAAGGGAAGTGTCTGTTTCTGAGCCGTTCAGGTCTTCTAACCTTCAGCAATGGCAGATCAAAGACCACGAGGGAAACAGACTGCAGGTGCCAGTCAGGGCAGGTTTCGTCTTGTCACAGCACTCTGGGAAGAGGCATTTGCTAATGTCTGTTAATCTCATGGCACGCCAAGGGAGAAAGACAGAAAAAAAATTGCCATAAATTCTTCCCTTTCCCAAGCAGCCCACACCCAGGCTCAGGGTGGCTGCACGAAGGCTTGCTGTCCGCCTCCAGAAGGGAGAGCGGAGTGGGAGCCCGTGCCCACACCGGGGTGGCAAGATGGATCTGGGGTCACCCTGCAGGGTGCTGGGTCTGTCAGGCAATAGGGGATGAAGCAGAAGCAGCATTGCACTGGAGGTGCACCCTCATGGCAAAGGCAAAAGCCACGGTAGCTGAGACCATGAGAGCAAAACTCTCCCAAAGAAGAAAGCCCAAAGTCCATCTTAGCCACTGTCATCTCCCAAAGAAACATTCTCATCCTACAGTCAAGGAGGAAGTATAAAACACTGTGTGGCAGCATGGGGAAGAGGTAGCAGCAGTGGAGGTATCAGAGTGCTTTACCAGATGCAGCTCGGGGCGCTCTAGGGGATGGCTTTGGCCAAAAGCCAGTTTGCCCCTGTCTTTCTTTTGAGGTGTAAATGGCATGCAAGCAGGCTCCTCTCAGTGGCTTCCCTGTGAAGATAAATAAGCTGATTCCTCAGTTATTATCCCCCTGCTCTCCTCCCCTTCCCTCTGACTGACTTTGATTATTGTAACTTTACATGCGCTTTTAATTTGCGTGCAGGCAAGTACAAAGGCACAACCGGATATACCTGTTATTTGCCGATGACCTGAAAGAGAATAGTTTATGTTAAGCCTTGGGTTATGGTAAGGTTTGCACGCGATTCCTCAATATACATGCTGCAGGCAACTAATGGATGGAGGTGATGGAGGGTGGAGGAAAGTTTTAAAGTGACAGAACCTGATTTGGTTCCTAGTCAATCTACCAGTTATGTGAAGGCCTATATTGCAATTTTGCTTAGAGCCCAAGTCTTGCCCTCTCTTCAGGCGAGGAATGAATGATCACGTTGTCTGGGCTGTAGTTTGTTCATGGCTGCTCCTGTAACTGATCTCATGAAAGCTTTATGAAAATTAGGCAAAAAAGGCAGGTAGGATATTTACACCTCCCTGTTTGTACATACTCTGACATGGCAGGGAGAAGATTGGAGGTGGAAGAGGAAGCTACAAATGTGATGATTTGTGGCAATGGAGTCAGTGCTGAATGTGCAGGGATGCAGCACTACTGAGATGTGGGGGTCTGTGATGGAGAGGGGATCCACATTTTGTTGCATGGGTCTCAGCCCCCCACACTGCTTGGAGAGATTTCATTTGAGCTAGCCTCCCTTAGCAAGATTTAAAGAATATCCACCACTCATGGGTTGCTGATCCTTCAGGAGAGGAAGAGGGATTAGTTAGTCTAGTAGTTACAGCAGAAGACTGCAAGGAGACATGGGTTCCAGTGCCAAGCCTGCACACTATCTTGCTCACCCTTGAAAGTAACTGCAGAGAAAGCCTAGTGACATTTTTTTAAAATTTCATTTCAGTGATTCCACATCAAATTAGCTAGGTCTTCAAGCAGAAAGGAAGTGTTTTTATCTGCCAGGCAAGTAAACTGACCTTGAGGTCTGAAACTTGAGTGCTTTTATTTCTGGTATGTGTCTTAATCCAGTGTTAGAGGCTGCACCAAAGGAATTAATTAGGCATTTTGTTTGAAGGTGCAGGAAAGGGAAAGGATCCCGTTCATTCTCAGCACCACCTCTTATCTCCAGGGAAGTGAGAACAACATGAGTTAAATGCAGTTTTATGGGTCTTATGGGACAGACTTTGCTACTCACACTTCCCTCAGAGACAGTGGGACAAGGTACAGAGAGTCAAGGGCTACTCTTACAAATGAGGCCATCATAAAATGATTGTTAAAATAACAGAGGATAAGATGGACCTATTGTTACAAGAGCGCTGTGTAAGTTTATGTTTCTGGACATAAGCACATTTAATCTTTTCTATGCCTCAGCTTCCCCATAAAATTGGGAGTGATAATAGTATGTAGATCCACCTAATATCCATTCTACTGTTCTCTAGTTTGTTAAGACAGACCATGTATGGCCAGCATCCAGGAAAATGATGTTTAAATATGCAGGATAGTGATTGAGGGACTGAGTTTTTACTCCTATTTTTAAGTCAAACAAACCAACGTTGCCTTCCATCTTCACAAGCCCACAGTGCAGCAGGCAACCACGGTCCACTTGGGAAAGGCATTTATCTGAAGCAGCCTTGAAAATAAATCCATTTGCTTTACTCCTCTCTGCTCTGCTGTTTCTTGCTTCCTGTTTGCATCCCTCCAGAGCATCTGCCCTTTTGAGGAATTGTCTTTTTTTTAAAAAAAACTCTTTTCCTTATTAGTTTATTTTTTACTATCATGTTTTTCAGTTCTAGTCATCCAAAATACATAACACTTTTTCATATCTTCATTTTTATTCTTCCCATTTGCTTTGATACTTTGGCTGAGTGTAGAAAACTCACATCTAATAGCAGCTTCTCAGAGGTCGTGAACTCTTAAACACGTGGTTGGTGTTTCTGTGGTCAGTATATTTCTGAAAGCTAAAATGTATGTACAGACTTGTTCTGATGAAGAAAGGTTTCTATTTTGTTTTAAAAAAACCCTGAATCACATATAGCAGTCCACAGACTGATTTTTAAATAAATTTAGCAAAATTATCTAATGTTGCTGTAAATACTGATGCACGAAACAAACCCTTAAAGTGTTGTGCACTCAAAAACCTGAAAGAGTATAAAACTGCTCCAGCACTGGAATAAAACATTCACAACAGCAAATGCTGTTGTGACAGGGTTAAACAGTCAGGAAAGGGTTACAGGCTGCCTGCTTGTCACTTGATTCAGCAGGGGTTTAGATGAAGATGTGTGCCCTTTTTCTGGCATGGAAAGTCTGGGAGCCCCTGCAGCTGGCTTTGGATGAGGGGATAGCTTTGCTTTGTGTTACTTTATGAATTTGATGTTTAGATAATAAACTGTATCCCGGAGGGAAAGCTGAAGAAGACTTGGGTATTTCTGTGCCTTGACCTTTCCCTTTCCCCTGGGCAAGAAATCCCACCAACCTACAGGCTGTGAATGAGCATGTGACAAGTATAGTAAAATATTTTCCTTTTCCTTTATTAAAGTAATCCTGGATTATGTTATTAAAAGAGAAGTGCGAGGAGGCAGATATGAAGAAGTTGTGAAGAAGCTGTAAAGAAGCAGCAGGTCCACGTTTCACTTGTACATGCAAGAAAAAGTCCTACTGAAGATAAGAGGGGTTTTGATGAAAGTGGAGTGATTTGAGATTGGTTTGTGAGATCTATCTAACACTCAGCATTTCCAAAGCTCATGTCGCAAAGCAGTGGCTGCTGGAGCACGAGATATGTCTTCTGTCTACTGAAGACTTTGAAGTCCCAGATAGGAAACTTGACGTTAGATTAGGAGGACAAAACAGCTACTGTGACCTTCAGCGGGATAAGGATCACATAAATGGGTGCCGAGTCTGAAGCAGTGCACGTGTAAAATATGGCAGCAGTAACAATCTGCTTGGGTGTTATTTACTGTTGCTGTTTCCATCGTGGGCAGAGCTCTGCCTGCACGGCACTCACTGCTGTTGAGGTAGGGTGGAGTGGGAAGTCACTTCCCAAAGGAGTGCGTAGTCACAGATAGTCTTGGTAGTCTTGGTAGGCAATGGTTTCAGCACACAAACAGCTTCACTGTTTACAGCACCTGTGGAAAAAGTGATAGTGCCAATCTTACATTAAGCATTTTTGCATGCCAGATTTCTTAAAATGCTGAGAAAAGAAAAGCTTTGGAAAATGTTGATAAACTCAACATTGCTAAATCATCCCCTTGACTTAAGCAGCATACTTTTTCTTAAGTTATTCCAATCAAGAGAAATGATGGGCCATTTGGTCTAAGTCGGTATTTCCACACTGATTCTAATTAGAGAGGAAGGCTTTGGCAGGCTGCAAGTACAGGAAACAGGCTTAGTATCCCAAGTGATCTGGGGACTCTGCAGGGAAGACTTGGACACCAACAAGATGAAGTAATAAATGTGCAGAGGACTAGACACAAATGAGATTGGTTCATGGTATCTATCTAATAGTCAGTATTTTCAGTGCTTGTCCCCCTAAGCGGCAACCTTGCCAGAGAAGGCAGCCTCTCCACAAGTATCAGGGAGGTTGGTGTCATGATAGATCACAAATTAAACAGAAAGTGTGGGGGTGTTGCAAAAGGCAGGTGTCAGTCTGCAATGGATGAGAAGCAGGATAATATGTAAGACACAGGTGGTGACTGTAAGTCTCTTCTTGCCCTGATGAAGTCACAGCAGGGGAACTCTGTTGAATTTTATTTAAACACTGTATTCAAGAGACATGTGGACAGACCAGAGGGAGATAAGATCAGAGCAGTAAGAACTCTAGCAAAGTTTAAGAGATGGAAACTCTTTGGCTTGCTTAGGATGATGAGGACTTCAGTATTTAGGTGGATGTCTTAAAAAGTAATGAGGACTGAGGCTTTTTTCTAGCTCTAATGGACGTATGGTGAAAACTTACCTGATCATTACACAAGATTTAAACACTAGGAAAAACTGTGTACCAAGACAACAGAGCACTGGAAAAGGCTACACATTGGAGGTTTGGGCAAGTTAGAAAAATGTTTCTCTGTCGTCATTGGCGTGTACATGGTTTTACCTTGTTTCGATGGGGATGAATGAGGTTGACTGTAGCACGTTTCAGGATTGTTGCGGCCTGAGATAGCTTTTCAGAGCAGGGATGATGGTGGCCCTTGTGCACTTTTATGCACTTTAATGCACTTTTACCGAGCACCGCAGGTGGAAGGCAGCCAGGGAGCTGCCTGCTCTGTGTAAATCCATACACCTCTTTTCTTGCATGGGTCTAAAGTTGACTCTTCTTGGTCGTCGTAACGTCACTCATCTCTGAGTGCTTTTTCAATCCTGTTAGTTGATACTGTGATTTTTAATGTTCACATTGATGAGCATTCCTCCTTTCTGGTAACAATGACAACTATAACCCCTTCAATTAACTCTCCTTTAAGCTCTTATTTCTTGGAAGCCAAAGAAGCAGTGCAGCATGCACACACCTCTCTGGCCCATCGTCTCCCAGCAGGCTGAGCCGTAGGATCTGTGAGTGCATGCTAATGACACCTCACTGCACTACCAGATCATCTGGCAGGACAAACGTAATCTGACAGAGTTTTTATGCTTTATGCCAGGTATGTAAGGAGATATGATACCCATAAATGCAGTATGAAAAAAATCCCATGTAGTCTGGCATAAACTCTGCATAGGTGACCATATCTCTTCAGAGTATTCTGGACTGATCTGAACTGACAGAGCGAGCTTGGAGCAGTTTTACATAGCCCAGGTATTTTAGATCTATATTCCAAATATACTTGCCTTGTGGAGTTGTATTATTGAGTTGTAGCCTGACTTTTTCTGTATGGTACATAATTGTTACTCTTCCATCAAGGTCAGCTGAAATTATTATTTCAGCAGGTAAGTATGTGGATTCTGTTTCCTAAGCCTGAATCGAGCATTTTAAAATGGGTTGTTGACTGTGGTTTTAGTGTACCCCTCCTTGACAGATTTTGCTTTAAAGTATCCTTGTTACGTATTACAGGATGAATTTTGAGTGGGCTCTTCACTGTTTGCTCTTGATTTAAAATCTAGGCAACTGTCCAGATTATACAGCAAAACAGTTTGTAATCTGGAATAAGTATCTCTGTCAATCAATTGTACTAAGCTATGGAGGAACAATCTAAGTGTTAAGTAGTTACTACCTCTAAATTCCAGCCAGCATCTGAAATAGATCACCTGGGGATGCAGGCATATTTGCATAAATGTACACAGATCACAGTGATAATAATGCAAATAACATTTTTTGGTGAGGTAATCGCAGACCCTTTCACAATCACTCCTAAACATAACAGCACAACACACTTGTGAGGTGGGTAATTATTAAAATTCCATTTTAGAGAGCAAAACACTGAGACATGATTTGGGGCTTTCCAGAGGCCACCCCTGACATTTTTTACTTGTTTGGCAGTAAAATCAAATTTAATTACTTCTGTTCCTGTACTTTACCTACAGACTCATTTTCCTTTTTTATACTTTTGCCTGGCATTACCTGTTATACATAATGTCTTCATATTCAAGCAGACCCTTGCTAAGTGTTCCCACCAATATAACTTTTGACAGATATTTTCCATCTTACTAAGAAAATGTGAGAAAAAAATGAGCATCTTCTATACCAGGAGAAATAAATATATGCACCCACTTCTGGTGTTTCCCAAAGTTTGTTTTGCAAGCCAGACCTGTATTAAAATCAGCTCAGCACCACGCTCACTGCCATCTTAATGCCAAGTGATGAAGCTGACTGATGACACTGGCTCACCCTACTTGAAATATTTTCTTGACACCTCTTATAAACACTTTTGGGAAATCTGGCAACAAAACACAGGTTTAAAACACCAAACGTGGTAGAAAAATTCTTGTGGCAAAAAATAGTTGACTGCACATGCAGTCAGGGAGTGCATCTTCTATTACATCTCACCGGGGACAAACGACTCCAACTCCGCTGTGGATGTGGTCACGCCCTGACCCATGGGAGAAGAAACATGCACACAGCTCTCATGCAGAGACCTGGAGCCACAACCTTAGCTGCAAATGTGCTGCTCACAGTACCAGCAACATATCTGTGAGCATCCAGAGGACACAGAGCTCCTCACTGAGACCCCTTGTTCCTTGGCTTTGTGTCCCCATGTGCAAGGTGAAGCAGCCTAAGAGGTCAAGCGGCCAAAAACTACAGCTGGAAATTGCAGAGGGGGAATACAGAGCTGGAGTCATGGAGGAGTGAGGAGGATCTCCAGGGGCAACACAGCCCACCCTGCTGCTGCCAAGCCTGGATCAAATATGCCTGTAACATTTCCAACAGATGTGTGTCTGAGCTCTCCTGAAAACCCTTCCCGACAAAGATCCCACTTTGTCCTTTGACAGTATGTCTGGGGCTTTGTTGCCCTTTCCAAAATGTCACGCTTTGGGTTTCCTCGTTGCAGTTCAGACACATCACTTTTTATCCATCAGGGATTCAGAGAATAAGTTCTTCTGTCTGCAGCCTTTTATATATTTGAAGTCTGACATGGTGTGTCCCCTCAGTCTTCTCTAGATGGAGCCCCCCAGATTATAGATTATAGCTCCTAGATGTATGGCAGTTCTTGTTAATTTTTTTCCCAAGCACCCTGCTATTGCTCTGTGTTACTCTTAAAGCCAGAGCCTAAAACTGGACAGAGCATCCAAAAGAGTGCAAGTGAGTAGAACAAAAAGATATATTTTTTAAGATAAATCTTGTGGCACACAACGCCAGGATTGCTATTTGTATCATCTTGTGACTCTCTTCAGAGTGGGAAGCCCTTTCTTTTCAATATTATATGTCCCGCAGCAAGATCTTGTGAGGTAATGAAACGGGTTGAACAAAGGTAGTATGAAGAAGTTATAATAGTTAAATACGTGGATGTGTAGCTACCTTTGAATTTCATTACTTTTATTAATTTATTATCATAATAGTATTGTGATAAGTAAGAGTATTTCCTGTTCCCATGGGAATGGCACAGGGGTTTACATGTCCCCAGGAGTGGCTATTTCTACTTTAGCAGGAGCTGTATTTATGATCTGCTTGGAAAACACTTCCATTATTCTGAGTTCTCCTCCTCATCTCCCAGCTAGTCTGTTTTAATGCTTGAAAAAATACAGCAGTGTATGAGTACTAGGGTAGAATACACAGGTAGGACCATCTTCTTCATCAAAGTTATCTTCCATATCTTTCCTTCAGTAACTGTCCACGTCATGTCTTCAGGAACTATCTCCAGTGACTGTGGAACTAAGACATTTCAATGGCATATCTTTTGTCATTCAAAATATCTGCTCTATTTTGTACAGAAAACAGAAAGGGGCAATGATGAAATCTGGGCAGACATGCAAGACCCTAATGCAGATACCAATTCCCACTAGGATAAATTTCCTCTCTGAAGTTGATAGAAGTGCAGTTGCTCTGTGACCATGGTACATTTCTCTGCTTGTTGCTGATGTAGAGGACTCATTTAATTACTGCACCCGATTACTAGGCACTTTCCCTATTAGCCACATGAAATGTGGGATTGCTATGGGATTTGGTAGAAGTTACAAGGCACTTCTGTATCCCAGTAAGGTTCTTCATATGTTTAGTCCCCACAAATCTTCTCTGGTTTAGCACACCCAGTACCATTTCTTTTGACTTGGACCTTCTTTAGAGAAGACGGGAGGGCTCAGGCTAAACCTCTATGTTGACAGTAGACCAGTTTTTCCATGGTATATGTGGCTGATTCCTTTGTTTTCAATAAAATTGTCTTCTATGAGAAAGCCCATGTCTTTTAGCATGACAGGCATACGTTGTGATGAGAACACCAGCTTGGAAAGCTTGTGGGTGAGAATGAAGACAAGAATCATTGGTAAAGAACGTTGCACTAAAAAAACACCACAAAAATCTTGGCTATGCCATGGAAATTTGAAATGATTAAAAAGTGAGATGTGTCATTTTTTTCTTCTAGCTACATGCAGCTTGTGTTTCCCATGTCTCGTATTACAAGCAAATGTGAGCTGAGGGTTTATGGTAATACCACCAAGGAAGTATGATATCATCTCCCCCACAGGTGGTAAGTCGGTTTTCCAAGGTGTGTTTACACGGTGCGTTTCAGAGCACCAGCACACACACGAGATGATACTTAAGCAATTTCTGTAATTACAGAAGAGTTTGAGGAATAAACACTGTCTAGCCAGGTATAAGTTGTAAAACACCTTTTGGCAAAATATGTGATGTCATTCATCTTATCTTGATAAATACTTGTTAGGGCATGAATTTGACTGAAGTTAAATGAGGTTGATAATGTGGTTTATAAATGCGCAGCACGTAGATCTTATGTAATAAGACTAGTGATTAATAAGATAAATAGTCTAATAGTGCAGAAGCAAATTTGCTTATATTTTGACATTGATAAGTCTGTATTTCAGGATGCTGGTCTGTTTTTATCTAAGTTGTAAACCACAAACATAATAAATGGTACAAGATTACTAGAGGAAAAATGACTAAAAGGAGCATCAGTCACATAGCCAGCTTGATATATTTATTTTCCTTTTGGGTCATCAGAGGACTGAATAACCAGAGATTGTTAATATTATTGAAGTATTAGCTGCCATTTATGTTCTTTGTGCTTATGTTTATTGAAACAATTTCATGTGGTTAAACAGGCTGGAAATGGCACTTGCCTGCTAAGTCTATTTGCTGTTTGCTTTATCTTTTACATTAGAAGCACATATATAGAATATGTGCTTAGAAGGTGTGAAATTGAGTAAAACCCAGTAATCAGTTCTCGGTATGTCACTTCTGTTCCAGTGCCTGGCTCCAGGACAGATTCATAGCTATCTTTCTCTAGGACCTGGGATATTTTGATCAGAAAATGGTACAGAAGGGGAAGGCTCTGTGTCCTATTGCCATTGCAGTGCTGGTCTCTCACTTTGTTTTTCATTGTTGTTTTTCACAGTCTGATCCTGTTGAAGTGTCTTAGCAGATGTGCTTGACCACCTACAGGCTTTTTGGACCATTCTCCTTCCTGGCTTTTCATGCTCAGCTATTCATGAAATCTGAACTATGTGTTGATCTCTGAGGCTGTTCCAACTTCCCTTAATGCAGCAATTATTTAAAAGAAGTAGGCAGCAGTTCTGCAAAATATTTGTCCACATTTCTCTTGGATACTTTTCTTTAATAAGCAGATGAGGACAGCGTCTGGTTTTAGCTAGCACCCTCAGGAGGCAAGGTAAGCACAGTACTTGCTGACTGCACATATGTGTGTGTCTTAATGCTCTGCAAACAGCTTTTGAAGCCACTGGCCACTCTGGACTAGAGGCACAGAGGTCCCTGTGGTCCTGGACATCCCTATAAACTCCAGTCAAAGTTGGACAGAAGAGAGATGTACTATCCAGGGCTTGTTGATGGGCAGGCTTCATCACAAGCTCCTCCTTTAATAGGCACAATTCAACCACAAGGCACAAATCCATAGGTGAAGGTTCATTAGTTTCACTGCTCACACCACTCCTTGTAGGACTAATGAAAACATACACAGTGAGTGGCTTACTACTCTTGGCCAGGAGTAAGACAGTGCTTTTGTGGGTGCTAAAGTCTTGAATCTTATGAAAGAACTTATCAGAGCATATTTCTCATGACTTCCACATCAGTCTCTTGATAAATTTGTTTTCTGGTTAATGTATGCATTATGGAGCCCCACAGGGCTTAATACTGCACCTTCTTTTTATGCATATGTGTTGTTTCTCAGTCCAGCTTTCCGCTAAAGAGCTATGAGGCATTGCTACATCAATCATTCTTCAGCACTCCTTCTTTCCTGATGTGTCATGTTCTTCTCTTTCATGTTGTGCTGGAGAGTGAGCATTAACAGCACACAAGTTTTTGATCAAAAAACAATACTGAGAAAAGCCGAAGTGATATTTTGCCAATTTTATTGTTTACATGACAGCCTTTTCAGCTTCTATTTATAATCTCTTTTTAATCTATAGAACTGTAACATTACTGATATTTCTTTTCCTTCTTCTTGTCTCCAAAGAGAAGTATCTGACTGTCAGTCAGTCTTTAGACATGACTTTTCCCAGTGGCAGCATCAGGCCCAAATGGATCCCCAGAGAGGGCTGAGGATGGCAGGTCTCTTCTGTCCCCATCTCCTCCCAGTGGGGTGTGTGGGGCCACATCAGAGCTGCTGGAGCACCCAGTGCCAGAAGGGACTGGCCTGGGGATGGATAGGGCGCACAGCGGGGATGTGCCTGCCTCGACACACTGGTAAAAATTGGTATCGCATAAGACTTGGGCAGTGAGGTCACCTCGCAGCAGTGCAGGCTGCTTTCTAGGATCATTTGAGCCTTTTCTAAGATATTTAGTCTGCATATTTTGGGTACCGTGAATATGCATATTCAGGACTTAGGCCATTAGCTTGGGTTTCCAAAGCAGGTGGTTTATCTGAAATCTGCTGCAGTCAGCCCAGTCTTTTTTCCTCATGGTCTCAGACTAGTCAAACCCCAGTCATATTTTTTACAGTTGATACAACTTGCTTCTTGCTGGGGCAGCAACAAACTCATCCACAGCTATTAGAGAGAGATTTGCTGCCTAACCTCCCGCTCTCTGTCTTTTTGACCACTAACAGTGGTAGAGTCAGTAGGGATGCAGATCTAGACGCATTCAGCTCATCTGCATTTCTTTATGAGAAAACTCTATTTCTGCCCATATTTTCTTATTGCAACTTCAGAAGTAGCTGAATTGCTTCTAGTTTTGCAGATTGAAGCTTTTGATTTTTGCATTATAAAACAATATATGAGACCTCCCCAAGTCACGGATGTTGCTCAAAGGGATAAAGTGGCTCTGGAAGGATAGTTAAAATAGCCTGAGCTGTGGAGAATCCAAATATTTCAGTTTTTGTAATTTGTGAGTCTTTAAAAATTACGTGCATTGAACAAACAAGATATTTGGCTCAGCGGTCAGCTTTCCTGCTAAAGCTTTTGAGATGAGGACTCTCGCTTGCAGTAAGTTTTATTCCATGTGATAAAACCCATTTATGATAGTTTTCAGTTCTTCAGTAGTTTCATATCTATAATATGGGAAATCAGATTTTGCCTTGAGAAGCATTAAAAACCAATGATGTTTGAAATCTGAGTCTCTGCTTTCACTAGGACAAAGCTTGTATTCTCCTTACCCCAGCATTGCAGTGTAACCACTATTTCTTTTAGGAAACACATTTCTTAGACGGATTTGAAACGGCAACGTTGAAACCTAGCAATGACTAAAGAAATGTGTTTGAAAGATAATGATTTGAACGACTTTGCAATATTTGCCGTTAGCGACGCTTTAGAAGAGGAGGGAAATTGCGAACTTGAAAGGAAAGAAGGCAGCATTGGATTTAGAAGAGTCTTAAGGTGACTAAATGAATTACTCATGTTTCATCCACTGACATCTGAGGTGGGAGCCGCTTTTATTAGTGACTGACAGCACAGAGACAGTCACCCCGGAAAGCACCTGATAGTCTAATTTACTCATTGCCTTCCTCAACCTGAGAACCAAGGAGTCTACAAACAAGTGATTTTCTAACGATGCCTCAGGCTGATGCATGAAAAAACCCCTTGCTTTCTCTGGAACATGCTTAGTCCACCAGTTTGATCTCTGTATCTTTAGATATTCCTCACCAGGCATGATGTGTTTGTCCCTTTCTGACTGCAGAGGCAGCAAAGCTTTCCCAGTTTCCCCTCCTAGCACATGAAGAGGAGAAGGAGGCTGTTCCTGTCCCCTCCAATGAATCCAAGCTTCCACAGAGTGAAAAGATTGGAGCTTTTTCATTTGGCAGGACATAAGCAAAAGGGAATGTGTAAAATTAGACAACATAGTAAAGCATTTAGAGTAGTGCGATTTGTTGCTTTTATTACCTTTCTCACAACACAGGAGCAAGGGGACAGTCAAGAGATGAAATATGAGCAAATTCCAAATAGATCAAAGGAAATGCATTTTATGTAACGTATAGCTGGAGCTTGAGACTCATTGCCAAAAAATAGCAACTAGTCTCAGGAGTCAGCAAGACTGGGAAGAGGACTGGATACTTCTGTGAGTAGCAGAAATGTTCAGAGGCACTTTGAAAAGGCTCAAAAACAGGTTTAGAAGCGATGTAAAACCTGAGATTGTTGTGAAATTTGCACAAATCAACCCTCTCAGCATTAAAATTACAACTTCAATGCTCTTCATCGTTTGATCTTTTGAGCCTGTAGGTAAACATACTTGTCAAACCTCACTAGTGTTAAGCAACATATTAACTTGCCTGTGTATCAAGAGTGTGCCTAGCTGCTATGGGGTACTGCAGTTTCATGGATGACACTCTGTCAGTGTCTAGTTTGGATTTTTCCCAATCTTTCGGTTTTCAGGGTCGTCTCTTAGGGAGAAGGATTCAGCCTCTCCTTTTTCTTCAGGATTTTAGGCAGCTGGGAGAGCCTGTTTCCTTGTTGGAAATGTTGGTTTGAGGGATTTATTTGGGCAAGTCCTGAATACTTACAACATCAAGTAAGTTTTCAACAGAGTAGAATTTTTGTGGCTGGTCATTATTGGTAGGAATGCTAGTTGGTCACCTCTAGATCTGAGTGCTCCTACTCCAAAAAGGAGGATTTTGGTACTTGCTGAATCATTGCAGAAGAGAAGATTTATTGACATGTTATTTTGTTCCTGTAAAGATGTTGACATCTGAGATTCTCCCTCCCTGTTTTTCTCCCTCTGGGCAATTGCATGGTCACTGCTTGCTCCTTTCCTCCAATTTTCATCTGCTCAGGGCATGCCTCTCTTGAATGAAGGGATTGTGTCAAGAGGTTAAGAAGGAATCTACAGACAAGAAAAGGTGAAGAACTTGTAGGAGAGGAAGGAGCTGGCTGTGGTCCCCATGCCCCTCTGGTAAGACCAGAGGGAAGAGGGAAGAGCCAAGAGATGTAGACCCACAGTTGTGTCGTCTGTGTCACCCATGTTGTGAAATCTAGACCCACAAGCCAGAAAATAAGATGAAAGCTTTCTTTGTCACGTGGGGAATAATACTTAGCAAACTGTAGTGAGGCATTTCAGGCTATCTTCTTAGTAATTTTTAAAGTGTTTTATTTTCTGCTAACAGAACCCATCAAACAAAGTATTTGAAGTTTTTAAGAAGCACAGTTACTTTTTGTTTTGTTAATAAGAAAATAACTTACTCAGCTGTAGCTGTCTTTGAGATCTGTTTTTTGATTCAATGGAAAAGTGATGACAGGTGTTGTCACACAGAAATTAATTCTTTCAGCATAACTGTCCAGACTCTCGAATGATTTATTCCGTGTAAAGTATTTGGCAAAAGTGAAATCTACTTAACCTGTTTAAACAACAAGGGAAAATTATTAAACTAAACTTTCCACGCCGCCCGTGTGGGCGATGTGGGTTGGAAAGCGGTACCCTCACCATTGCAGCGAGCAGTGCAGAGGCTATTAAACTGATACTGGGCAAGGTCTCATAATGGGGGATTTTCTCAGTGAGAAGAATGCCAGTGCTTGTTTTAGGCCAGTACCAAAATCATTGTTCTCATTCTTGTTGTTTGTGGTTTTCACTGCGTTAGAACGGATTACAGCCTTAAAAACAAAGGTCTTCATTCCCCATATCCATTACTTTGTTCTCATGAGAAGAAACCCGTGTCTGCCGGTTATAATAAACTGATGTACCAGATCACGGTGACATTAATCAGAACTGACAGTATAATAGGAGCGATTGCAGCTTAAGTTGCAGTAAATTTGTTTGTTTATAGGTGGGATTTTGCAACAAGAAAGTGTTTTATAAATCAAAGAGATCTCTCACCAAACTTACCTTACCGAGGAGTAAAATAACATCTAATAACTAGAAAGCAGAGCTGTTCTGAGAAAGCCATTTGTCTTAATTTCTTTTGAAATAGTTGGTATGTGAGCATTTTGTTTATTTCAGCCAATGCAGCATTGCCCTTGTTTAATTCAGCCCCACAGTCCCATAATATTTATCCTACATCCTGATGACATGTGAATGCCAATTTTTTCCCTTCCCTTTTGCTTTTAGTAAGTTTCAGTTTTTCTAGTTTCAGGAAAAACCTGGGCTATCAAACCAGGAGACAAATGCATTTTCTAAATTCTATAACGTATATAAAAATATCATAGAATTAAGTTCATTATTGTGACTCAGGTCCAACTCATGTTTTTTTCATACTTCAGGTGGCAGTTTTGTTATTATTTATCAGTCCCACCAAGATAGATCCCATCAGGACTCCTGTCCTGTCTCCATATGTCCCAGTCTTGATCTTTAATTTGCAACTTGATCATAGGAACGATACAGTAGTTATCATCTCTTGGTCGCTGTTACTGTGCTAACCACCTTTGCACTCTAAGCAAGGCATTTGGGATATGAGCAGATTTGGAGATACATTTAGAAAACAATACCAAGAGTTTTGATATCAGTTTATTTGCTACTTCCAGAAAATTCATCTTTTGTTTTTTGATGGATGGACCACGAGTACAGGCTTCCCACATAATTGCATTTCACCTTTCTCTAAATCTACTGATCTTGATTAATGAATATTTAAAATTATTTTAACAAATAAAAATCTTAAATGTGTATAGCAGAAAGCAGTGCCTTTCTCCCTGATGAGTTAAGAAATATGGAGCTATATTAATACTACATGTTACTGCATTCTCCTTTCAATATAATAGACTACAGATCAGTAATTTGCAACTTGACAACGGGAAAGTTATAATCTCCTGCCTGTTGCTGCTGCACCAGTCACCTTGGCTAACCACATTACCAGAAGCTAGAGAATTTTGCATTTTGATAACATGCAATACACAGAAGCCAGTGTGGCAGAGCTGAGAAACATCGCTGGCATAGTGCAACAATTTGTAAAACCTGAAAATAAGGTTAATTCTCAGATTTGGTTGCTTGCCTTCACTGCTTCTATAGGCAGTCTGCTCTGGAGCGCTCTCCTTCTGATAGTTAGCTTGGCTGGATCTTCTCCTGCCATGGTGTTCACCCCTGGGTATTAAATACCAGCAACATCATACCTCAGTTTTTCTTTTGTCAGGATAAATTCCTTCAGTTTTCTCTTGCATCATGCATTCCCCTTCTCTTTCCATCTTGGTGGCTCTTCTCTGCCTGTCTCAGACTGAATTCATCTTTCCTGAACACACAGATAGCGAGAACTTTATACACCATTGTAACTGAGATTTTACTCATCTGTGACATTAGCAATAATATTGCTGTTGCTGGAAATACCCTCATTTTTTCTTGGCAGGTAATAATGAGAAATACCTCATCACATTCAGCACAATGCAGTGTAGTTGGCATAATGTGTGCCTCTTTCATAGGGTACACTGTCATCGCCTCGAAGAATCACTAGCAATAACTCACCTAGCCTTTTTTTGATTAGTTTTAATTTGATGGTTAAGATTCGTAGTTAAGGACTGGATAAGCCCTGTGCCAACAGTCTCGGTAGCTGCCAGGCCAGATAGATCGGGATAAGGCGTAGGCTGTGCCTCTCTGAAAATCGACAGCAAGATTTCCTCGGGAAGCTCATTCTCAAGCTTACCCCAGGTTAGCAGATTACATTTTTATTGCTGTGGTGTTTTGTGCTTATTAAAAATCTCCGTTGGAGGGAGCCTGTTAAAACCTGCCAGCATTTCCTTCCCTTTGGCAGCTTCTGAGCCTGGGGTGCTCTCGGCTCGCTGCTCTGTGACTTTGTAGTGTATGCAACCTGTCCTGGCTTTGATGTAACCCAGCCAGGAAAGTGACACCTCCAAAAATACTTTAAAATCATGTTAAAAATTCTAAATAGCTGCATTAAAAGCAAAGTTTTGGATAAAAAGCCTGCCAGCAGCAAGGTTTCCATGGTCTTCAGGAGTGAGGCTCGCTGTTGTGGAGTATCCCTGGATGTGGCTTGCAGCCTGTCTGCACCGCAGGGGGTGGCTGCAGCCCCCACCTCCTGCAAGATGTCCTCCTCTCCTCCTCCCAGGACTCTTTCAGTTGAAATTACTTGGTTTTACGGACACTAATTGAGCTCATGGGGACTGAACAGGAGGGCTCCACAAGCCAGGAGGTGGCATCCCAGAGAAGGGAGGGCAGGGACATCTTGTCCCCACACCACCACTGCATCACTCCGGGATGTCTGCCCACAGCCAAATGTTGTTTCTTGCTGCATGCCAACGCTGTTGGGAGTCTCCCATCCATATTCATTCAGATTCTAATAAGAACCATTTAACCGTGCTTGAGGCAAGAAACTCTGAAAAGCATGTCCTGTCATTAGCTGCCTCCAGGGTCTGTCCATGCTCTTACCTCTCCCCAGTTACATAAAACTTATCTTTTGGCTGTGGAAGCTTAATTATGTACCTTACTGTAGGCACTTACCTATATCCTTTGCATTGGTGTTTCATCCCTTTGAATTCAGTGAGATCACTTCTGCGTGTGCATCCATCTGTACAGAAATATTTGCAGAAGTAGAGTCTAATCCACACTTGGCCTCCTTTTTTGTTTTTGCCTGCATCACCATCAGTGAACCTTACAGTAAAGTCACCACAGCAATTTCAACTACAGCAGAAATGGAATGACCATAATAAAGTCAGTGCAGTTAGTGCTGGAACAAATGTTTAAAAAGTGGGATATCTGCTGCACAGGAGTGGAGAAGACTGGGGGAACTGAACGGTTAAGAAGATAATGAGAGAACTACAGTTCAATTTATTTTACAAATGTTTTACTCCTTTGAACAAAACTTTATTCGATTTTATTTAATGTAACAGAGAGATATCAATTTATCATTTGAATCTGTAGAAATGTGGGATAATGCTAGAAGCTGTTGGCAACCCTTGAAGTTTCTGCAAATGAGACTAAATTAATCTGGAAAGAGAATATTTACACAAGACAAGTCTGTAAGTACAGACTTTTTACATGATGAGCTTGCACTGACCTCACGTTGGTCCAGTGTGAAGGCAGCTTGTCTCTGTTGGCACTTTGCAACCATGGTTTGTAATGTGTTGGCAGAAGATGTTTCATTATATCTCATTCAAAGTGCACTGAACCCAGCAGGAGTCTCTCCAGAAATTTCAGTCAGATTTAAATAGCGCTCTTAGACTATGGCTGCTTTCCTGTGCCAAGATCTCAGTTAAAATAACCTAGATTAAAGATACTACCAAATCCTGTAGAGCCAGCTTTACAAATAGGCCTCTGGAAGTGAAATATTAGTGGGGTGAGCTGAGGGAAAAGCCATGGCTCATATTGGTTTTGAGGAGAAACTTTCCTGACCCACCTCTCTGAAAGTGAGCGGCAAGCGAGCCCACCCTGCGTGCAGAGGAGGGCTGCCCTCTCCCCATCCCACCAGCGAGCCCCTGCTCCTCCGGCACAGCCTGGCACCCGCACACGGCTGCACGGCCAGATGGTTTGGCACTTTGTCCCTGGGAACCGCAGGCAGTATTTCACTCTCATTAATCTAACTAAAATTGGAAGAGGTTGAAGTTCCTCATGTCCTTGTCCCTCTTCTCACCTGGGTGCCAAAGCCTGTCTGTGCATGATGGAGACTGCATCCACCCGCACCGTGAGAGCCTGCGTCCACTTCTCGAGTCCCTTATTTTGTTCTATTTTAACTATCTGTTCTCAGGCTACTAAAGGTAAATGGAGGATACAGGCTGAAAGAGTGAAGCTTACATAGCTGCTTTTCTGCAGCCTACCTCTCTAAGTTTTTTTTCCCCTACTATCTCCCTTTATGGAGAGTTTCTTTATAAATAGAGAGCAGGAAAAAAAATCAGCACCTACTGATTGAGCCTGAAGCACCTTTCCAGCTTAGAAAACACAGTCATTGCAATACAACCTTAGTCAGATACGGAGAGAAAAGTAAATATTTGGAAAAAGAGGGGATCTAATTTTTAAAACCTTTTTCTCTATTTCAGTTTATTTCCAAACCAAAACCTTAAAAAGATCCAACCAAAACCAACGTGAAAGAAAGTGCAAGAATTATTATTACCGAGATTGTATCTACTGAAATTGGCCAAGTACTCACACAGATTTCTAAAAGAAATTTGATACTTAATTCTTTCAGACAATTTGGATGTTGCCAGAGGTGGTGTTCCACCTGCCTACAGGAAACTATCTGCAACTTTACATCTTAAAAAAAAAGTTTGAAAATTTATATTAATCATCTCATTTACAAGCTACTGGTACTATACATGTTGCTGCAGATTAAATGACTCATTGGCTGGGTTTCAAATAGTAGAAAACAAGGCTCTGCTCCCACATCTTCCTTTTCTGTCACGCTGATTAGACTGCTATTTGCATTCTTTTTATCCCATCTGGAGCCCTCAGCAGAAGGGATTGTTTAGCCCTGAAAGATTAAGATTAAAATTGGTCTGATGACAATCTGATGGAAATTTATCTTGTTTTCATGCTGACATTTTAGCATGCACTAGGTTTCCATTAGGTCTATGTGGGCAAACAAGTTACTGTGGCGGTAGATCAGCTAGCCAGAAATGATAGGGGATGATCGCGCTATTACCCCGTGCTTTACTGCATAGGCTTCCTGGGAGGGATGAGTCCCTTGCATTTCCTGTGGGTGCCACAGGGTAAGACCGTATAACCACAGGCAGTTAGTGAGGAGCAGCTGATATTCAACTAATTCAGGCCTGGCTTCAGCCTTGGTATCTCCTTCATTTGATGATCTCCTAAGGGAGGAAAGGAGCTTTTGCAGTTAAGAAGCTGAGAGGTGTGTTGAGGTGTGAGGCGGGTTCTCCATCACTTTGTGCATTGCACGTAGTTCCTTGTATGTTCCCAGGGCAAAGGGGCTGGTGTGTGGGCAGGGTCCCTTCTCACCCTTGTGGCAGGGCTCATGGTGACCAAATTGTTTTGAGTGTTCTCTCCACTCTCTTGTTGCTTGCTGACAAATCAAGACTACCGCCTGCTGAAGGAGATGTCTCTTCGTGTTGTGAGGACTTTCATTGCCCGATTACGAGCAGACTTCTGGGCCAGTAGGGTATTGCCCTGCAGATTCATTGGCTGTTAGATGCCCTGGGAATTTCCTAGTTCATTCTTGAATGATTAATTTCTCGCACATATGGACATGAGACATCTGTGCGGGATGGACAAACATGACACAGGATCTGCAAGAGACACATAACCTTCTGGGTGGCATCTGGGGGCAAAGAGATCCAGGACATCTCAGATGCCTCTAAACACCCATGTTTAAGCTACCGCATTGAGATCTAGGCTATGTCTGCCCCCAGAAAACCACTACAATCTAGGAAGGTCACAGAAGGGCTAATAATTACCCATAAATACTGCTTTTGTTTATCTTAGCATAAAGTCAGGTGTCTGACAGCGGTTGTTGTTCTTCTGGATAATCTTACTTGCTTTACATTTTTCACAGTTGTGTAAGTCTTTGAGTCACTAAGCACATTTGTGGAGTTAGAACTACACAACGTTTGTGTGCCCTCACAGATGGAGATGGCTGGCAGCGTGTGAGGCTACACCAGGCTCCTGGAAGCAAAGCTGCCTTTATTGCATCTCTGGTAGCTTCCAGGAAAGAGAGAGAAAGGATGTCTTACAGATTAGTTGCTTCCCAAATAATTAGGATGAGGGGACTGATTATTGACAACCTGCCATTAAATTGTCACTGAAAACACTAAATTGTATTGTTTAACCTGGTTCTGCAGAATAGTTACCATGATGCTGTGAATCATCAGTCTGAGATGTATCAGTTCAAATAAACAAAAGCGATGTTGCTATCTTAGCTGCCTAAAACATTACCCTCTGCTTTTACTGCAAGTCCTATGAAGGGGCTTCCTATGGAGGCTTTTGAAAAGAGGAAACCAAGACCTGATTAGAACATTTGGGTTAAATTTGTTTTCCTTCTAGATGTCTGTACTTCCGTCAGTTCCACAAGTTAATATCCCATATCACAAAGTATAGGAAAGGTGGCATCTTTGGAGGACATCCACAGCAAAAGCTTTGTATTTCATCAATGGCTTGTGTGCGGTACTTCAGGATCATAAAACATACAAAAATCTTCAGTCATCTCATATGTAAATACAGCCTTTTTTGGATGCAAATACTGTTTTGATATGTCTCTGCAGAAGTCCCTTGGAAAGCATTGGCTACTATTTGCATTTAGTTCCCATTGTCCAGGGCTGGCTATTTAACCTCCCTTACTTTATTTTGGTCCAACAGTACATTTCACTTGTCTGTTCTGAATTGCATCAAGTTTGCATCAGGAAAACATAGCGTTTAACCCCCAGTAACATTTCCCTCTGAGACGGGAAAGGGATTTTACTGTTAAAATTCCCTTTTCAAATGTGCATAAGCTACTCCTATTTCATGGAACTGTGGAAGGAAAACCATACTGACTCCATTCAAGCACACAAGTTGTAAAGATGAAAACCAACAGGAAAATACAGATAAATATAATGAAGCATGTGATGATTGTTGTGTTTAAAGATCGTATTTTATAAGATTTGTAAGGGAGCACAAGAAGAGTAAAGGAAGAAACCTAGAAGCCAGCCTGCCTGGGACAGTGGATCGTTTATGTGGTTCCAAAGAAGCCTCTATATGAAAGGGTGGTTATGGAAAGTACCAAGAGGAAAGTCATTGCTGCTGTCTACTGTAAACTGCAAATAGACAATGAAGAATCATATTAGTATGTTTGGTAGACGTCAAGAAGGAAATGAGAGAAATGGTTATGAAACCCACAGAACTAGTTACATCCAAACTCAAGGCTCTTCCTGGTGATGTGAATATGATCTGACTGGTGCTTCCGAACATATTTTTTCAGGTTTTATTAATTTTGGTGGGAATCTATGGGAAGGCAGAGAAGACCATGCAGGCAGTGGGTAGCTGAGAAAGTCTGGACTGGAGAGTTTTCCTCTCCTTACTCAGATCATTTGGGGCTTCATAAACATTTTCTATTGGCTTGGAAAGGACCATTGTTGTACACATCAAGTGAGCTGACACACAGCACTGGAAAAGAAAGGTTAATAATGGAGGGAATAAACCTTATGTTCCATTTACAGCAGACCAAAATGAAGACAGTTGAAATATATAATGTGGTCAGAATATAGCTTTGTACCTCCAAGTGTGAAATCAGTCTCTCCCATCCTATTCTGTCCTTCCTAACCTTCACCATTGCACTGCCCAGCTTCAGGCTTTTCAGATCATGGAGGTCTTTGATGATTTACTCCCCATTTGCACTGCTCCCATCCAGGCATTTTTTTGCAATCTCGTCTCTATTTTACCGCTACATCAGCCTTCCTACCAAAACTTTAGTCCAACTGTTGACTGTCCCACTCCTGAAATACTGCAATGTCTCCTGCTTAGCCTCCATTTTTCACTTTCTTCTCCAAGTCATATTTGTTCCCATTGTCTTGATTTGGGCAGACACCCCTCCAACTATGAACATACATATGCACTTTTGGCTCACTCCTGGGGCTGTCCTTGCTTTTTGCATCCTATTCAAAAGTTTTGGTTTTATCTTTTAAGGCTCTGCAGATAAATATTCCTTGGCATCTGTTCTTACTTCTTTATACTGCATCCATCTGCTACCAGTGCTTCACCAGTTCTTTGCAAACCATGTCCTTCATGCAAAACTGAGAAAACAGCAGCAGCCAAAGAAAGATCTGAATAAGGACTATGGATATTACCCTCTTGCACCTTAAGAAGTAGCATGTTTCAGTCCAACAAATTCTGAGTACAGACATGGGAGTTCTTAGAAAAGAAAATAGTGTTACAACATCCTCTTTAAAGGGGTACTCATTAGTGCGATAAAGACCTAGCATGTGGGCAAGTGCTGATGAACATGCTTTCTTTATTTCAAGTGCATAAGACAAAGAAATTGTAATAAATACCCGTTTACTCACTCAGGCCTAACAGACTTGAAAAATCGTAAATCTCATCTCTATGCAACATTGTGCACAGCGTTTTATGTGAAGCAATAGACTATGCTATACCTTCTGTGTTAATTCAAGGTACAAAATCAGAGAGTTGATAAGGATTCCCATTAGCCTGCAGCTCCATTATTCACTATTACTTTTCAGGCGTAGTCTCTGTTACACATTCCATCATTAATATAGCAGAAAAAGCAGTTATTCTTGGAAAATGCCCTTCACTGTTCCAAATGACTGTGATCAACAGCTTGGAGATCCTAATTGCAGCCTATTAGGAATAATGAGATTTGCATGGTAGAAGCCAGAGAATTATACGGATAAAGGAAAAAATTCACAACATGAAAGGTTAATATAAACATATACTGGCCGAGAGTGCAAAGGACACATAAATTGGTGGCTCATTACTGCAGACTGACCCATGGGTAAGAATGTCATCCAGCTCAGAGGCTTTCCCAGGAAGTTTGGCTGCAAAAGTTACAAAAGATAAGGACATGCTTGTGGAAACCGCTAAACTAATGAGAGCTGAAAGTTGTTTGAAATATCCCGATGACCTCACAGATGGGATGCTTATTAAGGTATCTGCATCAGTCTCTTTTTTGTCTGACAGACTGTTGTAAAGCTTTGCTGAGGCGTAGCCAACAGTCCGTGAAGGTGTCTCCATGCTTTCTGACATACTAAGAGCATTTTTTTTTGAATGAATTCAAAATGAAAACCAACATGCACATCTAATTTTTGTTTGCAGGCATATTTGTGGAATAGCACAGGCGAGGCAGTCAACTATGATTACTTCATCAACACAGGGTCTGCCCACTACCTACGTGCCTATCTGCTTGAGTGCGCTGGTCAGGAGCCAACTGCAAATTTAGGTCTTGAAAGTCTGAAGAAAAGCGCTTTATGTGCGAGGGTCCCATGAAGGCTCCGTAATGCAATTAAGCCCCATTTTAACAAAAGGCTAGCCATTTTGCTGAGGCATGACATGAGTAATTAAAATATCATTTTAAAAAAGACAAATGAGTGTTCTTTTCTGCTCTCAGATATTGTTTGAGAAAGGTAGGAGGACAAGATTATGATTTTTGTTTGTTCCAGGGTCCTCTGAGTGGAAATCATGGGCAATGCAATAAGCCTGCAGCAAAACATATCTACCCAAGCTCCTATGGGGACCCTATCACTGCAGCAGCCGATACAGCTGAAAGAGTAGCAAAAGCTATTTCCTTCCCTACTGCAAAGAAACAGGTTTTCCGAGTGCTTTTCTTAGTTTTTTGTAGGTGACTGTAAGAATAGAAGTGTTTTAGGAAAATCTAGGCAAGCAGGAGAAGGGAATACACAGTACAAATTGGTACATGGATTTTGCTTGTAGTGAAACAATGCTGGAGTGGCATAAGATCATGGCGGGTCAACTGAGTGAGAAACGGCTGTAGGTTAAAAGAGGGGAGCTATACTTCTAATGATTCCTGAAGATGAGAAAAGAAAGATAAATTTGGGAGGCAAAAGATTGTGTAAAGTGTGTTGAAGGAAGTAGATTTCAGTGACTTTATTTCAGGAACTCTTTTGTTCGATCACTCTTGCTAAATCACGATAAGATGTAACTGGTGCAGTGCTTTTGGCCAGATTGTGATGGATATCTCCTGTGAGAGAGAGGTTCAGTGGATATTGGATTCAGCTCGTTCCCCTGGGTTGTGATGGAGTCCAACTAGGACTTTCTGAGGCCATGCAAGCCAATAAACCCCTTCAGTACAGATTCTCTGACCTTCTGGCAGTTTCCTTGGATCACCGTCAGAAAGGAGCCCAGCAGCAAGCCACTGCAACAAAAACACCATTTTGCCAAATTCCTTCACTGGCTTCCGTTGCCTTTCCCTTTGGGTCTGTTCCTTTGCTGAAGTCCCACAAAAATCTCTGTGGTTTCAGTTGTGGCGGGTGAGAGCCCTCCCAGGAGATGCGTAGGGCGCCCTTGTCCTCTCCCCACAGCTTCTTCCCACTGTGGACTCTGTTCTGAATTAAAACATCAAAGAAACCCAGGAATGGTGATTAAAACAAAAATTGAGGAAGATTCCTGTCATGGCTCCGCTTGCTCTGAATCGTTGAATGTGGGTGGAGGAGAGGGTGGGCATCGTACCCCCAAGGAGCTCCGTTTCCTATAAATACACTTAGTGGTTTGAAAACCCTTACAAAGCCTTACCCTGGCTAAGGTGGTGTTTTTGAGACGGTCGGTTCACTGGCCAGTGAAGGTGTGTAAGTTTGCAGGAGGTGCTCAACCCCACACGTTCTCCACAGCTCTTCTCTCCTTCGTGCTCTTCCAGGCAGCCCAGCAGTCATTCTGGGTTAGGAGCGGTGCTTCCATCCAAACGTCATGAGCACCTTGGGTTAAACGTTGATTTTTCACATCCTGAGCATTAAAATCCAATAGGTTTTTCCCCTACATACACTGAGAAGTATGTTCATTTTGTGGATTTTTTTTGTTCCTGCAAAGAAAGATATTATTATGTGTGAATGTGTTGTGCTATTGCCATGACATTTCTATTATGATAAAAAATAGGACTGAAAATTATTGAAAATCTGGTGTGTTGTGTCTTTTGCAGCTCCCATAATTGGGAGGGAAAGAGCAAGTTCATGATTCTTCTGAGAAGTTACTGAAAATAGTGAGGAAAGGGCACAAATATTCACGCTTGAAGCCTGTAATTTCTAAGCACTCCAGTTATTCTGCTGTAGGACACAAGATACCGTGTGTGTGTGTGGCGAGGGAGAGTTGCTCTAAGGATTCAGGTCCAGCAAAGGCTGTAATTCAGCTTTTATAACCCCGTGCTGGATCTGAACTTCTGAACTCAGTATTGTCTTGGGTTTGTCCTCCTGCCGGTGTGCCCATGCGCAGCTGCGATACCATTACATTTCCATTTTCTCCAGTGTGCTGTCATGCGGTTGCGTATTGAAATGAAATGGAAAATGATTTATGGTACGGGATCATTTTTTTTCCTCTGCAGTGTATGGATGAAAATTTAGGGCAATTTCCCATGCTCCTGGAATTAGGTTTCACTTGAAAAAAATTTCTAGAATCAACAAATGGGAAAAACACTCCAGAGTGCTAGAAAAATAGGAGCATTTCTCTCTGCCTTCCTGTGTTGGTCCAACAGGGCTTTGCTGAGATTGCTAATGACATGAAATGTCTTGTACATAAATTCTCTAAACCCTTTCCCATAATTACATCTCATAATTTGTGCAACTGAATACACAAATGATGTTAAAATAGCAGTCATGTAATATGTCTGAATTCTCAATGTGAAGCTATTGTAAGTTCAAGATAACTGTTATAAAGAGCTGTTTCACGGAATGGAAGTGCCTGAGAAACAGGAATTCAGAAGGAATTGATGATAAAACTCATTGCGAACATTACTCTATCAGTAGTGCAGCAGAAATCCAGCCAGTAGAGAAGACAGCTGACCATTGAAATAGATGGGCTTATGCTGATGTTAAATGAGGCATACATGAAATACATGTCATTTAAATTATTAAATAGACAGTAATTGATGTTGTTCTAAGCTCACATTTTATATTGATATTCTCAGGGGATGAATTTCTGCCAATCTTATCCACAGACCCAAGCAAATCTTTCTCCCACTGAGACTGTTTAATTTCATGATGTGTGAGTTTCTTTGTCTGCAATAACATCTGAGCTATTAGTCTTCTTATTTTAGACTATAAACTTTCAGGGTGTGTAGCTGTATCTCATGTATAGCCCATATCATCCCAGGGCCCGTGTCTCCGCTGGGGTTTTCAGGAGCTATTGTAGCACAAATCATAGTAAATAAATACTGCTCAGAAGAAAAGAAGCATCAACAGCTGGATTTTCACTTTGCTTCACTCATCGAATGAGAATACAGTCCATTCTTGACACAGGAAAATTACTGAGAGGTGAATGATGAGGAGAGTTTATCCTCAGTAGAGGATCACAGAAGATGTGGCCAACATACTGAGACACATTTCGTCCAAGATGTTGGCAGACACAATGCTCTTAAAGCCAGAAAGACATCCAAGGGCTCATGTGGGTGGGACTGATGAGGAAAAGAGGTCAAGTATATGGCATTTCTGGAGAGTTTCAAAGGCTTGGGAAGTCTCCTCCATTGGTTCCTACCAATCCTGACCGTTGATTTTTGCTTCAGTATTTTTTATTTCCAGTAAAAGCAGGAAAGGAGGATAAGAGCTTTCTAAAATGTTAAAGTTTCTTTTCTGTTAGCCAAAGAAATACTAAGAAATGGGACAAACAAAGGATGATAATTTATTTGTGACTTTTTCCAGCTAGTGCTATTTGATGTGTCCATCTGCACCAGTCAATGTATTACTCCAGGGGCTGATTAGGGAGCCTGGGAAGGGGACAAAGAAGGACTTTGCTACAACAACTTGCTTTTTCCCACTTAGAACAAAAATGTAATTTGATAGGCGAGGCAGGATCCTGCAGCAGAATGAGATGGCAGAAGCGGCAGTAATCAGTCTCCAGTCAGGCAGGCAGCAGTGAGTTTTGCATCTCGGCTTGGCATCACACGCCTGTTGCGGTAGCTCCGAATGATTAATTTTGAGGATAACAACCTCCTTCATGGTGCTGCGACCTGTAGTGGCAAGGGTGATGGGCTTCCCTTCAGATTGAATCACAGCACGATGGCTGAGTTGTTTTTTTAACCCTAACAAGAGCTGTCATTAGAAGTTACTGAAGCCTGACTTTTCCTCGCTCTTTGCCAGCCCCCCTCAGCCCAGGCCGTGGGTCCCACATCCTTTGAAGCCAACTGAGCTCCCTTTGTTGCTTTTTGGTGCATAATGACAGCGGGCAGCTCTGCGGCTGAGGGCACCCAGCAAGACCCAGTGAACCGTGGCTGGCGGAAAGGCCAATACCTAAGCTGGGAAGCAGTCCTCTGCAGTATTTCCTGAGCTCTGCCTGTTGGGATTAAAAGTGGCTGTGAAAAATGCGGTGCTTTTGCCAGTCCTGTGCCAAGGGCAAAGTAACCCAGTTCCGCGTTTGGTGTCATGTAGGGTTATTGGATGAAGGAAGAGTTTTAGTTCTTTGTATTTAAGTTATTCACATTATGTAACTCCGTTAATGACACGATGCTTTTGGCTAGTGAAGATAGTGTCGTTAGCTAGGATGTTCACTTACTGCTATTGCTTCAAAATTGTAGAATATATAATTTCAGAAAAGGCTACCTGCTGTCAGGAGCACTGCTTTCTTAGGTATTTACTTTTCCATTTTGCCACACCACAAGTATCAGTAATTATTTCTATCACGTATTTATCAGCAAGAAGCTGACAATGGGATGAGGATACAGAGAATAACCACAGAGCAATGAAACCAATGGAAAGACTTCCTGTGGGCATTCAAATGGACCTATAACTGGTATTGTACTCTAAACAGAGCATGAAGAGAATAATGTCTGCCTAGAAAATTCCAGCATCTGGGTTTTTTTTTACTGGGACTAAAAAAAAAAAAAAAGTAGTATTTTAAAATAAAGAAACTTGGGGCGTGGGATCACTTGGCACAGACCCTTCCCATGCGACATCCACACTCCCCCTTTCTCCCTCTGCCACCCCTCCAAAGAAGGCTTTTCAGCTCCGCAGTCATTTTCACCCTGGGTTTTTCACTCATGGCTGTCTCTTGTTACTGCTCTGTTTTCCTCTTACACAAGCAGAGCTGATGCCGTTTGTTGAAGGGGAGAAGACAAATGAATTCTGCTAATGACTAGTTCAAAGTTCGCTCCTCACAGGGGTCTTTATACTTTGTAAAAACTGGGTACAGCAAAGAAGTGGCCATGGTGACCAACCTCTCCTGTAACTGGGACCTGCACAGCAGTTGCCTGTGTCTCTAAGACCTTTGGCAGTTTCACTTGCCTTTTATGACCCATTTGGTGTTGATGGGGAATCCTTCTTTTCTGTGCTTCTAATATGCTTCCCACACTGGCCCACTGGCTGCAAGAAAACATGAATCGATGTTTTTTATTCAATGCACTCAGTTCCCTATGTCACAGAATCACAGAATTACAGAATGTTAGGGATTGGAAGGGACCTTGAAAGATGATCTAGTCCAATCCCCCTGCCAGAATTACCTAGATCATGTCACACAGGAATGCGTCCAGGCGGGTTTTGAATGTCTCCAGAGAAGGAGACTCCACAACCTCTCTGGGCAGCCTGTTCCAGTGTTCAGTCACCCTCACCATAAAGAAGTTTTTCCTCATATTTATGTGGAACCTCCTGTGTTCCAGCTTGCACCCATTTCCCCTTGTCCTGTCAGTGGATGTCACTGAGAAGAGCCTGGCTCCATCCTCATGACACTTGCCCTTTACATATTTATAAACATTAATGAGGTCACCCCTCAGTCTCCTCTTCTCCAAGCTAAAGAGACCCAGCTCCCTCAGCCTCTCCTCATAAGGAAGATGTTCCGCTCCCTTAATCATCTTCGTGGCTCGGCACTAGACTCTCTCTAGCAGTTCCCTGTCCTTCTTGAACTGAGGTGCCCAGAACTGGACACAATATTCCAGATGCGGCCTCGCCAGGGCAGAGTAGAGGGGGAGGAGAACCTCTCTTGACCTGCTAACCACACCCCTTCTAATACACCCCAGGATGCCATTGGCCTTCTTGGCCACAAGGGCACATTGCTGGCTCATGGTCATCCTGCTGTCCACTAGGACCCCCAGGTCCCTTTCCCCTACGCTGCTCTCCAACAGGTCTTTTAATTATTTGCAGTGTGCTCTGTTCTGCGCTCCTCCTGACTTCCACTCTTTCCTCCTCCAGACATCCCTCAAGTAAGTCAAGCTCTGGAAGCAATGATGACTCCAAGGTGCTCCTGCTGATGTGATTTAAATTGAATTAAGCCAATAATTTACAAATCGGAAACATCTTTTGTTTTAATAGATGAAAATATTAACTATAAATTCCTGAGTCCTTCTGGTCTGTGCCCATTTAAATGTGGGGAGATCTTGCTCTTTTCCCAAATTTACAGTTGTGCATGATGATCTGCAGACTACATCTGTCTACAGCTTTATTATTCAATAAATTTCATCTGCATGGTTCATTGGTAATTAAAGTAATAAACACCATGGAGTCACCAGTTCACCCAAATACTTTCTGAGAGAGAAAGCAAACAGTCCAAAGATCATCCAAGGAAAACAAGTACAGCCACTGAAGTGCCTTTTGCTTTTTCTTATACTCCTTCTCATTTCTTTGCTTATTTATGTATTCCTGCATTCTTCCAAGGCCCAGATTTCTTACTGTGTCACTGGCACCATTTGTTGTAAAAAACTTTTCAGCATTGCAAAGAACAAGTGCAGACGCAGTGGGGGGATAAGGGGAGTGGTGCCCTTGCTCCTTACCTCTGATCTGCACTGCCAACAGAGGACCCGGCAGTGATCCTCTCCCACCCATCCAGCCCCAACTGATGGCTTAAAGACTTGCCCCTGGAAATCAAGTTTAGAAGACAAAAATCATCATAGTTACATTTATGAGAATTTGGATACTTTTGTTTGCAAAGCTGTACTTGTATGACAAGTTCGTAGCTGCAGCATCAGGCATCTGTAAGGCGTTTCTAGCTAAAAGAGAGCAGCTGAGGCTGGTCATCTTGTGTAATGTATTTCCAGGTTAAGAAAAGTTGCCATTGCAAGATCAGAATTGACAAATACCTTGCTGAAGCATAATAATGTAGTATAATCAGGAACCTACCACATTTAAACAAAGTAGGTAGTACTATAAACTTGCAGTTACTGCAGAAATGAAACGTTGCTGCCTTTCTGCCCAGGCTACAGCCCCCTCTGAGTTCAGCAAAACGTAGGAGTATCCATCATCTGCTCTGCTACATGGTCCCCCCACTGTGGGAGCTTGACTGCAATTTCAACTCTATACAGGTGCTTGTTTTTCACATCTCTTCCAGCATCATATATTCCCAGATATCTTCATTTCATGAACCATATTTATTAATGGTATTCCCCCCAACATTTTTCTTACTCATGTCAATTAGGCATTAATCCCACAAATGTAAATATTTAAATTTGAGTAAGAGAGTAAGCCTATTGATTTACTTTCTTCCCATTTCTTACCTCTGCTCCCATTGTACTGTTCCTCAGTTCTCAGAGGTTACTAGTACAGATGTTAAATAAAACTATTTTCTAGTATCTTCCATGAAGAAAATAAGTTTAAATAGAAGTAAGCACATAATTTAATACTTCATTCACTATGAGAAACATAATCAGATTATCATGTGGATGGATACATTTCTGCCATTGTTGGCTGTTTAGAAAGACCACACTCATTTTACTCCAATCATCTGATAAGATATGAATATCACTTTGCAATACAGTTATGTGCAGTGGACAAAAATACTCACCTTCACAGTGGTATTACCCAGAAACTGAAGAACGTATGGGTTTGTGCTTTGGTTGAGGGAGACAGCAATTTATAGAAGGGATGTAATAGCTTTGAAAATTAAGAGGGATGACACTGAAGGTCAGGAATTAAGATGGCAAGGAGAGGTTGTCTAATGAGGTCTCCCAAACCTGGCCATGGGAAGTGTGCCAGAAGCGGGGCTGGCTTTGGAAGGTGGTAAAATCACATGGTGGCATGCCTGTCCAGAAATGCTGCTCTTTGCAAGAGGGGTGATTTAGGGCACTTTGCAGTGCCTGTGAGGCTTTACTTGGACTGCTGGAGCAACGCTGCATCCAGAGGGTATAAGGACAGGTCAAAGCCATCTCTGCTCGTATTCTCCCCTTTTTGAGTGCTTTCTCTGTTGTCTGTAGGACGCATAGCAGATTCCCACACTGTGCATTTCTTAAAATGCATTCTACTCAAAAGCAGAATGTCCTAACAGATGAAAATTATTTCAGACATTTTCAAGTGAAAAAACAGGCACAAAACTAATCCGTGAAGATACTCACCATTTTATCACTGGGTTTGTTCAGGACTTGGTGTGAGTGGTACATCTCTGTAGACTTTTAATGGGCAGGAGTCTATTTGCACAACTGTTGAATTGGCTGATAGCCTGTGTGTTTGAGGGTGCACGACAAAACTGGAATTCAAACATAATTCTTCTCCTTTGGAAAGTGGCTGCAGACAGGGGGCATGAGATCAGCAGGTTTTTAGCCACCTGCCTAATCTCTTAAACCAAGAATTGTTGAAAAAAAGAAGAGCTGCTCAAGCTGTGATGGTTTGGGTTTTCATGAAAACCATTTTCTACTTGGATGGTTCCTCCAGGTTCACACCCACTAATGTTGCTCTGGTTTACAGGCTGGGATTAATACAAAATCTCCAAACAGCCGGTCTAGCCAAAATGAGACAGAAGGCTTTATACCATGAAAAAACACTGAGTTTCAGATGTGTTCCACCTAAACTCATATATTTCACATCTGAACACATCTGGATGAAAACTAGCTAGGTTTCCTTAGCACTCAGCTGAAAATTGCAAGGGATTCCAGCTGTCCCTGTCTCCTATAGCACATTAAATCAGACAAAGAGGTGTTGGGCCATGCCTGACTGACCTTATTAATACTACTCTCTGCTGACACATTCCTGCCCTAGGACAATCAGGTGAACAATGAAAGAAATGAACTTACCATATATTACTGGTATTATTATTATTATTGTTGTTGTTGTTGTTGTTATTATAGATTTATGCCCTCCTCTTGTTTCAGCATCCTCTTCTTCTGGCACTCATGTCCACTTGTGTCTGATTGACAGATACTTTAAAACGTTTTCCTTTAATCTTCCAAGTTTTTTCTTCTTTCCGTTACTGTATGCTCCATGTAAGGGCAGCACTGTATTCTCTGGATGCCACCTCCTAATGTTGCCGATGTTTAGGGGCCCTGTCTGTGAATGAGCTGATGTTGCACTTGTCACCAGACCTAACACAGGACAAGCAGAGATACTACAGGTACCACCTCTGTGCCTCTTCTCCAAAGCGTGGCCTGTGAAGAAAAACAGAAAGTCTGTGTTGGGTGAATAAATACTGATGGTAATAGCTGACATACAGCCGGTGCAGGGATGGTCATTAGAGTAGGTAAATGTGCTGTCTTAAGAAGGTTTTTTTATACAGTAAGGTTATATGTTCACTGAACAAGAACTTCACATTTACTTTGGGTAAAAAAAAAAACCCAACCCTGACTTTCACAAAATATTCTGCAGTGATCAGTAATAAAAATAATGTAGTTTAAAAAAGAAAATAAAAACCTAAAGAACAGATTTCTGTGGGGGAAGAGAAAGAGTCAGCATATAATGACTGAGATTAGAATTTATCCTTTCACTTAGAAGACATCTGTTTCCTATTTGTATGCAGCATATTCTGTTCTGTACAGATGCCACACAGTATATCAAGAGGTTTCTTACCAGTTGTCACAAAATATTGGGCAGAACTTCACATGTATGAATTAATTTTTGCCAGACTATTGTTTCCCTCCAGTAGTTGAAAAAAAAATCTTTAAAGCTTAGAGACATTTTCTTGGCAACCAAGATGTGATTTTATAGGGGTGCATGGAACTGTAAAAGTACTGAATGCCTCGTAACAGTGATTCACACGGGCTACACTCATTTGGTGGATTGTCAGTTACAGCCTGTAGGCAGTATCACAGCACGGACAGAAGATACTTTGGAATCATCACTTTTCATACTCGTTTCCTCATTTTCTGATGGATGGTAGAAAAATTATTGGTAAAGCATATAAGGTCTGTATGTTATTTGGCTGAGCTGAGAACAGCAAATATAATAAGAGTCATATACAAATCAGTGAAGCATGCAACATATGGGCAAGCTATTCCTGTGTATAAAGTTGACTCAATATAAGTGTGAATCAAAGTGATGAACATATATATATAACTTCAGAATTTAAAAATTAAATTGCAGTCTCATAAGACAGTGTTTGGAAGAGCCCTTAGAGAAGATCTATGTCAAGGCCTTTCACCGAGAGAGGATGAAGTGCATTTAGGCATTCTCTAAAAGGCTTTGTCCAGTGGGTTTCTAGTGAGTCTATTCCACTAGTTCAGGACTCCAGTCAAAAAGGTTGGTTTTTTTTGCAACATCCAAATTAAATCTTCTTTGCTGCAAATTAAGATAATTTCTTCTTATTTTCTCTGAGTGGTTGTGGAGAGAAATTTATCACAATCTTCTCAAATAACCCCTAGAGCAATCCATTGGAAGATTACTATCTAATTGCCCCCCCCAAACCTACCTGTTTCTAGGGTAAGCAAGACCAATCTTCTCTCATAGTCAATACTTCAACGTTTTGTAATCCAGACCCTCTCCAGTTTCTCCACATCTTTTATAACCAAACACAATGTGGCATTTGAGGTCTTTTCTAGCAAAGAGAAGACAGCTATCATTGTCTCCTGTGAGATATGTATGATGCTGACATTAGTATAGATGAGATGAATTAACAGCATTAAATTATTACTTCATATTCAGCTTAGAATCAGCCTCAACCCTAACCTCCCTTTTTGACTAAGCACTTACTTGTGTGTTTGATTTTTCTTTCCCCAGTATTGCACCATGCACTCATTACTGAATGTCATCCTTTTTTGGGCTTTGCTCTTTCTGATTCCTCACATTCAGTTTGAATTCTAGTCCCACTCTCCAAAATGCTTTAAAAACCTTCCAGTGTGGTGCGTCACCCTTCAGCCCACTCTCCTCTGTCCTCTGAGGTGTTCACTGGAATATTTATTACAACTCTGCTCAGGAAAGGCCCTTGCAGGAGCACACATAAAGGTAGACATCAAACTCCTGAGAAGTGCTCCTTCAAAGTGTTTTTTCAACGAGCTGGGTGCATTATGTTTATACCAATGTCCATTAACTTGCTTTTGTATCATGTGATGCTACTAAAAAACCTTACTGAAGTTGAGAAATATCTGTATCTAATGTTTCCAACTTATCCACCAAGCCAGAGACTGTTCTTCAGATATGCATGCTGATCATTTTTAGTCTTGTTGATGTCTTCTAAGTATTTGCAAAGTGATTTTATAGTCACTTGTTCGACGACTCTCGCTGGTATTGAGGGTAGGATCATTGTTTTACTGTTTGCCAAGTCCTTGCTGAAGGCAGGCACAACGTTTGGTCTTCTGCCAACAGAATGGGCACTCTCACTGCCTCCTGTCTTCAATGGTGCCAGTGTTTCCCTCTGAAGTGTCACTGAAAAGGGAAAATATCTATAGTACTATCTTCTCAAGTTACGGAAAAATCTTGTTTTTCAAAGGGAAAAACAGGTGAAAAAACTGTGGCTGACTGTTCCGAATTTTCAAGTGAGGGGCAGAAGGTTGGGTACATTTTGGCTGTGGGAGAAAAGACTGTGAGAAGAGAAGTATCTTTACAACCACTACATTATTCCCACTGTTATTCCTTAACACTTAACAGTCTTTATCCATCTGAGAAGTCTCTCTTTCACTCATTTAATAGATCAGTTTAATTTTCTTTAAGAGCCTTCTGTGAATGACCTGTTTCAAACACCATTTAGAAACCCAGTTAGACAATATCAGTGAGATCTGTTTTGTCTGCACGTTTGTTGCCTTCAGATAACTCTAGATTTGTGAAACAACCGATTTTTGCATCTACCGGTATTAACCAGCACCATTTCTTTGGCACAGGACACTGTTTATGCACTGGCTTTAGCCCAGAGAGGTAAGATTCATTGTGTTATAGGAGTTTTACAGTAGATTCTTTATATTTTCTCAAGCCCTCAAAAGCTGATTTAATGTTTTCACAGCCATCGTTCTACAGAATAAGGCCAGATCCCAAAGTGGCACAGATTAACATAGCTTTGGAGCTTTCAACATTGTGTTAGAATTAATAAAGCTAATCCAAGAGGTGACTAGTTCCCCTTCTATGCAATTAGCACAATGATTTTTTAATTTGGATATCACAGTCCATCCACAAGAAATACTATTTGATGACTGCTGCCTGTTTGGAAATTGCACAAGCCCCTTCTAAAATGCCAAAGTTTTCCCCATTTTCTCTCCTTTGCTCTCCTTCAGCCTAGTATCCCACTAGAAACATGATAGTGCAGTATGTTTTCACCAAGGGTAGAGACCTCTGTTAATCTGCCTCCAGGACCCTCGGCTGAGGCTGATATCTGATATCTTAATTTGTTGGTTAATGTTTAAAATAGAGGTGTGCAAGTGTTATGTTCATGGTGCAATTATTCAGGTCTTAGAAAACACCTACCACAGTGAATAGGCAAATAAGAGAAAGGGAGTTACAGTAAGCGCTGAGTATTTTTCTCCATTTAACACCTTTCATTCACCAGGAGTGGTTTACAGGAAGGAGCACGACTTCCTAGCTCAGGGAGTTACCTTTCTTCTGAAGCAGCTTCTGAAGGTCTGCAGAGATAATGTGTTGAGGACCAAAACTCCAGAATTTCCCTTTGTGTTATTGCATTATGGTAAAACCAGAGCTAGCATAGCGTGACTGACTTGCTAAGCCCAAGGTGTAGCGTGCCAGGACAGTTGCCAAGGTTTTAGACTGTGTCTTTGTTGTCTTTCGGGATGTAGACTGCCAAGATATGTGGTTTTGGCTGAGTGGAAGCACTTTTTGTTTCAGAATGTCAACATAGCAGGCTGGTAGATCAAAACGTATTATAACTAAGTTCCGACATGCATGGGATACTGGCAAAGAAAGTGGTTTCTCTGTCTCTTCAACAACCAGACATTACAGGATATATTCCTATCTGTGATGTTTGCTTTTGATTCATTATAGGTTTAGGACCACTGAAATGGTTGCAACTTTACATCTCAAACTAAGGTCATGGGCAGAGGAGAAAGTTGTTCTTGACATTGGTGACTGGACTTGTGAGGAAGTCAGGATATTGACTGCAGGTCTTCAGGTGTGAAACGTGCAGAAGTGTGAGTTTACATAACCAAATGATTATTCATTCACCATTCACAGTCCACTTGCTCCCAGGACTAAGCGGCATCTATCTGTGTGCTGCAGAGAACTTCTGTTTTGGTTATGGCTTCTTGCTGCCTTCCTTTGCTTACCAGTTATGGCGCTATCACCAAATACTGTCATATTTGTTACATGTTCGTTCTTTGTACACTGCATCCTCCGTGCTTCTGCCATAGTAATAATTGTGTGGTTATCCAGTCTTTAGCAGAAGCAAAGGGAGCCTTCACCACTTGCCAATTCTGAAATTGAAGGATATGGTGCATGATGTTCAGCTCCATCTCCCAGGGCAGCTGTATTTCACTTTCTTCACTGGACCTCTAAAATGCTAGCAGGTAGAATTTACTATGTTGACTAGAAAGTTAGCGCTCACCTTGGTCCTGTGAGTGAGACTGGAAGCTAACCAGTCCCCTGGCATAAATCAAGACTGCAATTCTTCTGTGTTCACCACTGAATATACAAGATAAGAAGAAGATTTAACAAACTCCAGTAATTTCTAGTCTGTCCTTTCCTTTAGGCCTAGAAAGGCAATGTCATCTATAAATACAAACACTTCCTTGTTGATTACTCTTTTTTATAGTTCTGGTTGGTTTTGTTCAACCAGGATTTCCTTACAAATTTCATGGAAGGTCTGTTTGCCTTTCTGCTATGGTTGAGACTTGTGCCTGACCAGGAAAAAAAAATGCTGTGAACTTCAATAAAATAAGAAGCAAAACCCTACGACTGATCCTTTGAAGACTTGGGATAATTTCTGGATGTAAGAGTTATAGAAAGGTAAAAAGACTGCACGCAAAGGTCGATGTGGCTTCCATCTAAAGCACATGGGCCTGCCTACCCTACCCCGTGGGGGCTGACCACCCTCACGCCACCCCAGACTTCTTTGTAGGAGACATAGCAAGGGCATCCACAAAGCTGGTCCACCCAAGTACAGTGAGAACTTGCCAACCCCATGGCACTCACATGTGCACTGCTGAAGATTTCCAATTAAAGACTGGATTCCAAGATTCTGTTTCCAATCAAAAGGAAAAAAAAAAAGGTTTTTGGGTAAAGGAAGCCTGCTTTTAAGAAATCAGAGGTGGACTTAGGCCCTAAGGGATTGACTCTGTTCCTGTTGCAGTCAGTGTCTGAAAGATAGTAGTCAAGAAGTCGTGCTGAATTAACTGGCCTGAAGGGATCACAAAGTGTTAGTGGGCAACCATCAGCCCACAGGGGATTTTGGTAAAATGTGTTTCATGGGGAACAAGTCACATAAAAAGACTGGCTGGAATTCACTGGTGATATGGAAGAAACACAAACTGCTGGCTGACTGAAAACTCAATTGCAAGTGGCACAAAAATCAGAGGAATAGGAATTAACAGCTAAGGTAGGACACAGGGCAAAAAGCACATTGTGGCTCGTTTGGTGTGATAGGAGCAACCAGGTAGCAGGAAAGCCTGGACCAAGGGGTCCGTATCACTTCTGTGCGTGCTTAGGAGGCTTGTACGGAAGGGTGTCCTAGCAGGGTGCACGTGCCCAAGGAGATGCCCATGGGGGCTACAGGGTGTTGAGCCCCCCAGCGCCAGGAGTGCAAGATGGGACAAGAGGGCAGAGCCAGGGCAGCTCCCCCTGCTATCAGGGGCTCGGGCCGGCTACAAAGAGCTGGGAAGACAGCAGTGGTTTGGGGAATGGGAGGCTGATGGGTACAGTTCTTTTAACTAATTGCAGAGAAAGTGAAGAGATACTTCAATCAGAGTCTCAGTGTGTATGCGAAGGGGAGGAGAGGATACCTGAAACTATGGGGCTCTTTAATCTCACAGATAAAGGCAGAACAAGACTTAGTTTCTCAAAGTTGAAGTCAGCCAAGTTTAGCACTGGGCACAATTAGCTGCTGAAATGGCAGGAGGGCAGAGTCTCCAGCACTCGGAGTCCCCATGCCAAAGCTGGATGTTTCTGCCAGGGACAGACCATTGCTCAGGCATGGATGGAAGGTGAAGATCTCAGCTGCTGACCAGGAGTACACAGTTCATGTTGTACCAGAAAGCCTGTTGCACCATCACTTGGTCTCTGTAGGTCTTGTGTCTGGATTTGTGATGGACACTTGAAACCAGGATCAAATCCATCGGTCAGTACTGGTTGGGGCACTGTTTGCAGTCACAGCTGAAAGTTATTATTAGAATCACTAATAATCATCATTGTCCCTATTCCTATTATCACTATTATCTGTACTACTGTAGATCAGGACCACTTTGGACACTGTGGCAACATTCCCTGACCCAAAGAAAATTCTCTTGCTTTTAACTAATAAAATGCATAAAAGAAATTGCCTAGCGATCTTACCTCCCCTCTTCTCTTTTTCATTAAATCCTTATGGATCTTATGGATCATAATAGTTTACTACGGAAAAAAAAAAACCCTATGTCAGAAAAATAACTTAATCTTTATTTCCCTTTTTTACTGAATAGTGGTAAACCTCATCTATACTGCCCAGCTGGGTGTGTTTGGCTGTTCCTCAAACTAAAATAAGCTTTGGAAGATTAAAGTGGAGCTTGGCTCAAGATCAGGTGAATCAGCGCAGTTATAATGCCACAAAATGGCCCGCAGGGTGGCCTTATCTTCTGTAATTATACAGGGTTTTTATGCCATACAGGCAAAGGAAGTAATTTAATTTATCTGTTCTAATTAAATATGTGATATGAGGAAACAGTGATATGTCTGTTTAAAAGATGCTTTAAGTTCTTTTGGTGAGAAAGTGAATGGTCTGACTGCAGCTACTGTGCTCTAATGTGACTGTAACTTTCCAATTAAACCTCACACCCTTAAACGTCATTTTATGTAACAGACCCTAATGGCAGGTTTGGGCTGATATATGGGAAGAAACTTTATGTAAAGAACTGGACTTAGAATGCAGGTATTTTCCCCCACCTTTTTATATTATGCGAGTTTATTTGCAACCTCTTGCAAGTCACCTGGGGCAAATCCTCCATATCCACAAAAAAAAACAAATATCACAGAATGAGGACCAGTGAAGATACTTGGGAAAGTTAATTCGTATAGGCTGTAGAGGAAGCCAGGTTTCGCCCACATGTGACTGTGGTCTCATTTAGCTGGGAAACAGTAATGTTTCCCTAGAAGGAGTGTTTGAAGGCTGACATTCAGTATTTCTTATCTGTTGGTAAATGCTTGATGATCAGAGTCCTGCCTTTGGTTTCAAAAGCCAAGGTCAGCCCTGAGCTGTTAATGGGAAGAACTGGAGAGGGGTAGGATTGTGATGAGTGAAGGAAAAGGATTTAGGAAGTCAAATTGTCAAATACTGATCAAACATGGAACAAGAAAATTAATCAAGTTCTCACATTGTGCCTGTCTTATCTAGGGCCAAGACAAGCTGAAGAATTGTTTGGGGGCATTCATTAAAAAAATAATATCAGCACTTTAAGACCACTAAGAATGTGCCTTCTTAACACAGCACTATGTGTTTTGCAGGTGCTTTCCCATATTTTTATGTGTGATTTTTAAAAAAGGACTGGGATTCTTAAAACCTGCCCCATCAGCGAAGAGGACAAATGCTCTTGAGGAAAGAATGGTTTGTGTTCTTGGTGCTTGTTTGCCGTAAGCTGGCACTGTTATTTCATTATGTATCGTTAGTTTGTTATGGTGTGAGATTTGCAGAAGGACTTGACATTCCAGCTGTTTAGGGAAGAGAAAATATGCCGTAAATTGAACTACAGCTTTTTGCTGAGGATTAGGGCTAGGCTTTGGGGGAGGAAAGAGAGCCTGTGAAACTTTGGTCCTGCTAACACACCCAGGGAGCCGTCCCTGGCTCACAGTTTGGCATGAGAACTTAAAATGAAGATAAAAGAGAAAGGGTGTTACCTGTACCATCCAGGAATGCTTTGGCAATGTTATCCTGGAAAACTACCACAGGAAAGTGGTATTTCTGTGAGAAACTAACAGCTTGCTCAGCTCCTAAAGCCAGTGGTGCTAATGACCCAGGGAGCGGGGTGCCTTGTTTATGTAGCCAGATGGTTTTTGCTGACTGCGAGTGATGGGTTCGCCAGGGCAGAGCCCATCCCAAGGTTTGCTGGCAAGACAGGAGAGGGGTGAGGCGAACACCCACCTCTGACTTTCAGGAAAGGGGTGCACAAGGTGCCAGGGTGAGACCCCTGGGTGGGTGCCTGCTGGCTGAAGGGCGATGCTGCCGGCAGGCATGGGCAGCCTCACTCCCTAGTGCTGCCTGAGAGGAGCACTGACTCCTCCCAGTGTCCTTCATGCCTCAGGTCCCCCAGGATAAAAGGAAAGGTACCCATCTCCAGCTGCACCCCATGCCCTGGGGTGGCTGACATACAATTCATCTACCACTGCCACAAACTGTGACGTGCTCGGGAATTCAGCAGTGCCTGCCTTGATCCCCTGGACCACCAGTGATGGGCCTCAGGGCTTGGACAGCCTTTCCTTTTTATTTTGGGAGACAAATATGCAGCTGAGGTTATGCTGGGGGCTGGTAGCAAGAACAAGGTGTTTTCTGCTCTCCTCCTCAGGCTTGGGAGAGGTGTGGCTGTGAGTGATGTGGGATTTCGGTGCCACCATTTCCCCAGTGCACCAGCCAGTGCCACCAGCGCTGGCAGTAGGACAGCCGCAGTCTTAGGACAGTGGCACATGGCCCAGCTCGGCATCAGCATCCTGACCCCAATCCTTCATCCCCAGCATAAGCTGAGGCTGGCAGTGGTGTTTGGGAGCGAGGATGGGAGAGGAGACTGTGAAGGGAGGAGGCAGCGTGAGGAAAGGGAGAGGAAAGATGGGGCTGGGTAAGAGGAAAAGGCAGGTCAGTTATAAGAAAGAAGAGTAGAGATGGGATAAAAAGACAAGAGGAGAGCAGGGAAGTGGGAGAGATGTGACTGGAGAGATGTGACTAGAGAGATGCTTTAAAAAGCTAAAGGAGTGCGGAGTTGCTCCATCACTGTGCCAGGGGTTAGGGAGGGAAGACGGCTGCTCAGGTGGGTTCATGGTCACACCTGCACCTCTGTAAAACTAAGACCAAGACATGAAATGATCCTTGAAATGATTCAGTGGCTTCCCTGCAAAAGCCAACACAAATGCTGCCATTTATTTTGCACTGTCACCGGTGCACACACACAAGTGGGTGTGCTTTTGACAGGGGTCTGCCTTTTTGGTGTTTAAATACCTGTTGCTGATGTTGCTCGCGCTGTTCTCAGGACATTCGTTTTTCACAAGTGCACAGTAGGAGACAGAGATATTTTTGTAACCTATCTCAGTTCCCACTCATCCTGCATGTTTTCCCCAAGTACATTCTTCACAGAGCACCCGCCTCCTGAGTCAAGTTGCTAGCGAAAGCCCAATTTTGCCAACGTGGTGACAGTGGTGATAAGGAACACAAAGTGCAGGATATTTTCAGTCTTTTGAAAGCTTTGAAATAGCTGCTAGCACTACGGCACCTACCTGCGTGCTGTGCTCTCCTCTCTGCACACACCGGGTCCCCCTTTGAAGGCTTGGCTTCTGGGTCTGCGTCCTGCAGCGTCGGCTGATCCATGGGTCACTTCTGCTTCCTGAAGTCAATGTGTGCTGTAAAGGCACTTCTCTAGTGGCTGTCCCCTGTCACTGCAGGAGTATTGCCTCCGCTATGGAAAATCAAGCGTTGCTTCCTCTGGCTGGGGGAATACTTGGTGCTTGTGCAGGCAGCAAGTCTGGGGAATGAGAGAAGGAAAGCAGGCTGTGGGAGCCAAGCCTTGGCCCAGGTCCAGCCCGGCAGGAGCCACGTTGTGAGCGCTGACGTGTTTTTTGTCTCTACACCTTGCTTAATCCCTCTGTCCCTCAGCTCCCACCTGAGAAACTCGCCCCTTTGTGCTTCAGGCTTTGTGGGAGAGGCAGCTGCCTGTTACATGCTCTTGGTGGGATGACACACAAGGGTGAGCTGATGTCGGCTGGATGCCCACCTCATAACTGGAGAGAGACAGAAGACATGGCACGAGGTGGGCTGTCAGGACACAAAAAGGTGCATGAGAAGAAAGACACTGATTGCCATCACATAAGTAAGTGTTTTACACACACTGCAAGATAGTCTGTGAGGTGCTGGGGTGTGAGATATGTACCATGAAACATCTGAAAAAAATTGCAGAGTTCCTCTGTTCATTGAGCAAAACCCACTGGAAGAAGAGATCGTTCTCATATTTCCATGCTGGTGACACAGTGGCTGGGACTCTGTCTTACAGTCCAGGTCTGATGCCCAAACATGGAAATAGATTTCCCATTCCTCTGCCCCAGGGCAGAGGGAGTGGTGGCACAGGGCTCAGGGCTTTCCCAGGCAGAGGAGTAGGAATCAGCTGTAGTGGAAGAGCTCCAGGGGACTTTGTACCTCAGGCGGCTTCCTTGTCACCTCCTCTCCCCAATTTCAGCTGTGCTCACCAATGCCAGTGAGACCCCACTCATTCCCCCTGCTCTGATAGCTGATCAGGATCGATCACTTGCGTTCCTGAGCACCCTGGACTCTCCCAGACACAGCCAGTGGCTGTGGGTTTGTGCACTCAAATAGGGTGCAGCTCGGTGGCACTCACATGCAGCTGTGGGCCATGACTGCTCCTGCCTGCTCGCTGCTTCCTCCTCTCTCTTCCAGCCTCACTGGGTCTGTCCTTCTAGGTCTGTAAAACATCCTGCCTAATCACTTCCAGCTAGTTTTAACTTACCTTGCTGTATATATACTCAAACCAGTTCACATATAGCTTTTATTTAGATTCATGTGACATACCAAATACTCTCCTGAAAACCTGACTTCTTGTATGAAACCTTTTCTCCTCTCCCCATTCAGCTTAACCATATTCCCCAGATTACTGGTCCATTGCCCACCTCTGCTAACAGCATTAAAAAATACAGGCTACTTCATTAGCTCATGCAGGCAATTTGCTAGGGAGACTCATAGTGTTACTGCTACTACTCCAGTCTCCTGCTTTTAATCACACTTTGGTAAATCCAAAACACTCCTTCCAATATTTATTTTTCTCTATACTAATAGTACTTCTGACATAAGACCTTCTTGTATCACCTGTAGGATGCAGTTGGCCATACCTGTGGTTTTATTTTTTCACTGCCCTGCAGGGCATGCTTTTTTTACTTCCATCATGTTAAGCAGAAGAGGGAGGAAATCTGATGTGCGGCGGACCAGCGTTTGCCATCCTTAGGAGCTTCGGTCAGTTTGGCACTGCTGCAGTCTTGGGAGCACAAGTACAGTGTTTGAGTGTGGCTGAGGACAGGCTGATACTCACTAACCTGGGATTTTCATCGCCCCATAAGGCCCACAGGGAAGGGTAAAGTGAGCTCAAAATTACACATACACATTTTACTCCAAAATGGTTTTGAACAAGGACACTGTTAACTGCGTAACCATACTTCAATGGTCACAAACCAGCATGGCAGTAGATAGTCCGTCATTACACTTCCCTACAGGGGACTATGCAGTAAGGGCCATGACAGTGTACTCCTTGGAAGAGTTATCCTACTCCTAACTTTTAAGTTTCACCCAGTGGCAGGATGCCTCTAGGAGCAGAAGCACTTGACAAAGAGAAAGCCCACTGTGAGGACCCAGTGGCCACGCAATGCCAAAGTGCCTTAACAAAACTCAGCTTTGATGTAGCCAGTTGTAAAAATAATTATGTATAATTATTGAATCTGTCCATATATATATGGATGTGTGTATGTATATACATATATATAAATACACATATAGGTATATACCTTGCACAAGTTACTGTTTCAGTTTTCCTGTTTAGCCCATGTTTCAGCTAAGGAGCTATTTCAGAAATCTCCCACCTCCTGCTTGGCCTTCCTTCTTCATTATATATAATAAGCCTTTGTTGGTGTCTGATGGCATCTAGTTCAAATACCTAGTGAGATCAAACTCGGGAGAACATAAATGGGAGCCAAAAGGCACTCTATATAAAATAGCCTACACCTTTCCTGAACTGGAACGGATGTTTGTCAGTAATGAGGTACTGCAATTTAATGAAATTAGCCTTGGCAATAGCTCTGCCATATCTGCCTGTACAATGCTCCCTCAGCAGGAACACTCCCATGGGAAATTAAATATACAGCCTGCACATTAGCTAGCCTTACTGTCTGGGTGCCTGCAGCCAAGGAACCTTCAGCCCTGCCTCCAAAACAAAGCCCTTGTGGAGGGAAGGTTTTGGGCTTCCCTGAAATTTGGGTGCCAGCTCAGGAGCAGGCACTGTCCAAGTCCTTGTGACATGCCTGCCCTGGGGAGCAGGTGACCATGAGGGGCAGGGAGATGGGGGAGAGACCTTGGCTCTTCTGTGTTGGCTCCCCTCCTTTGGGCTCTTCCCCCTGCAGCAGACCTAAGCATGGGTATAATGTGAATGAAATAATATATATAATAGTAATAGTCGTCGTCATCATCATCATCAAAACAGTGAAAAATAGTACTGCCTTCCTAGCATGAAAAGGTCCAAAGACAGGTTGCCCCTTTCTCAGAAGATCACTCAGTCTAACTCTTCAAGTGGGCGTGGTGATCTTTCATTATCCTTATGGTGAGCTTTCCTATTATTGGGAAAGTCAGGCGAGCCTGAGGAGAGCAAGGAGCAACCTGGTGATAACGCTGGGGTGAAAACTTCTCCCTTTGGTGAAATAGGCATTTTGGGGGGACTCAGTGCTTCTCAAGGATTTTTTGGGTTAAAGGCCACTGTCACCCCACAAAAATGTTGTGGGAGTGAAAGAGAGGAGCCATTTTGCCAGCACTCTTTTATCTAAAAGCACAAGGTAAGGATCAGTTTCCATGTTCTCCTCAATCATCTGCAGTCCATAGTCTAGGAACTACCCACTTGCTTTTTGTTGTCTTGATGCAGTTTTTATTAAATTAACTGTTTACTAGACTGGAGAAAAGAGGCTAGAAATGTGTGAATGACTGCTTTCTAAATTCTGTGGCTGGGCAGGAAAAATGAAAGCACAATTGCTGTCACAGCGAATAAAATATGTTGGTTCAACATCTCTTACTTTTAAAAGATAATTTAGTCAAATTCAGCTTCAGAGTTTTCTTTGGAAAACAAATTTTCCAAAATGTTTCCCAGGTGTAATCAGCATTCTCAAATCTTCTCCAAACTGTTAGACTTGAGTTCGCATTTTTTTTTATAAGCAAGACATTTAAAAAATTGCTCAGATCTAAAAGTGATGCAACACTTCAATAATTTCTAAGACAAAAACTGTTAAACAGTTTTGTGCTATTAAATATGATGGTAAGGGTGGCAACATAGTATTGTACTCCAATGTAATTAAGTTCTTTCAATTTTCCCATGAAACTTAGCCACTTCAAAGTATGTTGTCAGAAAATGCTAACTTCTCCAAGCTAGGTAAATCATGCCAGAGTGTAACAGTCTCTGCATTATCCTTACTTGCATGTCATTAGGTATTTCAGAGACTTTTTCTTCTGGACTTTTCAAAAATAGAACTAGGAAATATCATTCCATCTGGCACCAGCTTGGATCTCACCATGACATTTACACTTCCCAATCAAGTTGAACTCTAATACTGCCAAAAAAGAGGAGTGGTAAATGCAACTTTCAGGTACTGTGGAGCAATCAGGAGTCCTGTAAATCTGTGCCCCGTCTTGGGACGTAAAGCTTGGGCCACCCTCCTCTTGGTGTGGGGTGAGGGACATAGGAAGTGGTGTGCTCTTTTCAGCCTGGTGAGAGCTGAAGGATGTCTTTTAGCAGCTACTAATTAATATATTTAGCTAGCTAACTAATTAGTTACCTAACTAATATGCACTGTTGCTGGTCTCCAGAGAAAAATGTTTGGGCTTTGTCACCAATGGAACTAGCTGTTTTGTCCTAGTCTGAAACCCAGCGACAAATGAAAACCCATGCAATGTGGGTAATCAGGTGATCAGAGCCCCAGAATAAAACAGGAGCTGCTTCGTCTGTGACTTGGGATAAGGAGGGGTAGTACTGCTAGCTGCTGTGAGTGTTGGTGCAGTCTCTGGACACACTGAATTCGGTAAATGAAACTCCTTTGCTGTTCATTTGTGTGGCTTCCTTCACCACAATTATCTGCTGTTTTAATATATTGCAGTAGTATTTTTGCCTTATCTGCTGGATCCTTAAAATAACAAATAATGTCTTGGCTACAGTGACAATGGGTTATTTAAAGGAGTTTGCAGAGTTGCTGATAAAGGGGGAATTCCAAATACAGGCAAAAACATTTTGGACTGCTTTGTGGTTGAACAGGCAAAGGCAAAAACCTTGCTAATAATATTAGATTATGATTTTCTTTAAAAACAGGTTAAGTTTTCATGACCCACAGCATTAAAGTTCCTTTTAAATACACATCCTTATTAAAAATGTCTCTCTCTGCTTGTGGCTGGATCTGTTTAGCTGAGTTGGATGATACATTATCAACATGTTGTGAGAGAACAAGCCATTTAGTTTAAGATCTCAAAATATGAGATTTGCTTGCATCTGGGATAAGGAAGTTATTTTGCTATTTTAGCAGAAGATGGTATCCATGAGAATATCCTGCCAATATCCTGTCACCAGTAGGGCCAATTCATCACTTAAAAGCTATTCTTTTATAAATCAATTAATTTTGTCTTATGCAATTTGTGTATTTAGAACTCCTGCTCCTTTGGGTAGGGACCATATCTCCTTAGGGACAGGTATAATTGAGTGTGAATATATCTTCATTTTTATTTCTAGTGTATAAAACAGAAGTGCCTGTCAGCTTTTGAAAAAAACTGTCTTTGCAGCTATGCTATCATGGCACACCGGTCTCATTTAATATTTTATCTAGTCTTTTTAATACAGAATGCAGCTCATTTATTTATTACTCACTGAAATGTCAACCTGAGTACACTAACAAAACATTAAACTCCTGACCAACTGTGGCTTCACAGCGTAAGGAGTGGCTCTCAGTGCAAACCTACACCCTGATGCTCCCCAGACCCAAGCTGGTGATTGTAGAGTTCTTTGGGTCTTTCCATGGGGATTGTGGCTGCCTAAACCCTCTCCCAAAACTGTGTTTCCCTAACATAGGTAACATTTACCTTCAAAATTATGCTGGTTGGCTGTATAATTTAAATTTAGTCATATAAACTGAAGACACTCTTTATTCAGTTTTAAATGCTATATATACCAGTTGAAGGTGGCGATAAACTCAATTAACTAGGCTGATATAAACCTTATTTAAATCAAATTAAGCGCATTTCTGCAGTGGTTAGCATCTATTTCATTAATTGTGATTAAAAACTGCTTGGGAGTTAAATTGGTATGACTTTGAATATAGATAAAGGCAAAGGAAGACAGAACTGGCAGCTGAGCCTGAACTGGACTGGAAAGTTTGGAGTCCTTCTTTGTACCCAGAACACCCGAGCTTTGTCTGTTTTAATTAAAACTGGGATCCTGCAGAATGTAATGGATGTTGTTTAGAAAAGCTGCTCGCTTGTTTCTCATAATTGGATTTTTCTAGCCCAGATTAATATCCTACTATGCCATTTTAGTGGGTCTGAGAGGATTCCTCCAAATAATTAAAAAACGAATGCTGAAGACTGTACGCACCTCATTAAGATAAACTTACAACAGCATCTTGGGTTCAAATAAGGAGTTCCTTTCTTTTTTTTCTGGAAAGAGGCCACAGTTTGTTTAGCCTGGCAGGGGCAGGGAACTGATTTTTGTGTGTGCAAAAAAAGCTTTTTAAGCCATTACTGCTGACTCATTGTGTCTCAAGTAACACGAAATTGGACTAGTAAGCTTTGACAGGGGTCTGCAGAAACTGATTTTGAGATGGTTACAGCGCCCAAATAATGAAAAATAGAATATACGTGAAAGTGTAAATATTTCCAGAGAACTTCTGGCACATAGTCTCACACCAAACAGAGAGTGACAAACACACCTGCTGATACTTGATGCTAAAAGAATGGCTAATGTGTTCATTCGTCAAAATGATATTATCTATTTGTGGTTTATGCTTAATATATCTAGTAGCTATATATCTGGTGCTGTTCATTAAGATGAAGGATTGCTTGCTATATGGTCAGCTAGTATTATAATGACAGATCTAATTCACAAGTGTTGTTTTTTGTTAGTTTCTGCATTTTTTTCTGAAGTATCGATACAGAAAACTTCTGATACAATTTAGCCCTAAGAAATATAAAACCTAAGAAAGCTGGCTAGCCTATCTAGGAAGAAGCTGTTGGAAAACCTCAGGGGAAAAATATTTGGAGGCACTGGAGGAGAATGAGAGGAGCAAAAAGGTCTATGTGAGTGTTTAGAATAGGTATGAAGATGCTCAGAATTATATCAATGAACAGAGGAAGGGGGGGCACCTGCAGTTGCATGTGCTTGTGCTTATCACACAAAGTCACTCTTGTGACTCTGTACCTAGGCTCTGCTAGGTACTAAGGTACAAATCTATCTTTAAACCTGAGGGCAGACCGACGGCGCTTGCACACGTTGAAATCTTTACAGGCTTGCAGGGGCTCCCCTTGGTTTGTGAGAGATGGTTTTAGACTGAAACTTGTGCAGTGCATAGCTTTACTCAGAACTTCTTCCCAGTGCAAATTTCACATCAAAAGCTGTATAATCCAGTGATGTCACATTCAGAGAGGTTAAAATTTTAGTATCCACTTATAGAAATATATTATTTTAAAGCAATATTTAAAAACCTCTTATTTCTGGCTCCAATCACCAGCAGTACCTTGTATACTGAACATAACAAATGCCACTTAAAAGGATATAAGGAAAGCAGTCGTGCTGTTTGTAACTCGGTAAGTACTGGCTGAAGGAAGTGTCGTTGCACAGAGAAGTAGAGGGCTATATTTTATTCTCAATTAGGGATGTGCATTACAGTTTTGTAGTAAGATAGAGGTGAGATGTTTCTTTCCATATGACTTATCTCAGGTATTTTCTTCAGGCTACATCGTCCATGGTATATTTTAAACATGGAGATTTCATGTGTTGGGTGAACGAGGCAGGTCCCAAAAGTGTATTTGAAAACACTTTCCTCGAGGTCAGTTGGAATCTGGAAGGTAATGAAGACGTTAGGTACCAGCAGGCACAGTGATTCTGTCTGAAATACCTGCACGTTTTACCTGGTTTTCTGAGGTATTTGTTTGCAAGGTGTAGGAAGCTCATATCATAATCTTTTCTAAATGAAAGATGCAAGCTCTGTGCAAATTATATAAATTTTATCTTAATTCTGGGGATATTTTCTTGAGATTTTTGGGAAGAAAATATTGTATAAGATCTGTCTGGGGCCAGCTCAGTGAGTCAGTCTGGTGTGCTGTCTGCAGGGCTGGCAAGCAGCAGGTGACTGAGCAGGAGGATAGGAAGAGAGGCATTTTCTAGGGTGCTCCTTTCCCTGGTAAGCAGTTTTAGCTGCTGGCCATCAGTATGGTAGAAACTTGCAGAGGCATAAGCTGTATCCAGACCACTCTGTTCAGCATATTCATTTGGATGCATCCTCCAAAAATTGGTTTAACCTTTCTGAAGCCATTTATACTTTGTCAGTCACAACATGCTGTAGGAATTAATTCTGCATTTAACATTTAGGATGTCCCTGTTTCCTGATACTGGTGTAATTCCCACTTGCCTTGTGCTCATCTGCGGAGATCCTGGGGTGTCACTGCCCAGGATTTCTCCACTTTCCTCCCAGCAGTGTTCAGGTTAAAATACTCGCTACTCTACATACCATGTTCATTTTCTGCACGCCAGACTGCCGCATGCTGACAAATACCTGCCAGCAGCTCTGTGTTTTGTCTTGGGAAATTCCAGGTAAACATGATCCCCCAGCCTCTTGCAGGTAACAGCTGCTACTTTCACTCAAAGGGAATTCCCACTGTTTTTGATCTGTAGGAGAGGACATCACCCCTGTTTTGCTTCGCTACAGTGAGGTAACAGACATTAGCTGAAATGTTTGTCAAGGACATGTGATAGCAGTTACTTCACAAGTAGCAGGCCAGACTTTTCCACCACTTACCTTAGTCATACAGGCTTTGCTCTTAGTGGAGTTCTTCTCTGTACACCCCAGTGAAAGCACGACTGGAGTGTGAGCCAAAAAGCAGCAAGTAAGAACAGGACAAATACCAGTTATTTCTCTGGTATGACCTGTGGCAATCTGCAGGCATGTTGGATTTTGGCCTTTTCACCTTCTAAATTTGCTGTCTTCGGTGCATGGAAAAGCACTGAAGCTTTTAGGAGGCCCGCTTTTCATTGCACAATGAAGAAATAGTATTCATTAAAACAAAACAGCTATTAGCTGTGCTTACTTTGGACATGACGCACTGTCCAACCTCCTGGGTTTATTTTATGCTAGGCACTGTAGGAACTTGTAGTAAGACTGCTCGCCCAAGGCAGCTTAAAAAAAACATCCTGAAAAGTGGATGAAACAAGAGAGATGAGCTAGATGGGCAGGAAAAGGAAAGGGAGAAGGAGGGTAGCAAATATAGCATGAGGCACACAATTCCTAGTCAGTCTTGTGACACAGACTTTTACAATCTCAGTGGCCAAGTCGCATTGACCATTTACACTGATTCTTCCAGGCTTTTAGCATCAAAGTTTTCGTATTTTGTGTCATTCTGGCATAAGTAAGGCATAAAGGTCCTTTAAAATCATTGCATTGCCCACATTTGGTGTGTGTGACACACAGGCAGGCACTTAGGCAATGCAGCATCCTGCCTTCTGAGCAATTTCTTTCCCAAGGAAAGGTCTTGGGAATTGTTTAAGGGTGTTTTCTCTGTGCAGGCATCTGATAATATTACTTAACATGGAGAAAGACTTTCTCTAACACTAGGCCTATTGAGAAAGCCCCAAAATGTTCCAGGTGCTTTCAAGAGAAGACAGAGAGTCAGTGCAGAAATGGGGTTTTTTGAGTGTGTACCCTAATTCACAATTACTTGTCAGAGGTGCTTCCCTGTAGCAATACTTCTGCACAGCCATGCTCTCAGGTGAGAAGGGTTGCTGAGTGCAAGTGAACATTCTGAACCACTCCAATGCTGCACTGTTTATTCTCATTATATGGACAGACCCTGCCACTGTGCTGTTGTCCTTGGCCTCGGAGAGCTTCAGAGGAGGCTTTGCATCCTGTTCAATGGCCAAGGCCACTATCCAGGCCAGACGTCTCTGGTTGTAAGCCCTGTCCCCACCCCAAGCTTGCTGCGTGACTATCAGCCAGTCACTCTGGTTTTCTGAGTCTCGTTCCCTCTCTGCTAAGATGGACACAGCAGTATTTCTGTACCTCACAGTGGGAGCACCTTTTATCTCTCTGGGCATGTTCTCTTTGTCATCTTATAAATTCAGTCAGGACAAAGCCTGGGGATTTTTATACATTTTTCTACTCTGGTTGACAGGAGCAGTAGCAGCAGATCCAGCCGTGCTGCTAGTGATCTGGCAGCCCTGGAGCTGCAGATGGCTTCACAGACGTACATACAGAGGCTCACAGCACGTGTGTTGGGCAGTCGTCCTGCCTACACACCGTACATCTGATGAGTGCCAAGTGTACAGTGTATAAGATGCACTGGGCGAGCCCGATATGTTGTGGTACAAGTTTCTGAAATGCAGAAGCCCACTGCAGGTGTAGATCAATTTTTCTACGCTCTTAGGGTCAATGTGATTACTGGGGTGGAGATCCCCTTTGGTGGGAGGGCTCCCGCAGTTGGACAGGAGTGTTGTAGCCTGTGGGCTGGTTCTGCTGAAAACTGATCCTCAACTGCCACCTGCTGAGCACTGGGGAAAAAAATGCAGCAGTAATGCCCGCCTGGGTTCAAGGCTTCCTCAGGCGGGGACCTAAAGCCGTCACTGAGCGCCAAAACTCAAGTCAGGAGCCAGGGGGAGATGCTGAACCCAATGTCACCGGGTTTGTGACTGAAAATCAGCCCCCGTTTCCAGGTGCCCACATAGGAACGGGGGGGTGCTGACTTTACAACCGTGGCCTGAATTGCTGGCCTGTGGATACAGCCAAGAACTCCACGGAGTGAGAAAAATATGATGTAGTAGCAGGTAACAGCTTATAGTAATACTTTACATGAGGTCATAGTAATAAAGTGATAATGTCTTGTCTAATTATAGAAAGAAGAGCTCGTCAGGACAATTTTGAAATCATAAAGATGCCACTGCATCATCAGCTGCAGGAAAAAAGTTCCTTTTTCTTAAATAAATCCAATACCTACATGATATAAATCAAGTTCAGCTCAAGCACAGTGCACCAACACCTTAGAAGGCTGGATTTTGTTTGACACCGTGATGTTACGAGAAACTTGTTGCTGATCCTCTTAGTCATGCTCTTTTTCAACTGACTGTTGTGCATTTTGCAAAATACGCCACAGGTCCTCATACTTAAAATAAAAGTGATCTGTTTACCTAGATCAAAACCCCTTCTAAGCAGGGCTATTTTGCAATGTATGTGTACAATGACTAGTAAAATAGGATCTCATCATTTATGATGTCTGGAGGTAGTGTGAAGTGAAAAGAAGCCTGCTCTGACTTCATTTATGGGTACCACATAGGTTTGATTTTTAAAACCATGATGGAGAAAAAAAAGGAGAACAGAGAAAAAAAACAAAACAAAACACCAAAAACTGTGTTTGTATCTACATCTAACAAACCTCTAATGCCTCCTGCTGAGGAAACACTGAAAATGAGAATTACGTCTCCAGAAGACTACTAATTGCATTGTTCTTGTTATTGATTTCTTTTAAAGTTTATATTACGTAAAAATACTGAAAGGACTTTAAGAAACTTCAATGAGCAGCTGTGAGCGTAATAAACGGTGTATTTCAAAATACCCAAATGATATGATTTTCTTTTCAACCCTAGTCCAGACACTAACTCCTTGTAATCAAGATTGGTCCTGTTATTCAACTTTAATTTTCTTTTTCTTCACTCCTAAATTAGCCACCCAAAAATCGCCCTAAAATATATTTGCATTTTTTAATGTGGAAAGGATAGCTTATTAGCAGCACTATGACTCCTTAAGGACACTGCTTTAGCCCTCAACAATACAGGAAAAAAAGCCGTTTTCTTAATCAAACCCCATTATAGAGCAAGTGCCTACAACCCAAAATACAGCTCTGCTCCTTCGTAATAAAAAATAGAAATAGAAAACCAGTGAGGCCTATTTTTGAATATCCTTAAAATGTTTTATGCCAGAATGAACCTTCTGATACCTGAACAGTTGTACTGTGGCACTAAAATAGAGAATCCAGGCCAATTACAATTCTTACTGGCAGCATATTATAAAACCATCATGCAGTATTCAAAAGCATCTTCTTTGCTCATCATTTGCTGGTGACAGAAGTTAAGCTGCAGCGAAGACTACTAAGTCACCCTAAAAACTGCCAAGTCCTGTAAAATGTTGGGAATGTGAATCCTAACACAGAGGATATTAGAAGCCAAAGGATTTTTTTTTTCCTCTGTATTTTGCATACATCTATTGTATGCTGCTCACCCTGCAAATATGCACAAACACTGATGCTCTACAGAAAAGAGAAAAACAAACGGGAAGTGGTTTGGGTAGACAGAACATCATTAAACAGGGGGCACAGTATTCAAAATAAAACAAAAAGAAATTGTTAACTAGGTAGATTTATCTCAAGGTAAAATATCTCTAAGGTACAGACTTGTTTTCATTTCAAGATACAGCATAGAAATACAGTTTAAAATTATAATAATACAATATTAAGATGAACCTCTGGCTGCAGCAGTAGCAGTTTTTAAAACACATACAACATTTCGCAATGTAACAGGATAAAGATAACAAATATATCAAAGTGGGTTAGACATCAAGTTATTTTAAAATACTTTCAGATCAGAGGGATGGAAACAAAAAAGTATTTTTACCCAGTTACATCTACTGAAAGAAAAATAAACAAGCTGTTTGTGTCGTTTATGCATTTTCTTCCTGAAAGGAAAAACAGGACTTAGAACATTCAGGACCCTTCTCATTTAAATGTCTGAAACAAAACACAATGGAAGGCATCCACAGTTTGGAAAACAAAGGCTGTCAGTCCACCCACTGCAGACTTCCTGATAAATCCTAACCCCAGTGAGATTTAACAGGCCACATCGTTAACAGCAAAGACCACCCCACCAGTAGCACAAACGAAAACTTTAAGCCGGACTTTATCAAACAGACCTACAACACATTAGTGCTCCAGTAACTTTGAAGATAGTTGTTCCCCTAATTCATGAAAAGAATAAAGCTGAAGAATTTACTGAGATTCTTAATGCTTACATAGAAAAAGAACCAATAAAATACATATTTGAGTAGCTGATGTATTTTCACGCGTAATGATTTAACTTCCAGTTGGACCTTTCTGTGACACTGGTCACTAGCTTGGGAAAACAGCCTTCCCACGTCTGCCTGAATGCAGTACCATTGGGCCGACTCAGCAACAACACAAGTAAATAAAAGTGTGCTCATCTGATGCTCACCAGGCTGGATTTCAACTGGAAAGCAAGATAAGCTGAAATACTTTCCACTTCATTTTTCCATCTTCATTTCTGGGATGCTCATTGAGCAGATGGGGAAACCAAGCCATAACTATTCTAAGTGACCTCCTAGAATCATTAATGAGTACAAAAAAATTTCCTAAATCCTTGATCTAAAAGACCACAGCCATATATACTCAGATACTTCTCTGTACCTTACTGGCCCTGTATTTTATTACATTTCTGCAATATTGGTTGTGTAGCAAAATAAACATTTCCAGGGCAAAATACAAAAAAGAACCTAACAAAAATGTGCATTAATACATTAAATACATTAAATAAAAGGTATAGTAAAATGTAGTCGAAGCTACATACATAGTTTCTTCTATGTTGCCCAGTAACATGTTATTTCCAAAGTATAAAGAAGTTGGATTTTCTCAGTGTAACAAAGTTGTTCTTGAATATAGTTGACAGAAAAATCAAACGTTTAGGGCCAGTGATGAACGGACTGAACAGACACTGGGAAACTGCAGAAATGTTGAGCAGTGTTTTGTTTTCCTAGTAACATTCACTTCTTAAGTCAACTGATCATCAATGTTTATTTGGAAACTTGGAGAAAAGTATCTCAGTTTTGGTATTTCAAACTTGCCTTATAAACCTGGATATCTATAGATGATTAACAGAGGATTTTGTTTGGATGGGGTTTTTTCCCCAAAAATTTTTACTTTTTTTTTTACAAATTTACAAATTTGCCTAGTCTGTGGGACGTGAATGGAAGTTTCTTTGGAGGAAAGACCATTGAAAACAAACACAGCCCAAACACATGCTCGCAGCACACAGCTGCCAAGGAGCTGGTACTAAATGTATGTACTTAACATGATCTTGCTACAAAAGCTGGCTCTCTTCCATTACTTTTTATTGCGATCCTCTGCAAACTTCATCCCAAATGCTACATACTGTTGTGATGCAAAAAGATACGGAAATGCAACCTATCAAATAGATGACGGAGATCAATTAGCTGAGGGAGAAGTGAAAGGCAGAAGTCACTTGCAGATGATCCTATAGAAATGAGCACACAAATCTTACTTAAACTTGTGAAGTTCCACTGATGTAAATGGCAACATTTTTTTATGTTAAATTAGACCTTGTGCAAAGTTATCATCTGGTCTTTGGTAAGGTGTTGACTTGAGAAACATGGCTTGCACTTTTAAAGGACTGAAATTCCATATATTAGCACCACAATTTAATTTCATATTTTTAAAAATGCACCTTTTTTTCTGGCATTTGAGGGCGGTTCAGCAGAAGGCTCTCATGCAATCTTGTTCTTAGTAGATGGAAAAAAATGTCAAAATATGCTATATGTAGCAGGCAACGTGATTCTCTGTGTCTAGGTCCCTTGCAACATAGGCAGAAAGTTGCAGTTTTTGCTTTAGACACAGCTGACATTATCTCTGCATTGTTATGTCTCTTGTATGTGCACAGCGTGATCTAGAAAGAGAGTTATAATGGAGACAATCCCGCTGCAAGGCTGATAGTAAAAGCTGTGCACAAAAGAACAGTATACCGCTACATACAGCAGAGATACATTGCCTTTCTATCTGTTGTACTTCTCAACCTGTTCAAATGATTTCCAGATGATGAGTTTTGTTAGTATAGAATTAAGGTAGGATTTTAAATTTTGTTTGAAGGCCTTTAAGAGAACCTGGGAGTACAAACCCCCACATTTTAGAGCTGAAGTTAAAAAAAGAATCACTACATATCTGAACAGGAGAAATTGCTCTGATGGATCAGACTACTTCAGTTTAGTTCAAAACCCTTTTGCTGGTGTTGTCAAGAAGCAGAAGCTTCAGAGGAAAAGACAAATAGAATTGGTTCAGGTTAGCTGGGGCACAGCAAGTTGTCCTTTGTACTTCAGGAAATACGAAAATCTTTAGTGTTACCCCATCCAGACATCTCTTTGCATTAACAGTATTCTAATGAAAGGTACTTATCTCCTGTAAAAAACATTCAGGTCACCTTCTAAGAACTCGAACTTTGTGCTGAAGTTTTTCAAGCGCATAAGAAAATGTCCTCATTTCTGAGGCTCTCACTGTCCAGCTTAATGCCCTACACACATAAAGCTTCCTCAACAAGAATAGAGATGCTGTGGTGTGCAGATCTGTGACGCTTCAAACAGCTAGCTGGCACAGCCAAGTGCCTGTGTTAGAGGCTGAGTCCCCCCTTTACTCACTTCAACACCCTACCCTCACCTAGAGTACCTTTAAGTACCTTTTCACCTCTCTCCATCTATCTCTGCAGGTCCGGAAGATGGACAATTTGTTCCATTACCTAAAGGAAAACGATCAAGGGGACAGCTTGCTTTTCTGCAGCCAAGTGAGCCATGAGGTGAGCAACATCCCACTCTCTCCTCTCCCAAGTCACACAGAGGTGAATGTAGCAGTAGCTCAGATATATGGCTTTGTGCACCCATAACCTGCTGAAATGGGTCCCCTGGACTTGAGATTACTGTATTTGTTTATCTGCTTTGCAGTCTGTTCTTATGCTGCTGCAGCAGCCAGTGCCACGATGTCAGGACACGTAGGCGTATCTGAGCTGGCATTCAGCTTGGCAAGTCAGGTTCAAGTAGCAATGAACTGCAGTTAGGAATTCCATATTCATAGTCAGGCCAAGAAGCTTCATAAATACACAATTATGTTTCAGCTTCTGTTTGAAATGATGGAAACTACACCCAGTCACCACATCTAAATGTGAGGTCACAGATTTTGAAGCCTAATTCTGTGCTATTTTAAAAAACAAACAGAACTCTTGCCCTTTGTTGTAAACCTGGTCACAAACACAGTCATCCACAGTAATACATGGCATTAAAAGAAATGTTTTATAAACAAAATACTTTCATTAGACTAGTACATGAGTTATTTAAAATAAAGAATTAAAATACAGTTGGTATTAAACTATTGTTTGAGTTCATTTCACTAAAGTCAAAGTTACTGTAGATTAACCTAAGGAGGTAATATTTATCTGAAAAAAAAAAGTTTTTACAAATATAAATGAAATTTCTTTTTCCTCTTTTTATTTGGTGTGTTTTGGCAAGATGAATGAGACAACTTAGCTAATAGAGCATAACACTAAGCAAAACCAGATCAAAACTGGAACTGAATATAGACTATTTTATTGATCTATTCCTGCTTCTGATGTGAAAATTATCCCATCACTACATTTATGTTTTCATTTTGTTAAATATAATTATTTTTCATTAGGCTTTCTGTAAGAGCTCCATTCAAGAAAAACATCTTGAGTATTTAGAGATACTCCAGATACCTAATACAGCTTATTGGGTAACTGCTTCTAAGAAGATCCCTGCATAGACAAATCTCTTCTGTTGTTTCTTCTTGTTTTATAGAAGCGTCATAACACTATTATTGCCCAACCTGGACGCTGGTAGCCACATCCTGCCTGGTACAGAACTCAGCAATGGCAAAAATATACTTGTATGTGGCCTCTACAGACCACACTATCACCTGAGTGTTCAGTTACAGTGGTTTTTCATAGATTCATAGATTTAAGAAAATGACTGGCCATGTGCAAAACAAAGAGCAGTCTCTTTTAAAACAAGAGACCCTTTATACAATAAACAGGCTCAGCATCCCACTTCAGAATGATGCAGTGCCAAGAGAATGTGAGCCTCAATTTATATTACAAAATAGTAACCTGGTGTGTACATACCCTTCAAGCCCACAGACAGAATTGTGAATTATTACTATTTGTTATTTTAAATCCCACCTGTATCAGAAACCTCATTCTGACCTATTACCCTGATGCTGTGCAAACAATGCAGAGTTACACTGCAGCTCCTTTGGGATGCTGTTGTAAACACACTTGTTGCTTTTGTATCAGACAGTATGGTTAAAACTGATTACTTCAAATATACATTCTCTTTTCAGGGATCTATCTATCTAACCTTTTGGATACATTTCTATTTTTACACAATATTCCTCATAGGCTCAATGATCTTGATTATTTTTCTCTCAATCCTTGGATATAAGGAATGTTACTAGCAACGCTTTTCTCATCAGCTAAGCCAGTGACAGTTTTCATGCTCTTCCAAATGCAAAATAAAATCTTATCTTAGGCCTCTTACTTCAGTAATAAAGGTGGGTCAAGTCAGTCCCACTGGCTCATGTCACAGGTGGCAACTTAGTACACTACTGTAATTGGATCATTTTTACCATAGGCCCACTTCCTCAAAGGTGCAGGTGAGGCCTGCCTCTGTTCTCTTCATTGATCCTGATGTCTTAAAGGTCTTGGCTAGACAACATGAAGAACTGGACTGCTTTACCTTTTTTAAGGGACAACTGGATGACAGGGGTTCAAACTTCAAAAAGTACTTCCCTTTTTTTTCAACCTCAATGTAGGAGCAACATACTTTGATGCAACCTAAACTCTTTGCCACTCTTAACCCAGATCAGTAATAGCCTCCTCGAAACTGAATCTGTCATCCTATGCAAGACTTAACTAACTTAAATTCATGCCAAGTTAAACAAAGGAACCATTCTTGTACACAGGATTCTTTCTACACACCCATTTCCTGGTAGGTTTCTGTACTTTTTGCTGATCTTTTATTACTGCCCACATGCCAGACACTCTTCTGCCAGTACCTCAATATCCCTGTTCTCAAAAGATCTGTCATGGATTTATTCTAAAATATAAAATTTGCTTGCTGATATATGCTCAGATATTCAGCCCTATATATATATAGCAAATGGTTTTGAAAACCCCAGGTTTTCCAACAACTGTTTATATTTCCATTTGATATGTAAATACTTTCCCATTACATAGTAAGAATATGAAGTACAGAAAAATTAAATTATTAAGATAATGATCTGGGAAAGAAAAACCTTAAGTGTTTTAGAAAGTCATCCGCATCTAGTGGAAACAGCATATACACAATATGAAGTTGTACACAGTACTGTAATACATAAGACATAATTTTCCAGTTTCCTGGAAGAGAATCATGAAAGCCATTTACAAACAACTAGCTCGTATTTTCTCCAGTGAAATACATATAGAAACTGGAGTAAGGAGGGATTGTATAGCAGCGCCATTAGAACAGTCCAAAAAAGCACTGATCCTGCAGTTGAATCTGAGTAGTCATATACCTGAGCAAGACCATGAACAGTTTCTCCAAAAAGTCTGATCAAAATTCACTAATAACGTCAGACAGAACAATAATATTAGCTTTTAAAGAGTTTGACAGGAGAGTAAGACCATTGAAAATATCCCTGTTTTATCAACTACATTCCAACAAAAATCATAATCAGAATTACAACTATACTGCATGCCGGCACAAGCACCAAGATAATACAAAGTAAAAACTTATTCATCAAGTCCCTCTGATAAATGGTCCCCCATACAAAAGCAAATTTTTAATGTACATTTCAGTACTTCTGGCAAGAGGTACAGATTCCATAAAAGAAAAGTCACTGCAAAGTCTGAAAAAAATCTAAAACTTGAAAAATTATCAAAGGTAGAGCATTTTCTAATGGTCTGAGACATAATAAATTCTGTCAATAAATTCTGGTTTTAGAAATAGCAAAATTCACTCCAATCCCTGACATAAACTGCAGATCAATGAAGATTTACCAGATTGTACCACCCTCTTTCTCACCTTCTTTTACACACTGCAAACAAGGTTTGAACTGAAGCTTCTGCGAAACTTACAAGTCAGCAAAGCATATGAAAGATCAAAACATTCCAATTTTCTTTTCCACTATAAAAACAGTAGACCGGCAACTTAGGTCAGAGACAGACAGACTTTAGCCACAGTCTGCCAAAATAATTTCCAGACAGAGGCAGTTATTTTAAATTAACTGCATCTTTTAAATTCATGTAATTCTTTGTTTCTATCCTGTTTTCACTGACAACTGTGCTCTTACTCATCCATCTGCTGTTTAAGAAAGCATACCATACGTGAGTTCAAAACCCTAGGGTCAAATTTTTAAAAGAGCGTGAGACACCTAACAGCTCAGCATAATCAGTCCCTGATTGTATGCTGGAACCATCAACGTGCTTCATTATTACTAGCCATATGGTCAGTTCCTAACTTAGCATTAATTTTATGCTCCATCTTCTGTAAAACTGCTGGAAGATCCAGAACAGAAGAAATAATATAGTGAGGTACTGGGGTGGTATCTACTGGGGTTGTCATTGCTTTGTTTAACCAGACAGTTGCTTTCAAGCCAGCATTCAGGCCTCCTTGAATATCTGTATCTAGAGAGTCACCAACCATAACACACTCTGCGGGTTGCACCCCCAGGAGATCACAGCAGTAATGAAAGATGGATGGTGCCGGTTTCTCCTCCTTCTGCTCTCCTCCCACAACGATGGCATCGAAGTAGGGCTGACAGGCGCACGCCTCGATCTTCTCCCTCTGCGTCTGTCTGTCACCGTTGGTGAGGAGCAGCAGGCGGAGGCCCTTCCGCAGCTCGGTGAGCATGTCCCGCGTGTCCTCGGGCAGGGTGAGGTGCTGGAGGCGGGTCGTTTTCCACAGGAAATAGCACTCGGCGGCCAGGTCTCGGTTCGCCTCCCCCCCGATCGTCTCTTGGATCGCCTCCTCCCAGTGCGAAATCCGCAGGTCGGTGAGGCACATCTTGGCGGGATCGTGGCACTCCTTGAGGAGCTTGGCCTGGACCTTATCGCAGATGACACGGGCTTCTTCCTCCCCGTAGTGGTGCTTTGACTGCAGGGCGTTGATCACCTGTGACGGACAAGAGGCCCTCATCAGCGCGCTGCGCGCACGGAGCCCGGCGCCGCACAGCCCCCGCACTCCCAGCGCCGCGTTCGTTAACGGCCCCCGAGGGGCCTCCGCCTGCGAGTCGGTGCCGGGCAGGCGGCACCGCGGCCGGCGGGCGGGCAGGGGCACGGGAGACGCGCGGTAGGACGGCCGCCGGGCCGGGGGGGTGGCCCGCAGCCGCAGGCCCCGTGTCGGAGGGCCGTGGGGGGACAAGGGCGGTACCTCCTCGATGGCGCGCCGCCCGGCCGCCGCCGTGTCGACCAGCGTGTTGTCCAAGTCGAAGAACACCGCCTTAACGCCGTGCACACCCATGGCGCCGCCTCCCGCGAGAGCCGCCCCGCTCTAACGGCGGAGGGAGCGCCCCGACCGCCGCCAGCGCCAGCGCCACCGTACCGCGGCACCGCGGGGCGGGGCGGCCGACCCCTCGCCCCGCCCCTCACCGGCGCTGGGCGGGGCCTCGCCCGGCCGCTGAGCGCTGTGTCACGCCCGTGATGCAGCCAGCGGTGCCGGGAGGGGCTGGGGGCGGCCGCCGCGTCCCTCTGACGTAAAACGCGCTCCCCGGTGGGGGTGGGGCTGAGGGTGGAGCGCGGCGTGTGCTGGTGCCCCGCCGGGAGAAGAGGGTTGAAATGAGGCAGGGCTGTGGGGTGGGGCTGTGAGGAGACCCCGCCCGGCCCCGGGAGAAGGGCCGCCAGGGGAGCTCCCTGCCCCCGCCAGCCACCGTGCGGGCCGCGGTACGCGGGGGAAGGGGAGCCGTGGCGGCGGCTGCCGAGGCGCAGAGGAGGAGGGGGCAGCGGGCAGCTGCCTGAGGCGGGAGGGGTGCGCAGGGTGGGGCGTGTAGGAAGCGGTGACTCGGGGACCCGAAAGTGGCGGCGGGCGGGGCCGCTCCTGTGGTTTTGTGGGTTTTTTGGGTTTAGTTTCGTTTCCTCCTCGTGAGCAGGAACGCTCCCGGGGTGGGGCAGCCGTGAGCGGGCGGCGGGTTGGAAATACCTACTGGGATGCTGCCGGGGGACACCTTTACCGTGAAGGGATTTCCCCCCGCAGCGTTTCCAGCCGGGAGCGGAGGCGCGGCGGCCCCCGCAGCTCTGCCCGCTCCCGGCCGCGGCGTCCCCCCCGCCCCGCTGCCTCCTCCACCGGCAGCGGCGGCTCCGCTCCCTTCTGCCGGCCCTGGGGCTCGCTGCTTTGCTGCTGGCGTGACCGCCGCTGCCGGCACTGGTGAAGCGTGTCCGCAGGTTTGTACCCCGGAGCACTCCTTGAGCGGGCGTCGGTGCCCTGCCCGGGGGAGGAGGCGGGGGACGTACCAGCAAGAGGTGCGGCTCGGTTCGGCCTGCGGGCACGGCGCCCTTCCCGGCTCCGCTGTTGCTTTCTGGAGCTGGGTCACCTGGGGGCAAAGCAAACCGCAGTCCCTCCCACAAGCACCAGGGTGATTTGTTTATGAAGCTGTCACTACATCAGTGACTTCAGTATAAACACTTCGGTGTTTGGGGAACTGGGGTGGCATTAGAATATTTGAAATTCCAAAGGTCGGTATTTTCTAGAGCAGTTGAATCCGAAAGGCTTTTGGATGAAGGCCTGAAAGGCACGATAGAACAAGTTTTACAGGTGTATGTACCAGCTGCTGTTCCTGGGTAGATCATTTTCCCCAGGGTGAAGTTTAACAGCAGGCTTAATTCTTCAAGCAATATTCTTATTCTTTGATAACGCGTTTTGATAAACATGATTTCTTTTTTATCAGCCAGCAAGCAAGTTTTGTTGATTTGATTTCTGTCAATACTGCTAATGTCGACTAGACATTAATAATTAAACAATTCACAAAGCTGGAGCAAACTTTGTATCTTACAGAGAAACTGGAAGTTCACTCCAGGCGACTTTCAGTTCTGAAAACTGCACCTTTAGTAACAATCTACTTGTCTGGTAATAGACATTGGGTCACACAGAAGGCCGAAAAAACTATAATGCCAAAGAGATTGGTGCATGGCAAGTGAAACTACAGAAGGCAGGCATTTAAGGAGAGGGAGGGATCCTGAGAAGAAACAGACATGGCTGAGGATCCTGTGGTTAAGGAAATAGGAGGAGTTTTAATAAAATTGCTCTAGTTGACTTGTAATAAAATGTGCTACTTTCATTTGATAAACTGGAAAAAGTATTAGGCATGTGGATTTCACACACCTCTACTGAATTACTGATTTTTCAGAATTTACACAGAAGAGTGATTAAAAATAACTGAATTTCTAGGATTCTCTCCGCTTAAGAAGATGGCATCTGTTTCAGACAGCCTTGCATTCCAGTCAGTGAGCAGTGGATCCTATGAAATGTGTACCTTTCAGAAAAGGTACATTTACATAAAAAGTAATCTTTTTCCTTTCTTTGACAGTTGGTCAAAGAGGTCAAAATTGGAAAATAAATGTCTTCAACGATTTTATAAGATACATCATCTTTATTAGAAGCTTTCAGATACAGAATTGAAGCAGTTAAGCCATGGATTAGAACTATATTTTAAACTTTTTATTATTTTTATTTTTCTTGTCAACTGTATGTGGAAAACTTACGTTCACTTCAGAGTCACTGCAAGGTTGTTTAACTTCAGACATGCATTTGCCATGCTGTGTTTGTTTGAACCCTGTAGTTAGCAAGTAAGGCCACTCATGGCAGCTTTTTCTGTCAGCATTTCAGCATGTGTGAGCTGTATGCAATCTTATGCTTCCAAACATGTGCATTGCTTTCTCATTGTTCTTTCTGCAGGCTTGCTAGAGGCTAGAAATGCCTCACAGAAGGTCAGAGCCAGGAAAAGAATGGTGGTCAGAAACCTAAGTAGGAGCCAAGTTGAAACATGAGGTGTATTGCACATTCTAGAAGTGATAATGTAAGAATGCCATTTTGGTATCTTTAAATGAGGTCCGTACATAGAATTATGGAATTGCTCTAGGTGGGTTTTAACAAGGAAGAGTGACATGAACACTTTCAGAGAAAGCCTGTTTTGTCCATACATATGGAAATAATAATTTGAGAATTATATGACCTATATCATAGTTTGTCCTTTTTTTCTACAATGATTATACTTAGAAATTTAGCATTTTGAAAACTCTGATGTTTTTCTCTGCATCCCCACTGGTGCCTGAATGAGTTCCTTGTCAGTTGCGTCAGTGCTATGGGAGAGCGGTGTGTGCCCAAGCCATTTCCTCCTACTGAGGACGAGACCTAAATCTTACTGCTGTTTTCCTTCTCTCCCCTACAGCTTTCTGGTCTCTACTGGAAAGATCTTGCAGGGGGTGGGAATCAAAGCACAGTCCAATAAGTTGTGTGTCTGGGTGATCAGGAGTAGATGTTGAATGCACACAGAGAAACACATCTGCTCTGTACCTTAGATACAGCCTCTGGAAACTCATCTTGGAGATTTCTTTCCTGCTTTTGTTTTCATTCCTGCTTTTCCAGAATATATTATTAATTTGGTGGTTGATTTTTTTTTTTCTTTATCCCAATAAGAGATTTACTATGAAGGGCCTTAATGTTCAGTGATACCCATAACATATTTTAAGTTTAAAGCAGGGTTAAACAATGAGAAATTAGAAATTGCTCTCATGTTGGAGAAAGTTATTTGTTGGCTGAGACCAGAACAGGACTGTGAGAAGGTTGAAGAGATCTGAGCAGGCTGAGTGGATTGACTAACAACATTCAGTTCTGATAAATGCAGACAATCCAGACTGGAAGGAAAAATGCTTAAGTCATGCTTTTTTTTTCTTTTTAACTTTTCTAAATTCAATATGTGCACTTTGGTGTGATTGGTAAAAAGTGGAAGACCACCTTTGTAAAATCAGCTCTTATCAATACAGGAGGAACATGATGAAGCACTATGTGAAAAAGTATGTTGAATTTTTTTTCTTCTTAATTTACATTAGTGGTACAGCTTCATTTGGAATGACTTGTGCTTACTGATCACCTCATTAAAGAACTCCCACAGATGTAGAATTGGAAGGGTAGAGAAGGTGTTCAAGGGCTGAGGAAAAACTTACACAGAGAGATTACAGTAAAATGGTATGCAATAAAATAACACAATGCAATACAATAATATCCAACCAGAAGGATAGCAACTGAATTTAAAATTCCAAATATGTGAAAGGAAATACTTTTTGTTGTGTACCCTAACTATGGTTTGGAATTCATTTATTTGGGAAGCTGCTGAGGTTGAGGCCATTGCAGTACTGGGACCATTGCAGTGGGATGCTGCTATGAACACCGAGAACATTTGGAGCTGTAGTTACCTCTGTCACGCTTTGTAAGGGACATGGGTGTTGACCGGCTAGTCAAGAGAGGGAAAAGGGCTGCTAAAAAGAATACTTGGATGTATTTGGGAAAAGCTGGGTGTGTGACACGTCTTTGAGAAGCGACTTGTGTGCCTTGCAGCTCTAACTGCCTTTCGCTTTCGCTTCGAGCCGCGGCGGGCGGTGCTGCGGGAAACGAAACCGGAGGCGGCGCCTGGCAGCCGCCGCTGCCGTGCGGTGCCGTGCCACTGCCGTGCCGGCTGCTGGAGCTCCTGGGGTCCCGGGGCGTCTGCCGCGGCTGGGAGGTAACGGCGGGGCGGGGAGGACGGGGGCTCCATGCGGTGCCGCCGGGGCGGGCTGCCCGCCCCCGGCTCAGCGGGCTGGGGGCTGCTCCGCGGCCGGGAGCCTGGATTCGGCTTCAGGACGTGTCACTGGGCCTGGCATCGTTGCGGTTAGAAAGGAGGTGCTAAAATGTCTCTCGGTTCCCCTCTGAAGGAATCGATTCTAGTTCTGTCTGGCGAAACGGCACCGATTATTTTTTTCACAGGATTCGGTGAATGAGTCAGCCTTTTCCTGCCAAGAAATCTGCTAAGAGATCTTCTCTAGTCACTAAATTCTCTGCTCTGCTTTCTAAATCTGTTATTCCAAGCCATGAGTCTTCAAAAACAGTCGCGGATCAATGACTTGAACTAGAAATTAGAATTAGTTTTGCGTGAACTTTGTCTTAGTGGCACCAGTTTTCTATTTTATATGACAGCAGAAGTCTGCCAGGAGTAGGGGCTGTCTCTATAGCATGCCTGGCAGAGACATATCTTTGAATGTTGCTTTGCAGAACCTTTTTAAGATTGTGTCAAGATGGATCGTGAGTATATGGAGAAACTCAACCATTACTGTCAAAAGCAGAAACTTACACTGGTTTATGCCAACACCAGGATGACCGGCCCATCCCATGATCCTGAGTAAGTTCATTATGCATGTTGATAAATCTCAGGACTTCCTGCAATGAACAAACCAGGCAAAGCTTGCAATCATAAAAGTTAATTTGCTGAAAGTGTATATGTGGCAGGAGAGCTGGTTGAAACCATAAACTGGGTGGCAGGTGGGTGAGGAGGTTGTCATGCTACAGAGTTAGAGGAGAAAACTTATTTCAGAGTTGATGGCCCTTTTTTGGAAAGCAGCAGCAATGCACATGTTACTGGTGCTATATTCTAAGTATGTTATGCATCTGCCATGAAATCTCTCAGGAGATGGGGTGGGTTGCAGCAAGTGTTTCAGTTTATGATCTATGCTAACTTACATGCTTTGATTTTTATTTAGTTTTACAAAGCGTGGAAATTATTTGTGATTTATGTTGTTAATTTCTAACCGTAAAGGTTGGGTGTATTATTGGGTATCAACCCAATTGATTTGGTACCAACACTTTTTCTGTATAGTTAATTTTTGAACGTCTGTTACAAGAGAAGGGTCTTCTGCTTAAGCTGGTTTGCTTTTACTTCCAGGGACAATTACAGGTGATGGAATATGTTGTATTTTTTAACACAAATAACATCTTATGCTAATTTTTTCCGTTAACAGAGGTCATAGATACTCAAGATCTATGATGTTTCCTTGTGTGATTTTTTTTTAATTTTTGCTAGTTTGCAAAATTAGCCTTATGCTAATCAGTATGTTTCTTTTAATGTCTTCCATGTTGCCAGCCAGCACTGTCTGTGCTGACATCCTGAGACCTGACCATAGGCCCAGAATAAATAAATAAGTATTCTGGGTCTCAAATGTTAACCAGTTAACTTATTTTTTCCCCACGTGGCTCATGTAATTCAAAAAAGTAACCCTTATCACAGTAATGGCCACAGCTGTGGTCACACAGGTACATCTGCATGCTTCAAAAGTGATGACACAGGACTAACAATTTACACAGATTTCAAATGTACTCCTCCCATTTATTGCACTTTTTCATTTTTTCTGTGTGCTCTTCTACATTCACACATATAATTCAACGTGTACTCTTGTATCTGTAAGTGATGTGAGGTGTGACAGTGGTATCTAGGAAAATCCTGGGTAACTTGAGCTGTTCCAAGGAGTACAATGCACAGTGTCTGGCTACAGCGATGAGTGCTGTAAACCTCCTTTGGTGCCCTTGTGGTGCTCCTTCCTAGTCCTCTGGGAAGGTAACCCAGCTCCTGCAGATAAAATCATCGGGTTATGACAGGGTTAAGGGGTTACACATTGGTAAAGGTTCAGGCTGCTGAGGCTGGGTTATCCACCAGAGCTGGGTTATCCCCTGGTGAAGCAGTTACAATCTCAGCGCAACACTCTGATTCAGCCGCCGTCCTTCTGCCCAGCTTTTTAAAGTGAGTATATGTACAATACCAGACCAATGTCCACAGATTAATGTTGGTAAATAGAAGATAAAAAAACCCTACCCACTGGGCTCCAGTAGGAGGAGCAAGTAAACCAATCAAACGTTAGGATTATCAAGGAATATATGTTTTATGCAGCATCTAAATAGTCACGAATAGTTATTATGTTAGATCTAACTTTATTCAAATATTCATTGACAAATGTATATAAAATTTTGATAGTAACAAGAATGATAATAATACAGATCAAACTCATGATTGCAATTAAAGTGATTGGCAGTGACATATGGTCAAGCGTTCCTGGACGGGAGGATATCACCATGCTGGTGAGGTCCTCAAGTACCCCTGCTCTAAGACCAGCTTTTATCAAGAGAAGTTGCTTTACCTACACACAATTAGTTGCTGTTGTGATCTGAAATCAAACCACAAAGCACAGGCCAACTGCTTTTTCAAAATTAAGCACTTTCTCAGCACCTTTACGTCCTGTGCACGTGATGTCCGCACGCTCTTCCAGCCTGCAAACTCAAGCAGGCCCATATGTGCCCGTACTTGGCCATGCACATCTTGTTAGGAAGGGGAAAGGAAGGGGTTGATCACCACACTCCACCCCGTCATTTCAGATCAACAAACTCAGTAACTGAACGGTCTCTCCAGGATCCTCCCAAGGGCCTCTCTGTAGGATCGCAACCTTAGGAGTTACGTGTTGCATATTGATTACGCGATTAAAGCAAGCCTTAAGAATGCAAATGCATAAACTAATTGTGATTACTATGTTAAGGAGCCATTTCAGACCAGTTAATAGCCATGAAAAGAAACTGTTCCACTTAATGTCTAATGCGTTAAAAATCGAAGCGAAAAAAGTTTTTATCCAAGAATTCCTTCTGCTCTCACAATTGAGAATTAAGGTTAGGCCTCCTGTTTATAATATCTTGTAGCTTGTCTGTTGCTCCTCCATCAATGATTAAGCAGCGTTCATCTGGGGTTTGATTTAAAACAATGCATAAGCCTCCTTCCTTTACCAATAGGTAGTCTATGGCAAATCTGTTTTCTGATAGTAACTATTGGGTAACTTTCATTTGACCTCCAAGGATGTTTATGGCATCCGGAGTTAAATTGCTAAGGTGTTGAACACCTGTATACAAATTTGTCAGTGCAGCCTGTTGTTTAACAGCAACTAAACGAGGGAGAAATGCAGATTCGAGAACCTGGGAAAATGTTACGGATATCCACAAAGGGCTTGATTGTCTTCATTGTCTAGGATGTTTTTTAGACACATCAGCGTGTTTTACTGAGGTAGGACATATCCACAGAATTCCTAATGTATGATTTATTCCTTTAAGATTAGTAGGAAACCCTGGATAGTTACTCCCATCATTACAAGCCCACACAATACCCTTTGGAGCTTTTATCATATGTAAGTTACAATCGAAGGATTGATAATAAAAATACAGCTCAAAGTTAGGAGGCACTAAATGAGGGCGATTATTACATATATCAACAATTCGAGTTGCAAATTCAACACGTCGATTCCAAGGGTAACATTTAGGAGTATAATAATTTTCTCCAATAAGGGTGATATTAACTGCTTCATGATTAGTCCAGTTGCAAATTGGTTTGGACCAGTTATATTCAGTATATAATGATCAAATTGGCGTGGTCTGGGACCCCAAAAAACATAACGGTCTATCCGTTTCATAAGTCAGACTCAAATTCAGGTCCTGAGCTATGGTATCCAAGTTTGGTTAAGAATATAATATGTTCCCCCTGGAGATTTTGGAGAAACCCAATAGGGTTTCCAAATGTCTGTCCGATTCTGACCAGTTAGTTTATCTGTAAGATAAGGAAACATAGGCTGTAATGCTGGACTATGAGCACAAATGGATATATTAGGATAAGCGGCAGTAATATTAATTATCCTATTTTCACCTGTATTCTGAATTTCTGGTGATTGTCAGCAGTTATATAGATCATAAGAGTTACTAAATGATGTTACATTAATACAGTCAACAGCCCAACCTGAGTTATTGTATAATGAAATTTGACCATGATAATCACAGATAAGAATTTCCCCACTTGGTATGTACACATTTCCTCCACCAATGTTGATTATAACACCTGTCCTCCATAGGGACGTTAGGGATCCACCACCAATGAGTGCTTGTCCCATTAATCTCAGAGTACAATGAAGCTAAATTCATCATCTGATCCATCTTCCAATCCTAATAAACAATCAGAAGCTTCCATAACTGTTATTTGAACCCATTGTAGATATTTATCACCAGGAAAGTAGACTTTAATTTTTCCTATAGGGGAAAGAAAAATTATTTCTGACCCCTTCAAATTTAACTATATAATGGGTCCATAATCTCCCCCTGCTGCTTCAAATATTTCTGGAGTAACCAAGGACATTTGTGCTCCTGTATCCACCATAGAGCCAAGGCAGCTGTAATATAACCTCTTCCTTTTCTGGACTTTAAATTGTCTTGTTTCTGTTTCAAAACAATATCTACAATTATTTTCTCACTCCACCCTTTTATTACACATTGGGCCACCTGTATCTGCATCAAAAGGGTACAATAGATGCCTCCACATTCTCATTTAAGCATCTCAATCAAAGGCCCATCCTCAGCATATGTACCCAATATGAATGAGGTATTGAGCGAACTAAGAAACAATGACAAACCCTTCAGAATGGTAGTTCATAATAAGGATATGTTTTTCAACATATCTGTTGCTGAGAGTGGTAGAACTAAGTTCGCTTTTACTTTCGAAGGCAAGCAATATACATTTAATTGCTTACCATAAGGATACATACATTCTCTCACTTTGGCACATAATGTGCTAAGTGATTTTTTGAAGCCGTGGGAGAAGACTGGGCTTCAACCAAGGAAATCAGCGATGAGATTATTAAGCATTTAGAGGAAATTGATATGGAAGTCCCAGAAGAGAAACAACAGAGACCAAGTACTGAAGTCACATTCTTGGGTATTAAATGGGCCCGAGATGGGGAACAAATACCAGAAAAGGTATTATTGGACATAGAAAAATTACAAAATCCAACTAATGTTAAGGACTTACAGGCTTTATTGGGAACTCTTAATTTCTAGGGGAGACACATACCAGGATTCTCCATTATAGCCCGACCTTTATACGATTTGCTAAGAAAGCAAGCTACGTGGCAGTGGGGACCAGCTCAACAAGCCAGCCTATCCAGATTATTAGAGGCATTTCAGCAATTTGCAGTATTAGGATTGGCTTCCGATGAGCCTATAGAAGTGCATTGGGAATTTTCTGAACGTGGGAGTATGGTAGGATTATGGCAAGATAAGAGACCTATATTATTTGACTCCCACGCTTGGAAGCAAACTGAGGGAAAATAAACTCCTCCAGAAAAAGGATTGTGTGGTTTAGAATATGCGCTACAGATTGATCTTAACGCTTACAACGGACAAAAGATTTCTTTAGTGGGACCTTTGAAATTATTAACCTGGTTAAGGGAAGGAAAAGAAATTCCCTCAAAAATCGCTCAAAAGTTAACTATATATAAGAAAACCACTGCTATATTAACAATGGCAGATTTAATGCAGATAGAGGTTGAAAAGACTAACCCTCAAATTGGAAATGTCAAAATCTCTTTTGTTGATAATTGTGAAAAAATTCATTCTCCATTTGAAGAAGCACCTCTTTATTGAGACAGGAGAACAGCCACATGTTTGGTTTATCGATGCGAGTTCTAAAAGAGAAAAAGGACAGTGGAAGTATAGAACAGCTGGAATAGAAACCAAACCAGGGAGACAGATAGTAACAGAAGGAGATTGTTCTGCTCAACTAGGGGAACTGATGGCCCTCATTACAGTCCTAGAGGAAGGAGCTAAGTATAGATATACTGATTCCTATTGGGTATATAAGGGTTGTTTAGAATGGGCTCTGGTTTGGGAGATGAAAAACTGTAATAAATGTGGTAGAAGTTAAATATAATATTCTATGGCAAAAAATCTTAGTGGTGCAAATCAAATGAATCAATCAAGATTGGATGGGTGCAGGCACACCTTCTGTCATCTCCTCCCGTCCTATCCTGGTTTTGGTGCTGTAGCTGCTTCCACTGCAACATCTGGTGGGGTCAGTGCTGAGCGCAGTGTTAGAAGGTTGAGAGAGCCCAGGCTGGCTCAGTCCTGAGCGGCTGCAAGATTTCTTGGGCTGGGAACGCAGACTGTCGACAACCAGTGATACAAAAATCGGAGATCTCCAAACCCCCTTGCTTTCTAACTTTCCTCACCGAAGTGGGAAGCTAGGTGCGGCTGGGTAAGGAGTCCGAAAGAAAACTCAGTAACACCAGAGTGTGTTATTAAGCAGGCATTCTTTATTGCAGCGCTGGGCAGCACTGGGGATTATCCACCATGAGTGCTCCGCCGATTTTGCAGATTTTCAGAGATTATATACCATAAAGTTATACATAGTCATAAGATTCCCAAGAACTCATTTGCATAGTCATGAGATTTCCCGGAACTCATTAATATATGTAAATGTCCGTTCCGCATGCGCAGTTGTTTTCTCTGGTGGTCGTCAGGGGTCTTCAGATGAAGGCTTATAGTCTTCCTCGCTGTGTTCGCTAACTGACCCCTGCTTCTGCGCAAACTCAGTCCAGGGATCACGTAGGTCACGTAGGCTGTGTCCTTCAAGGCAGCTGTTGCAACTCCCTTATCTTTAGGTTTCTGTGCCTCTGTTTTCCCAAGGCCAAGTTGTCTGAAGTGAAATACAGCCATCCTAATTAGAAACTATCTTTTCAAGGCCCAGTTGTCTGAAGTGAGATATACCCATCTAAATTAAAAAGCTCCCCTTCGTTTATTTATATAACTAGGTTAGTCGAATGTCTAAGGTATTTACAACATCCTCTTTGTTCTTGGGGCCCTCAACTGCTTCACCATTAAGGCTTGCTTACGCAATGACTGCAAGCACTATTCTGCATCTGTATTGTTTTCTACCCAAACATTTCATTAAAGGGAAGTGGAGAGTGAGGTTGGAATAATGAAAAAAGTGAATTCGTGAAGTTATTCTAGTATTTGAGACAAATTGTCCCACAGAGAAGCTCATGGTGTTATACCTAGACTCTTTCTTAGTGTGACTCTATCTTGTTTATTGTGAGCTTGTGTATCTATATGCTCTGCTGCAGTCTGAAGTACAGATGTACCCTGAGGTTATAATAATGGTCATTTTAACTTGATGCAAGTCTATGCTACTGCCAAAAGCAGAAATCTAGTTGCTGGTTTCTCCTCTGTTGCCTTTTGTGCAAAGGCAGTAGCAGAAACATTGGGGATTTTGCAGCTGCAGGACAAGTTGGATCTAGGTAAGAACTGATTTGGCTGAAAACCAACCATTCGTTATTAGGTCACTGGGGTGAGTTGACCCCAGGCAGCAGGGAAACCCCCAGCCAGCCTCTTGCTCGCTTCACCCCCCGTGGGACGGGGGAGAGAATCGGAAGGGTGAAAGGGAGAAAAACTTGTGGATTAAGGTAAAGACAGCTTAATAAGTGAAGCAGGGCTGTATGTGCAATCAAAGTGAAATAAGGAGTTCACTCACTGCTTCTTATCGGCAAGCAGATGTTTAGCCGTTTCCGGGAAAGCGGGACTTTGTCATGCGTAACGGTTACTTGGGAAGACAAACATTATAACCCCAAACATCCCCTCTTCCTCCTTCTCCCCCCAGCTTTTTTTTTATTGCTGAGTATGATGCCACATGGCATGGAATATCCCTCTGGCCAGCTACCCTGCTTGTGTCCCTTCCCAACTTCTCACACACCCCCAGCCTACTTGCTGGGAGGCCAGCGTGAGGAAAAAGGAGAAGGCTTTGACATTGTGCAAACACTGCTCAGCAATAGGTAAAATGCTGTTGTGTTATCAACACTGTTTTAGTCCCAAATCCACAACATAGCACCATACTAGCTGCTATGAAGACTGTTACCTCCATCCCAGGCAGACCCAGAACAGTCGGTCCTGAGCTGCACCAGTTCCCCGTTCCGACTCAGGGAGCTGCTGTCTGGGAAGCAGCGCGTGCACAGCTGTGCGAGGGAAGGGGAGGGGATCAGTGGGTGAGTGTGGAAGGGCAAGACTGGGTTTTTTCATTTGTTTTTTTTGGGTCTGCCTTTAAGTTCATGTCTCATGAACCACCAGACACGTTTTTTGCACTTACTAAATAGCGTATGTAGTGGTGTATCTAAGGTGAGTGTAATGTCATGTCTGGATCCACGAAATCAAGATTAGCTAATCTTTCCTCTCCATATAGTTTTGCAGTGCTGAGATGTGTCCTGGTGTTAGGGCTTCACAACCTTGCCTGTAACAATGCTGACCTTATGCATTCTTTTGCTTTTAAAAATGTAAATAATTTCACTTTTAGTTAAGCATTTAAAAATACTGTTAGAACTAATAAAGTACATGCATTTGTGCCTAGGGAGGAAACATTAAAAAAATATTTCTACTAAAGAATTATCATAATCAGGAGTTAGATATACTAAAAACACATGAATATTTAAATACCTCCACAGTTAACTTACAGTGCTGTGTAGATAAGAAAGTTGCATCTGAGAAGGTTAAGTATACATGAAACAAAATGTAACAATGTTTTAGAAAAGTTTCCTTCATTGCAGGTTCACAGTTGTGGTTAAATTAAACGATGTAGAATATGGTGCGGGCACTGGTAAAAATAAGAAGGAAGCAAAAGCAGTAGCAGCAAAAAAAACCTGGGAAATGATTGAGAAACGGGTGAGTAAACTGTAGGATTTAATTTTTTTTTTTGCTAGTAAAGGGTGAAGATGAATCTCTAAAAGCAGACAATAAAATATCATTGTTTTCTTTAAATTGGAAGAGTTTCTAATTATTTGTCTTTGTTTTGTCTTACTCGATGCTTTTCTAGTTTTTACCACTGAACTGTTTTCCTTATTGTTCTGCTACAGGGTGGGTATGTAATATTGACAGTGTTTCCTCCTCTGCTGTTATAGGAGGATGAGGAAATGTATTTGCCTTTGTTAAGCTGCCTTGGTATATCCAGAGTGGACAGTGTTCCTTTTTCATCTTGACAACTGTTCAGTGATTTGATGTCTTCAAAACATTTGCGGGGCATTGTTCAGTGTGTCTGTTGCCACTCTGCTCATAGAAGTGCTTTCTTTCTCTTGATCTGATTCATCTTTATTTCCTTGTCATTATATTCTTTACGGTATAGCTGATTCTATACTCTTTATCCTGCCTTGATTTAGTTTAGGTTTGAATTTTGTTCCTCTATTTTCCACCATGTGTTTTGTGGTAGCCATTCTTTATTTTTCTTTTTGACTCTGACTGCTTCTTAGCACCTATTGAATGAAATATTTCCTTACCTGTTTCCATATGCTTTTTACTGTCACCATCATTATTTTAACACAATTGCTGCATGTTTGCTAATATATTGTTAATGCTGCCTAATCATGAGACAGCTGAAAAGTCCTGCTTTCCCCTCTTGTACGTGCACAGGAGCATTTGCAGCCCTTGCTAATGGCAGCATCAGCAGCATCCTGCTGCCATCCCTTTTCTTTGCTCTGGTCAGGCTGTGAGAAAATTCAGAAGGCAGCATTAGCTTTTTTTTTCTTTATGAGACATTTCACAGCTTGTTCCCTGTCTTTTCTTAAAAGAGGTGGGAGGAGACACGGTGGTAGGTTGTTAGAGACGTTGGTGCAATACTTGGAGAACTGCATTTCCATCTCTCTGGAAATTCAAAATGTAATAATTCTGGGTTGGGATGGCTGTCCTTTGACACAAGGGACTCCATTAATGCGAACTTGGGATTTCTTAAAAATATTTTGAAATGCTGACACACCTTGCAGCTATATTAGATCTTGTGCACTGTTTATCTTAATCTATTTATTAAACAAGTTTTTAAGTTACCTGTTTTGTTTGTTTTATAGCCAGAGAGTCCTTCAAATCTGCAAGCTGCAGAATTAGTGACAACTCCAGTGACCTTTTTACCTGAACCAGCCGGTGACTATGTCAGCCTACTAAATAGGTATTCTCAAAGGAAGTCGCAAATAGTTGATTATCCTAACAGAGAACGTACTGGAGATGCCCATGCTCCCACGTAAGATGTACTTTGTCTTTGTACTTGCTTTTAATACTTCTTTGTGTTTACTAATGCTGCCATTAGTTACCCTGAGTAGTGTTAGATGAATCTTTTTGAAATACAATAAGAATTTGGAGGTAGCGTATAGAAAACCCAGTGGAGGGCAATGAAGGTGGTTAAGGAGTTGGAGAATATGGCATAGGAGGAGAGGCTAAGACAACTGAGTTTGTTTAGCTGGGAGAAGAGATGGCATGATGATGAAATGGTAGTCAGTGTTGACAAATTGTCAGTTATCTTGGCTGTAGCTCTGCCACCTTTGTGGACCTCTCGGCATGTATTTCAGAGACCCCTAGGAACCACGTGCCAAGGAGAGCCTGTTTGTGTCCTCTTCTGTATATATTGCATTCACTGAGTTGTAGAAATGTTCCGGTTAATGACAGCTGAAGGATGATAAAGAATATTACATATTTTAAATCTCTTGACAATATCTGTTGGAAAACTCCTCTCTTCCCCTGCAAAATCAGCCATTTTAAAACCTAAACTGCAGATAATTTATGATTGTGGGTGCATATGATATGATGCTTTGAGGAGTTCAACCTTAAAAAGTGCTAAATATTCACTCTCTGCAAACTGATTATCTTGAAGGCATGTCAAATTAATTATCTACCATTATTAATTAGATTAAATGTATATTGGAAATACTGTCCTGAAGCTGTACATTTCAGATTTCCATTCTCCAGACTGTAGTGCTTAAAATCATTAAATTAAGGCTTGTCATATGGGATATAAGACTTTATTCCCTGCTGTATTCTACAGGTTTTCTTGTAGCTGTACAATTAGTGGTGTTCTGTATGGAATTGGCACTGGAACTTCTCTAGCTGCTGCAAAACAAGCTGCTGCAAAACGAGCGTTTGAGAAGCTGAAAGAGGAAGGCGCTTTAACAGTAGGTACTTTATTTAGCCTTAAGACAGAAGTTTAATTCTTGTATCTTTAATCTTTGAACAGATTTCCTCATTGTATTTAAAAGCATATTCCATGGATTCCACTTAAGAGGGAAACAATCCATATTTTGGTGGGTTGGTTGGGCTACAGGATTCTGTTGGTAAAATTTATGTTGTTTCTATATTCAATTGCTGGATTAAAAAAATATCACAGTTGATATCTCTGTGTATTTCAGAATATGGTCTCATATGTTGTCCTTCAAGGATGCATGTATATTAAAAATTTCTGAATCCTGACTGCTCTAATATACTGGTTGTCTCCTGTGTGTGAGATGTTGTCGAGCTGACTGGCTGTGAACATACATCTCTTACTGCCTTCTGTTGGATCAAAAATCTATTGTGAAATGTGAGAAAGGCAAAAGCAGGAGTGAGAATCAACAGGACTTGCCTTCTGTAGTGTTCCAAGGCAGAGTCTAGTGAAGCAATTGCTAACACCATCCTCTGGAGAGCACAGCTGTTGTCTTCATGTTGGCGATCGTATTTCCATACATGCAAAAAATGATCAGAATTCTAATAGTGATCCAAACCCGCTTCTGAAATGCACAGAACAGTACATATGAACTAACTTAAATGAACTGTAGTTTAAAAGGAAGGAAGGCAGTATGGGGGGGGGAAAGAAATATTTTTTACTTTAAGTACTTTTTTCATTATTTGTCTGTTTGCTGTGAATTTTAAATGCTTCATTTATTGTTAAGTTAACCATTTAATTAATGGCCTATTATAGCTCTAGGGTCCTTCCTTAACATTTTGCGAGCTCATGGGTCTTCGGATTTTCGTCAAAGTCGGAGATTTACTACCTCAAGCAGAACCTCTGTAGCAATTATTCTAGCTTTGGGTGGGTTTAATTTTTATTTATTCTCAGCGGTGTCTGTGTAACAAACAAAATGTAACTAGCAAAAGTAGTAAAGGCTCAGTACTCCTGAATTTAAAAAAATGGGGTTTGTTTGTTGGCTACCATTGAAACATAAACCTTTAAGTTTTTTTACTTTTTTGTTTTTTACTTTTTTGTTTTACTTTTTTGTTACATTTATGCTCTTATGACATTGGGAAAAAAAGGGGGGGAAGAACCTCTACTAAGTATTTAGGATTAATTTTTTTAGTCAACACCAATTTAGTAATCCAGGTTTTATAGGGTCTTCACACTCAAGACATTGAGTGTCTTTTTGTACAGACTCAAATTTTCAGTTCTGCTGATTACATATACCAAAGCCTACATATATCTTGTTTTCCACACAGACAGTTGCATATGCAGTAAACAATGAAAACATTTGCTTTTAATAACTGTTACTCTTATCCTGATTTTTAATAGATCCCAGACTCTATTTCTGCAAATGTGTCTACATAGTCTGAGTGGGAAAACGCTCACTGTGACAGGGCCCCGTGTCTCACTCCTCTGGGTGGAAGTTAAGCAGGTGCCTTTCTTCTGCAGGGCTTTGATTGTTCAGTGCGGTTAACAACTTCCACTAAGGACCTTGTAATCTTCCCTCCCCCCTCTTTGAATGGCATCTTTTGCACTAGGGATCTTTTTACATCATTTTGTTAACCATTCTTGTTTTTTCTTTTTTCAGACAGGAAGTGAAAAATCTGACGGCAGTTCTACATTTAGTGAATATAGTAATTCCTCTCGAGTGCCATTTGAGTCTGACTCGGAGTAAGTTGAGTTCGCTGCCAATGTGATAACAAAATGTATTTATTAATTTTAGAGGGTCATGTGATCTGGTTCTAAAGAAAATCTGTCATAGTTTCTTTATTGCAGTATAATGCCATTTATTTTGAGCTTATATTTCTTAGACTTCAAAGCAAAATCTGTTGTACTTGTGCAATTTTGAGTTCTTACAGGTTAGCTTATAATAATTTTAGAGCTTTCTGATATATTGATATTTTGCCATGAGTAGTTCTTTCAGAAGCATTTTTACTGTGATGTAAATGGAATAACCTACCTCATTCAGTAGCATTGTTTCATGCCATTTTTAACACTCATTTTCCTATTGTGACACTCTCATGAACTCACTATATTCAATTTCAGTACTTCTCTGTGCTCCACTTTCTGCTTTCTTCTCTATTTTTTTCCTCTTTAATTCTCCATAAATCTTCATTTCCACCAAAGGGAAAATTTGCTTAGCAAAAGAAAATGAACGTGCATGAAGTTTCATTTGTGATTTGGGAACCCTACATCAAGCCTTTTGTGTCCAGCCCTTAATTTGACTGTAGTGCCACTACCACTTCTTTGATGTCCTTTGTGCGACTGTAAAGCAATCTGAATAAAGCAATAAAGCAATAAAGCAATCAGCTAAACTGAGGAAGTGTGGTCTGGATGATCGGGTAGTGAGGTGGATTGTGAACTGGCTGAAGGAAAGAAGCCAGAGAGTGGTGGTCAATGGGACAGAGTCCAGTTGGAGCCCTGTGTCTAGCGGAGTCCCTCAAGGGTCAGTACTGGGACCAGTTCTATTCAATATATTCATTAATGACTTGGATGAGGGAATAGAGTGCACTGTCAGCAAGTTCGCTGATGACACCAAACTGGGAGGAGTGGCTGACGCGCCGGAAGGCTGCGCAGCCATTCAGAGAGACCTGGACAGGCTGGAGAGTTGGGCGGGGAGAAACTTAATGAAATATAACAAGGGCAAGTGTAGAGTCCTGCATCTGGGCAAGAACAACCCCATGTACCAGTACAAGTTGGGGACAGATCTGTTGGAGACCAGCGCAGGGGAAAGGGACCTGGGGGTCCTAGTGGACAGCAGGATGACCATGAGCCAGCAGTGTGCTCTTGTGGCCAAGAAGGCTAATGGCATCCTGGGGTGTATTAGAAGGGGTGTGGTTAGCAGGTCAAGAGAGGTTCTCCTTCCCCTCTACTCTGCCCTGGTGAGGCCGCATCTGGAATATTGTGTCCAGTTCTGGGCCCCTCAGTTCAAGAAGGACAGGGAACTGCTAGAGAGAGTCCGAGGGAGCTGGGTCTCTTTAGCTTAGAGAAGAGGAGACTGAGGGGTGACCTCATTAATGTTTATAAATATGTAAAAGGCAAGTGTCATGAGGATGGAGCCAGGCTCTTCTCAGTGACATCCCTTGACAGGACAAGGGGCAATGGGTGCAAGCTGGAACACAGGAGGTTCCACTTAAATATGAGGAAAAACTTCTTTACGGTGAGGGTGACCGAACACTGGAACAGGCTGCCCAGAGAGGTTGTGGAGTCTCCTTCTCTGGAGACATTCAAAACCCGCCTGGACGCGTTCCTGTGTGATATGGTCTAGGCAATCCTGCTCCGGCAGGGGGATTGGACTAGATGATCTTTCGAGGTCCCTTCCAATCCCTAACATTCTGTGATTCTGTGATTCTGTGATTCTGTGATACGTACAATGCTAGAGGTGGCTGCACTGCCTTGAAATAAACATCTGTATTTAACCTATTTAATTAAAGGACATAATAGAATATATATCATATAGATATCTAGATATCATGATATCGTATCATAGAAATAGAGGAGCATATTACAAAATGTTGTTTTATTAGCTTTCCAGCATAAAGCTTTGTAGTTTAAATCAGTCATGATTGTTAACACTTTTTCAGGTTTTGCTTTGAAAACCAGTGTATTTTTTTTATGCTTCTTTTTTTCTTGTGGCAATCATTTTATTTATGATTGTGTTACTTTCACCTAAAACTAGTCTACTATTTTTCAGTAACAGCAGTATTTGCTTTGAAGACTCACTTGCAAAGTTTGTAGAAAAAATGAAAGACATGGCAGTATGTGAAAAGCCTGCACCTTCTCAGGTATAGTGTGAAAACAGTCTTCCTCATAATTACATTTTAGACCCTAAATAGGGCAAGCTTCTTGTCAGAGTGTAGCATCACTTTGTTCCTTTATCCACTAATCACTAGAACACACATGCATTTTTCCTAAGAATATTCAGTACTTTCTTACTGTTAACCATTAGTCATTTACTTCTTTACTGTGGACCTAGTTTATGTACTGTTGACCAAATGGGCAGTACTCCCAAGAAAAGGGATCAAACAAACTAAGCTCATATTTTTCTGTGGGAAGAATGCTGATGTCATGCAGAGCATACGTGAAAAATTTTAAGATATGGCTTCATTTGTATTACATTGTTTATATAAGGTATGAACACATTTATAGACAATTCCTAGATGCATTCTCAGACACATTTTAAACTAAGTACAGTGAAAATACTCGGGATGTCTCAGTTAGGCTTTTTTCTCTTTTTCATGTAGAGAGACGCACAAAATTCTGCCCTGAAATCCAAAAGGTATGTGTTTATTTCTATGTTGCTATCTCCCATAAACTATATTGCAAACCACTTTAGTGTTTCTATTCTAGCAAAGAAATGCCACTATCGGGAGGTACATTTCTTTTCTCTTGTCACGTATTAGAAAAATGGCTCACTATAAGTTTTGCTTTTATCCTTGTTAAAGAAAATTGGCAGCTAATTTTGATAATGCAAGAAAAAAGGAAGAGGAAAAAAATATGTCAGATTCAGATGAAAGCTTGCCAGATTTGGACACAAATACCAGTGAGGAGAACAAAAGTCCGCAGACCGTGAATAAACAGTAAGAAGGATTTTTTTAAAATAAGATTTGTATGGCAATTACAGTATGCAGTGGTCTAGATTTATTTGTTTATTTATAATAGAATGTGGGAAAATACTCCTGTAAAAATAACTTTCAAAGATACTTGGTATTTGAGATACTATTTTTTTTTCTGGAAATTTCAAATATAGTATAGTAACTGACATGCAATGATATTTAATGCTTACAACCAAAAGTCATTTGTGTGAAGATGTGAAGGTAATTACCCTACGTCCTTTCAAGGGTCAGTTTCCCTTGTTGTTTTTAATCTTCAGGACTATGATTTAGGCCTGTATAGGTGTTGAGTGATCCCCGTAGAATGATATTTCAGCAGATGTATTAGATCTGTCAGGATCATTTTTATATCTTGTAAATTTAATGTTAGGTATACTTAAGTTATATATCTTTTTTTTTTTTTTAAGTTTTCTTAAGAATTTTAAAAATATAGAGCCTATTGGTGAAGGTGGTTTTGGGAATGTTTTCAAAGCCACAGCAAACCTTGATGACAGAACATGTGCAGTCAAACGAGTTCCCTTCACAAAGTACGTACTGTATTTTTACTTCTGCTTTTTATTTTAGGACAACCTTAATCAAGATTTTAGTAGTTTGTTTTGTCTTTTTAATAATCCTAGGAGCATTTAAGCAATTTTCATTATTAATTGTCCATTCTTTCTGGTAAACTGTTTTCTTTATTTCTAAGTGAAGCTGAAAATGGCATGCAACTTTGTTGATTTTTGCAGGCACTGGAATAATTTCACCTGCAGCTATAAAAAAGTAGATTTGTTAAGTTCTGCTTTCCCTGAACACAGTAGTGCTCTAGTTATTAATATTGAAAAATGTGTTTTAAGAAAACTTGCTGATTAATAAAACATTGAAAGCAGGAATGTTACTTTTGACAGGTTACATGAAAAATTTACATATCAGTAATGTGTAATGACTATAATTGGGGAAAATAGAGAAAAATAAAAGTAATACATTTTGTGGTTTGTAATTGGAAAATGCTTTATATCTGACCCATGTAGTCATTATTCTCACACTGTGTTACTTGTCCTTTATAAATCTCAACAGAAAATTATCTTTTTTTTTTTTTTAAAAAAGTGATTTTCTGTAACCAGTACCTAGTGGAGTATTGTATCAGCAGATGAAAAACTTGAATTTCTTTTAGATAATCTATTCAAAAAGTTTCAAGTTGTTGGAAGATACTTGTCCCTTACATTGTGTAACTGCCCTTCTAATTCTTGTGTTCTTCACAAATCTATGTCATTTGTATTGCAATCCTGAGAACTATACTAAAAAAAAAACCATTCTACTGATTCTCCAAATAAAGACTGCTGGTCTGCTGATGGGTTTGAACTTACTTCACTAGGCAACGTTACAACAAGTGCAGGCCAAATTTAGTATAGTTCTTCATGAGTATTTACACTGACTTCATAAAGGTGAAAAGAAAACATGGGTGTTTGCTACATTGTCTTTGGCTACCTAATGTAATTACACATTGCAACTATCTGCTTTTTTCAGCTTTTTTTGAGTGGGGCTTTAATTTCTAATATGGTTAAAACACTTTTGCACTCTGAATAACTGAGCAGATGAAAGAAAACCCACAGAATTTGTAACTACAATTTTGAACTTGTATGAAGGAGAATATTATGTTCTTTTTCTCAATTATTGTAAAACTATCTGTATACTGCTACTTGATAGCATGTCTTTTGCTTCACTTAGTATTAAATTTTTATAGGGAAATGCCATTTGGGTTTTTTTTTCTTTTTTTTTTTCCCCTTCCAAATAGGAACGTAAAGCGTGAAGTAAAAGAACTTGCAAGACTTGACCATGAAAACATAGTGCAGTATTACGGTTGCTGGAGAGGGCATGACTATGTAACTTATCCAGGCTCAAGGTAACTACAAGATAGTAGTGTGCACTCACAAACTTGTTTGCCATAGTGAATTTTGTGTTCTAGAAAGGCAGGCTAATGATTATATGTATAATTCATTATACAAATACAAATGCATACATACTTACATACTTACTTACATACTTAGTATTAGGAAAAAAGGCACAGTACTTTTCAGCAGCAGGTTATATATAATTAGGTATATTTATATCTTCTTTTCCTTGATGAATAAGACAGATACATTATGTCACTTTATCTTGCTCCTCTCTCTTAATATACAGAACTTGCTGAATCTATAGAGGAGTGTAAGAAAGCAGGACTCAAAATTTGGGGCTAGAATTAACAACAAAGACTAAAAAATTGTCTGGCAGTTGGCTGCCAAATTCCTGATCAGAAGTTTCCTTTTTTTAATAAGTACTGGTCAGCCAGTAGCTCTCATAGATTTAATTATTTCTTTAAGGTAGCATTTTAACCATGATGCCTGAAACAGTTTCGGTTGTTGAGAACAGAAATACAAAATGAAATGCTCTTTCATTTAGAGGTAGTCTTTCAACACTAAGACTTCTGGGAAGACAGTGGTGAGAGCTTCACTCATAAATTAGGTTATTAAGTTTTCAAAGCTTCTGTGGTAAGCTTTTTTTCACTAGCTGGTTGCCACACTTACCTAGAGCCATAAAATATTAATGGCTTCAAAATTATGGTTGGCATGATATCTGTCCAGTGTGCTCAGTAAATGAGGAATAAAATGAGAGAAAAAAGTCTTGTGTCAAAACCCAACCATTAATATGTTGGAGTTTCACTATCACTTATGCATTTTGTATTGAACAGTGATTGGGTAAAAGAGGAAAAAAAAGTCCTCAGAGCTGAGGTCCCAGCCTGGAATTCCACTTAGTGCCCTGGCCTCAAGGCTACAGAGAATCCCCAGCCACTTAATGCTTGTTCTTTCAGTGCCTCAGGCAGCTTTATCCCAGGGCACTCATATCTCACAGTGCAAGTAGGAAAAAGTGATGCTTTCTGCTCTTCCTGTTGTCCTTCCCCTCACCAGCTCCAGCCTCAGCCTATCATATGGGCTGATGGGAAGGGAACTCTTCTGGAAAGTGTGAGGCTGTCAGGCAGGCAAATATATTTCATCTAGATTTCTAGCTCTCACAAGGGTTTCTCTAACTCGCAGACTGATGTCAAATATGGTCACCACACTACCTTCTTTAAGGGACAAAGGTTGAAAGAATGTGATTGTTCTGGGTAGGAGAGAAAGGCCAGTGCTGTGTTTGTTGAGCAGAACAGAGAATACCTGCCAGGGACTTGCAGCGGTTCCTAGAGGAGCAAGATGGGAGCCAAGGACAGTGCTATGTCTTCCTGTATAGGACATGCCTCTAGATATGAGGGGAGGAGAATTTGAGCACTCAGAAAACTTTCAGCATGAAGAAAGAAACAAGCAAAACGTTAGGAATATTTCAGGGGCATGTAGCAACTGAGCAGGGATTCTTTGGTTTGCAGTTATAGATTTATTTATATTGAGTACAAATTGGTCTTCTATGTTTTTTTAAAATCAAGGGACTTCCAGGCTTTGTTTTGGGGAACTCCAAAAATAATAATAATTAAAAAAAAAGGTTTTTTAAAGAAGAGGAGCCCGAGAATCATTGATGGCTTGCAAGGAATTGTATCTTGCCAATTTCAATATGGTATATAATTTTCTTTTGCAGGAAGAAGTCAGACACAGAAGTTTGTCTTTTCATCCAAATGGAATTATGTGAACAAGGGACATTGGAAAACTGGATTGAAAAGAATAGACAAGACCGAAAGTATCGTGAGATGGCACAAAACAAATTTTTACAAATACTGGAAGGAGTGAAATACCTTCATTCTGCAGGGTTAATTCATCGAGACCTCAAGGTAAATAGGATAGGTAATTTAAAAAAAAAAAAAAGATAAAAATAGTACTTACTGGAATTTCAGAAAATGTTAAATTGTTCCCGTCTTTGTTTAGTCTATTATGTACCCTAGTAGTGTGCCTCTTCTGATATTGCTAGTGATTAATTTTTTTTAGGAACTGTCTGGACTTCATCCTAAAATCAGAAGGTAAACTGGAGGATCTCAGAATGCAGTAGTTCAAAACATCAGTAGTCATCAGTTTTAACAGGCATTTGCAGTGTATTATGTGTCACTGGGTCACAAAACTGCCTACTGGAAAAAGAAATGCTAAATTTACTTGGTGATAAAATAATTAAAGGAGGTGAAAAGTTGAGTCTAGGAAGTTTGCTCTTGCCATATTGTAAAGGGATATTTTATCCTCATACATACTGTGATAATAGCATACTCTAGTTGCTTTTGTATCATGTATGCATACGAATATCTGAATGCTACTTTTTGGGATAGAATTTCGCTCTACCAAGTGCACAATCATAAAAAGATTTGATTTCAGTATAAAGATTATAAAGGACAAAGTTGCAAGCCTTCAGGGATTCCTATGCCAGCTATAATGTTGCTTAGAGAGTTTTAAATTACTCGCTTTGTGAAGAAGTCATTAGTATGGTGGTGTTCCTAAAAAAGGCTGTAGTGGGTCGCATTAAATGTCAATCTAGGATGCTGTTCTCCTCGTATAGTGGTTAATTCCAAACACCTAGAGAGATTTAGAGCTGAGAGATGATACAGTGATGATGTCCTTGATGCCTATTCCCTTCCTCTCAAGACCTCCAGTAACCTGAAGTTTATGGACTTCTTGAGCCAGAGATTGAAATCTTTTGCATTTTGCATTTACAGTGTAGTTCCAGATCATGTTCACTGCCCACTCATAGAATCTTGTCTTATGGACAAATACATTCATATCTTCTAGAGCTTTTCTATCAGGCTTATTGCTACAATACTGGAATGAACCACAAATACACACTTGTTATTTGCCCTAGATGCCCGGGAAAAAAAGAGGCCTAATAAGTGCTTGCTCTCCTCACCCATTAATTCTTAGCTCTTCCCACTCTATGTGCTTTGTATTTTCTTGCTCCTTTAGTCCTACTTTATTTTCATCTCAGCTCAATCTCCTACTTTTCCCTATTCCTATGAATCTGCTGCCCCAGTCCCTTATCCATGGCATCTAGCTGTAAGCTGCTTCCAGGTCCTATTGCTAACTTGCCTGTCTGCATTTGAATTTAGGAACTTTTCTCCCCACTTTGATCTCCTGTCAACTTAGATGCTTGGCCATCTGAGATTTCCGTGTCCCAGAATCAAAGCTTCAGGATAGGTTCAAGATGAGATGAATCCCATTTGTGCCTGGTATGAACAGAGTCTTCAAATAGTGTAGCCAGGTATAGGTACTGTATTAAATGTGTGTGGACATGGTCAAACGAACAGAACTGCATTGGGCATTCTTGACACAAAGATCTCTTCCTGTTAAATATTTGACCTTACAGTCCACTGGAGCTTCTTTGAGTAAAAGATAGCATGAGGCTATCAGAAACATAGTTTATCTTCTTTGGGAAACACCATCCAAGCATATATAATTATATTTTTAGTTGCTTATGACTTTGTTGAACTCAAAAATGGGAAGTTCAATGGAACCTTAGAAGTGTTACTGTGAAATGCCTGTAGTAAGCCCTAACTCTGCAACTGACTTAGTACAGACAATCCTGCCGTGCCTAGGAGAAACTATGATTTGAGTGGAATTCCATGTGAGCCTACATGCTTTGCCCAAGTGTATCAAATCTCAAGGCTAGGACTGAAGACTAAAAAGCACTTATGGATATGAAATGTTATATGCACAATTTATTTGAAGAGCATTAAAGCATGATACAGTTATGACTGAGCTAGTGGAAGAAAATGTTGCAGTTACTGTGCCATGTACTACTGTCAATTTAGTTTGTGTTTTTAAAAATTAATTGAACTTTTTCCTCTTTCCCACCCCATCAGTTTCTTAATGCTCACTTCTGTGAACAATTATCAAATTTTATGGGGATCACTTCTGTGGCTGATTATGTTTGACGATAAACCTTGGTCATATGGTGATTTTTTTTTTTTAAATATATATATAGCCTCAGAATATATTCATATCACGTGAAGATAAAATAAAAATAGGCGACTTCGGTCTTGTAACTTCTGTGGCATATGGGACTCTGACTGAGAACAGAGGAACAAAATCATATATGGCACCAGAACAGGTAATTATCCTGCTATATTAGTGTCTTTGTAACTAGATATGCATTATAAACTCAGCATTGGATGTTCTCAATCCTAATCTCAGTACTAAACCAAGTTGCCTGAAGTTCCCTGGTATGACTGTATACAGGGATAATTGTATTCTGGAGAAAGCAAGTGGGGTGATTTTATTTTGCTGGGCTAACCTACAGGGTCGGACACTGTGTGCTCTAAGGAATGCTCTTGCAAAACTAGGCTGCCAGCCATGTAGTTCAATTTGAATTTAGGACCTCTGTTAACTGTGGCATTTGCGTCCTTCTATTTGTTTCATTACTTGTGACAGAGAGATATTGGCATGCCTTATCTGTATAGATCTGCAGAAGTCTTAATTTCAGTGTGTTTAATGTGATATAATAGTCACTATTTAACAGGTCTGTAGCAAAAGGGTTAACAAACAATACGAAGATCAAGTAGGGCCAGTCCTTGGAGCCTGGGGGTGGTAATCTTTACTGACTTCAAATTTTGCTTTAAGAAGTGCTGTCCAGTTGGATTTGATGCCTATATTCTTGTTCTAATCTTTGTAGTTCGGAGACAAATATGGAAAGGAAGTAGATATTTATGCACTGGGATTAATTTGGTTTGAAATCCTTTCAGCATTCGGTTGTCGTCATGAGAAAAGTTTGGTATGTGATCTTTAAAAAGAAAGTCTGTCATTGTTTTGCTTTGCTGCTGGTATTGCATGCTGATTGCATGCTAGAAGGAATCTGTATATCTAGAGTACTGTCTCTATTTACATTTTCCCCTTGATTCATTTCTGTAAGGCCCGTAAGTCCTCATACCTCGGTTGAAATGTAATAACTGAAGTAAAGAAATATTACTGGTTTTATTTCACTTACATCCTACTGACATACACATTAAAGCCTGAGCATGCTAAAGAATAATGTCTAGCAAAAAATATTTCAAGTTTCTGATAAATCTTTTTGTTTGATCAGAATACTTGAAGGGAATATTTTTCTAATTTTAGAAAATAGGAATTATGAATGGGAGAGTTTTGTCTCTGCCACACTCTTGTCTTCACTGCACAGTGGAGCAAGAACAAAGTTTCTATCAAGCCAAAACACTTGCAGTTTTCCAAAATTAAAACAAAAGTGATCTGGAATATGTAGCCTTAATTGAAAAAGATCCTACTCCAAAAAGAAAACCAGTGTTACTTAAGCTTTTTTTGAAAAGGTCTCTTTTCTGTGTCTTCTGCTTTTTCTTGGTGCTTTGCACATTGATTAGTGTGACGGCTCGCATGCTCAAACCTACATATTTGTAGGACAGCGATGTAGCTGCTCTGTATCTTGTCTGAAGTAATTGTAAGAAGATATATGTACATGGTTGGACCCAGAAGCTCCTCAACAGTTAGCCTGGTCCTTTTGCCAGTATGAGAAAACCACACCAATGTGTCTGCTTGACTCGCAGGTTCACCTTGGCTCTGTTTAGCTACCTTGTCGTATTTTCTAAGACATCTTGTTCCTGCTCACATCTGACTGTGCAAGTGTGTCCACAGTCCCACGGTGCTTACAGTCAAAAGGGCAAGACCAATTATTTAGTCTTGTTTCCTTAAAGCATGAAGATCTTGTGTTGTAGGCAGGTGGGGAAGTCATGTGGATGGAAAGTCCTAGGATGGTCTTCAGTGGCTCCATCAGCTTAAAAAATAATTTCACTTAATGGAGCAGGAGAAACTCTGTTGTGTAGTACTGGCAAGCCCTGCTGAAAGAACATAATGCAAAAGCAAAGCTGATGATTATGAGCTGAGTAACTGGTTTAGCTGATGATCACCAGCAGGTAGGGTCACAGGCCTAAAGCTACTACTGAAGAGTAGGGAAAAAGCTTGAAGTTCATGGGAGTTGTTGTTTTACTGGATACTGGTTACAAGGGCTTTCTAAGCCAGGCTATAGCCTCCATGAGACTAGCTGCTGATTCAGGAGGCATAGCTAAGCATGCAAGAATATGACTGTCATCTTCAGGCACATACTATACTAGTTAACAGGAAAGTTCATTAAGTGGACTGCTCTGTTTACTCAGAAAACGACATCATCTGGAAAAAAATAGTTGTTACCCAGAGTTTCTGAAAGCATATAATTAGAAGTCCTCTGTGTTAGCTGCTTTGAACTCCACATAGCATTTTCTGCAGTGACATAGAAATAAGTGTGTGGTACTGAACAAGGTAAAAGGGAGGAAACACCCCTGCTTGGCTTGCAAACAATAATATCCAAAATAGGAAATTTAGTTGTCTTGCACTTTTTTTAAATGTGGTAAGAGGATATAAAACCACTACTTTTAAATTAAGGAAAAAAGGATAATGGTTCTGAAATAGAGAGGATTGCTGAAACAAACACATCATTGTAGACTGTGAAGCTTTTAAGCTTAAAAAGGGACAACAGTTGATGAAAAGACCATAAAACCAAAACAAAGTACAACTAAATGGGAAAAACTGCCAAACTGTTTACAGCTACTTTCTTTTTGAAGCCTTACCTTTTTTGTAGATTTGTATTTTCCTAATTACTTCAGTAAATTATATGGGTCAAAGTGAGATGCAAAATATAATCAATGAAAATATACTGAAACTGTTCTCTATGAATTTCAGGTATGGGATGATGCTAGAGAAGGTGAACTTTCAAAGAACTTCACCAAACGATTTCCAGCACAGGTATGGGATTTTAATACGTTATTTCAGTTACTTTATGTAGTCATAAAAATAATTTATTGACATTTCATTTCTTTTTGCAGGCACCCATAATCAAAAAGATGCTTTCAAGAGACCCTTCAGGAAGATACTCTGCGTCTGAAATACTTGACTTTTTAAAGTCTGTTGATAAAGGCAACTCATATAAAACTTGCACTCAGTAACTGCTCTTTTAAAAGACTTTCAGAGTGTGTTTAAGTCCAGAGTTTGATGTCTGTTGAAACTAAGGAAATAACAGTAAATGTTAGAAACAACATTAAGACTTAGGGTATGTCTTTTCCTTGGTGTTTTGCCTTCCTGCCATTGAGGAGCTCATCAGCCAAAAGGGTCACATCACCACTCACGCCCATCATCTGCAGACCAAGACAGCGTACTTCTGCAAGCAAGCACTTCCGACTTTTACCTGGAAACACAGGTTGTGGATGAGCTGAACTATATTGTACAATAAGTACAGGAACCTAGTCCTTGTCTCCTAGAAGATTAAGCTGATGTGGTACTAACTGGCCTGTGGCAAATCCCCGTATGCATGCTCTTAACATGTGCTGCCTCCATTATCAGTTGAGGTTATCTATTGCTTTCCATGGAAGAAGTGCTGTCTTGTGATATGTGACTCAAACCTTTCTGATTTGTTCAGTGATGTTTATAATAATTACTAGAACACTCTCATTAATACCAAGAGTAATTTTGGTAGAAAAGATACTAGGAATAGGTGTGAGTTGTTATTCACTGAATTTCAGTTCTGAAAGAAGGTGAACTTTCTTATCTCTACACACCTGTTGAACACCTAGCACCTTCAGTGCTCTAGAATTTAAAAACACATACTTTTAAAGTAAGCATTCCCTGAGAATTTAAATGTTAAGCATTCACCTTCTAGGAAATCTAGTTTAGATTTTTTTCTAAACTTTTGAAAACTTTAGGGTTTTTTTTTATCTTAAAGGAATACTTAAGGTGCTGTTAATATAGGAAATCTCCAGAATTTCCTCAGTAGTAATCATTTTAAATCCTGTGCTGAGAGAGCACCTTAAACATTCTCTTCATACTGCTAGGTTTTAATCCCTTATTGTAATACTGAGGCATGCCTAACCCTTAACAAGTGTCTAGAATACCTCAGATGCCCTTAACTGTCAGCCCCACAAAACGTAACAGCAGTTTGCTTGTTATTCTTTAGTTATATACTTCAAAGAGTTCAGACCTCCCTGGTCTGGAAGAATTGTGTGTGTGCTGGTGGGGAGCAGGGAGAAAAGGCAGGCACATTAGTCCTTCAGATGCTTGTCTTTCAGCTGTATCTTGTCAAACTATTCACTGCCGTGGAGCCCACATACCTCCATAAAGGCATATGAACAGAGATTTCTGAGCAGAAAAATACGTATGATGTGTAGTAAAGTACTATATGCTTTTTCTGAAATGTTAAATGGATTAAAAGTGGGTGCTTGGTTAAAAGGAATAATATAAATGAATGCACAGTAATTTTTATATTCTTATGGGAATTATTGCTGATGTGCTGCAAGTATTTGTTGCTAAATAAGAATCTGATTTTACATCCTTTTGTAAGGCTTGAAGTTGTTGTTTTTCTCCATATCAGGAATCACAAATGCATAGAGCATTTCACTATTCTGGACTAATTAGTATTTCTTTTCAGTGGTCAAGATCTAGGAGAAATTATATCCGGATACTAGTTCCACTTCCTCTTCCCTTTCACCCATAAAACTACTCTTGTAATATGAAAATTGATATGTTACGAACTTTGGCTGAATATCCTCCACAGTTCTTGGACAAAGCACCCATAATACCGTTACCTTCTTACTGTTAAGTAATATTGAGCTTGTCCCAGTAGTTTTTGATACTTTTTTTTCCGCAGTATTTGTATACTTCAGCAGTACCTTTCTATTAGTGACTGTTTACAGTAGCAACTGCTGTTCCCTAAAAATAAAAGGTCTATTAGAATGTATTTTTTATATAAATAAAAAAACCCCAACAACATGATGTTGTACTATTTAGTTATGCAAAATATGCACCTTTACATATAACAGAATATTGGTTCAAATAATGTCACTGTAATGTTTCACAAGTTTTTTTTTCCCCACCAGGTCTAAGATAGTAAGGAAAAAAGTCTGATGTTTAGCCATCTGCGTAAAGACGAAAAAAACCTGCCTAACACATTATACAATAGAGTAACTAGCCAATATTTATTCCCTTACTCAAACTTGAATTTTATTATTAGCTGATATTGTTCAGCTGGGCAGGGCATAACCAAAGACTGTGGAAGACTTAACCTGCCTCTCAATTACGGTAGTTCAATTATAAATGCAAAGTTTTAATTCCTATTAAATTGTGCATCAAGCAGAAAACCTGTAAGATGCTTCAGAAATGTGAGTTTAACCCGTTAACATAACTATTCTTCTGCATACTTTGGTGTGAATTCTTCGGTATTGCATAGCTCCAAACCTTCTAAAAGATAGTATGAACTATACATACTTATCTAGGACTCCTTCTTTTAGAAAGGCTTTAGTCATGATCTGCAGCGCTGTCTCCAGGGCAGTTTGAAGATAAATCTTCAGAGTCTACAGGATAAGCAGAGAGAAAGTGAGTAATTCCAGCTCAGAGGAGGGGAAAAAAAAAAGTTGCTAGAATTATTTGAAGAATCCATGTAAAGCAGATTAAATAGAATTCAGGAAGGTTTGCAAGTTATTAACTTTGTTTTACAACAGTGAACACAAAATTCTACCCTCTTTGGTGCAGTGAAACTGGATAGTGTTCTATTACAGAAACACCTGCAAGCTTTTGCAGCTTTTTATGGTACTAGTTTTAATATCTGAATTTTGTTTTCTCAAAACAAAATTAGTATGAATACTAATTCAAATAAATGCCAGTATGGTTGGTTGGGGTTTTTTTTAGGTGAAAAAAAATGGCCTATAATCAAAACAACATCTAAAAATGAGCTTATAATCAAAACATACAAAGCTTTGTGCAAAAACCAGCAGCCTGGAAGGAAAATTTTCTATGTAGATTTAAAAGACTGCAGTAAGAGAAACATAAAGGATATATTATGTATTGTACTATTTGAGTCTAGCTGCATAAGCAAAGTAGAACACTAACAAGACAGGTTTACTCTCACCTTCATAGGTTGTTCCACACCAAATGCAATAAAAGTGTTCTTCTCTCAAATAGGCAGTCAGGATGTGTAGCTTTTCTGATACCTAGAGATACGTACAGATAACGCAACGATCTGGGGCTCATGTGACATAAAGCAGTTTGAGCTACTAGCTTTGCTAAAATAGATTGTTTAACCTTTTACTATGGAAAAGCTACACAATACTGTGGCTCAGCAAGGCATGAAGTTTCCCAAATTTATACCATATGGCACAGGAGTTCAGGATCTCTGGAAAGTTAATGGCTGTTGTTTGCTCATCTTTCTTTCCGGCTAAGAAACCTGCACTGAAGAGAGAGCTAAAAATATTACCTAGCTACCTTATTTCAAGTATTTGATATTTTTCGTGGCATTTTTCACACATAATCATCTCTGCAAAACAAACACGTAAGGCTAACAACAGCTGTGTAATCTAATTCTCAAAAAATGTGAATTTCCAGTTTCCATCTTGAGATAATCTGTGAAGCATTTTCAGATATTACTTAGTGATTCTAAAATTCAGCCTAAGACATGAGATGAGGCATCCAAAATTAAAACTCAAAAGCAAATAACTTTGATCACATACGTGATCTTGCATATGTTGGCTAAGACAAAAATTTTTAGAATTTAATTTCTAGACTACTTTTTCTAAAGATGAACTTCAAAACAGATGAGCAATAAATCAGTCGTTTAATGTTTTATATTCTATTGTGTAACTGCTATAAAAATCACTGCTCTAAGGTTGCAAAGAGGCCATTCACTATGGCTTAGAAAATTACATGTACACGTATATCCTTTATACATGTATGTATGTATACATACATAGTTTTTAAAGGAATATTAAATTTAATTCTGAATCACACCATTAATTTAGTTGCAGAGCTTACACTTAAGTCTGAGCTTGTGCATTCATCTTCCTTATCTTCCTCATCCTTGTTGTCTTCCTCTTCAGGTTCTAGCCAATACCAGGTCTCCTTGGGAACATCAATATCCTTAAATAATGAAGGAATTAAATGAAAATTATCTGCCTTTGTAGGTTTTCTTGTAAGATGCTGGACAAAAATAATTTCTAGCAGGTGAGATGTTAGGTTTTAAAACTTTCCTGTATAGTATATCCAAGAATTACAAAAGCTGCAATGGGAAACTAAGTACAGTGATCCACACAAAGGATTATTCACTTTTCTTAAAACAAGTAAATGCATGCTAACATTAAGTTCTATTCCATCTATGTTCAGTATGTGTAAGGCCACGCAGCAACATAATCTCACACCAAGGCTGTGAACAGATACCCTTTTTTATCAGTTGAAGACATGCTGCCCCAAATTATTTTATCAAGAGATCACACAGTGCTTCCTAATCCACCTCAGGTAACTTTAAAGAAGAGTCAGCAAAGATGATCTAAGTGAATCCAGCCGATTTCGTTTGAAGCAGACTAAGGAGTATCAAACAATCTCAGCAGAACTTGCGGGGTGGTATTAACCTCTAACAGGTTAATAGTGAAAAGAAAAATACTTTAAGTTTTCAAGTGGCAAAAATTTACGGTAGTTCACTGCTATTACCCGTGTTATTCCTTGCAGGTGGAAGGTACTTTGTTTTGGGCTTGTTTTTTGTTTAAATGCTTCTTTGGTGAATCTGCTGATTCCCTCAATGATGATCCCCATCCTTGGGGATACCCAAGAGCTGGCTGAACGTGGTCCTGGACAACCTGCTTTAGATGACCCTGCTTGAGCAGGAGGGTTGGACAAGATGACCTCCAGAGTCCTGTCCAACATCAACCATTCTGTGATGATGCTGCTCCCTCACTTGAGGCAAACAGCACCTTCATTTAGGATGGCCTGACATTGGCTACTGAAAGATATGCAAACAAACAGCTCAAAAGTAACCACAAGAATGCAGGAGCAAAACCAGGTGAGCTCTGATGATGCAAATTAACACGGGTCCTCACATAAGTTACCATGAGGTTGGTGCACACCTTCAAATATCTTCATGGTGAAAACACATACTTTGAAATATCTTAAGGGACTTAAGTGTTGCCAAACATCAAGACTTCAGGCTCGTTATCCCACAATTTTAGAGAACTTGCAAGAACTGAATCACTACTTTGTTTGTAGCCTGTATCTCTAACCTATAAGCCTTCCTTTCAACCCCCAAAAATACGTCTCACTTTTTGCATATCTAATTGCTGGCAGGCCCTCTGGCTTTTTCGGAGGTCCCCTTCCATCTTACGTTCTTCTTGTTTGTTCTTGAATCTTATTCTGTTAAGAAAAAGTAGATAGATAACAGAAGCAAGTAGACAAACAGTGAGATGCATTATAGTCGATAGCTTTTCTAAAATAGAAAATCTAAGATTCTAGCCCGACTAATTCTCTCAGACCAGGACAACGTTGAAGTTAAGAAGCCCTTCTGACATTGTGTCTGCAGGAGCACACATGTATTTCTTGGGAATGATACCTTCAAGACAGTGCTTTTTTTTAATTACACTACACTGAACACTGTTTCTTCACCAGGTTTTCATAAGACATGAAAAAAGTGGTTCACTAAACATCTGCAGAAGATACAGCCTTCCCTAGACTTCCCTTCTCCACATGTAAGTAAATCAGGAGAACATAAAGCCAATAAAGCCTAAACAAATTTACCCCGATTTTTTAAAACCATTGTAGCAACATTGCTCAGGATTATCTGTGGGCCTTACATTAAAAATGATGGTTCTCTAATCTAAAAAGTTGCAAATGACCTGAGAAAAGTTAGTACATATATTGTTTGCAGTTACATTATTTTACCTGAACTGATCTGCGGCTTGTTCATTTGCTTGTTTTTTCATACCGAGTTTTTGTCTATAGTTTTCCAGTTTTTCTTCAGCTTTTCGCTTTTTTAATTCCTCGTGACCAAGCCCACTTCTGCCTATGTAAGTTCAAAAGATGAACGTAAGCAGCTGAGAAGCTCTGATACCCAACTAAGTAAATTAGGAAGTATCACAAACCTGTTTTTATGTTCAGAGGAATAGGTTCAACAATACCTTCTCCTGTGAGGGGAAAAAAAAGTCAATTTAAGAAATCAGGTCTTTCTCAAGCTATGATTTGTGCAGTATATTCAAGCACACAAGCTGCTTTTGCCATTAAATATCTACGTTTTCTTGTGATTTTGTTGCTTGGAAGTTGAGAAATCCCAAATCAGTGTACATTCAGTGCATTACAAATGACCCAGCTGAACTCGAACTCCCTCTCCTTCTTGGCTTGTCTGCTGGATTGCTATATACTTTTTTCAGGACACTACTCAACTGAAAGAAAATGAGTAGCCCTAACCCTTAATAACATACCTGTGATTAAGACTGCTTTGTTACAGCCTTCTGTAGCATTTTTCATTCTAGAATCTCACAACCTGACAAAGATGAAGAATAACAAGAATCTGTTTGGGCCAGTTCATTTGCTGATTGTCTGCTAGAGACACACTGAACTGGCAGGGCAGTTGCTGATGCTTTGTTTTACTGATTTTACTTCATCTATTAAGTCTTCATAAGGGTAGGCCAGTGTATACTACTTCTTCTTCAGAATCCAACTACAAATTCAAAGAGAGAGGTTGACTTTTTTGGAAGACTATCAAAACATCCTTAACGCAATTCCTGTAAGCATGCACATATGGAACTGCATTTACTGAGCAGCAAGTACTGCTGCTTCCCTCGCATCTCTCAACAGCCCACACCATTTTTATTTCAGTTTTTAGAGACTTGCTCTCATCTTTTGTTTTGCCACAACGCATTCACAGTTCACTAATGCTAGGGCTCCCAGAGAGACGTTTATTGACCGTATCTACAAATGAAGTGCCAGCTACAGCCTGTAAAATGTAAAGGTACACCTGAATACAGGCACACACTTCCAGACAGCAACAAGCTTACCGCTTTTGCCAAGGGCCTGTCCGCTCTTGTAGCCCATCTTCTGGAGCAAAGCAAAGCCTTTGTTCTCATTGCCCAATGCACTTTTCAATACCAAGTCACGTCTCTCTTTTTCTTCTTCTTTTATACTCTTTTGTCTGTTCTTCTCATTGGCTTCTTTTTGCTTCTCTTCTTTCTGAATAGCCTCCTTCATCCGCCTCACCATGGGCAAGCCTGGCCTTACATCCTGCCTAAGAGTTAATAATTCCAGTAAATATTAGCACTTCTTTTTTTTTACATATTCTCAATCGCTTAAGAGGGAAAAAAAGAGACACCTACTTACTGAATAAATAAATCAGACATGTAGTCTTCCTCTTCATCTTCCTCCATGTTCAGCACGCACGCCCTGTTCCGCCCCTCGCCTATGAACACCACCAATACGCTTTATCACGCGTTTTCTTTCCCTGCACCTCACCTGAAATGCAGAACTCGCAAAAAAAACCTTACCACTCAGGTCTGCCGCGCTCGGTACGCGGCCGGAGCCTGACGGGGTACGGCGCTGACGGACGGGAACACGTGAACCCGCGGAACGCCAGGCCGGGCCGGGCCGGGCCGGGCCGGGCCGCCCGCTCCCTCCCCCGGGGCACCCGCCCCAGGCTTCACGCCCACCGCGCGTTTGTGCGGGCTCCACTACCGCCGACCCCCGGTGGTCGCGACGCCTCTCAGCCCCCGGAAGCCTTCGCCCGCTGCCAAGGCGCCCGCAAAGCCGCAGCGATGCGGCGAGGGCAGCTGAGCGAACCCCCGCACCCACCCGCCTCCGCTCCGCCCGGCCCGGCGTTCTCGCGGCGCCTGCGCGCCGCCGCTCCCCCGCCCCGCCTCCGGGCGCCTGCGCGCCTGCCGCTTCCTGCTGAGGGGCCGCAGGTGCCTCCGCGCTGCCGAGGTGCGTCGGGGCCGGCGCCGGGCCCTGGGGGCAAAGCTGCCTGTGTGCTCCCTCTCTGCCCCGCCCGTTCCCTCCCTCCCTCCCTCCCTCCCTACCAGCCAGCCGGGCCGAGACACGGTGGGGGTTAGAGCAGCCAAGCCCGCCGGTGACGGCCCTGCGGCGGGGGGCGCCTCGCTGCGCGGGCCGGGGCGGCGCGGGGGCGGCGGGTGAGGGGGCGCGTGCAGCCGAGCGTGCCAGCCCGTGTCCCTGTCCCGCCCCTCGGGGTCCGCGGCCGCGTTGTCACGCCTCGCGCAGCCCGGAGCTGGCAGGACGCGGCCGCCGCACGGTAGGAGCGTGACGCGTGCGCCGTGTCGGTGGGCGGGCGGTGTCCGGCCCGGGGGGCTGCGGCGGAGCTGGCCGGTGGGTCCGCTCTTCCCCCCCCTCCGCGGCTCGGCTTGGCGCCGCTGCCTGGCGCCGCCGTCTGCCCCGAGAGGAGAGGCGCCGGCGTTTGCCTGCGTGTGGGGGGTCGGGGTGCATGTGTGCATAGGTGGCGGGGGGGTGTGCGTGTGGAAGGCAGCGCGCTTCTGGCCGTGTGCTGGCAGGATTCCTTCACTGAGGAGCTGGCGTGTAGCTGGCGCTGCTTCTTGAGGGGATTTTGGACCAGGCAAGATGCACGGGGAGACCTGCTACAGCTTACGAAAGTAAGCGATACGGGTAGGAGGACCCTGGTGCAAAAGCCTGATGCAGTTCTTCAGGAGGGTGTCGCTTCTAAACTTGCCCATTCTTCAGCTTTTTCAGCCCACTGAAGTGCATGTGTGGTGAAGATCTAAAGAGTTGATTTAGGCTATAGAAAAATAGCTGGAAAATAGAAAGTGACTCTAGTACCTCTGAACGTTTTATAACCTCCATAATGTTTCACCATAGCTTGATGATGCTAGTTGACTTTGGTAGGTGAACCTGCTTGAGCAGGGGGTTGGACTAGATGACCTCCAGAGGTCCCTTCCAACCCCAACCATTCTGTGATTCTGTGATTTTGCTTTGCATCCTGTGGGAGATAATGGCATATTTATTACTTGTAACATGCACAGTAAGACCCAGCCCTCTCCAGAATTGTTAGAACTTGGTAGGCATTTTTCACAGAATTTTGGAGCAAACCCTTGGCCAGTGTAGGTGAGCTTTGGATTGCCTACCTGCATAGCTCTGTGTTAGACTCTGAGTCTTCAATTAGCTGAATATTCATGTAATTGTTCTTGTACCTGATCCCTTGTGCTTCGGTGGCACCGCTGAATGTATGTGCAGATTTGGTAGCTCAGAGCTTGTGTTCCTTAAATTTAGATGAAGAGATAAAAGAATGTGTGGAAGGTGTGTAAGGGGTTCATGGCTCTAAAGGCCAGGGGAAAATTAAAACTTTTATCTGGGGAGGAAAAGGAGTGAGGAGCTGTGCTGTCATTCAGTACTGCTGTGCTGGGTGGGTGGGTGTGATGAGCAGTGTAGATCTCTGGGATGATATACAAAGAATCATAGTGCCATCATTCATTGTGTTTCTCTCAGCTCTTGTGTAAAGGTGTTCTGAGGCAATTGACAGGCAATACCTCCTCAATTCTTTATAACTTAAAAAAAAAGCCAGAAGTTGTCTTTGGAGGTATCGGGGGAGGGCTGTATGTGCTTCCAAATGTGGCTTTTCCACCTTTGCTGCTCTGTCGCTAGAGATGTATGCAGCGAAAAATATCATAATGCAAAGTACCAAAGAGCAGCATACAGGCTGAGTATTACAGACATTGTGGTGCTTTAGTTTCATCAGCACTAAATCATTAAGGTGAATTTAGAACCATAATACAGTTGTAGTATTAATATGTCACCCTTTACTACTGTCTAATCTGGGGACTGTTTTTTTTTAAAAAAAAAAAGAATTTAAATCACTTCATTTGACTTTAAGAATTTGTTGGGTTTGCCTATGAATGAGGAAGCAGCTGTGAGCACTTGAGTGCACAAGTGGAATGGCACAGCTGTTGAAAGATGATGGCTTGCATAATACTCCTTAGTTGCTTTGCTCTTTCTGTTTTGCCCAAGATCCTAGTTTCAGCATCACTGCATTCAGGTTGTGGGGTTGTTTTTTTTTCACTTTTTGGATTTCTTTTTTGCTGAAGGTGGTTGACTTAATTTAGTGATTTTTAGATAAGTTTTGTTTTTTTCTAGCTGTTCTGCATTAAACAGCTACATTTTGTTTAAATGTGGTTTGCTAGGGTTAAGTTGCCTGCAGAGTGTTTGCTGACACCAATAGTGGGCTTTTGGTAGTGCTTTGTTTCTACTCCCCGTTCACTGTTTGAGCAGGATCTCCAGTGTTTGATCTGTAGTATTTTGCCTGTTGGGGGAGACTTGCAGTCATTTGGCTGCTGCTTGTATTCCAGGCTGTCGCACATAAGGCTTGCTGGGTTTCAGAGGGCTTATTTGTCCAGCACTTAAAACAAGGCCAGAGAGGTCTGGGAAGTCTTAGGTCAGTGATGACAAATGCTGTCACTGTTCCCGCCTCTCTCAAATTTGTGGTGGGTGGAAATTTCTACTTGCGATAGGCTCATCTCCTTCTCACCTTGTCTGTTGAAGGTGTTGAGAAGGTGGCCAGGTTCCTGCCCAAGCTTTGGGAGTGTGGTCAAGGGTCTTGATTAGGGACAATCCTTATTCTGTTTTATGTAGGAGGAGACAGTGCGATGACTCCTTCCTCTCTTTTGTGTGGTTTGGTTTTTTTTTCCTTTAAACAGGGACTTCGGTATATTTCTCTTAGCTAAGAGTTAACACCCTGAAGTTGCCTGTAGGTGCTCTCCATACAATTAACAACTCTCTTAGCTGAAGTACTAATGGATGTACTCAGTTGTAAATACATAAGTAGTTCTTATGTGGGACTGCTTAGCTAAGACAAGTACTAAGCAGGCTGGAACCATGATACTGTAATCTATACATTTCTTCATATTCTCGTTTGATTTTCAAAGCTTTGTACTGTTGTACTATACTTTATACTAATATTTACATTTTAATTTTAGAGTTGCTACACAAGTTTACAATAAAATCGGAATTTAACCAGTTATGGAGCTGGCTCATAGTTTGTTACTGAATGAGGAAGCATTAGCTCAAATCACAGAAGCAAAGAGACCAGTCTTTATCTTTGAGTGGTTAAGATTTTTGGATAAAGTGCTTGTAGCTGCTAACAAGGTAATTTAATGTGTTTTTTTTTCTCCCCCTTCTTTCTAAAAACATTTGTTTTAATTTTGTGCTAGAGAAAGTTGACAGGTAATGGCTGGGTGATAACTGTATGATTTCAGATTCAGCCTGGAAAACCTCTGTGTTAGTTTGTAGCTTTTAAGTGTTTAATTGTAGGCAGTCAGCGTAACTCTGTTACATAACACATAGCTTGGTTTGAGTTCTTTATTGTTGTAAATGTTTGGAAGGCAAAACCTTCCCTCTCAGATCTTGATGGTAAAGAGGCTTAAAAGATGCTCTAGGCACGTATTACTGTATTTTTAGTAAGTATTTTAAAAAAGTGAAAAATAGGGTAACAGCTAATTCTGAGCATTTAACATCCGTCTCTTCTATGATTGAATGTATCTCAAACCTCTGTGAGACAAGCAATTTGCTGAATTACATACAAGTGGGAGTGGTATAAGATTTACTTCGCTCTTGGAGGTTTTTCTGGGTGTTGGATGCAAGACACGATTAAATGACTTTTATTTTATTTATTTTTGGTTCATTAACAGACAGATGTCAAGGAAAAACAGAAGAAACTTGTAGAACAGCTAACAGGACTCATCAGCAGTTCCCCTGGGCCACCTACACGAAAACTACTAGCAAAAAATCTTGCTGCTCTCTACAGCATTGGAGACACATTTACTGTTTTTCAGACGCTTGACAAGTGTAATGACATCATCAAGAGCAAAGATGATACTACAGCCTACCTGCCCACAAAACTGTACGTTTAATATTATTCTGGAAAAGGGAATGGTTTTTAAGCAAAGTGGTCCTGGATATTACACAATAATCTGTCTGTATAGGTACATGTTATGTTTATTTATATTTTGTGTGCTTAGTTGGAGTTTACGTATGCTTGATATAGCAGAGAAAACAGCAGGATTGAGATTGTGGAGGGCAGGACTCAAAGGTGACACATACATGGCTATCTGAGATGCTTTCCTCTGGGCAAGGGAGTATCTTATGTTTCTTGACATGCTTATGTCATGGAGAGGATAACAGTTGATGAAGTAATGCAACGAAGAAATTCCACCGGTGGGATTATTTGTGATTGCACTCAGGTACCCCATTTGAGATGGAACCTGCAGATTGTCAAACAAGAACATTATTTGTGCTGAGAGAATTTTAACCAAATGTTCAAGTTTTTGTTTTTCCATTCAAACATTACCTGTTTATATTCTTCTACTGTGATACACAGCACAAGTTTCTCATAGTCTGTACACTTGGATGTGTGTGGGCATTACGTGTGATCCAGTTAGTCTATATATAGGAGCAGTCTCACTGGTGGGAATTTGGTTAATGCTGCAAACAGCATCCACTGAAACTGTTTTTAGGACTCTTCCACACATACTGCTTCATGTGTTCACAGTGTCTAGTGAACCCTAATTTGGGCTTGCATTCAGGCGTCATCATAACAATAGGATTTAACAATAAAATCTGAAATAGTCACCATTTGGGCAGATACTGTCCTTTTATTTGATGCTGTTGCAACTCTGTAAGGAACTTGTATAAGTGGGAAGGGTTTTGTACTGTAACATGCTCTGAAATTTATGCTACCTACTCAAGTGGTAGTCTGGAAGGTTTTTTTACTGTATGATTTCAAACTTCAGTTTTTGGTGTTTGTGTAGGAGATGTGCCCGTTAAGGTGTAGGCCGTAATGACTTTGTAGCAGATAGCTTTGGTAAGAAGTCATTTACCCAAGAATTTAATGTAAAAAAAAAAAGCCTTGTTCCTTTGTGATGAAAAAGTGCATGTTTTCAGGAGCTGCTTCTGTGACTGTCCTGGAGCAATTTGTGTATAAAACTGCAGTATGGTGTTACTTAAAATATTCCTAATCTCAAATGGCAGGGCAAGGAAAACATGTATAAAACTTTATAGATCCGGTGATTTTTACAGTGCCTATGAATTTTCTTGTGTTATTCCATAATTTTTGTGTTGTAAGTTCTTAGGCTTGAAAAAAAATATTCAGTATCTACAAAAATGTGTTAGGATCTGTTAAAGGCTAGGGGTTATCTTGCAGGTGCTTGGAAAAGAGACAGTTTATTGGAACACAAAATGCCAGAGACGGTTTATTGAAACACAAAATGCCAGCCTTGCTGAGATTTCAGCATATGCTTATGTTCTCCAGATTTTCTCACTCTTATGTGTAGATCCTGTAATAATACCCATTCAAGTACATTTGTGTTCTTAGAAGCTAATAACTTTTCTGTTACATTTTTGTAAACAAGAAAGTGATTTAAACGCACAGTGTTAAACAACCAGGATAACTAGCAGATAATATATAGATTTTTGTTCATCACTGATGATTAAAACATACATTTCTGTTTAAGTATTTGTCTTCATTTATATGATACAGAAAAAGAGTACACTGATTAATGCCTTTTTGTCATAGGGCTGCTGTGGCATGTGTTGGAGCATTTTATGAAAAAATGGGCAGAATGCTGGGTAGTTCTTTTCCAGAAACAGTGAATAATCTTTTAAAGTCTCTGAAAAGTGCAGAGGTAAGTTTCAGATTATTTTATATATGTGGTCTTGACTCCATTTAAACTGAAACCTGCTTCCTCCAAAGGGGTTTGTCAAAATGCCTGGGTTGTTTGCTCTATACGTAGAAAAATGCAAATCACTTACATAGTTAGTATCAAGTTAAACATGTGCATGTATTTTTACTGCAGAGAGTTGAGAGTTTTGTCGTATGAATATTATAGTAGTTGCTTCGTAGTGGCATCAGTAATTAAAATTGTAAAATGGTTGTGTGTACCATTCCTAACTACTGCGTTAGGATTTCTGCTCGTGTACCCTGAATAAGCATTCAGTTGTTTAAAAATGAATAACAAATAAGTTTTGCAACAAAGATGTTACTCTGCATGTAAGCAGGATACATTGTGCCCTGAAAAGAGCAAGTGTGTCATAATATTGAGAGAATGTGTCCTGGGCTGTCAGTGGGTCTGATCTGACGCAAATAGCTCTGTTGGGTTTTTGTTGACATCTATGACAAGTTCGAAGGAGTACTGATTGTGTGGATCTTGTCCTGGCAGCTGTTTTCTTCAGCTGTGTTGTCACACCTGTGTGGGTTGTTTTCTTTTTTTTTTTCCCATGTGTGTGCCTTCCAACTGTAAGTTCCTGTCTGTGTGCAGGTATAGTAGGAAGCTGTTGACTACCTGGGCTTCCTGTTCTCCGCAAGGCTGCGGCAGATAAATGGTGGGGCAGGACAGAAGCATCTTGTCTAGGGCCAACTTGTTGGATTGCCTGGGCTCATCTTAATTTATGTGACAACTGAGGCAGGTTTAGTAAAACTGTGTATAGTGCTTACTACTATCTAAAACCAGCTATGTATCGGTTGTATGACTTCAGTGTACTGTATTATAAATGTTTCCAAAATATTCCTGCACAGAAGGAGGAAAATGCAGAATTATGCACCTGGTTCTTGGTACAAGTACCGTGTCCGCATTTTTGCGTAAATTTTTTTTTTTTGTGTGTGTATGTGTGCAGTCTCAGGGCCGCAGTGAAATTCTGATGAGTTTACAGAAAGTCCTAAATGGACTTGGAGGAGCAGCAGCTTCTTGCCACCGTGATATTTATAAGAATGCCCGATCTCTGTTGACGGACAGATCTATGGCTGTACGGTGCGCAGTGGCTAAGGTGGGTGTGTTTCTCACCACTTCTAGAAATTCTTGTGCTGTGACTGTGAATTACCTGCAGTTGAACTGTGACCTGTTGTTTATGATTGGAGATTTGATAATTACTTGGGCAAGGTAAGTCTTTACTAGTTTATACCGAAGGCTCAGACATTTGACTTATTTCATGTAAATGGAGGTACAGTAATACTGTTTTCCCCACTTTCTAAACAAATATGAGAGAGAATATATTAGCTGTGAGCCTCAGTGGGAGAGGCTTTTGCTAACATAGTTCTTTTGTTGTGCTTTCCTTTTTTTATTTTTATTAAACTATTATTATTATTTTATTAACCTATTTATTTTTCTTAAACTATTCCATGAGTCTTCTCATTGTTTACTCAGCTAAGTTATTGGGTAAATGGGAGAGTAGGGAGGGGAAATTAACTCTTAAAATATTCATAATAAAACATGTGCTGAATAAACCTGACAATTACACTGATACTTAGATAAAAGGTAAGAATGGTCTCCATTGGTGCTCAGCAAGTCTTTTTTTCCTACAGTGTCTGCTAGAATTACAGAATGAAGCTGTGTTTATGTGGACAGCTGAACTAGAGAATGTTGCGACGCTGTGCTTTAAAGCTCTGGAAAACTCAAACTATGGTGTTCGAGTTGCAGTGTCAAAGCTTTTGGGGACGGTCATGGCTACAGCACTGATACCAAAACAAGCAACAGGTACAGTCCTGCTGGATTCCATTTTCAAGTGGACAAACTGCACCTTCAGTACCATGTTACATGACAGTGTTGCAACTTCTATCATTGTTGTTCTGATAGATGGAAGCTTGTAGTTGGATCGTTTGGTTTTATAAACTATAACCTAGAAAGAGTAAAGAGTACAGACTTCCTGTTTTAGTCATACAAAGAAAGAGAGAGCAAACTATCAAAAGTCACCTGGGAAAAGTAGCTTGTTTTTTGAGCATGAAAACAAACTTATCTGAAATGTAGGCTAGGTTTATGTTTGCAAGACAGTTGTGAATTGCTAAGTCTGGTTTCAATATATCATTGCTTGTATTGGTTTGAACTTTGGGATTAAATGATTCCTTTTCTTTTTGTAAAAGTGATGCGACAGAACGTGAAGAGAGCCACACTTGAGGAGGTCTTGGAGCTCATGGCCACTGGATTTCTGCGTGGAGGATCTGGTTTCCTGAAGAGTGGTGGAGAGATGTTAAAAGTAGGAGGATCTGTCAATAGAGAAGTGCGAGTTGGTGTTACCCAGGTTTGTCATAATATGTAGTATTTTTTTTAATAAAGTACCATTTATATGTAACTGTAACCCTTTAAGTAGGAAAAATACACACTTGCATTCTTTATTTGTTTACAAGTCTAGTTTGACTCACCTGTTCTGTGAGATGTATATGTGGTGTCACTCACCTAATCTACTTTCTTTTATTATTGATGTGCAGTAACAATAGATTAAAATATGTGCTAAGGAAAGCTTATTTGATCAGAGGGGTTAGCTCACAATTAAATAGGGAGCTCAAGTCCTTAATAAACTAAATTTTATTTCTTTTTAGAGAGGACTCACTTTTGTCCTTTTGTGTGTGCTGGCTCTCTTTTCGGTTGCTGCGTAAAGTTTGTGGCCCTGATTTGTTAAAGTGTGTGTCTTCTCTCCATATGTCTGTCTTGAGTAGGTGAAATCTGCTGAATGTAGAAGCTCCACTTTTCTGATAGAGAAAGGTGGCAGTAGCATCTCTTCAAATTCAGGCATTCTGACTCTGACATATATTTCAATATGCTGCAGTAACTTGCCAGAATCCAGATTTTTTTGATTGTAGGGTATTTTGTGAAACTCTTTCATTTTTCTCGGCCTTTTTCAGGTGAACTTGGCGAAAATGCCTGGTCTTCATTATGGATTAGAACACATTCACATTGCTGCTGTTATTGACATTATGTTCTTAAAATTTTTGAGACACACATTTAGAGCAACGGACTGGGTTTTCTCGCTGTTGTCCAAAGAGTATTTTGCACTTCACAGTATACGTAGCAGTATAGGAGCTACTCTTGGCACTGGAAGCAGTTCGCTTCAACAACAAAGACCTGGCAAATGGATTAATTCATCCTGCTTAGGCTCGTTAGGGTTGCTTATTACTAACTGGTATTGCTACTGTACTGCATTATGCTGAGTGTAACTGTAGTCTTTAGTCTTTGGTGACTGAATATAGTCTTTTGTTTCTGTTTTAATTGGATCTGTGTGTAACTTCTGAATTTGCAGGCCTACGTTGTCTTTGTTACAACATTAGGAGGTCAGTGGTTGGAGCGCAATTTTGCTACATTTTTGTCGCATGTACTTGATCTGGTCTCCCATCCTCGTGCAACTCAGACCCATGTGGAGGCAGTTTACTCTCGAAGATGCGTGTCCTTTATCCTGAGAGCAACTGTGGGCAGCTTACTTGGGGAGAAAGCACAGATTGCAGCTGCCAAAGATATATGTCAAGCCATTGGTAAACAAATGAAGGCAGTGGGTGAGAACCATTTTTTTTATTTGAGACCTGTTGAAAGTTACTGTCATTATACTGGGTCAGCCATTTTTCAGCTTCTACTGTGAGGAGTGATCTTCTTGTTATGGTAAAAGATAATTCCACTGCTTTCTGTTTGAAATGTGATATCCAAAATGTAAGTTCTACGTGAAAAGTCATTGTGTAAAACTGGCTTGTTATCCTGTGATGGCTTTTGACATTGCATTTGCTTAGAATGGAAGTGGGGGAAAAAGCGTGCATTTGCAATCAGTCTGCACTGAGAGAGGTTGTACTGAAAGTCACACAGAGTTCTTTACTACCAGTGTTGAAGATCCTGACCTACAGTAGGTCCTTGTGTATCCCCCACTAATATCCATACTGATATCCAATTGCATTTTACAGTTGACAAATGAAGTAATGGGAAGACTGGAATTAGAAAAGATAAATGTGGCCCCTTTGCAGAACCTTGCAGAATGTGTAGTCGCTAAGAGGACTGACAAAACTGTGTTGGCATTTGTTTCTTATGAGTTAATTCGAGCTAGAGACCGAGAAAGTAAACTGGAATTGCACAACAATGCATTTACCAAGAATCTGTTTCTTCTACTTTTCTGCTGCCGTCTAATTTGAGTTTACAGTAGAGTTTTAACATATGGAAATGGAATTGATTTTGAAACTTTTGCAGGTTCTTCTCGTAACTGTTTTTTGATAGGGTAGGTATGTTTTGGTAGGGCAGGTATGGAACCTTAAAAGGGTTCTGATTACAATAAGTATTACTTTCAGGAAAAAAAGTCTATTGGAAATGCTACTTCCGAGATGAAACTGTTGCAGAAATTCCTTGTCCTGCCACCTTGTCAAAGTTGCAGGAAATTCTATTATTTATTTGGATGATGGGAAGAATTGTTTCATTTTTTGATCATTTCTGATTAATTGGATGATAAATTGGGAGGATTTTTATTTGATAAATTGCTTCCCCTCATATAAGGGGGGTGATTTTCTAAATTTGTACTGTAGTAAACATATAAACATTAACCTGATGCTAAAGTCCCTTTTCTTTGAAGTGACAGTTGCTGCTTCTGGGATATTGTGTAGGAAAAGGAACATACCATGTGATCTATGACGATTTGTATGCAGAACCTAGATATGTTAAGATTATATTTTTAGCTACTGTGTATACATAGTACAATACACAAATGCTGCATATGTGTATACTTCCTTTTGCTGCATTATACTATTAATCCTACCTCTTAGTGCACTGCCATCCACAGTAACTGCTGGGCATCTGTTTTTCATGGTCTTTGAATGATTATTTTTGGCTGATAGTTGTAAGACTATTTCTCTTCAGAATGCATTTTCTTTGCGAGTTCACATTATGACCAAACTTGTTTTGTTTCAATATAGAGTTAATGTCAAAACTGTCCCTTTCTATCCTGTGTATGTTCAGGTGTGATTGAAATGATAGTTAAGCAAGATACTTTTGTTTTCTCTTCAACAGAAGCAGTAGTGAATGATGCTAACAGTGAAAATAAATCAGGAGCTGCTGATGTAGCTGCAAGCCAGCATGTAATGGTGTGTGCCCTCCAGGAACTGGGTAGTCTGGTTCAGAGTCTGAATGCCACTGCATCTCCTCTTATTCAAGAACCCTCTATTGGTATGCAAATTAATTTGAATAGATTAAGTAACATGTTTGAGCAATGAATATGAAATATCATTAAATCTAGTTAAATGTGTAAGAAATAAATTATGAAACTGGCACTCCCTGTAGTACTTCAGGTAGCTACATTTGTCCAGCTCATTGTGTTTAGTAGCCTAACTTTACTTCAAGTTTGACAAAGTGTTAAGCAACTATTTTGATGGAAGTCTGCCCAGAGCTCTTTTTTAGGGCGAGTAAAGCTGTAAAGTTGTGATTTTTGGCATTGATTTGTTTCCAATAGTGGTTTTATAGGAAATGTATTGTTTTGCTATATAAGGTCTGAAATACTTTCTCCTGAAAAGCTGCATTGTCTTCAGCTACCCTTAACTTCCCCACAGAAATTTGGTATTTTGTCAGGAGATGAAGCTGTGGATAGTCCCATTTTAAAAAGATTGTTATTTGGCTTAAGTTGACTAAAGTTTGTGTGGGATTTTCTTCTTGGTTGTTTTAACATCTGAATCTGTGTTTGTACTGTAGTGTAGCAGTTTTCAGTTTTTTCAGTTTGTGGATGCCTATGTTTTTTCCAATGGAAGTGCAAGCTCTTTTAGACACTTCATTATGTAGATTGTTGACTTGATTGAGTAATGAGACATTCTTCTCATACTGATTTTGCTCCAGCTATGGGGTGGGGAAGATTGTGCTTGTGTTTATTCCTTCTGTCTGCTGTACCCCATAAGAACAGCGGAGACTGTGTCTCAGTGTTGTTTCTGCCAGTTGCTATGAAGTAAGCAGGTAGAGGTTCTTCACTAGCTACAGAGAAAATGAGATAAGGCAGCAGTGAGGGCTTTGAAGTAGGAGTTTATAAGGTTAGAGGTCTGGACTAAGGAAGGTGTTGATGTGGTGACAGGTTGGACTGAAGAGCTCACAGTTAGAAAGCAGGATTAGCTAGGCGTGGAGGTTTGGAAGGTGTAGAATGATGCAGGGGAGACAGCACTGTGTCAAAAGCAGAGTCAGCAGTCAGTGACATCTGTAGCATGTCCTTGTCTACAATGTGAAGCAAAATTAAAAATCAGTCTTACTGTTGCTCTGTTATTGGCAGTCTGTGTAAAACATGGGCAGATTGTAGGAATCGTCTCATCCAGTGCCTGTTTCATTATATAGGGTTACAGCCCCTTTTCAGTTGTTCAAGTAGTGGAAGTCAGTGCTATGGCTCTGGCAGCTCCAGCTTTGCTTATGAAACCTGATGTGGACAGCATAATGCTAATAACACTTCTGTCTTTCCTTAAAGAAAAAGGTGAAGTCATAAAATTCAAGTACTTTAATTCTGACTTTCTTAACTTTCATGTTGCCTGTCTAATATTGATTCAGTTTACTTGTATATGTATATTAAAAAGCACATCATAACTTTTAAGACTGTGACCTCTTTCTTCTGTAGGTCTGTTGGAGACAGTAACTTCAGTTCTTCTTCATCCCAGCATGGCTGCTCGACTTGCTGCCGCGTGGTGCTTGCGGTGTGTAGCTGTGGCGTTGCCTTTTCAGTTGACTCCATTTTTAGATAGATGTGCAGAAAGACTCAACAATCTAAAGACCTCCCCTGAAGCTGTTAGTGGCTACAGTTTTGCAATGGCTGCTTTGTTAGGTGGTGTGCATCAATGTCCCTTAGGTATTCCTCATGCCAAAGGAAAGGTGAGATAATTAGCGTTTAATCTGTGAGTGTACTAAAAGATACCTTTTTACGTAAAAGTAATAGCTTTGCAAAACGTGTGACATGGTAAAGAGTTAAACCATTATTGAAACTAAACTTGTGCCTAGCAAGAGAGCAATGGCCAGAGTGTGTTTATAGTATTTCAGCTGCAATATTTACCAGCTTCTTTCCCCTTTCTCTTTTAAATTTGCATTCTTGTTTGGCATATTAATGAATAATTGCTGAAGAGAATATCACTGTCTGTGTTGTCATATGCATAACTAATCCTCTGCATTAAAAGTAATCTGTATTCATTCCTTATAGAAGGTCAATTTAAATGATTAGAGAACATCTTTATATATAGTCTGTCAGGGTGGATGTGTAGCAGTAGCTTAACTTATTTTTTTAAAATCCATTGTTTATTGTCATTGGTGCAGATGGTGGTCAGTATTGCTGAGGATCTGTTACGAACTGCTGCACAAAACAGCAGACTCTCCTTGCAGCGGACTCAAGCTGGATGGCTTTTACTTGGATCACTTATGACTTTAGGTTTGTAAAAACAGTTGCTTTTTGTTTTATTTTAATGCTTGTCCGACATTTCTGATTATCCACTGTGGGAAATGGTCACTACATATAATCAGTGCAGTATCTAGCACAAGAGTATTAATACCAAGGGAAACACTGTTTGTGCGTTTATTTCAGGAGTGTTGTTTATGCTGGGGAGAAGTGAAATATTGATGTTTATGTAAGCTGAAGGACAGTAGAAGGTATCCTACCTTAAAAAAAAAAATCTGCACTGTTTTTGGAAGCCCAGCCTTTAGTCATTCTATGAAAAGGGCAAAATGGCCTGTAACCTTCCTTCCTTAATACTGTGGTGTAGAAGAAATAACTGTAAATAAAACGTAATGAGCATTCCAACAAGTTGCATGTGTGCCTCTAGATAGGCAACAGTACCGATTAGAAACGTTATCAGTTTAAAAGCCATTCAGTTGTCTTTTAAAAACGCCAGCCTCATGTATGATTGTTCATGTCTGCCATCACAGAAATGTCAGAAGCTCTATTTTGAGAGGTTCTAAGTATACTCTTGAATCTTGCAGCAATAATGTTTTTTTTGTTTGGGTTTTTTTTACACTGGAAAATATGATAAAGTTCTGATACATTCTGCAGTATTTTGATCTCTCAGCAAATACTATTTTGTGTTTCATCTTGCTTCTCTAAATTGTCCCTTTTTAGCCAGCTTATTGTCATGTTTTTCTAACAGTGTAGCACTGTTTTGGTTGTCCTTCTCCAAAATACTTTTAATGAGCTTGCACTGGATCTTCTGGAGCTTTTTCAGAAGTTTTCTTTAAACTTGATCATTAGACTAGTTAAGTAATAGTAACCGTCAGTTATTTTTCTACTCATTGTATGAACAAGTTAGGACAGGCTAAAGAACTTGCCTTCAAAATAGTAGTATGAAAAAAGTAGAAGTCAGAATAAAAAGAGTAAAAAGACAACTGGCAGCGGTTACATATTACATGACAATGTACAGCATTGCCTATTTCCTGTTTCTAGCACTGGTATCAACAGACTTATCTATACTATTTATTTGCCACACTTTCAGCCTAGAAATGAGAAATAATTTCCTTTGTTTTTCGTTGTTCAGGTAGGGAGAAAAGTAAGAGAAAAATAGCTTAAATAGCAAAAGCCTTTATGTCTGATTTTTCACACTTAATTAAAGACAAGGTTTTATTATACTGTCACTTTATTTTTTTGCATAGGTCCTTCTGTTGTTCGGTATCATCTGCCTAAGATGTTGCTGCTATGGCGAAACGTGTTTCCACGTTCTCTAAAGGAGCTGGAAGCAGAGAAGGCGAGAGGAGATTCTTTTACCTGGCAAGTAACGCTGGAAGGCCGTGCTGGAGCTCTGTGCGGTAAGAATTTAAAACTTTGAGCTTACAAGTGTGCAGCAAACCAAAACAAGATCCGAAGTATTACAGAGAGAACTCTCATAACTTCTCTGCTTTCTTTGAAAATGAGTAAGATGTGTCAGATTTTCATCAATATGACCTGGTTTTGGCATAGTTTTATGAACATGTCATACATTCTTTGAATAAACATGTTTAATTGCTGCTTTTTTGGTATTCTTTTAGGATCTGTATCTTGCTTATGCTTTATACTTGTTTGTCTCAGTAAAATTTTAATTTAAACTATTTTGTTATTAGCTATGAGAAGTTTTGTTGCTCACTGTCCTGAGCTCCTTACTGAGGATGTGATCAGGAAATTAATGACACCCATAGAATGTGCCATGACAATGATGTCACAGTAAGTAGGCAGTTTTTGCTCTTTATACACTTTAGTCTTTTCCTGGACCTGAAATACTAGAATTAATTTGTTTTAATTCATAATTTTACCTACTGTGCTGTCACTGCTTCTCCATGTTGAAAAAAACTTTTATGAGCGTTGTGTTTATGGTTGTTAGCTTTGTAAAAGTGTATTATTGCATAGCCTGTGCTGAAGGGCCTACTGTGGTAACTTTTGTTAACTGTGTTTTGGATTTCCAGTTCAGCTTTGAATTCATGGGTTGCTTATCCTTGTGCAAGAAATGAGAAAACTAAGATACTGGTATACTAGATGTTAATCAATAAATACATTGCATTCAAATACATTGCAGGTAAAGCCAACACTAGAGGCAATGTAGGCCCACTGATGAATGAGGTGGGGGCCCTGGAGACAGAGGATAAAAAGAAGGCGGAGTTACTGAATGCCTTCTTTGCCTCTGTCTATACTGCTGGAGGCTGTCCTGAGGAGCCCCGGACCCCTGAGACCCCAGAAGAAGTCAGGATAGAGGAGGAATCTGTCTTGGTAGATGAGGGCTGGGTCAGGGACCAATTAAGCAATCTGGACGTCTATAAATCCATGGGCCCTGATGGGATGCACCCGCGGGTGCTGAGGGAGCTGGCAGAAGTCATTGCTAGGCCACTCTCCATCATCTTTGCTAAGTCGTGGGCAACGGGAGAGGTGTCTGAGGACTGGAGAAAAGCGAATGTCACTCCAGCCTTCAAAAAGGGCAAGAAGGAGGACCCGGGTAACTATAGACCGGTCAGCCTCACCTCCATCCCCGGAAAGGTGATGGAACAACTTGTCCTTGGTGCTGTCTCTAGGCACATCAAGGATAGGGGGATCATTAGGGGCACTCAGCGTGGCTTCACCAAGGGGAAGTCATGCTTAACCAACTTGATAGCCTTTTATGAGGACGTAACCAGATGGATAGATGGCGGTAAAGCTGTGGATGTGGTCTATCTCGATTTCAGTAAAGCGTTTGACACGGTCTCCCACAGCATCCTCGCAGCTAAACTGGGGAAGTGTGGTCTGGATGATCGGGTAGTGAGGTGGATTGTGAACTGGCTGAAGGAAAGAAGCCAGAGAGTGGTGGTCAATGGGACTGAGTCCAGTTGGAGGTCTGTGTCTAGCGGAGTCCCTCAAGGGTCGGTACTGGGACCAGTACTATTCAATATATTCATTAATGACTTGGATGAGGGAATAGAGTGCACTGTCAGCAAGTTCGCTGATGACACAAAACTGGGAGGAGTGGCTGACACACCGGAAGGCTGCGCAGCCATTCAGAGGGACCTGGACAGGCTGGAGAGTTGGGCGGGGAGAAACTTAATGAAATATAACAAGGGCAAGTGTAGAGTCCTGCATCTGGGCAAGAACAACCCCATGTACCAGTACAAGTTGGGGGCAGACCTGTTGGAGAGCAGCGTAGGGGAAAGGGACCTGGGGGTCCTAGTGGACAGCAGGATGACCATGAGCCAGCAGTGTGCCCTTGTGGCCAAGAAGGCCAATGGCATCCTTGGGTGTATTAGAAGGGGTGTGGTTAGCAGGTCGAGAGAGGTTCTCCTCCCCCTCTACTCTGCCCTGGTGAGGCCGCATCTGGAGTATTGTGTCCAGTTCTGGGCCCCTCAGTTCAAGAAGGACAGGGAACTGCTAGAGAGAGTCCAGCGCAGAGCCACGAAGATGATTAAGGGAGTGGAACATCTCCCTTATGAGGAGAGGCTGAGGGAGCTGGGTCTCTTTAGCTTGGAGAAGAGGAGACTGAGGGGTGACCTCATTAATGTTTATAAATATGTAAAAGGCAAGTGTCATGAGGATGGAGCCAGGCTCTTCTCAGTGACATCCCTTGACAGGACAAGGGGCAATGGGTGCAAGCTGGAACACAGGAGGTTCCACTTAAATATGAGGAAAAACTTCTTTACCGTGAAGGTGACTGAACACTGGAACAGGCTGCCCAGAGAGGTTGTGGAGTCTCCTTCTCTGGAGACATTCAAAACCCGCCTGGACGCGTTCCTGTGTGATATGGTCTAGGCAGTCCTCCTCCGGCAGGGGGATTGGACTAGATGATCTTTCGAGATCCCTTCCAATCCCTAACATTCTGTGATTCTGTGATTCTGTGTAACTCTCCTCTTATGAAGTGTACTAATGAAAAGACACTAAACTTTTTACAGAATAAAAGAAAAAACACAGTTCTGGGTTGGGTTTGTGGTTTGGTTTCTACCCCCCCTGCCCTGCCCTGATTAAAGATAAGAGGTACATGTTTCCAATTTACAGCAGTGTGGGGTTTCTTTTAAAAAAAAAAGTTTGCTCCATACAATTACCTCGGAAAACATACTGATAATTGAGTAATGTTGCTCAGAGTAGTTCTCTGAACATTGTTTTCTTGTCTTGGCTAGAGACATATCTGATGAAAAGAAATTTTCTTTCAGTAATTGCAATATTCCTGGCTGTCTCTTTTCCTCTTTTGATCCTATAGCATTCCGTCAGTAATTAAAGCCCATGGAGCTCATCTCAAAGCCAGTGCAGCTATGGTCCGTTTAAGACTTTATGATATATTAGCTTTATTACCTCCGAAGACGTATGAAGGTACATACATTTTTAACAATTTTTATTAAAGTAAAAATTCTACTTACTCCTTTTGATGTATTTTTTGGTGCTTGCCTTCGAAGCAGATATAAGATCCAAAATAGAATACTACAAATCTCCAATTCTTGTACTATACTTCTCAACTTCTTTATGTCATCTTGACAGTATAACTATAGAGTATGAATATTGCAAAATATTAGATTAACACTTAAAGTATAAAAGTTACAGTCCTGTTTGTAGGATTGAGAGGTGTGGAGATCCTGTTCTGAAATCCAATTTAGGTGTTTTATGTCATTGTTACTTAGAAGTTAGAGAACATCACTTCTTAGTGTATTCAGAGGGCAGATGTGAGAATGAAGATTTAGTTTTGGTTTCTGGTGTTTTTGGTTTTGTTTTTTTTTAACCTGATTTGATCTATTAGACAGATTTATGCTATTATTAAATTTCCAGGCACTTTCACATGATCTGACAGATTAGCTTTTTTGTTTGTTTTTGTTTGTTTTTTTTTATTCATTCATTAAATTTACATGATTGATGAAAAAAGTTTTGCAAAATCTGAATTGTCATCCTGGGAAGGGATGGTCTGATCTGTTGTTTCGAACATTGGTTTGGGAATTTGGGATTCTGTTTGAAGGCTTGCCCTCAACTCTAGTCTTGTCAGGTTTACTTCTCTATCGGTTTGCTACCTGTAAAATCGAGGTAATGGTACATGCTTTGATTCGTAACTTCTGATCTCTAGGTGAAATGTTTTGGATAAGAAGCAGCAATGATTCTTTTTAATGTCCATCCTTTTAGGATCATTTAATGCGCTGCTTCGAGAGCTGGTAGCAGAATTTACTTTGACAGACAACTCCGCTAATACAACCACGTCACTCCTAAGGTCTCTTTGTCATTATGATGACAGTGTTCTTCTTGGCTCTTGGCTGCAGGAAACGGATCATAAGTCAATTGAAGACCAGGTAATAAAAAAAAAACAGGGGAATAACAAATTATCTGCACTATCTCTCTGTGTGGGGTGTGTGTGTGTGGGGGAAGCCTTCTAAAACTGAAGCTTCATGCCTTGTTTTTAGTCTTATTTCAGAGGTTTGTTAGGTGTAAGTACATTTACAGTGTACAGTTTTGACTAAAAACTGCCTACAGCTGAGATATGAGTAGCATTATGAAATTTATATGGTTATGGTTAGTAAACTAACCTAATTTCTTTAAAACTAAACACTTCTCCCCCCACCCCCCGATCTTCCTAGTCTAGCAGTTGTTCTTATATACTTTTTTGAACCGGGAGAAATGTAAGTTCCACTTAACATGTTTTATAATGAAACTGCTGTCAAAATATCAGTATTGGAAATGGTCTTACAGCAAAACAAGATTTAACTGTTTCTATAGGTGTAGTATGAAATCTTACATTTCATTTGGAAGCGTTGACACAATTTTATTGGCATTATAAGGAATTGCTGCACTTCTACATAAAGTAAGTCTTTGAAACAGGAATTAAAAATTTTAAAAAAGGAAGCAACTATTGCTATGGTGGTCTTTTAACAAAATTTTTTGGATCAGCTGGTAATGTTGATCCAGTTATCATTTTTCATATGGCCCTTGGAGAAGAAATGTAGCATAAGGATTTCCTGGGCAACTAACTGTTCTGAGCATTTGAGCATTTGCTGAACTGTGCCATCATAAACTTTGCAACTGGGCTGCTCAGAAATTTTTTGGGGTAAGAAGAAAAAGGGAGATGAAAACACCTCTTCTGCCACAGCCTGTCTAATAATGGCAAGGTTTCTCAGAAGGCACCTGTCTTGATTGAGCAGATCCGAAAGCCAAGACTGATACCAAGTATGAGAAACCAAGGGGAAACCGTTTCTGAGATAAGATCAGCATGTCAAAGGGAAAAAAAAGGTTTTATAAACTTCCCTTGTTTGTTGTGGTGGACATAGTAGACTTCCAATGTAGTCTTCAATCCACAGAGCTTTCTGGGATGCTCCTCTCCCTCCACTCCCACCCTTTTTTTTTTTTTTTTTTTTTTTTTTTAAAAAAAAAACAACTCTAACCTGTAAAACAGTGTCACTGTTGGTAACTGAAGCCCTGTAGTGCATCACAGGATTCTCTTCTGCTCGGTCACATTTTATTTTTTAGTGATATGGAGGTCTCAACAAATGTTTGCTCTGTTTTCTGGGCTTTTAAGAAGAATACAGAGCTACCAGATCGTAGTTTTGTTTCATCATTAAGTAATTACCAAGCTATGAAAATAAGTTTTTCTTCAGAGAAAATAGATGCTTGTTTAATTGTGTTTCCTGAAAGAATGACGGTTAGGAAGTATTTTCATGATGATAGGAAGTTAGTAATTCTAGTACTGTTTCTAAATCTTTCTGTGTAGGGAATCATTACAACCAAAACTGATCGTTTAATATACTGTGTTGTAACTCGGTGCTCAGAGTGAATAAATAACCTTTTTTTCTGAAATGTCACTTTGTAGTCAGTGATTCAGAAGCTACTATTAGTATCAGAATTAATGTGCTTTTCTCTAATTTCCATCTCTCACTACCAGGAGTGATAGTTTGTGCATTTATCCAGCTGTTCACTGCTTTGACCCTCTGGGATTTATCTGGCCTTGTAAACGCTAGTGTGTGTATGCAGGGGGACACTGCAGTCACATTCAGGTGTTTGTAAGCTATTTTGTTGTTCTACTGCATACTTGTTTTGGTTATCTCTAGTTCCAATTTTTTTGCGCGAAGGTATATTCGGAGGTATTCATATCATGTGGTGTTTTGCAGCTGCAGCCAAACAGTGCATCTGGAAGTGGTGCTTTGGAACATGATCCATCTTCTATTTATTTGCGCATCCCTGCTGGTGAAGCTGTACCTGGTCCCCTTCCTTTAGGAGTATCTGTCATCGATGCATCTGTGGCTCTCTTTGGTGTGGTTTTTCCTCATGTCTCCTACAAACATAGGTCAGTTAACATCAGCGTTCAATTTCAGAATCGAATGCCTTGTTCTCTGGATAGCATTATGTTTTGTTTTTTGTTTTTTTTTTTTTTTTCTTGAAATAAGAATCTACTTTGATTGCAACTGTCTTTAAATTTAGAGTTCAGTATTTGGTGTTCATTGTGTCTAAGGGTTCCAGAATATGTCTACTCAGTTTAGGAATAAAGTGATTTCCTCGGTTTTATCGGTTTTGAAGATTAGGGTTCAGAGGTGGAGGCTGGATTCTTCTTTCCTCTTACTGCATTTAACAGCAGTAATATCTCTGCAACGAAAATTTCCTGAAAAAATATCCATTGTGATTAACTTCAAATCAGACTTGAAAACATAGCAGTGGCATCCATTGAATTTCATTTGACTTCCGTGAGTAAGACCATTTGATTTATACTCAGCAAATTATTTTATGCATGATGAGAAAGAGGGAATGGAATTCAGCTTATTTTGTTTTGTGTTCCACATTACCTTTGCAGAGTTATGAGTTGTCAGGACTACTTTTGTCATTCAGTTTAGCTAATTTGTCACTGAGCACAGAGTGAAAGCAGGTCTAAGATGCATTTCAAAGTAAAATTATCCTTCAGTGCAATCCTGATGGGAACAGGTTTTTTTCTAGCAGTCAATCTCATTTTGCAGTAAGTGCAGGATAGACTTGAGGCTAGCTTGCAGTAATTCAACTTGATCTGTATCTGTTGTTAGCTATGGAAAGATTTGGCTGGGGAACTGCCAAGTAGTTAAGAATGCAGATTGTTCATTATGCTTCTGTTCTTGGTATCTTCTAGGGAGTACTCCTCCTCTCCGTAACACTTTCTGGCATGGTTAAATGGAGGGAAAATGGAGGTTAAATGGGGAAAACAATAGGAACAATAATAGGAATATGAAGAGTAACACTATTTTGAATGGTAGTGGAGAGGCAGTATTTTTCCACTCTTGTCCTCATAGCTTTCAGTTATACAGCCAAATGTATCTGAAGACTCACTTCGTCTTAGTGATGTTTTCTTCAAAAGGAATAGTAAACATTTGTGGATGAGCTAAAAGAACTAGCAAAGTGACATTCAGAATAACTCTACCCTTTCTCTCTAAAATGAATACCTCCTGCAGCCCCTGAAGCATAAATTCTGTGACTGAACTTAAAAGGCCCTTTTGTTGTGTTTTTCTTACCAGCTGTGTTTTAGGTTGTATTTTGAAAGAATATCACTTATATTATATTCTGCCCTTTGTTTTAGATTACAGATGTTGGATCACTTTGCTGAGTGTGTCAAGCAGGCTAAAGGTGTTCGCCAGCAGGCTGTGCAGCTTAATATCTTTACTGCTGTTCTTAGTGCCTTGAAGGTAAAACTTGTAAATTTGTAATGGACGCCAAAGTTCAGCAGTTTGATTCTTCGATTTGTATTTGATACAAAATGCTGTTAGAAGAACATTACTGAAGTTACCACTTAAGCATTCAAAAGAGAAAATACCAAAACTGAAGTATTTCAGATATTGGCGTGAGCTCTTGTCTGAATATATCAGTACAGAGAATAGGCGAGGCTCATGTAGTCAACATTCTGTAGTATTCAGACTTTTTTTTCTTTTTGAGTCCTGTAGTTTTTCTTTGCACTCATGGATTTAAGTACTTTGTCATATTGTACTCAAAAAAACCCCTCATGTCATAGAGTATTGTGCAGATGAAGCTCACGGAAATAAAAACAAAAGTAGATTTGGGTTGCCATTTTGGATGTCTTAATTTTTTCTTTTTAAGGCTAATACTGCATAGAATTCCCAATGCTTATGCCCAGTCCTACTGACTTCAGTTACAGCTCTGTGTTCTCTATCTACACTTGGAAATCCAACCTCATGCTGTCAAGTCAGGAAGCTAGACAGCAAGTCACAAGTAATATATCTGAGAAATGCTTGGTTTCGGTGACTTGCATGGCCTCAAGGCTTTGTGGAATAGTGTCTTAGAGTGTAGGATTTTCTTTCTACTAGTCAAATTTCTTAAGGCATTTCTAGGTTTTTTTGTGATGCTGTTTTATATGGTTCCCAATTCATGAGTCTGTCAGGCAACATCTGTCATTGTCATCCTTGTTCATCTTCAGAGCAGTGAAGTCCTGTGCACTGAGGAAACTACCCTCATAGAAGTACCAGCCTGTAATTAAAGATCGTATGAGTTTCTTCGTGTCTGACTTTTGCCGTACAAAAAATGGCTGCCTCGTTTAAGCTAATTGTTACTGGGGCTCCATGTGCTTGGTTGATGGGCAACTCTGTTACTTGCTTTGTTTTTAGAAACATGGATCATGTTGCTGCAAGTTGAAAAGTAGATTCTGAGATAGATGCCTGGAATTTCCCATGCCATGCCAAATGGCCAAAGAATTGTCAAAATTGTAAGAGCCGAAATGAGGATTTCAGAACAGAAAATGAGAATCTGTGGTAGAGCCATGAACTTTTTCCTCTGTAATACATGCAGTGTTTGTACTTTAGATGTATTTAATGATTTTTCCCAAAGTAAAAGACTTCTTGAAAGTTGTATTGAAAGGTGATGTGCTATTAATGAAATATGGGAACCAAAGAAGCTGCAGAAGCAATGTTTAGTGTTATTGTTCTGTAGAATGTTCATACAACAGGCTGTAGAAATCTTTGCAAAGATGTGATTATTACGAAAAAAAAACTTCGTGTAGGCAAAATGTTTCCAATTTAAGTGATTCGTGCAGAAACATAACTGAGCTGTGGTTTTCCTGTCTGACAGCGATGTTGCAGTTAGGTTTTAAAGCTTCTCGTTTTTTCTGGGGTATCCTGTGTAAAGCTAGCTGAAATTCAGTAGCACTAGGATGCATGTAGCACTGTAATGCATTTGATAAAAAAGACTGGTGCAACAGGTCTTCCTGTATGTGAAATAGGTAGGGTGTTGGCAAACATAAACTCAAACCCAACAACGTACTCAGTCTTTAAATAATTTCAATAAATGACCATGAATTTAAACAAAAGTGCATAATTTTTAATTGAAGATCTTGAATATAGTAAAATTGATCTTGTATCTTCCCTTTCTCCCCTGCTTTGGAATGTTTTGTTTTGTTTTTTTATATATTTTTTTATGTAGGGTTTAGCTGAGAATAAAAGCACGTTAGGACCAGAAGAAGTCCGGAAATCTGCTCTGACACTGGTAATGGGTGCCCTTGATAATCCTAACCCTATTTTGAGATGTGCAGCAGGTGAAGCTCTTGGCAGAATGGCTCAAGTGGTTGGAGAAGCCTCTTTCATTGCTAGAATGGCTCAATACAGTTTTGATAAGTAAGTTGGTTTTGATTCAGAAAAGGAAATAAAAGTATAATTTAACGTAGTTTGGAAGATTCCTAAATACCATATTGATTATTTTGTTCCCTTCATGCTTGATTGCTATGATTTTGTAGATCTAACAAACCTTCAGAGTCTTCTCTTTTTGTTTTATTTCATGTGATTATTCCAGAAATAAAAGCTAAGTTGTTAAACTACTTGGGATGTGAAATGATACCAGTGAATAGTTTTTGATGAATTACTTGAAGGTGACTAAACTGCTTCAGATAAATAAACGCAGCTTACACATACTGTGTATTTAATATGAATCACGTGATAGGGGTTCTGTTTTATCAAAACATCCTATTTACATAGTGATTTAACTTACCTACTGGCCCATAATTTTTTCTATATTTTGTTGTTAATCTCAGGTCTTCAGAAAGATGTCTGGTAGATGTAACAGACAACATGTTTCCAAACTTTCGGCTTAAATTTAAGTCATAAACCTAACTGTGAATTAAAAAGTTATGTATGTGGCGTGCATTGAGAAGCAGAGGTATTGTGGAAAATACTCAACAAGTCACTGCTTCATACAACTAGGTCATTCAAAATGTTATTCATTCTGTTTGAGTTTCATTAATAAAACTATTAAAAAAAAATGTTTACTGGAAAAGTCCTAGAACTCGGCTATAGAAGAAAACAGCTGTATTAACAAGTTATTCAGTTGACTTTGCAGTGGAAGACGTAGCTGTGGATTTCTTTGTCATTTCTCAATGTGTGTTGTCATTTTTTCATTCTTTATTCCTTTTCACTGCAGTGGTCTAGCAATTACTTTTCTGATTATTAAATTAGTCTGCTGTAAAACACTGGTAAACACTAGATGCTTTTCCTATATTCTTTCACTTCCAAAACTCCTCTTCATCTAAAATGTCAAGTTCTGATCAGGAAGAGAGAAAATAACTATTAAAATATTTTTTTAATTTTCTTGTATGTAATCTGGTTTAATAGCAATGTAGATTAAATACATTGTTTTTGCTTTTGTTGTTAAGGGTTCTCAAGATCTTGTAAGGTGGCCTGCAAAATTCTGTTAGTCATTTGCACTGTTATGGTACTTGAAGGGTTCTTTGTTACAAACTTAGTGAATTACATGATTTCATTTTATTTAAAAATTGATAGGTTGAAATCTGCTCGCGATGTTGTATCAAGAACGGGCCATTCTTTGGCTCTGGGCTGTCTCCATCGGTATGTTGGTGGGATAGGTTCTGGACAGCATCTGAAAACTAGTGTCAGTATTCTCTTGGCCTTGGCACAAGATGGAACCTCTCCTGAAGTCCAGGTAAAAAACACAACCCCCACAAAACTACTTTAAAATGTTCAGGATTAAAATGAAAAATGAAATTACGTGTTCAGATGTTCTTTCACAGAGATTGTCACATGTAAGCCAAATCATATGGATATAGCATGTGCCAGGGAGCGTGAAGAAAGTGGAACTTCCTTTATGAGCTCTTACAAATACGTACTGCCATTAAAACATAACCTTACTGTTAGTTAGGGAGGCAGTTGCAAGGAGTTACGTTCAGTCAGACTGACAAGTGTCTGCTTGTCAGGTGAGCCAGAGTAATTCACTGTGGGCATATTCCTAACTGAGTGTAATTGTAAAGCAAAATGTGTTAGTTGTACCTTAGCTGCCTAAACTAAAGTTTTTAATAACTGGCTAATGGTTAACATGTGATCAGTTACTGGAGTCTCAGATGATGAGCAGTAGTTTTCTTTGCCAAGTAATTTCCGTATATGTGATACTGTGAACACAGTATGGCAGTACATCATCTTTAGGGGGTTACATTATGATAACAAAAATCTGTTGCAAGCTGAACTGCAGTTAAAGGACAGAAGGGGAACTAGTAGGAGCCAAGTCCAGGAAAAGGCAAAGGCAGGCAGAGATTTCTATCCACTATGGACTGTAGAGGTGGACAAGAGGACAACATGACTGCTGAAAGTTACTGCTGGAGTAAAAAGGGGACTAGACATGCTGCTGAAAGAGCAATGCCTTTGGAGTTGCTGAATATGTATAAACAATATGCAGTTCAGAAAGTTTCCTAGGTTGAAAATACTTGAAAACTGGTAGAATACTCTGTCTTTACTCTCCCAGGAGAAATTTGGGGGGTCAGTGTCTTGGTCTGTCTTTACTCTCCCTTAAGCATCTGTTTGTGGCTGCTGCTGTAAAAAGGAGAGGCCTAGATGGATCAGTACATCGGTCTTTACATTAAGAAGTTGAATATTAGAGGGAAAAGTGCTGATTTTTTTTTTTTCTCCTGCAATGAAATCTATCAAAGCATTAGAATAAAAGAATTACTTAAGAAGGAAAAAAAAAGAAGATACCTTTTTTGGGTAAAAGCAGGTGTCTTGTCTGTAATTATTGTTCTTCAAAGATTATGGTGTAATTGCATGATATAATAGGTAGTTTTTTGTCATTCTTTTCACAAGTTACTGCAAGGAAATGATTATTTGGAATAGTTACTGACTAATATGCTTTAGCAGAAGGAAGTTGTGTGCAACCCATGGGTAGGGCACTTCATACCCATGGACTTGAGAAGCTGAAGCCCCCAGTAACTATACAGAAGTAACATACTTCCACCTTGGTTTAAATTGTTAACTTGATAGAATATGTAATAGAGTACCTTCTTATTTCTTTTCCTCAGAGCGATAAAAAAAATAATCAAAATAATCAAGCTTGTCACATGAGAAAACAAGCTTAGTTTGTTTGGAGATAATGTTTAAAAAATAATAATTATAAATACAATTTAAAGTCTCTTTTAAATTTCCTTAGTTTATTTAAGGTAAGACAAAGTTCCGTTTGCATATGTAACTTACTTCATGTATGAATAAGTAATTTTGAAGCATATAATTGTGTACCATTCATGTAAAAAACAAAATGGTGTTACTGCTTTATGAAACAAATGTGAAGTATAAAGGGGAAGCCCAGGTGGAACTTGCATGCCTACCTTATTTTCTGTTGAGAGTATGACACCAGGCTGCTGTGAAAAGCTAAGCTTTCAAACCTCATCCCTCACTGGATCAGTGTGGATACTCAGAAACTGTATGGGAACATGAGTAACGGAAATTTGCAGGAATGAAAGGATAAGCTGTAATGTGCTACTATGTGGGTAGGACTGTAGAAGTAGTTATGTGATTGCTAGTGCTAATGTGTTTTGGGTCGCCTCAGAGAGGAGTAAAAAGGAGCAGTTTTAAAGTGCAGGTTTTCCAGCTTACTCCTCAGAGTCTAGCTTTGTAACTGTAATATCCTTTTAACTTAGTCTTTTCAGTGCAATTGCATCACGTATTTAATGGAAGAAAATTCTGAAATAAGGTCATGTATTATAAAGAGAGATCTAATGCTTTCAGGTCTGTCAGGGGAATTTATTTTCTATGAAATGTCAGTGACCAAAAAGACTGTCCCCTTGCCCACTTCTTGCTTTGACCATTAAAATAAATTGTTTTGCTCTTTTGTTATTTACTTATCTTGCAACTGAAATAGGTTGATCTTTCACCGTTTTTTTTCTCATCCTGTATTACATGGACTGTGAACAGCACCGCTTTCTTCTCTTTCACCCTCTAATAAGAAAATTAATTGGAAAATGCATGTGAATCTTTCAATTTGTCATGAAAATCAGCTTCTATGGGAATGTCAAAGGCACTCCCCACTAAGGAATTTGTCAACTGTCCATTTCAGACTCTACATCCAGTTTTACAGCAGAATGATTCTCTCTTTCTCCTGTCTTAAGAGTCACTCTTCTTTTTTCCTTTTTTTAAGTGGGTGTGTTGTTTGTGTTTGTATTTTTCTTCCTCAAAGTGCTTAACCATTTTTTGCTCAAATTCTTTGTCATCTTGATCTCCATTATCCCCAAAACTGCTGATAACCGAACAGTATGCTAGAGATATTTAAACTCCCAGGTGGTTGCTTGAGATTCTGAGACCTTTGAAACACTTCTGGAGTCAGCGTAGCTAGCTAGACATGTTTAAGCAAGGATGTAGAGAGCTAGGCTCAGTCTGCATACAAAATTGTTTCGATTTCCTAAATGTATTACTGAAAAATATTCCTTTGGTTTTTTGATAGACCTGGTCTCTCCATTCGCTTGCCTTGATAGTAGATTCTAGTGGACCAATGTACCGTGGATACGTGGAGCCAACGCTTTCTCTAGTTCTTACTCTGCTCTTAACTGTTCCACCATCGCATACAGAAGTACATCAATGCTTAGGCCGATGTCTTGGAGCTATAATAACAACTGTTGGGCCTGAACTGCAAGGTTAGTGGGAATTTGAAGAGAAAACAAAAAAAAAAAATCTAACTTGTATAAAGATAATATATTGCAGTCTTAAATGGGAGAAATTAAATTTTTGTTTGTTGCAGTTGCAGGGTGGGGGGATGTGTGTTGACAAATTCAGTTACAGTCCTGCAAGCCACCTCACTTCTGATCCTACTTGTGACTGCTTGGGGCTTTTTTGACTGCAGTTTGAGATTTCTATAAAGAAGTTTCAGTTACGTACGGTGTTCTGGCTAATGCAAATTTGCATGGTAGGTGAAAGATAAAAAACACCCTTGCTGCATATGTTGCCGCATATATTTGTGTATAGGTGGGGCAAGAGGCAAGATTTTTCCTCTACTTTTTCAACACATGTTGATTTTAATCTTAACCAATGGCAAGGGTGTTTCTTTGAAGTTGTGTAGATACTAATTTGTGGTAGGAACTCAGAAAAGTTGCATGTTAATCTGTGAACTTTGAAGCATTATAAATTCTTGTTTCTAAAGGTTTAAAGTCTACAGTTGTCATACAAAAATATGCTGTGTTAAGGATATCATATTACATCTTAGGTAACGGAGCTACAATTTCAACAATCCGTTCTTCCTGTTTGGTGGGATGTGCAATCACACAAGACCATTCAGACTCGCTTGTTCAGGCAGCTGCCATATCCTGCCTTCAGCAGCTTCATATGTTTGCACCACGGCATGTCAACCTCTCCAGTCTGGTTCCCAGTCTTTGTGTGAGTACAAAATACATCCCTTTTGTTCCTCAAAGTTATGTACTTGCTTAGCAGAGGACAGGAGAAGCACTTAGCAAGATGTCAAGGATACCCATATGTAATAAGCAAGCCACATTTATAAAAACACTGGAGTGCAAAAAAAGATGTCTATACCTAAGCCACTTTAGAGCTTTTCAGAATGCTGCCCAAATTGAAGTCATAGGGTTTGATTATCTTTCACTCTAGATAACACAAGAGAGCAAGCATTTATTTATAATATCATAGAATCATAGAATGGTTTCAGTTGGAATGGACCTTAAAGATCATCTAGTTCCAACCCCCCTGCCATGGGCAGGGACACCTTCCACTAGACCAGGTTGCTCAAAGCCCCATCTAACTTGGCCTTAAACACTTGCAGGGAGGGAGTATCCACAGCTTCTCTGGGCAGCCTGTTCCAGTGTCTCACCGCCCTCACAGCAAAGAATTTCCTCCTAATCTATGATCTAAATCTCCCCTCTTTCAGTTTAAAACCATTCCCCCTCATCCTATCACTACATGTCCTTGTAAAAAGCCCCTCTCCCACTTCCCTGTAGGCCCCGTTCAGGTACTGGAAGGCTGCTATAAGGTCTCCCCAGAGCCTTCTCTTCTCCAGGCTGAACAACCCCAACTCTCTCAGCCTGTCTTCACAGGAGAGGTGCTCCAGCCCTCTGATCATCTTTGTGGCCTTCCTCTGGACTCTCTCTAACAGCTCCATGTCCTTCTTATGTTGGGGCCCCCAGAGCTGGATGCAGTACTCCATGTGGGGTCTCATGAGAGCAGAATAGAGGGGCAGAATCACCTCGCTTGACCTGCTGGCCACACTGCTTTTTGATGCAGCCCAGGATGTGGCTGGCTTTCTGGGCTGCAAGCACACATTGCCAGCTCATGTTGAGCTTCTCGTCAACCATCACCCCCAAGTCCTCTCCTCAGGGCTGCTCTCCATCCATTTTCCGCCCAGCTTGTATTTGTTCTTGGGATTGCCCCGACCCACATACAGGACCTTGCACTTGGCCTTGTTGAACTTTATGCGGTTGGCATGGGACCACCTCTCAAGCCTGTCAGGGTCCCCCTGGATGGCGAGTAATATGACTAAGTAAAAAGATACTGAAACGCTCTGTTTTCTGCAACTGATTGTATGCATAGAGGGAAGTGAGTGAGCTGGGGAAAGGTAGGAGATTTTGCATCTATTTTACCACTATCAGCATAGTAGATGCTGACATTCAAATTCTTGTGCTGCAGTTGTTGGCGTTACTTTCTCCATCCATTAGTCTTCTGTCAGCAAATCCTGGCTTAAGCTTGGAAGTGAGGCAGAGACTGGAACCCAAAACATACCAAATACAGGTATAAGAGGAAAAGTAGTATGTGCATTTTGGTGTGGGATGCTATTTTTTTATTATTATTCTTTTAAAAATTATTTTTAGAGGGTTCAGCAGTACAGTATTGAGAAGTTTGAAAAGCCTCTCCCTAATATCTGTTGGATGTTTTGCAAAGTTTGTGGAACTGGTGACTCTGTTACCTGCAGGAGTGAGATCCTACTTATGTCAACATTGGAACTTTTTCTTAGTCTGCTATCCAGATTTTTCCTAGGGAATCCTCTCATTGTTACGTGCTTCTTCCCAACGCTCTAGAGCACTCCTGGGAGTGCAGTGTGTTCCCAGAATCTGTCGCTTCGCCTTTCACAAAATTTTGCACAAAAGAGGTGCAACGTACCCAAAAGTAGGTAGGCTCTTCTGTATGACTGCTACATATAACGTGACAAACAATCCCTATAGCCATTTGCTCTGTCAGTACCAGTGGGTGATATTACAGACAGTGACAGTTTTAAAAACTTTTCCCAGGTTTTTCTGATCTCTTTCCTGTTCCTTTATGGTCCTCTGCTAAACAAAAGCTATTTTTCTTCTCTTTTCTCATATTCCTTCCTTCCAAGTAATACTTAGTTTGATAAGTTTTCCTCTGAATTGTCTTGTGCATTTCTTTATACTGCAAATACATAGATGTGTAGGCAAGGTCTGCCTTACCTGCCCCATTAACAAACTCTTAATTGCTTTCTAACTCACTTTTGAATGGAATTAATGCCATGTATCAAAATTAAACCACATAGTTCCACCATGTAGTTAATTTCTTCTTCTTGTATTGGCTTCATAACCACTAGTTGTTTGTTTTGTAACTTAAAACAGGGAATACTCTTTCCATTAATTAAATCTCCTAAATGTTCTTTGTTTTAGTTCCATTAAAACAACCTTGGTGTGATATTTAGAGGTCTTTAAAGTCTGCTTGGTTTTTTTTTCAGTACTAAAATCTTGTATATTCATATGTAGAATAAAGATCTACTGTTAAAATGCTTCATAAACTATACAACCCGTTCATTCGAGTCCAGTTGGAGGCCTGTATCTAGTGGAGTCCCTCAAGGGTCGGTACTAGGACCAGTACTAGTCAATATATTCATTAATGACTTGGATGAGGGAATAGAGTGCACTGTCAGCAAGTTCGCTGATGACACAAAACTGGGAGGAGTGGCTGATACACCGGAAGGCTGCGCAGCCATTCAGAGAGACCTGGACAGGCTGGAGAGTTGGGCGGGGAGAAATTTAATGAAATATAACAAGGGCAAGTGTAGAGTCCTGCATCTGGGCAAGAACAACCCCATGTACCAGTACAAGTTGGGGGCAGACCTGTTGGAGAGCAGGGTAGGGGAAAGGGTCCTGAGGGTCCTGGTGGACAGCAGGATGACCATGAGCCAGCAGTGTGCCCTTGTGGCCAAGAAGGCCAATGGCATCCTGGGGTGTATTAGAACGGGTGTGGTCAGCAGGTCGAGAGAGGTTCTCCTCCCCCTCTACTCTGCCCTGGTGAGGCTGCATCTGGAATATTGTATCCAGTTCTGGGCCCCTCAGTTCAAGGAGGACAGGGATCTGCTAGAGAGAGTCCAGCGCAGAGCCACGAAGATGATTAAGGGAGTGGAACATGTCCCTTATGAGGAGAGGCTGAGGGAGCTGGGTCTCTTTAGCTTGGAGAAGAGGAGACTGAGGGGTGACCTCATCAATGTTTATAAATATGTAAAGGGCAAGTGTCATGAGGATGGAGCCAGGCTCTTCTCAGTGACATCCCTTGACAGGACAAGGGGCAATGGGTGCAAGCTGGAACACAGGAGGTTCCACATAAATATGAGGAAAAACTTCTTTACCGTGAAGGTGACTGAACACTGGAACAGGCTGCCCAGAGAGGCTGTGGAGTCTCCTTCTCTGGAGGCATTCAAAACCTGCCTGGATGCATTCCTGTGTGATATGGTCTAGGTAATCCTGCTCCGGCAGGGGGATTGGACTAGATGATCTTTCGAGGTCTCTTCCAATCCCTAACATTCTGTGATTCTGTGATTTCGGAAAGCAATTTCCATCCACATAATAACCTAATACGGAGAAAGCAAATGTGTATTTGGTTTATTAAAAGCAAATTCCCCAGGGTAAATAAAGAATTAGAGTTTCTTAAAGAGCACTCTTCATCTCCTACACTGTGGAAAAAAGTACAGTTCTCTGTGCAGCTACTTCCTCTTAGGAAAATAGGGACCATGCACAGTTCTTCTATAAGAAAAATATTTGCTTGTACTTGAGGTGATTCAAAGGAATTAGAAATTAGTGTTGGTTAGCAAATAAATCTGAAGCTGTCTTGTTGAGAGGCACTTATAAAAACTTACACTGTAAATTCTGCTGCAAGTTTGAAATAAAAGTTTTTATAAAAACTGTTGTGTGGTGCAGCTGATAATGGCTTTTTGTTTAAAAGAATGTGATTTACAGCTATAGCAGAATATGAGGTTGAGTAGTACTGAAGAGTGTAACAGATTAGAAAGTGTAATTAGTCTAAAATCACATGGGCACAGTAGTTCCAGTATGTAAGCTCTTATCTCTTTAACCAGATAACGGCTGTCAGCTCTGTATATGTCAGCTTTATTTTCACATTCGTATGTTATAAAAAGTGCTTACTTCTGAACTCTCAAGGTCTTGTAAAGAGCTTGGTACTCAGCAGTTCACACATGGGCATATAATTGAAAAGTAAAATGCTGTTAGTCCTTAGCAGTGCTAAGATATTGATATGGGGGTGCAGCAGTTCACTCACCTGTAATGGTTCTGATTTTAGGTTCATTTGTGCAGCTCTCACTTGCTCCTTCGCCGGGCTGCAGTTGCATGTTTACGACAGCTTGCTCAGAGGGAAGCAGCAGAAGTATGTGAATATGCCATGAGCTTAGCAAAAAGTGCTGGAGACAAAGAGAATAGTGGCATCAGTAAGTATTTCTTTCATATGGCCTTTTTGTAAGAGTTGAGTGCACATATGCATGCATATGTGTGGTTTGCCCTCAGAGAGGGGAAAAAATCCCAACGACACCCCCCCAACAATAAAAGAAAAAACTAAAACCATCCCTTCTAATAACTTCTGGCCACACCCCTGCTTACCCCTTGAATTTCACTTATAATTTAACTTTTTGTAAAGTTCAGACTTGAACTTCTCTGCTTCATTAAGAGTGGCAATCAAATAGGGAATGCAGTGCATATACAGTGGAAACATTTTACAGTTTTTTTGGTATTTTAGGTCTTTTTCTTTTGAGAATTGACTTAATTGTATGCTGTTTGATTGAGATATCTAGTTGTGTTATATTCTGTTAACAGAACGTCTGCTAGCCTGTGGACTTTGCTGGCTGGTTCAATTCTTACATGTATCATTTTATTCTGAAAATAGGAGGCTCAGCAGTGTTGGTCAGCACAGTCTTCATACGAACGTAAAATCGGGAGCTTACTTGTGTTAAATCACACTCGTTAAGTCTGTCTCTGAAAAGGTTCCTTAGAGTCTAGTACTATTAAGGGTTTTTACAAATTCATGGGGTATGTACCTTGAAAAGAGAGAGACTTTCTTTTACATTTTTTTTTTTTAAGTAATACTAGGAGGCGTTATTTGCCTTGCAGAAAATAAATCAAATGAATTGTTGTATTTAAATTTTTCTAGTGTTAATTCAGAAGAAATTCAGTAACATTTTGGTGTATCATTGCCTGAACTATACACACATAAATACACAATATCCAGTTCTAGTCTGTTATTCCAAATTTTAAAACTGAGTTATGGATTTCAGAAAAGATTTCTTATTATCATTTTGCAGATATTAATCCTTTTGCACCAGGAGCTGGTTCTCGGCGAGATGCTCATTCCCGGCATCAGGGGGTTAATATAACAGAGACAGGCCTCGAAGGTGTCCTCTTTGGAATGTTGGATCGGGAGACTGATCGGAAGTTGTGCTCAGATATCCACGATACTCTGGGACATATGCTTTCATCGCTGGCAGTAGAAAACCTTTCTCACTGGCTCATGCTTTGTAAGGATGTCCTTGCAGCTTCCAGTGGTGAGTATTCTATAGTGTTCACATAAATGACAGTGTGTCCTTAGTATTAGCATCTTCTGGCAATATTTGTTTGGAGCTTATATTGTACATAGAACTGTCACGGTTTAAAGCTGGGCCGGCTATTAAACCTGCGGCAGATGCTCTCTGTTATCCCCCCCCTCTCCCCCCAAAGGGAAAGGGAAAAGGGAGAGAGACTTCTGGGTTGGAAAGTTAAAACAGTTTTAATAAACTATAATAATGAAAAAGAGTATAATAATTATATTGGAATAATCAAATATATACAAATATATATACAAAACCAAGATTGAGCTCCCCTGAAGTCAGCCACGTCACCACCGGCGCTGCAGGGCAGGCTCCGGGAAGGCCCAGGCTGGGCCTAGCGACAGTTGAGAGCTGGATTCAGGAATGCACGGATCGGAATCAGGGGCAGCAGGAAAACAGACGGAGTCCTCCTTGGACACCGGCCATAGCAGAAAGAGAGCGAGACCCTCGTGATCCCCCCGCTTTATACTGAGAATGACGTGTATGGGATGGAATACCCTCGCTGGTCAATTTTGGGTCACCTGCCCTGTCCGCTTCCCCCTGCAGCTGCGACCCCCCTTTGACTCTTCACTCATAAGCAGTGAGGAATTCAGCAGTGACCTTGGTTTCTCTCAAGAACAAGTACAGCAAGAGCCTTTCTGCACAACATCCCTACTGGTGCCTCAGTGATAACTACAAACTTCGAGCGTTATCAGTCCTGGAAGCAGACACTGTCTGCAAAAACATGCAGTTAGTTTCAGAAAGTGCAGTTACTTAGAGGAGACTTAGCTGAAAGTAAAAATCACTGAAAGGAAAATCGGCCTGGTTTAGGCCAAACCAGGACATTCCACCCCTTATTCCATACCATTCACGTCATACTCAGATCACCACTAACTTTTCATTTTGAAATATATACAGATAACATTAGTTTATGATTCTTCTCTATACAAAAAAAAAAAAGTTCATCAAGTTCATTTAGTTCAGGATTGTGGGTTTCCATCTGGCTAGGAGTCTCCCAGGGTAGGAGAGATGGTATGAGCTTTGTCACAGTTCGTGCCCACGGGTTGCAGGTTAAAGATGTCAGTCTTGAGGAGGTTACTGGACGCCACTTGCAGCTAGCTCCGGTCTCATCACCACTGCTTCAACCTGAAAGACACTTATGAACACTGTTAGTATTATGCAGCAATTAACATCATGCAGTTCAGAATTAAGTATTCTCACCCAAGATCAAATCACCTTCAGGGACACATCGGACTCCACCATCCTGCAGCATCACCCACCAAGTACATCCAGGTCCTTGAGCAAAAGCAATCCCATGAATGGGTTTACCTTTGCCCGTAGCAGGAAGAACCCAAACAGTTTTTCCCAACAGATTCCTTTCATGCACCACAGGGACTTTATCCCCTTCTACTGTATGTAAAAGATCTGACTGAGCAGGGCCAGCTCGGTTGATAGATCCCCTGGTGTTAACTAGCCAGGTAGCTTGTGCCAAATGCTTATCCCAGTTTTTAAAGGTTCCACCCCCCATTGCTTTCAGGGTAGTTTTTAACAGCCCATTATACCGTTCAACTTTCCCAGATGCTGGTGCATGATAGGGGATGTGATATACCCATTCGATGCCATGCTCTTTGGCCCAGTTGTCTATGAGACTGTTTTTGAAATGAGTCCCATTGTCCGACTCAATTCTCTCTGGTGTGCCATGTCACCACAAGATTTGCTTTTCGAGGCATTAAAACTTGCTTAGAAAAAAGAAATCATCAATGTTTTGTTAAGTTTTAAAATACTGCTTTTACGATTAAAAAGCTGGCTGCCTTAAAGTAGGATTTCCAGCAGAGAAGCTGTGTGATTATTTCTCTGATATTTCAGTATCTTAGTGAAAGCACACATACTCTTTTTAGCCTTTATACATCAGGACCATACAGAAGGAAGAGTGCTGTACATGCTCTGAGCTTTCTTTTATGAGGTTTTGTGAGTTACTGATGTGATGATGGGTTACCATAGTGATGAAACTTTTGCTTGTTGTTCAGCTGTGCAGACTTGTTTGCACAGATCTTGTCCTCTGAGACCTTATTCCTGTTTTTCAGCTTGTAGGATGGTTGTGACGCAGATTCTGCTAATTTCCCTTGCATTTATACTTGTTTATTGGCATACTGTGAGTTCATCCTGAAGCTCTTTCTAAATGTTGCCAGCTTTGTGTTTACTGATGAATAATGCTACCAATGATTTCTTCATGCAATGTAGTTACCATACATCTACCCAACGAGAAAGATCTCATTTCCTGAGTTTGAAATTAGCATGTCCTTTTCTTATTTCATATGGGATGGGTTTTAAAGTTTTTAACAGGGTTGTTCAATCTCTTATGTTTTTATTTATTTATTTATTTATTACTAGGTGAAATAATCTCTGAGAGAACCATATTTAAATTAATTTCTCTCAGCTGTACTTTACTAAGCCAGAAATTTCATTTTGAACTCCTTTGGCACATGAACAAAATCTGGTTTGCTTTTTAAACAGAAGTTTACAAATCAGCTGCACAAGGTCCTGGATGCCTTTTCAAAACACTCTTGTTGTGAATTGGCTTCATCCATGTTTGATTTGCCATAGCCTTTTTCTGTCTTTATTGAATGTCTTGACTCTTCAGCTGCTTAAATTCAGACTTTCTAAGAAGCATGCCTTAGTTGGGGTAGGTTACCCTTGCAATAATTTCTTCTCCTTCTCCTTTAATTATTGCCAGAGTAATTTTTGTCCATATCTTGGTATAGACCTTGTCGTTGAGATTTTATGTTCTCATTTCTGAATAGTAGAAGTGTATATGCATGTTTGGTGAGTTGGTTTTTGTCCCTATTTGGATTTTTTTTTTTAATGTGATCCCTGAAGTAATTTTATTTTCTGAAATGGAGTCTTATAGTCACATTCAGAGAAAATAATTTTTTGAACGTTAAGCACATTTGTGGGTGCTGTAAACTGGCTACTTGGCTGCATACATGTCTCATGGCATGGAACTTTGTTGTTTTGTTTCAGTTCAACGTGTGCTCTAGCTTTTACTTGAAATGGGAGCTGATTCTTTGATTCTGAGCCTGGTAATCTCCTTACCCTGTTTATTGGCAATTTAATAGGTTAATTTTCAAAGCTGAGAAGTTTAGATATGGGATTCAGCTATAGTTGGTATCTGTCAAGAATTAACATTATGGGAAATTATTTCATTTAAGCCAAATAAAGGGTAATCCATCCTAGATTAGAGGTGAAAAATATCTCGTCTACTGCTATTCCTATGCCTTTCTACGTTTTTCAAATGTTGTTGTTTCAACAGAACAATTAGTCTATTTTGAATCTGAGTGTAAGGAAAGGCTTGAACATGTCCTTAGCTGTCTTCTGTGGATTGTAACAGTGGGATTTTTTCTTTTTAATTGTTCTCCGTTGTAGACATGAGCACTGCTGCTCCTTTGGGAGGAGGGAAGGATGAGGAATCAGAGAAGAAGGATGAGATGGATGATGATACGATGTTTACCACCTTGGGTGAAGAGGATAAATCCAAGCCTTCTGTAGCACCTCGTTGGGCAACTCGTGTGTTTGCAGCAGACTGCCTGTGCCGAGTTATCATGCTGTGTGAGAACGCGAACAAGGCGCACTTCGATCTGGCACTGGCTCGTTCAGCCAGACTTAAAAACCCAAAAAGTAATTACAGAACGTGCATGTTTTGTTTTGGTTTAATTTTTTTTTATTTTTTGACACCCTTTACAGCTTAAGATTACACAACTAAGAAAAAAATATAAGTAGTTTTCCGTTCATTCAAGTGGTTAAACCCAAAGGAAATGGTCAGCAAAAGTCAATAAAACTGTAGTTGTGTAACTACTGTAGTTACCGTACCATGAACACAAAGAATGAGGTTTGCTGGAGGTTATAAATTCTGACAGACTGATCTGCTTGGAAGAAAAACCCTTAGACTTGCAAACCTTTTCTCCAGTCTAAAATAGAAGCAGTAAATGTCTAGCGAAGGGTGAGCTGGGAACAGTTTCCAAGTTTAACGTAATGACATCAATGAGACTTCAGAGATCATTTTAGCATCTCCAGACGGAAGGGATGCTAGGAAAGAAAAAAGAGATAAGGCCAAGGAATTATTGCTGTGACATTGGTTGCGGAGAGAGGGATGTGGGAGGGAGTTACAATAAGATGTGGACCCAGCTGCTTTATAAAGTTAATTCTTTTGGTATCCATGAGAGTGATGAATATTAGTTTTAGAGCTCATGTTTTGAAGATACTTTTATGAGTTAGAGGATCAAAACTGAGAGGCCAGAGATGACATCGTTTTGTGAAGAAACGTTTTTCTAACATAGAGTAGGAGGTTTCTTGTCCTTGAGTTGTCCGTGTGTATTGGTTCTGGTGCATAGTGATTGTTTACTTTCAGCTATGTAGTGCTTGTGAGGACTTTGTGTATGTAGGATGAATATCATGAGCATCCTAGAATGCCTAGGATTAATAGATTTTAGTGTCTATGTTGTTGAGGGTGTCTGTTATGATAGGGACATTTATCAAGTCTTTGCTTGTGTTGCTTTGATGCAGTCTGGTTCCAGCACTGTGCATTGGTTTTGTGAGAATCTTGTTTCTGATTTGATTTGAGGCTGAGGTCACTGTTTGAAGACTAAAAGGGAAAGTTTATTTTGAGGTGGCGTTGTATTGTAGAGAAAATCATGAAAGAACTGCTGCTGTATAGGGTCCTGCAGAGGATTACATTTAATAATTCTGAGAGTTTACATCTCTGAATTTATTTAAAGTGAACTTGATGAGTTTGGTATCCTTGTAAAAAGGAAAGCTCAGCAAGCTCCTACCCCCTCAACTTCAACTTCCAAAATATTTAAATTTTACTAACATCTGCGATGGTCTGAAAAAGTAAGTGCAGACTTTACCACTTCATAGTTTAAGTTTTCTCCAGTCATTCTTTACTGACATGCCTCTGAAAAGTTTCAGCTAAAAAATAAACTTTTCTTTTTTACCTTGAGACTTGAAAATATGTAGAGCTTTCATAATTTATGGTTTTTGTTAGTCACCCTGGCTATTATGTTTTTAAGTAATTTAATTTCATGTTAGTTGTACAACGTCTGGTATTTTCAAATTGAGAGTAAGGAAAGAAATAAAATGAATAAATAGAGAAGAATAATCCTTTCAGAAATGTTACTGAGTTATGTATTGTTCTTTTCTGCGTGTTGTCTGCTGCTTACTTAGCCTTGGATGTGGCTTTTGGGAGCAGAACTAGAGGCATACTCAAATTTTTAGGTGTTTGAACTTGACGAGGTTTCCTTTATCAGCAGGGGTCACTATAAGCATAGGACTGAAACAGGCATTGCCTTGAAGATTTTCTGTAGGGTTGGGGGAGGATCGCTAAAATTAGCTTTACTAAATGTTCTAATCTCTTCTAAGCTACTCAGCAACATTTACATACTCTATTTAGTGCAATTTCTGTGTATCATCTATTTAATTTTATTTCAAATTTGTGCTTAATTTTTAAGGTTGTCTTAGGAATAAAAGCCCTTGTATCACTTTAAGGAGGGGAAAAAAAGAAAGAAAAATAGGTTACATTCTTTTCTGCCTTCTTCCATACCCTAAATGTGGACCTTTGAAAAACAATAGGTAAAATTTGTACATGTCAGTGTGGAAAATGTTAAAAATATCTGTCATGTTAACTATCTTTGAAGTTACTAAGTAGTTTTTTCTGTTTTGTTCTCAGATGACTTCTTAGTACTGCATCTCTCTGACCTTATTCGAATGGCATTCATGGCTGCGACTGATCACAGCAACCAATTACGAATGGCTGGTCTTCAGGCTCTTGAAGACATTATCAAGAAATTTGCATCAGTTCCCGAGCCAGAGTTTCCAGGCCATGTGATACTGGAGCAGTATCAGGCTAATGTGAGACCTCCTTTATAAGTGCAGGAAATTGTATATTTATGCCAATATGCCAGTATTAGCTTTGAGAACATTTTGTAACTTCAAAAGACCTGTGAAGAGATTTTTGTGTGTGAAAACATACTGAAGAGACTCTTATTTACCTCTTCAAACTTTATTTTTTTACCTCTTCCTATTTTGTAATTTAGTAGCTGATGAAAGTAAAAATTCAGCAGCTATTGATTCTTGAAAGCCAAATATTACAAGTTACATTTAATTTTTGGCAAGAGTGGCATTTCATTTGTAGAATTGGGAATTGGAAAATAACACTGATGCAGTTGCAGATTGAATCTAATAAATCTGTTTTCTTGGGAGTTAATGAATATACTTCTGTTTAAATGAAAACTACAAAAGTATAGGAATGGGAGGTGGGCAGCTGAAGATTTATTTTGGGGTAGTATTGTTTGGGTTTTTTTGCATAGCTTAACTCTCACCTCTTCTGTCTCAACTGTGTCTTTAAGATCTTTGCAAATACTTTTTAAAGACAGTCTTTCATCCTTTTCACTTCCTACCTTTTCCTTCTTCCTTCTGTACTGCTGTAGCCATTGCTTCTGTCTCTTTGACTTGGTCCCTTTCGTTTCAGAAAAATGCTGCCTTATAACAACTGCCTAAAAGACTTTTTTTTTTCCAGTATTTGTCATTTTGGGAACTTGATGCAAATTCAACCATAAACATTTGATTTCATACCATTATTCCTTTGGACATCCAGAAGCCATTGGCTTCTTGAGCCTTAGCATGAATTGCATCTGTAATACTTTTCTGATTAAAAGATACTCATTAACAGAAGAAAGATAGTACCACATACTGGACAAAGGTAGTTGAGACTTAAAAAGGGAATGGGCAAGCAGGAAAAAACTGGTTTAGGACTTTGTTGTTTAAAGAATACTATTGCAAATGTCTGCTAGACAGCAAGGATAAGTTTGGGATGTAACTGTAATGCCAAAACTGGCAATCTTGTCTTGCTTGTTCTGTATATGTGCTTGAGCCTTAAACAAGGTGAGATGAAGAATGTTGTGTCACTATTGTTTTAATTGGATTTTTGAATTTTTCTTCCTGTCAACAGGTTGGAGCTGCTCTGAGACCAGCTTTTTCCCAAGATACACCTTCTGATATAACTGCAAAGGCCTGCCAGGTACAAAGAAAAATGTTCAGATACTATAAGCCAAATTGATTTTCCTTCTCTTTGGAAGAAAGATGCAGAAGAGAAGTAGTAGCAAATGGCTGGAAAATTTTGTAAACCTAAGCCGTCATGTTTTTGCAACATCTTTTGAGTCTTCTAGTAATATATTTTGTTCCTCAGAAGTGCAGAAGTACTTTTAGGGAGCTACATCAGAAAATATTAGTCTTTCTGAAACTAATTGTGTTTCATGTCAATTCTGTATTTGTTGCTAAAAGAAAAAAAAAAAGAAAAAAAACCTTGCTTAATGAGACCAATAGTAATGTATTTATTGACATGTCTTTCCATCTGGTCAAATATTTGGATTACTGACAATTTACCTTTAAACACTAAACTTCCATTCAGATTAATACTCCGTTTTAGTTTTCAGATTATCTGAGCATGCTCATTACAGTCATAGTAACAACCTCTCGGTGAAAATTCAGTGAAAGATTTTTTTTTTTGCGTATGTTTTCTTGTATGTGATCTTGTGCTACTGTAGTTTAAATCAGCTATCAGCAACATAGTTGTAGTAGTATCTGGTATGTGGTTTACGCAACTAAATTACTGCTGTAGTTTAAAACAGCAGTTTAATTAGCTATTCAGACATCAGTTTTAATACGATAACTTTGTATATGTGAGTTTTGTTTAGTAAGTCTTGGTCCAGCAGGACGGTGATGTTATGTTGTTTTATACTCTTAAATTCTAGCAAAATTTGTAAGGATAGATCAAATATAGCATAATTTGGTATCTATACGTAGGAAAGAATATGCTCACCTTACAGAAAGTTTCTGTGCATTTAAAGCTAGATGAAGAGGCAGTTTGTGTGAAAACATGTAACATTTCTTATAACTTGTCAAAATCTTCCCTATTCAACCAGTTTCAAAGTGGATGTGTGCACTTACAGGATCAAATGGTTGGAGATCAGCTTTGGATATTTAACTCACTCTCCAAAAGTTACGTGGACAGAGATGAGCTGCACTGAATGAGTTTGACGTTGTTATAGTTTTAAGTCATTACTGAAACAGCTGTTGACTTGCCCAGCAGCAGGAGTGAAGCTGGTCTTAGTCCTACTGTGAATGAATTACAGATTTGTGGCAGATTTTCAGCAGCCTTCTCCTGTGCACCTTCAGGGCACTTTTTGTGTTTGTGTTTACTTTACTTTAAATATGTCCATCATTCCAGATCATGAGAGGCCCTTCCCCAAAGGCTTTCATGGAACTGGTTCTCTAAAAGCAAAATAAATAAATTTGAGGTAGGACAAAAATGCCATGAAAAAAGAGTTTGTAAAACCTGGACTACTTGAGGTCTGTGAGTTTTTTTGCTTCTGTTCCTCATCCTTGTAGAATCACCACCAGAATCAAAGCAGCTCTTCTGAAAGAATTCGTCCCTTTTTCTTTTTGTAGAAAAGCAGCTGCACCGGAATTCTTTATTGACTGTGTGGTGCCCTGGGCCATGAATGTGTTTCAGAGGATGAATGCCAATGTATGGCACTAGACAGAAGCAGCTGATCTGTGTGATGTTTGGATTTAAAGTACCTGTTTGGGTCATTTAATTCAAAAGAAAGAAAAGGGGGGGAGACACCCAACATCTGTGCACCATGTCTGGTATTGATTGTTCTAGAATGTGGAACTGTTGGTTCCAGATCAGAGCCCGGCTGTTTAAGGATTTTTATCTCACTTATTTCTAGGTGTTTTCTTGACATTAATGATCTTGAAAGCTTCTCATTAGTATGGAGCCTTAATATGTAATTTGAGAGGTGTGTGTTTTTAAAGATGTACTTTTATTGATCGCTGTCCATTACATTCATCACAGTGAATGCAATGACCCTTTACTTGAATGATTTAACCAGACACTTGGGAACAGAATAAAAAAAATCACCTATTTATGGAGGATTAAAAAAACTATTTAAAGTATTTTCCATGTATCTATTACATTACATTGTGTATGCTTTGCAAATATAGCTTTTGTAGCCACTCACCTGAGCAATGCTGTTATCATGGGTGGGGAGAAAACGTCACGTGTTTTGATATTAAGCAGGAAGAGATCTGCTAAGTTTTTTGTGGTGGTTGTTTTGGTTTTTGTTTTCTTATAGATTTTTTTTTCCTTTATAAGGTGGTTGGGTTTTTTGCTAGCTTAGAATGATTCTAAACTTTGTTGTTTAGGTATGTAGCGCTTGGATAGGAAGTGGGGTTGTAAGTGACCTGAATGATCTCCGCCGAGTTCACAACCTTCTTGTCTCTTCCCTGGATAAAGTGCAAGCAGGAAAGGGATCTTCTAGCCAGCTTTACCGAGAGAGTGCAACTACTATGGAAAAACTTGCAGTTCTGAAAGCATGGGCTGAGGTAAACATTGACCATTAAATCTTTAAAAGTTTGAAAAGATTTTGCAGCATAATAGCAGCCTCACACCACCTTCCACCTGCCCTCCTCCTTACCTGTTGCAGTTCTACTCCTGGGATATTTTAATCTCTGTATCTTTCTCTGTTCCTTTTTCTGACATTCTGTTGATCTGTATTTACAGTGATGCTTGATTGCTCTTTGTTTTACTGCACTTTTCTGTATTATACACTGATACCCTATCAGATTTTGATTTTCCTCCCATCTAATTGCTCTTAAAAAAACCCCAAAAACTAAACGACCTTAAAATACGTTCTGGTAAAATACTGCAGTTAATTAACTAGGAGTTTGTCAAAGTGTTCATAATAAATTACAGGCTTAATGTAGATATTGTTGGGGAATGGCTGGAATACCAGAAATCTTCAACTATTTACAAAAGACAGAGTTAGCACTGCCTTGCTTCCTGAAATGTTACCTGCATGCTGTAGAGCTCTACATATAACTACTATAATTACACAAATGGTATTTTGGTTTCTTTTAGAGTAGTACTTTAAGGTTTGGGTTTTTTTCATTAAATTTTCTTGGAAGTTACTTTTGAAATTACATAGGAAAGCATTAACGTTTCAGCTGTGTAATCACCCCATACTGTAATTTTCAGCTTCGATATGGAGCATCTGTTGTGTGAAGACACTTACTTCTATTCTATTTCTTTTCTAAAAATGCTTATTTTTACTGTATTTTCCTGATATCTCTGCTTATCCTCTCGTAGCATCTAGCAAAGACAAACATATAAATGTTCTTATACTCATGTAACACATTTAAAGCCATTTGCATGTATTTATGATACCTAATCTGCTCCCAGAAGGTGACGATTACTCTAATTTATCTAGTAGCTCTTAATGTAGGTCAAACAAATCTTTGCAATAAGGATGCATTGATTGAATAAAATCAGTTATTTAGATCAGTATGTCTGCATAGAGCAGAGGTAATTGACACTTTTTTAGGAAAAAAGTGCGTAGCCAGATTGTTTTAGGAAAGTGCTATTTATGCCCCTAAGTGTTATACGCTGGTAGAAATAAAAGAAAAAATATTTAAATAAAATGTAATTGTATTGCAAATCTCTTTTTCCCAGTCTTTTTCCGGTGAGTCATCTGTGTATGGAATCTGTTACTTTCACATGGGAAAGGCTGTTGCTTTTTTTCTTTTTAGGATCTCACAGCATGTACTTTCATATCTGTTTTTCTTCTAGGTGTATGTTGTTGCCATGAAAATAAAGAAAGAAGCAGAGACCAAACCAAAGCGTGTTTTAAAGAGCACAGAGGAGGATGAGGATGATTTTGGTACTGTGAATGAGTTGCCACCAGACAGTTTGATAACACTGGTACAACCTGAGCTGCCTGCACTTAGCCGTCTCTGGTTAGCTGCACTGAAAGATTATGCTCTTTTAACTTTACCTGCTGAATTTGCTACTCAGCTTCCACCAGATGGTAAGCACTGGAACTTCTTTTTGTGTTGTTGAGAAAAACAGAAAGAAACCCTTAGTTGAGACTTTAAAATTATTCTCTGCAGTATTTAGCAGGCGTGTTTTTTATGCAAGTGATAAATTTCTGCCTATGTGTAACAGGAACGTACATTTGAAGTTTGAGTGTGCTTGTCTCCTTCAACATGCAATGAAGATATTCTTTATCTGAATCACAGAGATCATTAAAACCATGTCATTGTAGAATTAAGAATACTTCTACACCTCTAATACTTTGATACCAAATGCAAAAAATGTTTGCTAGAAGAAAAACACAGCCCTTGAGATTAGAGTGGATACTATCTTATAATATTTTACTGATTTAAGAATGAGTGTTCTATACGAAAAATGCTGCAAGACGTGATGGCTTTGCCTGCCTTTCTTGCTCTCTGCTTACTGTTCTGTTGTGGCCATTGCACTTTCTTATGAGAGGTACTAATGTTGCTCCTTCACAAGGAGAATTGGGATGCACTGCCACTAACAAGGATTACATCTGAATATGTCATGATCAAATACACTCAGATGAAATAAACTAATAAATTTAGAGTTATTTGCAGAGAATTTCAGAATTTACCTTTGCTTTGCTAATTTAACAGGGGGAGCATTTTACACTCCAGAAACAATTGATACAGCTAGACTGCATTACCGAAACTCCTGGGCTCCCATACTACATGCAGTGGCGCTTTGGCTAAACAGTACAGGGTTTAATGCTTCAGAGACAACAGAAGAGACTGCTGCAGCAATTCCCAATTCACAGAAACGTGCTACATCCATTATGTTAAACCAGACACCTGGAACTCCATCTACCACTAAATCTTTGCCGGAGATAAACAAAGATCGAATGCATTTAATTTTGGGTAAGAGTTACAAGTTTAGAGTTCAGGACCAGCACATTATGGTATGAAATTGTATTGGAATAAGAAAAGATACTTTGCTTGAAATCTGGGAAGTTTAAAATGGATCCCATGTCTGGACAGTAATGTTTCAAAATATGTTTCCTTCTCTCCGTATCTCTCTGCCTCCTGTGTTCTTTATAGCTTTGACAGAATATTTGTTGGTGTGATTATTGTAATTTTTATAGGCGAGTTGTATATCTAGTTTATGTAATTGAATAAAATGAGTAGCAACTGTTCTACGCTGTACTATAATTCAGATGATACAAAATGTTACGCTTCAAAGACACAAAAGCTGCAAGGTTATTAAAATACACACCCTCATAAAAACAGAGTTCTGTAGAGGCTGATATTTGACAAGTCACATGGAGTAGCTTTTGCATCAGTTTTTCGTCTGTGAGTAGCACTTGCTGTTTCCCTTTGTTGTTACCTAACAGCTTTAAGAGGTGGATGTGAACACTTATTCTGAGGAATGCCAACAGTTTGCTGAGGTACACAGATAATTTAAAACCAGAATTAAGTGCCATATGTATAATATGAATATTGCATAATTTTTGAGGCTTAACTTCATCTCAGTTATCTTTACATTTAAAAGAGTTCAATAGAATAAAACTCAATTTACAATTGAGGATTCAGGAGTCTGACTTACAGATCATTAGAACAAAGTGTGGATTTCTATTCAGTAATCTAAGTTGCTTGCTGTCACTGTTCATCATTTTTTCTGCCAAATTTGGAGGAAGACCTGATGCAGACGAGAAAGCGAATACAATTCTGCTATTTCTAATAGATAAACTCTCTTTTCCTTTAAAGGAAGAAGAATTGAAAAAAAAAATGTATCTTTCTGAAGTTGTTAAGAACCTGCTATACTTACAAAGAAATGTAAAAAAGAAAACTTGATTTTTATGATGATGTGAACATTATTTTTAATTATTGCTCTTTTCAGGTGTTAGTATACAGTTTCTGTGTTCCCCGCGACCTGAAGAGCCTGTTGAGCATGTTACATCTTGTTTACAAGCACTTCATACTTTACTGGATTCCCCTTGTGCCAGGATCCATATTGCAGAGGACCAGGTACTGTATGAGCAAGTTGTAACAATCAGCTTTTTCTAGGTCTTGGTCTTTCATCTGTGATAATTACAAAAGCTGTAATTATTTTTGCGTGAGAAAAGTATTTGCTCAGCATAAGCAAGTGACATAAGAATTAGAAATTGTTAAGTCCTAATTAATTTTTTAATATGTATTTTGTTTTACTGTAGCTCCTTGGCGTTGAACTCTTGAGTGTGCTTCACCGACTCCTCCTGACCTGGGATCCTCCTTCAGTCCAGCTACTGGTTACAGGAGTTGTCCAGCAGATAGTAAGAGCAGCTCAAGATTATTTGCAGGAAAAAAGGAACACCCTAAGTAAGATTTTGAAAACACGGCTTGCTTTGCAGAGTAAATAAGCAACAGGTTTTCATATTGGGAAAGGAACTCAAATACATTAGAGTATGGTTACACTGAGGAGGAAAATGCTGTGTATTCCACGGATACTCTTGAGGTATTCGTAATCTTACCTGCTGATTTCTTAACTCTTGTAAGATGTAGTTTTTCTCCCTCTGATCATTCTAGCAGTTATTCTTGTAATGTCCTGGTTTTCATTCTTTTTTCTTGAATATTATGAAACTTGTAGCCACCACACCACTGGTGTACCTTGCTCAGTTTCATTATTTCTCTATTGACTACCTCTAGCACTTCATTTACCTTTTTTCTGAAGTTTAATGGTTCAGCTCCCGATGTAGGGTCTTGTGCATCCCTGGCACAACTGGCATTCATGAGGTGAGTGAACTGCCTCTGGAATCAGTGTGAAAAGTTGCCTGCCCAGAAGATCTTGCCAGGAAGTGAAGCAGACTTGCATCTGGGTTCTTACTTCATGGACATTCGGGGCATGGCAGCAACCAGGAGCTCTGGGAACAGGGTGTGCAAACAGGAGCAAGACTGTTGGCATGGAAAGGCATGCTCATGCAGCCCAGAAGTGTTGCTCAAGACTGTACGAGACTGCTAGAGTCAGCATAGTGATGGCATTCACATACAGCAAGACACAGTCTGCTGACTGAGGAACAATCAGAGGTCTAATGACCTGACTTGACATTCAGATGAAAGTCCTGATGTGACTCTCCTCCAGGTGCTTGTTTCTGCAGCCAGGGCTGAAGGTGACATTAGTGTCTCACCTGTGAGATGTGAAGGAAATGCATGTGAAGGTGAGCAGATTGTGTAGGGTCAGGAAAAGCAAATGGGAGAATGACATGTTCTTCACAGAGATCCTGCAGGTGCAGGAGCCCAAGCGCCATGTGTCACAGAAGGAGGGACAGCCATAGGCTATGCTGGAATGCGGCCCTGGAGGATGAGACTCCAATGAAGGTGGAGGCTGCAAGGTTGTAGCTTCCAGCAACAAAAGGCTTTATCTCTAGACATCTAGTTGGAGAACACTATAGGGATTTGGCAAGAGGAGAAGAGGAACAAGCTGTCAGGGTAGGTATCTGGGCCAGCCATCCCTTTTCGACAGCTCATAACTGATCCTGCTAAGAGGAAGTGAAGGGTGATACCCGTCAGGAACTCTTTTTTGCCACAGACTGCCTAATCAAGAAGAGGTGGTAGGTGAAGCCATATTAAACCAACTGGAAGAAGCCTTCCAATCACAAGCTATGGGAGTCCAATGAGAGACTTTTACCTTCCAGACGTGGTGGAAGGGCAACACTGCAGGATGCTAACATTCGGAAGCTTTCAGAAGTGTATCAGGCACAGATTTTTTTCAGTGAGGATGCTGGACAGTCCAAATAAGGGAGGTGCTCTGTGGATCTGCTCCTCACTAATACAGAAGAAATGGTTGTGAAGGTTAATGGTAGCTGTGGCCGTAGCAGCCACGAGATAGTGAAGTTCATGATCCTGAGGGAAATGAAGACAGCAAGTAGCAGAGCAAAAGCTTTGGGCTGACGTAGCAGACTTGGGCTTGTGCAGGGAGCTTGCAGATGAGATCTTGCTGTAAGCTTCCCAGAAGTGCAAAGGAAAGAGAGACAGTTCATCTTTGGTGGCAAAAAATAGCTCATACAAAAGTGCAGAATGCCAAAAAAGCGTGGCAGGAGGCTGACTTGGCTGAACAGGGACTTCTGACTGAGCTCAGATGTGACAAGGAAGTGTATGGATGGTGGAAGTGGGGGCAAGCTGCCCAGGAAGACTACTGAAGATGTCTGCTCACGTATGGAGGAGTGGAATTAGGAAAGCCATGATTTGTCTGGAGCTGAGACTGGTGATGCATGTTAAGTGTGACAAGAAGGGCTCTTATAGATACGTTGGCAGCAAAAATACCAAGGAAATTTGGGCCTGCTGCTGAATGGATTGGGTGGTCTAATGACAAAACACGTTGGGGGAAAACTGAGGCACTATTATCTTCTTTGCTTAGTCCTTCTGTGTCTCTGTCTAGTGAGCAAATTTATGGGAGAGAATTGCTACCTACTGTAGATGAGCATCAGGTTAGGGACTGTTTAGGTAAAAGCTGCACATACCCTGGGACCAGGTGGGATGCATCTGAGGGAGCTGGCTGATGACATGCTAAGGCTGTGGCAGTCATCTTTGAAAAGCTGTGGTGCTCAAGATTGTGATGCCAAATTGTGCAAGTGGTGGATACACTGGAGGGCAGTGCTACCTTTCAGGGGAATCTCAAGCTGCAGGACTGAGAACCTTCTGAAGTTCAGCAAAGACAAATGCAAAATCCTGCACTTGGGATGGAATAGCCCTGTGCATTGGTATAGGCTGGGGGGCTAAGAGACTGGAGAGTAGATTTTCTGGCTAACAAGTTGAATGTGAATCTTTCGTGTGCCTGTGCAATGCTGAAGGCTCTGTTATTGGGCTGCATTAGAAAAGTATGACCAGTAGATTAAGGGATATGGTTTTCCTTTCAACTTGAGCTTGAGAAAATGCATCTGGAGCGGTGTCTAGTTTTCTTTGCCCTTCCCCCCTCATCCTGAATAAGAGAGATGTTGACAAACTGAAGGAGGTCCAGTGGAGGTCCACTGAGCTGCTTAGGGAGATGAAATATGTGACACATGAGGATAGGGTGAGAGAGCTGAACTTGTTTAGTCTGCAGAAGAGAGGGTTAATATGGGATAGAATAGCAATCCCCCATCTTAAAGGGGATTTAAAGAGAAGACCAGTCCAGACTCTTCTGAAAATTACATGGTGGAAGGACAAGAGGCAACAGACACAAGTTGCAGCAATGGAAATACAGATGGGATACAAGGAAAAAATTTGTCACCATGGGAGTGGTGAAGCAGTAGAACAGGTGCCCAGGGATGTTGTGGCATCTCCATGCTTGGAGATACTCAAAACTGGACCAGCCGTGAGCAACCTGCTCTAGCTTTCAAGTTGGCCCTGTTTTGAACAGGAGATTGGACTTGGATCATTTATGGAGGTCCCTTTCAACTTAAATTTTTCTGAGATTCTCTGATGAGTTAATAGGCCTAAATCCTATTCCTCTAATTTCCCTTTATTGAGCTTTAGTAAAATTGATTCTTTCTTTTATCCCTGATTCTTCTGGTATGATATTTCAGCTTCTGATGTTTTGCTTAGGCTTTTCATCAGCATATTTTGTTAGTTTGTTTCTGCTTTATGTAAGAATATCCTTGATAAGGGTATTAGCATCAGCCCAAAAGCTACTTTCTGAGGTAGTTTTTGTTCAGTCATCCTTTTAGCATTCCTTTAAAAATCTCACCTTGGATGTACCGTTTCCATCTTTGCCAGGTAAATTAGTTTCCAAGTGGCAACCTGGCAAATACTTCATTGATATCTGATTAGGTTAGATCTGCTGTGTTTTCTTTTACCTGAAAAAAGTAAAGTAAAACCCAAAGAATATTCTCTTACTAAGGAAAACTACAATCTTAGTCTGGCACAGTATACTGCTGAGAAAAAAAAAACTGTTAGCTTTTACCCATTTTCCACATAAAAACAGAGAGAGAGTTCTGCTGGAACTTGAGGAACCAGCACAGCTAAAATGGAAGCTCTGTTCCTTCATATGAATTAATCGAATTGTTTACTGTAGGCCCAGTAAGTTGCATTTTTCAAATCAGTGAATGTGATAACATTAGCAATCATTTAAATTCATAGGAGCTCCATAGGGGTAGTTCAGGCCAGCTCTGACTTATTGAATCTCTGTTGCTGTTTAATGGGAGAAGGAAAGACTGCAGCTGGCCAAGCTGCCGTTCAAAAGAGAGACTTTTGAACTGAATGCGCTGAAATCATGAACTCAGACGTAGAATCCAACAATGCTTTTCTGTTCTCTTATTTCGTAATCAATTTAAGCTGCAAAAAAAGATTTTTTCAGGGTGGAACATTTAATTAATAGCCATTAAATGAGAAAAATTTTGTCATGCCTATTTATTTGGCAGTCACTGCTGTTAATTTTAACATCAGTTTTAAAAGAAGCAAAATAATCCCTGCATTTTTATTTTGTGTAAGTATTACTACTTTTTTTCCTAGTTCTGGATGAATTTTTAGGTATTGTTGCAATCACAATACTTCTAAAGCATTTTAAACCCCTTTAAGTCATTCTAACTAAAACATTTAGCTTGACATGAGTCATGTTTGTCATACCTTACTGTGAAGTAACTTTTTCCTCTTTATTTTAAACTTTTTTTTTAAAAGCGTGTTTCATGTTATCTTTGCTATGGGATCCTTTGTAACTGTCTCCTCAGATGTTTCTTTCCTTTTTCAGATGAAGATGATACTGAGGAAAAAGAAAATCCTCTTGCTTTAGGAGAGGGAGGTGAGAGTGGTGGTCTTGTGCCTGGAAAATCTCTGGTCTTTGCAGCCATGGAATTGCTCATGTTTATCCTAGTACGGCACATGCCCCATCTGAGTTCAAAAGTGTCAGATTCTCCAAGTCACATTGCTGCCAAATCCCACCTCTCTGAGGAAAGTGCTCGTCTTGTGGCTGCCACTGTTACTATACTGTCTGACCTGCCTTCTCTGTGTTCTCCAGCAGGTAAGGTAATGTAACAAAATACACGAGTGGTTACTGTAGGGGAAGCATAGTGAGCATATGATGCTAAAAGCAAATGAAATACATTTTCATGGGATACTTTAAGGGTCATCTATTGAAAATTATGTTTATGTTCTAAAATAAATTAAGGATTCAGGATTTTCCAGTGAGTAACATAAAGGAAATTATTTGATTTTAAGTTTGCATGTGTGCTGCAATTTTGCTGAGGAAATGAGCTCTGTATCACTATGATTTTATTCTTGTCTTTTTCCCCTTCCTTTTTTCATGACTTTGAAACCTTTTGGCCAATTTTTAATCATATTGTAAAAGAACATAGATATCTCAGAGGGAATTAAATTCCTGAGAAGTTCGTGAAAAGTAGCAGCTGGATGAAAAGAGAATTCTACTGAGGAAAAACCAGCACAATTCAGCTGTTGATACACTTGGTTTTTGCAGCCGTTGGCTGTCAGTCATCCCAAATGTGACTCTAAACTAAATGGAGCTTTCTTCTGCCCAGGGAGACTGTCACAAAGGATATGTGTAAACGAGGGTAATTGCACTGAATGGAGTTCAGGGGTAAAGGACACAATTGCATGGGAAGCTGTGCTCTTTCAGTTTTTCTTTTCAGAGAACAAATTGCTTAAGAGTTGTCTCGTGGATCTCTGGGAAGTTTCACACACTGGTGTAGATAAGACTTTTTAGAGGTTGGTTCCTTAATGAGATGCATGGTAAATAACATATTTGGACAAAGTCATGCTCAGAATACAACATGGGCTGTCTTTAAAGAACTGTAGGACACATTGTCCATTTGAAAAATAGTAGATTTTGAGCTGATTTGGAGTCCTGCACTGTTTTTATTTGATTCCTGGTTCTTTTTTCCTTACCCTTTTTTTTGGGGGGGTGGGAGGGGCAAAAAGAGTAATAGTACTATTTCTATGTTGACTGGAGTGAAGGCATGACTCCCAGCAGTTGGCAAGTGGCCAGTGAAAGTAGCTCTACAGACTCTGTAGAGTTGTCTACAGACACTGCTAGAGTTGGGTTTTTTTGTCATCCAGAAGATGTAGCCAGCTGATAGCTGTAGGGAGAGGGGGATAATACATGCACAGACATTTGCGTTAATTGAGCCTGTGGATGTAAGGGAAACTGTGAACAAAGAGAATTCATCACTTTCTGTGATTGAGTGGGGTTTTTATATTTCTTCCTCTTTCTTTAAAACATGAGCATCTTGCAGTCTCCATTGGACAAGATCCTGGGCAATCTGATCTAGAGGAACTGCTGCTTTGAAAAAGAGGGTTGGACTAGATGACCTCCAGCAGTCCCTTCCAGTCGTTAATTATTCTACTTAGTGTATTTATCCTTACAGCGTGCCCAGAAGTAGGAAAATGGTGGGATTTGTGTTTCCACAGATGCGCAAAAATGAGGCATAGAAAAGATACGGAAAGAGACTTGACTGTCTGAAGTGAGCTGTAGGTTGCTATTACACGCCTAAACCCAATAGCACCCTTCTTTGAATCCTGCAGGGGCTTGAAGTCTACATGTGTTATTGAAACTCCTTCTAATAAAGTTTCCATGTGTCTAAAGTCAGGTTATGTGCTAATTGACCAATATTTCTTAAGTATGCCTAACTTGCATCTGCAGGACTGGCTGCATAAAACATAGATAAGTGTTGATTTCTTCAGAAAAGCAATGCAGTAGGAGGAGGAGGAGGACTATTTTGTTTCCTTTGTAGAGTAGTCGGATGGCTACAGCTTTTGTCCAGGATGTGAGACACACAGATAACTTCCTTACTTTGCTTCTGGGGCTTATACCACACGCCAGCTTCTTGGAAAGTGCCATAACTTGGTTTGGATACCTGTTTCCAGACCTCTTCTTGTTCTTGTTTACTTTATAGGACCCTAGCGATATGCAGATCCTGTTTTAAGATATTTAACAATCTGGATGTGTTCAATATGATACATACCATGTGTTACATGTCATGTGGGGCAAAACTTTAATAGCTGAATCATCATTCCTGAATTGACAGCAACGTTTTAAGTGTTGGCTTGTATGACTTGTGTTATGATAAACTTCAGTAGTACTGATGAATGAATTTGGTGATAAAATATTGAATGACACATATCACTGGTAACCTGAATTGGAGTTTATCTTGGTGTCTCCTTTGCCTCCTAGCCATATATATCCATATTGGGAAAGCTAAAGAGGCTGTCTACCACACTTGTTGGAATTAACTTCAGAAATTCTGTTTTGTTTGTTTGTTTTTGGTTTGGTTTGGTTTTTTTTAGGATGTATGACAATCTTACCCACTATCCTATTTCTGATTACGAGAGTATTGAAAGAAACAGCAGTAAAATCAGCAGATAATCAGGTCCCACCTCCAGTCGGTGCAGCCCTTCAAGGGATAAAAACTATTGTTACTCTTCCAACAGTCAAGACTGATGAAACTCAGAAACAATGGACAGGTCTTATCCGCAGCACTCTGGCATCTATCTTGGAATACTCTCAACCTGGTAAGTGGTTTTCCAGTGCAGGAGAGTTAAAATTAGAGAACTGGGGTTTGCTGTAATGAAAAGGCAAGTATTGTATCTACCTGTAATTTGATAGGCTTCATGTCTGAGGGTTGGGGATTAAAAGTCGTGATTAATTGCTTGTAAAATTGAAATGGGAGAAAGGCCTGAGTGCATAGAGCATAACTAATCAGTTACTTAGTAGGTTGTGCTGAAGACAAGCACAGCGTTGGCTTTAAGAAAATACAGTTACATCTCAGGAGTTTCTGTCCCAGATTTGTCCTTGTTGGTCTGTTTTCTTTGGCAATATTGATCATAACCTCCTGTTAGAAATTTTGCCTTTTGCAACTCATCTTGCAGCCCTCCACCCCCCCGTCTCAGGTCCTTTCCGTAGGGTATTTTTCAGTACTAGTTCAGACTTTCCTATTCCATTTTGAATCCCATTGTGATGCGATTATTGTATGCTTTAGATTTTCCTCAGGCTGTCCTTACCAGTATTCATAGTTTCAGCTAGTGACTTGTTTCTGGAACGTGGAAATATGCTTTCTGATATCAGTCGGTCTTTCTGACATCTGCTGAATGTCTCGCAAGTAAAATCTAAAGGAGTTCCAAGCTGAATTCACTTCACTTCCTGGACCATGCCTCAATTTCTGCGACTACTGGCAACTCTAGGCATGCTGGCAAGGCCTGAGCAAACTATCATTTCCACCCCTCCTTTCCTCTTTCCACAGAATACCTGCTAGCTTAAAGGAGATTTTAGTTGCCCAAACTGTGTTTGTAGGGGAACTGATCTCTTTACTTGAAACTGTAGTTGTTTAATACTGTACATGGACTCGACACTTTGAATTAAACCTCAAGAAAAATGGCAATCAGTGTGTCTTTTAAGCGTTTGCTGACGCGATTCATATAGTCTTAATGGCAGTGAGTGTTAAAGTGAATGAGTCTGAAGACAGCAAGGGAGAATTGTGGCAAGGTTCATACTGGAGTAGGATATTCACAATACTGTCCCAAGCTTTCAGCGGTGAGAAAAAATCCTACCCCTGCCAAAAAAAATCTGTTACCCACCAGCAGGTTGTCTACTCTGTCTCTTTAGAGAACTGCAGACTAGTTCTCTTGGTTCACATTCATACTTTTCCTTCCCCTTCAAAAAGCAAAAAAGATAGGCAGTCTCAGATGCGTAGTTAGCAAAAGAGAGACAAAGATTTGTCATTTGCATAATGGTAATTCAGCCAAAAAACATCCTGTTACATCCCTAACGAGCCATTTATAGACATTAAGGAGAGGTTTGAATGGAGTTACTCATGTGAGAGATAGGGAGCGAGCAGGTAATTGCAAACGGTCCTGAAAATGTCTGAAGGGGAAGGATTGGTAGATTTGTGTTAACTAAGTCAAACTTCTAATTTGATTTGTCACATCAGCTCTTGTCTTCCAGCCTTTTGTTACTGTACGGATTTCCCAGTCCGTCTTTCGAGAAACAATTACTGGCTTTAGGCTTTTTTTCAGAATTCAGAAATCTTTCTCGGTTCCTTGCAAGAGTGTATGTTTTCCTTTCCAATCTTCTGTGGAGTGGAACACATCACACACTCAAGAACCTAAGCAAGGTCTACTGCATACGATTTCAAGTCTCATAATTCAATAAAATCTAAACAAATTTAAATTTATTTATTTTTTTTTTAAATTGTCACTTAAAATGCTTGGAGTAGTTTTTTGAAGTGAGGTTTCACACTAAGCCAACTGAGTAAGTAGCTGACATCTGTAAAGGACATTCATACTGTTTTTCTTTTTGCTGACTATATATCCGCTCTTTCTTCGTGCCACTCAAGGGAGAGCAGAACCAGTCTAGCCAACAAAACCAGCAGAACAGTACTTTATATATATATAAATTATAATAATCATATATAAATGTAATTTTTTTTTCCTGTTGATGTAAATTCATGAATGAGATCCATGAAGACAGAGCTTGTGTAAGGAAAAAAAAGGATGACAATGGCAAATACAGACGATTTGAAAAGCAGAAAAGGTTAAAGTAGGACTGTTGTTTTTGGTGATAGGTAGCTATCAGATCAGCTAGTCTGTTATGTGAAACCTCATGTTAAGAAAAGTTGTTGCTATGCTGGGTATCAGTTTCTTACGCTGCTGTATCAGCTGAAGAGATTAAAAAAAAAAGCAAAGTGTATTTTTAATGGGAAAAAGATCTAAAAAATACATTTTTCCTCTCTTATTTACACATTGAAAACAAAAAATGAGACTTGGTCAGAGAAAGTGTGGGTGATGTTTTTTCCTTGATATTTAAGTTTCAGAAAGTTTGACTTACTTTATTAAAACAACTATTAGAATAGAGTTGCTCAGCTTTTTGTCAGTCGCAGTAGATAATGATAAAGTGGTTCTGTAATAAGTAGATGCATATTTGTATGCAGTTGCAAATAATTTCAAGTACATTTATTTCCTCTTTGTGTGTTTATCTATGTTCACTGGCTTTTACTGAATAAATTCTAAACCCTTTTTGGAGTAACCTAACAGTGTGTTTGTTTTTGTTTTTCAGAAGCCTCTAAGCCTATTCTTGATGAAGTAAGCATACTTACAGCGATTGCTCTCTTCCTTTGGTCAGCAAGCACTGAAATAATTGGAGTGCAGTCTTTACAAAATGGATGTATGAACAGATTTAAAAGTGCATTAAATTCCTGTGATCCTTGGGTAAGATCGTGTTATAGGAATGTGAATGTTACATAGCTGAGAAAAAACTAACTGTGACATATTTACCATATTTCTTGGAATGCTTTGTGATGCCTTTACTTCAGAGACAGATACTGCTTGTCAAAATAACTAGAATTTTCAACAGTGCATTATAGAAACTCTTTACTGAGCAAAACAACCCAAACTAAGTGCTTCTGGATAACGTGTGTTCATGACCTTGTTCCAGGTTCTTGACTTGCAGCTTTTTAAAAGGAAAAAAATCTTTGATATGTGAAATTTTAGAAAATGAAAAAGTTAGTTACCAGAGAGTGGTGACATTTCTACATTAATGCTGATCTTTTATAGTACAAACTAAACCAATTCTTCTGTAGATGAAATTACAGCCCACATTTCTGATGAATTTTATATTTGTTTGTGCAAAACCTGTGCTTATTTTACATGTTCATAGAAAACTCAGTTCGAGAGCAAAAATGTAATTTTGTGGTCACCATCAGAACATCTACAGATTGTGAATCATCTGTCTCCTGATTTCACTTCTGCTCTTTGGTTTGTCTTTATGAATTACCTTCTAAATTATTTTCTCACTAAAGAGGGAAACTAAAAAGCTGTAGACTGACTTTGTTCAAGCAGGCTAATGTGCTGTATATTTAAGCTTAACTGTTCCAGCCATGTATCCATCAGTTTGTTTGAGTGGGTATACAAATCTGCAGGTGGGAGGTAAAAAGAAAAATCTATAGTGTTTCCACAAGCGAGTGCTTCAGATTCCTGAGAAGAAAAACACGCAAAAAATGTTGATGTGTTTAGGGTCACAGTGAGGCATTTAAAGTTCTGTTTAGACTGATAATTCTTCTCTGCAGCAGGGCTGGCATTTTCCAGTGTGGACATAAAACTTAGTTGTTTCTGAAGCCTGACTTTGTGTGGAAAGCTACTTAAGATTTTACTGCATGAATGGAAATATCAGTTGTATTGAGCAGAAACTTTTATGTCATACTCTCTCTCAGCTCTGTATAAACACATGAACAGTGAGAGAAGTACATCTTTGCCCATTACCCTGCTGGAAAGCTGTCAGTGAGCTGGAACTTACCACTATTTTTGTAATTCACAGAGAATGCTTTGACAACAGCCAGATTGTGTCCACTCTCCTTGCTGATGTGCAGAACATATACTCTGTAATACTTGTGTGTTTGTTCTAGTTTTTGAAATATAAAATACTCATTGTTGGGGTCAGTAACTAGACACCTGTTTTTAATAAAAGCATTATACTGATTGTGCTAAAAGCATTGAACTGGTTATGGAAAAAACTCTTCTAAAGAAATACCACCGCCTCATAAGAAATACAGGAGTTTACTATTACCACTTGCAAAAGTCTGAAAGGCTAGATATCATGTATACTAATAACCAGAAGGCTGGTGAGCTGAGTTCGTTTTGTCCCAACAAGGGAACTTAGTTGAGAGACCCTTGTCTCTCAGTGCTAATGGGTAAGCTTTACAGGAGAGTGTGCCTTATGTGCTTTGAAGCAGCCCTAATTTTACCTCATGGGAGCTTTTGTAGACTTCTGTGAATGCAGAATAGTAAAAAGATTTATATTATATAGATGGAATAAAAGAAGCTTGGATGAAGTTCTGCTATCAGATGCAGTCATAGAACTCTTATTTGAATTACGCATGCATGTAAGAAAAGAGACTTTTACACCTTATTTCAAAGGCTAGTAATCTTAACAGCTAATAAGGAGTAAAGTTTAAAGAATGTAAACAGAATGGGAAGGGAATTATTTGGAGTGGTGTAGAGGTAGAGGAATAATTTGTTGAAACATTTCAAAGATGATTCTGATTATTCATTAGGATAAAACATTCTTCCGGAGAGCTCTGTTAAAAAGCATAGAAACGGTATTAGAAGAAATGTTATTACTTCAGGCCTTAAAAATTGATTTGTATAGAAAACTGGCAGCTGTATACTAGTGAATTAAGAGTGACCTGAGCTGCATAACTTGTATTTTCTTTTTATTAGTTTTTATTATCTATCATTTTTATTCAATAGTTTTATTTATACATCTGTTTCCAGTCATTCCCAGATCTCCTTACAGATCATTGTGCTCAATAATACTTCCCCTAGAATGTTTTTGTTCAGCATGTGCTCAATAACTCATCCTATTTATACTTGAGTGCAGTTTGAAAGCATGTGCAATGTTTTATCCTCATATTTGTTGTGAGGCTTTACCTTTTCAAAAGTTCTGGGTTATTTGTGTCGGATTCTGGAGAAAGATTTTTGTACACCAAAATAAAATGCATTCATAAGTTCATCTAAACAAGATCATCAGTGAGTCATTTTCCCAAATGTTGACTTTAATAATCCTTGCTTTCCAGAGAAAAGAGGGAGGGGTGGAAAAAGAAAATAGGAAGACAAGGAGAGGGTTCTGTGATCCAGCTCACTGTATGGCTACATGTATATTCCTGTGCTCCTACCAACACAACATGGAGAATGAGAAGGAAGGAAGGAAGGACAGGCCTGCCACTTTTGGCTACAGCCTTGGCTCATATTAGAGCAATAAGATGACTTTGATCTGATCTGAGTCATTTTTATGGGCTATTTTACCTATCTGAGACTGGAATAGCATTTCATGATTTTGCAGATACATTTAATATTAGTGCTGGTATTTCTGAGACTTAAAGATATAGTTGTCTGTGGACCTGTGTGGCTGACTTGTATGACATTAACTATTCCTTTATTTTCTCTTGAGTTCATATTGTTACTCTTATTTAGTACCTGCATGTTCTTTCTAATTGGCCTTCCTTTTACTGAAAACTGGGCTAATATTATTTTAGCAGATGGACTGTGTTGCTGCTTTCCTCTTATTCAGTATGTTTCCTTCCCCTTTAGTCGTCTTTTTTTTGGTATCACGTGTCTCTCACATACATAGATAACAGAGTTTATTAGAATTCCTTGAGTTAACAAATAACTTTCAGGACAATGTATTTATCTTGATTTGATTAGGTTCAAGCCAAGTGTTATCAGCTTCTGCTTTCTGTGTTCCAACACACCAATCGTGCCCTGTCAACTCCGTATATTCATTCATTGGCCCCTATCATGGTTGAGAAGTTGAAAGCTGTGGAAAGGAGCCCCCCGAACAGCAACCTGGAGCTGTTAGCAGTCCAGGAAGGAATTAAAGTCCTTGAAACATTGGTTGCCCTTGGTGAGGAGCAGAATAGTAAGTATTTAGTTTTTCTAGAGAAATGTGTAATGCTAAAATAGAATATCGAGCATTAGAAAGGAACTTGATGGCATAGTTCAGAGAGTTCACAAACAGACCATGTCTGTGCAACATGCTTTTGTAATTCCAGTACTAGAACTTTTGTATGCATGGACTCATATAGCACATACAGTATGATACGCTATAGCCTTTGAATTTCTGGTGATTGCAGGAAAAAAATTCTATAAGTGAACTGCAGTAGTGAGTAATGTTTTCTTCTGTTTGGAAAGGAGTTGTTCACACCATTTAAATTTGCTTTTTCCTATTGTTAACTTTTATTTATTTTAGCAGACTCACCACTTCTATCTCGTTGCTTCTACCAACTCAACAGAGTTTATCTAAAAAGCCCAAGAAACTGAATTGTACTGGTCAGAATATCTTGATTGTAGATGGAGCCTCCTGTTTGCTTCAGTAGATAGAATACATTATTTATAATTTATCTGTAAGTTCAGTTATTCTCTAACTGAAAACAATGCGTTTTCTAAAGACTTACTTTGCAGACATTTGGCTTTAAATGCTGATAAAGTTCCTTGTAAAAATATTACTGTTGGTTTTGTGTGGGTTCCCCCCCTCCCAGCCCAACGTACTCCCTGTTGGTATTTCTCTTCATTGATGATAAAACACTAAATGTATGTTTTCTTGAGCGCCTTTCTGCTTCTGGCACAGTTGTTTGAAACACATTAAAATGAGAGAGTAACTGAAGCAAATGTGGAAATCTGATCTGATTTTTGCTACCGCTGGCTGGAGACAATCACCCCATGAGTATGAATTTAGTCAAAACCTTTAGGGGAAAATCATTAATACTCTGATAACCTACAAAATTTTAGATGCATGAGTTACCATTAATGTTTAAGTTCTTTGAGTGTAAAATTTACACTTAACATGTTGCACATTTCAAAGGTATACTTGTATCCTTGCTAGATACAAAAATTAGCCCTGTTGCTTAAGTTCAGCTGCTTTTTTGTTCTAAGGATAAGCCCTTTTGATCCCTGTGCCATTTTGGTCTCTGGCTTCATTAGGTCATGCTAGCCCAATTACAGCTGCAGTGCTAGTTTTTTGGATTGTAACCTTCCAGGACGGAGTAATATAGCAGGTAACTAACTGTCCCTGACTTTCGTGAACACTTGCATACACTGATAGCGGTTCTGTTATGCTCAGTGGAGAGGCTGATATTCAGATTCAATTGAATAATGTTTCTGTCTGCCTGAAAAGTGTTTTGAAATCCTTCAGTATGACAGGCACCCTACATCTTATGATCTGTTATCAATGATCTGCAATGAGATGGTGCAAAGGCATCTCTAAAGAAGTGTCAGGAACAAAATAACTGTGATGAGCAATAATAGGAGTCTGAAACACAATCCTGGTAAGAAAGATTTGAGTGACCAAAGGACAGGAAACCATCTACATTTTAGTTGGTTTTTATTTGATAATTTTTTAATTACAGTGTTTATTGCCAGTTCTGAAAACAAAATTACACTTATCAGTCTAGTAACTGATAAAATTAATTTTCATTTGTTTTCTTCTCTGATATGGTTATTGATTTTATTTTTTTTCTTTCATTTTTAGGAGTCCAGTTGCTTGCCCTTCTTGTTCCCACTCTGATCTCCTATTTACTAAATGAAAATGCCTTTGCTTCTGCATCTACAGCATCTAAGGATCTTCATGAATTTGCGCTTCAGAATCTAATGCACATTGGTCCACTTTACCCCCATGCTTTCAAGACGGTAATGGGAGCTGCTCCTGAATTAAAAACACGTCTAGAAACTGCAGTCCGAGCAAGTCAGGCCAGCAAAGCAAAAGCAGCTGCTAGGCAACCACCACCCACAGTACATTCCACCCCAACAATTAAACTGAAAACTAGCTTTTTTTGAATTATTATTTTTGGACCATTAAGTAGTCAGAAGCATTACATACATTATCCCGGATGTGTTACTGCATATATGTCTGTAATTTTGTGTAATTCATATGTGAAAGGCTGTCTAATAGAGCTTTGTTTAATTACTTGAAATCCATGCATTACAAGGGAAGTGGTGTTACTTGTATTTGTATAGATTTTTAGGAAATGGAATGTGATAATATTTATGAATTTGTGTTATAAATTATCCACCAAAAAAAACCTATTCTCTGTCTGACTAAATAGTTTTATTTATTTTTAAAAGCTACCCCAAACCTTTGAGTGGTTTTTGAAATCTGGTGGTGGTTGTTATCCTACCATTGTACAAACACACTAACACAGCGGGGATGGAGGGAGAGGGGAAACTGTTATGCAGTACTTACCATGTACCATGGGGAATTTCAAGTGTAGAGGTATGCACTTTTTCCTTTTAAAAACAAAGTAGGGAAGGGGATTGTCAGACCTTGTAGATCATTTCAGCTTGCATGAAAAAGACAGAATTGAAAATTTTCAGCCTTTTTCAAGGTGAATGTTCAAGCATGCTGTCTTCATGAGTTGTCCTTATTTATGTGGTGTGTATTTCTTTCAGATCCGTTCCCATGCTTGAAAATCAATAAAGGATGCAAAGAATCTAATCCCCTATCTCTTCTAAGATAAATTTTAAAGAAAGCGTTGGAAAATGAGTTTATAAAGAGAATGGCCTGCTATCTGCATTTTCGTAGGTGTAAATTTTGGCCCTTGTAAGTTGCTGTGTGTTCACAGTCTTCCTGTTCTGCCAGGCGCTGGTTGAATATGATGATTCAGTGCTCTGCTCTTTGTCCAGATTCCTAGGTATTTAACCTTCCTGCAAGATTTTAGTCTCATTGGATCTGTCTTATCCTTGATAAGATAGATATCCTTGATATCTATCCTCGATAAAGTTTGCAGAGCCAAATCAACTTGAGCGCTTTGCGCCTGTACTGACTAAGGGAGCAGAACACAAGTGAGAGTCAGGCTCCTCCAGTTTTTCCTTCCCCCACCAGGCTTTTCTTTTTTCAAACGCATACGGCTCCCCTCGCATCCGAGTGAGTCTGATCTGCAGATTTTGGAGCTTTGGGCTAAAGTGCTGCACTAACCTTGCAGCGCAGAGCCAGTGACTCCCAGTGTCTGTCTGCTGCCAGACCTCACCCTTCCTATTGGCAGAAGTGCAGAACCATGTATTTTCTTGTGTACACAAGACTGACTGACAGGATTTTTTTGACACTGCTGTTGAATTTATGGGCTTCTATAGGGATCTTTCTATTCTTTTTGCTTTGTAGAGAGAAGCCACATAACTAGAAGCCTCAGTTAGGCCTCTTGAGTTTCATCTCTGATGTTATTCTGCATACTCTGTAAAAACTGCATATTTCAGAAGCTTCTACTTCAACACAAATATAAGAAAGGGATAGTAAATAGAATTGAATGTGATTAATAGCTGGTTGAAATATTTGTACATCATTGTTTTTGCATAGTCACTTGCCTAGTCTCTCTTTTCCCATAAGACCTTGTATAACCCTTTGAGTACCTATGCAAAACAGAGGACAAGATAACGCTCTTTTTCCCTGTTGTATTTGGTGTGTGCAAAATATTTATAAAATCAGAATAACTTTTATTTCACAGTGAATGTTTTAGTAGTAAAGTGAGGACACAACAAGTGGTGCATACTCTAATATTTCAATTTTTTTTTTTCATAAAGATGTTAACTTCCAGGTCTTGTTCCATTGTCCTACAGGAGTAAAGACACATGCAGAAGTAAAAACAATATGCTGTACATGAGGAGGAAAGTAATTTCACTACTTTTTTCATCTTTGTATGTGTAGTGGAAATTTGATTGATTAAAATATATCACTTTCTAATAAGTGTTTCCAGCATTAGAAAGCTATTTTGCTCAGAAGTTGTGAATCTGTTTAACATTTGAGAGGAAGTATTCGGAAACGTGGTACAAAATTGAACACAAAAATTTTGCAAGTAAAACTAAGAAAATAACGTTATAACCTGTTTGAGATTTCCCCTGCCCCCAATAGTCTAGTAATTAATGATTTCAATGTTTGTTGGAAACTTTTTTGTCTATAATCAGGTTTTATTTACCTTATTTTTTTATCTCAGCACCTTTATGTTTTTGTTAAGACTCTAGATTACAAGATGTCTGACAACTCAGAAAAGGGCGGGGGGAAGTGTAGCAATCAAGCATAAATAAGAAGTCTAGAAAAATAGAAAAAAGTTAGTGGAAGGGAAGATGGCACCATGTAGAGGGATAGAGAAGGGAGAGGTTTTTCTTTGTATGCTGTGTGACTGTATACAACATGCTCAACTTTAATTTCTATGCATCCTTCCCCAGTTTCTAGTGCTCATTTGCTTCTTTGCTTGCTCCTGATAGTAAAGGTATAACCATGTGGTTTTACATAATATTTTGGCATCAAATTTAATTTGATTAAAAAAAAAAACAAAATAACTTGAAATGCCTGTAGTGCTTACTGTTCTTTGCCACCCTCCTTTTCATTTTTTTCTTTGTCGATGGCCTTTTTAATGTGCCTTTTCATGAAGCTCGTTTGCTCTGTTTCCCCTTAACATCTTTCCTTTTTCTCTACTGTTTCCTTCCTTTCTGTGTGAGCCTTGTTGTTCTGCCCCGGTTCGCTGTCAAGGTCCCCCAGAGTACACTCCCTCTTCTGTGCTTTTGCTGCTGTACCCCTCTGCTCTGGGATGCTCTCTGTAAGCTTCCCTAGTTGTCTTTCCCTCTTCAAAAGCACGCAGAGGTCATCCACCAGCCGCAGCTCTAATCGCTGAGGGCTGGGTTATGAAGCGGGCGAGTACCATTTCGGAACAGCCACGAGGAAACAGGAAGAGCTGCTTGAGTAAGCAGCGGGGTGCTCCTGGTGCGCCCCGGGTGCAGGGAGGGGCGGCGGGGCGCCTTCTCGGCACCTGCAGCGGCCCTACCGCAGCAGCCTCCATGGCCACGTGCTGCTAGCACTTGGCCCTGCTGTAAAGCCTGTTGGTGGAGGTGTGTTTGTCCGTCTCCAGCGAGCCTCTGGCGTTAGTATGTACGTAGCACGGGAAGCAAGCTGGACTTTACGTGTCTGGGGGAGGCAGGAGAGAGCGGCGCTGCTGACAGCTTGCGCCCTCAGGCCAGGGCTTTGCCGTCAGTCTCAAAGTATCTTGTTTTCCCTTTCCTCGCAGAAGAGGCAGTATGGTAATTCCTGAAAAGTGTAGTTTTGCTCTCCTTTCCAGCGTTTGTAAAGATTTTCAAGTTTCTGAGCACCGCTTGGAACAGGGCCGAAGGAGAAAAGCCAGGGGTGCGAGGGCAGGGCTCGACCGAAGTCTGTGGAACTGGTGTGAGACACCTGCCCTTTTGATGTCCCCAGGGTGGGCTGCGAGTGTGCCAAAGCCATTTAAATCCTGCTCTGCGGTGGAGATTGCGATTAATCAGTGCTCCCGCTGCCGCTCGGAGCTGCCCTGCCCCTCCTGCCGCGGCTCTGCGGGGCGGGAGCCGGGGCGGCTCCCCGCGGTCTCCCCCGCCCCACCGACCGTGGCCGGGGGTGCGTTGCCAGCTGCCCCCTGCCACGGCTTGCCGGTCTCTACCTCAGGATCGCACGTCAGGGGGATGATGGCCACTCTCTGTAACGTCATTCCTCGAAATAAGGGCAGCGCGGAGGAGAAAAAGGCGACGGGGTGACCTTCCCGCCTCGCCCGCCCCCCAGCGGAACTACATTTCCCAGAATGCCGCGCGAGGGGCCGGGGCGAATCGCGCTCTGGAATTGTCCCCGCCGCGCCGCCGTAGCAGCCGGCGGGGGCGGCTGTCAGGCGGTGACGGCGGGCGGGACGCGCCCAGGTTGTTGCTGCTGCCGGGACGCGGCTGGGTGCGGGCGGCGGCTCGCAGAGGAGGAGGAGGAAGAGGAGGAGGAGGAGGAGGAGGAGGGGGAGGGAGCGGCGGCGGCGGCGGGGAGCGCGGCAGACCCGGCCCGGCCATGGACGAGCAAGCGGGGCCCGGCGTTTTCTTCAGCAACAACAACAACAATAACGCCCTGCTTCTGCCGCCGCCGGCGGGCGGGCCGGGGCTGGAGCCGGGCGAGGCGGCAGCAGCAGCAGCCGCCGCGGCGGCAGCAGCAGGAGGAGGAGGCGGCGGAGGGGGGGTCTCAACCTCCGGAGCCGCCGCGCCGGTGTCGGCGTCCCGGGCTCAGTACAGCGTGCCGGGCATCCTGCATTTCCTGCAGCACGAGTGGGGCCGCTTCGAGGCGGAGCGCGCCGAGTGGGAGGCGGAGCGGGCTGAGCTGCAGGTAACACCCGCGACCTCCCTGCTTGGGCGGCCGCTCCCCTCCGGCTGCGCAGGGCGGGGGTCCCCCGGACCTGTGCAGCTGGAGGGGAGCGGCCCCCTTAACCACCGCCCCGGCTTTCCGCCTTGTCCCTTTCCCCGTCAGGGAGCGGCCGCCCGCCTCCGCCGCGGGCCATTTCCCTCCCCCTCAGAGGGCGGCCGCCCCCCGCCGCCGGGCGGAGGGGCGTGACATGGCGGCCGGCCCTGAGGGGAGCGGCCCCCCCTGAGGGGAGCGGCCCCCGCCCGCCGCCCCGGCTCTGGCCGCCTCTCCGGCGTTTTCCGGGTGCCCGTCCAGGGCCGGCTGCCTAAACTTGTCACCAGTTTCATAACCCACTGTTGAAAATTGCCTCCGGCGGGCTGCGCGCCCCGCTAGTGCCGCTGCCCCTCCGCGGCAGGCGGCTTCCGCCGGCCCCCGGTGCTGGCTCGCAGTCCCTCTGGGCCCTCGGCCCCTGGCCGGGCCTGTGGGACCGGCTGCAACTCCTTTGCTAGCACGGGACACTTTATGTAGTGTTTTCAGTTGAAAAGCGGTGGGGTTGATACACCCATTAATGCGTTAAGAGACTGATAGTGATCGTTTGATTAAAGAACTTGTGAAGTGCTGACCTAGAGCCATTCCTGTCAGATAGTTCAGTGATGGACACGTCACATTAATAGCAGTCGATAATGCAGCTTTCGTTGTTGTTCCTCTTTGGCTTTGTTGACAAGAAAAACGTCTGTTGTAAACCTTAACGCTGTCCACGTTACCAGCAGCCCGCTGTTTGGTTCTCAGTTGGCTGTTTTTGAGCCTGGAAAGTGTCTACTCGGCTTCCTTTTTAGGTCTCCTTTCTTTGTCTCTTGTTTCCTGTCCATCTCTTTTCTTTCTGTGTCTTTCCTTGAAAGTATTGTCTTTGTCAAGAGAGTCTTGAGCCTGTGTAGCAATGCGAACCACTTCTCTGTTTTTGTTTTGTTTTGTTTTTCAATTAGTAGGGAAGTCATCCTTTGAATTGTACTTTCTATGGTAACATCAAACAACCGCTCTGAGAAGAGTGGCAGAGGTGACATTCTTCGCTGAGGGTTCCCTTGTAGGAATTTTATAGGAAGTTGTCAAGAGGACAAGAGAGTAATTTTTATTTTTACTTCAATAATTCAATGAAAAATTCATTAGTAACTGAAACATGTTTCTATTCACTACATCCAGTAAATACTATGCAGAAAGTATTATGTACTGTGTAGAAAGCTTAGCTACGTATGAGAAGAACATCATGTGTCCTATATCCAGTGGAGTCTCATAAATATATTGACTTTTTTTGTAGTTGATACAGATCTCAAAAACTGCTTTGAAGAAAAAAATCTGTTTTATAGGACCTAAGAAATTCTGCCAGCGTGTTAATAGTAATAACACTTTGCATATTTATAATGCCCTTCAGTAGAGACTAGTATGCTATTCCTCCTCCCCCAAGTATCCCTCAAAAGCTTGGTAAGTGTTACGGATGAGACAGGAGGAAAGGTCTGGAGGAGAGGCACGAAGATGATCAGAGGGCTGGAGCACCTCTCCTATGAAGAGAGGCTGAGAGAGTTGGGGCTGTTCGGCCTGGAGAAGAGAAGGCTCCAGGGAGACCTTCTAGCAACCTTCCAGTACCTGAAGGGGGCCTACAGGAAAGCTGGAGAGGGACTTTTTACAAGGGCATGTAGTGATAGGACAAGGGGGAACAGTTTTAAACTGAAAGAGGATAGGTTTAGATTAGATGTTAAGAAATTCTTTCCTGTGAGGGTGGTGAGACACGGGAACAGGTTGCCCAGAGAAACTGTGGATGCCCCTCCCTGGCAGTGCTTAAGGCCAGACTGGATGGGGCTTTGAGCAACCTGGTCTAGTGGAAAGGTGTCCCTGCCCGTGGCAGGGGGGTTGGAACTAGATGATTTTTAAGGTCCCTTCCAACCCAAACCATTCTATGATTCTATGAAAGCAGAGTATTTAAACTATTTGCCGAAATCATGTATTATCAGTGACAGAACTGGGAATATAACCCGATTACAAGGTCTTTGCTTGGACGCCTTTGGCTCTTGCCAAAACATCTCAATAAAGTTATAATTAGCTGTGGCTGGCGTTGCCATGAGCTGTAACAGCATTTATCTGCTGCGGAGTCATGTTCAGAAAGGTGCAAAATTCTTGGCTGTCGCTGTAGACATCAGGTGTTATGTCTGCTGTGACCGTTTGCAGTTGAATGTTCTTTGATCCCTGTGAGAGGTTTGTGTTAGGGGTTCAGCAACTAAGGGTGGCTGTTAGAAATTGTATATGTGCAGCTGGAGGATGAGCAGCATTAATTAAAAACCGGTTCCATGCTCCTTCTGAAGCCTTTTGTTGGCCTATATATTTGGAAGTGTTTAACAGAATAATGGAAATTTAAGGTCGGGTAGTTTCTCTCTCTTGAGATAAAGATACAGTGCTGCTGATTGTACTTTACTAGTCTTCCATCCGATGTAAATTTAAATGTTAGATTATCCACTCTCTTAGGAGGCTGTGTGGCAGAGGACCTATTTCGTATGGTCTTCTTAGTATTCCATAAGTTTTATCTGCAATTCATCTTGTTTCTTAGAAGTAGACTTTTTTTATCTCCAGTTTCTTACCCACCTTGGTATTTAAATACTTCATGTGCTTTATGCCATAGTGTTACCGTGCTTGGCTTCTGCTCTGTAGTCATGGGTTAGTTAAGATATACCCTCTCTCCAAAAAACACCTTCTAAGTCAGTCCCACTGTGATTTCCTATCTTCCTTTTCTTCCCCTCTGGGCTTGTTTTTATTTTCTATTTTTCTTTTCCTTGTAATTAATTGTGTGGAACTAAACGTGATATTCAGGTAGAGTACCTTTCTGTTGTGTTATGTGATGCCTGTTCAGGTGACACACACCTGAGTTTATAACATATATGAGTTGGCAGGCAGGCCAGCCTACTCTCAGTTTGTAGTTACTGGTCTAGTACTGCCTTTCCAAGGTTTTTATTCCGATCAAGTGCCGCTATTTTGCTTTCCCTGGCAAATATCCATGTGAACTCTGATTTTCTAATTATTTTTCTTGAATCTTTTAAAATTATTGTTGCCTCTGTTATATAATTTTCCTCATTCAGGCTGAAAGGGGACTTCAATATTTATGTCTATGCAAGTATCATTAATAATCTGAGCTGTGTATTTCAAATCAGAATGAAAACAGATTCATACAGGGTTCCTCTAGATGCTTATCTGCTAATTACATATTTCGCTTTTAATGCTTGCTTTCTGTTTATAGTACTTTGACATCTGCAGATTGAAAAATTATCCTAAGAATAAACATTCATGATGCCCTATAAAGTAATTCACTAGAATAAATACTAACGTTGTTAATCCTCATTTGAGTATTCACAAGCTGTGTTTTATAGCATTATCATTTATTTTCATATCTTTTCAGAAATTAGTAATTTTTCTTTTCTTGGGTTCATCCAGCAGCTGTTTGGGAGAGTTGACAATAAAGGGTTTCCTGTTCTGCAGAAGTTTTAAAGTTCAGTTTTTTTTCATTCTGCGTTTTTCTGGACTATGTTTCTGAGGCATTTCAGAGTTGTCATTATGTATTGGACAAGCCCATCCCAAAATAGCAGAGAGTTTGATCAAATGCATATGCAGGGCACTGAAATTCGTATCTTTGCTTGAGGCAAGCAGGGTTCAAAATGCCTTCCATATTGATGTCTTGCCTTAGCCATACGTCTTCTGACTGGTTGGGGGTGATTCTCTGTTGCGGATGTTATTTCCCTTTTAATTAGCCATCTGCCACCCCTGGGAGAGAGCGATGGGGACTCTGCCCCCACGGCTGGGACCCCCGCAGAGCCGAGCGCTGCCCATGGGCGTCCTTGTCCCAGCAAGTGACAAAGCTGTTGAGCTCTGCTGCTTCTGGGCTGGATGAGCTTGGAAGGCTTTCGTGTGTGTGTGTGTGTGTGTGTGTGTATGGCTTTTGTTTTGACTAGAAATTTTGTCTTTGCAAGCAGTGCATATGTTGCTGTGGAAAGTTTTGCTTCTGACAAACATTTTTCTGGCAAAAATGCTGATTTGCAGACTTTGGCATTTCTCAGCATTTCACAAATGTTCTAAATTGCAACAGACTGCTATGCTCTATGTAACTGTGTGCATAGACACCCCCTATCCTGCTAAGGAATTTTCTAGCTCGTGTCCTACTCACTGCTAAAGTTTTCCTTTCTTCGAACTGATAACTGTTTCTTAAGAGTAGCAGACTGGTTTGGAGTAGTGGGACCTGATAGGGTTATGTTAAAATTATTTTTCTTGGGTAAACCTTCCTTTGAAAAGGTTTGCAAGGAAATTACAGAGAATGGGTCGATACAATGTGCTTGTCTTTCTACAACTTTGTTAAAAATATTCCTTGGAAGACAGTGCCAAAAGAACACCCTAAATGAGAGGGAAAGAGTTAATGAAATGAGATAAAATGTAGTTAAATGATAGCAAACAACTGTAATAGAAGGAATGTGATGGAAACAATAGATAAGCACTTGAGGTGCGTTATGGAAGATTTAGTAATGTTAGCTCTCTGTGGGGGAGGTCACGGATGGTGATCTTGCCCCTTGCTACTGCTTCTCTGAGGCAAGGGGCAGGCGGTGAAACCAGGCATGCTACGTGGTAAGATTGTGTCCTCGGAGACAGACAAGTTGAAGTAATGAGCAGAAGGGGCAAATAAGACAGATGGCTGTGGCTATTTATAGTGTGGTTTAGGACATTGGTTACTTGAGTCAGAAATAGTTGATATTTACAGTTTGTTGACTTTTAGATAACGGTCCTCTTATTGGATTAAGTTTCTAGTTAAAAATCATTCTGATAGCTGGATAATCTGCAGATATTGTTCAGAGAAGAAGTAACGAGCAATGAGTTGATGAAATCAGTTATTTAGTTAATGGAAAACTCCTAAAGATTTGGTTTGGCCAATAAAATAGAAGATAAAATACAGCTTGAAAAAGTTTTGTGTAAGATTTTCAAGTATGATGATGTGGGTCGAATCTCTGAGATTCTCTGTGAAAGATGGATTGACAGAAGTTCTGTAGAAGTCTTTGTTAAAATATTTTTTCTCATAAGGCAGATATTACAAAGAAAACAGTGATTCATGTTAAATTCCTCTCCGCCCCAGAAGGACAATATTTTCAACTTTATTGTTTTAAATATGTCAGATAAATCAAAAGAAAGGTTGAAGAAAATCAGCCATGGTCACAAGGCTGAGGCATGTTTAGTTGAGAAAGATGATGTTCAATGGGTCTTGGTGACTGCCAGATATCCTTTCTTTTGCGAAGTTTTTTTAGCAGACTTGCTAGTTGCCAAATTCATGTGAAGCACAGAAGAGAAGCTTCTGTACTTTTCTTTCCTGTTTGCTTATATGCTTGATTGCCAGCTAATCCCAATATACTCATTGATAAGATGTCATGGCTTGTTTTATTTAAGCCAGGAGGGCTAGTGGGAGCAAATATTCAGTGATGAAAGAGGTGCATTGTAGAAATATGTGGCTTTTGTAGAGAAGTAGAATGTAAATAGAAACCGATGAGACTGGTTCTTTGCAGGTCTGTACCTGGTTTTTACAGTAATTTGATTTTTTTTAAAATTCCATAAATCATCTGAGCATTTCTCAGCATCAGATTTTCCCATTCTTCTCAGATCTGTTAAACCTGTAATTTAAATGTAATGAAAATGTGTTTCTTAAATGGCCCTAACTCTTTTAGGAAAGTGCTGCTTTAAATATTGAGGTGACATGAACAGGTAGGGTTTTTCAATGTTACATTGTCTCCAAGTGGTCTTTAAAGCTTACAAACGCTTCCCACAGAAAGTTATGCTTTAAAAAAGAAGAGGATTTTCTGATTTTCATGATTTGCTGTAGAATTGTTGAATTAAGCAAAAATTAAATAAGTTGTTACGTTCTAGGTGGAAAACTTTGGTTTTCGATGTCAGGTTAGCATATGGTGAAACATCCTAGTGTCTTTACTAGTGCATGTTTATAATTTAAATCAGTATCTCTGTGTCCTACTCAAATTGTAGCCATCCTTTTTCTCTTGAAGGTCTTGACGCTTGTCAGTTTTATTGCATCAGGGCTAAGTAACTTTGCACTGTGAACAGCAAGTTGCAAATATAACTCAGCCTTTAATAACGTTTCAGTAGACACTGAAACTTTATTTACTAATTCTAGAATGGGCTGTGTAAAATTCCCCAAAGAAGATCACATGCATCTCCAGAGACTTCTGGTTCATCTTAATTTAATGCTAAAAGAAGTAAGGCTGTACAAATGCCAAGCCTCAACTGAAATTGCTATCTGTACACAGTTTTCTGAGAAAATAGGTATTGGTCAGTAACCTGCTCACATAGTTGACTTCATGAGACTGCCAGGCCTTGTCAAGTCCTCCTTTCTAAGTTCGTTAGCTAGAAAGTGGCAAGAACTGACTTAGAAATAGATGAAGGATTGTTATGTTTTGTTTTTAAATGCTGAGAAATGCTTAGATACTTGAAACAGCTCTTCTGAATCACTTCAGAGTGCCCAGGATCCAAGCTTTGCAGACAATACACTAGACAGAAAAATACTCTGTAATGTGATAGCAAAGGTTCACTTTATCATAGTGACCTGTTCTCTGTGGGCCTGTAGATGTGTTCATCTAGATGTTCTTTTCCTGTTTGAGAAGAGTTTGCTATAGGCTAACTAATATTGAATATTTTGAAAATAACCCAGTGACAAAGAATTTCAATTAAAGGTCACAGTGTGGAGAGACTGCCTTTTTTCTGCTCTTAGCCAGGAATATGTTTCCCTTTAGGGCAAGTCACATAGGGCAGGATTGCAAAAGCATTGGAACAAAAATGGCATGCTCGATATTCATATCCAAGCTTGTAAACAGGAGGTGAGAACAAAATCAGTTATTTTTGTATCTGTTTCGCTTGATGCTCTAGTCAGTTCAGGGTGGTGGTGCATGCGTGAATACAAGGAGTGTTCTCGCTCCTGCCTGTAGGAGCGAGAAATGGGAGTGTGCCGGTCGCCTTTGCAAATGCTTCTGTGGTCAAGTCTGGTTCACTCCTCTTTTTTTTTACCAAAGCCAAATCTACAAATCTCCTCCAGATTTGTTCTCCCTTGTATTGCTATACCCCGAGTGATTCATTCAGCCTGTGAGCTGCCATTGTCTCAGTTTAAATGTGGGCCATAAGTCTATTTATCAGTCCTGGCACTGACTGTTGTTGCTGCATTTCTGCCTTTCTTGTACAGTAAGTAGAAAGGAATTACATTTAAGCATTTGCAATTTGGACTCCAGCTTATAATATGTGATTATTTTGTGACATGTCATTGCAGTGTGGCCTATAGAATTACAGCATGTTGAATACTTGCTCTCTTTTTCTCCTTACATCAGTCTACATGGAGCATGCTCCTAGGACTCAAAAGGGAAAAAAAAAAGTTAACGCTCACCACTTAAGTAAGTGTACTACAAAAATGACTGGAGGATTAGAGAAAGCTTTTACTTATGAGGAATGATTAAATAAGCTGAATATACATTGCTTGGCTAACTCAGCAAGTATTTTGATGTTTGTAGTTAGAACAGTGAAAGGCAGCACTGAAGAGTGAATAAAAGAAAGACTGTCTATCTGAATAGACGTCTGTCTAGTAAAACACTTCAAACTGCAGAAAGAAAAGTCTTCCTGTTGGTTGAGATGCTTAAATTAGTAATCAAGGTATTGCCAGGAATAAATTACTAAGTCATTTTTGATTCTGGGTGATCTGTTAGCAGTTTTGAATTCACCGATAAGAAATTGTTTTTCAAGCGATCTTTTCAAAGAGATGAAGAATGTAAGTAAATGGCGTTTTCAACTATCTTTTTTTACTGTAAGCTAAATCTTTGATCTCTTTGAATAGTTTAAGTTTTTCAGGGCTTAGCTCTGGTGCCGGTTTTAGGACATCTCTGAGAAGTCCAGCAAAAATAATTTGCCAGTAGAAGATTGTGCTGTCTAGTGTGAGCCTGGAGGTGATAAACGGATGAAGCGCTTCGGTGTGGGGTGAAGCTAAATACGCATTGGTGCCTGCCACTCTTTCCAGCCTGTGGCCCCACTTCAGTTTTGTGTTACTGTAAATGGCTACAGGCGCTTACAAAAGCTTCCTAGCCTCTCTTTGCGCAGAGTGCTAGTGGGTGTGTGTTGCAATGTTAAGTACGGTGCCATAAAAATCGTTTGCCAGTTGTACTAGACCACTGATATTTCCTTTCCCCTTTCCCCTATACCTGTTTTTTATCTCTTCTCCTCTCACTTCCCCCCCGCCCTGCCCTGGGCATACCTACACTTATTTACAAATATACTTAAATATGTAGGACTTCAGTGAGCCAACTATGATCTAAAATGCTGAGCACCCCGGCAGCCTGCAGAACCCTTCTGGCACGTCTTGGTAGACTGGTTAGAACAACTGTTCAAGGCTGATTCATCTGTATATGTATTTAGTTATTTTAGCTATCTACATATTTTTTGCAATACTTTTCTTGCAGTTTTTTCCCTCCCTTGTTCTCTTTCGCTCAACCTGTGAAGACCTTGTTGTTGAATTATGGAAGCAGCCTATACAGAATTGCATGTCTTAGTAGCTTTTACTTTGTCAAATGATGCCTGTTGACCTTCATTGCTCATAAATCTGAAGTGGGGTTTACTTTAAAATATTGAAGTAAATATTTTAAAGAAAAGAATGGAAAGGCTTTTTACAGTTCTTGAGTCTTTAGAATTCTAAAAAAAAAAAAAATCACCTTTTAACTTGAAATAGTTGTAAAATTCAGGAACTGATAGAAGTTGATACTAAACATACATCATTTGTTTAGCAGCCATAGCACTGTTTCTTTGTAAACATTTTCTGTTACAGGTAAATATTTTTTTAATCTCTTGATTTTCTGTAATGTGAAGGTGTCAGCCTAAAAAGGTGCGCAGATGTAATATATTTTTTAACATTCTTGTCGTTGCGGTTGCTGACTCCAGGGAGTATAAATTTCAGTTTACTTTTCTAAACATCGGTAAAATCCAGATTTATTAAGATGCAATTTAATTATTTGATTATATTGTTATGGTTGCTGCGCCTGTATTAGGAAGTCAACAACACTTTAAAAAATGTTGTTTCTAACCCAGTGCTACCTAAAACATTGCCTCACCCTTTTGTCTGCTTCACAGTAATGTGACCTTACAGTCTTTTGGGGAATTTCTTAACACAACAATGTTGTTGCACATGAGATTTTTTTTTTTTTTAACATAAGAATTAATGTTACTTTTAAAATCTCTTGATGAAGAAGTGCAATAGTTAAGATAGCTGTAGTGCTATTAATTTAGACCGCATGTCCATGAAACTTCTAAGTTTTGTTGTAGGTGGCAATACTAAAAACTTAATGAGATAAAGTGAAAAAGAAATACTGGACTATACAATTGTAGCTGAAATAAACTGTTCCAGACATCTTTCTTCCCGATATTCTGTGGTTTGTTTTTTTTTTCCTTCCTCTTCTCACTCTCTTGATTTTAATTTCACAGTTGAGCTGTAATACAATAACTTGTAACACTTAGCCTGGAATAAACTTGAGGCGGACACTGCCTTGATTCCTCGCTGTGGAGCCAGCGGGGCTGGGTGCTTCATGGAGATGTTGCGCCCCACCCATAAGGCAAGGAACAATATGAGTTTTTGCGTGATCCCCGTAGGCGTTTTAGAGGTTTGTGATGACTGGCTTACAACTTGATGCATTTAAACCTTATTAGCTAGAAGGTCAGTTGTCGTAGAACCTGTTTGTTGGGCATATTTGTGGATTCTTGAAATTTTTGGCAAACCTTCGGAGGAGTGGCCAAAGCACAAGCGTAGAACAGTGCTGCAGATCATTCAAAGCAGAAGCCATCCTCCTTTGCTCTCCTGCTCCCTCAGGTAGTGCAGGCTTCGGGTTTGACTTGTGCTAAAGCTGCAACCATGGGAAACGGCCTGTGCAGTCTCAATCTACTGATAAAATTCTGCCATTTACATCTAAATTATAAGAAAACTGTAGTTGTACAGTTTGGTTATACTTTTCATTGTGTTTAAACCCAAACCTCTTACACTTCAAGTGTTTGCACAGACATTCAGACAGGTATCGGCTAAATATTTTTATTGGAAATGGTGAACCTAGAGTTATCGCTGTTTTGTTCTAGAGACTGAGAAGATACTGCTAGATCTCATCATTTGTCACTTTAGATATTTAAACTCAATGTATTCATTTATTCAGTTTTCATGTATGCTCCAAATTGTTTCATTTATGGTATGAACATTTAGGTTCCTTGGCATATTTTCAGTTAATTGCCAAATGTTGTAAAGAATGAAATCTGCTTATGACATATGGACTGGTACAGTATTATTGTTAATATAAAATTTCAGTTATTATTTTAATTCTGTCCTTATGTGCGTTATAAATAAACCTGACTATTATTAAGAATTTCTTAAATAAAATTTGAGCTTATATATATAACTGATGTTTTGTTGTCCACTGAGGCTGACTTAATTGTAATTATCCAGTACTTATTTAAATGAGGGTTAAGGGTTGCTAACATCCTGTGGTAAAGAGGGGGAATATTCTCCTTACTTTATGTATATTATGAAAATGACCAAATATAAACATTCTCATTTTCAGAGCCAGAATTTCTCAAAAATAATGAGTTCTGGACATAAGGATGCTACTCAGAAGAAAAGCACAAACAAGCTATGCTAGAAACTGCACAGCCTCCAAGGAGAGAGCAAAGTTATTCTCAAGTGCCCTGGTGTACTTGTCTGTTTCTTGATTTGCCAATAAAACTACTGATCTGTAAAGTATATGGTAACCTTGAAAGATCCTGGCAATAAGCTTGTGTAGGGCTGGAGAGACGGCTCTTGGGCCATGAATTCCACTCTGTTGTTGCTACATGCTTTTCGAGTAATAAACACAAGAATTTCTTGAAAGTCCAGGGGAAAAAAAGTTAGAGACATCAGTAAGAGCATTGGCATAGCACTGACAGTAAAAGATGTCCAAAGAATCAACTAATATTTCTTCCAGTGCTCTTTCTTCCTGTGCGATGTGTGTAGAATACATATAGCCTGCCAGTGGCTCTGAGGAGGTAGAGCACAGTCCTTTTCCTTCACGTGGAATCATAAGACATAGATGCTTCAGCTCCAGAGGTAGAGTTAAGAGCATTTACATTATTTTACGTGCTTAAGAAGCTTCTGGTACCAGTTTTGAATCTTGGTTCTCAAATGGTTAGTCAGACAAGTCACAGAGCCAGGCCTGCCCTGTATCGGAAGCGTGACTCTGCTCATTTTCACCTGAAGGAGGTGTCGTATGATATTTCTTAATCAAATGTGTTTATGTCTCTCTCTCTTACAAAAGTAAGCTGTCAAAACTACTGAGAAGTTGCATTTTTTTTCTTTGTGTAGGCAGCTACCAGCGGAAGATGACTTTAACCTCAATTGTTAGCATGGTAATGCTGGTTTGACCCTTGTAGTAGAGCAGTGCGTGAGCCAGGCCATTACTGGCTGTCCTTTGCCAGCCTGCTGGGTAAAAATGCTTCATTCCAGCCTGGTCAGTCAGTTTGTTCCCAGCTAGAAATTGCTTGCAGACAACGGGTCACATCATAGATCACTTCAACTTGTGTCCTGATGCCACTGGACGATCTTTTTCGTTCTGGCCAAATGCATATTTACATCATGTTCTACTATTTTTAATAGTGTGCTTTGATGTTCTCTCACTTTTTGGCTAGAAGGGCACTTGTTTATTTCCGCTGGGCCTGTTTGGAGGCGGGGAGAGAGAAGTCACTATCACAGTGACATGCGTTATAATCTGGATGTCTGTACAGTTACTGCAAACTAAGTTGTATGTGCTTGAGGTGTTCCTCTTGTTACTGAGAGGGATGGTGACCTTGTTGAGTTGACACGCTTTTTGCACAGTAATATTCTTCGGGGTGGGAAATACTGACTCCATCACCAGCATTTCTTTCTTCTGTGCCTTTCCCTAAACCTGAGCATAAAATGAATGTTAGCAATTCAGTTGTAGCTTTTTGTTCATCCCAGTTTGAGTGTTAAGCGAGGAGAAGCTTGATGCTAGAGCAACAGGGGCTTTTCTTTTAATTCAGCTGATGTTGTTTTGACAGTCAAATGCATTTCCACCATTGAAGGTGAAGACCGACTTCGTTGGAGAGCAGCCAGTGTTTTTCACTTGTCATAAACTGGCTGCTCTAGTTGGTGGCTGGTGGTTAAGGATTCTTCAGGTGTCTGTCAAGCTGCTTACTGGCTGTACTTGAGCAATGAAATTATGTCAGCTGGTGTCATATTATAGAGCAGCTGCTATAGCTGGCCACTAGCAAATGGCCTTTTGTAATAAGATTCATCTTGCCTGATCTCCAAAATTCAACTGAGTTTGTTGTGTGCATTCCTTTCATAGTTGGTGGAGAGAAAACGGCATTTACAGACACTGTTTTTCTCATCTTGGGATAAAAATCTGAAGCCAGATAAGTTATTCATTAGAAGTGTCTGTCTCTATTAACTAAAATATCTGGGGACTGCTTGCAAGGTTGTGGGAGGTGAGGAGAGGATACTCCTGCTCATTTCTCCCAAGGTTTCCCTAGAGATTGGTGCAGACCACGGTACCTACAGAAAACACTTCTTGTAGAACTGCAATGAATACTTATATAAAAGAAGGGTTTACTGGGTTTCATGTTCAACAGCTGATGGTCTAGACCAGTTGCCCTTTATCCTCCATGTGCTTCTCAAGAGACAGATGAGATACGTGGAGACTTAGCTGCAAAGGTGGCAGAAAGCTTCTGATCCTGAAAATGGCAGGCAGCTTGCAATGAAGGTGAGGCTGAGGCATGAAGTGGAGACCGCCCGTAGGTATTTTTGTCTACAAGTGTGTTCATGAGTTGAGAGAGCACAAGAACCTGCATCTTATACAGGACTTGATTTGAGCATGAGGTACAAAAGCAGGTAGTTCTGCCTTTATGATTAGGAATGAGTATCTTGTATATATCGTAATTTTCTATTTAAAGGAGATTTTTGACAGGCAACTAAATACCTATTCTCTGCTGGAAGTTGATAAAGATTAGGTGTCTGTTTTCCACTTGACTTTTATTTACTTCCATACCATTTCTCTCCTCGTCTCCCTCACCAAGATACCTTTCCCTGTTTTCCATTTTCTCTCTCTTAATTACAGTATTTCTGGAGAGCTTTCTTTAACTTATTTTAACAAATATTGTAATTAACATTTGACACTGCATTACAAACAGGGTTTATTTTTCTTTTGCTGAACATGCTGTGCTTCAGTTCTTTGACTAGATCATGTATCTAAGGTGTATTATAGAACAGTACACTAATTATATACTACTTCAGTTAGTGAGCAGAAATATTTTATCATCTTCTTCTGCTTATTGTTGGTAAATGCTTTTATCTTCTGAAGGCTTTTTGTATGCTTATTTTATCTATTCCTTATCCTTTATTGAATGTTTAGCCAAAAGAGGAAATAAACCCTGTCAAACTAAAATTGCTTTATTTCTGATCTTTTTTTTTTTAATCTGTAATGAGCATGCAGTTTAGAAGGCTTATCTATGCAGTGTTTTGTCTAAGCATTTAATGTTTATGAAACACAGTAAGCCAATTTCTTTTGAACTGTACAAATCAATTTTAAAATAACTTGAGGGAGACACACACTTAAGGGCTATTCTGAATGGTTTTGAGGAAGCAGATTCTAAATTGAACACTTCCTTTTGCAGGCCCAGATTGCCTTTCTTCAAGGTGAAAGGAAAGGACAAGAAAATCTGAAGAAGGATCTGGTGCGAAGAATCAAAATGCTGGAATATGCGCTTAAACAGGAAAGGTACGCTGCTTTAGTGATGAGTACATGGCGAAGAAATTCTGAAGACGGATACTTTCTTTTGCCTTTGTATTTGACAAAACCAAGAAATATTTCTGCTGTATATATTCAGATCTCAAATTGACAAATATTATTATACTAAATAAACCTTGTAGTCTAAATGTCCGCATTATGGTAAAAACAATAGCTAACACAGTATGACTCCAAAAACATGCAAATAAAACCCACGGTTGATGAATGATGAATACTTTTTCATTGGTAAAATTCCACCTAACTGTATAGATCATACCCCAGAATTATAGTGTATTCTCTTTTTGTTCGAAGTACTAGCTTTATTTAATATTAGTCTCTGACAATTGAAATATCAAATGTCTTCAGTAATTACTAGTTTTTAATCTTGCTAAGTTTTTAGTCTTTTCAGTATGATAGGCTCTACAGGAATATCTTCTGGAGACTAATTGTGTGAGGAGTGGAAAAAATGTTTGTGTTTACCAGTTAATCAGATGTCTGTTTGTTCACGGCGATTTCAGTAGAAGTCCTCAGTCTACTTCGTATACTTTCCTATTGCTCTAATCTTTGAGGCAAACAAATTGTTTTTTTATCATGTTTCCAGAAGTCTTTTTGTTCAACTGATTTATTTTGGGCCAAGTTTAGTTTTAAAATTGGTTTTATTAGTAAAATGCCTTTTAAAAAATTCTTGACCAAAGAGTATATTTATGGTACTACTTCAAAGCAATCATTGCTTACATACCATTTTCCTATCAGATAAATCCTACTTCTCTTTAATAAAATATTAATAAAATAAACCTCTTTTAAATAGTTTGTGTTAGTAGAAATAAGATTAGAAACACACACATATGCAAGTGAGGAATAGGATGTTGTAGCTAGGTAATTTAGAAAGAACACTAATAGTTGTACATCACTGTATTGCATTTAGATTTGCTTGCCTTATATAGGCTACTTCAGCACATGAGACATGCCTTGCACCATCCAGCTTGATTCTTTCCAGTAGCAACCAATTCATCGGCTAGCGTGGAGCTGCAGCCAGTTTCCTGGCCAGCAGTAGCCTCAGGACTCCAGTGTACTTGCTTCCTCTTTGGGGAGCTCTCAGGGGAATGCTTAAGGTAGATACCCTTTTTGCCCAGGCCTTGTTATAGCACTGATCTTATGTCAAATAGCACAGAAAAATATCAAATGTATGCATAATGGAAATCACAGTTTATAGCTGTAGAAAAGCTTACATTTGAAGCATGATTATAAAGATTAGAGTCACTTTAAATGAAGACAGAGGCAATGGTGTACATTCTTGTGCAGTTAAAGACATGCTCTAAGGTATATAAATTCAGTAAGATTTCTTATATTTCAGAACTGAGGGAGCTATTCCTGATCACTTAGGGATATCTCTAATACTTCATAACTCAGATGAATTAGCAATTTATCTAAAATTATCAGATTATGTAAATACATTTCTGTGTGCTATCAGAGCTTTGTAAGATTAAAAAAAAAAAAATCAAACTTCCATATGGATAGTGAAATGTCCCCCAGCTGCATTCAGGAAAATCCACCTAAATTAAGACATTTAAATCCTAATGTATCAGTCACCATCAGGATTAGGAAAAAACACTCTGTGGCTTCTTACTAGCAGTTTTCACATAGGTATCTTTTATCTTTTCTTGTGGTGTTTTTTTTTGGTTTTTTTTTTTTCCCCCCCCTGCAGTGTATGGTATTAGGCTTGGTTACTCAGGTCAGTAGGCTACAGTCAGCTGATCCGATCCAGTTTGACAGTTTCAGTATGGGTGTGCAATGATTTTTAAAGTAAATGTGATGCTTGTGAATGGTGTGTGCTGGAGACAGCTATTTATAAGAGTCTGTGGTTTTAAACAGCAGTAGTATTTGCCAGTTTCTGAAGAAACAGTCTTGTATTTCTGCTGGAAATGTCTCCCAGCAAGTGTTCTTGGTTGATACTTAAAAGAATGGCAACATACTGAGCTTGAAACACTGCTCTCTTTCCCAAATCAGCCATCAGCCAGGTCAGGCAGTAGTCAGTTGGGATGCTGGCTGTTGCCACTGGGATCTCAGAGCTGGAAAATGAGATCCTGCAAGGCAGGAGGAAAACGTTTCTGATCACACAGAATCACAGAATCAACCAGTCTGGAAGAGACCTCAGGGATCATCGAGTCCAACTGTTACCCTGACACCACCCTGTCAACTAGATCATGGCACTAAGTGCCATGTCCAGTCTTTTCTTAAACACATCCAGAGATGGTGACTCCACCACCTCCCTGGGCGTCCCATTCCAATGTCTAATAACCCTTTCTGAAAAGAAATTCTTCCTAATGTCCAACCTGAACCTCCCCTGGCAAAGCTTGAGGCTGTGTCCTCTTGTCCTATTGCTAGTTGCCCGGGAGAAGAGGCCAACTCCCACTTCACTACAACCTCCCTTCAGGTAGTTGTAGACTGCAATAAGGTCACCTCTGAGCCTCCTCCAGGCTAAACAACCCCAGCTCCCTCAGCTGTTCCTCATAGGTCAGACCCTCCATACCCTTCACCAGCTTGGTCGCCCTCCTCTGGACTCGCTCCATCACCTCAACATCTTTCTTGAAGTGCGGGGCCCAGAACTGGACAAGTTAGGGGAAGGGTGGTGCAGGTGAGAGGGAGCAGGGAAGCATTCCAGCATTCCTTCACTTCTGCCCTGGCCTTGCAGCACACCAAATCTTTCTTAGCTGGATGGAGTAAGTTATGAGATGAAATGTTATGAAAATGTGGCCCAGAGCAGTCCATGTTTTCAGTGCCCTCAGGAAACTATGAGCAAGAAATGAGCAACATTGGTTTTCTCAGATACGTGCTTTTATGAGCTGCTGTTCTGTATAGTGGGTGTTCAGCGTTTCTTTTATTAACCAAATGTTTTCAAAGTTTACTATAAATAACTCTGGAAGCGTTGTCATTATTCTCTATTTCATGGCACTTATGTAATTTTGTAGTGGGTAAGGTAGAAAATGAGTTTTATTTACAGATTATCATGTTTTTCTGAAAAATGTAGCTTAATGTTAGGTCTTTGTTAGTAATTGTAAGATTACATTTTTGTTGAGTGTATAGGAAGAACAGTTATTTCTCCTGAAGAGTCTTAATACACTAAATAGCAAAGAGTTTAGAAGGAGGTCATTAGTAGTTAAGCACTATCATTTGTTCAGTAGCAGTTTTGATGTAGTTTTGCCAACATCCAGTAGATTGCAGTGTGAGGCTGTTCACAGTTAAGGGTTACTTTTTGTTACTTTATCAATACTTGCTACACCACCAGTAAATTGAATTGTTTCCTCTGGATTTTCAGGAGCTAGCTGAAATGTAGTACTGTTTCTCTCAAGTACGTGTCCTATTTTATCTAGTCTAGCTCATTTCCTGTCTTAACGTATTTTAACCAAAGAACTGGACTCCTGAGCCATGTCTCTAGAAACACTTGATTTAATTTTTTGTTTCCTGCACTAGTTTGTCTGATCAGCGTAAGGCTGGCGCCTTCTCCCCTGGGTAGAATATCTCGCCGTGCTATTCCTGGCCGTGGTTCTTGTTTATGTCTCTTGGTTTGGCGGCGACTCCCAGATCTTCTACGGATGTTTTGGCAGACTCCCTCAGCACAGCTGGATCAGATGCTTCAGGTCTGGCGACAGATATTTCCAAGAAATAGTGGCCTTTTTTGATCGGGATCAAACTTGTTTCTGTGTGAAGTATTCAGAAAAGTTTCACTACTCTCAGTCTGAGGAAATTTAGAAGGATGAAAAATAGCATTTAGCATTTTCCTAAGCAACTCTTGAAGAGTTGTGGCAGCCATGTTGAATGTCTCCAAGCACTGTTTGCATAGAAGACACATAGTTTAAAGAAAATACTGCTAATCAAAAAAGGAGAATTGCATAATGAACTGCAAAAGCCAGAGCAGTGGCAGTACTCATGTTTAGTATATCTGGGTAAGGGCATCTACCCTGTAACATAGTTTCACAGCCCCAAAATAGCTTTATTCTAAACAACTTGGAGGCAAGTTTTCAGATGAAAAGTACTTCTATAAAGTTGTATCCTTCAGCTAGTGATTTTCAAGTAATTTTTCAGTCTCCACAGAGTTAATAATTCACACAGAATCACAGAATATATAGGGTTGGAAGGGACTTTTGGAGATCATCTAGTCCGACCCCTTGCCAAAGCAGGTTCACCTAGAGTAGGTTGCACAGGGTTGTGTCCAGTGGGGTTTTTAATATCTCCAGAGAAGGAGACTCCACAGCCTCCCTGGGCAGCCTGTTCCAGTGCTCTGTCACCCTCATTCAGATGTAATTTTTGGAAATTGAAGGTAAATCATCCAAGTTGAACAAGTTTCAGGTAATAAAGGCTCATCTTTGTCATTTGTTTCCATCCTTCTTCCACTGCCCCAAAACCAGTGTCCTTGTTTTTGACCAGATGATACAAAGGTTGGAGAAACTTTGATTTTTCTTTATACTTATTCATAGAAAAAATACATTGGCTCTTTTTTGTGATAATAGTGTCTCACTGCTGTGATGTGTGAGCTAGAGTTCAATGTGAACTGCAGAGGGCCAGTTTAAAGCTGTTAATAAGTGGACTATTTGCTTTCTGAAAAAGCTGAGAAATTAAGCATGGTAGGTGGGCAGGAGATATTCTGTTATTGTATAAACAGATTAAATATAAACATACTAATGAAATAAGCTATATTCAGAATTTGTAGAGAAAAGAATTAAAGTTTCTTTTGTGAGAAATTTCATAGCCTTTGATTGCAATATGTGTAGCTGAATGGTCAAGGCTCTCCCATATAGTCTTGGAGTTTGAATCGTTATGTTCAGTCCTTTCCTTAGTATGCTTTAGAAAGAAAAAGATTGTTTGTCTTTCATACCTGTGACATTTTCAACTGTACCATAAGAAAGTTTCTAATAATAAATCTCATACTTGCTGCCTGAAGAAGCGTAGGAAATATTTCCCTGATGGACTGTTAGCTATCCATATTGATTTTTTTAAAATATTCCTCTGAACTTTAGAAGCTGACCATAGCCGAAGGTGAGTTCACTGGGTCAAGTACTCTGACATGGTATTCATATTTGTTTCACATCTAACTGGTATCTTGCTCAGATACCTGAATTTATACTAATTGATTCTAATTAATTCAGGTTTGAGTTTGGCATTGGGTTTTTTGTCATTTTGTGCAGGCAAAGGTCTATGACTTTTTGTTTTTAATTTTCCCAGCAATATTGAAAATAAGGATTGCTTTTTGGGATTGTCAGCTCTTCAACTGCCTGTCTTTGTTAGGACATGATTTTTCTGCTGTCTTTCTACTGGTCTCTGCCTGTGATACACAAAGTTAAATCTTCTGAAAGATGAAATCTTAGTGCAGCTTGGCCTTAAAATAAATTTAAGGGCCAGTGGTGTACAAGACCATGTAATCTGGGTTATCCTCTTAAGGTAAAGAAGAATAACAAAGGCTTTAAAAACTGTTGCATTATGAGGAGGAACAAGTTAAAAAAAACCTGCTACTAAGAGTTTGGAATGTGGATAGAATGAATAATCTCACTTTGCTGAACTGATTTTATAATGCCTTTAATGAGGGGTGAAAACTTAAATCAACAGTAATATTCTTTCTTCCTATTGAAGTGGGAAAGAAATTTTAAAAATGAGCATACACAGATGTAACAGATTGGAATAAATATACTGAGAAGTTTAAAAAAAAATGCAGGCTGAATTTTTGAAAAATGGATTTTGCAGAACAAGTGAGAGATCTGAGGAATGGGAAAGGTATGAGGAATGATCCTTTCAGTTAACCTAGCAAACATTTTACTTTGGTTCTTAGGGTGAAAATTATTAACAAAACTTTGATAAGAAAATTATTGAATGCATAGATGATAATGGAACTTTATATAAGACCCATGAGCTAAAAGCAAACACCTCATGCCACAAAATTTAACTGCTCTCTGAAATTATTTGCAGGAATTGCATAGAGCACAGTATAGGTCACTAATCCAGATTAAAGTGAGGTATTAATATTTACTCACTTTTGATAAGTCAGATCAAAATGGTTTAAACATTAGGGTCACTTGAATTGCTGACTGCATAAAAACTTGAAGTTTTTGACAAAGTGTAGTGTTTAAAGTTGATGAGGTAGGTTAGTGACAGAGCAGAGGATTTCTTAGTTCTTGACTAGTCATTACTTTTCATTAGTGATGGTGGGGGAAAAAGTACACATAGCATCAGCATTTAACAATAATGAAATGCAATTGTTTTACCAGGGTAACATCTCTCTGCTGGTGAGACATAGGAAAAAGATAGCTGGGAAAGGAAAGATCAATATTTTGATTGAGCATTCAGCTTTAATTTTGTTCTATTCTTGGTTATTCTTTTCTGTACCAACAAAAATGTTTGTCCTTTGCTTATTGCTGTTAATACATTTCAAGTGCATCCTTTCTCACAGAATCACAGTATCAATCAGGTTGGAAGAGACCTCTGGGGTCATTGAATCCAACCATTGCCCTGACACCACCCTGTCAACTAGACCATGGCACTAAGTGCCACATCCAGTCTTTTCTTAAACACATCCAGAGATGGTGACTCCACCACCTCCCTGGGCAGCCCGTTCCAATGTCTAATGACCCTTTCTGAGAAGAAATGCTTCTCCTTTCCTTGCTGGTTGCTGCTTAGCTGAGTTAGAGCTTAGTGCTCTAGCTCTTGAGGAGGAAGTGTCAGTTTCTTCATCTGTCTCTGTTGCTACGCCTAAGACGCATTTCTTCACTCTGCACTTACCCTTCTCATCTAGAATTAAATGTTTATTATAATGAAAATGCAGCTGGATTAGTAGGAAACTAGTGCTGTCGATACTGAAGCATAAGAACTACCAAGCACCGCTTCCCTCAGCACCATTTTATTAGAAGTAGAGAGTTTTCTGGATGAAATAGCAAAAAGCAAAAGAGAACAGTAATATAGTGAAGATATCTGAGAAGCAATCAAGGGGTGCAGGTAACTTGAAAACATTATCTACAGTCGTTGTTGATACAGTCATTCAAGCTCGGTGAGACTTGCCTCATACAATTATGAAGTGTCACGCCCATTAATATTTTTAAAAGCAAATTTAAAGTGGAAGAGTTCCCTTGTGAGAAGTGGAGCTAATGAAGCCCATTTTCATGTTGGTGTATGTGAGGTGTTGGTTTTTGTTTTTTCTTTTTGTCATTTGTAGCCTGTATCTTGCTGCCTTACACCTAGCTCCGTGCATTTGCGTTGGAGCTATGTATGTGTGTGTTCTAGTTGGTGGTCCCACTGCTGCCAGGCTGCATGCCCAGCATTGCCTGAATTCTTCCCTGCCTTTTGTTCAGGGTAGGAGCTAGTATGACTGCCTCTTTTCTAGTCAGTTGTGAATGTCTACAAAACTTTATAGGGAATCAGATTTTTCTGAGTCGTCTAAATTTTCATGTTTGTCAGAAAACATTCATAGAGACAAAAGTTACAGTGAGTGTGAGAGAAGGAGGAAGAGAGGGAGAAACTGGCTAAGGCTCGCTGCCTCAGTTTCTCTGTTGCTGTGTTATAAGACTACTCTAATGAGTCTTTATGAACTTATACGTGCATGTGTAGTGCTGTACTACTGTGGCATTTTGTGTGTGTAGAAGTCTATAGACACTGACTCTGTAGGATGAAGCTTTTCAAATTAAAAAGCATTTCCCTTTTTCTTCTAGCTACTCTTATTGTCATTGTATAGCATATTTTGTGGGGTTTATTACAATAGACCTTCTGTAGGCTAAGTATTTTTGGAAGAGAAGTCTCCATTTTCGAACTTGGTCAAGTGGCAGATCTAACAGCTTTATGAGAAACTGGTGTAGACGTGCTGCTGTTAGTGCTAAATCTCATTTAGAATAGTTCTAACTGAGGGCCTGCTGCTGTTGGAAAGCACAGCATTTTGAAGAATAAAACTAAGGTTTGCTTAATTGAGGTGACAGTATGAAATACAAAGTAGATGGCACTGAACTGACATGGATAGTAAAAATGTTTCATAGTGTAGGCAAAAAAAAAAGGGGGGGGGGGCTGGGGAGGGAAGCAGAGAGTAGCCCATGTCTACAGGGAAGGAACCTTTTCTGTAGCAAGAACATTTTGTAAAATTTTCAGTCTGCTGATCCCTGTGTTTCATCAGTATTCACTCTGTAATTATGTGTCAACCTTGGAAAAAATAATTAAGCAAAATTACATATCTGAAGTCCTGCTGAAATTATTTGTTTTGTTTTCTTCCTAGCCTAGAAGAAAGGAGTGGCTTTTCAAGTGAAGACTGGTGACATTTATGTGTTTAGAGATACCCTTTAAATGTGCTAATAGTTCCTTTTTTTTTTTTTTCTTTCAGGGCTAAATATCACAAATTAAAATATGGCACAGAATTGAATCAGGGAGATATGAAGCCACCAAACTATGATTCTGGTAAGAATTTCTTCAGAATGAGTTCATTACTGACATAAAAGCCTAACTGTGGTTTGTGCAAATGCTGAAATGATAGTGTTGATAAAATAAGCCACTTAATAGAAGCAGTGGGAATAGAGATGATTAATAAAGACTGTATTTTACTCTTGTAAAATTAAAAATATATGCTAATGCTCTGAAAGAGTCTATTAATAAATCAAATGAGTTTAGATTTAAGTAAAAACCAAACTCAAACCAACAAACTGCTCCTGGAGAGAATGATTTTTCTTTCTTACTAATGTGTACAGATGTTTTGGAACAGGAAGATACTAGATTTATAGCTATAGAATCATTTTATCTTTGAATAATTCTTCTGAATAAAAAGTTAATGGCAAAGGACATGAAATGTATAGTACCTAGTTTGTTGTTCAATTACCTCAATGGTATTCCAGGAGAAAAATAATGAAAGTGCATATGAGACATAAGTGAGAGTTTGAGAGAGGGAAATTTACTTACAAAATTCCAGTGATCATTGGAAATTCACACAGCTAACTTCAGTGCTATGCTGTGAGGGGACAGTTTTTCACCTTGGTCTCTGGAAAGCTGATTTGTTTTTCTACGGGTTGCATCTTCTACTTCACACAGATAGTTTTAAGCACTAAACTTGAGGAATTAAGGACTTAAATTACTTTCTTTCATCCCTCCCTCTATCTCCCTATCCTTTCCTCAGAAAAAAGAAAAGGAGTACACAGATCTGGTTATAGGTGAAACCCTTGAAAGGAAAAGTAATAGGTGATGATTTTTGTATCTTGGTCCCCTGATACTCCTACTAGGGCAACGAAACTAGAACCACCTGTACATAAAGGAACAATGTAGAAAGTCTGCACACCTCAGCTCTGTCAATTGGTTTGTGGAAGGGATGGTCTGGATTACTGTCATGGTTAATTCTTATCTCATTAAATTCAGAAGGTCATTTAAAAAAACATACCAAACAAAAAATTCAACCCCACACCAATTACTGAAACTTTACACCAGGCTTTTCTTGTCCAACGTCTAATGAATTTTTGAGACATTTAATTTCACATTATATCAAGGTTATTTCCTTAACTGAAGAAATAGTTTAATTTGGTGTTACTAAGTGGAAGACCCCAGTTTGTATCTGGACCACTAGAAAACTTTGTCCTGATCATACCAAGATCCTAGGCATCCTTGGTAGTTGTAATTTCTCAGCATACAGCTATAGCATGTTACTCCAGTTTCCAGCTGAGGAATGCAGTGCAAGGCCTGGCTTGCCCAGCAGAGCCGTAGCCAGTGCATTACTTCTGCAAAGTGAACATTAGTGGAATTACCTTTGTTAAAATTCCGTTATCCTGATTTATCCCTTTGCATTCTATATATGTAGCTGTCAGAAATGTACACTTTTTTTCTGTATCAAATCTGGACTGATTAAAGATACACACTTAGAATAGAAACTTTGTTATCATGCTCCTTTGGAGTTGTCTTTGATAGATACTTACTTGTATGTCCCTGTCTTTCCTCACCCCTGGCCCCTGTTTTTCTTGCCCAGTCAGGAAAAAATGTGGAAGTGCTTCTAGTAGTTCTTCCAAGTGGGTCCTTGTTCTTTGTTTTCTCTGTGATCTCTTGGGGAGTCAGTAATACAGTTTAGAAGAAAAAGTTCAGTCTCCTGATAAAAAGATGCCTGTTTGTTTTTTTTTTTTAACTGCTTGTGATATCTTCTGCTGTTATTTGTTCATAATGCAAGTCGCTTCATTCTCATCTGTAAACTGCTGTTACAGCTAGCAGTCATCAGTTTTGAGGAGACTAAGCAAAAGAGAATTCTTGCGTGTAGATGTACTTAACAGTGCCTTCAGAAGAAGGAATTTTGCTTTCAAAAGGAATTTTCAGGCAGATTTATCTCAGTCATGTTTTAATTCTTATAGAGTGAGCTTTGGTGGTTGTGTACTGGGTTCAGCTGTGTTCAGTTGTCGTCATAAAATCATTGTGCAATTGATTATTTCCCAGCGTTGCTATTAAATGGATTTGTGAATTTGAGATGGGTAAAATTCATATGGCTCTCCTTGCATGTGAATTCTGATTAGTCTCTCATACCTTCTTTGAGTGGGTGGTGTGTTTTTCCTGTGTGGTGTTAATTCAGTTGTTTAAAGGTAAATGACTTCCTGGTAAGGACAATATCTTTCCCACATCACATATCAAATTACTCAAATATATATTACTCAAATTATCAAAAATACAAATTAGGATTATGCCACAGGTTTTTCTGGTTCTTAATTTTTGTTTACACAAGAAGATTGTTCATCCTTTAGTGTTTGGACCACAAGGGTTTCAAGTTTTGTAGAGGCTTTTGTAGATAATAAACCAAGATCTTTTATCTTGGGAAGCATATGCTTATGTATCTCCTGGAGGAGGGCAAAAAAACCCCACCATCATGTAGAATGAAGCTATATATGGAATAAATGTGTAGCTGTTGGTTGCCAGCATTCAGATAAGTTTCTCACCAGAACAGCCATGTATTTTTTTTGTGGATTCTCCCAGAGTAGTACTGTTTGGATACAAATTTATGGTTGTGGAAAATGTGGTGAAAATTTTTCAACAGCTTTTCAGGTTAAAAAATAAACAAACAATCCCTTCCACAAAACCAATACAAATATGGATGAATTTAAAGTTGATGTGAGTAGATCTGTTGGTTTTATGTTGTATGGTCAAATATTAAGGAAATTGGTTGGACAGTAAGTTGTAAATAGATACCATGCTGCAGTTACATTTGATACTGTTAGCAGTTAAAGATGTTCGTATTCAAACTTAAATTATGAGCAGCAATTATATTGGAAGGTTAATGCAAAAATGGACCTGCAGATTGTCTATGTGATTATGTTCACTTAAAAAAAAGGAGTAAGATGGAGCTTTTGGATGTGAGACAGAAGGGACTAGCACTAGTGACTAGTAGAACTTGCTCTCTTAAAGTAGGATGTACCTAACAATCTTTACGTGTATATAGTACTACAGTTACATGCTATGTGCATTTTTTTCTCTCTTGATTGATTATTGGCACTTTGAATCTTTTATTTTTTCATTATACCATTCCTAATCATTTTAAGACAAACCACATTTGTCTTTTCAAGTGAAAGGGCATCTTTTTAAAAAGTAGGACAAGGAAAAAATGTTTGTAATTAAATAATCTTTTCCAGATGAAGGGAATGAGACAGAGATTCAGCCACAACAGAACAGTCAGCTAATATGGAAACAAGGGCGACAGCTGCTAAGACAGTAAGTGTTGAAAAAAGGACTCGAATAACAGATGCAAAGGAAAGAATCTGGTAATGAAATGTGATGATAGTTGTATTTGATATTTTCCTGTTAGATTTTCTTTCAAGAAAAGTTAGTGTGTGTGTGTGTGATGAAGTTCATTCAGCTTCTGCCCTACTTTTCCAAGGTTTTTGAAAAATTTTAGTATTTCAGAACTTCAGATGAGAAGCCTTGTCAAATCACAAACACCTAGTCTTCTTTGCTTTTCTTTCACTGAGTATAATAAAACAATCTACTTGGGAGAACGGTGGGTCATGACACTTTGCAATTCTTTTTGCAATTGAAAAACAACACTCACAAATAATTCTGCTAAGAGCTATGTAAAGTAAAAAAACCTGGTGTTATAGAGGGATAACTTTTATTTTGGCCTGCTCTAGGTGCAAAAAAGACTAATATCCAGAAGGTTAGACTAGAAGTTTTCGAATTCTCAGTTCATCTCAAAGAAGCAAATGTCTGTTAATCATTTTTGAATTGTGGTCATAATGAGTTAATTAATTTCCAAGGTGTTTGGTCACATTTTTGTGTGGTTTTGCCTTGGTTACAGCCCTTGGTTTAAATTGGAGAGGTCTCTTAAAGACCTCTCATGAGAGTGTCTCTATCTATTTTTTCATGTGTTTGCCTCATCCCCTGTGCTGATAGTTAGATTCTGAGGTCTTCTAATCAGCTAGCAAAACTTTTGGTTTCTGATTTTTTTTTGTGTGTGTATTACATAGGATTAAATGAGAGGGGAGGGAGACAGTAAGGACAGTCTGGAGTTTACATTAAAGGACCTTTTTCCAAGGAATTTTACAAAAGTTAGATTTGTCTTTTGGACGGCTTGTACATGCTTTTCTTTTTCAAGAGCTCAAATCTTTGCATGTATGTTGAATAAATATAAATAAAGCGGTCTTGACTTGGCTCAGTGATTTTGAAGACAAGTCATTCCTTCTCATCGTAATTCATAAATAAGTGACACAGTGCTGACTACAGAATGTGTGTTACTGACGGACTCTGTTTTACGTAGTTGACTTGTTTGATTTTTATATAGCCAATGATCAGTATTTCTCTCCTAATGTGGTTATATAGAGGATATTGTTAAATAATTGGAGGAGAATGTTCTTGCAGGAAAAGTGCATGTCCTTGATTTGCAACAGCTGTTACTGTAAAATAGCATTTCCCCTCTTTAGTGTGCTCTAGAATATTGACCATTTAATCAGTCCAGTGCTCCTGAGAAGACAGTGCTATAACTCCATATTCTAGAGGAAAGGACAGAGACCAATTTTTACTTTTTTAATCATTATCACCCCTCTGCTCCCCACCCCCAAAGGCACTGTGTCATGTTGATGAAAGAGCCAACTTTAGACCTTGAGGTTTTCATACAAGCGAGTCCAGGATTCTTGCTGCCCAGTCCTTATATGCAAGACAAATTAATATTTTGCAGATCCATTGCAGAATAAGAAAAAGGCAAGGCAAAGATTTTATCACACCTAGTGTGTTATAAATAACAAGTCTTACTAGTAGCTACAGATACAGAATTTGTTTTTATTCCCTCTGTCTTCTAGGCTTCTAATAATGCTTACATAAGGAACATAGCTGACACTTCTTGTAAGGCTTCATGTGTAGTTTCCACGTGTTGAAGAATAAAATGGCCGTGTTGTACATGCAACTGTGGTGATTTTTTAAGCCATTTGTAAATATTTTAATTGAAAGTGCTTTTCCATCCATTTTAGTAAATGAATGAATAACGTATTGTATAAGCTCTGACTGCTAGGCTCTTTGATTTTTTTTTTTCTCAGTGACTGTAGAGGCTGGTACTGCAAGAGACGATCCCTCTGCAGCTGGTTCAGGATGATTTATGAGCATGTTTTATTAGTGCAGCATGGTACTTTGCTAAGATAAGGGGTTGAGGATAAGTTTAGGGAGAAGTTTTCATTTACTGTTTTGAATAAGCGAGACGTGCATGGAAGATTAGCACAAGTTCTGTTCCTGCAGGTATCTACAAGAAGTGGGCTACACCGACACAATATTGGATGTGAAGTCAAAACGAGTACGAGCTTTATTGGGCCTCTCAAGTGATGCTTCAGAGAAGGAAAACAGAAATCAAGAGCCAATGGTAAATGGCACAGAGGGCCAGATTAAAGAAAACGTGATGATTGGGTAAGCATCGGGATGACAATCTTATCTTTCTGCGTAAACGCACTTAATGGCGTAGAACAAATTTTTGTTTGCTGAGAAGATTTCAGGATTTTTCCCCTAATTGGAGAATAGAGCAATTTTAACTAATTTTATTACATTAAGCAGTAAGTATGGAAGTAACTCTTAAGATTCACAGCTTAAAAGCACCATAAGTTTTTTTTGAGTTGGATGGCAGCACAAAGTCAAATCCAGCCTCTTTGAGATGTGATTGCTTAGTGGTTAGAGGTCAGCGTTGGTTTCCAGTTAATGGTTTATTTGTACTGCTGGAAACATTACTGTATTGATTATAGGTCTTCTAGTCTGTGCTATGACATGATCATCTATATGAGAGAGGTTTTTTTTTGGCTGGATCTGGAAAACAAATTCACTTGTTACATTCTGATTCCTTTATGTTTTTGTTTTTCCACTAATGGGTATACATATGTAAATGTGACTGAAATCTAAGGTATTCATTTCTGTTTTTCAATATTTTTAATACTATGAAAAGTCAGTCAAGGAGAGTAAAAGCTTGTTGTACTTACTTTTCTTTTTAAGTAATGTTGAAAACATAAGAGGCTTTTTTTCATTTTCTTCTCTTTTCCATGCAGAGTTTAAAAAAAAAAAATTAAATCTGAAACTTAACTGTAGAGGCTTTAGTAAAACTATCTTTTTGTTGTTTAAGATACTGTAGTTGCAAAACTTGAAAAATAATGAAAATAGTGCAGAATTGTTTGTCTGAACAATGCATGAGGTAACTGTTCCCAGTAGTTTGTGCTGCATCAGCAAGCACAGCTTTTCTCAAAGATCCTCCCTCTTTTTTCCTTTTCTATATTGATGTGGCAAAATTCAAGACCTTTTTTTCCTAAGGTCTAGTACTGCTATATGATGCATTCTGTCTTTTAAAAAACATTTGTAAAATTTCATTATACCTAGCAGATAGCTACAGCAACTTCAGGCCAACAAGTTACATAAGGGCAGTAGCTCATTGTTATGTAGTTAAATTTAATGCCGTGAAGTGGAAAATTTGAACATATGAGAAAACCCGCCAGCTACTAAAATATATTGTGCTGCTATGTAGTTGCCAAGCCATGTCATTTATGTACAGCAGCTTTGTTTTTGAAGAACAAGGAATGCTTGATACATTACAATAACAATTTTAGTTTCATTTCTGGTGAAGGGGTCACTTCTTCTCAGGGGAAGTGGGTAAATAAAGCTCTTCTTTTTACACTTTAGAATTTATTTAAATGTGTTTACTTCAGTTTTGAAGCAGATGGGTATATTTATAAGGTAGTTACTTGATGGATGAAATGTTTGGACAGTGGTTTTTGATACAGCAGTTTTGGATACATTTGCATTTCTTCCCTATCTACTTGCTTTCTGGGTAGATCTGATATTAGATTTAACACTTTGTAGGCTACCCTATGGCTAAGGATGTTCACTGATGGAGAAAAATGAGTTCCCTTCCATTGTGGCTCTGCAAGCTTGTCAACTGCAAGGCTGGTCAGGCTGCACGCTTCAAGAAACTTTTCATCTCACTTGTGATGCATAAGATGGCAGTCTGTATTAGAAAGCTTAAGGGAGTGTTTTGGTACATGATGTGTGAGAAGTGACTCCAGGGTTTTACAGTGGAAGAATTTTCCAGGGGTCTTGTTCAACATAGTCAACGTCAGTCTTCATGGGTGATTTTGGGTTTGTGGATGGCAGCTGAGATCTCCTTCACTGAGAGGAGAAAGTTGGGATTTTACTGAAATTCCTTGGTCAATCCGAGTACAGGACTAGCTTTCAATGCTGTGCTTCTTCTGGATTTTTCAAGTACACTTTCAGACCATGTCTTTCAATTTTCCATGCAGGAGGCATTCTGTGGCTTTCTTCCTGGCAGAGACTGCCTGTTATTTAACAGCTATTTGGTCTTGTTCTGCTAGATACTGTAAAATGTTACACCTCACTGTTTCTGTGGCATGTGACACTGTTCACCTCCTCCCAGCTGCATCATCACTTGCTTCTGTGATTTCAAAGTGCAGATTTATGGCAGATGGGAAATCAGAAATGAGATGAGATGTTGTTCTTGATTAGGTCATACTTACTGGTTCCCTGCCTCATCTAGTGTCAGCCTTACTTGTATAGAACAGCTTCTTTTTGAAGAGTATTAGCATTGAATAGGTGACTAAAAATTAAGGCACATGGATCTTGCTTCTGATCCCAATTGGAATTCTTACCGAGTGTTTGAGAACTTAATTCAATGCTTTTTCTACCTGGTTGGCAGAACTGGAAAAAATTTAGATGTCTCAGCTAATTTCTGGCTCACAGTCGAGGTAGAGGTGCTCTTTGAAGCAAACTCACCAGTGCTAGGCCACTTACCGGGAGTGCAAAAAGATCGGCAGTTCTTTTAGCAGGCTCTTGTTATTCCCATCATGCATGTAAAGTGAGAAGAGGATTGGGGACACAGCAAGCTCATACGGTTGGAAGGAGTACGATGAACAAGTGCCTGCAGTTTGGCAGTGGTAAAGGAGGAAAGTTATGGTGAGAGACTGGAAAAACAAGAAACCAAGTGAAACCTTAGTGCAATCCCAGGAAATTTAAGGACATGTGTGTTTGCCAGGACCACCAGACATTGGGACAGTTGCAGACTGAAATGCAGATGGAAGATGCTCTGTGGCTGTCTGGATACAGTGAAACTCTTTTGCAGGGGAAAGCTTTGCTGTCACCACAGAAGCCTGTGAACTGTTCAAGCCAGTGCAGTTTTGCAAATTTTGTGGTTCAAAACATTTAATGAACATTGTCAAATATCTGCTAGCAAGTCTAAGGCTAGTGGTCAACCTGAAGATGTTTTAGTTCATTTGAAGAGCAGAGTGCTGGACAAAATGTAATGCATGGAAATTAATCTAGTCTAACAACGAAACACCTATGTTAAAGTGAGAAAACACAGCTCATCAAACATTTGGTTTGTTTGTTCTTGGAAGAACTGCATAATATTGTGGACCTAGCTGAGACTATGAATTTTTAGTCTGATTTTTAAGAAAAATGTTTATATGGAAGGAAGAATGTGAGAAGTGGAGTACAAGGACTGAAGAAAGAGAAAACTTCTGGGTGAGAAACAATGAAGACAAATCAATAGGAGTTTGGAAAGAATGTGGGTGAATGTGATGAAGATAATTACGATAGAGGGGAAAACGGCACAGTGAAAAAACAGAAGGAAAATGGTGCATTTCAGGAACAGGAAAATGGAAGGCACATTAGCTTTAAATTTCCTTAAAGATTTCTCCATATAGCAGTGTAAATTCCAGAAAGAACAAATTGACTAAATTGCCTTCTATACAACTGAACACTCGTGTGATAAATCCAAAAGAAAGTAAAAAGTTGTATTTGATGCTTTTATGCTGCCATATGTTTACCTTTTTCGGAGGAGAGAGGGGGTAACAGAAACGGGAAACAAAATTTCCTTTATGTTTTGACTCTTATTTATTGGTAATCAGCCAGTACTTTCTCAGTGAAATTAAAGTGGTGGAGAACAAAACAAATTGGTACTGAGAGAAATTCCAGTAAAAGAATGGAAGAGCTGGCATCCTTCTCAGCGTAGTCTGATTTTAGCACGGTTTTTGTGTAAGCCCATTAATCTGCCTATAGTGATTGTTGCTGCTACTCAGCCTCCTTCAGCAATACCTTTTACTCTACTAGTGACAACAGCAGACACTCACACTTCTCTTGGTTTTTTATTTTTTTTTTTTCTTTCTGAAAAATGCCTTTGGTCGTTGTACGGGTAAGCCCTGGCATTTTTCCTCTGATCCCAGGGATGTGTGAAGTGTATACTTCGTGGTGGGGAGGGAGAATATTTCTCCTCTGCTCAACTCACTACATCTTTCACATATTGTCTGTACAACTGTTTTACAAGTTGTCTGTTATACCAGAGCTTGTCATACCAGTTATACCTACTTCAACAGCCAGGGTTCGGACACTCAGCGCTGTGATATCTACAGTAAGTCGAGCCTTTTTATGGGTGAGGCTGGTGAGAATGTTTGGGGTGATTACTGTGAAGTTGATGCTGTTTACTTTGGTACATAGAAGCGTTAGTAGTTACTGTGATGCAAATACTTAAGACAATAGTATTTCCAGCCGACAATATGTAACTTGAATTCTGCAAGGCTCCAGTTATTTTAAAAAATAGTCATCTGATCCCTCATACCTCTCAGCTTAATTTTGTATATCTTAAAGGGTTGCAAATACATCAGAGAACTCCCCCCACCTCTTTGTTTTTTTCTTCTTTTGGTACAGTGATGAACAAACTACTGTTGTCTGAAAGTCTTTTAAAGCCAAATCAGTTTCTCTTACTATTAGGTGAAGTAGCCTCAGTCTTTATGTGTTACTAGATGCTACATCTGTGGCCAACCTTGTATTCTTACATTGCCTATTTATTTGCTAATATACAGATCCTCTTGAAAACTTTAGCACTCAAGACATCATGTGGATTTTGAATGCACCCTGGAAGATTTTGATTCCATAAATGAAATGTTAATATGATAACATGAGATAGATATAGTCCTGTTTCCACTTTTTAAATGGAGTTTAAAAGGGAATCTGTTTTCAGTTTCTTCAGATCAGCTCGCTTGCATTACAAAAGATAAGTACCACTTGGCATGACTGGACTCAAAAATAGATACTAAAATAATAACTTCATAATAATGGTTGAAATTCTTAACACCTGCAGTGAGAGGAATGGGTGCTTTCCCCCAACAAACTGAAACAGAAATGAAAGCTGCGTGCGAGTGTCACTTGTAGCCTTGAAAACATGAGAGTATTTAAGTATTTTCACTTCACTTATTACCTCATTTTTTTAGTAGCTTTATCTTATTGACTGAAACCTAAACAGTCAAATTAGTTTACCTTCTTGAAGGTGTGTATTTGACTACCATTTAATATGAGTGGAAGCAAATATAATAAAGGAATAGAACTGGAAAGGAATGAGGGTATACCAAGCATATGTATATATACACATATATATAGATGTGTGTATATGCAAAACCAGTATAGATACATTACCTGAGTTCTTGTTAAGGGTTTGCTTATTAGAACTATATTTAAGTAGAAACTTTTTAAAGAAAAATGATCCTGAATGATATATCAGTCTCTCTCTGGAACTGATCTGCTGCCCTTTTTTTTTAATATTGAACCACATATGGCTTCCAATGCCTGTACTTTACATGAACAAAAAGGCATCAAACCTCAACATTTGAGAGCAAATCCAAAGACCTTTTAAAAGATCAAAATTAAACATTTTGAAGACCTTATCTTTCTGATGTACAACAAATCATTCCAACTGACACTTCAATGAATGGACATCGATCTATACCAGAAGGCCTTGAATAACTCTTTTGCATCTCTAAATCCTATTAACACTGACCCATGTAATGAAACTGCTGCATACTGGCTGATGAATGTTGTGTGTTAACTCACTTATAAAATGGTTTATTTGGGAAAATATCTCTGCATTTAACAACCTGAGGTAACATCTGCTGTGAGAAAATATTTCCAAAATAATATGCGAGACTAAAATATTGAATTACAAAAAGAGAAAAATCCCAAATCTATTTGTCTTATTCCCTTTGCTGGTGTTTTTTTCACCTTTTTCCTGTTTGTCCCTGCCACTGTCTTGCAGTGACCTAACAGGCATTTCAAAGATACCTGATTTAGGCCAGACCTGGACACTTTCAACAGATGCATTGAAGCAGAAAGAAAAAATAGGTAAATTGGGGTTTTGTGTGAAGAAAGTAGTACCAATGGACCACTCTTTTAATTTCATTGGCACAGATCTATGGCTTAAGGGTTTGAGGGATGCTTCTTGGAAATGTCACATAAGACTCATGGTACCTCAGGAATGGGGAGAAAGAGACAGAGAAGCTGTGAAGTGGGAGAGAGAAGCAAAGCGGGGGTGAATGAGAAATAACTTAGAAAAGTTACTTAAGTTGTTCAAACATTGAATTTATTTTTTATTTTTGTTCTTTAAAAAGCTTGTTCATTTAACGTATAGTTATCTGACTAGATTTGGCAAGAGAAGCGGCCTTTCCTTTTTAAATGGCATTCCTTCATTATTCCAATTTACATCCAAACCATTTTGTAAGTGTTGCTTACCAGTTGTAGTATGTGTTGCACTGGTTCTTGCGTTGTGTGGTGTGAATTCATGAGAGGCTTCAAAGGTTGTGACAGATTGTCTAACCTGCCCCGTGCTCCTTGTGTGTAAATTTTGATGATTGTAAGTGTTCCATAGTTTTATAAATTACCAGTTTGATATTTTCCATGCTGCATTATGAAAGATTTTGCAGAGTATTGAAGACTTAACAAACTTCTTAAAGACAGTCCTCATAGAAAGAAATACATTTCAATTTGCATGCATTTATTTACTGCACCCAGTTTGAAAGAACTCAACTAGCCACATTGAAAAGACTGTGTTAAAACATGAAATAACTGAATTCTATGGGGAATTAATAAAACTTATGACCTTGCAGTAGCATGTTTTCATAGTAGGAGAAAACTGAGCCAATGAAAATGGCTCAAGAAAGACTGCTAGAATAGCTCTTCGAATGCTGGGTCACAACAGGCTTTTTCCTGATCAGGCCCCCAGAAACATTTCTCAGCCTAAGCTTGAACTTGTGTTTAGTTAACTTTGCTGTGGTATTTCTTCCTGCTTCTGAATTTATCAATAAAATCTGGTTTTATTTAAGATAACTTGTGTATGTCTTGGATAAAACAAACAAAAAACCCCTCTTCTACTTCCTATGGGGGAGTGAGTAGGACCGAGGAGGCAGTTAACGGCCTTGTGGTTGGGCAGTTCATGGGAGAAGTTTATGAGAGTCTCCCTGGACATGACCACAGACTCCCAAGAGTTACTATCAACAAAGGAGAAGGTAATGATAGAAATATTGAATGTGTTGATTACAAAGAAAATACATGTCTGTAAAGTGGCTTTAGTCTAAGTTAAACTTGAGTTTGCAATATGAAACGTTCTGGATCATGTTGGGAGCAGGAAAGGTATATTATCAATGTGCAGTTTTGGTTTCCACATAACAACTTCACCTTTTCTATAGGTTATGTTTTCTGCTTTTCACTCAGTAAGAAACAGGATTTATGTTAAGATCCTGAATATCGAAATGAACCTATACTTTTTGTAAAGCTGCTAATATTTCGATGTCAGGGTCAACTGGATTTTTATACAAAATACTTGTCTTGAGCCATGTGACTATAGGGCAGAAGATGAAGAGTTGGCTGTAGGGCCTGCTAAGGCCCACCAAGAGCCATGCTTGCTTTAAATAGTACATGTGGAATATCCACAAATTGTATTTCTTAGATTTCCTGGGAAGAGATTATTGTTATTTTTAGTCTTAAAGGGGCCAAGGGGTTAAGACAAATCTGAGCAATTAAACAGCCTGTAAAATACAAGTCGGGATGAGATTTTCAGAGCAGTCACAGCTGCAGAAATTTCTGGCAGCTTCTCCTGAGGAGAAAAATATTCATGTGATTTCAGGTTTATGTTGCTTTACAGGAGATAAGTACTTCAGTTACCAGCCCATTTGTAACAAGAATTCTGTGTTTTAAACAGGAAAAAGTGTCTTATCTTTGGGGATCAGAAGTTCCCTGTGTCAAGAGTAACATTCACAAAATCTGCGTGCTGCCCATCCGTTAGTAGTAAGATGGAAAACACAACAGCATTTGTGTAGCTATACTTTAGTTTCTGGCGCTACTTATTGTACTTGTTATGCTTGTGACAAGCAGTTAGTCCTGTTGTAGTTAATCATGTGCAGACATGAGTAGCAGGTAGTCTCTCTGCCTCAGAGACTTTCGTGTCAGATTGGATAAGGCAACTGGAGAGGAGGATGTAATGCACAGTTAAGAGTATCTGACAGAAGGTGTTGTATTGGTTAAATGATTTTTTTTGTTGTTGTTTGATTTGGTTAGGAAGTGGTAAGTCAACTGGGATGAAACCCTCAAGGAAGGAAGGCCAGGTTAGGTGCTGGGGAGGACACCATGCAAGGGTGCTGTTGCAGAGTGCGTTTGAAGAAGGAACAGTGGCAAAGAGATTCAGAACAAGCAGCAGAGGAGCACAGGGTTGAGGAATTCCTGCCAAAATCTGGTTGCTCTATGCTTTCTGCTTTGGCAGCTTCTGTAGCCGCTCCTGCTGTCTGGGATTTCCGGCCTGTTTTTTCCTGGCAGTTTTTCTTTAGACAGTATGGCTGGGGAAGAAGGAAAAAGCAACACCTAAGTTCTTGCACTTTGAAAATTATGTTCTCCCTTACATATGTTTTGATCCAGGACAATCCAGTAAAGATGAATTTTCCTTTTTGAGACCTTTTTGGTTTTTTTTGGTCTCCCTCTATTTGCAACAGGTCCTGAACCTTGCCATAGTCTTCCCTTACTCATGCTGGTAATACTACAGTTCATGCATCAGTCCCTGCCTTTGGATCTCCATTCTATTGTTTTCACCCATTTTTTTTTTAAAAAGTATTCTAGACTACAAAAGCCCTGAAAATGTTGTGTTTCTTTTTCTGAAATGGAATTTAAAGTAATTTGTTATACTACCCTCTTTCAGAATACAGTTTTGCCACTTCTGTTTTTTTATGTTGCTTTGTGAATGACCCTGTAACAGAAACAAACTAAACAGAAGGAAAATAATGAAACAAGCAAGCTTCAAATTGCCATCAAAGTACATAACATAAAGTAGCTAAGGCTAGATGTTTTCTTAAATATATTTTACAGTATTCCTAAGTGTTCATGCTGACAGTAATATCTAAAATGCCTTATGTTTATGTGCTGCTAAAGGATGAAAAATAGCTAAATTATTGAGTTACTTTTGATTTGACTGCTAAAGTGTATTGGGGTACAGTATAGCAAATCAACTTGTCTGTTAGCTTGACGCTTCTTTTCCATGTAGAACCTTTAAATAATTTAAATATTCTGTCAATTCTGTTTTCTTCTTTTTGGTTCTTACGAATTTTTTCTTGGAAGTTATGCCCTAGCACAAATAATCTTCTGTGTCACTGTGCTGACTTTGTACATTTTTGTACTGTGCAGGAGTTTTGCAATACATGATAAACAACTGTGTTTTCCAAGGCATGAGATGTCTTTTACCCCTCTGTATAAATGGAGATACCCAATTATGTACATATGCTGCCCACTAAAGTATGTAATAATTAATATGTTGGTTGAATTCAGACCAATTACTTAAAAAAGATATAACCTTCTCTTTCGGTGGTCACTTTGAGCTTCAGCGTGAGAGCGCCTCATTTAAGATCAAATGAGTACAAAACCAAATCTAGGTATGAATTACTGCAAATACTTGTGCCTGTAGAAGGATATCTGTCTCTTAATAACAAGTTCTGTTGATTAGAATTTTATATGCTATGTTTGTTATTAGTTCATATGTTGCTATTTACTGTAGCACGTCTGATAGTTGCTAATATAGGTCAGCAGCCATGATGTTTTTACATGGCAGTTTTTTACATGGCAAAATAGAGGAAAAAACAAAAATACAATTGCGATTGAATGATTTAGTCCACTAAAAGTTGACCGGGACACACAAAATTTGCTGAAAATCAAGAAGTTAGTCAAGTGAAGCACGTTGCAAATTTTGTCTATCAAGATTTGTGTGTTGGAAACGGCAAAATAGCAGTACCATAGGATTTCTGTGAAAATGTACATTATTACTACAGATTCATGAGGAGTTATAGTCTGCCAAAGCACTGATTACTTAAGAAAAAAGAAAAATATTACAGAGTGCTTTCAGGTTTGTCATAGAAACAAGAGGGTCAAAATACTGCAGGAAGCAAGGCAAATTGGAAGGATGTTTGAGATTGTTCTTAGATAAGATACGATACGGGAAAGTGGAAGGAATATTCTCAATAAAACCAATGACCATGAAAATATACTGTACATCATGGTATATTATGGTGCTGTGTATGTGGAATTTCTAATGGCAAGTGAAATCTTTGTTGGTATTTTTGGGCCGTAAAGATGAGTAAATGAAGAAAGGGTAGAATAGCAAGTTGTGTTGATGAGATGCAGACATACTGGGGCTATGAAGAAGCCACTCCTGCTCTTTGTTGTCATGTAAGCATAGAACTGCTTGAGCAGAGACTGCGTAAAGAAGGAAATGTGCTGCTTATCATGCTTTATTACACATCAGAGCTTTTGCCCTTGGATGTTTCCTGTAATAAACCTTTGAGAAGCGTTATGAAGAAACACTGGAGTAAGTGGGTGATGGACGGATAATCAGGTGTTTATACTGCAGGGAGTTTAAAAGGCCTTACTCTATAGGCTTGTTAGTTGGTTGAGCCTTTTGAATTGGGTCGTAGCAGAAGCAAAATGTAGCCTTAGCAAGGCATTTGCTAGTAGTAAGAGTGACTGTACAATACAATTTAGAGCTACAATTCTGAAAAGAGATAGACTTCTATGGTTTCAGTGGTGGTGAAAATCGAGATGACGTGCATTTAGTGATGAACTGCGAAAAACAGACTACTGATTAAAGGTAAGAAAACAATAAAGCTTGTCTTTACTGCTGTAAAGTCATATAAAGAATGTACAAGATTTTACTGGAAGTATTCACTACAATTCAAACTGAATAATTTTTTTTTCACCACTTTATCTTTGAGGGGATTGATAGAGAAGTGTGTCTTCTGCATAGAAATATGATACCTGTTGTTAATTTTAGGATTGCCTTAATTGTACTTTCTTCAGAGTTTTAATAGTGGTTACAATCCTGCTTCTTGGATTCTTCTTCTTCAGTTGTTAATATGAGAACCCTTACGCTTCCTGTTCTGAGGCACTGCCTGAATTTGTGCCAGTGCAGTTGTAACTTTACCCAATCTTCATCCGTTTCCTTATTTGCTTAATGTTAACGTCTACATAAACATTATTTAGCCATCAATGATATTTTCCCATTATATTGTTTTATAGTGGCAAATTTACCATGTCTCAAAAGTTAATGAATGCTAGATCTAGAGTTTGATGTTTCCCATCAAGGTGAGGAACATCAGATAGCAGCAGCAAAGTTTTCCTGTACCCTGATGTACATGTGGGAGGCCAACTTAGTAGCTGTTGCTGAGGCTTTCACTGATGTTGTATCAGGATTAATGTTGCTTTTGGGCACGTATCAGATGAATGTGGCTTTAAAATGCTTTTCAAATAAAAAAAATGAAGTATCTGTCCTGGTAATTGCAGCTGGATTAAGAATAATTGTTGGTTCTAATAAGATAGTTTATGGATAATATTTAGTTTTTTAATCCACAAACATTTTTACCTATGATAGTCGATTTTTACTTGTAGGCTTATTTTAGTCTCATGTGTTGTTGGACATCATAATACAGAACAGACTGGTAATTGCAAAAGTGACTCTGTAATGATTTCTTTTGACTCGTGATGGTGGTTGTTGTTGTTGTTTAGGAAACCTGAATTGACTGACTCTGCCTCTCTGCTAGAGACCTTCAAGTTTCTTGAAAATGCAGCTGCAGACTTTAGTGATGAAGAAGATGAAGAAGATATTGAAGGAAGAGAGAAAACAATCATTGATACCGCAACAGTGAGTGGAAAAAATAATTGAAAAAGTTACGAAGAACAGAAAAAGTGAGATTAATGAGATGCCTGTATGCAAAGTAATGACTGTGTATGTACACGTGCAAATCATTAATGCATCTTTATGATGGTCTGTCCAAGCATGTGTGCATAAGAGGAATTATATATGCATTTCCGAGTTTGTGCGTACAAGTTAAGCTTTGCCATCTTTATTGCTTTCAGTCTGCAGTGACAGATTAAAATTTTTTAAATTGTCTTTCTTCTATTCCATACTGCCTAGTGCTTTTGGTATATATTGGATACATTTTTTAAGGAAGCAGATTTCCTTTTTTTACAATTTTCAGCTTAGTTTGAAGGTATTGTTTGTAATGTTGCGTGTCAAAAATGCATTGTTTCTTGAATATTTATATAAATGTATTTATATTTAAAAATGACTTGTAGAAATTTATACTTGTAGGATACAGAACTGAAATACCACATTTCTCTGTAAATAGCTTGTGGAAGGAAGAAAAAGTATAACTGGAAAAACTCTAACATGTGGTTAATAAACTTTTTTCTTTGTTTATTCAGTCAAATACCTGAAGCTCCCTCATGATCTATACTTTGCTGTATGATTTGGTCATATGATCATGTAAAATAGATACATACAATCAGTACTCAATTTTATCCTCTTTTCAAAATTAATATTTATTCAATGAGTTGTGTTTCCTAACAATTGAAGCAGATAAGAGTTATGATAGATGTGATTGTTTCCATGATCAGTTTTAAGAATGAACACTTAAAAAAACATCAGTTTTAAAGAGTTTTTAAAGAGGATCTTTGTAAACTTGTTCCTGTCATCCATGGGCTGTGAACTAATGTCTGAGACTCTTCTGTAAAATTATCTGTAACACAGTATGTTCAATAAGCCTCCTGAAGGAATGAACCTTGAAGTTTCGAATTGCTTCAGGGTTTGAAATTGGTTCATTGTATTTAGAGGAAACAGTCATTCGTCCTCATGGACTATGGGATGTTGGCCTGTGTATTCAAGTCTTTTCAGACTGACCCTTAGCAAGGTTCCGAGTCAAAATATTGTCCTGACTGTAATTTTTTCTGTAGAAGTAAAATTCATGCTACAGGTCTAATGTATCATGGCATCAGCTCACCTGTTAGTCAAATAACTCTAAAACATCTAGTTCATTTTGATTATTGAGGGAAAAGTAAATTTATTGCAGAAAGCATACAATGAGGTCCTTCATTAAAACATGTATTTTTTCTTTTACCAAAATTTGGTAAATTATTTTTTTACCAAATTTGCTTTTGAATTTAAAAGGGAAATGGAATTTAAACATGGAAGTGCCATGTTTAAATAACATTAATATCTGAGGAAGTATTCAGGATGGAATTATTTTTACCAAATCTAAGCAAATTAACTCTTGTTAGTTGTGTCTGTTTTTTTTTTTCTAGATTTGTCTTTTGGTCCACATGTAAAGTGGTTTCAGAGGTGAGAGTTAAAAAGGCTATTTTCAGAGAAGCAGAGTGAGTTTGGTTTTGCTGAAGTCCTTTCTACAGTATTCTGGGTTTTTTGTTTGTGGGTTTTGTGTGGTTTTTTTTAATCTATATTAAGAGAAGGTTTGTGCTTTTCTGGTATTAAAAAAAACAGTAGTGATCTAGGTTGATGTAGATTCATTATCAAGTGATTGATTATTGATGGTGACAGGAAGAAAGATCTACAGACAAATTTCATTTTGACTTAGGAATTTTAAGAAAGTCTGTATGCTTATTCCAGATTTGCATATTAATGTATACTTTTCTTCTTCTTTTTCAACTTCCTGTTAGGATTTTGCATAGAAGACAAGACAGTACTGCTAGGTATAAAGACGTGCAAGTAACTTAATTCAGCTTTTTTTTCTCTCCTTCCTGAACTTTCAGATTGTAAGGAAAAGAGTGCTATCTGACAGCAGTGAAGACAGAGATACAGAAGAAGCTTTGAAAGAGTTTGACTTTTTGGTTACCTCAGATGAAGGTGATGGGGAATCGAGAAGTTCAGGAGATGGAACAGACTGGGGTAAGGAAATTTAATGGATTGTACCAGGAGAAAAAAAATGGTGCTAAGAATGTATTGTGAGTGACTGATTGATTGAGATCTCTGTCACAATCTCAGCACCTTTTGAGTATTCCTACAGTACATAATTGGCAGACTGAAGTCCTCTTGATGTAATAGTCTCATTTTTCTGTATACTGCTTTAATGTAGGAATTTGTCAAGGTTTATGCTTCTGGTCATTGTCTTTTTCCTTTTCTGTAATAATAAGGCAGATAGAATTTGAATTTTATGAGTGGAATTTCAGTGTGTTTTTCCAGTGAGCCATGCTAATGAAGGGCTCTGATAAAGCTGTGTTTTACAATTACGACATGAAAGTGATTTCGTCGTCTTTGCTTTCTCCCACTTTGATGCAGAGAGTAATATGAGTCATACAGACGGAATTAGTTGTACTGTTATTGTGTGTTAGCAATTTGGGCCATATGAACTATTCAGTTGCTGAAATTTTCTTTTATAATTTATTAGAAGAATATATCTTGAAGCTCCCTAGTCATAGAGAGACATTTCACAAACTGTTGTCTGTCCTTTGAGGTTCATGTCCTGCAACCCAGAATGCCAGCATCCACTTTACCTTGACATAATTATTCTGCGTAAACCCACTGCATAGGGAAGGGAAGAAGGAAGAGAATTGGTTAAATATCTTGATGGGGAGTTGTTTCCTCCTTAAGCTGCTCTGGAAAGTCATAAGCATAAGTGGACACAGAGGGAGCTATGGAAGTTGAATAGGAAATAATTGAGCTTTATAATGGAACTGAAACCTTGACAGACAAATAAGACATGGTAGCTGTGGCTCTCACGTGGTCTAACAGCTCTGAGATGCTCTGTTTCACTGAAGCCATGTCCAACTCCTGGTTGAACTCCAAATTATTGTTCAGTGTGGTGTAGTGTCTGCTTAACAGGATGTGTCTCAATATTGTTAGATACAGCAGTCAGTATTCTGTTCACCAAACAAATTTAGAAATGTTACTCTTTTTTTAGAAAAAATAGTTTTATTAGGTTGTTCTGATACTTCTCTTTAATATTAAGGTTTTACCCATTTATGCTTGATAAGTGTAGCTATTGCTTGTGTCACTGAAAAGTTAGTATGCCAACAGGAGGTTTTTTGTTCTCAAATTCACACTTCTGGTTTATTTTTACTTTCATTGGTGACAGCTGAGTACAAATGAGCAAAAGGCTAACATTAAAAATGAATTGTCATGGAAAGTAGTAGTTTCATTTCTAGAAATATTAAGGGGTTTTTTGAGTTATAGGTGTTCCCGTTTTTCAATTACTTTTTTCACAACCCGTGTCTTTTATGGTAACTATATAAGAATAAGCTTCTTCAAGGAACTGCCATTATGAATCACTTATGTTAATTTGATTTGAGTGAAACTGTTAAATGTAGCATAGGAGAGTGATGTTGTGTAGTGAGGACAGAAGCAAACAGAGGAAGTCCTTGATTCATTTTGGATCCCAAGCATTACTGATCAGTTACAGTAATCTGCTGAACCCATTTGGCTTGAAAGATCCTCAGAAGTGTTCAGGTAATTATTAAACTATAAAGCACTTGCACAATAGTAGTTCAGGATCCACTTGTGAAGTTGAACAGAACCTGTGGGACATACAGGAAGAATATTGGGACAGTCTGTAGAAAATTAATGTATTAAGTATTTTCCTTGCAACAGTACAATCTAATATAAATCCATTTAAACTTTTTGTTGGAGGAGAGCAAAAAATCTTGTCTAGCCAGAGAGGAAAAGCATCATTAAAACTTAGAACATGGTCCAAGAAAGAATACGTGCTTGTTTCTCTCAAGCATGATTTTCTCATACCTTTTTTGAGTTCTTCACTCAATTTTTGATCATTAGTGGTACTTAATTGGGCGTGTGTATTAAGAGAACTTAGCCCACAGACCATCTTTTTTAGTGTTTCTCTTCAGCTTATTAATACCTCTATTTTCAAAGCTGCTGCAAAAAGACTAATGCCTCAAGACTTTGGATCTTGAGTTAATCTGTTACTCATTAGTATAGGATTGTGACTGGAGGGCTCAAAGGAATGAGAGATCATCTAGTCTAACCTCCTGCTCAGGTCCGTTTGCAGCAGGTTACTCTGGCTGCCTTCTGGTCAAGTTTTGAATATCTTCCAAGAAAGGAGTTCCCATAAACTCTCAGGGGCAGTATTCTGGTATTTGACTGTCCTCGTGGTAAAAAGTATTTTGTACTTCTGTGATGCAAGTCTGAGCAGAGTCTGCTTCTGTGTCCTCTACACCTGCCCATTAGGTAGTTGTAGGCAGCACCAAGATGCCTCTTTTGTCATTGCTGAACATTCATGGTAGTCTCAGCCCCTCCTTGTAGCTCATCTGCTCCAGCTGCCTTAATCATCTTAGTGGCTCCCCTAGACTTGATATACGACATCACTGCTAGGTACTTAGCATTACACTTACAAGGTTTCCCAGTATAAGAAATATACTGGATGCAGTACTCAAAGTGTGGTCTCACAAGTGCCAAACAGAGGGAAATAATCACTTCCCTCACCTTACTGGCTACGTTCTTGTTAATACAGCCCAGGGTACAGTTGATCGCCTTTGCTGCAAGAATATGCTGCTGACCTCTGTTCAATTTGATGTTGATGGAGGATCCCTAGGTCTTTTCCAGCATAGTTAATTTCTAAAAAGTCAGTCCCCATAATAACCCATGTCTGGTTTTGTATCTTCTGTCCTACCATAGTGACCCCTTCAGATTGTGATTGATAGTGTTGTACTTCCTCTACAGACATTTAATACCCTTTCTGCGTATTAGTCTGAGGATAAGTTTATTATTGTTTGTATTTTAAAAGGTCTAGAATAGCTTATTGATGTACAAAGCAAACTTGGTCTGAAAGGAATTAATTTTTAAATAATAAGGTTGAGATTTTGATGAGGAGAATAAAGCAAAAAGATAATGCATTTCAAAAAATTTTGTAGCTGTAATAGTAATGAAATTAAATATATATGAGGAAAACCTGTATTACCTCAGTCCTCTCACAAATTATTTCTAAGCTGCCTCTGTACAATCTTTCCATATATGGAAAAAATGACTTGGAGATTTGAACTCGCATAACATGTTTTGTTCAAAATCTCCAAATACCATACTATAGGAAGAATACTTCTCTGTATCATATCACAGGTGAAGCAATTTGAGAGAGATGTTTTAAAAAAAAAATGGGGATTTTTTTTTCATTAGGCTTCTTGAAATGTTTTGTGTGTTTTTTCAAAGACTAATAACTCAGGGCTTCCCCTTTTTGTGAAATTACATGGCTTTAGTGCTTTAAGATTTTATTCAAACCTTGGTGACATGTATACTATGTTCCGAAATGATTTAAATGTGCTGCTGCTTTCTGTAGATGACAACATAGCACAAAGACAATGAAATGAGAATTTGAAATGCAGTGACACAACATCTGAGTTGTAAAGTTATGTTGACCAGTAACATAGCTGCTGCTTCTAGGTATAATTATTCTTTCCCTGGAGGAAAGAAAAAACTGAAAAATATGTCCTTATTTATTATAAAGTAAATGTTGCTTACATTTATGAATGTAAGCACACAGCTGTGTGATTGGTTATAGAAATCAGACATGTGAAATTTCATCTCAATTTTTTGTTAAGAAAATTATGAGCAAATAGAAATGGAATGTGAGTAGCAGTTTCACAGCTTTCACAAGCTTGGTGTTATTTCTGTCTGTTTAAAATAAAAGACATGCCATTGACAGCAGCTGTTACCTCCTTCAGTGGAGATCACTTGGTGACATTATTGAAAAAGGATGTTTCATTTGTTTCACTTTGTTTAGAAAAGGAAGACCAGTGTCTCATGCCTGAAGCTTGGAATGTCGACCAGGGAGTAATAACCAAACTCAAGGAACAATACAAAAAGGAGCGCAAGGGGAAAAAGGGGGTGAAGAGTAAGTGGAAAACATTGCACTTTAAAATCATAAATCCTACATCTTTCACACCCCTAATTCTCTCTCTCTTTCAATGTTTTCCTAAAATTACTTACTCTTTTACTTTGCTGCTCCTGACTGCTTTCCTGTTCACCAGCTTTCAGGGGTTGAAATTAATGACAGTCAATTGAGTTACCTCATAAATAGTTGGATTAGATATAACTTCTTCCAACCAGGTGTTGGATTAATTAAAAATTCCTGCTTTGAGCTTGGATTGTGCTTTTGTTATCTGGACACTTAAATTGTAAAAGGCATTAGTTTAATAGTTCACACTTCAATATAGAAGACTTCAGGACCCTTTTTTAGCTGGAAACATGCCAGTTTGACAGGAAGAGTTAACGTCTGGTATGTAAATTAAAAAAAAAACAAACAAACCAGAAACTGTCTTTAGTATCCTATTAGATGACAGAGGGAGAAAACAGGTTAATTTCTACCCCTGTTTATACTTAGCATTCACAACATGAAAGTCATGCTGTCATCATAATTTGTTATGCAGGGCTCGAAATAGGAAGCAACTCTGACCATCAGTTTATTTGTAAATCACAGGATCTATTTATTGACTTTCATACCTGTGGGATTAGCCTTTAAAAATATTGGATATTGTTATCCAAACAAAAAACTGTCATCAGTATCTGAAATACAGTTTCTAGCCCTGTATTATATTTTTTGTTACATTTCTTGAAATACAAATCTGTTTTGTAAAATCAGTGTTTTTTGATAAGTAAGCCTTAAAACATTTTGAACTCAGATGAAGTGTTTAAAATGAAACACTGTATTCGCAGCTGTATTTCAAACATCTAGCCATATTGAGAATTCATGTGTGAATTATGTAAATTAATAATATTGCATGTAGCCCAGTAAGAAATTTGAGGGATGTTTCTCCCTTTGTGGGAAGATGCTTATGAATACCAAGGAAATTCTCACTTCCAAAGAGACATGCGTAACGATGCAAAAGGTGCCAGAACCTCGCATCACTGAGTCTGACTTGTTCTGTTACTTTTTATATTGATACTGTGAAAAGCTGCTGCTCAGCAGTTGGTTATGTTGCTGAAATTATGCTCTCAAATACACAAACTAAACCTCCTTTTTTATGGAAAAAAGTAAATAATTACCATACTTTAATTTCTCAAGTGATATTTTTGTCATCTTTGGAATCACTTAAGTTACTGGAAATTAATTGCAAGTCTGAAAAGAAGCTGAGCTGGCCAACTAAAGTGTTCATGTTTCACAAAATTGATTCTAAATTTCTTTATAGTTAAGATAGAGAGGGCATATCGATATATGACTTCAGTGAAATTGGTTTTTGTAACTTGTCTGTTATTTTTAAAATACACAGACGTTCTATTAGTTCAGGGTAAACAGTTGTAGGGTTAACTTAGCAGAAATTATTTAATGAAACTGTTGAAATTATATTATTGAACAGCTCTTGAGTGCTTTTTGTTTTTGGTAATAAAACTTAATGTTTAATTGTTAATATAGACATAGATAGTATTGGAAAATGTTTTATATATTTATGACAAAAATCCCTGATGTAAGGCAGCACTTGGATATCCAGTGCTCCTTCATGAAGATGACTAGTGCTCAGTACATTTACAGTACCTTTTGGATTGATTTGATTAGTTTGATCTTTGGAGACCAAATGGTTTACTGCAGTACAGAAATTAAGCATCTTTCCATGGGCAAACCGTCGTTGGAAGGGCATCAATGCAGAAAAATCAGGAAGAATCGCAGCCTGTTTTCAGCTATTCATAATATTGCATGTAGTGAAGAAGAATGTGAGGAAGGAAGTCAGAGGAAAAAGAAGGGACTAAATATCGTTACATTAAATTGTACAAAGTTTGTTTCTATGACTTTAATCTCGTCATAAATGGTGCTTAGACACTGAACTGCTACTAAGTAAAATACTGTTTTTATAAATCAGATATTATACTAAAACAATCTTGCAAAATCCTACTTACTGTTTTCCTGATTCAAGTAATATTTTTGTGACAGACAATTTATATACAATTTAGTTTATTATCTGTCATTATGATTAGGGTGGACAAAGTAGAGTTTGCAACTGCATTAGTAAACTTATGATTTTGCAAGGCTGTAGTAAACACTCCTGTGAAGTAATAAGAGAATAGAATCATAGAATGGTTTTATGAGAGAATACGTATATTAGAGTACACTTCTGTGTTAAAGCTGCTTAAAAATAGCTGTATTATTTACTGGTCTAGGAAAAAACATAATGGACTATGGGTAAGACATTTTCCCATTCTTAATTAAACTTACAACAGGAAAAACTACCGAAGATATGTTTCAGCCTCAATCCTATATAAAACAGTCAAAACAGGGATGTGGGAAAATGATGGAGCAAAGCACAGGTAAGTGTCAAGAAGGGCATGGGTCTTCACCATATGTAGCTTCAGGAAGTAGGCTAGTGAATCCAGTTGCATTTATATTTTAATTTAACATTTTGGATAATATAGTTCACGATACTACACTACTGCACAAATAAATTTAAAATAATCATGTTGTCATAAGAATACGCTGCACAAAGTACCTGATGCACAAACTTTAAAATACTCACAAATGGTCAACTATTGTTTTGGAAAAGTAAATATTCTAATAATCAGCGTGACTCAGTTGGAGGCATTCTTCAGCATCCCATGCAAGTAGCAGTATGAGTTTATAAATGTGGGGAAAATTGTGCGTTCACAATTCTTAGTTGCTTCTGTCACTTTCTTTTCAAGAAATTCATTTCATGCTGGATGATTAGTTACTGCTGAAAATAGGTGCTCATTAGTTTTTCTGTGGTAACGTTATAATGCGAGGTAGGATCCATTGTTGCATGTGCTGCTGTAGCATATCTGATATAATTAGTGCCGTCATGAACTATGCATAAACCATTTAATTTTTTTGTTTTTTTTTCTGGTTAGGGCCCAACAGGTCAAAGCTGCAAGATATGCTTGCAAACTTGAGAGATGTTGATGATCTCCCTTCATTACAGCCATCTGTTGCACCTTCTTCTAGGCCCAGTAGCTCAAGGCTCATTGAACACGAGATAAACAGGACGGATGAAGGTAAGTATTAAAAATGTGTATACACCTTTGTAAAAGGTAGATGTTTATAGTTACTTCTGCTTAAAGATTACCCTCCAAGACTTTCCAAGCACTTCAAAAATACTGATTCAGCATTATGAGTTCTGTCTAAGTGCGATGAATGGCATTCCCATTCCTCCTCTCTGGTAACTATTAGTAAGGTCAAGACACCTGCCTAGATAAAGTCTTGGCTGAATACCTTTGAACACGATGGAAAAAACTCATTTGGCACTTGGTGGCTCTGTAATATGAGGATCTTACGTCACTTGCTTTTGTTTGTGCTCAGGCCTGGCAGTCAAGTGTGGAAAATAAATGCTCAGGTTATAAGAGCATCTGTTTTTCTCCCCATACACATAATTTTAAATGTATGTGTATATATATGTACACGCACATGTATGTGTTCTTTTTTTAAGTGCAAAGATAGAGGCTCTGCAGGTAAATGCAAGCGGCTAGGTATAGCTTTTAAATGCATGTGGTAATTGTGTAGTGAATCACACAGAACAACTTACAGCTTGCCAGTGTATTAATTTCCATAATGTGTTCCAAAAATTAAAAAAAAAATCTCATAGCAGCTAGTCCAAATATGGAAAGCTACACATCTTTGCAATGAGGCATGTGGTTACTTTCATTAATATTATCTCTGAAAGTTGCTAAATTATCTGTTTGATTGAACATTTGAATTGCTATAATATGCAGCATAATAAAATAAATATATGAGGCTATATTAATTTTTAGAAGATCATATCATGTGCTCTTTATTTAAATGGTAAATGTCTTTTGAAAAATGAGCAAAACACGGGTTTCACTTAGCAGTCTTTCAGTGAGTGTGAAAATGTAGGTCGGCCAAGTTATAATTAAGATGCGTAAAAAGCCCTGGCATGTGGCATAGTTACCAAAGATCTCAGTAGTTCTATTTCCTACATGCTCAGTGATTTTCTTTATGAAAGAAGGGGGTAACTTAGCAACACTTCGAGAAGTGGAGGAATTTTTTGTTGAAGTTTCCTTTCCAACTTTCTCACATGGACTGAGAGCCATATTAGCAGAGCTCTATTTTCATGTCCTTTCAAGAATGTGTTTTTTAATTCAGAGACTCAGACTCTCACAAAAACAGAACAGGACAGCTGATTGTTACCAGTCCGAGTTCAGTATTACAAACTATTAGCAGTGTATTCCTTTATAAATCTGAGACTCTGTGATATTTTTGGCATACAGTTTTTTTATTGTAGTAACTTTTCAAATTTGATGTCCTGTATCTGTTGCATGTTGAGTGGAATATTACATTGTAAGTTCAGAAGAGAGAAAAAGAGAATAGTAGTTTAGACTTCAGGGTGAAGAAGGTAAGAGATGTTTGTGATTAAAAGGTAATAACTAAGAGACTAAATCAAACGACAGAGCTTAGAATCATAGAATTGTTCTGGTTGGAAAAGACCTTTGAGATCAAGTCCAGCCATTAACCTAGCACTGCCAAGTCTTTTAAATACCTTCAGGGATGGTGACACAACCACTTCCCTGGGCAGCCTGTTCCAATGCTTGATAACCCTTTCAGTGAAGAAATTTTTCCTTATAACCAATCTAAACCTCCCCTGGCACAAATTGAGGTCATTTCCTCTCGTCCTGTCGCTTGTTACCTGAGAGAAGAGACCAACACCCACCTCGCTACAACAGCTTGCTATGACAGCTTGAAGGGCTTTTATTTGCTTGTAAAAAGTAATAGAAAGCAAACAGGACACTCAATAAGAGATATGAGGGTGGAATGGAAAGACCATGGAAAGATTAGCTTACTTTATGCTGAGTGGACTCAAGAGGAATTGAATAGTATCTGAACCTGATGCCTTTGGGATAAGAGAGAAGCAGCCTGAACACATCAGGCTATTCATTGTAAACCATAGTTTGCTTGGGTTTAAGTTAGTGTTGGTGCTATTAGACTAAATAAGATGCTGAGAATGAATGGCATTTCATTCAGACTTTGGCCTGTTTTGGAGCCTGGTTGGCAGAGTTCCTTGGGAGGCAGTCCTGAAGGGCAAAGGAGTCCAGGAAGGCTGGATACTTTTCAAGAAAGAAATCTTAAACACACGGAGCAGGCCATCCCCATGTGCCAAAAGATGAGCCAGTGGGGAAGACCAGCCTGGCTGAACAGAGAGCTTTGCCTGGACCTCAGGAAAAAAAAGAGAGTTTAGGACTTTTGGAAGAATGGGCAGGTGATTCAGGAGGACTACAAAGATGTTGTGAGGCTATGCAGGGAGAAAATTAGAAGGGACAAAGCCCAACTAGAACTTAATCTGGCCACTGCTGTAAAAGACAATAAAAAATATTTCTATAAATACATTAGTGACAAGAGGAGGGCTAAGGAGAATCTCCATCCTTTATTGGATGCCAGGGGGAAGCATAGTGACAGTGGATGAGGAAAAGGCTGAGGTGCTTAATGCCTTCTTTGCCTCAGTCTTTAGTAGTAACATCAGTTGTTCTCTGGGTACCCAGCCCCCTGAGCTGGAAGAGAGGGACAGGGAGCAGAGTGAAGCCCCCATAATCCATGGGGAAATGGTTAGTGACCTGTTACACCACTTAGACACACATGAGTCTATGGGGCCAGATGGGATCCACCCAAGGGTACTGAGGGAGCTGGCAAAAGTGCTCAACAATCCACTTTCCATCATTTATCAGCAGTCCTGGCTAACCAGGGAGGTCCCAGTTGACCGGAGGTTAGCAAATGTGACGCCCATCTACAAGAAGGGCCGGAAGGAGGATCTGGGGAACTATAGGCCTGTCAGTCTGACCTTGGTGCTGGGGAAGATTATGGAGCAGATCATCTTGAGTGCTGTCATGGGGCACGTACAGGACAACCAGGTGGTCAGGCCCAGTCAGCATGGATTTATGAAAGGCAGGTCCTGCTTGACTAACCTGATCTCCTCCTAGGACAAGGTGACCCGCTTACTGGGTGAGGGAAAGGCTGTGGATGTTGTCTACCTGGACTTCAGTAAAGCCTTTGACACCGTTTCCCACAGCATTCTTCTGGGAAAACTGGCTGCTCATGGCTTGGATGGGCGTACGCTTTGCTGGGTAAAAAACTGGCTGGATGGCTGAGCCCGAAGAGTTGTGGTGAATGGAGTTAAATCCAGTTGGCAGCTGGTCAGAAGTGGTGTTCCCCAGGGCTCAGTATTGGGGCCAGTTCTCTTTAATATCTTTATCAATGATCTGGATGAGGGGATCAAGTGCACCCTCAGTAAATTTGCAGACGACACCAAGTTGGGTGGGAGTGTTGATCTGCTTGAGGGTAGGAAGGCTCTGCAGAGGGATCTCAACAGGCTGGATCGATGGGCCGAGGCCAACTGTATGAGGTTCAACAAGGCCAAGTGTTGGGTCATGCACTTGGGTCACAACAACCCCATACACCGCCACAGACTTGGGGAAAAGTGGCTGGAAAGCTGCCTGGTGAAAAAGGACCTGGGGGTGTAGGTTGACAGCCAGCTGAATATGAGCCAGCAGTGTGCTCAGGTGGCCAAGAAGGCCAACAGCATCCTGGCTTGTATCAGAAATAGTGTGGCCAGCAGGACTAGGGAAGCGATCGTCCCTCTGTACTCGGCACTGGTGAGGCTGCACCCCTAATACTGTGTTCAGTTTTGGGCCCCTCACTACAAGACAGACATTGAGGTGCTGGAGCAAGTCCAAAGAAGGGCAACGAAGCTCATGAAGGGTCTAGAGCACAAGTCTGATGAGGAGCGGCTGAGGGAACTGGGGTTGTTTAGCCTGGAGAAAAGAAGGCTGAGGGGAGACCTTATTGCTCTCTACAACTACCTGAAAGGAGGTTGTAGTGAGGCAGGTGTTGGTCTCTTCTTCTAGGTAACAAGTGACAGGACGAGAGGAAATAGCCTGAAGTTGTGCCGGGGGAGGTTTAGATTGGATATTGGGGAAAATTTCTTCACCGAAACGGTTATCAAGCATTGGAACAGGCTGCCCAGGGAAGTGGTGGAGTCACCATTCCTGGAGGTATTTAAAAGACGAATAGATGTGGTGCTTAGGGACATGGTTTAGTGGTGGACTTGGCAGTGCTGGCTTAACGGTTGGACTTGATGATCTCAAAGGTCCTTTCCAACCAAAACAATTCTATGATTCTACGATTCTATAATTACACATACTGTGCTGAGTTGTGCTCACCTCAAGCGTAAGTATTATGTTCAGAGGATACCGTTTATTGGTAAGTACAGTGATTATCTTTAGAATGTCTATTTTTTATGCATCTTTTTATATCTTTTTGCCCTCAGCTGCTTGAGAGGTGTTTTTGGAAGTGGAAAATATGCTTTTCTTTATCAATGTTGTATCAACCCATGTTTCAGTATTTTTTTTGTTTTGTTTTCTTGCAGTGGAAGCTTTAACATTCCCTCCTTCTTCAGGGAAATCTTTCATTATGGGAACAGATGAAGCCCTTGAAAATGAGCTAGGTCTTGGAGAACTGGCAGGCCTTACAGTAGCCAATGAGGCAGATTCACTGACTTACGATGTAAGTGGTTGTTAATGTTAACTCAAGGTCCTACTGTCTACTTGCTGAAGGCAGATGCAAGTTACACCTGTATAGACTCAGCAGAAAACATTTTCCTGTTGAAATTATGCTGCCAGAGGATGTCACAAATTTTACTTGACATATCGGTTCTTCCCATACATAGCAGCCTTCAAGCTCTCTGCAAGCCCTTCTCCTTCTCTCATTTGCCTGACATGTCATTCAGATAGTTAAAAGTGAATGTAATTAGTGCTAGTGGTACAGCTGAGTACTTGTAACCCCAGTGATGCTGAGCAAAATTAGGAGTAGTGTGGCCAGCAGATTGAGGGAAGTTAATGTCCCCTCTGCATGGGGCTGGTGGGGCCATACCTGTATGCAGTTTTTGGCCCCTCCACTTCAAGAAGGTTGTAGAGAAATTGGTGAGATTCCATATGCCTGTGACTGATGAGGAGATGTTAACGGAGATAGTCTTGTTCAATTGTTAGGAGGCTAAGAGGTGCTCGAATAGCAGCCTACAGATATTGGAAGGGTGCTTACAAGGATAAGAGTCAAGCTTCTCCGTAGTGCCAGGTGTTAAAACAAGAGGAAACAGTAGAAAATTATGGCTTGGAGGTACAGGTTGGACAGTGGGGAAAAAAGTGCTACGTAGGAGGTGGTACTGAAGCCCAGAGAAACTGTGGAATCCCTATCCTGGGATATGTTCAAGACTTGGCTGGGGGAGAGCTGTGGCTTACATTACCTGATGTGGGCAATAGTCTCATTTCAAATGGGAAGCTGGACCAGAAGCTTTTTAGGAGGCTTTCATGGCCAGCACTTCTGTGGCTATGTGTGTAGCCTACAGCTTCTTTTTCTTTCACTTTTTATGAAAAATCTTTCTTAAAATTGCTTCTTTGCAGTCATACACAATTTTTGTCTGTCTTTCTGATTTCTTTCTTGGGAAAAGATACTTCAGGTATTACTTTAATCATCTACTTCTTTGTGATCTGTCAACTTCAGATTAATCTTGCTATTGCATTGCCCAGCTCTGTCAAGGTTGAGGGATTTCAGAGATGGTTTTTCAGTATTGCATGTTGGGGAGGAATCCTAACCTTCAGTAAATCTAGCTCTTATGTAATCACCATTTGGGATTTTGCTATCACAAATCAAATCTGAGACTTCAGAAATAACCTGCAGGTCCTTACTTTGAAGTTCTACCCTAGTATGTACTTTTAAAGTGATAAATTACATAGTTAATAAAAGTTTACACACATTTTGAGAGTGACACTGCAGAGATGTGCTCTACTACTATAGCAAGTCTCTGAGCATGTGATGTGTTGTGAATCATCAGGATTGCAATGATATAGAACATCTCTGCTAAAATTCAGTATTTTAGCATTATCTCCTAATTTGGGCTCAGCTTTTAATTTTTTTGCTAATATTCCCTAACTTTGTCTCCAAAAAGGTCTACGAATTTCATTTCTCTAACAGTTACACCTAAAACTTAGATGCTGAATTTTTAAATTCAGAGGACATGACAAACCTAAACCATCTGTACAAGATCTCAATGCTTTCAGTGCTTCACTTCATTGTTCAAGTGTCCATATAAACTGTTGTGTTTGTCCATATCTCCATATCCTGAATTAACAGCTTTCATTTATGGAATCTAGCATTTCTTTATCCACCTCTATCCTATTCTGTGTGGTTGAGAATATTAACTTCTGTTTGTTCACTTGTTAAATGCCTTTATGAAGTCCTGTGATCAGGAATTCATAGTCATACTTACCTCAACTCTTACCTTTTTCTAGTGCTGACAGTTTAAAAAAAAAAATTGTTTACAAAGCTCCTTGTTGTTGTCACTGTGCTCTTTATTAAAGCAAAATGAAAGGCTAGTTTTTCCATTTCAAATTTTCACTGAAAGTTTAGCTTACAAATAATATAATCTGTTTGTATTTTGGACTGCTTCATACCTTCTAGCTGCCAGATGTGAATCAAGTAGGATTAATGGAAATTTAGTATGTTTTTTTTTTAAGTGTCAGTTTTGAATCGTATGGAGGACAAAATTGAAAGATTCATGTGAATTGGTCTTTAAATGTATTTGCTCTCAAGAGGTGCAGACACTTTCCTATTTTCAGTCCCTTTCTTCCCACTGACATTTTTTACTGGATTCTTTTCTTCTAAAATATGGCAGCGTTAGCCTACCTCATTTCATGGTTTAAGCTTTTTACATGTTGCTTTGGCTTCTGTAAATTAAAGAATAGTTTTCACTTGGTAATGGAGATTATGAATTTATTACCTAAACAGAAAATTTTTGGTTTGTGGGTTCTTTTTCCTTCCATTACACATTGGTATCTTTACACGTGTTCACTTTGGTTGGTTCTGTTTTTTTCCCTAGTTCTGGGTAGATTAAGAAGCTTCATAGAATTATAATAGACTGAGTACGGTACATAACAGTATCTGAACTACAAAATAATTACATTTAATATTGTGTACTGACTTGGAGGTTTTGGACTCTGCAGTAGGCTCTTGCTTGATTTCCAGCAACTTTGAAAGAGCGAAGTGTCCATAGTCCAACTTGTATATCATTGCTGTTTCTGGAGTTTTCAAGTTGTCTGTATAGACACAAATATTACTATTAATGACAAATCCAGATCAGGTGCTAATTTTGGAGTGAAACATCCTCCCCCCTTCCCCTCACACCCCCACTACATGAATGGGTTTGCCTTTGCCTGAAGCAAGAAAAACCCAGACAGTTTTCCCCAACAAATGCCTTTCATGCACTATGGGGACTTTATCCCCTTCTACCCTATGTAAAAGTCCTGACTGAGCAGGGCCGGCTGGATTAATAGATCCCCTGGTGTTAACTAGCCAGGTAGCTTGTGCTAAGTGCTTATCCCAATTTTTAAAGCTTCCACCCCCCATTGCTTTCAGGGTAGGTTTTAACAGCCCATTGTACCGTTCAACTTTACCAGCAGCTGGCGCATGATAGGGGGTATGATACACCCATTCGATGCCATGTTCTTTGGCCCACTTATCTATGAGATTGTTTTTGAAATGAGTCCCATTGCCCGACTGAATTCTCTTGGGAGTGCTGTGTTGCCACAAGATTTTCTTCTTGAGGCTCAGGATAGTGTTCCAGGCAGTAGCATGGGGCACAGGATATGTTTCAAGCCATCCAGTGGTTGCTTCCACCGTTGTAAGCATGTGGTGTTTGCCTTGGCGGGTTTGAGGAAGTGTGATATAGTCTATCTGCCAGGCCTCCCCATATTTCAGCCACTGCCCCCCATACCACAAAGGTTTTAACCATTTAGCTTGCTTGATTGTGGCTCATGTTTCACAATCATGGATGACCTGTGCAATAGCGTCCATGGTTAAGTCCACCGCTCAGTCACGAGCCCATCTATATGTTGTGTCTTTTCCTTGATGACCTGAAGTGTCAGGGACCCACTGAGCTAGAAATAGTTCACCTCTATGTTCCAAATCCAAGTCTATTTGGAACACTTTAGCAGCCTGGTCCACTTGTTGGCTGTTTAGATGTTCCTCAGTGGCCCGACTTTTAGATACGTGGGCATCTACATGACACACTTTTACAACTAGTTTCTCCAGCCAGGCAGCAATACCTCTAGCCACAATTCAGCAGCCCAAATAAGTTTGCTTCTGCACTGCCAGTTGCTCCACTTCCCCTGCTTTAACCACCCCCACAAGGCATTTGCCACCATCCATGAGTCAGTATAGAGATAAAGCCTTGGCTACTTTTCTCGTTCGGCAATGTCCAAAGCCAGCTGAATGGCTTTCACCTCTGCAGACTGACTCAAAGAGACCTAACAGGGACCCTAGTTCCCACGGCCACAAGCATGTGTAGTCAATTTCAGAAAGTACAGTCACTTAAAAGAAACTTAACTGAAAAGTCTGTCCTAGTCCAAACCAGGACACAGTTTTAGGCTGAGGTGTCTTTGTGGCTTTTACAGATGTGACACAGGACTTGTGCTGCTGGCTGGCATGGCAGCTGGAGGGCAGGCGGGGTTCCCTCCATCTCCTAATTGGCATTAGATCATAGAATCATAGAATGGTTTCGGTTGGAAGGGACCTTAAAGATCATCTAGTTCCAACCCCCCTGCCATGGGCAGGGACACCTTTCCTCTAGACCAGGTTGCTCAAAGCCTCAGCCAGCCTGGCCTTAAACACTGCCAGGGAGGGGGCAGCCACAACTTCTCCGGGCAACCCATTCCAGTGTCTCACCACCCTCCCAGTAAAGAATTTCTTCCTAATATCTAATCTAAATCCACCCTCTTTCAGTTTAAAACCATTCCCCCTCATCCTGTCACTGCTTGTCCTTGTAAAAAGCCCCTCTCCCACTTCCCTGTAGGCCCCCTTCAGATACTGGAAGGCTGCTATGAGATCTCCCCGGAGCCTCCTCTCTCCAGGCTGAACAGCCCCAACCAACTCTCTCAGTCTGTCTTCACAGGAGAGGTGCTCCAGCCCTCTGCTCATCTTTGTGGCCCTCCTCTGGACTTGCTCCAACAGCTCCATGTCCTTCTTATGTTGGGGGCCTCAGAGCTGAACACAGTGCTCCAGGTGGGGTCTCACAAGAGCAGAGTAAAGGGGCAGAATCACCTCCTTTGACCTGCTGCCCACGCTTTTTTTGGTTCAGCCCAGGATGCAGTTGGCCTTCTGGGCTTCAAGCACGCACTGCTGGCTCATGTTGAGCTTCTCATCAACCATCACCCCCAAGTCCTTCTCCTCAGGGCTGCTCTCAATCCATTCTCCACCCAGCCTGTATTTGTTCTTGGGATTGCCCCGACCCACATGCAGGACCTTGCGCTTGGCCTGTGTTGAGGCAACCAAATTCCTCTCTAGATATCTGTGAATACTCTTTTTGCTGTACCCTTTTTGCTGCAACTTTCTTGGCCAAACTCCAGAAAACCTGCCAGAGCTGCTAACTTTGCTATCGTGCTCCATCCTTGCACTAGCTCAAGCGTTTGTCTGTTCCCTTGTTGAGCCAATTCAGCTCAGTAAACTGGCAAAGAAACTGACTTGTCTCATTGAACAAGACAGTACGTAATTACTAAGAAATATGATGAGACTAAACCTGCTGTTTGTTACGACTCCTTTCTCCTTGTTTAAAATCTGTAGAACCTCTTAACTGAAGCGTATTTTTATTATTAAATCCAGAAGTAACAAAACTTAAGAAAATGTACTTTTGTTCTTAAACCTCCCTCCCCCACCCCATTCCCGAATAAAATGTAGATTCTTGAAGTGGCTCAGAACAGTTGTTTCTTCTTTTCAATTAACAATACTAAATTATTTGGGATTATCTATAGCTTTCAACATAGTGAAATCATCACTATTTGAGTTACAATTGTTTGTTTTCCTGGTTTTCCATAACCACCATCAGCAGTGGTTATGGGAGGGTAAATTTAACTATCGCAGTGTTGACTGACAGAGCGCTAAAAGTCTGTTCAGCATTTGATGTCAACATTTGTTCAGAGGAGCAATGTTGAAGTAACTGTTGTTTTTTTAAGGGCTTTCTTTTTGGATCTGCTAAAAATACATTTATTGCAAAATATTTGTGTCTGTATATACAATAGCTTATTGGTTGCCAGTTATATTCCTAGTGTGTAGCCAAATCCTTTTTGCTATTTTTTTTTCTGGCAAGCTTTACTTCTCTTGCATTATTGCAGAGCTTGTGTTGCCTTAGGTGAGTAAGTTAGGTCATGTTCCTTTCTGTGCTGCTAGACACTTCTCTGTTTCTCTTAGATCTTTACTTCAGAGATGCCATGCCAGTGGTACTTTGGATATTCAGGGCCCACAGCTTGGTTGAGTCAGGCCCAGTGTTGATGAGTGAGCCAGCAGGTATAGATCAAATTGCAAATACCAAACTGAGTTTCCAGCAGTATCAGTCAGAAAGGTACTTTTCAGCTCTGAAAATGTGTATCTTAAAAGAGATGTGGAGTATTTCTGATTTACACAGAATGTATTACTGTGGACGCGACATTACTTGTTGCCTTTGTGGAATGCATCTACCTTCCTCATTTTGAATTGTCTGATCAGTGTTAAATGGACTGTTGCTAAAGAGCAAGTTGTTATAAGTGGGTGAGGTAATTTGACATCTTCTGAAAATGCCAAACTAAATTTCTGATTTCTTCCTTTCCTTGTGCCTTCCAGATTAATTACAAGTTTGGCATTTTTTTTTATTAGATAGCAAACAATAAGGATGCATTGAGAAAGACTTGGAACCCCAAATTTACATTAAGAAGCCACTTTGATGGAATAAGAGGTCTCGCTTTTCATCCGATTGAACCAGTCTTAATAACAGCTTCAGAGGACCATACATTAAAAATGTGGAATTTACAAAAAACAGCCCCAGCAAAAAAGTAAGAAATTTTTTTTGCTTTGTTTCAAAAAACATTTTCATTTATGAATAAAAAAAAAATAATTGTAGATGCCACTTCACTGGATGGCCCTTGGAGTTAATGGAAATTGTTCATTGAATTTAAGAGTAGGAAAACCAGCTCTTAGAGAAGGATGGAGAGTTTTAAAGAGTGCCAGAAGAAATCCATGTGTGTTTGTGAATGTGTTTCGTTTGTGAAAATGAAAACCATTCACTTTTTTATATTTTCCTTGTAGATAACATGGCAAATTAATTTCCTAGTGAAAATATTTGGATGTGGCCTGTTAGTGTGCTTGCATGTGTATATAAATGTATAAAAATGCGTTTTTATATATATGCATATATACATAAACCCATGTATGCATATACATGTGTACAGCTTTAAGCTTTGACTGAGATGTTGCTAGGTCCTTTGTACTCTGTCTCTTGCATGTTGCTGGGGATTGGCAGAAATTAGAGCAAATTCTTAGTGGGGCTAATACAGTAAGGGACTACATCATACCTTTTAGGAGGACTGGGCAAAGCATGTGGTCTTCGCGCAGTCTGTAACAAGCAGCGAACTGGTAGAGTCCAGAGCAGCAGTTTTTGAAGTGGTTCGTAACTGTGCTGCAGCGTTGGTATAAAACCAAGGTGTCATAAGCTCCTCTGCTCTGGTAGGGATTGAAAACAATGATATATTCCGTGGGATACTGATGGCCCTCCACTCCTTCCCCACCTTTGATGTACCTACCTACTGGTTTGATTGGTGTGTGAGAGTTTGTGGGCTCTTTACCTTGAAGGTCTTTAAGCAAAAAAACAAACCAACCAAACAAATCCTATCATATTTTGAAAGAACACAAAGAATTCCTAGACATATGAAAAATCATGTTGGGAGAGGAAGTTGTGTGAGAAACACTTCAAAAGACATAGCAGTGATTTCTAAGAATTTAGTAATTCTGGCACATTTTTGTAAAGCATGGTGTAAGATCATATACATGGTATCATTTTCTTGTACTTCATTTAGGAGTGCTTCTCTTGATGTAGAGCCAATATATACCTTCAGAGCACATACGTGAGTATTTCCTGAAAAACATTGTCCTATTTTGAGAAATATATGACTTCTAAACAGACACAGATTTTTTTTAAAAAGTAATTTCTGCCTTGTCAACTAGTGATTTCATGTGATGCTTTTAGTTCCCATGTTATTTAAAATATCTGCATATGTTCATCTCCTTTCTGCATAATTATTTATGTCTGGAGCTAGGTACACCACAGTTTTAAAAAGAAAAACCTACAAATGATACAGTTCAAATTCGATTAGGTGTGCTGTTCATCATTGCAGCTCTTGTCTTTTTGTCAGATATGTGCAACTGTAGAATGAAGCTGTTTGTATTGAATTTAAATCTGCTGATTTCATGAAAGAGCCTTAGATCTTTAAAAAAGGGAAAAAAGCTGTTTATGCAAAATAACAAAGCCTATAGTTTAAAAGTGTGACACTTTTCAGATTTCATGTGCATAATGATTAAATTGTCCTGATTGTAGTTACGTTACCAAATACTGTGGAGGTTTTTTGGTGGGAAGTGTAGCATATGATCTGACTATGCAGAATTTTTGTTGCACTTCGTGCAGCAAGTGAATTGTATTTAACAAGGAAATGTGAAGATTCCGTTGACATTGTTTTTCACGTAATGAAAATGTTAATAGTCAATGTTTCTTTTGGGGTGGTTCTTCCAGTGGACCAGTGCTCTGTGTGGTGATGAGCAGTAATGGTGAACAGTGTTACAGTGGGGGAATGGATGGCCTCATCCATGGCTGGAATATAACCAACCCGAACATCGACCCCTATGACTCTTATGGTACGTTACTGTTGCACACACCAGTGAAATGAGACATTTGATGACATTAATGTTATGTGGCTAAAATAGTATAATTTGTAGGTAATGCTTCTTTGAAAATTTAAGAGAGAAAATTGAATGTTGGCTTCAATTACTTTTAGTAAATTTTTGTTTTAATACTGCTGCTGGTTGATGAGAAGATAAAATTTGTCATTTTCTTAAAAAAGGCCTTGATCTCATCACAATTTTGAGAAACACCTAGGTTGGAAAAGTACAGGACTAAATTTGATACTTGGCAAGTACAGCAAATGTGTGTTTTAATGTTCTTTTCTTTACCAAATCTCAGTTGAGATAAAAAGAAGTTGTATAGTCTGAGACCAAAGCTGTTAATGTTGTCTGTGAACAGCCAACAAGGCCAGTTCGGTAAGATTTACCAGATCTGAATGGACGTCAGCCTTGTGTCTGTGTTTTAAAACATTTTTTATTTCTCGTAGCTTCAGATGCGGTTGGCCTCAAAGCTGCGTTTTGGAAAAAAGGGACTGATGTGCCATCAATGGTTGTTTGAGAGTCAATTTTAAAATCAAAGTGTGTTTTGCCAACTTTGATACTGTCACTTCTGCTGAAACATTGTTTTGTTCCATTAGTTGTAAACTGGATAACTGAATGCCACGTGTGCTGATGAAATTCAAGCATCTTCATACAAGAATAATTGAGACCTCTGTATTGATATGACCTGTTTGGTCTTGGTTTTTTTTAAGGACTAGCTTCTTAAGATTGGTCCATGAACACAGACCAAGATACAGCTATTGACTTAATTCAAATTTTGTTTTGAAATGTGGTTTGTTGTGTTTTGTTCACAGATCCTTCTGTTCTAAGAGGTGCTTTTGTAGGCCATACAGATGCAGTGTGGGGTCTGGTTTACAGTGCAGCACACCAGCGTTTGCTGTCCTGTTCAGCGGACGGCACTATACGTCTATGGAAAGCTACAGAAATTGCTCCAGCTCTCAATATATTTAATGATAATCAAGGTACAGAAAATCGCCCTACCTTCAAGTTCATGAGCGTCACTGTTCAGACTGCCATCATTTTGGCTACTGAATAGAAATCCTTCTTGTTTGTTTAGCTGGATTTTATATCTTCATGAACGTTTTTGGGAAGAGTAAATTCTGGGTCCTTTCTCCTTTGACACCAGCTGCATAGATACCTACATGTAGGGGGATAGTCACATACATCTAAAAGCCAACTGCTGCAGATGATCTGCTGATGTTACTAGACTCATGGAGTATAATGTATCAACTCCATAGTTCAGAAATGAGTTTCCATTAGGCCCTTGCTTTTGGTTTGTCCAGAATAAAAAAAGCCCTTTCTACCCCCAGCAGAGGTTTGGAGTAGCCAGTGCTTTGTCTTAGGCCAGCATCATTGTACCTTCCAGGTTTTGTTCCTTGTGCATCTAACACAGAGATTCTAGCTGAATTTCTGAGTTTGTGCCTTAACTAAGTAGCAATAACCCAGTCTTCCTAAACACTGCTAGTTGAAAAAATTTACTCCTTTGGATTTAGTTGATGAAATGTCATGCACAAATCAAAATGCTACTGTTTAGAGCCTAATTTCTTGAAGTTGCTGTTTGAGTAAGTGCTCTAGAATGAAGCTGTTGACATTACCAAACTCTCTTAGAGCTGATGGTCCTAAATGCAACCCACAAACCGAGACAGTTCCTTGGCTCTTCAGAACAACTTTGAGGCAAAATAAACTTTGGCATGACAGAACAAGACTTACTGAATTATGGTGCAAAGCTGGTCAGATCTGCCATTACTTGTTAGTTAAAATAGACTGAGCAAAATAGAAACGTTTTATGTATTTTAGTTCTTGCAGAACTATGTTTCCAAAGGTCTGCAGGGTTCTGTGAAAAACAACTGGTTTGCTGCCAGCTTGCCTACCTGTCTACTTTGAAAACTTCCTGGTAGTGGTTTTTTTGTTTGCGATTTTTTGGGGTTTGCATTTTTGTCTTTAGCTATTAAATTTAGGGGGAGTAATCTTGCCTCACAGAGCTAATCTTTGGATTTTTTGTATTCCAAACTGGAATGAAACCCAGTTGTGAAATTCAGAGATCCTTCTTTGAAACTGAGTTTTCGTGTGGCTTATTGAGAACCTTGAACAAACTCTGCAATATCTAGCACTCATCATTTAAGTCCTTTAGATTAACCATTGTAGGCTTACCAGGAAGCTGCAGATAAGCAGGCATGGCAGTGGTAGAAAAGGTCACTTGAGAAACAATATATGTTTTCTTCTCCCACCAATTGTTTTTGTCTCTTCTGGAGTACCTGTAGATAAGTACCACCATTCCTGAGCAACATTCTTGAGGTCGTGTGTCCAAGAAAGATGTTTCTCCCATGAATCTTAGGTTTAGAGAGAGGTGATGAAATTCCTGGATTATTTGGATCCATGAACATTAGATTGCTTAACACTGAGTGTCTCACTCTCTACCTCTTCCTCCTCCTGGTATCTGTTGCAACTGGCGTTGTCCTTTCACATAGCAGGTGGTGAACAGGACATTTGAGGAGAAAAATTCTAAGGGATATTTCCTATACCCAAGCTCTGCTGATTTGGCCTTCTGTCCTGTAGTGTTCAGATAGCTACAGTGTAAGGACATCAGATGTATACCATAAGAGGCAGGATGGATGAAGCTTTGTAATATGAGTTTATAATGTATTTATGTAATTTTCCGTGCTGACAGTGTCAGTGTATAAAATTTGCAGCTGGAAAGCTTTGGGGGTTTTTTAGGCTCTGGATTTGCCCAGATTAATAATAATGTTAATCATCTGTCATGTAAATGATTTTTAACACTTCAATTCCATGTCCTTTTACTTGATGCAATGGAGGCTTGTTTGAGAGTTGCTCTTACAGTTAAAGGAAGGACAAGGGGGAAAGGAGTTCTTACTTTCTTAACTTCATAGTAGATTTCTGTCCAGCCGCAGTTCCAGATACAGCATCTTAGTAAAGAATGTTTTGATACGCATATCAGAAAAATAGGATTAAAATAGTGATCATACAGGGCAATCTATTTAGATTGGCATAATGTAGATTTTAAAATGTAACATTTCCTTTCATAATCATGGCCCTTTTGATATTAAAGTGCTTACTGGTTGGGTTTTTTTGTTTGTTTTTTTTTTTTTTTGTTTTCTTTACACCAACGAAATCTTAGGAAAGTGTTCTCTACATTCCTTTCTAGAAATGGGAATCCCTTCATCAGTAGATCTTGTGAGCAGTGACCCAAGCCTCATGGTAGCATCATTTAACAGTGGACACACTAGCATTTTTAACATGGAGACACGGCAACGAATTCTTACCCTGGAGTCCAGTGTGGATACTAGTATGTATCAAGAATAAACAAACCCCCAAAAATTGCTTGCTAAAGATCGGTACTGTTGATAGTCTTTTCAGTGTTTCCAAACAATTGGGACGGGCCATGATAAATTATAACATGAATTATGTTACAATCAGTGCTTTGAGATGTAATGGTAAATTATTACTACTACAACGGACCTCATGGGTATTTTAGTAGCAGAAGAGTGTACATACTTTTGAAAGAAGGTAGAAGAAATAAGCCCAGACTATCTGAATTCCTCTTCAAGGAACAGCAGCACAAGGAAAAGCACAGGTTTCTTTAATACAGCCCAGTTATCTTTGCAGCTTCAAGGTTTTCATTCTCTCTTTAGCCCAAAATTGCAAGATAGAGGTAAAATCAGGAAAATCTAAAGTTGAATTTATTAAAAATTTGGCAGTGTGTGTGTGTGGATTCATTTTTATTTTTTCTCAGAGGTATCCCTTTTCTACATTTTATATACACTCTTGGCTCATTTGCAGTTGGGCTTTAGTTGAAGTTTTCACTGTAGGAGAAAAGCAAAGCTCCAGTGGAAGAGTATTCACGAGGTCCCATAGAATGCCTTGGATCATGGCAGTGGCCAGTATTGGAAGTTTTAGAGGAAACTGTAAGGAGCCTGCTATCAGTAAATTATTTTCCCTGGCATTAGGAAAGAGACCAGAATAAGCTGAAGCATGAGGTTTCATATTCAGGCCAAAATGGTAACCTGATAACAATATAAACATTCAGTCTTTTAAAAATTTTTGATAATGTTTTCCCCTAAAAGTTTTATGTCATTGAATTCTGCTATTTAATCATATTTTTAAAAGGGAGTAAGCCCTTCTTGTTGGCTTTGCTTGTCTGTTTTAAAATAGTTAAATGACTGTTATTTTATAAGAGGGAATGGAAAGTGTCATCTCCCTTCTTTGCATTATTCCTTACTGTGCAGGATTTCTTTTTTTAACCCACATCTTTGTTCCTATCTGAAAAAACAGTCCTAAATTAGTTATCTCTATTCAGTGGAAGTTACCTTTCTTCTGGTGCTTTTTTTTTCTTCTTTTTTTTTTACCACCTCCTCCTTACTGTAATTCAGTAGTATTCCTTTAAGCAAATGAGACATGGCAACCAGCAGTCCCTGTTTAGTATTTTTAGTTATGTAACAGTACTATAAATCTCACAAGTATTTAAAAAAATATATATAAAATTATTTCTACAAGAACTAGGCAAGAGGAAAATGAGTCACCTGAAATGCCCTGCCACCACCACTTAGGGACTTTACTGTTCAGTATAAGCCTCACTCTGCTTGGCATGTTAAAACTGTGAGGATAGCTGGCTGTGATGCAGTCTTATGTGCTTTTAGTAATTTTAGGGGAAGTTATCAATACGAATATGTTTTTTCCTTAATTTACACTTTCATAATTTTTAAGTGTCCTGTGGATGCTGACACTGCTTGACGGTTCAGATTTTTATAGAAAGATGTAATTTGAAGCCTTTACCACCTTAGTAGCAAGTGATCCTATAGTAGTATTCTGTTTATTTTAATAAGAATTTTGATAGATGATGTGAGTGTTCTTTGGCAACAGTTTAACTAAATACAGTCAACTCCCACATGAAAGAGGATAACTGTATTTTGATGTTCTGTGGAGTTGCTGTTTGTGGTTTTGTGGTAATCTATGCCTTTTAAGACCACTCTTGCACTAGTCTGTGCATCACAGCAATGCCTAGATTTCTAATCAAAAAACTCCTATACTTTTTTTTTTGTGTGTGTGTGTATATATATATGTGATATTTCAAGATTCTTGAAGGCCAGGAAAAAGGCTTTCCTATGAATAGTCTAGCATTCTTCAATAAGAATTCTAATGCATGTATATCAAATAATAGTAGGTGAGTTTTGCTCTGTGAGGGTGAGGGCATGGGATCTTTTTTGCTTGGAAACATACTGCCTGCAGTGTTAATTTTCCTGTACTGTCAGTATGTTATGAAGAAAGTTTGGCTTGACAAGAGGAGGAATGTGGGGATGGGGAAGTGCAAAAAAGGTATTTTCACTCAGTTTTTGACTTACATTCTTGCCTGATACACCCATCTAAAACCATGGCCAAACGTTGGACCTTATGTGTTTGTATTTACACTCATACCTATGGTTTATATATGCCTCTGTGTGTGTGATTTGGAAAGTATTTTAGAGTAAACCACATTACATAAGGTACTAGCTGAGAGTTTCCATTATATAAAGGTAAGAATTATTCTACAAATAAAATTAATTGCATATTTATTTCTTAGTAGCAATCTTTCAAAGAACTTAGCAGTTTACATGTATTGATATGTGCGGGTTTTTTCTTAGCAGTCAGTTCCTCCTGTCAGATAAACAGAGTCATCAGCCATCCAACTCTTCCAATTAGTATCACTGCTCATGAAGACAGACACATCAAATTCTACGACAACAATACAGGTATGTGTCTTTTTAGCAGGTCCTAGTCATAGCGGTTGTATAACATAAAACATAAACAGAATTTCATTGTGATTAATATTATTCACATAAATGCTGAGGGTTGTCAAGTATTGGATATCCTCTGAAACAGAAATCTCTCATCGCCAGCAGAGCCCAAAGATTGCCAGCCCACTTAAAACTTTATTGGCACAGTGATAAAGAACGTGCATCATTCTCTGTCCATTCTTTTAAAATGCCTTATGTATGGGGGTTATCAATATTTAACACAAAAGGAAGCTTTTTCAAAATCTTCATGTGCTTATGTTCATGTTCTTCTGTTGTGTTGTCTGTGTTATTTTGATCTGAGGGCAGGAAGCTCTGGCACTCCTTCCAAGACCTCTGCCTCATGGCTTGAAGGTAGAAGTTCCCTTGTGGACATCGGTCTCAATTTGATCCACTGTTATTTCTCCAAATCTCTCACTTCTGCAGAAACAGCTGGACAGCTTATAATACTTTTCCTAATTTGTAGTGAGAGTCACACTGAGATGTGTGATTATAAATCTCTTAGGTTTTAAAGGACTTTTTGATAGGAATGGTAGTATTAATCTGGTATTCTGACTGTGAATCTTGATAATCTTCAGTTTGTGACTTCTCTGCTTCCAGGTCACACTGTCTTAAAAGTTAAATGGAGATCTTTCAATATTCATGTTGATTTTAAGTTTGCTACTCTCCAGATGTATGTTAAATAAGAAGTGACAGGACCCAATGGAAGCTGAGGAAAAAGCTGAAAATAGCTGATTTCTTTGATGATGTAGTTCTGTAATAAATAGTAGAGGAAACAGCCGCTCATTTTTTTTTTCTGTTTCATTATCTTCTGCAACAAAAAAACCCACATTTGACCCATGATTTCTTATTTTTAACATGAAATCATTACTGTAATTGTAGTAAGCTGTAATAGAACATTAATGCTCTCTGAGTTGACTAAAATTATCTCATATTCTTATGTAGTTTATATAAATTGCTTATTAGTATACTCAGCCCCTGTCCTCCTTCCCACTCAAGATCTTACTCCTGAACTCGCTTAATTCACTTAAGGAGCAGATATTTAAAATGCACAGTGATTGCAGCTTCACAGTGGATTTGCAGACATAAAACAAAGGTCTAACAAAGTTGGTGATATTGGGACTGTGGCTCTCCTGAGACTGTAAACATTAAAAGAATGACTTCTTGCATAATTTTAATGATTCAATCATGGGACAAGACCTTGTATTTATGATATGAGCTGTGGCAGGGTTTAAGCAGTGAATACAGATTACAAAGTGAATTGCAGAAAATAACCTAAATAAATCTTTTCTTTCAAAGGAAAACTGATCCACTCCATGGTAGCTCACTTAGATGCAGTTACAAGTTTAGCTGTTGATCCTAATGGCTTGTATTTGATGTCTGGCAGTAAGTACATTCAGATTTCATTTTCTTTTTCTCATAATGGTGGCAGACATGAGAATTGTAAAGAAAACTGTTTCCCCTTTCTTTAGGTCATGACTGTTCGATTCGCTTGTGGAATCTTGAAAGCAAGACCTGCATCCAAGAATTTACTGCTCATCGCAAAAAATTTGATGAGTCCATTCATGATGTGGCATTCCACCCCTCCAAATGTTATATTGCCAGTGCAGGAGCAGATGCCCTGGCTAAAGTGTTTGTATGACAGAGTGCTTGCCTTTCAACTCTAGCTTTGTATATATTTAACCAGCTGCACAAAAGAGAAGAGGAGGGCATGAGTCTTCTTATCCTGCCCTATAATTCAGAGAATGTTTGTAAGTGTTTAGTTTTGCAGGGTGCTGTTTTCTAAATTGATGTTTGTTCTGGTTTCTGTGAGCTCAGCTGGTGCTGAGAGCTTGGAAACTCTCAGTTTCAAATAGTTAAAAAACAAATGAAATGCTTTTATTTCAAAGGGTGTGAATTTTCGTCCAGGCAGGCCTTGGGTGAAACTAGGTCTATGTATTCTCTATTAATAAAATTGAGTACTGGAAAGAAGGGGTCTAATTGCATCAGGGAGTAGGAAAAGAGGGAAACTTCCTAGGATGCTTCTCGTTGAGGAATCTTAATGTACTTAAAATTAAATCACCTGGAAAAAGTGACAGTTCATGTGCTCATTACTGTGTCATGTGAGAGGCATTTTGTCATCCCTTTGGTATTAATAAAGTAGATCTTGTTCAGCAAGCAGTAGCAGGTAGTTAATCTCAGCCACCTGGCTGATAAACTAAGATAAATGCAATTAAAGGAAAGCAAATTACTAACACAAATTAAAATGCAGTAAAGTTTTTGTTACATCTTCTGTTATACGGTAAATATTTAGTTTGCAAAAAAATTTATATAATTTTTTAAAGACTGTATTAGCATGTGGCTAGAAGTTGAGCCTTTAGTATAGTCCCAATTAACAACAGACTGAAGCAGTCTGTATATACTGTAGTAGCAGATTTAACTTATTCAGATTTATAATGCAGTTTATTCTTGGAGATCTGGCACAAGTAATTATCACAAAGATTTCCAAAGATGCTGTCCTACAATTTAACTATCAAACATTCATCTCCTCTTTCTGTTCCTGCTAAAAAGGGTATCATTCTGGGCATTAAGGATAACAGTGAAATACTTCTTTCGAAGATTAAACCTGTGCCTGATGCTTTGTATCGATCCTACTAGTGCAAAATAGGTGGGAACTATACAAAGTTCCATCAGTTTGAGAGGTTCTGCGACTTCTAGAGGTGTTTGCCAGCTTCAACATTTGTGGAACTTTTTAACTTGTCCGCTTCACTGGACGCATCGTGCCATTCATTAGGTTACCTGAAGAATGAGTGCTTCTTGTAATTCCTCAACAGATGTGCTTTGTTTATCTATTCAGAGCTTCTCTGTTGATGTGAATGACAAATAACTTTTAATCTGATTTTTTAGTCTTTTTATCCCTTCTTAAAGGAAGGTGAGTGGATTCTTATGTGTCACCATCAGAGTTATTACTGCTCATAAGCCTGAAGTTTGTATTTTCCTCTAATGGGAATGGAAGGCAGAATTTCTGCTGGAGATGATTTCTGGTGCTGATGTGAGTAGGAAAGAACCCAACACAACTCTTCCACATACCAGCCTGAGGTTAAGACTGGAAACTGATAAGTAAATCTTTACCTTTAAACTGACACTTTTTAAAAAGGAATCATTGAAAGATATCAACATAGGGTTTTTGATATAGGGCTTGGGGATGGGACCACATTTGAAGCTGATCTTGGAGTTTAAATCAACTATATTATTTAGAATAAAGGTTGACCTGTGCTGTTTGAGCCTGCAAAACATTACATTTACTGCTAAAATATCCTGGAATACCTTTTATTGCTCAGAATATTCAGATGTCACTTCATGATATTGATATGCAATGTATTTCCATAGATAAGATTAGAACTTTTACCATGAAACAGATGACTACAATAGTAATTCAGATTATTTAGTTTTTATAAAGTGTTTTGGTTATGATGGAAAGGGGGAAACTTGGCTGCAAAACTGAGCATTCAACTTTGTGAGAGTTCTGTGTACTTGACTCGTATTCTTTCAGTGATATTATTTTATTTCTTTTTTGAAGAGGAAACTACAAAGATTTATTTGAAAAATTCTAAAAGTTATGTATATTATATATGTGTATATATATTGTAAACATGTATTAAATGTGTCTAGTAAGGGAAGACTCCATGGGTGCATTTTAATGTCTTAGTATTAAGAATTCTCTTGAGTTTGTGTCTACAAAGGATAATGGTGTGAGTATGAAATGAATGTTGTGCTTTTGCTTACACAATACAATATGTAGTTACAGTTGTTTAAATTGCTGTACATAAAACTAATAGGCTGGCCTGCTTGTTTTTGAAGACTGTCATTCTGATTACAATTGGAATGTAAGAAGTGGCTGTTCAAATGTGAATTGAAAGATGTTTCCTTCTCGCTATTGAGCTATTGCTCAAACTGAAAAGTGATTTTTTTTTTAAAAGCTGGCAATAGCTAGAGGATGAGGTGCCTTTAAAAAACAAAACAAAACAAATGTAGCCTTACAAAGAGGTTGTGGAGTATATATATTTTTGTGCTGGTCTTCATAATTGATGTCAATGTCTTTTTACTGTACTTGCTCACATACTTGTAGGACTGCAGGGTATTGTGCATGAGCCTGTTAGATCTTCTGAACATCATCATAGGAGTTAGAGATGAAAAAAATTAGGTTATCTAGTCCATCTGCTTGCTAAAGCAGGTTGTAGACTTGTGCATTTTAATATTGTCTTGGCCAGTGAGGTTTTATATATGTTCTAAACAATCAGGCTTCTTTTTGAAGATTATTTCATTGATTGCATCTCACTGACAGGAGGATTTACATGATGTTTAGTAGTTCTTTTCTGTAACTTCATGCCAGTATTCCAAGCCATGTTTTGTGCCATTTTACATATTCCTCATCATCTTTGTAATTTGGAACCTGCATGCACACATTGGTTCTAGCTGTATATTTCCATTCCTTCCCACTTTCTTCAAGCTATTTTTTAGTCTGCTCTTTTTACACAACTTTTTCTTGTTTTCAGCTTTATAGCTCAGTTCTCCATATCTTGGTGCCCACGCCACCATTCCACATGCATGATTTGTTGGACTTAGTCTGAAGGTCATCTGTTAAGTGTGTTTTGTTTGGCTTTTTCCTCTGTAACATGATGCTTTTGTGTAGGAAGAGCAAACTTTTGGTCTTCTGGCTAGTGCCTCACAAACCCAAATCGTATTTCTTTATTTCTGACAACTGTTTTAAATAACTTTGAGCATTGTTGCTTCTCAGGTTTCTTCTTCACTTTCAGTATGTTATGATTCTTTTGCAGCTAGATACTTCTTTACTGTTTCATGATTATCCTGGGTTTTATAAGCTTTGAACTTCTGATCTCTGAGGGCTCTAAATTATTTTTTTTTTTCCCTTTTATGTGCAGTTCTTCCTGGTTCAGTGTAATTGGTAACTTCAGATGAATGTGATACATATATCTGTTGAAGATGTAAACAAAACTGGACCTAAGGCTTATTCTTGCAAAAAAAGCATTTTTGTGCAACATCAGTATATGGCATTTTACCATTATTTTTTCCATATCTAATTTTCCTAGTACATTTTTTTAACGGTTAACTCATCTAATTTTTTGTGTGCATTAGCCTGTGCTGTTGATTCTGGTTTTACTAACTAATTTAATCGGAGAATTTTCAGTCCTTCGGTATGTTGAAAATTGGTCCGCTAGGTTTAAGTATTCTTGTTTTTATTTCTATTTCACTTCACTGTGCTGTTTGCTTTCACATATTTGATTCAATTACCAAAACACTTGCACAAAATGATTTGGCATAGCCTGGAAGAAGCTCTAGATATATTTATGTTGTGGAAAACATTTTCTTCACTCTTACAAAATCCTAGTGTCAGCATTTATTTTTGTGCCTCAAAGAGTAAACTTTTGACATACATATAAAAGATTTTATTACTTGTAAGAAAATCACTCAATGAGTATTTTGGGATCTCGTTCATCTTTATTTTGATAAAATGTGTTCTTTAGCAAGAAGCCTGTAGAACTGTATGCCATGTACTGTAGGTTATTTTTTAGGCCGTATGTTTTCAAGTAATGTTACGTTAAAGCAGTCTCATATATAATGTGTTTGAGTAAGTGTGTGGTGTTCGCTGTACAGCTTTGCGATTAGGTCATACAACACCATTTTGCAGTTATAAATTTAAAGTAACCAGAAACTTGTCCTTTTGAATACATGTGTAAGAGACAAAGGACTTAGTTACACCACCTTTTTCAGTACACCTGTTTGATCACAGATGTGTCCCCTTTCCAACCTCCTTCCTCACGTTTTAACAATGTAATTTTGGAGAGCAGCAATTTCCATAAACTGATGTGTCATTTGAGCAGTGTTTGATTGGCGGAAGTCTTAGTCCATCTCAAAGGAAACAAAAAAATTAAAAGCGGGCATAACCATCAGATAAGCACATTTTGGTTTTTTGGGTTTTTTTTAATGCCTTTCAAGATGTGTATTTGGAAGCGTTTGCAGGCTGTGGTTTGGCAATGTCTTTGCAGACTGTCCTAGGGAGCCTACTTGACACCTGTGTGAAATATCTAGTAAATCTAGTAAAACCTAGTAATGTAGGTTGAGTTAAGGAAGAAAATGCAGCCATTGTGATTGCCCCTGTGCCTGTACATGAGACTACAGCAGTGTTCTCCTTGGAGTCCTCTTTGCTGAAGCATCATGTTTGTGATCTAAGATGAGTAATTTCTGCAGCGTGAAAGTATCTGCAAATGAGATTATTTGTATTTTTACTTTGCAGATCTGTGGGCAGCGATCATTTGGCGTGTGTGCCGAACAGCGAGGGAAGCAGGGAGACCATTTGCTGAACTCTGTAGGGGATAGAGATAGTAGGTTACATTGCCAGAACCAGTGTGCCCTCAATGTGACTGGTGTCATCTTGGGCAAACTGGGGAGCAGTGCGGAGTTTAGCCTGCTGGTATCACAAAGGAAAACATTAAAAGGTTAGAGTAGCAAGTTTAGCAATGCTTACCCATAATGATTTTTCAGATTTATTCATTCGTCCATTGGCTGCAGGTTGTATGAAGGATAAAATCTAGTATATATCCAGATTCCAAATTATGCACTCTTGTGTCAAAGGTGGAGATTGTTCAACTTTCAAAACTACGTCGCTTTAGATGAGGAGATGGCAAGAGATTTGTAATAGCTTATTACTTAAATTCTAAGAACAGAACTTCCTCTTCTGCTAACATAGTCTTCATGTTGGGGACCCAGTTATGCGAAGATAAGTTCCTCAGTCACTGTAGTGGGACTACTCTTTTGCTTCCAGGTAAACATTTATTTAAAAACAAATTTGAAGGACTAAGACTTTGTCTCATGATGTCTGTTAATATTGAACCAAAGCCACAAAATTTGGGAAGCAGAGTAGAATTTTAGGCTTGTTTCTTATTTTCCTTTTCTTTTCCTTTCCTCCAGTCATAATCTACATATTTAATATGTATTACGTACAGTGTCATCTGTATGACTCGCTTCACATTAAATGGCCCATTCTGTAAAAAATACTCCTTCAGTACTTTCTCTTACAAATGAGATGTGAATGGGACCAATGGTTCCAGGTAATTTGTGAGTCACTTAGCATGTATGTCTTTCAGCTTTCTAATGGTGAGCTGATAAGATTCATGGAAATAACTGTGAAAACATGATGCTGCTTATAATATAGCATTTAAAAACATTCTGAAATTTGTGGCTTTTTGGTGGAAACTGTTTTGGACTACACCGTTAAGAATGAAGAAATCAGAATATGATAGTAAATCACTTATACAAGCCAATTTACTATACATAAGATGTTGCATTCTTTGACATGGTAATTTGGGTTTTCTTGGGCACCTGCTGTTGGTGAGCATTGTAGGGATGCTCAGCGTGGCTGTTAGTGTTGAGTGACAGAGAGGACGTGAAGATTTCCATGAAAAAACTACTCGAATGTTTTGGGAAGCTCCCTTGTCCCGTAAGGACATGAAGGCATTGAGAAAATTTTATCTAAATCTGATAATGTGTTTCATTGAAGAGGGTTACAATAGGTGAACAGTCTTGACTCTTTCATCATCAGTGTCTAAGCTTAGAGACGAACGCCATTACTGAAAGCTGTGGCATGTAGACTGCTAGTCACAAACTCTGCAATATTTCTGCTGAGCAGCAGAGAAACTGATGAAAACCACAGTGTTAATCCATGAAGTTATATAGGGGGTGTTTTACAAGAAATAACCCATATGGTAAAAGGTAGTAATACATACAACAGAGCAAATGAACAAACACACAGGGAGTGGGGGGGACTAGGATGACCTTTGTGTAAATAGTCCTTGCTCAGGCAAGTGCTCTTGTTCAGCTGGTGGGACTAAGCCCAGGAGGGAGGATGGTGAGAAGTAAGACCTCTAAAATGATGTCTCTGCCTGTGCTAATGAACATACCTGTTGTGCAGGTTATCTGTCCTTTTGATATCTGATTTTTATCTTCCCATTTAAATTCTCCTCTAGGCTATATTTTCTGAGAATCTTAAAATCCCATCTGCAGTGGGCTCTCATTGCAGAGTAAATTTCATAAAGGACTATTGATTTTCTCTTAGAGTGGTTTTTGAAGAGTCGTGGGCTTTCAGCTTCAGCCCTACCCCTCCCACCACCAAAAGGCTGATTTGTACCTCCTTATTCCCAGTTCATCTAATTCTACTGAGTTACCTCTTACCCCACCTGCTGACTTCATTTTGCTGCTCTGTAGTCTGTTGTGAAAACTTAAAGTGCTGTATCGTTTAAATTGGCTTTGGGAATCTGAATTCCACTACAGAAGATGTAAATCCAGTTGAATAGTACAATTTGTAGGTCTCAACTGGTTCATTGTCAGGAGAGGTTTGTTGTTGGATGACAAAATCCAAACTACGGATGAACTAAAAAGACATTTAATATATGCTTTTTAGCCCAGCTATCTTCCTGATTGAGTCTGGGTTGTGGTATTGTGTGTTAAACTAGTTTCCCCCTGCTCGTGCTGCCAAGCCATGTTGTGATCCTGGGAGATCACACCCACATTTAAACCATCCCTGCACATGTGTGTTTTAAGCTGCTCAGAGCCTTGTGTTGACACAGTCCTCAAGCCTGGTGTACTTGCATTCCTTCAGTTTGAATTGCAGGCTCCCAAAATTACTTCTTTGGTATTTCAAGAAACCCTTGATCCTCACACCTTGGTCCTCACACCAGCGTATTAGACAAGGATGTTGAGAAAAGATTGATGCAGCTGGATTTGTACTATTCTGAAAGGGAAGGGATAACTTGTTGCCAAGCCAAATGTTTTCATTATTTTTTGATTACTTACTAAAAGCAGCCAAAAACATTGTATAAGGGATAAATGATGGACTTCAAGCTAATATTTTTCCATTAAGAATTTATTTTTTTATTCTTCCTGTCATCAGGATAGTGCTTTTTGAATGTAGCTTGTTTTCAGGTGTATGGCTCCTAGAATCGTTTCCTTGCAGTCAGGCATTGACAAGCATGCATAGGTTTTGAAAACTGTCTCATCCATGTTAGCACTTTTTCTGGAAATGCAAACTGAGCGTATTAGCTAATAATTTCTTGTACCTTTATAGCCTAAGCAGACTGAAAAGCAGTCGTGTGCTATATTTTCCTTGAATCATGCATCTGAAAAAACTTGTAGAAGAAAATCTGTGACGAGAAGAGTATTGTTACTCTACAATTTTCTGTTGACATTTGTCAGCGTGTCAACTACCTGCAATATATTTTGTATAAATATCTTAAATTGGTTTCTTTTAAAAGAAACTGTCAGGTTAAAAAAAAAAATTCCAAATTTATTTGCCTTATGGACCGTAGTTTGAGATTTTTTTGTTGTTGTTTATATTAATATACTTTTTCTTCCTCTCTACAAGAATAACTATTGAACTTAGAGTTACCTGACAGTTCTCTTTTGGAGAAGATACCATAGGTGATAACCACTTAAATGTTAGTAATTACAGTTGCTCCTCTTCTGTTTTGGGTCACTTCCATGACAGATAATTGGTATGAAAAGGCTACTGTGACTGATATATAAACAGCTAAAGGAAATTAAGACTCCCCTTCGGAATTGTGCTGAGGTTATGATTTTGCACACCAGTTTTGAATGACTACTTTGAAACAATGTTGGGCTTGAAGTGTCCTGCAAAGTGGTGGATCCAAATGAGAAATACCTACTCATTGAGTAATAGTCTGCTTGTCAATTTTTGTGTATGGCTCAGTACAAGGCTGTGTCAGAATTTTGGTACTACCAAATTACCTTGTTTAAATGCTTCTGTCGTACAAAAGTGAACGTTATTTTAAGAGAGAAATTCTGTTTTCTAACTTGTGAAGGAAATAGTTTTCTTGGGAGTAAGCGTCCATAAATTTCATGTATTTTATTATTTCAGAAAGGCTTCTTAATCATGGGGCATGAGAAAAGTGAAAAAGTGATTAGTTCTCCAAAGATTTGATAAGCATTTATTATAAAAACTATAAATTTTTGTTTCAAGTGCAAATGCTTCTTCAAACACTTAATATTGAACTTCTTACTAAAATTGAGTAGTTTAAAATCCTGGATAAATGTCTAAAATGTCAAAGATAGGTAGAAAATTCAGAGGGAAATTATTTTGAAATACGCCAATATATTTTTGAGCTTCTCAGCTGCAGCCCTGAATTTTCTCTTTTTCACTGCAATTCCTATTTTGTGAGACTTCTTGGATAGGTTATATTTAAAGCTACATTCACTTGCCTGAATAAGTCAAGTAAATATTTTGTCATTAAAATTGTATAGATCTGCTTATGTTAGTGTGCCGTTTAAACTGAGTGCACATTGAGGTAACGATGCAGGTATTTGTATCGGTATGACAGTAGTGAAGTGGGGTCGCTGTATACTGTACCCGCATTCTGTGCTGAGCAAAATCACATGGACTTCCGGAAATAAGCGATGGTTTTTCAGAGCAGCTTTATTTAATGTTACAGCAGCAAGTAAAGTGTCATTTGTACCATATAATTATGTAAATTGGGTGCTAATAAATACTATTTTTCAACATTTTGTATTGTGTTCATAATTCTGTGTTTTATCACAAGACTGTGGCCTCGGAGTGTGTACTAGAAGGGGAAGGGCACTCAGACTAGGACGAGCAGACATGCGTTTGGAGGGGCACGGGGTAGCTTCGTGTGAGCTTCCTTTTGAACTGTGCAAAGTGTTACCATTCACTGTAGTGTCTCAGTTTTTCTGTTCTCCATATGTCTTGGTTTTGTACAGCTCTGCCATCCTGGCACGGCTGGCACCCTACGTCTTTCCATGCCCTTGGGCCCACAGTCCCCAGTGTTTTCACGGGGTGAACAGACACGCAGAGTGGGAACGGCGCTGTTGTGCAGGAGCTGGTCTGTCAGCGGTGCGTTGATCACGCTTCCTGGGGAGAACATTCATTTACCATAATAATAAGCGCATGGTTTTGCCCTTGGGGGGAGGATGAGGGAGAGCAAACCACACATCACAGATGGTAGTCACGTTGCTACGGGAAGATGCTCAGAACGGCACTGTTGAGGGGGTGGTATGGGAACCTACACAGAACTGAGCAGAACAACTTGTTAGTGAGTCCATCCTGTTTTTTCTAAGCTTGTAGGTGGGATAACTGAAGTTCTCATCTCCTCTACATGGTAGGTAAACTAACCCTTCTGATTTAGTCCTACTCATCTTCCCTCCTCATAGGAAAGGAGGAATTGCTTTATGAAATTACTACAATTGCATTCACCCCAGTGTTCTGCCTCCAGAGAGGGTCAGTAGAAGATTCCTGAGGCAGGGAGAAAGAAGATTTCATAAACAATGTAGGAGCAACCATTCCACATGGGAGGCCTTCCTGATGTCCTTATGGGTTTGCCTAGGAACAAGACGTGTCCCCATAATGGTTTGGGTGTGAGAAAAGTGAGCATGTTCTCTTCAGCTGTATGGTGAAACTTTTAACTACCACTTCTCTTTGTGCTTAGAAAGAAGTCATTTCTGTGAGTGAGTGCTGGAGTTTTTGAACTCTGTTATCAGAGTTTTTATTAGAAATCAGAGAAGGGGTTAAACTGGTGTTAAGGAAACTTAACACTTGCATCTCTTGCCATTCAGTATGACTGACAGCTGACTGTGAGTGATGTAGCTGATGCAGTGCTAAAACCTGTGATACCACCCAGTTGAAGTTTTTAACAAGGGAAAAAAGAGACTACTTTTAGGAATTTGAGACACTCAGCTATATAATGTACATAGAATCATCAAATGGTTTCTGTTGGAAGGGCCCTTAAAGATCATCTAGTTCCAACCCCCCTGCCAGAGGCAGGGAACACTTGCAATGTTTTCAATATGTAGGTGATTTAGCAAATATAGATGGCCTGGTACTGTCTAAGACTTCTCAAAGTGAGATGAGAATGGAGAAGAAAAGGGATCAAGATGTTTCCGTAATATTGCTGATGGGCAGAGAAAAATAACTACAAGAATGATAGTCACTTTGTTCCACCATGAAGTAATTTAAGGTATGTATACTACAGAAGACTAACTTAGTGTTTGGTGTCTAGGTAATATTTCTGATATTTACTGCTTGCTTTGACTTGCCAAGTAGATAACGTGGATAATTTTCTGTGGAGTTTACAGGTAGGGTGTTAAATCCACTAAGGACATTTAGACTGGGTTGGTCCTGTCTGGATGCTTAACCCTGGAGCTTTTCCTGGTTGCTGGAACAGTTCCCCTTGTGTGCTGGAGAGCCGTGGGGCAAGGAATGCGAGGAGGAAGGGGAAGCTTGTCTGCAAATTCAGCAGCTGCCATGGGGGAACCCTCCTCTTGCTGAACCAGCAAAGCGGCAGCAGCTGAGGAGCAAGAGGGTGCACACAGCAGGCGATGCCTTCTGTGCAGGGTGGCAGTGACAGCAGAGGTGCCGAGTGTCCCAGGACCAGCAAGGTAAGATACTGCTGGGAAACGGGGCTTTGAATTACCTCTCTCTGAAGAGATGGTTGGACTTTGCATTGAACTTTATTCACCCAGAATGTGAGTAGCTAATGCTGGAGTTAGAGGCAAGAGGTGCTGTCATAGAGCTACCCCAAGGCTTTCAGAGCATGGACGTCAGTATTTATTTCCAGGGGGGTGTTCTGCACCATGATTGCTGAGCAGTGATAAGCCACCAGCACAACTCCTGAGTGCAAAGATGCTGATTCCCTAGGGGAGAGGGTGATCAGACAAACCCCTTTTGGCTATGTATTCAGTGACTAGTTCAGACAGGTCCCAGCCCTGTCTGGCTGCATGCCTCCAAGTCCAGCTGTTTGGTGCCCTTCTCTTTTGGATGCCTCAGCCAGACAGAAGGTTTCACCACACTGGTCAGGCATCCAAACTAAGTGGCCCAGCATCAAGCGTCTGGACATCTAGATCTCTTGATTCAGCCCTGCATCTATAAAGTGTGTAGAGACTGTGTTAGGGGTTTTTCAGCTTCCAAAAGAAGCCTCGTTCCAAATAAGACGTGTACAAAAAAGTATGTGTGATTTTGATGCCTTTCAGCCATTAGACTCTGCTTCAGTGACCGATTCCTCTGATAGGTGATTTGGTGGTCCTTCCTCTGCTAGCTCACTCTTAGGCTTTTTTTTCAGCTGAGCATGTGAAAGAACAACATTGAAATGCCTGGGGCTTTACCAGCCTTGATAGGTCTTCCATAATCTAGTAAGAACCTCAGCTGCATTTCAGAAACTAAAATGGCATGGGCCATATTTGGTGTTTATTTTTTAACCACATACATAGGAGACGAGATGTACTGCATATGCCTTTGGGACAATTTTATTGCAAAAGATATAGCAACTTGTATTGATAAGCTCAAAATAGCTTGTATATGTTACAGAAGGAGTTCTGCTGCTTTCCTCAAATATATCCCCTTGAGCATTTATGAAGATTTATATGTAAGTTATCTTGTTTTTTAATAAAACAGTAATTAGAGACTTTAGTAGATGGCATGTATTTTGATGGCTGTGAAAGGTAAAGGTTAAGAGGAGTCTGTTCTGTGCTGATCCACTCGCTTTTGTTAATGGAAGCGTGTATTCTTACAAGTTTTGAGGCTTATGCTTAAGTTTACAGTGTTTATGAATAGGACATCTAAGTTTAGATGAGAGTCAGATTAAACATTAAACCACTTTCACACTTTGAGATCCAACAATTTCAAGGTCATCCTGAGAAGTTAATAAAAATGCACATTTGCAACTGAGCGCCATAGTTTTTTGTAAACTTAAGATAAACTATTTAAACAACAACAAACCCTTTATACATGCTTGACACAGAAGATAGCTGTGCAGCTTCCCTGTGAAAGAGCATTTGAAAGCTCACTGCCGTTGCTTGAAGCTTAAGCTTTTGGAAGAAATTAAAATGCATATCCTAGAGAACACGTGTGGCTCTAACTGCTTCTAATGTCTCGGCTGTCTGTGCTGCGCTTTCGGCAGAGCACAAGTGAAACACTGGGGAGTCTCTGCAGAGTACCAGGCTTCTGTGCTGCAAGAGTACAGCCGGTACGGAAAACAATACGCAGTGGTAAGCTGTTGCATTAAAAACTAAACCACGATATTAAGAGTAGCTAAAATTTAAGACTCAGGCCTTTTTCTCAGCTAGCCCCAAATTAAACCCCAAGCAAACAGGTTTTCAGACAATAAATCTGCTGTCTGAACTGAAGTCCCCAGTAAATTCAGTTTATGCATTTGAGTTTTGGCCAGCCCATGTGATGTCCCTTGTTAACAGAGAAAGATGCTTTCAGCAGAATGGTAGTGAGGGAGGTGGGTCAGAAGATGGGGGTATCTGGGGTTGCTCTGCTTCTACCTCTCTATCCTTAATCTTCACTTTTTTCTGAGCCAAGAGGCTATTGCTGTGGAAGTGCAGCAGCACAGATTAGTGTTAAAAACTCCGCGTACAAATAGATTTTATGGCTTTGCTTTGCTTTTTTTTGGAAGCTGGCAGTGCGCTGCATCTTCTGTCTGGGTAGTGTTATTGCACTGATGATGTGCAGTTAAAGCTGAAACTGAATGTTTCTTCCAAGTGGAAGATCTGAACCTTCCCTGTGTAAATCTGCTGTTTCATCCAGGATTGGTTTTGATAACCTCTTGAGAGGACCCCAGGCTGACTTATGTTACCACACCAGGGAGATCATGCAGAATCTGCCATTCTCATTAGTTTGCATTGTGCTTACTTAATTGGTAATTTTTGAGCTACTTCAGTCGTATTTCCAAACATGATGATTTAAAAGATTGTGCTACTTCTGTTGACAGAAAGGAGTCTTCCTTATGGCAATTTACTTCAATTAACATTTCTATGTGAATAATAAACATCCTGGGTCATGGTTATTAAAGCTATAAATGCTATTAAAAGCCTGTTTTTGAGTAAGATGTGAAATTTGAGTTTTAATTTCTTCCTTTTTCCTGTTAGTTCCACAAGCCTGACGTGACGTGGCTTTTATTGCCATAAGGTGCATGAACACGCACTGTTTTGTTGGCTGTGAAATTCCATCCCTTTCCTTTGATAACTTTGCTTAATGAACATGTTTTCTTAATTATACTGGATAGAAACATAACCAGCAACTGCTGCTTCCTAATTAAAGTGCAATTCTTTTGATCTTCTTAATATGTCACTCCTTCCCTACTGACTAGTGATATGGCTAGTTCTTCACTTAAAAAACAACCGTGTGTTTTGATTAATCCAGGGCTGTAGTAGGTTCCTTTTGAAACCAATCCATAAAACAGAAATCAATCCCAAATTTGGGAGTGGGTGTCTGTAAATGCTTGAAATGTTGCTTTTCCCAGTGTGTAATACAGAACTTCAGATAATTCCCTCTTAAATCCTGTTAATGGCTCCTGAATAGCTCTCCTCGCACCAGAGACTGCTGTAAGCTGTTCTGAGCCGCGGTTTAACAATAGAGCAGTGGGTCTCAAATGCTTTTCTGATTGCAAGCAACTTAAACCCACAATTTTTCTCAAAGAGTCTCCCCTGTCCTGGCAGCTCTCCTGTGGTCCTGCAGGCCTTGAGCCACACAAGAGCGGAGCAAGAGAGCTAAGGGGACAAGACACTTCTCAAAATCAAGTATTAATGCAGTGCTGTAGGAGACTAGATTCCAGTTCCTGTGTGTTGGCTACTTTGTCGATTTGGGCCTTTATTGGGGTTGACAAATGGTTGTAGGGTCCCACAGCTTGACTCTTTCCTCTCTCTTGCTTTCCAGTCTCTGGGTTTGGATAAATCTCAGTGCTTGAGTTTACACTAGCTGAAGCTTAACTTGCTGGCAAGACAGCTGTATGGAGAGAGTGCCTGCTTTTAAGAAGGTACTAAAATTTGTGTCCCCGCCACCCCAGCCCCCGAAAAAAAGTGTCTGGTATTTCAGCCCTGACCTGGATGTTGTCTGGTGGGCAATGCCACACTGAGGTGCTTCTGCCACAGCAGCTGAGCAGTGTGGCTGCTCCCTGAAGGGACCTGGCCACTTCAGGAAGCAGGTGGTACATTTTAAGGAGCTTGTGTGTGCCCAAAGGTGGGAATCAGACAAGCCAGGGCTCTATACTGGAAGCAGCTTTTCAAACAACTCCAGTTATTTCCTCTATTTTTACTGCCTCTTTCACTATCCATCCAAACCAGAGTTCCTGAAGCCTGCAAGGAAAAAAAATAATTATCAACAGTCTACACAGAGCATTATCATGCATAGGGACAGAGCTGCAATCAGCCTTGCTGACTGGAAAGTGCCAGAGAAAAACACCTCCAGTATTTCTTGAACTGAGGGCTGGCATTACTCCTTAGCGTGCCTTCAGCATGGCGCCCGAGGGTCCCGCCTTGCTCGAGTCTGTCAGTTCCGTGGCTGGGCATTAAATTCTGTGCAAATATTTTGGATCAGCTGATTAACAAAGCGGTAGAGGTTGTCAAATTCATCCACGAAGAAGGAATGCTCCTTATCGGGGTCTGTTGCAATGGCTTCCAGTTCATCTTGGGCTGCCCAAGCAACTCCAACGGAGTAAGCTATAACTCCTGGAAAGAAACCCAGAGTTTAGAATGAGCATAAAAGTTGTCATTGCATTAAATTTGATTTAGGACCAACGCTGCAAACGTAGTTGCCAGGCCACAAAAATATGGGCGGTGAGTTGCAGTGGACTCTCCCTGTATAAAAATGGTATTTCTGAATTGGAGGAAAGGCCTAGTTTGTGCTTTGGAAGTACCTTTTGCCAACAGCAAAAAGGTTTAAGTAATAGTAAAGCTTCTGCTCTGAGTCTGAACAACAGGCTCCTGAACAACAAGTTCTTGTTCCAATGCAAATGTCTTACAATTGTGTTGGAAGATGTATGACTATTCTGACTGGAAAGCCAAAGGAGGGTTCATGTGTTACTAAGACAGTAGAAATCCCTTGAGATCTCCTAAACATAGCTGTGTTTCGCTAAATTGATGTGATTTTTTTTTTTTTTTTGAAGTTCCTCATTCAGATATTAAACAAATGCTGGTCTTGTTAGAGCTCAATGAGACGCCAGGGTGAGGTGCTACACTTCCTTCATGAAGTTTCATCCAGCACCTTCAAATCATAGAAAACTGCATTTCTCTGACCTGCATAAATGCTGAGGTGTCTGGGGAGAGTAGGTAGCGATAGAAGAGCTTACCGTTTCGGTGAGCTGCCATGGCCGGCACTCTGACATCATCATAAGACCTGCCATCTGTAATGAGAATCATGATCTTTCTTTTGTTGGGTTTAGATTTGCTGAAGAGCTGCTCTGAGGCGTAGCTGATGGCCGCTCCCGTGCTGGTCCCACCACTCCAGTAACTGATCCTTTTAATAGCACTCAGCACATCCTGCTTCGTGCTGTACTTGTCAAAGCTGAACTCGAGCCTTTGCTCATAGGTGTATTGAACAGCTCCGATGCGGGTGTCGGTGTCCGAAATCTCAAACTCCTTGCTGATGTTGGCTACAAACTGGAGGACTGTGCGGAAGTTGCTGGTGCCGACGCTGCTGGAGCCATCAATCACGAAGCCGATATCAGCTGAATTGAGGCATGTCTTGCTGCAAACCAGCCGATCAGTGTCGCAGACCCGCTTCACCAAGGGCTGCACCACCTTGTGTAGGCTGAACCAGCTGGGCACATTGATGGAATAGAAGCCGTTTGTCCTGCACACTGCCTGCAAGACAACACAAGGACGAACGCAATGGAAATTCAGTCCGCCTGTTTGAGCTGGGGTATGTAGCTAAACTGTAAATATAGGCTCCTGGAAAGAGCTATGCTGGAGTCTGAAGTGGCCTCTCCTCCAGTCACCATCTGCTTCCCTGGGAATGTAATGTGATATCAATGTAACATCACAGATACTTGTGTAATGAGACAGTTTTTTCCTGCCTTTTTTTTTAAAAAAAAAAACCTGTGGAATGGAGCTGCTATTATAGTACTGAAAGAAATGTAATAAGCAAGTTTGCCACCTGTCAGGCTTTTTTAGATGAGTTACATTGTTCGCAGAAAAAGCATCCAAATCACAGAGCTGCTGTTAGTGTGGCTCCAGTGGGCATTATGGGAACCCGTGTGTTTGCCAGATGGCGACTTCAGCTCCCATCATTCAGGGCAACAAGGAAAGTTTTGCCTGCTGACAAACCCTACTACCTTGAACTGAAACCTGGGGCTGATGTTGGGTTGTCCTTGGCTCATACCCTTCTAAGCAGAAAAAAACGCAGGCAATTTCAGTGAAAATGCAAAAAGCCTGTAAAGATTCCCTGTTGTGCTGGCTCTGCCAAAGAGTAAAAAAAATCATTAATTTTTGTAACTGAATACTTGTAGGGAGCAGATCTGCGGGAGGCTTCTATAGGGTTAGTGGGAGTCAGAGGAATGTGGGTAGGAAGTAGGGGTGGCACAGAAGGGGGAGTGGGATAAGTCAAGTGTGGGGGGCGAATGGAAGGGACAAAATAGATCAAGTCGTCCTTGGTGTTAGTGCCTTTTAAGTGCTAATGCCTCAGGTCTCTGGGTAAGAATATTTTGTTAAGCCAGGCTTTATCGATCAACTTTGTGTGTGTGTGTGTCTGAGTGTTTTAAAAGACCGAGGCGCTGTTTCCTTGGTGCCTGGTCTTGACTTGCATAAAGCGTAACAACTCCAAGGGAGTTACAGTTCCCACCAGTCTGGGCTTCTCACCGTGTCCTGCTCTTCTTTGCTCTTACTGTCTTGCTGCTATTTTATTGTTACAATGCAGCAGTATCAAGTCACCATTCCCACTTTACCTTCCTATTCTGAGCCCACTCTACTCCCACTTCTGCCGTGTCCCTGGCAGGTTTGCAGAGATTCACTGTAGCTTTGCCCTTTTAGAAACATTAAATGCAAAGGAGACTACAGTCCAATTAAATGCTGACCAGAGACAGCACAGCTCTCTGGAGCAGCTCTGAAACTCAGGGGAGATTATTCCATGACAGAGCGACACAGCTCAGATGGGAATCTATTTTCTGAAAATGCCAGATAACTCGACTCTTCTTCTTGAGCCCAGCCTGGTCTGGCACCTGGTGGATACCTCCTGCCGTAACCGGGTGGCAGCTTGCCCTGAAGCACTGTTGAGCAGGCAGCTACCATTAGTGCCAAATACAAATCATTCAAGGCTTGCGTTCTCTTTTTTTTTTTTTGCTGCACGTGGCAGGGATTTACTCTTTTTTCCAAGAGCTATCATGAAGTCTATAGGAGCAGAAACAGATAACGGAAAAATAACCAGCATCAGATCAACAGTGGAAACAAAATGGTTTAGTTATCCAGTATAGCTGAACACCTGGGATGTCCCTGTGTTGGGAGTATCCCAACATTGCATGTATGGGGCCTGTTTGTAAATGCAGCATTGACATTAGGTTGACAGGGCTCCTCAGCCTTTACTGTGTGGGAGGTGCACAGCAGGAGGCTTGTGGAAAGCTCAGGCTGTAATTGTGCTTTGTCATGCTGCTGTATATTTGGAAAAACCTCTCGTCTCAGTATGACTGCAGGTTTGTGCCAATGTTTAGTCAGTAAAAAGCCATTTGCTCCATGATGCACCTGAAACCAGAACTTTACTGACTTCATCCCCTTTCTGACTTCAGTGTTGCTGCCTGGCTCTTCATACAGGAGACCTCAATACAATATAAGCAGGACAAGAAATAACCATAAGTAGTAAGAAGGAAAGGGAAATGCCCTGAATGAAACAGCTTGGAAAATGTAGTCAGAGGCAGGCTCTTGGACAGAGCCCAGCCCAGTAAGTACCTTGTCCACAAAGTTTGGTTCGATAACGTTCTGCTTCTCACTTTCAGCAGCTGATTCAATAGTGACAAAGAAAATGTTGATCCCTGATTCTCTGGCCAGCCTGGAGGCCTCCTCCACTCGGTCAGTCGGCCACCCATCCACCATCACTACAACCACGTTGGGTGCTCCACCTCGATTTCCGTTAGCATCCGAAAAGAAGTTTTTGTTAACAAATGCAAGTGCCTTCCCTGGAATAAAAGAGGGATGAGAATGAGCTACAGGTCTGGAAGCACTCTGCCTGACCATATCTCACGAAACTGTAGGCAGAGGGCTGATTCATGTGTTGGAGCCCTGTCGAGAGCTGGGGAAAGCGGTTTCTGTGGCTGTGCGAGCAGGAGGGGAGGTTGCTGCTGTCGGTGCCCGTGCCTCCTGAGACCTTGTGTGCAGAACCCCACCTGACCCTCCCTGTGCCCCAGAGGGGCTGGGGGTGACAAGCTGGGTTAGCAAGAATCCCTGATGTGTCAGTGGGGCCTGCCCACAAGGAGAAAGGTAAATCCTGTCCACTTGCAACACACTCGCAGGATCCTGGACCAATGCAGGTAGGTCACGGTGGGAGCGGTACCCCCTTGCCAGCCCTGCCCCAGCGCTGAGCACCGTTCAGTCACAGTCTCTGTACCCACTGGGGAGGTGTGAACTCGCTACAGCCTAGGCTCTGGAGCCCTCTCTGAGCTGAGGATGCGCAAGCAGCTCCATCACCTACCAGCATTGGAAAGTCCACCTTTTTGTGGGATCTTCTCAATGGCGTTTCTTAGGTCCTTGGAGTTGGCATAAGTTTTTAAGTTAAATTCTGTGGAAGGATCATCACTGAAAGAAGAAATGAGAGCAACTGTCAGTTTTTTGCTTCACATGCAACAATGCAAAAGCTGTAGGGCCCGTCTGTGCTGCCCAGCTCCTGAGTGCGAGCTGGAGTGAGACCTTTAGCACGTCAGCCGCAGAGCTACAGCTGCCAGAGTGTGCAGTCGCGCCCCGCGGCAGTGGGAGTAGCTGCACGAGGAGCTCTTACCCGTACTGAATGATGCCCATCAGAGGACCAGTGCTGCCAATGCCAAGGGCTTGAGCCACGTTACTGAGGAACTGCTTCTGGAGCTGAAACCGGCGTTTACCGATGCTCCAGCTCCCATCCATCAAGAAGGACAAATCAACCTTGCAATCTGAGGAGAGACACAGAAACACGGAAAATGTTTGTAGTCCTTTCTGGTAGCTGTGCTTCTTTTGAGGAGCAAAGTCCTAAAAAGCCTGCATCCAGTGACGTGTCGGGCTGTGCAAGCTCTACTAAAAAGCCTTTGACAAGGACAGGTCACAGCTGGGGGCTCTAGTCTGTCCTGCTCGTTGGTAAACATGATTCTTGGCATGATTTTCTCCCATACAGCATCCCAGCCCAGCTGGGTAACAAAAGGGCAAGAAGCTGTCCCCAGGGCTGAGTCTGGGAGCACCACATTTGGGGGCTAGGGAGGAGAGCTCAGCATGCAGGAGCAAGCTGGCTCGTGTCCTGTGCCTTCAGAGCTGCGGCTTGGGCTTGGCCGGCTTTACTCACAGCCCAGAGGTGGTGAGAGATTGTAAAGCCAGACACGACCCTTGGATTTTGCGACCTGGTCACCTGCAGAGCACAGACCACAGGGATTTCCTTGGTTGTGCTTTTGTGGGCTTAATTGTTATAATAGATGTAACAGGAACAGTCCTTCACATACTGTGTTAATGCTGTTCAGAAGGGAGGGAAGACCCACTCAGTTCCCTAAATGTGTGATGCCCGGGATGTGCCTCAGGGCAAAGGACATTGTGGGGTTTCTTCAAGGAGCTACTGACGGCAATCCTGACATCTCTGCACTTCTGAATCAGAATTGTTCGGCAGCTTCACTCTGGGCCGGAGCTAACATTGGGGATGATGATTTCACTTGGTGTGTTCAGACTGAGCGGGGGCTCTCTTCGCATGTAGCTGTAGGCTTGTGCTGGTGTGCGCAGCAGCGTGCTGATGTGTGTTGCCTCTCTGGGCTGAAAGCAATACTCCAGAAAAGCTACGCCTGCACTCAAACAAACTCTTCCCTATAATTACACAGATGAACCTCATCTTTGTGCTTCTGTGAATGCTGTCTTCATCACTGCCAGCCTGCGTCTCTGCAAGTTAGTGGTAAAACATTCATTGGTTGGACTGCGACTAGGAGCGGGATCAAAATTTGGCATAACTAGAGTGCTAATTAACATTTTCTCCCTTTGGCATCCAGGTCATCCCCATCACTTGACTTCCCTCCAATGGTGCCTCCTACCAATTGGACTGTCCAAAATAGTGTATTTTAATCATTAGGTAGCCCGAAGGCAACAAAGTACCAATTGTTCTTACTGGCTTATGCAACTGCTTCCCATCTCTTTACCTTCAATTTTTTCTCCTGTAGCTGTCTGCTTTTCTAATTTTAATAGTGCTGAATTATGGGAGCATGACTGAGCACCGTGTTTGTTCACAGCAGATCGTGAGGCAAGGCTGGGACCCCACAACAAATAATACCTCAATTAACAGCCAAGTTTTCCTGAATTTCCTGTCCTTCAAAGGGAGCTACACCGTGCAGTCTATATGTGGGGGAAAGTAGGGACTTGGTTAGCCAGCAGGGTCTGGGCATGCAAAGATTTACATACACTTATATACTGACTTAATGTCTGAGGAGGATTCAGACAGCAGGAGTATTTCAGTGCTGGGACATTAGTGGGACTCTGGGACTCTGCAAGAGCACAGGCTAAAGGTGCTCTGTAGGAAGCTGAGCACTTTCTGATTTGCAGGGAGGCAAGGTCTGAATTATAGCTTTTATGGTCCTAGAGGTATCAGCTGGATGAGAGTTTTGATTCTGGTGTGCCTTATCTCAGTCCAGCTGTGGGAAACACAGCTGTGCTTGCCTTGTCTCTGCTACACTGAGCTCTGCTTTCCTGCAGTGCAATTGGGTCTGTAGGGCAGATCCTTCCCCTTTTCTTCTTCTTTCCCTTATTTTTATATCAGTTTTCTCTGTATTTGACATCTTTGATAGGGAAAAAAATACTTTTCAGTACTAGGAGGAGGGCCTGGAAATATATAGACATTTGGTTTAGTAGTTAATGTAAAGAGTCCTTGAAATGCCAGCTCTGTGAGAGACTGTGTTCAGCTGCTGGAGGATGGGCAAGAGAGGACCAGGGTGCTGGTGGGAGGATGAAACCCCCTCTCCAGGGTGGCTTCCCATGAGGAGGCAGCAGATAACCTCATCTCTCCACTCTGAGCTCGCTTTCTCTTTCTCCTTCTACTCTGGGCACCATCTAGATGAGTTAATGGGCAAATCTGCCTTTAATTATAAAGGAGTGTTGAAGATTTCTTTTTCAGAGCAGGGGACCCTACCTCTCCATCCCTGGACTGAGGGATCCTCGATGCTCCCTCTGCATCCCCTCTCTCCTTGCTGTGGCAGGCGCTGGGTCCCTTTCTCAGGTGGTTTCCTTCCCTCCCACCTGCTGCTGTGGGAAGGGTGCCTGCACTCAGCATAGCCACAGGAGCCTGCCCTGGTCAGCAGGGCTTGCTCATCTAACCCTGGCTGCAAGACATTGGTTTGCTGTCCTCTGCCATCAAAGTCCCTGAGGAAACTGCACCCCAGGAATGTGGAGCTGATACTGTCTGGCAAGAGGTAGCAGTGAGCAGCCACCATCTCCCTGCCCAGGTAAGCTAAATCTTGTCTGTTTTTTCCTTCCTTGTAGGTGCAAAAACCATTTGCATGTGTGAGAGGGGTCAGTGGAGAGCGCTTGCTGCTCCTCTGCAAGGGAAAAAATGCGTTCCTTGAGTTTCTTAGGCTTTCTTGAAAACTTACCTTTTGCTATTTAATTTGAATGCATTCTAGCAACGTGTAATTAATAAAATAGTATCGCTTAATTATGAAATTAATTCTGAAGTACGTACTTGGGTTCCCCTGGGAGGTGGACTCCAGCGGCTTTGAATTCAATTCTTCCTTTGAACTGAAGCCTAGGGAGAGAAAGGAAAGGCTCCATCGGTGTGTGGTCAGTGGCTGCCCTTGCTTTGGAAGGGAGCAGGCAATGGGGTGGCTGCAAAGTCCCCCCTCTGGCCTGAGGACTGATGTGGGAGAGAAATGAGGATGGGGAGCACATCCTTGGAGCTTACCGTTTTCCACCTACGTAGCTTCTAGGATAAAACAATATCAGAGGCATTTCTGGAAGTGTCACCAAAATCTCTCCAAGCACCAACTTTGACTCCCCTTTGCAAGTCAGTCCCTCACTGCAAGGGCTTGAGAGCAGTGTGCACAAGTAGAGGGTTCCTCAGATGCAGAGGCTGGTGGCCATGGTGCAGGGTGGTGACCTCCCAGCACTTTGCCCCTGAGAGAACTGGTGCTGCCACCCTGCTGGCTTGCTGTGCTTTGCCTGTGCTTTACAACAAGCTGCACAATGTCCGAAGCAGATGAGCAACAGATTTAGCCTGTTATTTTTCTCTCTTCCTCGGTTAGAGCTGGGAAAGCGATGCAAGCCACAGCTCCTCAGGTGTGTTATTTTGGAAAGCACAAAAGAGACAGGGTAAATGGTGGCAGAGAGCTACAATCAAGTCATGGGAAACAATCTCACAGGTCCCTAGTGGATTTCAGCTGAGGCCCCAACTGAGATATTTGGCTGGTAGCAGCCTTGGGAACATGAGTTTGTGTCCTTGTGAGATGCACTGACTCACAGGGCATCACTAGGCTGGCGTCAGAACGTTTGAAAATGCTGAACTTCAGTCATGACTTGAATGTCTGGTGAGAATTTTCTACAGTACAGCATCTCCCTCCTGAGCAAGGGCAAAGAGCTGTTTCTTTTCACTACAGCGTGAGAAGATTAAGGGGATTTAGCTGGGATAATCCTTGGAAGAGACAGGATTGATCAGACAAGCCCCAAACCAAATGCTCACCGAGGAAGCAGTTGGTCAAAAGAACAGCAGAATGGCTTATTATTTTTGTAAACTGCATATTAATTTTTATTAAAAAAAGGAGGAGAAACTCTGCCTTAATAAGTCAAAGACAGACTACAGATCTTTCAGAGAGAGACAGTAAAAAGATAACTTTAGAAAGTGTGAGCTTAATATAGAAAAAAGATGAGAAATTCCTGGGTGCCACAGAGTTTGTCTCGTCACAGCAGCCAGCCACGAGCAAGCCAAGCACGGGAGCATCAGTGTATGTAAAGAGAGCAGGCAGCAAAGGGATGTCAGCGAATGTCACCACCTAAATATGACAGGAGGTGTAACAGCTCTGAGCACATGCACCACCTAAGCTGGTTGCTGAAGATATTAATGACCAAGCCGTAATAATGCAGAGAACAGCCAAGAAAATGGGGGGGAAATAGCAGCTCCAGCTTCCTCCATCACCACTCCTATTTCCATTCCAGTTACGTCTAATGATCCACCCCTCAGAAGAGGCAAATACAACTACTTTGAGTCCTTCCACTGCATGCTGAAAGCTGTGTATAGTTTTGGGTCAGGAGTCAAGTTTGTGTTAAGTCCGAGTATGCAGTGCCTAATGTAAAGCTGACCTGATGCCTGATCACTCGCCAAGAGGCTGTAGCACCTGCAGCATCCTTACGGGACAGAAAGGTTGCTTTGGCTTCTCGTTTTTAAATTCAGCTGCCAGGGAAGAAATTTTCTGCAGGGACTAAACAGACCTGCACACCCCAGCACTGTGTGACTTCCCTCCTCTTTGCTTGTCCCCAGGCATCTGCTGTCACCTCTCACTAGAGAGGACACTAAGCTTGCTGGAGCACTGGGCTTGGCCTTGTACAGGAGCCCACGTGGTCACATATGAATGAAATTGGTAAAGGACACAAAGATTAGCCTTACTTTGTTTGTGGCAAGAGCTAGTGATTTCTTTGTGTGTTTTGTTTGATAATTTCCCTGGCTACGACCGGCCGGGTTAGGACAGCACCAGGGCTGGTGTCACTTTTTGTCACTGCACACGCGGTGCCCTGCGGTGCCTGCAGCCCCTGTGTGCAGCCTCCCTGTGCTCCTAACCTGAGCTTTGGAGCAGATACTGTCTGGACAGTAGGCCCCCACAGCCCAAAGACGAAGCCAGGCACCCTCCTGCCTGCTGCTGCCCCACCAGCCCCCCCTGCCTGCCTGGTGTTGGTGGGATGCAAGGAGAAAGGGGAAAGAGCAGAGTTAAATTGGGAAGAAAGAAAAAGGTTAATGATGGGCTGGACCTGCTTCCTGACACAGCTCACCCTCTGGCCATGCAGAGGGCTCTTGTTGCTGGCATCGCTGGTTTATGGTGGGTTTATCTGATGCACAAGTTATGGGCGACGTGAGAGAGAGAGAGAGAGAAAGCCCGTACGTAGCCTCTCTTTGTCAGCCACATGGATGAGAATGATTGTTTTTTTGTCTTTAAAACCTGAAATAGTCGGCAGCTTGCCCTCCTGACTGTGTATGTTCCAGTACAGGCTTTAATTGCATGGGGACATAACAGTTCCTCAGTAATAGACCAAAGCCACACTTCACCCTGCGCACCACATATCTCACATGTGCCAGCTTGGTATCCCATATGTGCAGTTCCCCCCGCTTGCCTTATTTGCAGAACAGAAAGTAGGTGGATTTAACACTGTAGTGAAATTAGATATTAACATGTGCCATTCATTTTAGCAGCTAAATTGTATAGGGAAGCTAATTTATAGTTATCTGCCTCGTGCATTTATCTGCAACCAATAAAATCCATATTCCTTACCCAGGCATGCAGCTGATGTTAGCTTTGTTGGTATGGAAAAACCCAAGTATAGGCAATGCAGCACTTTTTGGTTTTATTTGCCAGTGCAATTACCAGTTCTTGAAGGTTGTGGGTCAGCTGGCTGATTTGTGCTTAGTGTAACAATAAGGTCACCCACCAAATAATCTTCTGCAACTAATTAGGGAGGTGGTCAGTCTCTATAGGCCTCCCTGTTCTGCCAGTCCAATTTAATGTTGTTATTGCCATGGGAATTTCAACTTGCTGCTTGGGCAGTCTACTCCATGCTAATTAAAGTTCCCTTCACTGATTGTCACAGCTGTCCATGCTGATTAAACTTCTCATTCATTTAAGTAAGACAGCAGTGACTATATCCACGCCAGAAACCATTCCTTTGAAGTGACAATCTGAATTCATCAGACTTTATCACACTAGTCTACACAGGCACTTCAGTTGCTGAGAAACTATTAATACAAAATCCCTTCCCCCATGCCAAACCTCTCATTGCATTTAATGCAATCTGTCATATTCTGCCTCAAAATACCCCTCTGCACCCCTGGCCCTAGTGCTGTAGCTTTTTCTAAATAAGCACACGGATGGCTTAAGCTACAGAGGACTGGAACGCTTCCTCTCTCTGGCTCAGCCTGCCGCTGCTGGCGTAGGGAGATCTGTTCATGTTTGGGAAGATGCAAATTTTGACTCAACAGCCACCACTGCTGACACTGGATTTGCAAGCTAATGCATATGGGCTATGCTGCTCATCACAGCCAGTGCAAGAATTAGTCATGCCTCCGCTTTGAAGTAAGCAGAATGTTCAAGGGAATGGTCTTTACAAGGGCCACCAGCACAACCCTCTCCAGCAACAAAGCCAGTGATGGAAAAGAACCTTATATTGGATGGTCCAGCCCCTTGCAAGAGAGGAGCTTCAGGATGAATTGGCCTATAGTTTGTGTAGTCTGCTTTAAATGTTGCCGAGGAAAGAGATCCCTTAAATATTGAACACAGAGGGTCTGCAGTTGGAAACTCTTCCTGATTAAAGGTTGTGCAAGTCTTGGTCTTGTTGCTACTTTAGCCTGCTACAAATATAGGGTTTTTTTCTCTCACTCACTAGTAATTATAAAAATGTTGTCATATCCATATTGTCAGTTTTTGAGGCTAAAATGTCAGAAAATTTCAATGATGCTTATCATTCTTTACACGCTGCTTAAACCTTCCTTTTCTTATCTGGATGTCTTTCCTAAGTACATTAACATCAGTGTAATCTGTCCTCATCTTCACTGATTGCAGCTCTAGACTGCAATCCCAGCTGCGGCGTTCCCAAAATACCTTCTTATTTACAAATGAATTTCAGTAGCTAGAACCCCTTTCCTGCAGTGTAGCTGCCAACTCTTTCCAGAGCTCATCTGTTCTGCTCCTGCTTTAGGCAGGACGTCGAGACTGATGAAAGCACAGAATATTTTTAACTACTAAGAAGTAAATGACATATGTAATTTATAATTTTAAATACTGTAATTACTCCTTAAAATGAGATTGTTATCAGCAGTGTCATGGGCCTGATGAATAGATTTAGCTTTTCCCATGTGTGATAGAAACCAGTTATTCCCAGACTAGTTACTAAATGCTTTAAATATTTACCTGTGTCAAAAAGGCTCAATCCAGGTTTCCACGAGTCTGTTTCCATTGCTTTCACAAATAAAAGACAAGAAAAATTATTACTGAAGATAATGGAATTACTAGAATTACAAAGTTCTGACTCAATTTAGAAAGGTCAATTTATACAGAGAATTATCATTAACACCTAGGAGCTAAGAAAGTCACTAAATTTGGAAACGTTTATGCGCACATTTCAAACCGTATTTAGAAGCCTCGTATTAGTGCCTCTAGAGCGCTAATCTTTTTTATTATTTTAAATACACCTCTTTAGCTCTATTTTGGTCTTCTTTCTCTAAATTGCATTGATGCTGAGGCAAGTATACTGACTTCAGTATACTTCTGCTTGGCTTAGATTTTTTTCCACTGAAAATCGGCAAGTACCTCTCATCTACATCTTTCTCTATCCCCCTAGTCCGTCCAAACAAAAAGAAGTTGTCTAAATTTTGCTTGCAGCCTATATCAGGCATGGAAATCTTTGTCAAAATTGCTACTTTCATAAATAAACCCAAAATTGTCTTTTGTTTCTGGAGCTTGATGAAGAGCTTTCCCCAAAAGTGATGTTTTGCTCTCGGTTACAGACAGATGAAAGCCCCTGCAGCTGAATAGGACATGAACAGTACCAAGGAGGACTGGTGAGATCCTTGACCACTCACAGTCCATCTCCAGGTTTGTTCAGGGTGGTTTACAAAGACATATGTCTCAGGGCCATTGAATCCATACTGCCTCCCATGCCCGAGTTCCCCTACTCAGACTGGCAACTGGTGTGCTCTTGACTAGAGCGTGGGTGAACCACGATGTGGTTTTTGCAAAAAGTCATGGACTTGCCAGTGTCCTCCTGTCCGGTGAGAGCACTGACCTCATCCTTGGGTTGCTATCCCAGCAAGGAGCTATCAGCTTCCCTTTGGGAGGAAGACTTGTTGCATGAGACACATGGCTGAATAAGATGTGTGATCTCCCTTAGGGTAGGAGGAACCCCATCATGTTTCATTGCTAAGGTGATTTTTTCCAGACGCCTTTCCTTCCTTATGCTGAGCACTGCTTAGACACACTACGAAGAATCTAAAAACTGAGGAAAGTGAAGGGCTGAGAAGTCAGTCATGATGATACACACAGAAGTTCTGCTGTGATTTTGCTTAGAAGGAGAGGTAGGGTGAAGGAAGGGCAGGCCTGGGTAATGGGGAAGGAAACAGGAGGAAAGACATGAGGAATATTTCTAGTTTATCATCCACCTGGGCAGGGTCATTTGCCAGAATTTTGTACATCACTCAGCAGAGTCATGAGGAAGCAGCAGGGACTGGAGCTAGGGGTGCTGGCTGAAGAGCAGGAGGACCCTATCCATAGAGAAAAGCTGGTGCTTAATTGTTATCAGAGTGGCCAATGTGTCTCCTGAATGCTGTCACTGAGAAGAACAACAGATTTCAGTGAAACCAGCCTGTGAGTAGATAATCTCAAAAGGTGTGCTTCACCCTCCCAGGATGGAGAAGCATCCAGTGACTGCAAAAAGATTCATATGAAGCTACTTTTCAGCCTGACCAGCTGAAAAAAAACAGCCAAAGAGCAAATCATGAAGACCCTGCACATCATGTCTTCTGTACAAATGTGCTGTCGTGTGAGTTGCAGTGGAAAATGTGCTTAAAGCAATAGGAACTGCATGGCATGTGGAACCAGCTGAGGAGCTGCACAATGATCTACCCATCTTTTCCCTTCTTCGTAAGCAGGGTTGTGAGCTGAAGGATGCAGAGCAATGGAATGAGCCTGTCCCATGTATCACAGGTTTGCTTCTGCCGCCAGCTCATTGCCAAGGACTATCCTCAGAGCACAGGCTCCTCTAACTTCTCTGTTTAAGCTCAAAAAAGTCTGACAGGTGTTTTTCAGAAAGACAGACACACACTGAAAAAAGGAAAAGACTGCTTCTTGTCAGTAGGAGCAATGCTGAAGTTTTTCTAGATTCACTCTTCTCAAGAACTACTTCAACTCAGATGACCACAGGTGCTCTAGTCTGTCCAAATCCCTGTGGATGAGAGCTGTCTATTTCTTCTTCCAGCAGTCTTCTCATGGCTCACACCCTTTTACAACTTTCTGTGGTGAGAAAGCCCTTGTGTTTTCCTTCTTAATGAAGAAAAGCACTAGATAAGTGCCAAGGATTTTGGCTAGCTGGCTGCAAATATGCAGAACGTACAGCTTTCTGAGTGACCCATAAATCCAGACAAAAGCTCTATTTCTTGCACGTAGTCCTAGACACATAATGAAGAAAGCTCTCAATAAAATGTGTATCTGAAAGGGAAATGATTATTCTTATAAGTAGATAGGGCTTTTTTTTTTTTTCACTTGATGATGCCCATAAAAATCAAGGGTTGATTTTTAAAATACTCCAAGAATGGTCTTTTTTTTAATAAAAAAAGACACCACCACCACAACTCTTCAGTATAATCATTTTGAAAAAAATTCTGGGCTAAGAGAGTATGGGATTTCAAGAGAGTTAATGTGCATTGTTAAGAGCATGAAAGAGTTGGGACCTTATGAAGAATGCACAGCAAGAAGCTGCACAGGCAACCGGTGTGTTGGGGTGGGTGTTTTCCCAGCACACCCTTTCGCTAACCTGAGCCAATGAGAGGAAGTTCCTCGACAGCCTGGCCAAACCCGCAGAATTGATTGCTGTTGTTTGCAGAGCAGCGTGTGTGTGCTTGGTAGGATCAAGAAAAACAACTCTCCTTTCCAAGAAAGCAAGGACTCATTCAGGAATTTCCCTTTGATCGTTAGAAAAATTGGCTGCTTGGAAGCAACACATCCGAGCTGCCAAAACCTGGGCGGAAAAAAAGATCAGGACTCATTGGGAATATGGCAAGTATGTGTTTGTGGGTTTTTTGCTTCTTGTTCTGTGATGAAGAAAACAGAATCACTCATGATGTGAAATTTGTGCTTTGTAATCACCTTCGGGGGGAACCTTAAGGTGCCTTAAGCAACTAAGTGGGGTCCAACTCTGACTTTGATTTAAACAAGGCTCAGCACTACATTCCCCTGTTTCTCTGGCGAAGAATTGGCTAACCTGAGGATTAGCCAGCACATCCTTTGGTCCAGATGTTAGGGCTCTTCCCGTTTCAGCCCTGCCAGGAAGGCAGGTCTGCCACCCCAGGCTATCCCCACCCTGTATGTGGTGTCACATAATTAGTGCATTGCCATGACCGGCATGTTTACAGGCAACATATTTGCTCTGCTCTTCAGTCTAGGAAAATATTGCCCGCCATGTCTCCCCTTTAAGGGTGGGCAGTGGATTTTGACAAGGGCAAAGGGAATCTGGGCAGCACAAAAACTGTGAGATTAGAAAAAAAAGAAATGGCTGTGACATTGGTATGGCGAAAAAAGATGAAAAAGACAAACATGGATGGAAACCAGAAAGAAGAGAAGAAGACTGAAACAAGGAGGAGAGGTAGAAAAGTGAGGGAATGGAGAAAATCTTAGGAGAAGTGTATCCATTCTAAATATGCTGCAACTAGGTCAACTACAAGTTGTCATTTTGATGGGGAGATTGCTGGGTAAATTTACTTGGCCGGTATAATCCAGAAAGTCCTACAGCATAATAATGTCCTCTAACCTTAATGTCAACGACCACTTTGCTCTCTCCTGTTGCAGTACTTCTCTTGTGCTTCCCAGCTCTCACCAAAACCCTCAGGGCTGCGGGGACACACTGCTGTGCCGCAGCCTCTCCCTCTCCAGGGGGTTTGGTTGCCAATGCTAGAGCTCAGCTCTGCTGCAGCACAGCTCTGTCACCTTGGCCCAAGCTTGGGTGCAATGGTGGAGCTGTGAGCGAGGGCTGTGTGTGAGAAAGGGCTGTGGGAAGCATCTGTGGGGGCCTCCACGCACACTGCTCGGGGACAGCACGTAAGCGCACACCCTCACCTTTGCTCCTTGTACCTGTGCCTAGTCTTGTACCTTGCTATCCTGACCCTGATCCTGACCTTGCCTTGCTGGTCTGGTGTCCTGTCTCGGTTGGTCAGACCTGCCTCATCACTGGGGACTTGCCTGGCAGCCTGGGCTGTTGGCTGACCCTGGGTACCATCACCAGACCTGCTCTTCTCTTCTTTTTGGGGCTCTGTGGGTCTGCAGCTCTTGTTGGTGAGGGAAAGCCCTGCCTGTCTTGCTGCCACCCTGGCTCCCATCCTTCACCCCACTCTGGCTACTCCCAGACAAAAATCCATCTATGAGAAACTTTGCTGTCCCATCAAGGGAGAGTTAGTGTTTGTATGTACACCAAGAGCTCTGGAGCCCTGGGAAGTTGTCGGTGGCCTTGCAAAATGCCTGCTGACGGGGCTGCTTGCTGGTGAAGGATGGTGAATTGCACAGCTGGGATGGAAGGAAAGTACAGGTGATGTTTCTACACTCAGTATTAAAGACAGCCTCTACAGTCGCCATCAGCCTGGAGGCTCCTGGGAGCAACAGGAACAGAAGATTTAGCTCGATCGCAGACCTGATAGGCTGCATAGAGCTGTTGTTTTTGTTTCTTGTTTTGACTAACAAATAAGGAAAATTGCAAACACTGTGGTAGATGTTGATTCCCACGGCCTGAAACAACAGCTCGCCAGTGACCGAGCTGTTCTTTGCATTTCGCATTCAGGAAGGTGCTAGTTGGCATTCTGTGCGTGAGGCTTGCCCTGGTCCTCCTCCAGAACACGAAAATGATCTGCAGTACTGCTTGAGGGCTAATTTGGGGTTGCTAAAACTGTGAAAGAGAGCAGAAAATTTTCTGCTAGCAATCTTGCTCACCCAGGTGGGCTGGAGAGCCAGCAACCCTCCGGAAGGTGTCAACAGGCTCTTGGCGCTGAATACCTGCATGATCCAACAAAGAGGCAAGAGGTTAGATGCCAGTGGGTGAGCAGAGAGAAGCACGAGCACAAGGGATGCGGTGGCCCTGAACTGTCTTTCTGCACGTTTTTCAAACCAAATGGAAAAGGAAGATGGAAACTATGGATTTAAAAAAAAAATTAAAAGCTGAAAGAGGCTGGCAAAAGCAGAAGAGTTTAAATGTTAGCAGGTGTTGCACAGTGCAGCTATTCACTGGTGCACTGGAACAACTGGTAGTGGGTCCTGAGACACTGATCATGCTCAGGGCCTGGAAACTGAAAACACGTGTCTCCTCTCGGGTCAGGCCTTCATCCCCCAAACTTACACAGACACGAAGTTTCCTTCTCATTTTGCAACACCAAATGTTATAAAAGACCTTTATAAGTGGTTTTAGAATACTACTATGAGAACAGTTCTAAGTTTAATTATTCTTGTTTCATTTTTTTTCCTAAAAGTTACACTATTGTCATGCAATAACCAGTGTGATATCTGCTCTCACTGCATCCTGCTATGAATGTGGCTAGGAGTGAAAAACAGTGCATTACTGCACAACTCAGTAGATGTGAGTGTTGGAAATAGCTATGGGGAGGAATTAGAGGAATTAGATTGTAATGCTTTTACCTGTATTGGGTCGTAAAATATTCCTGTTACTTGCAGAAGTGGAAGTGCCCCTGAATGCTTTGAAAATATTATATTGATTAGTACATGGAACTTAAACATAAGGTTTTCTAGTATTCCAGCAATACATTATCTGCTAGACATTATTGATTTAAGACATACCTGTATTCTGTCCTCTTCCTTGTGCAGCCTGAACCTGTCCTAAGCAGACATCAAAATGGAAAAGTGTGATTTAGACCATGTTTGGTTCAGGACTACTGCTACCTGGCTTTTTCACTGAGTCTCGTTTTATAGCTGTCAGAGTTAATGATTCATATATAGAGAGTTTTCATTAATATACTTTCTCAGATGTTAACTATATATTTTGAGCCCCCTTAAAAAAGGATTGCCTTGCTCTGGCTGTCATATAGATTAGTCTAGTTAACATTCCCTTCAGTTATGAATATTTCTTGTACAGGTCTCTGGTCTGCATTTAAAAGGTTTGTAGTTACTGCTGTGATTTGCTTTCCCTTGTAACTTTCCTTCTCTCACTCAGACTGGTTATCTATGTTTATTTCTATTTCAGTACCATCCAATTGTGCTGTACCCAAAACACCCTCCCAGACCAGATAATACCCTTTCTGCAGAGCGTGAGTGGATACAAGCAAGCAGGCAGACTGTAAATAATGAGACAACTCTAAATAATGAGACAATGACAAAGATAATGTGGGAGAATTCGTGTGTCTGAAATGTCTTCACCACTGTCTACACAAAAGGCTTTCTTTAAGGTGACTGGGTTATTAAATTCCCATTGTTCAAAACCAGTAAAGGCTCAAAGCATTTGCAGATGAAAACCATGTCTTTAATCATGCCTTTCATTTCATTGATTAGTCTTAAGAAGCTTGTTAACGAACTTATCCTTTAACAAGCCTTTATTCATTAGCTTTCCCAGAAAGATTCATTCCAAAGCCTGGTGAAATCAGTGGGAATGTTCTAGCTGACTCCTGTGAACACTGGACAGGGGCTCATGAGATATTTTTATCGATAAGATATCATAAATGAGAACATTTTGAATGGTCATCTCAGGAAACAGGAATTGCTGTTCCTTGGGAACTCGATATTGCAAAATTAGGTAACAGCAATTGGCTTGTGTTTGACCCAAACTCGAACCTTCACAGGCCACTGTAAGCCCTTTGATGTGATTTGTAGGAGCTGTTCTGAGAGACCTTGTAAACTCCAGACACCAAAGAGATCCTGTTTAAGTAACTAACAGGCTCATCTGCCAAAATGGGCAAGGCTTTTAAACTCTGTAAGCTTGTAACTCTGGCTCCAGATGGACCACAGCTAGCCCAGGCTGAATTTTCAGGCTGTGGAGGGAAAAGTCTGTCTGTGCTGTATGGGGTTGTGCAGGGCGTGCTTTCCACGCGGGAGATCGGTACCTGACAAAGAGTGAAGAAAATTAACACTCAGCCTGAGAGCTTGCCTTGTTTCTGGTTTGCCACATCTGAGCCTGAATGTGTATATAACACTCTTTGTCCGGTCAGTAGAAACAGAGTACAAGAGGTTAAAAGAGAGATTAGCTCAGTGTCAGAAGTATTTTATGCCACTTTTTAAATTAATTAACCCTACCCTCCATAGCCATGTTAGCAATGTGGATTTCTCTCTGTGCTCCTTTTGCCTGTGCTGGGCCTTGGGGCTCCTCCCTCTTGCTGTACCTCCCAAAGGCGTGTTACCACCATCCCTGCAGTAAGCTGTTTTCTGCCATGCTTTTGCTGGCTGGGGCAAACATGGTGGTGGTAGAGGGGGAAAGGTTGGAATTGCACTTCCATGGTCTGCAAGGCTTGTTCTTCCTTCAAATCCAAGATGCCAGTGAGCCTGCGGCATGTGAATGTGTGTTCATCAAAGCAGAGCTCTGTGAAACCTGGAGGCTCAGGCAGGACTGGGAGAAGTCTGTAACAAACTGGGGATGGACAGTCACCAGGTGAATTCCAAGAACTGGATCAGAAATGAAAGCAGTGGAGTAGAGATACCTTAGTTGGGAGCAAGTCCTGTAGTGAGCAGGGAGGCATGGAGGCAGTAAAGAATGGGGACAGCAGAGAAAAATGCAATTTGGAGTGGACCTCGCAAATGATGGGAACTGATTTGAGAAGGCAAGCAGCTACTCTGTGCACAAAACATGCCTGGCCTTCTGCAACTTGGTCAGCACCTTTGATGGGCTAAGTAGTCAGCCTTAACTTGGGGGGAAAGGCAGCACCCAAAAATAAACACCAGCTGTTCTCCCTAGGGCCAGGATGGAGCCCCTATCCAGTGCTTCCTGAAGGTATGAGCCCTGGTGGTCTGGTGCTGCTGGAGAAGAGCTTTCAATGCTTTCTCTAGCACTTACACTACTGTTGTCTCCTCAGTCTTTTTTTTTTTCCTTTTCATTCCTATAGTAAGTCACAGCTGGGGATGAAAGCAGTGTAGTGTACAGTGGTAGGTAGCACCCAGCTTAGAGTCCTTGTCTCAAAAGAGATGCAACCATTGAACCGAGCTGGGCACAGAGCGCAGGGCAGCCCTTGCCTGAGGATGCCCAGGCACTTGCTGCCTGATACTTGGTTGCCAGCTCAGTGCCTCAGAACCGAGAATCAGGCACCGAGAATCGTGACATGGTTTAGGATTGCAGCGTTCACAGAACTCATCTAGGGTCCAAGCAGCTGTGCAAGAAAAGATTGCTTGAAGACCTGGGATGGGAGAGAGCCAGTGAGTTTGTGTCCCTTGGGAGGGTGCTTCGTTAACTGCTCTTGGAAAGAGGCAGAAGCTGTCATTGTACCAGAGCATGGCTGAAACTTAAAGTTGGGCCCAGAGCAGGAGAGAGTTTGCATCCACTTTCAAAGCCTGCTGCCATCGCGGCTTCCTCCTCAGGGTCGCCCTTTACTGCATATGGCACTAGTGAAATGCTGCACTTGCTAGTGGGGCAGATAGGAATAAGCTGTCAAATCTCATGTTAGTTGCATCAGTGGTTTTTCATTTAGCAGTTTTGTCACACCAGGTCTTCAACGTGGAGGCCCTGCGATGGAGCAGAGTCTCAGATATTTTTCCTGTTTCTGTATCTATCTTTGACAAACAGTAGATACAGAACAGCAAGAGCTAGGATGGAGAAGTTTTGCCCTGCTCTAATGTTCTAATCTGCAAGTCCTGCTTTTCTTTTGCCCCTGTGAATTTTTGCCAGTACCAGTGGGTGGAAATGGAAATGCTGGAGCTAATAGCAGCCACAGCTGTGCTCATTCTGACTGTGCTCTATTTCAAGGCTATTTACTTTTGAGGCATCTTTTGGAGGCAAACTACCAATGCCCTGTGAGAGGGCATTGTGAGATCTGTGAGTCCCTGTGAGCCAAAATGGACAGGAGAACATTTGATTCTGTCCAGTCAAGCCAAACTCTGGTTAAGACCAACGGCGTCATCAGAAACTCTGACCAGAAAAATAGGAGTGAGTCCTAAACGCTCCTCAGACAGAAAAAACTGATAAACTGCTTTGTGTATGGTCATCGCTTCAAAACTGTATTTGTACTTTCTGTATTTTTTTTTTGCCAATTCTTCTCTTTTAGAATCAAGAAGAGATCAGGAGAATTCAGGAAGCCGGATACTGAGTACTGACATGCTGGACATGGTCCTAGAAATGAAGTCTGTAAAACCAGAAGTAGGTCTCCACAGCTTCTCCAGCTCACAACAACCTGTCCCTGATTCTGATCACTTTAATCTTTCGGGAGTTAATTTATGTTTAGAACTTCAGTAAAGAAAATTGTGAAGAAATATGGATCCAAATTGCAACGAAGTGACCATTGAAAGACTTGAAAAAGTGAGTGCTTTTTTATGTTTTTTTTCTTCATTTTTTGACTAAAGGTTTGGTCTTATTAAAGACAAATACAACCTTCCCACTGATTTCAGTGGTGCCAGAACTTTACCCTCAACATGCATCTCTCACTGACTGGGGAACCTCAAACAGAGTTTCCTAATTGCTAGTAAAGACAATAATGGCCTCTTCTGTGCTCAGCCTGAGGGAAAAGGAAATAAAAAAGAGAGCAACAAGCAGGACCACGTTTACAGGCACATTAGGTACTGAATGATGCAGATTCCCACTGAATTTAAACCCCTTTGAATTGTGTTGGCACTTCTGTAAATCCTGACATACACATACCTGCACATTTGAGTCGATAAGATTAACCCCTCCAGCCCCTGCCCTTATTCTGGGCTTGCAGCTAAATTTGACTTAACGATGCTTTCCCTCAAGACCTGAATTGCCCAAAAGATACCTTCCCTGCCATGTGCAGTGAAGGCTCTGAATTACTCGTCAGCAGGGATGGCCGCAGTTATGTAGGTGAGAGCAAAGATGAGCTCAAGGCACTCAGAAATAGCAACAGAGCATAAAACCTAATGATGGCCCAGCTCCCTTTTCACTCAAAAGCAATCATATCCCCATGCTCAGAAACTTGCAAACAATGGAAAATATTCTCCTTTACTTGACCGCACAGCTGAGCAATTACCCATTGTATGGGAAAACACCTCTAAATACTTGCATTGCAGGCTGTGGGCTGGAATGGGAGCCGGTCTCTGGACTGAGATGCAGAGCTCTGAGCAGCCTCCACTCTGCTGTCAATAACATGAGTGGCATGCCAGGAATAACATCACATTTATGCCAGGCTCAGAACCACAGCCTGAGGTTTTCGAAAGAGCATTGGTTTAACGTAAGTTAGCATTTCAGAGCTCTCAGCCCTAAGTTTAGATGGCTATGCAGCCCTCTGCATCACGTGTCTTACAATTAAATCAAATTTGAGACAGAATGAAGCAGCAGGAAAATACAATTCAAACAGCACAAGCTTTGTCTCAAGTGTTGCGAAACCCAGCGTCTGTCAAGGCTGAAATGCGCAGGTATTCACTACAAAGGCTTCCCCAGAGCAGTGATCAGCATGTCTGACATTCAGGCCAAGCATCTGTTTTTCTGTTTAAATCCAGACTTGGATTCAGTCATTGAGTTTGCTGAGGCTTGAAAGGTTATTGAATCTTTGCTGCCTTAAAATACACTGTACTGCATGCCTTGTCGCACATGCTTCTTCACCATACTTACTTGATGCTGCAGCTACCACAGATGAGTATGCTGGGTGGACACTGCTAGAACCTAAAAATAAGAGATTTTAATTTTCAGCTATTATACCAGAAACCCAATATTAATGAATAAGAATAAACAGAGAAGGAAAGATTAAGGAAAGCTAGGTGTGCAAAAATCATATGAGAATTCCTTCATAGTGTTTTAATCTTTAAAATCCAAAACCTGTTACAAAAAATATATTGCAACTTTCATTTACAGAAAGTTATCACAAAATTAATTCTAAAGTGAGTCTTGACCTATTGGTTGAACTCTCATTTCAGACATGTGAATCAAAGAACTATTTGTTGATGCCTATACCTGAAAATCATGACAACATTTGGGAATGGAGAGCTTACTCCCACATGAATCAGTTTATATGCCAGTGTATTATATGTAAAGATAAAGACCAGTCATACATTTTCTGCAGATGAACTCTCATCTCAAAGAATCTACACACCTTTGTGTTTATGTGAGACACACTAATTTTGTATGTATCTTGAAGGCACAACTCTAACTCCAGCCCATCTGCTGGAATTAATTTTTTTATCCATTCCTAATAATTCTACATCAAATTATTGAATTCATGATCCACTAAATCATGGTATATTCAGCTGCATGTCTTGTTCCTTAAATTTTAGGAAGGCTGGAGGTCAGGAGGAAAGCAATTCAAACATCCATGCTACTGACCTATACCTCTGACCCTGTGCAGTCCGGGTTGAGTCTTGGCTGCAGCTGCAACTGTTGTGGTTCTGGTTGTTGCAGATGTTGTGGTCGGCTTTGGCGTTGTGGTGGAAGGATCTGTTGGTGTTGGGGTTGTGGTGGCCAGTTGTGTAGCTAGTGTCGGCACCGGGGATGTCTGATACACTTTGTGGACTGTGTCCCCTGTAAGAACATTGACACAATCACTTCAGTGGGATGTGTGACACACATGGAAGTATAGCCCTCATTAATAGCCCTCACTGTTTAAGGTGATCCAGACACTGGTGTTCTCCTCAGGATGTCTCCAAGCATCCTCATCTGTGGAGCCATTAGTGCCTTCGTGGCTGTGTGGAAGTGTAGCACATGTGCCTGTGTGACACAGTATCACACGGCTCTCTAGAGGGTGCTGACAACAGCCTGTCATAGCCTTAGGGTTTCCCCTACACTGTCTCTGCTTTGGCCAGGAACATCTATCAACCTGTCAGATGTCTCAGACCTATGAATCTTCAACCAGCCATTTGCACTTTCCAGTTTGCCATCATCTTTTCTCAGTGTAATGAAGCAGTTAGAAAGTCCAGATAAATGGAAATCAACTGACATCTGGAAATAAAAGATGGCCATTCTGACTTACAGACCAGAATAAAATATGCATTGCCCACCACAGAACTGAAAAGCTTTTGGCAGAAAGACAACTTTCAGGTAACGGTGTTTCGGGGAGCGGGTCAGAGCCAGAGCAGGAAGCGTTAGGGCTTCAGCGGAGGGGAGCCAGGGAGAGTACCACCTGGGAGGTGATGATTTCATCTAACTTTGACTCATCTCACAGTTGCTACTACTTTTAAAATGCATCATCTGTTGTGAGAACAGTGACAATTCTAGTTGCAAAATTTGCATCCTAAATATCATTATTGTTGAAATAATGATGTTATTTCATCAATAAATTGAATGAAATTGTTAATGTGCTTATAGCTCTTTCAAGTCATCGTCTTGAAAAACAGCCTTCACCGTTATCTTGTCCCTGTGTCTACAAAAAATGCCCTAAAATATATTCCATGTTTACCTCGGTCTTGTTCCTTTCCTCCCTGCCCATAGCCCTGGGGATGGCCTGACAGACTGTGTACACTGAAAGGCAGTGGTGTGCAGTCTATTCGTTGCTGCACCGCACAAGCTTGTGTTTTATTGCTGGATGTTCTCCTTTTGGAAAGCATCATCATGAAACTAGTGGATTAATTACCACCTAATGCTAGCCAGTGGAAAACTCAGATCTCAGGCAGTTTTAATGGGATAATGCCGAAGGAGAGCTCAGAAGAAAAACAAAACAACTCAGCTGAAAAAATCAGTATGAATGTCTCTCTTTGGGCTGAACGGTGCCCTGCTCCACGCTGCTGCACTAAATGAAAGAAGGCAGAGGGCACAGGGATTCTTCCCCTGCGATCTGGTGCTGCAGGAGAGGGGAGCAGGCACATCTACCAGCTTTATACCCCAGGCTGCAAGGAGCAAGGAAGCTGGGAGCTAACAGTATAAGCAGAAAACCCAAGGAAGCAGCATAGTAAGAGCAGAGAAAAGATGTTGCCTTCATGCATATTGGCTGGGTTTCTGGTGAAGCCTTTAACACAAGAGGAGGGGGTTTCAAGTGCTAGCTGTTCCCAATGCTCCTGTGGGCAGGGTGCCCATCTCCATCGCAGCATCTCCAAAGGGTTTGCAGGGCACATGCCCTGCATAGGAAATTGCTGAGAGCCATAATGCAGGCAGTTGAAGTTCATGATGCCTGAACTCACACAAAGCGCAGGCAGAAATTGAACTGAGAGGGTGCCCTCTCTTCTCTGAATTGTCACATACCCTTCAAGCACTGTCGCAGCTGCTTATGTAATGGGGTTGGTTCGGTGGGAAAGAGGCTGTAGAGAGAAGGCTGGACGGGGGGGTAAAGCTGTATGTGTTACCAGTGTCAAACTGCTTCCTACAAGCATCTGCAGGCAGTTTAGACTGAGAGGGATACTGTAAAAGAGTGCTGAGATCCCCAACCCATACCTTGTTCTGATGCTTTTCCAGGTGCGTTAGCGGTATCTGCACTCTTCGTAGCTTTTAGGTCTTGCTCTGGCTTTTTAGGCTCTGAAGCAAAATTAAGCACATTAGGAAATGCCGCTCTGGAAGAAAATAATTTTACGTTTCATATTTAGAGCTTGTCAGTCCCCAAAGGAAGGCATCCCATCACTTGGCATTAGGTAGGTCAGTCAGTCTAATCAGAGCTTTCTTACCAGGCGAGAAAAAGTGATGTCTGGGTGCCCCTAGGGAGTAGTCATCTCATATTTTTGGTGCCAGATTTAGGCATTTTTACTGCCCAAAAGCTCCTGCCAATGTCAATAGAATTTCTGAAGAGGGCAATAAATATGGGTTTTTACCACTAATAAATCAATACTCATAAGATTAATGCATCATGTTGTTGATTTTTCCTCTGAGTAGCAACGTGTCCTGAGAATCAGGGTCACGGTGTGTGTAGGATGTTTGGGGAATACCAGCTAACATGCAATATTTCAGTCACTAACTCACGTTCAGATGTAGTTCTTTCTTGCCTGTCATTGTCACATCATCATGGGGCCAAATCCTGAATACCATGGACTGGCTTAGAAGGAAAAAGGAGATTTTTTTTGGTCCTTTTTATCTTCTAAGACCCAAAGCCATCAAAGTATTTGGAACATTTATTACAGTTCATTTACTGCTACCAAGCAAAAGAATTTGCCTCTGCTTTTATGTCTGACTGAATATCAGAGGATTTTGATCTTCCATATTTTTATCTTCTCTAGCTATTTTGGCAGCATTGACCTACTTGAGAAATTAGTCCAGGGTTAACGGTTTCCTAAAAATTTGTATTATTTTTTAAAACAACAGCTTTTGATTGTTTTTACCAGCTATGACCAGTTACCATTTTGCTGTGCTGAGCATTTGGGAAGCACTGTAACCTCCAGCAACATTTAAAGAAATGTCAGGCACTATGAATCTCTGGCTGCCTGGGATGAGGACCAAAATTGCATCTCTGACAGCTGATCAGGTGTGAAGCAGGATTTTTCACTAATCTGGCAGCAAGTGAGTGTAATCCTCAAAGGACTGCCTATACCCCCTACAGATAATGGGTTTAAGTATCCAAATGTGCAATGTAGTCTCTATAATTTAAATCAGAAGAAAAAGGTAGTTTTTTTAAAATCAAGAAAGAACTAGAAAATTCTATATCACAAGATGGCCCCAGCACCATGTTACAGAGATTTTTGTCTTAAGAACAAGCTGTTTCTAGCAGAGTACAGCTGAGATGCCTGTGCCAAGGCGGCAGGGCTAGGGAGGGCTGATGGGGTCAAGTGAGGCTTGGGGAAGATGGATTGTGACCATCAGATCTCTTTGCTACCTGTGGGACAGGGCTGGGCAAAGCAAGGCAGTGGTGTCCTCAAGCACTGGGTTTGATGTAACAGTTATTATTTGCTCCTTTGATCATCCTGGGCTTTCTCTGAATGAATGCACAGTCTTTGTTGCCAGGATCCTAACATTTTCATTCATACTGATTCAAGAACAAAGTGAAGGAAGCTACTTGCATCTTTAGTTTGCTGCAGGAACAGACTCCTGCTATTTTGTTTGTGTGACTGAGATGTGACTTGATGACGCTCCCCATTTCTGTACTGATTCTCACATAATGTGGATTTTAGCACTGGCGGAAGAAATCATTGCTTGCAGCCTGCTGAGCTCTACCCTGGCTGCGATTGTCCCTGGTCTGGTGTGAGATGTTTGGGCTGATACTTCAAGTGTGGGTACATTTGGGAATGATGAGATGTGGTTTTAGTAAATGTTTCTTAGAAAAAGCCAAGATTTCTAAGGTATTGCCTCCCTTCTAGCAGTACGTAATATTTGGGTCAGTAATTTCTATGTACCTGGTCAAGATATATACAAATCTGTACCTATTTGATTGTAAATGCAAAGGTATGGCAAACTAAAGTCATGGCTTTGAGTGATGCATATTCAGTCTCAATAACTACAGCTTTAAGATTTAAATTTGCCCTTGTGCAAGTAAAAGCCTTAAGATGAGGAAAGAGCTCTGTATTTTGCTTCCATGGACTAAACAATAAAGTACAGGAGAAAAGCAAGACTTCAAGTAACCTCTGTGTGGCCTTGGATGGATGCACTGACAGGCATGTGAGTTCATGGAGAGAATACAGCACATTTTGTTATACCACAGCTCACAGCGGATAACCTCAGGAAGGCTCAGGCTCAGCAAACAGCCGAAGAGCCATGTTAGGGAAGTGTGTAGTAGTATGAGATATTAATTTTGTTTTCGTTCACACCCCCAAAGAAGAGTCTGAACATTACACAGTTGTTACAGGGAGCACAAACAAGTGTCACTTCAGTGACGGAGGCACTTCATGTACACTTGAATATTAACCACCACCTGGTGTGAGACTTGATCAAAGAACTCTGAAAACAACTAAATTATTTAAACTGGGTTGAGTCACAGAGTAGGACGCCGACTAAAATGGTTATACAGAGTAGTTTCTCATCATATCATCCTTAGCTAAAGCTGCAGTGCATTGCCATCTGTGTCATTAGTATTATATTATTATTTATTATTATATTCTCAACACTGAATATCCCAAAAGATAACATGAATAGCATTAGGAGAAAGTCAACATGTAAAACCTCAAATGCTTTCATATAATCAGTACAATATCATACTCACTAACAGATTTAAAGCAAGGTGGAAACTACTTGGGAACTGAAGTCTGTGAAACATGATATGACCAAAAAATAGAAATTGGCTGGATAATTTCCGTATGCTTAACATAAAAAAATACCATGAGGGATTTGGACGAGATACTAAGAGATGCATTAGCTTCTGACTCCGAATAATTTTATCTTTGTATTTCACAACTGAGAAGCTGCAACAGATAGTTGTGAATGGATGTAAGAGAAAGTCAGTCATAATTACTTGCCTGATTTAACAGCTGTGCTTTTTGAAGAAGAATATTCAAGAGTTGATGGATATGTCACACCTTTTCTTGGCTTACCCTCTACAAAAAAAGTGATGAGACAGCATCACAAGATATTCTAAATTTTCTTAGAGCAAAACTCCCATATAAATATACACTCAGAATCAGGCCCTGCTTCTTTACTGCCCAACTAATTTTCTTGAAGATTTCTTTCATTTGATGGCAGAATCTCAAAACCATGCCACTAAAAATAGCAATGCCTAAATCCACCATCATAAAAAAAAAGAAGTTAGAAAGCATGAAAACACACTCCTGGGAAGGATTTTACGAGGTCAGTTAGCTCATTCCTTTGCTCTCAAATGGTGTTAAGCATAAGGACACTGTTCCTGAAGGACATCTGTATAACCTGTACTTAAACCCACGGCCTCCCTAGGCAGCCTTTTCCAGTGTCTGACTATGCAGTTGAGTTAGAAAGCACCTTTGATGTGGGATTCATTTCGTCACACACATGGCATTCTTCTCTGACCTCACTTTTGCAACATGCCATTTCTGGCAATGGTCTTTTGCAGTAATAACAGTGAGAGAAGGCTGTGCTTGTGTGTGGGAACATATGGTACCTATATTTAAATAAAATGAGGGTTCCATCTTAAAACAATGAGGTATGTTTCCCAGTTAAGCTTTAAACCACAAATCTTTTTAGTGCTGCACCAGGTGCCATCTGTATTGGTACATGTGGCCATGCAAGTCCACCTTTTGGGGCAGTTTTTGTATTCCCAAGGCATGTCTATATCACTGAATGAAAAGTGTTGCAGAGAAGCCCAGTATAGGTAAGACTGCTCTGGCCTCTAGGAGCTGGAAGCAACTTACCCCTGCAAGCTTGGATGTGGTGGATGTAGGACTTCTGGATGGACCCCCCTCCAGTGACTCTACAAGATGCTGTGCTGTGTCATGTGTCTGGACCACCTCAGGTGACATCTACCTCCACCTCCTGCAAAACCTGAGTCATGATGGTGATGCTAGGTTTACTTTCCTTTATTCCCTCAGTGGATTCTTTTAGCAGTTATAGATGGCACTGCAAGCATGTCAGTTGTCAGCCTGAGTGATTAATCCAGAGACCAACAGCACTGAACAGAATTAGCTGCTACAGACTGAGCCACCCCTAGGAACTGGGGGCTATCTCGCTGGTGGTGGCACACAAAGAAGGGTATATGCGAGAGGAACTGGTCCTCTACGTGCAGGGATGGCCATGGAGCTGGAGAGGCATTGTTCTTCATCCCTTTTCATGTCTCTAGCTCCTTTGTTTTACTCCTTTCTGAAATTTCAGATGCCATTAAAAAACCCTAGATGAAGAAGTTAGTTTGAGTTACTAATGAGGCAATGATGTCAGGAGCTATTCTGTTTCTCGTTTACAGTGGTATAAACTCAGAGCAGCTCCCCTGAAGTCAACACAGATCTGCCAAAGACCAGAGCTGTCAAGTTAGCATTCAAGGACAAGCTGGATCGAGCTTCCTCCTTGCCCTCAGGTCTCTCACAGAAGCTGGCCTAAGTGAAGGGCAGCAGGTCTTCACTTCCATTTCTCCCCAAGCTAAAACTGAGCAAAACAGGAGCCAAGCAGGACTAGGGAGCTCTTCTGCTAATTTGGTAGAAAGACAGAAAAGTTATAGGATTGCAGATGATTTCTAAATGCATTTCTTTACCCCCAATAGAGGTGGAGTTGTCAGGTATTATCCTGGTTTTGCAGGGATAACATTTATAGAATCAATTTTCTGTTACATTTTGTTTCAGTTTGTGGCCAGCTGTGGTATGGTGATCAGGGCCGTTAGCAGTGAAAGCCAGGGCAGCTGACCCAGGCTAGCCCACAGGTGTGCTCTATAACATTAACGTCAGGTTCACTATAAATGGGAAAGCTTGGCGGATGCGGGGGGTGCATGTGCCTCTTTCCTCTCCTGTCATGGAGAGGCATGCCAACATTCTATGGACTAAGTATAATTTTGTGTATTTTGTATTAATATTTATTTTCTTATTTTATTAAATCTGTTTAAATCTCAACACATGAGTCTCCATCCTTTTCCCAATTCCCTTTCTTGGTTGGGGAGCGGAGATTCGGTGATAGAGCAACTGCTTTATTGTTTAGCCTCGAGTGCAGGCTAAATGAAGACAGGTATGAGTGGTTGGTACACAGATGCAGCAGTAGCATAATAATCTGATCTTAATTTAGAATCTTTCTGTGTTAATCTGATTTTCAATGCAAACCTGAAGCCTACTGTTGTGCAAATAAACTGGCTGGTGTGGGGAGGCTGGCTACTCCCAGACTCTGGGGGTTTTGATCAACAGCAACTTCCATCCCGTACGGATCAAAAGGTAGGTCTGAGGCCTGACCTGAATGTGGCCCTGCTCTCTGCAGCAATGACATTATGTCTTTTCCACTGTTTGGAAAAAAGTTGCATCTAGGTCAGAGTTTGCTTAACATATTTGAAAATGGGTTTACATGTGAGCTGAAAACCTCAACTTCTGGCTGTTAAAATACAAGCTATGGAGCGGTGGCTGATCACGCTTTCACACTTATTTGTGACTAGCAAACCCAAAGGTTTAGGACTCTATTTTCTTAACCCACTAGCTGCAAAACTCCCACTAAACTGAATGGAGTCATTCAACTGACTGCCAACGCATTTCAGTGTTTGAAAGTGAATACCAGCGTATTTGCATACCTCCTGGTGCGCTGGCTGCTTTAATCCCAGAGGACAGACCTTGTCCCCTCACTGCCCCTAAATCACGCCACTTCATTGCCTGGGTCCCCTGAGGATTCCTCTTCTGTGTTCTTTTGTGTGGATGCTCATTCACAATTTAAACATCACAAACTCTTGGTGACAATATCCTAACTAGGAATAAACTGTTGGCACATTTCCAGGGTACAGTATTGCATACGGGTCTGGTCTCCTGAAAGGGAATTCAGCTGGAGAATAAGGGACTCACTTCAAACTCTAAAGCTGTCCTGAAATTAATGCCTTAGGTGACTTTGTATTTTTATTGGAGAATGCTCTATGCAGCTCTGTCTTTTTATGAATCATAATTGTAAAAAAAACCTCTAACTTGTCTCTTTTTGAGAGTGAGATTTGACTGCATTCAGCCTCAGGCTGCCAAGATGAATACCACAGCCTTCCTGGGGTTTTAGTCTTCTAAATTTCTCTCTAAAATTCTAAAATTTTCACATTTTCAGTAGGTATAGTGAGACTTTTCTTCCTATTTATATATGAAATATGATATCATACATTATAATATATATTATGTTAGATTTATGCTTGAGCTAGTTTATAAACTATGTAGTTCCACTGACACAAGTAAGAGCACTCAGCATGCATAAAATTAAGTGCATGAGGGACAAATATCATCATGCCCTACACATACCCAGATTTCTCATCATCTCCTCTTAACATGTGCTTGCAACTTGCTCTTGTATCTTCTTTTATACTGTTTCATTAATTAAGAATAAGGATTTGTTGCTATAAATCAAAAATTCCTACAGCTTTATGGGATAACAGCTGAGCAACTGCTAAGGTAAAAACGAAATCTTATTTCCCATTTATGTACCAGAATTACAATGTGATGTTTGTTGGGGAAAAAACAGCAACAAGTACAAGCAGCAATTCAGCTATTCCAGGAAATTCCTACTCATGCAAAATAAATCTTTCTCATAATGTGGTGTACCCATGGCAGAATGCTGTAAAAAGTGCATCCAAATATCCTAATGCAAACTCCAGACAACAGTTCATTTTGGTCAGTTTCTGAAACCTTCTTTGTTGCCCACAAATTTTCACCTGAAAAGAACATCTCTTTATTTTTAGTGGCTGTTCAGTTGTTTGAGCTGTTGATTTTTCCAGGAATGATGTAGTTAACTAACATCAATTGGTTATACCTATCCTAAACCTTTAAAAGTGTGGACCAGCAGGAGCTGACCCCCTGTATGGATGCAGCAAGAAGTTAGATTTAGAAATTGTACACAAAGCAATGTAAATTAGACCCTCCTTTCACATGTGTAGAATGAGTGCCAGTAGGTTTAATATAATCTGAAGCTAGTGTAAAGGGGATCTAATTTGCAAAAAAAAAAACTCTGTGAATTTTGTCAGTGAATGCAAGTGAGTTGCTGTATATACTATGGGGAGAAAAAAGGATGAGCATTAAATTAAGGTGGATTTCCCTGCACTGAGTACATACCAAAACTGCTTGGCTAACAGAGGTAGGGAGAATTCATAACATACTTGGGATGCACCAATAGAATTGCTTAATATAGGGTTTGCATAAATACAGTATGGCTATATGTGGCTTGAGATGGGTTGACAGAAGTCAGAAGTTGCTTCAGAAGATGCAAAATCAGGTGCAGGCTGAGGATGCTTCAAATGGCCAAAAGACCCTTTAGTTACCTTAGCAGCACTACTTACCAGGGTGGAGAGCAAGTGCAATAGGAAGACCTACTCCTCAGTACCGAGGCTCAGATTTTACGCATCAGTAGCAGGAGTTAAAGTGCCCTCAGAGAGTCAATCCAGACCGTCTGTCACCTCCTGCAGGGGGCTCAGACCCGCCCTGGGCTGAACTGAGAACACCACTGGTGGGGTGTGCGTCTTTTTGCGGGCTATATAGAGAACCCAGAATAAAAACTCTCTCAAAGTGCATTATTCATGCGAAAGCTAGGTGGGGTGGGCCTGCAGTGACTTAACATGTCTTTAAAATGTCTTTCCCCTCCGCCCATTGCTGCGGAGAGCAGCCAGGGAGGGCATGTGGCTCTGGCACTCCACCGTGGTACCTGACACGAGGAAGGACTCCCTCCAGCGTGGCAGCGACAGTGACCGGACCCCGTTGGAGAAGGTCCCGCGGTAACCTGAGTGGCCGGAGACTTTCTGGACGAGGATCTTCCCACCTGCGTTGTCGATTATACCACTGCAAGGGGAAGATATGGTATTTGAAGGTGGAAATTCCCCCAAAAAGAACTTAGAAATGATTCAACAGTGCAAGAGGTATGAATCATTCACTTTTACCTTTAAATCAGGAGCTACAGAGGAGCTGTGAAGCTACTGCTAAGTCTGCTGCTAAGAAATATTTGTGCTGCTTCTGCGTAGAGGAGAGCAGTTTGTTACAAAGTGCTGTCGGGATCTGTTTGCTCTTCCCACTGATCTATGGGTCCTGTGTTTAAGGTTGACCTAGTTGCACACAAGAGCAAGCCTCTGCCTTCGTTAAAATTCCTGCAAGCTTGATTGAAAGACTGACGATACAGGGAGAGGTACTCAGAGTTTTCAGGCCAATCATGTGACAGAAATACAAATTTGAGGCAAATTTCCCACTTGCTTGACTTTTTTTTTTTGTAAAAAAAAAGTTTTCTTTCAGTTTCAGTGTGTGTTACCTGCAAAAAACTAAGCCTGGTTCTGAGCTCAGCCTGGAGTAAACTGAAGACAATATTGCTGGAAGCTGTAGAAAACCTGGCAGGCTCCGTGTGTGGTGCACATTAAATGGTGTTTGATGTATGATGTAACATGTATCTCAAGACAAACAGAAAACCTTCAGTATATGCAACCTGCTGAGGCATCCTTAGGAAAGCAGGCAAAGCAGGAAGGGACTGCGACTCTAGAGGGGTGGGAGGACTGGCAGGAATGACACTGTGCAGGAAAACAAGTAATGGGCGGCAAACAATGGTGAAGAATAACAATGGTGAAGAATAACAACAGTGAAGAACATGTTAGAGCTGTAGCTTTCTCTGATGATTGCAAGAAGCTGCTGGTAAAACAACTGTAAGGAAAGGAAATTTACCGTCTGAGGAAATGCAACATATAAGCTAACAAAGCCAAACCCAGGTGCCAAACAAGGAAAACTGAAACCCTCACTGCAACAACACAGGCAGCCAGCATTTGAACTATGGGGGAAATTGCACTCACTATCAGTATTTCATAACTTTCCTTTGGGAGAGGCTCTGTGTGCAGGGACAAACAATTTCCATTGTGCACTAGTAAGGAAGAATTTGTCGTTTGAAAGCCAGTCACCTGTCAGTCATCACCCCAGCAAGGGGCTGAGCAGAGAGAGCTGCAGCCAGGATGTGGCAGCCCTATGCACACGGGCACATCAGCCTGCACGCTGCGCAGTGCAGAGGTAAGGTGCAAAGTCCCCAAAGCCTTAACTATTCAACTTCACTCAAGGTCCCAGCTATTTCACAGAACTGGAAGCACTGCAACAGCTTGAATAACTCCAAATGAAGTCAAGCTGTCAATCAGAGTTTTTAAGTTCTTACTGCATTTTCAGCTGAATGCATCCTGCCTACAATTATGGTGTGTTTTGATCGTGAAGTTATTCTCCATTAAAATTTTATGCACATTTTTGCATGGCCAATAAAACTCAGAAAAATCTATGCTATAAAATTTGTATTATACAGTGTCCTTTTTTTTTTGTGTCAGGAAAGCACATTACTCAGCTTTTGATGTCAAGGGCAGTTAAATTCAAATCTGGAGAATCAAAACCAATCCCAGAAGTATGAGAGTTATGTGTATTCATCACTGGTGATATGCCTATTTTTTTCTGAAGCTTTATTAGTAGCAGCAGCTTCATCCCTATCTTCCACTCAAAGAATAATAGTACAATAGTAATTTGCTATGCATGAATGAGAGATCTGCAAATCTCAAGACACTTCTCCTAAAGTTGAGAAATGTCTTCAAAACGGCGGATTCAATAGGAATACAGGATTGACAGCACTTTATAATATTGGATCCATAGCATCACATATGGTCTTTCTTGCAGGGTTTCTACTAGAACAGCAGCCTGCAATCAAATCTACAAGGCAGCGGGAACTTTAAAGGGTCTGAAAAGCCAAGAGCTCCCTACATGGGAATGACGATTTTGTCTGAGTGCCTTGCTCATTTAAACCCACTGACCTGTGAATTGCAGCGCTGCACACACTGGAAAAGGATGCGTAAATGTCTGTGCCATAAACGCGGTATTTTACATCTTGACATCCAGGAGGGCATCTTGCAATGAACTCTGGATTGATTATCTTCCCTGCCTTGACATCGCAGTCGATCTGGGGTACATCTGTGAGCGCAAAATCTTGGCAAAGTCAGATTGAATGTTTTCATAGCTGAGTGATCTTGTCATGAAACAACGAGTAAAAAGGATGCCCTCCTCTTATGCCTTCGTATCAATAGTTTGGGGATAAAAGACATGTTTGTGTGTTCTGCTTCTACAATATAACACATAATAATCCCTATACTGAGGGATGTGACCGTAACTAAGGATGGATTAAAGAAGGCTGAGGATATTTCTGACCTTCGATGTCAGCTTCTCTGAAGGAAATATCTATGACACTTTGCTGGAGAGAGAAAGAAATGTAGTCACCCAGGCTGTGATTAACATGTGGGAAGGAGAGGGTAGGGGAAGAGGTGGCTGTGAGTTGGGACCAGGAAGGACTGTGCACACATGAGGCAGGATGCTTCCCAAGCCTCCTGATGTGCTCATGTATCTCCATGCCATCTAGAATGCCAGGCTACAGCCACGTCCCATTATCTTGCTTTTAATTTTTAAAACTATTTGCTGGGTAAAATTGACTTTGAACAAGGGGTTTAAGTGTGAGCTCACAACCTCACAGCAGGCTTGTTTGTCAACTAAATGAGCAAAATAATCTGTGGATAGAAACACTCTTACAGCAATGTAGCTGAAAGTTACACATCCTAGTGCATAGGACATGCGCCACTTGCCACATGCTGATCAGCTGCATATGCTTTGTGTTACAGCAGGTCCATGTTACATATTTAGGTCTCTCTCTCTCTGTGAAAACCTCAGTGTTTGCTTAGTTCCTTCTGTTGTACCTAATGACCTGTGAAGACACATTTTAGTAGCGAAGAACACAATTTCCCCTTTACACGCATTCAGTAGCACACACTTCACTTGGTGATTTGATTTCAATAAAAGAATCTGTTAGTTAACATATGCTCCCATTAACTCTGCAGACAATTGTGAAGAGTTACCAGAATATAACCTCACTTTGCACTGTTTTTATGCATCAAACATGCCTGCTGTAAAGCAGCCAAGAATACTACTGGGACCACTTACATAGCTTAGCCTTTTTCATCTTCTTTGTGGCTTCCTTAGCTGCATATGTACATACAAGAAACACACCTAAAACAAAGAAAACACTGTATCAGGAAAAAGGGGGACTATCAATCAACATCAGTCACCACAAGCTCCCATGCAAGATATTTCCCAAATTTGAATCAACAGGTTGAAAAAATCAAATGGGAATACTCCCAGACACAGCTAGTTTCTACTTGTTGGTTAACTTCGCAGTCAAGATGGCATCTACTGTTGGACAGTTTTTTGAAGGGGATTAAAGGTCAGTTCAGCTAGCACATTCATCTGTGGAACTCACTATCAAAAGATGCCATTGAGTCCACGTAGTTCATAAAGCCACAAGAGGCCCCAGTATTTCCACAAAGAGAGGAAACTCTTTGTAATTGGTGTGATAGAGATATCAGTGAAACAACATTCTCTGTGCATAAAACAACTGGGAAGTTGGGGAGAGAAAGATCCTTCTTAATGGCCCGGTGGGGATATTATCCTGTAATCATGTGTTGTGGCATTTAACTCACTGATGGTAGTGGGTATGGGATACTGGGCAGCATTGCAGACTGTATGAGGTTCTAGTGTGGCATGTCCCAGTATCCTGTCCCAGCAAGGGCACTGATTTTCTTCAGTAAGTAGAATTATGATTTTAAAAGTGTAAAAGAGACATACACTGTTATGTAAAACATACATCACAATATATGCATGTAGTTTACCGTGTTAGGTTTACTTGCTAAGTGCATGACATACAAAAACTTTTCATTCTCTGTGCTTATTTTTGCAAGCACTATATTATGAGTAATTAATAACTTCATTCCAAATATCTTGACCTTCCCATTCACCTTTCCTTTCTCTGAGCTTTCAGAGGGAATTGAAACTCTCTATGATGTGTTGGCTGATCCTCTCATCGTTTGTTCAGTTAATTTTACTAGAACACGCAACAGCAGTCATTTCTTTTATGCTCTTCTCCCCCTAGACTGGTTGCAGAGAGTTTGTAGACTTAATAACTCCTAGAACTTGGTCAAAAGAAAAATCAGTCTCACAGTGTCTGAAGTGACAGTGTATAGATGCAGTACTGGGGCCTTTTGTCACTGGTGCAGTTGTGTAACCAAGGCAAAACTGTAGTTAGAAAAAAGAAAAGGAGAGAACCAGTGGAAAATAAAGTGCAAAGTCCCAACTACATGCAATGTTAGGGCATAACTTAATGAGGAGAAAGTAATTTATCTCTTAGTAAAGACATAAGAACTAGATGGATATGAAGTTGAGCTAAGAATGGATATCCTGCCAGTCTTGAGGGTCCCAGCTAGTGGGTATAATGCCTGGGAATATCATAATTAAAGTCACACAGCACCGTTAGGCTACATGGTGGCTGGATGTTCATCAAAGGGAGACATGTAAGTAAAGTACACTAAGAAATCATGCTTGAACAACCAGATGTTGATGTTGATGTTAATGTACGATAAATTGCAAACTCCGGAGCCTCTACATGTTCCCAAAAGGCAAGATCCTGTCTGACTGCCAGAGGAAAGATAATAACACACATTTACATCCTTTTTCCTTTGGCACCTTCTTGTTCATGGAAAGAACAACAACACAGAGAAAAATTGTGAAGGGATGCTCCCACGTAAGAAACAGCTGATTTTTCTTTGGAGGGAATCTTTATGTTACGGACATTTTTCAGGCCCAGTTGTGTCATCTGTCATGGACTGCATGCAGCTGGTTGTGTACTTAGCGATCTCTGCAAATAATTAATATTATTTCTAGGCCAAAGTCAAGAAGTTTGGGTAGCCCATTTCTGAAAAGCTGTGCCAAGGCTTACTCCACCTGCCACTGAGATCTTCATCAGCCATAGAGTCCAAAGAAAAGAGAAGAAGCCAGCAGCCGCTGGTCAGCCAGGACAGGAGAGTACAAACCCACAAACTACTAATTACAGCACATCAACTGTACTTACCAAAGAACGTTGCGATGACTGTGGCCTTCATGGTGAGTAAAGCAAAATCTGGATGTATCACGAAGGAGCACTGAAAAGGAAAAGAAGAGTACATCAGGCTACATTTGGAGGTATTGCAGATGATACTGGAACGGTGAGGGAAAAGGGACTGTGCGCTCTTCTTCAACCTTTCACAGTCCTCACGTGCTGCATCCTCTTCTCACGCTTTGTAGAGCAGCTCATGTCCCTAGAGGAGATGGTGTTTGGGCTGTGGCATTCCCATGGACTAATTTTTTACTTCTGTAAAAAGGTTTGCCTTTTGCCTCAGGAAACCAAGATTTCATTCCACAGACTTATTTCTGAAGCCAGTGGCAGGCGATGGCATAATGGGTATGGACGTGCTCTGACAGCTATTAAAGTTCGTTCACTGCTCTTCTAAGGCACATTCACAGAATTGTACTGTCTGCACACCAAACCGCACTGTGTAATCTCATAAAGACACAGGGGACGCAAGTCCATTTCACTTCTGAAGGATGTTGTGTAAAGTATCTTGCCATCATGCCATCATTTGTGAGCCAATTTACTGGTTTCTTTCATTTTCTGAGGATGTGTGTGTGTGTGTGTGCATGCAGGTGTGAGCACCTGAGATTAAGAGGACTCTGTCAGAACATCCAGACAATGTTTTTTTCTGGGTCTTCATATGTGGTTTCTGACCCCTGCCATCCCTGAAGCTCTTGGCTGGGCTACAAGAACACGAATTTATCAGAGAGAACCCTCTCAGCTCCTCCTGAGCGTCCCCTCCCATGTTGCTTTTGCAGTTATTTGGTGATTGTTGAAGGAATCCTGGGTTGTGCGCTCATAATTAATCTCAGCCATTAAAATACTACAAGATGCTTGACAAATATCAGAGCAAAAAATCTGAGAGGGAGAAAATATTTGTGTGTTGTACAGGAAAAACTCAAGGATCAAAATTAATTTGGTCTTCAAAGAAACTGATTACATGCTTACAAATGGAAAGATTTGTACTAAAATAAAAATTAACTAACTTGCTATCAAGGAAGAAAATACATGGAATGTTAAAGCTGCAAATGATCAGGAAAAGCAAGATATCTGCCTCTTGGAAAAATGGCAGCAGCAGATTTCACATAGGGATTCGTGTACTCAGAACCAGGGCTTTGGCCGCCTCAGCAACAAATTTAGACTGACAAGGCAGATACAAGAGAGAGAGAAAAATATCTGCAATCTGTCTTCATATACAATGTTTCCACATTTTTTATTTGAATTGCTTTTCTTTTTCAAGCAAGCCACCTGCTTCTTGAGTGAGGATGACTAAAATGGTATGCTAGACTAAACTGAGTTCAGCCATTTCTAGGCTTATATAATTTATAACCCTTTTTACATGGATCAGCTGCATCTCTGATTTTTGCTTCTGTGCTATGGCCAGTGAACTTCGAATGGCAGGACATACTAACAGTATCACTTCCTAATAGTACTATGTCTTTCCTTAATGATGTCCCTAAAACAACCCTCCTGCTAGGCTGCTAAAGCTGAAAGCAACAGAGGTTGCTCAGAAGACAACGAACTGAATCCTGGGGGTGTGGAAAGTGGCTCAACAGAGTGACTGTGTCTGTGCAAAATGATGGACAGTGTGGTTGGGGTGACCCCAGACTGTACAAGCCATAGCAGCAAGAGCAGTTATGTGGTAATATTCTGCTGTTACTGTCAGTTTCTGTGAAAAAATGTTGCCCATCTCCTGGAAGAAATACCTATTTTAAGCATTTATTGCAGTGTATTTCCACTGTGAAGCTGCCAAAGGAAATAATAGCAACAAGCTGTAGAAGAGCATTCAGAGGAACTTAGATGCTTTTCTCTTCACTTACATTGTCTCAACCCATCACCACGTCAGAGGTATCAAAAAATTACTCCCCCCACAACGAGTTCTCACTTCAGGTCAATCCCAGACAAAGAAGAGTCGCAGGTAATTTGCAGAACCACCATGCACCATTAAAGACTATACTGGCACTGACTTAAGCTCTGGAAAAGGCATCTTAATATGAGCATTCCCAAAATCTGCAGTGAACAAATTCAGCAGCGGCATCTTTTTTAAAGTCAAAGAGAGCTGTGAGAATTTGTCCTGACAGTATTTGGCTTGGTGCTGAGGTATTTTCATCTCCAGTTTAATTAGAATAGAAAAGGTCTGAGATGGCAAAGGATCCATGTAAAACCTAGCTTCATGAGTGGGTTGCTGTGTACTTTGTGGAAAGAATCCAATACTACTTAACTTTTCCTGTTTCACAAAATGTGTAAGCACCTGTATCACTGATGCTGTGCAAGACTTCTCATTGCTTTCTGAAGGCCCTGCTGTCCCCAAGCCAGGGCCAGCTACTCCAGGAGCCATTCCAGTCCTCTTGGGTGGCACTACCTCAGGCTTGGCTGCAATTGCAGTCTCTGCCTAGTCTGCTGGTGGCATCGCCTTTCAAGGCAACAGAAAGTGGTGTTTTTTTCCTAAACTATTATGAGTTTCCTGCAGAAAGAGGCCAAAAGGAGTTCATATGTAAAGCCTGTTCGAGGCAAATGAATTCAGCAGACCCCTTAGCCTGCAATAACAGATATTTTATCAATAAGAGAGTTAACAGAAGCATTTAGACGAGGCTGTTAGATTTACTTAACAGATTTGTTGTCACAGCTACACACAAAAGCATCCTGTTGTGGACTCTGTACTTTTGCTGGTGCAATTTATGCTAGTATCCTGATGGAAATAAGTTATAATAGTAAAGAAACTTTTTTTTTGGCCACCATATTAATTTCTATGTTAGGCTCTGGCATGCCAGAAAAAATGCATAGACATCCTGTGACACAGCTCTGGTGGCAACACTCTCAAGGGAGATCCTGGCCTTCAGACCTTGGGCTGTCATATGGGGGAAAGTGCAGGAGGATTTACACTGACGACCATTAAGTGTCCGGCTTAGAGGCTCCAAGCTTTCCGGTGTGGGAAGTCTGTGTGCATTCATTGTATCTGGGGCCTAGGGAGTCACATGATTTAAGCCATAGGAGATCTCCTATACTGTGCACTAGCATGGCATCTGCTACTTCAAACTGGGAAAGGGAGCAACAACCTGGAATAACACAGTGGGTTTTTTTTTATTTCTCTGGGAAGGAAAGGGGAAGCAGGGCTTCAACTCATCCATACGACAGGCTTTTTAGTCTGTGTAGTTCTACTGGGAGGTTTGGGGATGTTTTATCTGTAGATCAAGAATGATACTTTGCTATTAAACACAAAGCTATTGTTACTTTGTTCCTTTACTGAATGAATAGATGCCATTAAAACAAAACCAAAAGTTTCTACCTTGGGTTAGTCTGGAGTATGAGTTTTGCTGAGATCTCTCCTTATCAGATTTCCATTAATGCAGTATTTGCAGTCCCAGTCAGTACCGGTAACTAGTCACCATTCAGTATTAAATCTCCTAAACTGTATGCTGGAACTTTATCAGAGTACATTGTCCCATCTGTATCCTTTAGACTGCCATAACAGAAGTTACCCTTATGCCAGGAAAGCAGTTAAGTACATGCATTACACTAACATGTGCTTAAATCCCAGTTAAGTTGAGTACAAATGTAGTAAGAAGCACCTCCTTCAGTGTTTCCCAGTTCAGATCCTATTTTACCTTTTAAAATCAAATTTCTATTTGAAAGAATGTTGATTACTTTTTCCTTACCACAAATCCTTGAAAAAAGATGAATGTTAGGGAAGAGACTGAGTTAGCAAACTATGCTTTCTGCATATAAAGTAAGATTTTTACACTGACCTTTTATTAGCAACTTGACTTTTATAAAGATCTGAGTGAGCTGCTACATGCTGCAAACAAGCAGATGGTTTAAATCCGTATAAATTGTCACTGCATGGCAAACTATAACATTTTCTGATGGAAGTGTAGGTTTTAAGTCTTTGATTTTTGGTGTCAGGCACTGCTGTCCGTTCCATATGCAAACCGAAATTCTTTGCTGGTGCCACGTGCTTTGTCTCTGCAGGAGTAAGCAGTTTATTTCCTGTAATCTCCCGCGCCGCAGAAATTAATTTGTGTGCTCTCTTTGTACCACAATAGAGTGTGTTATTGTTCCCCTTCTCAAGGGGTTGTAATATTGCAGCAGCACTGGCACCAGAAAAAAACAGAAGTGGACTTTGTTTGAAAGCTCTCTGAGTAAGTAGCATGGAGTTAACAACATGATCTCTAAGCACTGTGGGTTGAGTTAAATATGTGCCCTTTATGGGAAAATCAAGTGGGCTTGGTGTAGGTGTGAGTAAACTGGTTTGGATAAACAAGAGCTGATCGCCATCTTCTAGAATAAAACATTTCAGATTTCTTTTTTGTTTTCTTTTGTCTCTTTTTAAAAAATTGTTTAACCCTTTCTTTGTTTCATTCTCATACTCTGTCCCCATGGTATTGTACCTTGCCCGGCAGCACAATAGCTGTTCATTTTGGTGCACACTAGGTAATACAGCTAACACTTGTCACAGGTGATTTAGTTTCACGCCCTTTCTTACCAGAAGGAAGGAATGATATACCCTCAGTGCACTGTGTTGGTCTGAAAGTCTGTACATAAAAAAAAGTATCCAAGTGGTTGTTTTTTTTTAAAAAAGGCAGGTAATGAGTTCTGCTGAGACAGAAAAGCTGAGTTGATAACTATATTTCATTTCAGAGGCTTAGATTGCCCTGTTGATATACCAGGCCAGGTCACAAAAGGTAAGATCCAAGGTGCTATTTTGCAAGGGTGAGCTTATTTGCATGGGATGCTGGACTTTACTCTTTGAGTGTTCTGAAAGAGAATATATGCATCCAGGAACTAAAAAATATCACAGACCTCATCACCTTCTGCTATAAAAAAGGTGAGTGAATGCTCACCTGTTTTCTTTCATAGATGAAGGAAATTGCAAGGAGCTTACTATAATTGAAGCAAGAGAAAGCTAGTATCTGTACTGGCACCATCTGCAAAGATAAGACATGATAACACTTTATCATATCAAAGAGAATAAATGAATTGCCCACACTGTTTGTGGGAGGTGTCAATAAGCAACTCAAGGTTTCCTGTACGATGTGCATTCTTCAATGTTCTTCAGCTTTCAGAGGAGCCTCTGCTGTGGTTGCAAACCCCACATCTTGGCCAGACAGCCGGAGGCAGGTGGAATTAGGACCGAGAACCCAAAAATGCTTCCTGGAGGTGGTGCTGAGCTGCAGAACACCATGGTGCACTCTGCTTAATTATCAGCACCTCAGAAAGAGCCGACAAGGAAACACAGGCTTTTATGGCTGCAGGTCTTCCTCTGTGGTGGAGGAGTTGTAAGAAGTATCGGATGTTGCACATTAGGCAATTGTGTGTTTAATAAAATGAACAACCAAACCACTGCTAAATGAGTTTCTGAGCCTGGGGGCAGCTTGTGCTTTTGCCTTAAAGAGTCTTTGTACTAACATACACAGCTAGCATTAGAATTGCAGTCAGGGCTACTCATGTTGAGCAATTTCCTTTACCTAAGCAGTAGCTACGGACTGCCAGCTCCTTTCTGTGGCCACACTACTGGTCAGCAGTGGTCCTCCACCCCCACGGTAGTGACCCCTTCGACAGCCTGGGGATGGCTGCTGCAGTTTTTCCTGCCTTTTAGGCCTTTTGCTTCAGAGATGGGTGCTGAGGGCTTGGACACTGTTCCATTTCTTGAACATGTGCTGGTTTACACCATACTGCTATACAGAGGTAGCTGTCGGCCCTGTTTCTCAAAGAAGTTCAGCCGCCTTGGCTCATGGTGTCAGCGTGAGGTAACTACAGGCAGGTTGGGCTGTTCAGCCTGCTGGGTGGTCTGCCAGCTGCCTAAAATGGGCATAGGCCTATTGCGCCTGACAAAATAATACAAGGAGTTTCCCCCTGTGGCCTGAGACCTTTGCTACCCGTGCACAGCAGTGTTAGCTCAGAGGTGGTCAGAGGTTATCACCTCTGCTTGGAGAAGCCCCAAAAGTCTAAAATGACCCTGGAGAACACAGAGGCCTCATCTCTTGACAGCCGTCTACAAAGTGATTGAAGAGATTTTTTGAGAGCGAGGGTGCATCCCCAAGGGTACCGAGGAGGGCACGTTCTCCCACCCCTACTGAAACAAGACCACCCTTGGAGTCACCCCAACTGCACTGTCCGTTGTTTTGCAGAAAGACACAGTGACCGTGTTGACTGTCTGGCATCCTAAGATCTGTCAAGATGCTCACGGAGCCTCGCTGCAGCCCTGCGGTTTGGACATTCAGATGGGGAAGAGGACATAGGGTCCTAGGACCTTCCCTCTCCCTGGACTCACTCTACTTTTTATGCCATAGTGAGCTACTGTGAAATGCATGCTCCTTCCAAGAGCAAAGCCAGAGTCTCTGGCTCTGCTCTGCTCCCAGGCCCCTTCCAAGCAGCAAGTCAGGCCCCTTCTCACTTGCTTTCTTTCTGACCCCACGTTTGACATTCCTGGTTGCACAGGGGTCCTGCTTCATCATGAAGAATGGGGGTATCCCAATCTTTTGTGCCCTGGAGTCTGATGATGGGGGACTGTCCTGGTTTTGCAGGGATAAAATTTATAGAATAGATTTTCTGTTACATTTTGTTTCAGTTTGTGGCCAGCTGTGGTATGGTGATCAAGGCCATCAGCAGTGAAATCCAGGGCAGCTGACCCAGGCTGGCTCACAGGTGTGTTCTATAACATTAACGTCAGGTTCACTATAAATGGGAAAGCTTGCTGGGGCTGTAGGGGTGGTGTCTGCGCTCTCTCTCTGTTAGTATTGATACTGGTTTTCTTATTTTACTAAATCTGTTTAAATTTCAACCCACAAATTTCCCTCCTTTTCCCAATTCCCTTTCTCAGCTGGGGAGGGGTCTTGGGTGATAGAACAACTGCTTATTGTTTAGCCCTGGGTGTGGGCTAAAAGGAGACAGGGACCATTTTGGTGATGAAGGAAACATGGGTTCAAACTCTCTGAGGCCACAGATAGCTCTGATATGGTTATCCCCGATTAAGGGTTCTCATCACTTCTTATTACAAAAGCTTTGATTGTTGTGGCTGCCACATTATGTTTTAAATGATGCCTGCTCTGCTCCATGAGGTCCCTGACCCAGAAGAGGGCTAGGGGGACTGCTGTAGGGTAGCCAGTACCTCTCATGGGGCACCTGTCAAGTCACTCTCAAGTCGTTGAAGTGTGGTATGGATGGGTTTAGAGTTTGGGCACAGAAGTCCTTTTTTCCAGAGCTGCTTTAAGAAATGTTTCTATGCAGATTTGCAAGAAGAATTCAGTCCAAAATAGCTCCATTCAGGTAGGCATACTGAAGAGATGCTATACCCAGCAATTTAGAGCCAAATAAAAACACCCAAGCAGCCCTGCACTACTCATTTTGGGTTCATGCAGTGCCTTGAAATTAAACCAGCATAAGGTTGAAGTAACAGTGACGAATGATTACTCTACTTTCCACACAGCTCTTTCAGAAGAAGGTAATTTGTTTAAAACTAGAGTATGATTTAACTTGCCAGACCTTTCTCAGAGCCTAAATAAAACTTTTTCATCTGTCTCGGCAAGGTAACCATCAATTATGCTGGTCTGACCTGTCCCTTCCAGCAAAGGAAGAGATACATTTAGAATATGTCACCCACTCACAGAGAAAATATAATTTGGACTATGCAGATGATGTTTTCTATGAGGGTCATTACACTGTACTTTCCTGGTTTCTGTTAATGTATTATGCATTATTTTTTTCATTTTGATACACAGCTTTTATGGCTCATTGGGAATCTCTGTTAAATCAAACCTATGAATCCCTGTCCAGAAATCTCCCTCCCTCTGTCCTCTTCCCCACCACAGCTCTTGTCTGCTCATGTGTCTGTCCCCTCACTCCTAGGCTTGAGCCCGTGCTCTCTCTGCACGCTGGAGCTTGCTCACTGTTTCAAAGAACTTCTTTCCCTTTTCTAATTTAACTGCTTCTGCTTAACATCAGTCAGACACCAGCCAGGTGCCATCAATCCCTGTCACTGCTGTTTCCCTGAGAAACTGAGGGCAAGGGGAAGTACCTGCTATTCAGCAGTGCCCGAGGGCGGTGCTAGCTAGCTTTGTGGCATGAGATTCGTGGCCACGTTTCTTTCACTTTTTAGAAAATGCACCATTTTATATTTCCAAAAAATGTTTTTAACAAGTCAAAGTGACTTTTTAAAGTGCGATACGTGGTTTCTCAGGTTGGATGCACAATGAAAAGAGCACTGACTAACTATGCTATTGTGCTGCCTGCAAACTAAGAATTATTGTAGTGTGTAAGAATTCCCCTGAAGGCACATACTTGGTCTAAAAGTGAAGAATTTGTGTTAAAGCCACTGAAGAAACTGCACATCACCCTGGGGATGTTTCTTGGAATTTCTGTAGCATGTTCAAACAAAACTTGATGCTTTTTTTTTTGGTAGAAGAAGAAATTTAGAGAAACTTTAGGATGTTTATGCTCTGCTTATTATAGCTACATGTATCCCTTTACTGCAGAAGTGAGTTGTACGCCTAGGTCAAAAGCAAAACTGATCCTTTAAGCATGCTAGTAAATTTATACAACATCTCACAGAAAACCAATTCAGTATCTCTTGCAGTCAGTATGACTACTGATGCCTCATGCCAAAGCCATGGACTGGTTGGGTAAGGATTCAGAAAATATATGTAATTTTAAAAAAATATCTGGAACTACCCTGTCATGTGGCACTGGATGGAACCTTACAGCTTTTTACTGCAGCAGGCTGACCACCCCAGCTAGTGGGCATTGCTGCTCTGGCTTTGCTACAGGCTGTTTCAGTTTTATTCCTCTCGCTGGTGCTGGTCTGCAGCCCACCTGTAACCCAACAGGCACATTCAAGGTGAGGGCTCTCACCAGACATGGCTGTTGCGGGGAGCCATTTGAAAACTGTTCACCTGTGAATACTGTTTCCATTTGTTAATGACTACAGAAGACATCTCGGGACTCCATGCTGCTTTTGGGATGAAAGTGAGCTATGGGTTTGCATGGGTGCCAGCATTATATATGAGGCTATTATCAGCAGTGCTGGGTTTCTGAAGACACGCTGTTGGTGGAAGTGCTGGTGAGAGACCTGACATAGTGTGGGCCAAGCTGTGCAGCCTTATGGCACGTGTGTTGGCAGCCCTTAGCAACTGGCAGGAGTGAGTTCTGTAGCATATGGGTCATGCAGACCACATGAGGGATGGCTATGCTTCCAGAACGACAACCCTCAATCTCTCCAGTGCCCTGGAGGGGACTCGAAGAGCTAGAAAACATGGTGGCAGAGAAAGTGGCCTCCAGTGCCCCATCCTGAATACTGTGACTGTGCAGCCAGAAATTGTTGAGAAATGTGTTTCAGCACCAAGCTGACACTGACTGACTAATTTTGCATATTAGAATCTTTCAAAACTTCCTGTTTCGGCATAGAGATGAATCACAGGATTCTGTTTCTGAGAGCGCAAGATCAAAAAGAAAAACTGTGCTTATCACACGGACTGGGAGCAGGAACTTGTAATTTATGGTCTTTGTTTTTAAAACAAAATTAAACCTGACCTCAATATTGCATAATCCACTTCCACGCTCGGGAAGTTTGTTCTGAACTTTGGCTTTAGGAGATTACCATATAAACTTCAAATCTAATTATTGCCTAATTTATCTATTTCTTTCTACACATAGATTTCACCACTGAGAATAGAAAATGTAGACCATGGAAGCCTGAGACTTTATGTTCCAAATTACCACATATTTTGAGATGCAGTTTGGTAGAAAGTCTGTCCCCAAAGCAGGGTGAAAGGAGAGTTGTCTGACTTGTGTGATGCCTGTATTTGACTTTGCAAGCAATCCAATTTGTACCAAGTTGTTCCATTGCAACTACTCTAAATTTCTCTAACATTTCCCCTCCCTCATCTGGACACTCCTCACCTTCCCATTTAACCTCATTTCCAAACAGCCTCTGTTTCTTCATATGCCTCATGTTCAAAAACTTCTTCCACCAAGCCCGGGAGAACAAAATGCTGGAGTGCTGCAGATGCATTGCAAGAGAGACGAGAAAGATGGGCTCCCACCAAGGTGAGCAGGATGGGCTCCCATTGTCCTCAGCTGGCTAGCAGCTGTGAAAATAGCCCCCGGAGTCACACAGCCATTACCCTTTCGTAATTCTGACTCACTGAAGGTGACCAGGGCCAGGATACACAGCACTGCTGCCAGCTTTCCTCTGTGTCTCACCCTTGTTCTATGGACTCAAGGGTAAACTACGTATTTGGGGAAAATAAAAAGAACAGATCCTTCTGAATCCCTGAAGGAACATGTCAGGGAGAATGAGAGGCGCAGAGCCAACCATGTCCAAACTTCCCTGTAAACAAATGATTTTGGAGAGGTAAAAATTTCCACAGTTTTATATACAAGCCTGGAGGTGCTGGAAATCCCCAGCTCATTCTGGTGGGGACATTAAAGGAGTGCATGAAGCTAGACAAAACCATTCAGAATTTTCCCAGAAATTTTGGCACATGTAAAACTGTCACTTGGCAATTATGTGTTTTTTTTTCATATGAAACCAGCTGCCAGCTGAGAGACTGTTGGCTGCGTTACATGTGTTACATTTACAAAGCTATTTTATAAGGTGACAGGATGAAAAACAGTTTGCAAATGCAAGTTGATCTTGAAAATGTTTTTTAGATCTGTGTCTGTGTGATGACCTGTAGAATGAGACACATTAAGGATAACTGACACATACGGTGTTCTTAATGTGCCACTGACCTCTTGATGTACTCTGAAGCTCTGGAGATAAAGCAAAGGTAGGATGGACTTAATGGGTGCTAGAAAGCCAGTTCAGTCATGACAGTAAAACTTGTCAGGTTAAAAACTGCTTAAACATAGATTATTTGAATGAAGCAGAGGTAGTTATAAATGCGCTTCTGAAAGCAAATGTGTTTCCAGTTTGGGATACGAGCTATAGATTTGGGTGCTCTGCTTCAAAAGGGAAAGCAAAAGCTTCAGATGGTGTTATTTTTTTTAAATTAAAATACAGTTTCATGAGAAATATTGCTGGTTCCAAGTTATTGGAAAATTTTCTTTCTGATCAACACTTTCTATTTTTTTTCCAGGCCTCATTTGCTGAAGAATGAGCCTGAATAGGAAAGAAAGCCCAAGGTGACTCAGCCATGTCCTGCTGCAGAGGAGAGCAGAGATGCCAGTTCACAGAAGGTGACAAGAGAGGTGAGGGCGAGCTGGCTGCAGACAGAAGGAGCAGGCTCTGTTCCTCTGCTGGCAGGGCACTGGTAGAGGATGTGGGAGCAGCCCTCAGACACAGCTGCTCCAGTGCAGAGCTTGGTGCAAAACGTTTGCAGAGCCCAGAGCAAATACTTGGGTAGATAAGCCGTGCTGTCAGGACTGTCCACTTCTGATACCTCCCAGTGTTTGCAAGGGTCAGATATATCCATACAGACTGCAATCTCAGCTGGCTGGTACAGCTACCCCATAGATGCCTTAGGAGCCTACGTAATTTCAGTAGATCCCCGACTTGCCTGTGGGCCGCAGCACTGGAAGAAAAGCTCGTTAGTAATACGTGGTCCTGTTTTATGTGCAGCAAGTCCCTTCACATCCCACTTTTTGCAGCAGCTTGCTTCCTGCAGGGCATCATCAGGAGTCAGTAAGAGGCAGTCTCACTGCTCCCCGCCGCAGTGCTTACAGCCCTGCCTGCAGCCTCTCTGGGTCGGGGGCTGAAAGAGTTCACAAGGACGATGCAGGCTGTTGTGAGCCAGCCAGTCAGAGTGTAATTTACTAATAGAGATACAATCTAAATGGCTACAGATTTTCTGGGCACTTCTGTGCCTCTCTGAGCCTCTTCCGTGGCAGGGGGAGGCTGCGCTGCCTGTGCCGCATTTACCCAAGTTTTCCAAGTGTGAAACGTGCAGCAAATAAAGGAACCGGGACGCAAATAATGGCAGCTGCGCCAGGGCTGTTAGAGAGGCTCTTTTACAGGCGAATGAACTGACAATTTGTAGTAAGACATTGTTTTCTAAACATAGCATAAAAACTGTTATCTTGCCTGGCTGGTCATTAGAAGAGAGATAATTATAGTCTCTGTGTGACAGCCAGGCCCAGAACAGGGGCCGCATTGTCCCGGGTCCCAGCTGAGCCCTAGCACAGGCACCCTGGGCCAGCGCTGGGACAAGGGGGCTCCTTGTGCCCCGGCAAGTTCAAAAGAGGAATTGAAGTGCTCTAAGTAGGTGTTAAGCACCTATTTCTCTCTCTGACTCTGACCTTAAAAACTACTCCATAAGAGAAAGGTGAGGAGGGCAGACCTGTGGCTGCTGTAGCTGCATCCTCCCTGGCTTTATGTACAACACATACTACAACTATTATTCTTCTCTCCTTAAAAACAAAACAAAACTTTAGTTTTGCATTTATTTTTGTTTTGTTCTGTGTTTCTGTTTTCCAACACAGACCAATGTGACCTGTATGATGGATGGGCTTTCGGAAGGAAGTATTATCTGTTCAGTGTCCACTTTCTGAGCCCTGAATGGGAGGTCTAAGCCTCAGATGATGCTGCAGCACGCTGGAGGAGTCCTGGTGGACTCAGAGCTTCAGGGGCCCAGAGCACCCCCCATGGCTGTTAGGAAATCCTGGACTATTGTTTTTCACCACTCATCCAGAAAAGACAGTGCCTCCCCACCCCATTGCAATAGGCCAACATGCACCTCGTTGTTCTGGCACCTGCCCATGCCAGGCCCTCTGTATGGGGACTTCATGTCTATGAGTTCCACAGCATTACTTTCTATGTGATTAGCCCCAAGACACTGGAGGATGAATACAGTCATATCTACAGATAGTAAACTGAGCTATCACTTTTATTGCTCATTTCAGCCAAGTGCCCTAAATGACTTACCTATCATCATTTAGGAGACTTTTGGTAAAACAGAGACTTGAACATGCATGTCCTGAGCCTTGGGTTAGCATGTAGAGCTACTGGGCAGTATTTTCTGTCTAGAGCTTTATTTGCGGCTCAGAAGTGAAAAGGAAAAAGTGAAAAATTCTACAGGCAGACCAGGTGCAGTCAAGTCTTTGATGCCACTGTTATGTAAACTTCAGGTTTATTTTTAGCAATGTTTCCTAAAAAGCAATGGCTAGAAATAATAAATAATTCTGTTGTTTCATGTGAAGTAATTAGCCTGTTTTCCCAGCTTCTGTGTTCACACTGTGGCTCAGGCAGTCCCCTTTCAGAAATATTCCAATTAATCCAGTTTGACAAAAAGGAGTGTAAAAATTAATTTCCTACTACTTCTGTGAAAGAAAGTAAGTATCTGGGTGGAGAGGGAACACCTTGTTAATGTCTCCACTAAAGGAAAGACTTCAGTAGGATCTCATTCTTCTTAGACACAAGAGGATCCACATGGGGTCTCTTTCTTGCATCCCAACTGTGAGGAAACCTGGTTTAGCTAGTAAAACTGCTTGGTTCAACCAGCTAGTAGTAAGTAATGTATAAGAATGCTACTAGGGAAACAAGTGTCTTACATAAAGTAAGTAGTGAGCAAGTTAAGAACATAACATTCTTACTACAGATGGAAACACAAAGCTATATTCAATTATATTGGCAGGACAGTCAAGGTTTCTTTTTTTAAAAAATAATTCTTATGTCTGGAATAACAGAAAGACAGGAATTCTTTTCTGTCATCCCAGAGAGAACAACCCCAGCAACTTGAAGGATTAGATAAAATATGCAAGCAAAATAATTCTGTTTAAACTAAGATACTAATTTAATATTCCAAAAGTAATGTGCATGTGTAATGCAGTTATTTTTGCTTGAGCTCTCTTTGCATCTCTGAAAGAGACCAGTCTTACAGCCATGACTGTCATTCAAGTGATGAACTGAATAAAGTCTGGAGAACATGGTACTACGGATACAGAAAAACATAGATATTCTTTGAGCGTAGTCAAATGCAAGGTGTTTTTAACTTTAGGATGTATATGGTAAAATGTAAGCTATAAACATATATGACTCCATTGCTGTTCTCAGTCAAATGTATTTTAAAAGCCATCTAAACTACATTTTCTCTGTGTGTGCTTGCTTGTTTTTGGTGTTTTGTTTAAATTTTGGAGAGGTTAAAGGAAAAGGAGTGTGCTCCAAGGAGGATCTGCCTCTGTAATATGTAATTCTTTCTTTTTGCTCTGGATGTGGCATAGTTCCCATAAACTCTAGGAACAAAATATTAACTAGGGTTGAAAGTTTGCTTGAGGCATTTGGTTCATGTTTGTACTAGTCTGAGAGAAATTGCATTTTGAAGAGAGTTATCGAGACTCTAATCTCTCTGCAGAGAGCTGAACGACTGTGGCAGGCTTGACAATGCTATTCATTTTTGGAGCCTCACCAGCAAAACAAGCACTCAGCACAAAAGGATATATAGTGTCTAGGCTACTGTACTGTTCATACATCTGTATCTATCCATCTAGCAAGGGAGTTCACAGCATATAAATATATGTCACTGGAATGATACCATTTTCCATTCTGTATCTTGGAGATTAGTGTTCCCCAGTGTCAGGTAGTGCTAATTGATGATACAGCACACACCTTCCTATTGATCAAAGAGACAAAGAAAAAAGTCTTGAAAGCAAAACCGTTTTAAAGCTAGGGAAAAAGTTGCATTACCCATTACACTCTATTTGAACAGTAGGCATATATATGTCTGTTGGTGTGTGAGTAATATACTTCATGCTTTATCCAACAGTTAAGCCCTTGCTGTTCAGGCAGTGAGTATGTGTGTCCACTTTAACAGTAGGAGTTTAATGCTTTTATGAATAATGAAGTATATATAATTTAAAGTACAGTTTCATTCTACATCTATGTCTTCATCTTCTTAGGTCTTTGATCCTATGCACACAGCTGGAATGCTAAACAAAAAATTACATCCCTACAGTTTCTCACCAGAGAAAATATTTAACTATGATCAACAGGCAAAAAAGTAACTCCCCCCTCTCCCCCATAATTAAATATAGCAGAGAAATGACATGAGAATTACCTTGCTTGAGGTGTGCAACTTTTTATTCCTTTTCTCCACACGGTATGAAAGTGCTATTTTTTCCAAGCTTTTCTGTACCCCAAACTCCAGCCAACATTATTCTACAGAAGGAAAAGCAGGCAGCAGAGGGAGGCCTGGACACCTTTTTTCTTTCAGAGAGGAGCTAATCAAACATTCCCATCAAGCTCCCAGCTCTGTGAAAGGCACATTGCTCTCCCTCCCTCCTTCCCTCCGCTCCTCTATCCCTCTCTCTCTCCCCCTCCCTCTGTCTCTCCCTCCCGCACACACAGACGTACAGAGCTCCTCACATTGATTTAGCAGCTGAATTAGGCAGTCCTATTTTAAATATAGGTTCCCTCCCACATATTTTTGGTAGGGATTTCTATGCTCCTTTTGCACTACCCTGTCAGATTTGTCAAGTTTTTCTCTTTTGGGAAGCAAATCTTTAGTCGACTGGTGTTTTGTTTTTTTCCCGTCTCCCTGTGCAGTTCAGCACTCTAGTAAAAGGACTACAACTAGTAGCCAGGAGTAAACTACACAGTTCTAAAGTTTATAAATACCAGATTAGTTAGGTGCAAGTCAGATTTAAAGAGGAAAAATATCTTTTGAGAGACAGGCTGTGATGCCTTTACTCATGTGAATAGCATTGTATTCCTTAAGTAGTTTCCCTGAAGTTGGAGGATTAGTGACAGAGTAAGTCTGTGAGTCTGGCCACAGAGAGACAGAGGTATGACATGAGGGTTAACATGGACTTCTTTCTGATGAAGCTGGGTGCGGGAATTTAATAAAATGCTCTCAAAGACTTCTAAACCAGCACTCGTTTAGTGTGACCTTGCCAAATGAAATACACAAAATGATTAATTTGCTTAAGTATCTGTATACAGATCTCCTAAAAGAAAATTTTTTTGAGACAATGAAGACCACAGCATTTACAAGATTATGACAGGAAGGGCTGGTATATTCCAGGATGCTGGAATGCAAACTATAATCTGCAATTCCACCTAGGTATTCAGAAGTGTACAGATAACATAGATGAGCAAACGTACACTGTTTTATCTAAGATCATTATTGGCAAAAAAAAAAAATCTAGAGTAAATGCAGGAGATGATAGAGTTCAAAAGATACATTGGAAAGTCATGTAGTTCCTGGCTATGTCTGGTCTAATAATCCCGTAAATGTGTTTGGCTTAAGGGAAAATGATTACCTGTTATTTGTGAAACTCTACTCCAGTACTTGTGGAAACTGTATAACAACTCAGCATATCAATAAATAGTACAACAACAAAAATTCATCAAGAAGCCCCAACTGTGTTACTAAGGTATAACGGTCTATGATTCGTTTGATTCTCTTAATATAGAAGTTCAGGCTTGCCATGGTAATCCATTGTGAGGCAGAATGAAATGAACTGTCAGAAAGCCTTTCCAGATAGCAAATCTGTTAGCAGATCTAGCTAGCAGATCTATGGAAAAAAAAAACCAAACCCAAAAGTCTTATTAATTCAAGTTAACACTTTCAGAGTATCATCACCCTTTTCATAAGGCTTTGTGAGGTTTATTTATTCAGATAATCATGGCCAAAAGGACTGAGACCTTAGGACTGGAAGTTTAGAGGTACATAGGTGCTAGGAACCAGACACCTAAATATTGGGGTTTTGCAGCTAAGTGGTTATGTGTCATTTCCCAGTGCTAGTGGAGGGCTGAAGTCCCCACGATAACACCTTACCTGCAGATGCTGATAGAAATACTCTAAAATTTTTGGGCACAGATCTTCGTTGGTATTTAGCCACTTATTTTCCACTCAAGTAGATTATTTTCAGAAATCCATGGGCATCTGTGTTCGTGCTGAGATGCCTATATAGCTTTAAAGTCTCAGGCCAGTGGGTTATCAAAGAAGCTTCTTGATCTCAAACCAGTGTGAGAGTACTGGAGAGCGAGCTTCTGGCAAACCAAGACACAGTCGAACGGCAAAGGCCCAGTCTGTGCCCACAGAGCACATGACAGGACTGCATAGAAATAGCTGGACTAGTGCTGAGTGATGGAGCTGAGATGTCAGAAGCAGTGGATGATTGCCATAACAAGCACAGGCAACAAGTCCTCCTAAGGTTCAGCTTCTGGTACCTGCGTCAGCTCACTGAGGGGTGTAGCTGTTGGCATGCTGAAGGTGGTTGGCAAGGTGTGAAAGCACCAGCGACAATGCCTGCACTGAGGTTGTGCTTCATCGTTGCTGCTGCAGGGTGGTAACAGCTGATAGATCCATTTCTCGTTTTCCATGGACAACCCTAATTTGTGGGTAAATTGTATCAAGGGCAAAGAGCCAGAGTGGACCGGGCAGGATTTAGCTCAAATGCGGTGGTGTGTGAACATAGCTCTGTTGCTTCCAGAAACTCAGCAGTGGTGCAGCCTTGTCCATGTTGTGCCTACCTGAGCTCTCCCAGCCCAGCCCCTCTGCTCAGGGCTTGGGGTTAAGGATGCTGCCAGTGGGTTGGCACATTTCTGCATCGCTGCCTATGACCTAACACGGCATCCTGGAAATGAGCATCCCGGGAACCGCAGAGCAGAAACACTGAGTGGGCAGAAAAAGAAAAACTATCTAGGTTTGTCATTATCCAGGGTATTCAGCCTCTCATTATCGTGTGTAATGGAGAGCTGAAGAGTATGAAAACAAAACACTGAGGAGGGCACTGGCTGTCTCTTTTTATCACAACATTTCCGAGTGCTGCCGCCTGTGCTCTTTCCTGACAGAAGCAATTTCCAGCCACCCAAGAGCTGGCAACACAAAGTGCAGGAGCAAGAGGTGAACCACATTGTGTGGCTCCACTTTGGTCCTGGGATTTGCCACAGGGAAAGGTCTTTTCCCAAAAGAGCTGGCTGTACCGTCACGAAGGCACTAGTTTGAAGCCGATAGGTATTGAACGCAACTGTCTAGGGGATGGACAAACACTCCATATCTGTATGTGTTCATGTCTCCCACGATCACTTCTAGTCAGAGGCCTCCACTTGAGTTTTCTGTTAACTGGTAGTACTGTTTGTGGTGGCAGTTTTAAATTTTACTATATCATATTTTCATTTGCTTGTTAGTTAAAGCAGGATTTAGCATGATCCACTGAATATATTCTTAAAAATATGAATGCACAGTTAGAGTAGGTGACAAATTTCAAGGGGCAGAGTCTTTACTACTGCATGGCATAGATATGCACATATACATATATACACATACACACCTAGTAAGTAAGGCTGATGCATATTACAGCCTCACTCCACCACAGCAGCAGTAGCTCAGTAACTCTCTTCAGTAAAATATTTTACCAAAATCGCTGCTCTATTCATTTCCAAGTGGGTAGCACTGACATGCAGAGTAGCTTTGTTTCCACTGTAATAAGAAGCCTGAAAGCAAAGGAACGCAGACCTCTAACCTGTTCTTTGAAATTAATGAAGCAGCTAATGAGCAAGACCAGCGAGTTGAAATACTTTGGTTTCAAAGAGAGTTTGAGAAGGTTCTTCGTTTTTGAGGAAAATATAGTGACTGCATTGAATTGTGATCTACTCAGAGATTACCTATTCTCTGGAAGATAAAACAGCAGAAAGAGAGAAATGCGATAAGATATGTGCAAGCAATGCCAGCACAGAGAGAGGAGATAATCTGGACAAGACGCAAAGAAGAGGTTTGGTGTTTTCAAACAGGGTTAGCAGAAGACCTGGAAGACCAGACACTTGCTGATGGATCTTAGTCACAGCCCCTTAAATAAATCTTCATTTTGTGATCATTTGTCATGCAGATTTTTTAAGGTATACCGTTTTTGTTTAGAAAACATTGCTTTGGGTAACAGCTGGGTAAAGGCCATGTTGGGTAACAGCTGAAAACCTGACTTCACTGAAGGGAAGCTCACTTCAGTTAATGTAATCCTCATTACAAACCTAACGTCAACATTTTTTAACACAGTTTTTGCTTATAATATAACTAGTGGGCTTACATGTTTCAGCCAATACAAAAAAGTAAGATCCCTTTTGTCTCCCTCCCTCTGCATGCAGTGGTGCACAAGTAAATGAAACAGGAGAAATCTCACCTGTTTAGAAATGGCAAATAAATCCACCTGTTCTGGGTTTGATGCTCACCAAATGGTATGGTCCCTGAGCCGAGGGCAGGCAATGATGTGTCCATATACAACCATTTGGGCACCAGGTGTAGTTTTGGACTCAGGTGTCCAAATTCAGTCCATGTTCATTACTGACCTGGCCCATAATCTTTTGATCACAGATGGCCTTTCTGTAATGATTTACATGAACATGTCAAACATTTGTACAAAGAGGAAGAAAGAAAGGTTTTACCACCTGGTAGGTTCCCATAGCTTAATATCTAAGTGAGAGCAGAGGGTGGTGGCTTCAAAGGCCATGAATTGCTTCTGAGAGGTCTGTGCAAGGTGGTTATGGGTATATGCATCCTGTGGAGCAGGTGTGTGCTGCATCACAAGCCATCATGCTCATCTCCCCAACACTCAGGAGGGAGTCCTGGCTCCAACAGTGTAGATGTACACAAAGAAAATAATCTTCATCTATGTTACAGAACAAGCTCTGTCTGCAAAATTTTTAGAGAAATCTGAAATTTGGTTGGGAAGTTTTTAGGGAGAAAGCACAGCCTTCCATATACTGGGTCTTTGTCCCACTTGTAGGACCCAGGGTGCATGCTGCTCTTCTGGTGTGGGGCTGCAGGCCACACTTTTAAAACCGTGAGATCATTTGCTCTCCAGGTTGAGAGTCGGAAATGTGTAAGGAATCAAAGTGATTCAGGGCTGAGCTAACTGACCTGTGATCGTTACACAGAAACTGTTGAATGTGTCTTCTCAGATGACCACTGCAGGCTCAGTAAGCCAGTACTATAAAGTCCTGACTCTGCATATAAGGACAGAGAGTGCAGGCAAATTAAATGATTTCTGCAAGAACACGCATAGCTGTGTCACATCTAATCCCATCCAAATGCTTAAACAGAAAGGAACAGGTTTTCTGCTCTCAAGCAATTACCCTCAAGTCTTTTCCACCACATACTACCACAGGAATCAGAGAGCAGAATATTCTCCAAGTTGTAACACCCCAAGATGTCACGCACAGCCTGGCAGTGTTCAAAGACAGTGAAGCTGCAGTTGTTAGTGTTAACTCCTAACAAGTGGCAGTGGAGTTCAAATTCTGCAGTTTTTCTACATTTCTCAGGCTCTGTGAAATAAAATATTAACTTATGCATTAGTACACTTAATGTAATCTGTCCCTGAAAACCATTTATACATGAAGAAACAAGGCATTGGGAGAACACAGTAGAAAGTTGAAAGTGTAATTGGGATGGCAAGGCAACTAGGGGGTTAACATTGTGTGGCTTTAGCTGCTTAAAGCACTTACATCTAAATTGACCTCAGGTAAATAAATTAACCAATGCCATGGAAGTCTTATATAAAATACACTGATGTGTTTGTCTTGTGTTTGAGAAAGGTATGGAGGCTGAATTATGTGTGCTGTAGCTGTTGCCAGCATCAGAAACTTCTTCAAGTAATTAGAGCAATTGGGTAGCCAGGCATCTGTTTTCTCTTTTTATGAATGAGACCTCATGGGCCAGATGAATGCATAATGTTGGCATGCTTGGCTTAAACGGATGGATACCAAACTTACACTGTGTAAATTTGACCCGTTGGGTGTTTCTTAGTGAAGATGGCAATGGCCATATTTCATGAGACTATAGAGAAGCTGGGGTCTGTCAGTAAGCCCCAAGCCCCAGGCTGATTTGTTCGCCTCACAGGGAAGGGAGAGACAAAAGGTGACAAAATTAGCCTTTGCAGGTTTGCCAGGAGGCAATGTTCAAGCGAGAGCTGATAAGCCCCTTGCCCTTGATCTCCTGCTGCGTATGGCATGGGAATGGAGTCTGGGTGGGAGCCTGCTGTCCCAGCTGGGTAGGCTCAAAACATGAGGGTTCACAGTAGGAAACGGGAAGTGGATCCTTTTCTGTGACTGATACTTGGAGAGCTTGAGCCTTTCCAATTGTGCATTGACTATTTTAACTCTCATGGATCTGAACTGTTTATTTAAGTTCTGGGCAGTCACTTTTGGAAATTTTTTACCTTATCTACCTCTATAATAATCAAAAGACATAAAGAAAAGTGATCTCCGGCTTGGAAAGAGAATCTAATAAGGCATTTGAGCAAACTCAGAAGTCAGTGCTATCTGTAAAGAGTGTTTGTATACTCTGAGGGCGACTTAATATGTAGTGTATTAGCTGTGGGCATGCAGACGATACTAGTTAGGACCAACAAGTCAGCTGGGTTTGCTTATAGATCTTGGACTGTAGCAGAAAGAAGCAATGTTCAGATATTGCTTTCCTTTAATTATTTTAAGATATATCTGTATAGGAAAAAGAAAACAGATGGAGGATGCACTTGCACTTGAAATATAACAGGGAGCTATCATGGGCATCAAGAAATCGTCATTATTTTTACCGTGCAGCTGAATCTACCCATACCTCCTCTGCCTCACATTCCCAAAGCTAGATTTAGAACAGAGGCTGCCAGAAATGCTATGTTGAAACACAAATAAGGTGAAAAGTAAATGCTAGGGCTGGAACAGCCCCCATCACATTTGGGATCAGGAAATGCCAAGGGTGGCTGCTGAGGAGGTTGCCCTGATTATGGGGATTGGACTGTGATGTTTGTATCATCTCACCAGTCTGCTGTCAGAAACCAAGTGACTGCCACAATGGAAATCCATTTTAAGAACTTTTTTTTTTGGCAGAACTTGCCGTTGTTGCAAACAAAAATGCATGGTGACTGAACAGAACTAGGTCTGTGGGAAGTGCAGCATATGGATTTTGTTCATCTCAAAACCAGTGTAGGTGGGGATTAAGTCTTCCCAGGGTTAGTGGGATATATTTCATTGCTCTACTACCTCGTATAAAACCTGATTCATCAGCATAAAGCTCCTTGTATGAGGAGTAAAGTCATCTGTTTAGGAGAGTGCTCTTTGTTAATCAGAAGTTTCAGCAGTGCTGGATTCAGTGCTGAAATTTGCAGATGAGGACCACAGCTCTTAGAAAATACAAATGGCTTTTTCAGCATGCTTTCCCTATCTGTGTACTGCCAGTGTGAGCCATGTGCTATCACTGGCACTGTTAATTCAGTTTGCCAAGAATACCAGGTCTCATGCTGGATCCCAGTGCTCCTTACCCTGGCAGTAAAGCTTGACTATTCACTGCAAATCAGGCCTGGAAAATGTAAACCCAGTAACAGCCTTCTATCTGTTCTTCCTGACGATTTTCCTGATGTGTTTTCTGTTTATGCTGTGTAGGGCATCAGGTGTCAGATCAAGTAGGTGATGCCAGTAAAAGCCACTTCACAGTAGAGAGCTCATGGCTGCCTCTCAGCAACTCACTGCATCCCCTCTGTGGTGCCCTTATCCTTGTCTTCTCCAGCTTTGGCTCTTGGTACTGAAGACTGTTCAAAATGCAAGTTTTTTTCTGGAGGCAACATGCAGAAATCGGAGTGCTGCTCTGGCAAGCAGAAGTGTCCAAACATGCAGCGGGGCCAGAACTGCCAGTGTGTTTAATGGGTGGATTAATGTATTTTCTTTACTGGTATGTATTTTTCAAAACAGGTATTTGCCAGAGTTCATGAAAAGCCCCTCTGCGTGCACCTCTGTGCAAAGCCTCACCACGTAAGGGCTTATATCGCGCTCTCCCGGTCAAGTGGCAGTGGCTTGGCTCCCCTCCAGGGTCTCCTTGCCCACTGTGCTTGTAGAGGCCCATTTGCCTCTGGGGAGGCACAATTTCCGGAGAGATCCAGCTGGTAGAGGGGGGAATGGGGTTGCATGCCCATGTGCCTGTGTAAGAATGGGGGATCTCAGCATGGGGTGGGAATACACAGGGTCCCCCCAACTCCTGTGTGGTGCTGCACCCATATAAACCTCTCTTTGTGCGGACCCAGGTACTGGCAACAACTTCCTTGGGGAATGGTATGCGTGGTGGAGACAGATCGTCCTGTGTTTCAGCAAGGTTGAATTAAGTTGGGAAGGAAAGGAGAGGTTATATGGTCCTGGTGCTGGGGGCTGGGGTGATGGGGAAATGGGAGGGGAAAATTGGGGTCCTGCTGGAGGGATGGGGCAGGGGGAAGGTGCTGGGGGGCGTAGAGCACCAGGAGGCCCTGTGATGTGGATGTAAGGAGGGTGTAGAGCTATGCAAAGGCCTCCCCAGGCATGCAGACCTCAGTGGACTGGCAGAAACACCAGCATTTGCCCTTCTCCCCATCCCTGCCCTGTCCCTCTGCTCCTCTCACTTCTAGCAGGATGGGAGAGATGGTGTTTCGGGTATTTCTTTAACTGGTTGCAACCAAGGTGTTCATTGCCCTGTGAAGGTATTGAAGCTCCAGACTACTATGAGTCACTAAAATATGTTCAAAAAATTGCTCTGCTGTGTGTGAACCAGCCCAACATTGGAAATGCTGCTGTCTGCCCAGGGTGGCTGAGCCGGCAGCAGCTCTGCCACTCTGGGGGCTGTGGGGCAGGGCTGTAGGCAGGAAACTCGCACCCCCTCCTCAGGTTATTTACGACTAAGCTTTTGTGCAAACAGGTCAGAGTTGGGGAGTGCAGGCTGTGAAGAACTGCTATGACCCTTTTTGCTGCCCATTTCCACTATTTTATCCAGTCATCAAGTTGTTTGGGGCATTTCCAGCTGTACAGAACAATGAGGTGTACCCTAAGGGACAAAAGATATAGCCTGTATCTATACTTCTCTTAAGCCAGTAATTTCTCACAATTTATTTCCACTTAAAATAGCAGAAAACCGGCAATATGCATAAACATCACGCTGTAGCAATTCAATTAACTATAAACTCAGTAATGTAGAAATAGAATAGCAAAGGAGAGCCATCTGTCTCCTATGATGCCTTTAAGGGCCACAGAAAGATCCAATGCTATTTTAAATCCTTCTCAGAAATCACGCCTTGAGAAGAAAGGCTGCTCTTTTGTTAAATTTAAAAGAAAAAGAACTCTTAAAATCTTATTAGAAAAATAAATCTCTCTGAACAAGCTCTATCCTCCGTTCCTTCCCTCCAGTGCTACAACCACATTTTATAAGGTGAGCTCTGCATTTTGATCCCCAAATTAAATAAATTACTTCTAATAAATTGCTTAGTCACAGGCACAGTTAAGCTGGAAATACCATTTGCATTCTTATAATTGCCAGCATTAAATCTCCATAAGAATTGTAAGAGGAAAGCCTATATATTTTATGATTGCTAATTCCTCAGAGTGTATTATACTATGGAAAATACTGTAAATACTTTCAAACTACTGTAGTAATTGGCATTTTCCACCTTAGGTTTTCAAAGATCTTTTCAAAGAAGGGCAAACAATGAAAGAAAGTGAAAAATAGTTTTGAGAGAGAGAAAATTAAATTACATGCATGTTCTTATGAAGTATCAGAAGAAAAGAAAGGCAAGCAGCTTCTGAAGAAAAGAAAGCTGAGAAGCACAGAGCTTACAGAACCGAGTTTGAAAAGGTGCTTTGGTTACTGCAGATACAGAGGAGGACACGTATCTGTAGAAAGACCAGGAGTCTGTCTCCCAGGGCTTGCTCCACAAAAGGCATCTAAGAGGTGGTTACCCACCACAGCTGCTTGCTGCTATCTCCAGCTGCCAATTACCACCCCACAGGTGGCCTGGCCAGCCCTTGCCTTCCCCACCCTGAGCAGAGGAAGCTGCTGTAGGAGAGTCCTGTCTCTAACCTGGCCTGCTTCGTTTGGACTGATGATAGTAGGGCAGCTCTTTTGCAAGCAGCTCAACAAGTACCTTTGAAAACTGGTGGCTTCTGTCAGAAGAGGTAGGGATGTATGAGGAAATTGCTTTTTTTTAAATCCAACAACAAAAAAAAAGATGTTGCAGACAGGTTCTGGGTTTCCCAGCCCTGTGAGGGGTGCCTATGGTCCTCATGGCTCCCGGAGACATCCAGGGCTCTGCAGATACATGCTGCGAAGATGCCTGTGCTGGCGAAGGAGTTGCTCAGTACCAGGCAAAAGGGAAATGTTTTAAGCTGCTGCACCCACAGCCCTGCAACACCGCGCTGTGGGCTGAGGTCAGTGATTGGACTTTGGTTTGCAAAATCCTAATGGTTTCTGTTGCATCCCGGTAGGAGTTTGGGAGTCCCAAGGAGAAGGCCAGGGAATAACTAAGGTCAGAGGAAGGCTGAGCATGGCACCTGTTGTGTTAATTTTGGTGAGTTACAGCTGCAGCCATACCTCGGTGTGTCCAGATCCTGGCTCAGTTTCTGCGTCTCCACTGACAGCTCACCGAGGCAGAGCAGCCCAAAGCTGCTTTAAACTCTCCATAGTGAGTTTATCTTAGGCTGTTCAGTGCTGGTGGCAGTTTCTGTGAGTCCCTTACCATAAAGTGAAAGACATTTATGGTCAGCGAGAAACATGTCTGGCATGTCATGCTTGCGTAATGTGCTTGCAGGGAGAACAGACGAGACAATCTTGATTCACACCAGTGTAAAAGAAGGAGGTGTCAGGCCTGCAGAGCCATGTAAAATGATGCATTTCCCTCCTGAGTGAGCTAAAAAAGTACGTAACCAAGCTGTGTCAGCTGCGGTGTTAAATATTACACGCTGCCCTGAGTTATAGCTCACTGGTTGCCTTGGCTGTTTGCTCTGGTGTGGTGGAGCGGTGGAGCTGCTGCTGGCAGCCCAAATGAGTTGTAAATAGTGGCTGTTGAGGCCCTTGGTGCATCGTGCAGTGGTTCTGCATTCAGCCCCCTTTGTGTTTGCTGAGCTCCCCTCTCACCGTGTCCTCCTCACAGGCTTTCTGCCATTGAGACATCTTTGCTATGCATGGGGATAGCTTGTTTATATACTCTGCATTAATACTTAAAGGAGCTCAGGTGCCTGACAGGATGCCATCAGAAGCTCACTTTGTCTCCTTTGTGGTATTGCATGGGAAAGCCTGTAAAGAAACCTTAAGTGCTAACTATAATTGTTTCCATCCGGCTGTTCTTCTCCAGCTAAGCAGACAGTGAGTTTTGGGGAAATTACATTTTAAAGCTTCTGCTGCTCTGAAGTGAATTTCTTTGGTCTTCACAAAATTAATGCTTTACAGCTTTCGTTTTTCTTCTTTTCTTTCAATAAGTGAATACCTTTCATCATCTAGTAAAAAGTCAACTTACAAGAAAGAGGGTAGATTTAGATTAGATATTAGGAAGAAATTCTTTACTGTGAGGGCTGTGAGACACTGGCACAGGTTGCCCAGAGAAGTTGTGGTGTTTCATCTGTAGGAAACTGTGACAGTGTAAGCAAATCTCCATGGAGTCAGTTGCTATGAAAAAGATGGTTCCTAGGAACTAGATGTTAGTACTTGGGCTGGTGTTTCAGAAGAGATTTGCAACATCGTCACTTTTGCCATCAACTATTGTATAGAGTGAAAATCAACAAGTGGGACCAAGAGAGGTCCCAGAGACCCCATCAGTGGGATGGCAGAGGCTGGTGTGTGCATGTTTCATGAGTTTCTATGCCATAAACAGTTGGAGAGTATGTAATTTACTGCTGTCAGTGTAGCTATTGTTTCTAATCTACAAAACTTCAACAAGCTTAAGAACAGTTTTATGCACACGAATTTCGGTCAGAGGGACTAACCTTATCCTGCAGTGCCCAAGAACTTGCCCTTGGTGTCCTCCTGTCTCGAAACATTTTACTTGTTCTGTGACTTGGTCTCATCTTGAGATGCTGTGGATGAGATCTTTGGGAGTTACAATTAATCAGTTTGCTGTTGCTTGCAGGGGAATAGTATTTCTGTCCCATACCTCTCGGATAAAAAGGGATGACCTTTTCTGTCCCTGGTTCAAGTGACAGACATAAATACACAAGCAAGTGTATGATGAAGGGAGAGGGGATGTTTCCCCTCTGATGCCTTCTGTTTCTCCTGTCCTCAGCACTGTGGGGAGAAGCTGTACGGAGAATGCAGGCATGATCCTGGCTGCTTGGGTCTGGCAGGAACAAACGTAGCTGTTGGTGAAGACCTTGAGTTTTCCTCAGTGCCTCAACAGCCAATCAATCAATCAATCAATCAGGTTGGAAGAGACCTCTGGGATCATCGAGTCCAACCATTGCCCTGACACCACCCTGTCAACTAGATCATGGCACTAAGTGCCATGTCCAGTCTTTTCTTAAACACATCCAGAGATGGTGACTCCACCACCTCCCTGGGCAGCCTGTTCCAATGTCTAATGACCCTTTCTGAGAAGAAATGCTTCCTAATATCTAACCTGAACCTCCCCTGGTGAAGCTTGAGGCTATGTCCTCTTGTCCTATCACTAGTTGCCTGGGAGAAGAGGCTGACTCCCACTCCACTACAACCTCCCTTCAGGTAGTTGTAGGCTGCAATAAGGTCACCTCTGAGCCTCCTCTTCTCCAGGCTAAACAACCCCTGATCTTACAGACCTGGTCATATCTCAAAACTGCTGTGGCCATAAACACCAAAGTTGAGCCATTACTCAGGGTTGGGGGGATTTTGCCATGGATTTGCAAGGGATAATGTTTGTGATGACCCTTTCTGAAGGAGAGCATTGATGGTGGGGTTTGTTGCAGTCACACGGCTTCTTAATCACAAGGTTTTACACAGCAAGGGTCAGGACTGAAGAAGTGGTAAAAGGAATTTGAGCCAAAGCCCTGAATTTTCATCACTCCAGGTGGGCAGAGGAGTGTCTCCCTCTCTCTAAATGATATTTAGGGATTTCTGCAGCTGAATGGCATTATCCAGGGCAACACTTTGAATGAATAGCCCTACACATATATTCCGTGGCTGCAATGTGAATAATTGTGAACACTTCTCAATATTCCTCTTCCCACTCCCCTCTCCTCCCTCAGCCTAAGCACAAACGCTTGTTTCAGGGCTAAAGATACACTCTTAAATAACTTCTGACATTTCTTTGTTGTTGCCTAACGAAGACTGGGTTGATGGGCTAGAGGGAAGTTTTATATAAGCCCTTTCTCAGACATCATTGTAGGATCGGAAGTGGGCAGCAGTTGCAGAAGTTAGCATTTGTCTCTAGAGTTTATTTAACTGCAAGCCTGAATGTCTGCATGGCGTATAGGGCTTTGTCCCCTCAGCCTTGGTTTTCTGAGTCCCAGTGAAATGTCACGGTCCCGAGGACTGCAGGGTTCAAAGAGCAGCCATGCTGCTGTCCCTGCCAAGCTAACAAGGGGCCTCTGTGCGCCCTTGTTTGGAGGGAGCCATCCCACCAGGGATGTGCCAGCTGTTCCTCCTGACTTTCCCAACCCTTTCCAAACACTTTTACACTCTGCTTCTTTCATTAATTGGATTTTTTGTTTTTTAAGCTTGTTGCTGAGCAAGTCAAATCTACCCATGCCTGGTTAACAAAGCCTGAAATAATTGTGACTAAGTCGAAGCAGTGCTGAAGGGGGAGGCCAGCCACACAGACCAGGCGCGTTTCCTGGCCCTGCTGAGCGTACTTAATCTTTGCTGGGTTTATCCAGGTGTCAAGGAAGGGCTTGAATAGAAGCCAGAGGCTGGGAGCATGTCCCTTTGCTGCCCAATGGTCTGGTCTTTCATTTTTTGTTTGTAACCTGAGCTAATACAGGGATTTACAGACTGATGGGGATGAGCTGGTTTTCTCGTGGGGAGTCTGGAAAAGCTTGCTTTGTTGTATTGTCCTTATGCTAAGGAATGAAAATGGTCAGTTCAAAATGGGGGCTTCCTACGGTCAGCTGTAGGTGAGGATGGCAGGATACTTCTGCTCTTTGAAGATTAGGTAGGTCAGTGAAATGCTCTAAGTCCACAAGACCAGCAGATGAGGTAAACCTGCTGTTGTGATTAGAGAAAATAATTTCAACACTGTTAATGACTGCGATTGCCCAGACTACAGCTAGTTTTTACTTTGCTTACTGTGCAAGAGCCCACATTGAAAAATAAGATAAACCTAACTTTTTCATGGCAGAAGTGCTTTGGGTGCATTCTGCTATTCAGAAAGCAATCAGATTCTTCAGGATTAGAGGCAGCTGAGGCATGTCATCTTCATTAAAAACCCTTTGGGATCCACAGCTGAGAGGCCGTATGTAAAGCATCCCTAGACCTGACTGTGCCCACTGAATTGCAACTGAACTTGCTGGGTGAAGCTACAATTCCAGATTTGCAGATGGAGGCATTAGGGAAAAGTCTTTAGGTTATTGAGCAGATTCACTGAGTGGGTCTTATTTGGAGAATATATTTTATGAGACCAGAAGTATCGTCCCAGGTATAGATTGTGGCAATATAACTAACATTATTAACATCATTTCTGTTGCATATGGTTGTAAAGGGGGAATGGCCCTAAGTCCATGTTGTCTTTGCAGGAGGACTTCAGGGAGATTACTCTTGGTAGTGTTGTTTTGACACATATACTAGGCCTATTCTTTGCTGCTAGCATGGTAAATGCTTAAAGGGCTTTTTATGGGCAGAACAGGTAAGAGCTAACGTGGGAACTCCCCATGTTTCACTATTCCGTGGTGATGCTTCATTTTCATAGTAGGTTGGATGAGGAAAAACAATTGGGAAACATTGTGCCTGCTTACACAGTAAGAATTCTGATTAGAAAGTGTTTTGGTGTTGTATTCACCCATGCTAACTTTCTAGGTTGTTGGCTGCACTCTCCTTATCTGTTGGCAAAGCACCTACCAATAGTGCATATTGGGTATGATATGGGATGTGGCAATAAACCAAGCTGCAAACACGAAGCTTGAAACATGGGTTTTCTGTTAGACTGGAAATGTGAAACTGGGATGCCGTTTCTCCTCAGGGTCATAGTGGGTCAACAGAGAGGTGGGTGGGCACCAGCAACCATTACACAGAGCCAGTGAGTGGGGCATAAGCAAACAGGAGGTCTAAACTGACTTGAGGAAGACTTGAGTCTGCTAAATACTGCTGCAGCCCAGAAGTTGATAGAGCCTTGCTATTCTCAGTTGTAAGCTGTGATGCCAAGGTTTTTGGCTCCTTTATCTGCAGGCATACCTGACTAGTTATCCTAGTGCTAGCCTGGTCTTTCCTCACAGCCCTCTAAGAGAGAGTCACCTTTTCCCATGCTTTCTGAGCCCGTGTGCTCCACCTCTTGTAAAAGCTCTGACTTATTTCAGAAGATGAAATTTTTAAGAACTTCTTGTGAATTTACCCAAGGTCTAGCAGTGACATTTGTTTCCCAAGGAAAAGATAGCCAGTTCAAGCAGTACTGTAGCTCACCAAATATGCAACAGCTCCCCAGACACGGGCTGAACCTGTACTCCCAGCCTGCCAACCCATGAAAGCAATTTGCAGGGTAGATATACCGTGCTACACCTCTGGTCCTTGCAGATGTTTGCATGCCTTAGCTGGACTGTGTCATCCCAGGAAAATGTGAAATATGAGAGAAGCATAGTGATTTTACTGTCCTGGTGGCCCATTTTCTTTGTCCCTTTATGGCCTAGCCGAGCCTTCCTCGACTTGCCAAGGTGTTCTTGTGCTTTGATAGTCAGACACTGATCAGTGACTTTCATGATGCTCTACCCTCCCTCCTTTGGACTCCCTGTCCGTGCCATCACATGAAGGTGTATTACCTTTCCAAGAATGTGTATTTCCAAGAATGTATAGCATTTTTCAAAGAATAAGGTGTATCTGCTTTCCAAAAGTGAATATTTTCCCTTGCCATTACTCCAAGTATGGGAAAGGGTTTGATAATAGCTCCTCCAGATTGTGGGGAGATATGACTTTCGTCTCTGGAGTTAGGACTTAAACTTCGAAATTCTTGAACTGATCATTTGCCTGGGATGATTTTTTCTGATAGGAATGATACATGATAACGCTGCTGTACTTGACTGCCTTTCAGCAAAGGAAGCTGAGGGCTAGATTGTCAGGTAACACAGTATCAGTCAAGGATGAGCTAAAGCCCATTTTCCGTTCCCTTTAAATCCACATATGGGTCACGTGTTATCCCAGGGATTGGCTAGCTTGTTCCCAGATAAGTTAGTTTTGTTCATTTCATACAGCAGTTTACCGGTGGTGTGAAGCATGCCCTGAGTTCACTAATTTTCTTCCACTTCTCTGTATGAAAGTTATATGATATGAATCCATTTGAGGTTTATCTATCATCTTTGGTGCGTGCTGAGGCTTTGCCAGGTCACATCACCAAGACATGCCCGTGCTCTCATTTGTGCTGCCAAACATTATTCCTGACTTCATACTTCCTTTTGCAAATACAGCAGCAGATGTGACACACACAGGTGCCTGCTGCTTGGGCAGCTTGCAGGGACCTTGTGCGGGACCCAGCTGATGTGCGCGCACCCTCCAGAAGCATCCCAGCTTTGCTCTAGCAGTGGTTCTTCCCAGCAGCCAGGCGGGCTGGTGTACAGTGTCAAAGGCTACTGGAGGCTGTCAAATATCAGCGAGGGAAGGCGTTTGCTGCAGTGATTTCTGCAAGTCCTTCCACTCCCATTTTACTGGGTTGCATCCTATTACATAATTAAATGCTGTGTGTTTGTTATCCCCAAAGGGTTTTTGTCTCATTCAATGAGCATTAAAGATGATGGTTATTGGCACAGACAGCTGGTAGGTCTTTTTTTTATTTTTATCATTCAGTATGGCCCTGATTTTTGTATTAGCAATGTGATTATTACTTTCCATGTAGTAATTCTCTTGTTGTTCTTTGTTCTTATTATAGTACTATTTGGCCATCCTTTGAATCTTAAATTTATTCTTGGGCTTCTTCTACACGTCAAGAAGGACGCAGTCTTGCTTCCCTTTTATGATGAGCTATTGCTATATAGACAGATTACAAAAAAAAAACCTAGCCCAGAAAACAAACTTTCAGAAGTATGTTTTAAATTTATAGTTGTGTACTCAAAACTGTAGACAAAACACCAGGCCCAGATGACAGGCTCTGTTCTCTCCTGTGGTGAATGCAATTCACGTAGCTACCTCCCTTAATCTGAATGTGGGTATATGAACAGTCTTCCAGGCACAAAGCTTCTTGCAGGATCTGTGTATATGTGTATCCAGTAGTACCTTTACTCTGTTCTGCTGGAGAAGATCCTGTTTTCAGCTTTTAGCCTGCTTCATCTGGAATCACCTAATTGCCATCTCCCAGAAAGCAAGAATATATGCTGATCATGAGGACCCTGAAGGTATTTTTTTTTCCAATTGCATGGTGTTGTAGCTTTCCATATTCCTAGATCATCAATGTAGGAAGGGATTGGGGGCCAGCTGCTGTGGAGTCTTTGCTGCAGACAGGAATTAGGCACTTCAGACCACATACTAGACACAGACCCATTTAACTCTGCAGGCACCTTCACTTTGGTCTGCAGAGTTACTGAAGTGCTTGCAGAAATCCTTTGCATTATTGATGCACTGAGGAGGTTCAGATTCCAAGCCTTCATCAATTTGAGAGGTAGGCAGAGGAACACACACAGGGTTGCAAGAGAATCTGGTTTGCCAGGCTGGCTTATCCAGGATAGTTGAAAATACAGATGTGGTAGAGTTACCCATCTTTTTCATTATTGCCCGGGGTGAAAGCATTTGCTACGGTAGCAGGAGAACAATGTTCTTGTCTAGCCCTATCCTTGGGAAGGGATTTTTGTCTCCATCTCTCTCTCCTGAGGAAAGTGCCAAACCATAGGCCGTGTTTGGATGGACACTCTCTGTGTCTCTCCTATCTTGTCAGTCTGTGCAGCAAAGAATGAAGGATTTATATGGGTGGAGAGAGAGCCTGCAAGGGGGTGCAAGCCTGAGTAGTTCACACTGTAATAAAGTCACTGTCTTAAGGGGGGTGGAGGGGGATTTCCTGTTTTCTGGTCTCTGCCACAAGAAATACTTTTACATGAGTCATTAGATAAAAAGGAATAATAGCAGTGAGAATGGGGACTGGACTGCAGTAGGCTATCCCACTCCCTCCAACTACACACTCAAGTTATTCATGTTACTGTTAGAAATGACAAAGCTACTAAGAAATGTTGCTATGTATTTCAATGTGCTGACACTCTAAAAGATTTTCAGCTTGGCAAAAATGCCAGCAGGGGAAATGTGGGCCCAAAAGGTTTTCTTGGCATAAACAAGCAAATGATTACTATAACTTCTTGCCCCCCCCCGCCCACAAACCAGAAAAGGGTATTTTTAAATGTGGAAATTGAACAGAAGTAATCCTGGGTTTACTTGATTGTTTGAACTGTGCAGCCCAAGTGAAAGGCTTGTGTCAGTGACAGGGATGTTGGTAATCCACTGCAAGGCCAAGTTGTACACGTGAGTATTAATAACTGCACTTCATGATTAATAACTGCAGTGATTATGGTATAATACTGATATGTTGATAATTATGAATAATATTGATAATAAGAAATAATCAAGTAAGAGCTGATGAAATTTTGATACCCATGTAAATACATGAACTGTGTAGCCATTAAGAACTCACCTGCTAGGTGTACTAATCAATAGATAATCGAAACAGTTGGGAAATGTTTGGAAATGAGTATGTATGTAGAGTAGGTAAAAGCATATGTTAAAGGGTGGTTTAAGGGCTTCAAGCTTTTTGCAGTGTGACTTTACTATGCACAGGCATGTCATTTTTGCCAGAGTGTTTTTATGATGCCATCAAAGCTGTGAGTACAGAAATGGATAATGAACAGCTAGCAAGGTTTTTTTGGGTGGGTTTCTTGCATCTAGGGCTAACCTCTGCCTCAGATCCTGCTGGAATAAGCCAGCAAATGCTGAGAGCATCCTTTGGAAATGATAGAAGTGCTTGGCCTACTGCATTCTGCCAGATGATGCTACTTAGTTTTAGTGTGTCATACACGAAACCAACCCCAACAATTACAAAATCCCACAGTAATATCCAGGGCTGAGCAAGAGAGACAGAAGGAGCCTACATGCCAGAATTTCTATGCCAAAGGGAGGAAGATCTGAATATTGTTCTCCTACCTCATGACAAGAGACCATTTGGATACTAGCAATAGTCATGAGACCTCATTTGTGCAGGCTGGCACTAATCCATTCAATACAAAACACATTGAAAAGGGCCCATGGTAGAGGCAGTGGAAGAACCAGGTCCTATTAGCAAGCCCACACTGCCTGCCTGCTGTGTGCCTTCATACAAGGTGAAGAGGCAGCACTAGGATGGGATGTCCTATCTCATGAAGATATGACATCTGGCCCTGCTTTTGGCATGCCCATCAGCTTTTTGTGTTAGAATAATGTAAAAATACAGCCTTTCTAAAGAGAAAGCATTGGGAGCAGGTAGTCCTTTGCTTCAGCCGTTTGCAGCTTGTTGGGGAGGGCGCTGACTCCCTCCCAGTGCACAAGGCGAGGAAGGTGCCAAGGAGCTGTGAACCAGGGGGGGTCACCAACAGGTATTTCCCAGCTCAGTGAAAGAACAATGGTATCTACCCGGCGGAAGAAGACCAAAATGGATGTGGGAACCCAGACAGAGCTCCCACGGAAGGAGGCGATGGTGCAGGTTGCAGGCTGCAGGGAATGCTACACCGTCTCTGTGGTGTCAGGGGGCTGTGTGCGCTGTGAGCAAGTAGATGATCTGCTCGGCCGAGCGGCACAGCTGCAAAGCCAGGTTGAAAGGCTTCAAGCTGAAGTAGAAAGGCTTAGGAGCATTCAGGAGGCTGAAATGGAGATAGACTGGTGGAGCCAGGCTCTGCCCTCCCTGCAACAAAAATGGGAGCACCTGCCGGAGAGCTCCCAGGATCGAGGGACCCCTGTACTCTGCCCCTCTCAGGTGGAAAACAATAACCTAGAGGAGAGGAGTGAGTGGAGGCAAGTCTATGGCCGTGGCAATAGGCGAGTGCCCTCCTTGCCTACCTTGCCTCCACAGGTGCCTCTGAGCAATAGATATGAAGCCCTAGTGGAATACAACCGGTCCAATGGGGATGTGGTGGAGAGGCAACCTATATCAGAGGTCCCACCACAGTCAGAAAAACCTGACAGGCGTATAGCTACCTCCTCCACAAGGAAGAAGAGAAGAGTTTTAGTGGTTGGAGACTCCTTCCTAAAGGGATCTGAGGGCCCAATATGCAGAGCTGACCCCCATCACAGGGAGGTCTGCAGCCTGCCTGGAGCCCGAATCAGGGATATCACCAGGAAACTCCCCAACCTGGTGAAGGCCACAGACTACTACCCCCTGCTGATCTTCCAGACAGGTGGGGAAGAAGCTGCATCCCGTAGTCTGAGGGGGATGAAGAAAGACTACAAGGCCCTAGGACAGTTGGTGAAAGAGTCTGGGGCACAAGTTGTTTTCTCCTCCCTCCTTCCATTTTCAGGTGATGACGTGGGATGGAATAGTAGGATTCTCTCTATTAATGCCTGGCTACGAGACTGGTGCTACAGGCAGGGCTTTGGGTTCTTTGATAATGGCTGGTTTTATAAGACACCAGGCGTGACTGTAATACATGGGAAAGGTTTATGTCGTAGGGGCAAAAGGGTTCTGGGACAGGAATTAGCAGGGCTCATTCGGAGAGCTTTAAACTAGATTTGAAGGGGGATGGGGTAGTAGCTGGGCTTGCACCACTGGGGCAACGCTCTAGTGTTGAGGTAGACCAGGAGGCCTCCCATCCCCCTGGGGTGAAATCGGTGTGCTCAACTCGCTCCCTGAAATGCCTGTACACCAATGCGCGCAGCATGGGGAATAAACAGGAGGAGTTGGAAATCCGTGTTCGGTCGGGGGGCTATGATCTAGTGGCAATTACAGAGACTTGGTGGGAAGCCTCGCATGACTGGAATGTGGTCATGGATGGCTATGTCCTGTTCAGGAAAGACAGGCCACTAAGGAGAGGTGGTGGAGTTGCTCTTTATGTGAGTGAGCAGCTAGAATGTATTGAGTTCTGTCCAGAGGCGGATCAGGAGCGAGTTGAGAGTTTGTGGGTGCGAATTAAGGGGCAGGCTGGCAGGGGTGATACTGTTGTGGGTGTCTATTACAGGCCACCAGATCAGGATGAGGAGGGTGATGAGGCCTTCTACAGGCAGCTGAGAGCAGTCTCGCAATTACAGGGCCTGGTTGTTGTGGGGGATTTCAACTACCCTGATATTTGCTGGGAGGCCTATTCAGCCAGCCATCCTCAGTCCAGGAGGTTCCTCCAGTGCATTGATGATAACTTTCTGATGCAAATGGTGGATGAGCCAACTAGGAGAGGAGCGCTGCTGGATCTTATCCTCACTAACAAGGAAGGTCTGGTTGAAGAGGTGAAGGTTGAGGGCAGCCTTGGTTGTAGTGACCATGAGATGGTAGAGTTCAGGATCTCATGTGGCAGGACCAGAATAGCTAGCAGAATCACAACCCTGAACTTCAGGAGGGCCAACTTTTGCCTTTTCAAGCAATTGCTAGGGGAAATCCCATGGGACAGGGTACTAGAAGGTAAGGGGGCCCAAGATAGTTGGTTAGCATTCAAGGACTGCTTCTTCCGAGCTCAAGATCAGAGCATCCCAGTAGGTAGGAAGTCAAGGAAGGGTACCAGGAGACCTGCATGGTTAAACAGGGAACTGCTGGGCAAACTCAAGTGGAAGAAGAGGGGGTACAGATCATGGAAGGAGGGGCTGGCCACTTGGGAGGAATATAAGTCTGTTGTCAGAGGATGTAGGGAGGCAACTAGGAAAGCTAAGGCCTCCTTGGAATTAAACCTTGCAAGAGAGGTCAAGGACAACAGAAAGGGCTTCTTCAAATACATTGCAGGTAAAACCAACACTAGAGGCAATGTAGGCCCACTGATGAATGAGGTGGGGGCCCTGGAGACAGAGGATAAAAAGAAGGCGGAGTTACTGAATGCCTTCTTTGCCTCTGTCTATACTGCTGGAGGCTGTCCTGAGGAGCCCCGGACCCCTGAGGCCTCAGAAGAAGTCAGGATAGAGGAGGAATCTGTCTTGGTAGATGAGGGCTGAGTGAGGGACCAATTAAGCAACCTGGACGTCCATAAATCCATGGGCCCTGATGGGATGCATCCGCAGGTGCTGAAGGAGCTGGCGGAAGTCATTGCTAGGCCACTCTCCATCATCTTTGCTAAGTCGTGGGCAACGGGAGAGGTGCCTGGGGACTGGAGGAAAGCGAATGTCACTCCAGTCTTCAAAAAGGGCAAGAAGGAGGACCCGGGTAACTATAGACCGGTCAGCCTCACCTCCATCCCCAGAAAGGTGATGGAACAACTTGTCCTTGGTGCTGTCTCTAGGCACATCAAGGATAGGGGGATCATTAGGGGCACTCAGCGTGACTTCACCAAGGGGAAGTCATGCTTAACCAACTTGATAGCCTTTTATGAGGATGTTACCAGATGGATAGATGGCGGTAAAGCTGTGGATGTGGTCTATCTCGATTTCAGTAAAGCGTTTGACACGGTCTCCCACAGCATCCTCGCAGCTAAACTGAGGAAGTGTGGTCTGGATGATCGGGTAGTGAGGTGGATTGTGAACTGGCTGAAGGAAAGAAGCCAGAGAGCGGTGGTCAATGGGACTGAGTCCAGTTGGAGGTCTGTGTCTAGCGGAGTCCCTCAAGGGTCGGTACTGGGACCAGTTCTATTCAATATATTCATTAATGACTTGGATGAGGGATTAGAGTGCGCTGTCAGCAAGTTCGCTGATGACACAAAACTGGGAGGAGTGGCTGACGCGCCGGAAGGCTGCGCAGCCATTCAGAGGGACCTGGACAGGCTGGAGAGTTGGGCGGGGAGAAATTTAATGAAATATAACAAGGGCAAGTGTAGAGTCCTGCATCTGGGCAAGAACAACCCCATGTACCAGTACAAGTTGGGGGCAGACCTGTTGGAGACCAGCGTAGGGGAAAGGGACCTGGGGGTCCTAGTGGACAACAGGATGACCATGAGCCAGCAGTGTGCCCTTGTGGCCAAGAAGGCCAATGGCATCCTGGGGTGTATTAGAAGGGGTGTGGTCAGCAGGTCGAGAGAGGTTCTCCTCCCCCTCTACTCTGCCCTGGTGAGGCCGCATCTGGAATATTGTATCCAGTTCTGGGCCCCTCAGTTCAAGAAGGACAGGGAACTGCTAGAGAGAGTCCAGCGCAGAGCCACGAAGATGATTAAGGGAGTGGAACATCTCCCTTATGAGGAGAGGCTGAGGGAGCTGGGTCTCTTTAGCTTGGAGAAGAGGAGACTGAGGGGTGACCTCATTAATGTTTATAAATATGTAAAGGGCAAGTGTCATGAGGATGGAGCCAGGCTCTTCTCAGTGACATCCCTTGACAGGACAAGGGGCAATGGGTGCAAGCTGGAACACAGGAGGTTCCACTTAAATATGAGGAAAAACTTCTTTACGGTGAGGGTGACCGAACACTGGAACAGGCTGCCCAGAGAGGTTGTGGAGTCTCCTTCTCTGGAGACATTCAAAACCCGCCTGGACGCGTTCCTGTGTGATATGGTCTAGGCAATCCTGCCCCGGCAGGGGGATTGGACTAGATGATCTTTCGAGGTCCCTTCCAATCCCTAACATTCTGTGATTCATCAAGGTGAGTGGGACCTCCCTTGTAAGACCGTCTCAGATGGAAAGCATTCAAACCTGCAGTTTCCCAGGAAAGCATCCTTGTCACCAGAATATCAGTCAGGACTACAGCCTTCTCACCTCTCTGCTGCTAAAACTCATCCCCTGAAAAAAAAAAAAAAATCCAAGGTTGTGGAGACCAGCAAGGTTATGGGGAGGAGTAATTTGACTTCAGGACTCTCCATGCTGTTTGCACTGTAATTCATTCTTGCTAAGTAAAAAACATAAACCCCCATCTCCCCCCTTCAGCATATCTAAACCATGCCTATCCTTGCTGACTGTCTCAAGTCCCCGAGCTCTTTGCTCCTCCCTGACTGGCAGCGTGGGCTCTGCAGGCAGAGGAGCCCATCTGTGGAGGCAGCAGTAGGGGCCAGCCTTGTCTGGGCATGTGTGGGACCAGAGACAAGGGGAGGAAATGCAGCACACAGGCAAAGTGTTTTACAAATTGATCTGTGATGATTCACACACTTGAAATGCTGAAGCGCATTCCTCTACCTGGACCTTTTTTCTGCCTTCAGCCACTTGCTGGTGCCATGGGTGCAGCTACAGGGCACTGGTGCTTTAGGGCTGGAAACTTTTTAACCTAACTTCAGTGACAAATGTGCTCCTGCTGTTACTGAACCTGGAGCACAGGTTGCTGCCTGCAAAGGCATCCATCCTCTTTTCCCCTGTGTAACCTGCAAAACCAGATATTCTGCTCTACAGTTATGCAGTCCCATGGTATTACCGAATATCCACAAAGGACTGTAGCCATAGGCCTTGCAGGAGGGAGGTCTGCCACAGTCCAGTCAAGGCTTTTTCTGTGTTGGCTGTTTCTATTTGTCTTTCAACATGTATGCATCCTTTGGATCCTGGCCCCTTGGTCCCCTGGTTGTCCCCCTCTTATATTTTTCCTCTGCTCTGCTCCTGTTCTGGCTCATTTTTACTACTCCCTCCTCTTTCCCCAGTCTAACCTCACTGTACATGCTCAATGGTACTTGAACTAGTAGAGATCTCAGATGGAGTTTGGGGGCACTCTTGAAAATGGCCTCATTGCTCTGCCTTCCCCCTTGCCCTTTTCACATCTTTCTATGTCAGAGTCTGAATCCTGCAGATCAACACCATTGCTACAATGCAGCAGGGCAAGAATTTTCCCTAGTTGTCTGTAAATTAGCAGAAATACGTATTAAAAGCTAAGCCTGGCATCTATAGCCATGGAGGCTCTGCAGGCAGGTGTCTGGCACACCTATAGCTGCAGGTACCTCCAAGAACTTCATTCTTCATCCTCTTTCTTTGGAGGAAAACCCAAGCACACTCAGCAGTGAGAAGGCTCAGTCCAGCAGAGTTACCAAGGTGGATTTTGTGCTACACCTAGAAGCTTTCAAAACTGCACGTTAGCTTTGGCTAGCCCAGCCTGGCTTCAATCAGCTGTGACAGGATTTTGCCCTAAATGACTTCATCTATTTCTGCAGCTACACTGTGCACTTTTATCTGGAAGCAAACTGTTTACTTATTTGCTTTTAATTATTTATGGTAATGAAATAGCACCCATATCTCAAAATTTTCCACAAAAATGAATACTCTTGTAGTTCAGATCTGTGACCATGAAAGAAAACACAGTTCTCTACTGTTGCTTATAATGTTTATTTGTTTTTAACTTCAACACACAGGTGATTTTTCTCAAAACAAATAGAGTAATGGGGGAAATGAAGGCAGGCTCTCTTTGTAACTTTCCCAAGAAACACATCTGGAAAAGCATACTTTTGCAAAACAACTACATTTTAGCACACCCAGACAGTGAGATTCCAAAAAGTCGTTTTTTCTTTTTTTTTTTTTTTCCCCCTTGTTTAACTTGCAAATGTCCCTAAATGAACCCACAATTTCCATGGCTAATACAGAGACATTTTTACAGAAGTCTCTTGAGTATGCAGTTGATTTCCCAAGATGGGGAGCTATGAAGATATACCTCCTCACTTTGATTTTGTAAAATAAACTTGGTGGAATAATTGGATATTATAACATCTGATAGTCTTGCTACTGATTTAAGCCTATAGTTTAGCTATTTAAGTCACTATCCTTAATTGCTACTTAGTTACGTTTACCTAAAAGTTATTTTTTACCCATAGGCAGGTACAAAAACTTTCTTTAGAAGCAGCAGCGAAGTGTTGGATTCTGTTTTGTGAATAGCACGGATGTCACACTTCATCAGTACTCTTAAAACCTTAGTGTCATTTTTGGTTTCATTGCCTGTACAACATCTCTTGCTCCACCTTAATAGTCAGGTAGAAAAACAACCAGTTTGGAGACAGATCAGTAAAATTAAAGGCCAGCTTTCCTGAATCTGCATGCTACAGCCAGGCCCTGCTCCCTGGGAAGGTCAGGGAAGGTGGAAATAATTCTGCAGACCAACGAGGAAAAGTATGAAGCCACTATTCAGACTGCAGTGACTAGAAAATGCCAAGATTGACAACTCCTAGCATGTGCATAGCCACATACAGAGTCAGGCACAGGCGATCAGACACAGACCCATGCATGCACAGGGCCTGGGACCCCCACGGTGGGCACATCTCGGTGCCCCACAGGGAGCCCACGGCTTCGCCTACCAGCTCGCAGCCGTTGGAGCTGCAGCAGCTCCGCAGCAATCTCAGCAGGGCCCGTCTTCTCCTACAGCCTGGGCTGTGCAGCACCACAGAGCTAAAATGGTCCTCTATCGCTGGGACTATTGAAGAGCAAAAAACATATCTGGAAATGTAATCTCCTAATTGATAAAATTTGGATAGGCACATATTAGTTATTTTTACTAGCTAATGCCTGCTCTTCATAAGTCAGTCTTCCTTTTCCTGCATGTACATGAAAATTGAATGTTTCTGGCACTGGGTGTACTGCCCACATTGTAATGGGCTTCGTAACATTTTGTACCTACACAGAAGGAAAATATCACTTTACCATCTGATTTGCTTGAGTTGTATAGTCATCAGTGCTATACCAAGAAACAGATGGTCTGGTAATTAGGAAATCACTCAATGGCTGATCTGAAGAGGGTCTTCCTGGACACAAAGTGGGTGCATGTGTTAAGTGGCTCCAAAATTTACAGCCTATCACATTCAATATCAGGGTTATTAGATGGTGTATCGAGAATACCAAAATACACTTCCCTGTTTGCTGGAGGTGGGGTGTTGGTTGGACTTCCCACCCCGGAATCAGGGCTTGGTGCAGGATGCATTTCTCCTGCATACTTCTCTTCTTTCTGAGGGGGCTCTTGTTTTTGCTTGAGGTTTTTGAAACGTTTGAGCTTCACAGGGTCCTTGACTTCCTTGGCACAATGGAACAAGATGAAAATGTCCCTCCGAAATTTGGAGCTCATTCCAAAGTAGATAATGGGATTGTAGAAGCTGGCAGACTTAGCAAACAAACTGGCAAGGATGCTGGTAAGATTGGGCACAGGGTGACCAGAGGCAGACCATATAGAAATTACAGCATATGGTGACCATGCAATAATGAAGGCTGTGCAAATGACAATAGAAACCTATAAGACAGAAGAAGAATAGTCTTAAATCTATTCTGGAAGACTACATCAGGGAAGCAATACACTGGCTGGACACTTGGCTGGAAGGGAAACATTCAGATTGCCCTGAGGGCATGGCTCACAGGAGAATACAGGCAAGCAAAAGACTTGCTTTGACAGAGCCAGGCAGACCTAGAAGCCATATATTGAATTTTGGCATGGTGGTGTGCTTGAGCAATGCCTCATCTAATGGAATGAAAATGGCTACAGTCCCTTGTATGTTTATATGAATTCAGAAGGTTTCGGGTAGGCTTAAGTCAACTATAAGTAAATTGAAAGCTCCACTGTAACTTCTGTGTATGCTCAGAAGTAACGTAACTTCTGAAAGAGCACATGCCAAACCAAGTTTTTGTGCTGTATAACCCACTCCAATTACATTTAGATTATTTTTCACATGTGGTGTAGCACCAATATTAGCCAACTGACAGGGTAGAAGTTTTAAACAAAACTCATATTCTTCACTGAGTTCAGACTCTGTCACTAGAGATTATAGAGAAATGAAATGAGGCTGATATTGATTGGTTTTGTTCTCTTCTGTTCTAGTTGAGACCAATTTTTGGAAAGACAGATTTCATTGAGATGAATCCCATCCAACATGAAACCCAAACTCACCCTGGTGACATCCCGCTCCATTCTCCTCTGTCTGTCTGTGGGATCACCCAGTCCTGTTAATGCATGGCTTAGCTTGACAGTATTGATAATTGACACATACGAGAAGACCATGACTGTGACAGGTAGGAAGAAACAGCAGATAAAAATGGACACAATGTAGGACTTGTAGATTGTGGAGAAGTTGGCTTTTGCCCAGTCTATCTCACATGTGCCATACATGCGATCTGGAAAGCAAAAATATGTTTGTTAGCATTTTTAGAACATTTATCTGCTTTTGAGCAATTAATTTATCAGTTCAAATGCTGTATTCTTCTTCTTTTAAGCACTAAGGAATGGATTGACCTTTCTGATTAATGAGCTGTGACATAATCTCCTACATAAGCAATTTCTCAAGACCAGCTAGACCATAACAAGTTTTAATGCATATTATCATTCTATCCAGTTTTGATTTCCAGTGGAAATCCATAATGCACAAACTGTTGTTTCAGGATAGGAAATGTGATACTTTACCAGAAAAAAAAAATGGTAATCATTCAGTAGGTTTGATATTATTGAGTATTATCTACTCTTATTTGTCATAATCTTCTGCATAGTAACTTCCTAAGATGAGCACTGTAACAGAATAACAAGCAATTGTAAAGAGACAATATGCCAAATACAAAAAGTCACTACTTACATAGCAAAGCAGGAAATAAAAATATTGAGGTTTTTTTTAATAGAAACAAAAAGGCAACAAATTTTTTACTGTAGCGACAGCCATGAAAGCAAATTCATACAGCTAATGATAAAGGTTATGGGAAGATGAAATATATAAATCCTTATAAAGATATGAGACCTTTTGCTAAATGGGAAGCATACAGTTCTGCAACTAGAAAGGAGCTGCAGGCTCTTAAAAATGAAGTCAGGCAGATTGCAGGATCTGCAGCTAGTGGGATCTACAAAAGGACACTAGTTGATCAGGTGCTTAAGGGAAAGACAGTGGGAATAAGGTGCAGTCTCTGCTTAAATACTTTCATGAATAACAGTTGACTTCTTTAGACCCTCTGATGTTGTTTGCAAATGTGTCCTGATGGAAAACTTGCATTCACTAGCATTAGAGGTTTTCTATAGATTGTGAATTGTTGATTTTTATTTTTAAGTGGAAAAAGCTGTTTTTTTCTGACAGTTATGGCAGCAAATTGAATTACAAATGAATGAAGCATGAACCAAAATTATGTAAGTCAAGTATTAACAAGTCCTGGAGATATAATACAGGTGAAGCCTGCATGATTTAGCAACAGATCTCTCCCTGACATCCAGTGATAATTCTGAAGAAAAAAAATATCCCTTAATTCCTCACAGGTGATAGGAGGTTTAGACAGGATGAATTAAAGGAGCAAAAGATTAAAATCTCTTTTATGATTCTCATCAAAAAAAGCTCGTTATTTTTATCACCAAAAAAGCTCTAGGCGTTGCTGTCTGGATATGTTCAGTTATAGAAACAGATTTTTGTCTCCTTTGCCTTTTTCATTGGTAGGCCTCAAGATTCAAAAAGATAACCATAAAATCTGGCTTAATTCCAGGTTTCTGGTTTGTGAAAACTTTTGACTGAAAAATGAAAGCAGCCTCCAGATGACATGAAAAGAAAATCTTGCAGATTTTCTGTGAGTCAGAATTCAGAGCCGTGTTTCCCACCTCTGCAGGACACTGGCAAGTGGCATTTCCAAAAATCAGTGGGGTCCTGGGGACCGCTGTAGCTGCTGTGTAGAAGTGAGAGGTCGGAGGCAGCCAGGTGTAATGCACTGTGGTCTGAGGGCACCCACTGCCTGCCCCGCCATTGCTGGGCTCCCACATCTCCACAAGTGTTCTCAATGGAAATGTGTTTAGAGTCAGATAGCCCAAGAACATGAAACCACTGTGATTCTCAGTAGGGAAAAGTGCTTCTAGAAGTGGCCTTGAAGACCACTGTCAAGGAATTGAATTCAAAGTACAAACAGGATCCATGGGGCCACTTGGATGCCCTGACAAGGCAGTGATGTCCAAGAAGTCCCTGGCTCCACTTCAAGGCCAAAAAGGGACATCAGAAATCCTTCTACAAATGAAGATCTAATAAGATTAATGTAAAAAGAAAACACAGGTCACCAGAAGATACACAGAAAATGACTAGTCCAAACCTCAGAAGTCTATGACATATCCAGAATGCAAAAACATGACATAAAATTAGAACAGTAATAAACAGTTCGGGATTGTCTCGAACAAAAGATCCACTGAGCCTAATATCCTGGTAACAGTTTGGTTTGGGAAGGACAGAAGATTTAACCAATCATAGAAATGGATGCTTTTCTCACACCCATACTTCAAGGGTCCAGAGGTACCTCAAAGCTTGTGTATTTAATAAGAAGTAAGAGGATATATTCACATAGATGCTTTAGTAAGTCTTCATAGATTTTGTGACTTCTCAAAGGATGCAGATGCCTACAAGATCCAGGCAGATAACTGCTGGACAATTTCAGTCATATGACTTCAGTTGGTAGGACTCCTTTATCATTACCATTTGTTCCTAGAGATTTGTTTTGTTGAATTTTGAGAGACTTAATGTGAGACAATTTCTCCAACTTTTCCCCATGAAGAAATTTTCTGGTGTGGGAATATCCCTTAGCTATTCAATCACTGCAGTGTTCACTATTCAAAATTTTTCCCTTTTTCCCCCCTTCTTTTTTGCTATGGCCTTATCTTGCACTCTAATCACTTCTTGGACTGACAAACTCTCTGATATCTTTTTCTTCTTCTGGTATGTTAGTTTTCATATTTTCAGCAACCTGTTTCACCAGATCTTTCTGGCTTGTCTTATAGTTTCAAGTTTAACTTGCTGGAACTTGTGTTCTTTTCTAGCTTCCTAATCTTGACAGTTTTTGAAGGATGGCTTTTGATAGTTTCCTTTATCTCATTGCTTAACCATGCCAAATATTTCTGGACTCTCTTTTTTTCATAGGTAATATGCACTTGGTCCAAGTCTTTCCTGGGATATCTTAAAAAAAAATTCTCTTTATAGCTGATACCAAAGCAGGCAACACTCTGAGCGCACTTCATGCATGATGAATGATTTTTCTCAGTTCCACTGATAATCGGTCTGGTTTATCACAAACAGCAAGAAAGAAAGGTAAGTGTACAGGTGCTAAATAAGTACAACTGAAAGATACCTGTTACCTGTATAACTGCCCCAGCCAAGTAGTGGAGCTGCTGACCAGAAGAAAGCTGCTATCCAAATGAGAACCAGAGCCACCGTCATACTGCTGTTGCTGATGCAGTGACCTGCAATGGCATGATTTAGTCAGAAAAGAATATCTAGAAGGGCAAACATACCTCTGAAATCTAAATGCACTCCTATACCAACAGCTAATAAGGAAAATACAGATATTTTAAAAATATTAAGACCAAAAAAAGCATATTCGTAAGAAAAGCTTAAATTTGGAAACATCTGTCAGGCTTGTGTTCCGGACCATTTGTGAGCAGTGGAAATAAATGGCTTTTAAGCAGGAGACAATGTGTTTGTTGAGCACTGCAGAATTAGCACATTCTATGCTGGACTTAATGTTTTGCAATTTTGTAAAAAGCAGGAAACAGTTAATTGTATGTTGACTTTTACATAGAAACAAACAAGATAAGTCTAAATTCAGAGTATTTTCTTATTCACTTCAAGGTTTTCCCTGTTAAAATGGAGAAAATACATTAGGTGCTCAAACTACATTAGCCATTCAATACAAATTATTTAATCTGTCCTGCTGTTGCCGTACATTGTGGTTATTTCTTTGTTTACGTGGGAAATATTTATGCATCCACCAATCTCTGTTCCTCAACACTTCTGTAAAGTTATACCGGGTCCTTGCTCAGATTTCCTCAAGAGGCAAACATAAATTATGCACACCCTCAGATGAACATGCGATACAGCTTTGCAAAAGAGAAACGTGGGTTTTAAATATGGCTTCATAATATGCAATGAATATAAGATGTAGAAGCCAGTCATAACAAAGGCGTGAAAAATTGATGATACATTATCTACTGATGGGTGAAAGGAAGACTAGGGAGAATTTATGGAAGGTGTAGGTGTAAAGAGGAGAGATTACATAAGGCTCCCAGTGGAAACCAAAGTTTTCAGCAGGCAGGAGGTCCAGCATGAATGGTAACGAAAAGTTTCTACTGATCCTGTGAAATAGAGTGTATGGGGTGAGTGTGGTGATGCAAGGAGGCATAGAGGGAAGGGGGTAGATGTCGGCATGTCTATATAGGCTTGCTGATGAGGGCTTCACAGGGCAGGAAAAATGTAAAAGATTTCAGACCAGATTGTTCAGTGGGACACTCATATGCCTTTACAGAGGCATTTATATCAAAGGTTAATAAATAAATTAAATTAGAAAAAAACCAAACCAGAGCGTGTTTAGTAAAAGGTTTCTAGCATTGAAGAGAGTAATGAACAGTGGTTGTTTGAGATATTCAGGTTACAGATCAACAGGGCAACAGAGAAGGAAGAAGCGTGTGTGTGTGACTGTGGTGATGATGCTTTGCAGACCTGGGAGACAGGCAGGAGACAGTGACCATCTGGCCAGAGTCAGGTCATAGTCAGTTCTGGGGACAGTGGGAGTAATTTTCATCTCCTGTGGTGTGAAACTGTCCATGAAGGGAAGGCTGGAGAGGCATGTGGGGATGGCAGGCTGCGCCATGCTACAAAAGCTGGAGGCAAGATGTGCAGACTGAATGTTCCCAGTGCTGTCTAAAGCAGTCCATGATGGCAGCTGTGTGCAAACCCTGGAAAAACACCCTGAAGAGTGAAAATGTTTGTATGTAGGGCAGCCTTCCTAACCAAGGATCTTATTAACAGCTGGAAACTTCCCATACGTCATCTCATAGAAGATGGAATTCGTTGCTTACAGTGAGTTCCAGACAACGACGTATGCATCATGACTTAGGAGTCATTTAAGTTGCATTTTGAAGAATACAGAGGGTCAGCAGGACCTGTGGTATCTTTGGCACAAGGGTGAATTTAACCCATGGTGACCAAAGTGTACTAGTTATAAGTTGGCTCTTATTGGGGTTAACCCTGAAGGATTCTATGCAAACATGTTTGTAAGGTAAATGACTGGTTTCCAATGAACCTAATTTGTATTTGATATAGCCTGTGATCTGAAAGAAATACAGATTTGAACTAGGTCAGTGAAGGCAGAACTAGACCTGCCTTATTCCTTACCTCTCTCAGGATGGCAGCCTTTGATGTAGCGAGTCACACTGATTACTGTAAGGGTGATTAATGCTGGCCAGACCAAAGAGAAGTGTCAGGAAGCCATCAATCTAAAAAGAAAGCAGGATGTATTTTACTGCAGAGAGCTGAAGGGAAAAAGAATCACAGGGGTTGCTCCTGTCATTTCATGTTAGTGCTCTCCAAAAGTTTTTCCAGAAACCCAGCTAGCAAGGAAATATAAAATGTCAGGTGCAGTTATCTTCTATAGGATCAGGTGAGCAACTAAATATTCAAAAATTATATAAGTGCTCTGTCATGTACATAAAATAAACAAGCAAACACACCCTTACATCTATACTTCCCCAAAATGGACTTGCCAAATGAAGGAGAAAAGGTGAACTGAAAAGAAGAAAAGACCCTGAATAGGCAAAAATGCACTGGATGCAGCTGCCCTGCTTAGGCAGACAAATGTGCATACTGAACCCATGACATGTAGGCCAAAGAAAGAAGAACATAGGAGGTAAAGGGCTTGGCCAGTGAGAAAAGCTTTTTAACAAGTTAAATGAAACCATCCAAAAGGCTAAATCGTTCCAAATAGACTGAGTCTGTGTTAGTGCTACTGATTGCCTGCTATTTATAAAGCCCTGATCCTCACCACCTCTGACCAACACAGGCAGAGCCATATGGCTGTGTAGGCTCCCACTGATGGCAGTGTCTCAGCGAAATATGCACAGGATGGTTACAACTCTCGAGCTTTCCTTATGGGTATAGGAAGGAAGGTTGCTGCTGACTGTAGTGGAGATGCAGGTAGCCATCTGCTAGGGACCACTACCTGCCTGGGAAATGATCCAGGCAAAACGCTGAAGGCAGTCCTTTTTTGAAATCTTGCAATGATATACCAAACTGGCCAGAGCAGATGAGCTCTTGGACGTGTCAGTTTTACACCAAGTGAAGCAGGAATATTAAGCAAGTGTCTCTGGACTGTAACTTGGCATTCAAGTGGTAAAATTATTGGCAGGAAGGCACATCATTATCCTATGTGAATAAACTCTGTCTTTCTGTGAATGGGCACAACTGTGGAATTCAGTTTATCTTCAGCGCTGAATCTGGGGCTTTAATCCAAGCTTAAAGCTGAGACCATGGCAGATGTATAAATTAAATTGGGTGAAGGGTTAGGAAAGGGCTGCTTCATCAATCCTTTAACTGGTGTTTTTTCTTGCTACCAATGCCCTTATATTGACTCTATATACTTCTTAACGCCAACTTTTACAGACCCACCACACTCTAAATGTGTGCAAGATTTGCTGCTACAACAATCTACATCCACCTGTGCTCCACTTACAGTCAGCTCATGCTTGGTGAATAAATGGAACCACATTTACACCAGAAAACAGACTTCCTTGGATGTCTCAGCTACTTGCTAGATGCTACACTTGGCTGAATTTGGCCCACTGTGTGCTGTGGAGATCAGTGAAATACCTGGATATGCAAATGTGCTCTGTGTTTCATTAGCCTTATCGATGCCAACAGCTGCCACTTCTCCATTTGCTCTAAAAATGCTTCATAAATGCAGAAAACAGAGTGGCCAAGGACTACTGAGAAATCACGCTGCATAGTTTAAGCAATTGCATTAGTTATTAGCTTAGAAAGGAAGCAGTATTTCAGCAATGATGCAAAGAAACACTTTGAAATTAAGTCTAAAGAGCTATGAGAAGATTGAATACTAAAGTAGTAGGACAAGCTGCTTAGTGTTTATCAGTTAGCCCTCCTATGCTGAAACTCGTTGAGTTTTTCTGAAATACATCAGTGTATGTTTTATCACCTGCAGAGGTGACCATTATTCTTCCACACCCCGCCCCCCCCCCCTCTTCCCTGACGTCAGAACAGAGACAATTATACGGAAGTGATCAGTTCAAACAGCCCTTGAGCACACTTACTTACAAGAGAGGAAAGTGGGTCTAAAAAATACACTCTTGCTTTTTCTCATTTAAAGATGAAACTGTCACGTTAAGAAAGAACAAGCCAAAATGTTTTCTTTGGAGTGGTGCCTTGCTAAAAAAAATGCAGCTTTACCCAAACCAACATAGTTCATAGAACCGAGCCATCGTCAGCGCCATGTGTCATTTTCACATTATTTCATTAACACCATTTCAGCACATCAAAACATTGTTGCTTCTGCTAGTGTGGGGCTGTCGTCAGAGATGTGATCAGGGCCATAGGGCTAGTAAGTGGCTAAAGTGGCAGCAGTCTCCCAGGGCAGCTGTGCTAACTACCCCGTGCTAGACAGGGCTGTGTGGTTTAGGAACAGGTGACAGGGTGAAATGCCAAGGAGGAGAGGGAGCTCTGAGGATGACAGGAGTGCTGGGATGAAACGAATAAAGGAGGTAAATGAAGTGGTTTGTTAAGCTGCAGAACAGCCCATACAGAGGCCACGGCATCTAGAACATTAAAACATGAGAGAGCATCCAACAGGGTTAGGGCTGCTTTGGCAGTAGGATCCTCAAACCAGTATTGTCCCTGCCAAACTTTATTGGCGACAAGCTAGCTCTTGAGCCTAGCTATGCATACGTTTCCACAAGCCTATTGATTACAGAATCACACATGAATCACAGAATGTTAGGGATTCTGCAATACTTTTATATTGGTACCACTTAGACATATGCCTTCAGAAGAAAAAGGGATCTTACTCTAGCTGTAGCCAACCTACTTCAAGCATACACCTATTGGATATGGAAGAAAGATCTCTGCTGCATTTTCTGCTCCTGAACAGACAACACTGACTGTAGGTAGCAACCAAAAAGACTGCTTGGAACCCAAGGCAGTTAGCAACAGAAAAACCACTTTAGCATAGTCCCAATTTCTATAGGCAGAGATATTAATATATGTAGGTAACAAAAATATATGACATTCTCAGTTTTCTGCGTCTTTAAAGATATATGGAATGACAGCCAAGGAAATACCAGAATAGTAGATATCATTTAATTACTTTAGAAGATTGATGCTCTTCCCATTCCCCACCTACCCCCCAGCCATCTCCTTCCTTCCACAGTCATAATAGTTCCTTTATTTTTGTGTGATGCAATTTTGTCCTTCTTATTACTAATTATGATCAAATAGCAGCAGTATTAATAGGCAATAGTGAATCCTGACATAAACACAAAGTTGATTATATGGTAATTTTGATCCACCAGCTTTCCTTTTTACCCATTAAGAAACAGGAGTAGATTAGCAGTTTTAAAAGCTTTCCTCAGTGCTACACCAATATTACTCCCTCAGCTATACAGATACTCACAGAACTTGCTCATTATCTTTATGTTGCCTGGAAGCTAAGCCACAACTGAAGAAAAGGCTGTGTTTTTTCTGCTTTGTACTTGTGTCTGATTTTAAACCTCACTGCATGCAAATTTGTTTCTTAAGCTTGCTTCAACCCAGGGAGAGTCAGGAATCCCCAGTGCACTATCAAATTTTTAGCTATGAGCTTGAGTGTGCCCCGCTTTTACTACCTTTAATACTTATGCATCCTTACTGAATCTGTAAGGGTTGTCTTCATTTAAAGCAGACAGAGTAAAATATCACCTATTGTTCTTATTATTGGATTAATCAAGGTTTAATGGCACAAAAGCAGATTGCCAAAATAGCTATTACGTTTCAATTGAGGCTGAAACATAGATCTGCCAGCCAGAAAGGCTGCATCGCTCCCTCCTCTGGCCAACTGGTGAAATTTGTTGCAATTTTGAAGTCCATTTGTTTCCCTTCAGAACCACAATGTCCTGCCTTTCTCTTCTATTAAATATGAGATAATGGATATGTAAAGAAAAACACAAATTTTAAACAGGGATTATTTTTCCATTGCATATATTTAAAATCATCTCAATAAGCTCTCTCAGAATATTTTTTTGAATACAGATCAGATTATTCCATAATAATATAAATAGCTAATGGCAAGAAACCTCCTTCAACCTCAAGAGACAAAAAAACACCTAAATCAATCTTTAAGAAATACATTTGGGAAAACAACTGTAGGTATCTTTGAATAGGGTATGTTTTAAAATTTAACAAGTTCTTAAAGTTTGTAGTAAGTGAGAAAATATTCCACTTGAGTCTAATGACATCATCACTCTCCCATCCCTCCAATATATCAATAATGTGTCAACCAGACTATAGGAACTCTTCTGTCAAATGGAAGAACTACCAAGGTTCGTAATCAAAATCAGTCTTCACAGGAGACTACTTAAAACTCCCCATGCACAGTGTTCCTAAAGCACTCAAATTGTTTCTTTACGATTTACTATAATACAGGAAGTGAAAAAGACTTATCATTTACCACAGTTCCCACAACATCTTTTGCTCATGTGATATTGCTGTGCTATGGTTGCATTCTGCCTTTTAAAATGTCTCAGCAGGCTTCAAGGGTAGCTCTTCTTAGAGGTGACTGCATTAACCCAAGCCATTATAGCCATGACACAAACGCACTTCATTTGCTAATAAACAATGAGAACTGATATGCTACAGGATTAGATAGTTTAGACCATTAAGTGAGTGCATCAGACACTCAGTATTTTTCATTCACCAAGTGATTAAACCTTTCTGTGATGACATATTTTTTAAAGATAGGAAAAATATGAATGCAATATTTAGGCTATACAATTATTTGTACAGATATGTAATTATACTAACTATACTATATACTTTAATGTACATTTTGGCTTTAGTAATGTTAGGGAATCCAGAAGAAATCTACTTGTTTGCTTGTAGTTGTTTTAGGTTTATATACTGGGTTAATCAAATGAGATTCAACATATACTTACTTTGGGCTGACTTTTAGCTATTAGAGTTGTAGCCCTCTCAGGCCACAATTTATACTCGTAGTAGTACATGCCCCGATCAATGAGCCTGGTTGTGAATGTAACAACCCCACCAAGTGCACATCATTTAACAAATAGATAGAAATTTCTCTCAGAATTTCCTTACATAGCCTCATCAGATTATATCTTACTTCAAGTACCCCAACTCCACGTGCTTGGAAGCACCTGCTTTCTAGCTCTGGGTTGATGCCGTGGGACCATGGCAGGTTTTATGTCTCTCCTGTCCACCCATGAAGAATGAATGGGCAGGAAGCAACCAAGCGTGTAGCTCATACCACCCAATGATCCAGATACAGTGGAAAGATTCCCATCTTCAGGTTAAATGCTGTATTGCCATTGTTTTTCTGTGAACTACTATACAGGGAAATTAAGAAGCACTAGATGGGAAACTCTAGCATTGCTCTCTGGGAACATCCATGCTACACTGTATAAAACTCTTCAGTGAGCCTGAGCCAAAACTCCTCTCCACTTCAGTGAAGAGCCTACTTGTTCATTGCTAGCAGCACTATTAATATAAACAAAAAAACCACAGACAGATAAAAGAAAAAAACAGCCTCATGAGTCACCCATCTCATCCTTACATTTCCACAGAAAGCAAGGCTTGGCTTTGTGGCCTGTGGTGATCCTACTCCCATAACTGAGATCCATTAACATCAGATTAAAGTCATGCTTTTATTTTCAAAGTAAACACGTACTATCTTTGCCTTTTCAGAGTATCATAGCAAATGTTTCTGGAGGCTTACACAGGTCTCAAGGGAAGTAGAGGTCCCATAGACTGTTCACAGGCTCTGCCAGGACAGCCCACAGACTACAAGTGACCCTCTGTGTTCTCTGAAGTACAATCGTGCGTGCTGTTTCCCAGCAAGAAGGAATCTGCTTACATAGTCACCATCAGGTTAATAAAAGGTAATCTCTGCTTGTTGGCTGAATGCCTACCAGTGAACATATTCTTTTACTCGTAAAGCTCCTAGGCACAAGGCAGGTCAGGTGAGTGATGGTACCAGCTCAGCCATTAAGTGGCCGAGACAAGAACATGCTACGTCCCTGAAAGCCTGAAAAAGCTGCATGGCTCCTAGGAGATCTCCTTTTAGGTTGATACTCTTGGCTCCTCTGGATCCTGTACCAAAATAACCAGAGAAACAGAAGATAAATGATTTATCCCAAGAAAATGCTTGTAGTCCTAAAATGGGTATGGGCTGTAAGGGTCTTCACATCACAACTGTGTATAAGCTGGACCTGACAGCTCCTAACAGGAGAGTCACATGCATTGCTAGGGAGTCCTAGCAGCCCAGGGAGACCCTGGAAGGAAGTGTAAAAGATACAGGTTATTCTTGGACTTAAAGAGCTATCTGGAAAGACATCAGGTACAACGTCATCCCTTCTGCGGGGACAGTGGTGTGGGAATACTGGATGTCATGTCATATACAGCTCATTGCAAGCAACAGTCATCTTGTCATTGATTCAGTCAGCACAGGATCAAGGTCACGACCCAAATTGCTTCCTACACACTAGCGGTGTACTGACTTAACGGAATATATATTTGTGGAATAGAAAATGAGTAAATGTGAGGTAGGACTATTTAAGATACTTACAGATATTATCAGAGTGATTTTTAAGCTTCAGAAGAAATTCTGCTTAAAAGTCAGTGAGAAGATGCGGCACACAGGGAGGAGCCAGAAGAATAAGAATTGTTCAGCCCCGTGTGAGAAGATCTTGAACAATGAAGGTAGGTGATAGACAGCATTTTTTTGAGAGAAGACATTTAATCTCTTAGAAACACACATCAGCACAGGAGAATGAGGGAGGCTACTATTTTCCACACAAGGAAACAAGAAAAGGATGTTTTAAAGCCCTCTGAGAGGAAAAGCTAGTGGAGGAATCAAAGTTTAGGTTTTAGAAATTCCTAGTTCTGTAGGAGCACTACCAGGCAATGAATGCCCTTTCCAGGCAGCAGTGTGTGGTTTGATGCAGTGCTTGGGTGGCACAGGAGGGGCTACGTCAGACTTGTTGAACAAGGAAACATAGTTTGAGCATTCATAATTTTTCAAGTACCAAATATATAACTTCCCTAATTTGTTGCAATTGTCTGCAGAAGTAATAATTTACAGGAAAATGAGAGAGAATTCATAGCTAGTGGAAACTGGCGTAATTTCCCTGCGGTCACATTAGTTACACTGAAATTATCTTCTGTGTTGCTAATGATTCTGTTTGTGCAAAGGCACAGTTTTTCCCCCCTTCCCTGCAGATGAAGTATTTTTATCATTAAAATTTAGCTCACAGATATCTCCATGAGTTGCTTTTACCTCTTTGACTGCAATGTGCACACTCTTCAGATTATATTAAGACAGACCAGAAACAAAGAAATAGGAAAGCCTAATATCTCTGCAACTTTTTTTTTCAGTATCTAAATCTCAGTTATGCAAGGAAACAAGAATGAGAATACGTTCTAGTGTTCATATTTGAGAAATAAATTTTCTTCAGAAAAACCTATCTGGGAGAGGAAGAGTTTTGTAGCACAGCACAGGCAAAGTAAAGGACACTCTTTTTTTGAATTTGCTTTATAGATCATTCTCCACATCCTACCTTTCACAGTGAATCAGTGTGCTAAGGTGAGCTGAATACAGAGCTAATGTTACACAGCTTTTCTTCACACCTTCAACACCTGTTTTATCTGTTAATGCTCTTAGTGCCAGTTCCATGATTTGACTTTGGGTTATTTTCATCTTACTGAAATGTCAGGAATGATAAGCTATATATAAGTAAAATCCCAGCAATATCACACCACAGTACTGTGCTAGGACAGTCAATAACTATTTTTCACTCCCTCTTTACATTTGGTTTAATTTCTTTTAACATCTGATAGCTGAACATTTTTCAACTAACAAACATTCCTGCGCTATTACAATTTGAGAAAAAAATCTGGTTTCTTATGGTCCAGCCTCAATCTTAGAGCTACGTGCTTGGACACTGGGATATACAGTGATACTGCAAGATTTTTTCATACCAAGCAAGGTTGAGCTGGCTCAGTCTTTGGGTGGGAAACTTCTGCCAAAGTTAGCCTGCTGCAGAAAGCCGTGCTGAGGAGGAAGGTACTTCTGCAGCTCGTGTTCTGGCTCCGCTGCGCACGAGTACTAGTGAACTTGAGGTGTTCACAGACTGTTCCCCACAGGGAGAATGAGGAGGAAAAACATGGAAGAACATTCAAGTACTCTCAGATGTGGGCAAGGACAGCTACAGCAACCATCACTATATCTCCCCGTAGCTAGCTGGGAGGGAGGGTGGCTCCTAGATTGGCTCCTAGATTGGACGTGGCAAAAGCTGGTGATCAAATGAGGCTCCTAAACTAGCCAACAGAACAAGGTGAGGGGCATATCTCACCTCCCTTTTAATTTTTAATGCCTTACTCCAGGCCGCAAAAGATTGGAATTCCTTGGTATTCATAATCATGTTCTTCCCTTAACTGTGCAAGACTTCAAAAATTAAGCAGCGTCACTGTGAAAAGCAGAGGGATTGCTAATCCGTTCTCCCTCTTCCCCCTTGGAGGGTGCGGGAGAGCTGGGTTCACTTTTCCCCATCCCCTGCCTGGGAACATAAGCCCCAAGACTATTCATTGTATGGGCATGCTCCTCTGTCCATAGAGCAAACAAATAGAAACTCCCTACGTGAGTGGTCAGACACCCACTGGAAGGAGGAGAACCCTCCTTTTCCAACAGCAGCATTGTTAAGGCAGGGCTATTGCACATCTAATCTAGCTTTTCTGAGAGATCCCCATTTACCTGGGATTTCAGCTGGCAACTTGATCAGCTACACCACCACAATTTGGAAGAGTCTGCTAAAGTGCAAGAAATCCCGGACATTTCCATGGGTCACGTACTCCTCAAAGCACGCACACTAAGTCTGGCACTTCTAGAAAACGTTTGACTTTGTGGCCACACCTTTCAGGATGCACATATTTCACAGGTCTGGTGCTGCCAGGCAAACTGTGCACAAACGAATTAGGGGTAACAGAGTAAAACAACACATGCATGCAATGTGGGGCTTACTGCTGCTGACTACCTGGCCAGTTGTTTCTGTCCAGAGTATGCCAGACAGAAATACAGAAGTGCTGTATAAAGCATCAAAGCATTAAGCAGTGCAGGATTCAAACGAGGTTTCCTCACTGATATGTAGTAAACCCAGCCACAGGGTGAGACAGTCATTGCTCTCTCTCTCTCTCCTGCTCCCCTCGGTGGTTTTATTATTCTGCACAAGACAAAAGCAGCTTCAGCAAAAGAGGGTGAAGGCAGGTCCTTCCAGGCTGGCCCTTGGTGGAGGGATGGTGAGGGCAGGCTGCAGGGACAGAGGCGGTGGGGCTGAATCCTGTCAGGCAGGCTACTGAGGTGCTCACTAACACCTCAAAGCTGAACGTGGTTTTTTTTTCTTGGTTCCTCCTGAGGCAGTTTCTGTGCAGAGCCAGATCTGCTGAGGATGCTCTGGCACCGTCTGGCTGGCCAGATGGACCAGGGATACCCAGGCTGATAGCGAGGTGAGCGCATCTGCGATAATAGTGTCAGTCAGCAGGTCGGTGGCGGTGAAGAAGCTTATACCAACAGAGTGAGCACATGACTAGAGTAATCAATTTTCTTGACCCTCGTAGTAAAATTCTTAAGTATTTATAAAATTTATAAAATTAATGTCAAAGTAACCAAACCATATTCTCAAAAAAAAAAAAAGAAATTAGAAGAGTGAATTAGTGGAAACAAGTTCAAACTGAAGTACCAGGATTATGAAGGATTTCAAATTCTAAGACACCCCACAGTCCATCCTTGGTTTCTGACATGACTGCAATGCACCTATGGGGATCAGATAGGTATAATCCTTCCCTTGTATTTAGAGGCTTCCTGAAACCTGCTTCTTGTATTCACCACATAATTAACAGACACAAGAAAAACTTTCTGTTGGTTGATTAATAAGGTTTAGAAGAAACTGTGGTGTTCACCTGCAGAGAATTAACATTTGTCTACTTCCTACATGTAAGAACATTTGCACTTCTAATTCAGCAGAATATACAAATACAAAAACATATGGGAAGGACAAAAATACACCCTGAGGTAGCTCTTCACTAGAAATACGATCAATAGCGGAACAGATGGCTCTTGGTCACTGGCTTACATTCCCTGACCTGAACTTTACTATATGAACTAGTTCACTTAGTGATTATATTACCAGAGGCAAAAAAACAAATGTACTAGAGACTGATTGTCCTCCCTCTGTCCAGAGGAGGACTAAGACACAGTAGCAGAGCAGAGAAAGGATAAACAAGAAGTGAAAGCAGAGTCCGAAAGCCACCTTTTGTATATGTACCCAAACTGTATCTGTACGTAGCATTCAGTGGAGGCAGCATTTGGATACAGACACACTATGCAACCTTATTCCTGAGAGGAGAGCTCTGTTAGACCTCCAAAAAGAAAAATAATGCTTGGCATGGGGAAGAATAGTGGTGTTTCTTCCATACAGAGGAGGAGAGCAGGAATACACATATCTGTCCCATTCAGCAGGTATGCAACGAGATGGTCCTTTTAGCTGGAGATGCATCTTTTTTTACAGGGAATTTCCACAGACTAGCCTGTTTTGAAAGAGAAGTAGTATCTGTTTGTCTTCTCCCCACCCTGTCTAACTGGGGCAGTCAAGTATGGTGAACCTTAATTTTGAAAAATATTACCTGAGGGCACAGGAGGAGGCCCAAGTCAGAGGAAAGGAAAATAGTTAGGCGGATTAAGTGAGGTGAGCTCATTAAATTTCTTCATAAATAGAAATGACAGGCTAGCTTGGGAAAATAAAGTTTCCCTAATCATACCTGACAGCAGAAGCTGACCGATCAAACGAAACGGACGACAGAAAGCCAAGTAAGGCTGTTCTTTGGACTCAGCAAAACGAACCAAGTCAGGGAAAACACATGGGCCACACTGAGGAAAGTGCCGTGTTCATGTGTGCAACAGTCCAAATTGTCATCCCAGCTACTTGCAGGGATGTGGTGAGGGGAGCAAGAGACACCAACTTCGTAGAGCTGTGACAGAAAGCATGGGCTTTACCTTCTTGGCATCGAGCTCCTCACTCTTCATATTCCAGATGTGAGACCCAATTCTAGTTGGTCTACGAGTGAATTATGTTTTACAAATATAAAAAAAATAAGCAATCAAAACCCTACTGCTGTTCAACACTGTACGTTTTTAGAATGACCTTTGTGATGGCTGTCCACATGTACACAGAAATGTTCACATCTTTTTTTACGCACAGAAGCTTCCTGCTATTTGTGCACAACGTTATTCCTAAAAATGGCGACACTACTTCCATAAGTTACTTTTCCATCACTGGCTTCTGTTTTGTCAGGCTTAATAATCAAGATGATGGATCCTAGGGTTTAAACGTGTTTTTGAGACCCCCCAACACAGAAAAAAAACCTAATGGAAACAGGAATCCTACCTGTTGTCAAATATATCCTGATTTTCACTCAAAAAGTCACAACCAGCTCAACCATTCAACAAGTCACAACCAATTCAAATTATTCATTCAGAGTACAAATTTACTTTTCCAGGTTACCATGAATTTTTAGTTAGTATTAATACAGTGTCAGTTCCTATTTGAAAATTTGATAAATATTAACTTTTAGAGCCTACAGAGGATTACCAAAGCATAAATATTTTGCATATCAGAGTGTTTAGAAAAGCCAATGCATTATTAATGTCCTGAACAAAATCTTTGGATCCCAATTCCTTAAACCTTTGCTTGATATCCATATTTACAAATGAATGCTGTTTAAAACCAGGAGATCCAATTAAAATTACTTAACACATCCTGACCAATAAACTATCTGGGTACCTCAAAAATGTTATGGACAGCTTCTCTCCTTGTAAAGGCAGTTCAAGCATAGCAAGATTAAGCAATCTCCATCACATTAAGTTTAAGGACAACTCCATCACCGTCTTTTTACATCTAAAAAAAAAAAAGCCAGGTCTTCATAACGAGACTCTACATAGCTCAAAGTCTGCCAAAGAGGGACTCTTAGGCAGAGGCATCGTGGAAGAAAGCTGTAAGGCTGCTGACAGAAGACTCCCATGCAAATCAAGAGGTACAGACACAGTGTGCCATGACGTATTGATTCCTCTGTCTGCTGTTTTTTACAGCCCTAAAAAGGAGCCATAATACAGATGGGGCTCTAAACTATACAAAAAATGTCAGAGGCTTCTCAGACTGTGGAAGAGCTTGGACTGGGGATGCAGAAGGGTCATTTAAAGTCACCTCTTTCAACCAGCTGGGTTGTAAATGTTAAGTTATGCCACAGATCTCGGTTCAGGATTTCACACGGAACAGCTCACCCTGTCTTTACCTAGCAAGTCTGCAGCAAAGCTGGAACTGAACCCGGACATCCAGATTTTACCTCTCCTTTCTTAATCACAGCTCCAACCCTCCTTTAAACACACGGTAAAATGGGAGTCTGTTTAATTCTGAGTGTGGGTATGAATTTTACACTTTGCAGGTATGGCTTTGTTTATCTGATGACTTCAAAGGTTTCCATTAATAAAAAAAAATTAAAGACATGTCCTGGAAGTTTCTCCTCAACAGACCTTAGATTGCAATTGTAGCTGTTCTGAAATAGTGGGATTTTGCAGAGGAAATAATTAGCTTCATTTTGATAAATCCTTTTCTGCCAGATAGCTATAGACATACATTTTGAGCAAGAAAACAAACATTTTTTAGATCAAGCTACAGCTCCCTGGTTAATCAGAGTCTTCTGTGGGTAGTCTTCCTCTCTGGGTAAACTAAGCCTTTGTGTTGAAGGGGAGGTGACATGAGCTGTAAAAGTGCTTTCACCTATGTTATATAGTAGCTCAACTTCCTCCTGAAAACAAACCAAATCACCAAAACCACAAAAAAAAAACCCCACCAAGAGAAGAGGATTATTTCTCTCTCCATTTTCCTTCATCGTGATCTTACTTATACCTTGCCACAGGCAATTCTGTCATTTTCAGATTTTTGATTCCCTCATGAAACAGACACTCACACTAAGTATAATCTTTCTCACAGATGTTTCCAAAAGCACCAGGGAGCCAGGCTTGTGCCTATCTGTCCATGGGATGTATTTATATTCTGTCTACGCAGGTGTGTTTCAGAATTAGCAATAATAACATTTTCTGAGTTCTCCAGCAAAAAGCTGCCTCCAAGTTCAGGGATGACTGTGCCATAAAGCCAAGTCACTCATCCTACCACAGGCCCCAAACCAACAGTGAATTCAGGGGTAAGATTGAAGAGTAACAACTGATTTAGTACAAGCAGGTGCATGCTAGAATATACAGGTATACCCAAGTGTTGTGTGGAGGCTTTGCTCTACACGCCTTGTCAAGTAGGAGTCTATATTGCTTTAAGTCAAATGTTAAAGTGCCAACAACCAGGCTGACTTCAGGGGAGCTGAAGACAAGCACAGTCTATACCTTAGCTTTCTAATGTGAGTGGGAGCCATGGCATGAAGTAAAAAAACCAAACTATTAGAAAATATTGTGAATATCTTAGATAGAGTTGGAAAAAAATCGCTGAAAATTGGTCAAAACCTGATCAAATACATAGATTTACAGGTGTAACAAAAGAGAACATTGTCCTTTTGGAAGCTCAGTCAGCCTGCCTGATTATTTATATACAGCATTTACACAGAAATATCTGCACTTATTTTTGTGTAATTAAGTGTAATCCAGTCTTACCTGGCAGGTCCATATCGATGTGATAATGAATCCATCATCTCTGAAGACATTGAAGATTTCAATGATCCCCCGTGAATAACCAAACACAGAGATACTAGCATCTGATACTGCCAAGTTAAACGTGAGGTAGTCGGTGGGCTGCAGAAAATGTCTTTGTTTATACAGGACAAAAATCACAATGCTGTTTCCAAACCAAGACAGCCAACCTGTAAAAAAAAAATTAAAATCCATTAAATCAAAGAGAAAATAAAGCAAGCAGCAGTTCAGTGTGTAAATGTGTGACATCTCTTCTGAAATTACCCTTTTGTTCCACTAGAAACAAATCAAACCAGCTTATCCATTGGAAAACCTATGCATGAAGCCTTTTTAAGTAGCTGGGTATTTTTCAAAAGCAAGAACAAGTGAATAACTGGCAATAAAACAGAACAAACACGAAGAGCTGCTGCTGCTTCTATCAAAGATCCACCATTTAAAGGCCTGGAGAAGTTTTTTTTCCGTAAGTGGGCAGATGACACTCGTGAAATGTAACTAGTGGGGAAAAAAGGAAGGAGGAAAGATTGGTAGAGTGAAGCAGAAACTATGAGAAATTTGCCAAAAGCTGCAACTGTTTAGGTGCATTGTATACAATAATGGGTACCGAAAGTTCATGCACACAGCCTGAGAGCCGCTTTACCAGTCCTCTCTTGAGAAGTGCTACCTTTTCCAGCTAATACAATTAAGTTTCTTCTCTTAGAACAGTCTAGGATCTCCTTGCAGCAAAGCCTGTCCCAGATGGGAATATTTTCCAGTAATACCCCTGTTAATCTATATGAAGGGAACATTTAGAGCAGACCTTTCAGAAGCTTTAAAGTCTTTTTACATTTATTTTTAAAGAAAGTTGTGTTCTCTCTTACTCTCCTGGACCAGAGATGCCTGACTTGTACGTGCCTAGTTACATGAGGAAAACGCAAGGGAGATGACTGTAAATCTGGTGAAAGCCAGCCACTGACTCAGTTGGAGAGACCTAGAGCTCCCAAATGTGCATGGCTATCGCCCCACTCATCAGTGCAAGACCTTGGTAGTTTGCATGCTGCTTTTTGGAATGATGTAGACATGTAGAAACAAAACATTTCTAACAAAATGTTTACTCATAAGCGTCAGGCTCAGTGTTGAAAGTGGGGCTTAGCCAGTGAAGGGGATGGCTGCGGGGTGGCTGCTGGAGTGGGGCTGAGCAGCAGGTCGGGCAGCACCGAGCTCCCTGTTGGCTCACGTTTCCACCCCCCAAACCAGCTCTGCCACTGCCGACATAGGTGGCCTCGCTTCACCTTGGCAATGTGGAGCAAAACACCACCCGGTTTGAGTGCCTGCAGCCTAGGGCAGGTTTGGGAACACAGCAGCTGGTGGTTTTGTTCCCCACAGTTGATGTCAGGGTACAACATTAACGACCAGGTGAGGGAGAAAAGCGTTGATCCATAGCCCTCTATCCTGGCACAAGCAGCAGATATCCCAGAGTACTATTGCTGTATATTTACATAGCAAGAGGTGAATATATGCACTGAAAAGGGACGTGACATGACAGCATTGCACAGCACCTCTGGCTATTCAAAGGAGTTCACGAGATGAAAGATGGCTGACAGGTTTAATATCGTAGCAAGAGGGCAGCTGCCTTCCTTCAGGAAGCAATAACAGCCCCATGTGTTGGGAACACAGTGCTTCTCTGCTGGGCTGCCTCGGCTAGGAAGGCTGTGCCCCAGAAGCAGGGGCTTGGGAGGAAACCACCTCTGAATCTCCAGGCCAGCTGGGAGTACCACGAGCTGAAATGCCAAAGAGCAAGGCACTTGTTCTCCAAACAGGTTAGGTACTTACCGCCCGCCGAGCTGCTCCGGGTAGTCTGGAGCAGGAGGGGAGGTGGTTGATGGGACAGGCTCTGTGCAGCACCATGAACTGCTTTTTCTGCAGAGCAGTTTCCTTTTAATACCTTCTCCTTGCAAAACTGCCAAGCTGCTGCTGCCCTGGCTTGCTTAGCAAATGCACATGGTTTTCTAAAGCGCTTTTGAACTGGGGAGAGCTGACGTGTCAGCATATGGTATTAACCAGAAATAGTCACTGATGCAATGATACACTGAGATACATATATATATATATATATATAAAAAATATACATATCTCATAATAAGGATAAGATCAATAATAATAAATACATCTTATTCTGGCCACTAGGTGACAATGTTTCTTAATCAAGTCTCGTTTCCAACGGCTGCATGCACTTCAAGTCAGGAATTGTTTCTGACTTCTGACTGACTAGGCATTACATAGAGGCACCGCAGGGCCCTGGAGGATGATGGCTTTGAGAATGTACCAGGATAGTTTGCAATGCAAACACGATAGTTGTGTTGTTTGTGCAGCCAGCTCTACCTTCTGTAATGCAAGATAGTTTTCAAGGCAGTAGCTATGGAAATATTCTCCCTGTCAATATGAAGACACAGTGCTAAAAATGGCAGACAAAATAAAATGGCACCTCCTTTGTAAATAGCAGCATTTTGTCAATGCAGTGGAACGGATAGGAGGGCTATCCTAAAAATGTAATTTTTTCCCATGCACACCCTGGGAATATACAGAGCAAATTCTTCCCAGCCTGGACGGTAAGGGAGTTTTCAGTTAAAGTATCTTAAGGAAGAAACTGAGCAAAATGTCATGTAAAACAACAATATACATATTTTAGACGGAAGTGACAGAGACACAGTGTTTGTGATCAGTTTTTGAAACTACACTCGCACACTGAGGGTGGGGATGAGGGAAGCATTGAGGGAGATAAAGCTACAGAGCGAGTATGACTTCTGCGGGTAGGCACAATCCTTTTAACCAGAGCAGGTGGAGAAGCTGCACTGGCATATCCAGTCCCTAAAATGTCTGATCTGTCTGGGTAGCAGAGCACATTAATACTGTGACAAAAAAAATGGAGACATTCAGTTCTCAGTAAATCATGGAGTAACAAAAACAGTGGTCACATAAAAATGTGATCAACCAGAGCAGTGGCTATGGGACACTGGGTCTCTGCACCATCAGATAGATGTGCTGGTCTGGGGCTGCTGACTAGATTGACTGACTGATTTTTTTTTTTTTTTTTAAATAAAACAACAAAAAAACTCAAAACAAAAAAAAACCACCAACCCCAGCCAAGAGAACACCTCAAATCAAACCCCACCCTGTCCCCAAATCCTGACAGCACAATAGGAAAAAAGGTTGCTCATGCACTGCGAAGGAAGGACCGCAATGGCTCTGACATGCTCTAGGAGGGCAGGGAGCTCCTCAGGTGCTCTGCAGGCGGTGTGTGCATCAGGGGGAGACCACAGGCAGATCAAGCGCCCAGAAAGAAACCTCTGAACTTCGAAGTGCTATAAGACATTGGTGTCACCAGGTGGCATCTCAATAAAAAAAGAGGACAGAAAAAAAAAACAACCGAAGGAACTAGTTTCATTTTTTGCAGGCTGCCAGCAATATTCACTCACAAGAGTATATGCAAAAAAAAAAAACCAAAACAAAACACCAAACCCAACCCCAGCATCCTAAGGTAATCTTGGTGAGAAAGGACAGGTTCCCACTGAGATCAAAACGTGGCTGAGAGAGAAAAAAATAGCAGATGGTAAGAAACTGAGCACTTCCACCCAACAAAAGGTACAGAGAGGAGCCACCACACTTCCCCTGTAAGCTGCAATGCTCTCTGATATGGGCTGCTCATCAACGAGAGATGCTGGCCCTTCTGAAGTGGCAAAATACACAGACAACACACAATTACTGAAGTTGGTTAATGCAAGGCAGGACAGAGCAGCTGCTGTGAGACTGGCAGTATCAGAGTAGAATAGGTTAAATGAGTGTTGTTAAATGCTAAATATTGAACATCTCCTCAGACACCCACAGAAAAGTACTTGGTACCACATTTGCAAACATTGGGAGGCAGGAAGAATAGGATGGGCAGCAATATTTAAAATGTTGTATTGCCCTTATATAATTCAGTAGTCATCGTTCCCTTGGCATAATACCCCCTAATAGAGCATTTTATCCACACATGTCAAAAGTGCTCCTCAAAGGATGCTGGTGCTGTTATCCGTGATTTCTGGGGGGGGCACAGGAAGGCTGCCAAGCAAGCTGGTGGTAGTCAGGAACCAAAATCCTATTGACAGAGTCCTGTACCAGCGTGCTGTCCGCCAGCCTGTGCAAAGAAAGCACTGAAAAAGTAGACAGCAAGAGTGACTAAGGTTATTGAAAATCTCTCTGTTGAAAGTGACTAAGAACAGTGAGGTGGTTTAGCTTTGGGAATAGCTACGAGGGAACACAACAATTTTACAAAGATTTCTGCCAAATCACTCAAGCCTGAGCACCCAGACATACACTCCTTTTGTCTCATGTACCTGAGATGGTCTTTGAACAACCAATAAACACCTGAGGCTGCATGCAATTTCATTGTTAACGTTCAATTTATGTTTTTTGCAGAGTAAAATAGCTCCGAGCTGGTCATCCACATTTCCAACAGATGACTGTATCTGTGCCCAGCTAAGACAGGTTATTATGCTTTGTACTTAGACTTGTTCTTATTAGACATTGTTGCATGGCCTTTACTTGTAAAATCTGACAAGAATGAATTAGAAAAATGGATGTTACAACTCACCCGTCTGCAGTTTAAAATATACAGGGAGCCTTAAGTGGAAGAATTCAGGAAATGAGAGCAAAAGGTGAAGGCTCAGTGTCACAACACAAGCTGCTCTTTTCCCTCAGCAAATAACCTCATCTCTACAACAGAAATTGGATTGAGCGCCTGGATACAGAGCAGGCATGAATGAAGTCAATTACTGATTCAACTACCTACACACAAGCATAACTGTCTATCTGAGGAGGTTTGCTGTAAAAGATCCTCAGACTAGAAAATTTTATTTAAGTGATAAAATCTAGAGAATTTGCAAAGCTGTCATTAACTATTGCAGTTGTGAAGTGACCCTGCTCTGTTTTTAGTCTTTGCTGCTAATTATACATACACAATATCCTACCCAGGGCATATTGCCAATTTTGGCAGGAAGGAGAAGAGTCATCATGTTTTAGACTTGACAAAGCGTGGAGAGATTATTTGTTCAATAAATGTGACCATTTTGTGGATGAATGTTTTGTGAATAGCTTGTTTCTTTTCCCACCTTCTCAGATTGATCTGTCAAACAACGTTCCAAAACAACGCTCTTTCTGTCATTTGTCAAGTAACAGTTTACTCTTACTATCCGGAAACGTGTGCCATTTAAAGGCATGTTTGGGTCTTGTGGTCTGTTCCAGTTTTCTGATGGGATTGGTAATACTCTCAGCGTGCCTTTCTGATATGAATACTCACAAGAAGTCAGAATTTGTTCTCTAACAAACATTCTCTCATACTGACTTAATATTTACTTTTATGCCAAACATTCATTCTAACAGTCCCAGTTAATTGTGAAACTAGGGAAAACAAGCACAGAACAAATTGTGTATAAATGCAGAAAAGAACAATTTACTTAAGAATGACAATTAATAATTATGGAAAAAAAAATGCTTCCATTTTTTTCCCCCCAGGTCTAGGTTGACTTAGCTAGCAGCGGTGGACAGTACTTTTAAATTGCACTTAACGATTTAAACCAGAAAAGGATTTTCCACAGTACTATAACACTTAGGGCAAAGGCAAAAAGAGGTCAGATGTAATGCTAGCAACAGGACAAGCTCTCCCTTGTCTGTCAAAGAAGTTCTGAGCTCATGGAAGGGAAGGATGGAAACAGAGCGCTGCCCTCAGAAAGGGGATGCTGATGCAGCTGACCTAACAAAGGGAAATGCAGTGGCAGCTATTGCCTGCAGATAGTCCCCCTAAGCACGCTGTGATGGCTCTCTGCTACAGGACCGGCATTGCATTTTTCTCCCACTTTGCTTGTCCTCTGGCCGAAGCGTTGGCAAGGAGAATGATGGCACAGTGACTTAGATGCCAAGAAGCAGTGCAGTGATGTCAAAATCCATCAGCATTTGCAAAATGCACTCTTACACTTCGATGCTGGTTTGCTTGTGATGTTACTGTGTGATACCTACTCCAGCATGGGCTGTGAGCTCAGCTCTCCATACAGTATTCTGAGAACCCTTCCATCTGGGTCTGACAGCCTGGCTGGTGTATGATATATGACACATATATCAGTGTCATATCTATCACATATGACATCCGTGCTACCTGTGATGTGAGAACTTCCAGAAGGGGACACACAAAGAGGCCTCATCTCATCAAAAGGTGTTAGGTCATGATTCTTGGATATTCACATCCTCTGTCAAGATGTGTGATTGTGGAAAGATTTGGCTAAAGATAGGCGGGTTTTTTTTGGACTTGTCCTGCGAAGGTGAAGAGATTCAGAGGAACCCCATCTTCTGGGTAAGTGCTAACACCAATCACATACATCCCTTTGGTGTCGGAAATGTATGTCAGAATTTGCAAAAAGCTGCACTGGTATACTTAGATTCAAAAGAGAAGAAAACATGTAACAGCTACAGAAGTGTAATCACTGAAGCTGTTTTCCAAGGCATCAAAAAAACAAAAGTATGAAATGTGAACATCTTTGGGACTTTGTGTAAAGAAATACTCGTAGACTCCTGCAAATGCACATTGTCTTTCCAGACCCCTAAAGAAATGTAGGTACGGGAAGGTAACGCACAGACTGGCCGTTCTCCTCTGCTACCAGAAGAGCAAGAGGGTGTCTATGTAACAGAGGACTTTGTTCTGCCACAGGACTGCTCACCAGACAGAGTGACTGGTGTACATAAAACTAATGGCTGTAAATTGTTATGGTTGGTGCTTGCAGAAGTGCAGCAGTAGACCTTTGAGGAGAAAAAGATATGGGGACTTTTCTGATTTATGTATTACTAGCAGATTTTTTTTTTTCAAAAGTTCCTATTGCAAAAAGGTATACCTACCTCCATCACATTTTAACCAGATCCACACTACACTTAACTTGAGGTAGGGCTGTTACTGGTTATATATACTCTGCAAGAAATGCAACTTGAGTTTTGAATCTGAAGGTGAGTTTCAAGAATAGCAGTTATGACATGCCAAGCACTTGTAACTTGGCAGAAGGATGTGGGGCAATCAAAAACCAATAGACATCCAACCTAAAAGCTCTGGCACCTGGGTACTTTAAAAAGTATTTGCTAGAAGATGAGGGGTGACCATTAGGAAGCAGCAGAGGAAAACACCTCTGTTGGTCGATTGATGGAAGAAGTTTGAACTACCAGCGTGATGCAGAGGCAACACTAGGAGGGATCGGTAGAGCTGAGGAAGTGTAAATATTAATGAGAATGGCAATGGCAAGACCTTGCTTGGATGCTGTATTCACTCCTGGCTAAAAGTTTAAAAAAAAAAAAAAAAAAAAAGAGTCCAGTGTGGAAAATACAGCGTAAAAGGCTGCTAGGATGATATGCTGGGATGACAGAGGAAAGGATATTATGACAGGAGAGAAATAAATAATAATAATAAAAAAGCCCTCAGATCAACCAAACAACAAAAAAAAGCCCCCACTTGCTTTATATAGGAACACAAAGGTTGACCACAGGGTACGATTGTTCCTTCAGGAACACAGAAAGGCTGTAGGACATTAACTGCAGGGAAGAAAAATATTTCGATTAAAAGGAGTGACAAAAAGGGTATAAAGTTGGTGTGATCACTTCAGCTAAGAATCTAGGGAAAGGCTCCTACCCAACAGAGAAACAAAATCAGGAGCAGGCTGGCAACTGGAAGAGTGGTAGCAACACCAAAAAAACCCCAGCCAGTTATATGAGGGAGCATGACAGCTTCGTAAATGAGATTATATATTGTCACAGCAGGGGACTGGCCTTACTGACCTAACATGTTCTTTCTAGTCTTAAGTGCAACTGATTAATTCATTAGCTGATGGTGCACCCATTTCCCAGCCATTCATGAAGGGATACGCAGATGTGAACAGATTGCGGATAAATTGGAACAACTCCGATTTATCTTATGGTCACTCTTCTCATTAAGTCTCCGAAGACAGAAGCCATACATTTTTCTACTAGAATCTCTGGTTTTATTCTAAACACAACTTTTTCCTGCCTAATTCCTATAGGTAAAAAAAGAAAGTCTCATGTAAACATATTAAAATACTTAGCATTTTACATTGTAACTTCCATAGACCTTTCTCAAGCACAAGCCGAAGGCTAGTAAGCTACTTGCAATATGTGATAAGCTTAGAAAAAGAAAAAATCTGTTTAGATCAATCATTTAAAAATAGAAACATTTTTGTGTATGCTGTTTAGAAGAACAGATTTAATAGAAGTTACGTTTTCTTGTATTTTCCCGTGAGGTTTTATGATTGGAAATTTTGATTACCTAGCAAACCTGCATTCTTTGAAATTTCATAAAGTTTCCTTGTATCCTGCAATGAGTCTGCCCCCAAATAGACAATATTTAAACAAACAAAACAAAATTGCGCTGGGATCAAAGTGAGTTCATGTTGGGTGCCATTTTCAAATCCTTATTATACACTTACAGCAGCTGTCTTGCAGGAGAACCAAAGTAATCACATGGTATTGTTATTGCTAACACAGGATAATGTTCTAGTACTTAGATCTTTCATAGATCCTGTTTGAAGAAGTTTATTTCTATATGCATCAAACGTTTAAAGCAAGAGCAGTACAAATAGTTAAAAAAACCCTTTAAACCACAGAACTCTATTTTCTGTCCCTGCAGGAGGCAGGTGTAGGATGCCAACTGACTGTCAGCAATCAAAACTCTGGAAATCACAGAATATTAATTCAGTGCTACTGAGACACAAGAGACACAGAAGTATCACGTCCTTCTGATAAGATACTTTTTTATCTTCCCACATATTAAGTTTAGTGAACATTAGTTAAAAATTTACAGGCCTGACTGTTTTTTTTTTCCTCAAGACTTCAGCACTGATTATTAACGTTTTTAACAAAAGAAAGGTGTACCTCTTTGACCTTGTAACAGACGAAGAAAAAATCTGCATTTTCCTGTTCCATTAGGGATGAAACCCAAATGAATCACCTGCAACTTTACACCAAACTCTACTTCGGAGCTTCCTTTCACATCCAAGCCGAGTACATACCTAAAGCCAGCAGGTAGAAACCTATGATAGTCTCTCCTTGCTCTGTTACAGCTGCCTCTCTGCTCAGAAAACTGCTGCTGTTGTTCCTCCAGGGTGCCTGGGGAGAAAACTGCACAGACATTTTCAGCAGAGCTTATGACCCAGAAATTGCCTTTTCCCCAGTACGTCCTGGTGAAATAAAATGGTTCCAGCCTTTTCCTCGGTTTCTGCTCCCTGTATTCGAGGGAGTTCTTCCCTGTATTTGAGGGAGTTCTTCAATGAGACTAATGATCTAAAGAAGGCAATCTTGAGGGACAGGAGCTTTGCAGCCTTCTGACTTGTTCTTCTTCACTAATCCTATCTATTAATACAGCCTGTGAATCTGTGGCCAGCCCAAGGCAGCAGATTTCCTCATATCCTTATTACTGCTACATGCAGAAATCTCTAATGAAGAGCGTGTATCTGACAGACTTCTTCCTTTTAAATAGGGTGATACCACATAACCTACAGGCTCACAGGCACACTCACAAACATCGTGACATTGATACGTTGCTAAAATAACAGTACTTTTATCTTTTTGTCTTCACTGAAGACCAGTTTCAGCTGAAATGAATTGAGAAAAAATCTCACGCAGATTTAAAAAAAAAAAAAAGGCACAGTAAAAAACAACAGGTAATGTGACTGAGAATGTGACTTTAACATAGCAGAAGAAATCAGCCATAAAGTTACTTTACAAGCAAGATAGTTGCTAATGTAAAAATAAGGGATTTTTTTTTTTTTCAATTTGTACTGGAAATCATCTTAAGACCTTTGAATCATATTTTTACGCTGCTAAGCACCCGCCAATCTTGTACACTCCAAGTACAGCTGGATTTTCTCACACTATTGAAAAATGAGATGTCATCTTGTTGAGGAGACGCACTACATGTGACTTAAGCGAGTCAGTTTGGAGTATTTGTAGTCTTTACTGAAGCATCAATGATTGTATTTCAGATATAGCCTCTCTTACCAATCATCAAGCTGTAGTCACAATTAAAAAGTTTGAGTCTGAATTAATTCATCTGGAGCAGCAAAGTTTTCCTGGTGAGCAACACACTCAGTGCACTGAAAGCCCTGTGCACCTCTCGGTGCCCCGATCGGCTCGTCCCTTTCCACCTCAGGCAGCAAAGCAGCCCCAGCGGTGGCACCCGGCTGAAGGAACCAAGGCACCTCACTGTGAGCCTCTCCTGTCCTTGGGCTGTTTTTGTCTCTGCTGAGATGGATTAATTCCTCCTATCAAGCTTTCCCTGTGTTTGTTATGACAGCCTCACCGCGAGAGAGGAGAATAAAGGCAACATGACCAGAATAAAAGGGGACAGCAACCCTTTACAGCGAGAAGAAGGGAGAAATAGCCGTGTTGTGGTGAAAGATGGGAAGTCTCTCACCTTCCTGCTAATGGTGAGGGCAGTGACCCACACACTTGCTTCACTGAAGTCCCTTGCAAGGATTCTAGGCTTGACTTGTCCCCAGCCATCTCACTCTTAGGGGTCACTGGAGCACTGCTCTCTCTTTCTCCAACCTAAAGTCTGCATCATGGGTCCAGCAGCTCCTGCAGATGCCATTTAAGCAGCCAAGTGGCCTGATTTTCCCAGCTGCTAGCCGCAGCCCACCTCCTGCTGACTTCTTGTGGAGACTTCTTCCCACGTCAGTCTAAAGACAGCTGGAGTTTAACCCTGACAAACCTCCTACAGCACACTGCTTAGCGAGACTGTGACAGAATGACCTGGGACTTACCAGCTTGGTGATTGTGCTGTTCCATAAAAATGGCCCTAGCAGTGCTCTCAAGGCCAAAGTCCTTCATTGCTGTGTTCCTGCAGCAGTCCCAGGTTGCCCCCAATATTCCCACCACCACCACCGTCGCTTGACCATGTGGCACACCCCTCACAAGGCTGTCTGGCATGCCCAGCATATGCAGCCATTTCTATGCCATGGTTCTGCTCTCTGAAGTTGCTGTTTAAGCATCCTGTGGTCCCCAGCAAAGCCCTAGATGTGCTTCAGCTTTTGCAGGGAATACGTGCACATTTGCAGCTTTTCAACGTTGAGCTACAGCAGCCATTTCCAGCTAGTTATCTGTCTGTAAGTGGATCACTGTTCAGATGGAGGGTGGGGGTACAGTTGTGCCTGAAGGCAGTGCTCAGGGACATCCAAAAATGCTCAAGACGACCCACAACAAGCCCAGCAATATCACCTACTCTTCAGGACAAGGAACTTGGGTCAAAGAAGAGGTCCGCAGCAGAGAGCCCATCACAAAGCCTCTGTCCATGGATGCTCATGTCTTCATTGGAGCATACTTCATCACCTACCAAGAGAAAGATGTGGAAAAGGATGGCACTTTGCATTGGGCAAAAATAGTCTACTTGGTCCATGCACCCTTTACTCTCTTGTTGAGAGTGAATCAACCACCCAACAGCTTGCTTGTGGGACAAGTCCAAGGCCTCCGTGTGAGATCCTTCAGCCTTGCAAGAGGGAAGACAACAGCTCCTCAGGGAGTTCCCTCCTGTGATGAGGCATGTCTTGCCCACTGCAGGTCACTTCTGCTGTGCAGTCAGGACCTGCTGTTCTGGAGCTGGTTGTTGATCCCCATCTCACAGGAAGCCACACTCATGGCAGGTATTTGGACTGCGGATCTCCTACACCACAGGCAGTGCTGAGGTGGCAGAGCACGCTTCCTAACCACTTCCCTTTATGCACAAGCAGTTATTCCGTGGCGTTTGGCACAGGCCTGGACTTCCAAGTCTGAGTTTGGCATCTGTTATGACACAAATGCCAGTGCCCATGACTTTGATTCAATAGGGACAGGGACAACCAGAGGAGAGTATTTTTCAATTCAACTTTCCATTTCAATGAGAATGTCTTCTGCCAAGGCTTGCATCTTGCAATAATAATGAGATGGAAAAAAAATGAGCCTTTTAATATCAAGGAGAAAAAAAATATAATCAGGGTGAACTGTTCTCCACAGTCAAGCATCCCTTTTGTTGATTTTTTTCCCCTTCACACACTACACTGAGTGACTAATATCTTGGCCTGTTTGCAGTTTTCTCCTTGCTCACTCCGGTGGCATCCTTCAATAAGGGACAGAGGCTCTGCAAACTCCTGTGGTTTGTTTCATGTGTCTGCAGGTCACTGTACTTCTGAAGGAGGGGAAGGCTCCTTCTGCAGATTACGATCGCCTTGTTTCATGTCTCTCAGTGCTTCGGTGGTGACCAATTTACTGACCTCACAGAGACGATCCCTGAGTGCCTCTACTATTTTTGCAAAGTGCTTTGGAAAGATTAGAGCAGTGTATGCTGGGGTCAGTTCTATAAGAAGGAGAAGAAAACTAAAATGCTGTGGTGGTACGGAGAAATGACTGTGTTCGACATAGCTATGACTGCAGAAAGGCATGTGATAAAAACTGATTTGGACATGACAGGACCCTAAAGTGCCCCTTTCCTAAATACGTAGGAGCTACAGGCTGGCACCACAGAAGGGACATAATCAATGCAAGCATGCCTTGGGACACTGGTGCCGCAGCTCCTGCTATATGCTCCCTCTGCTCACCCAAACTTCTCACGCGTGCATTTCTCCCCGCTGTGACCTGCCTGCACCCATTGCGCAGGCAACGGCGCAGGTCTGGGAGCAGGAGGATCGAGCCCTGTCCACGCGCAGCAATGCCCGTCCGAGCAAGACATCTCAGTCCTCCCATGAACTGCTCTTCCCAGACCTTCGAGGAAGGGACTGCACAACCAGTATGAGTAGACTGGGGTCAACCCTGCTCACCACCCTGCCACCTGACATCTAATGATCTTACTGATGCAAGTAAAAGCAGAATTTGGATTTGAAGACCGTCAGGAAGCCACATTTTCAAGTCTAACAGAAGCTGAAACTTCTATGCTGTATATAAAAGAATATAAGAAATTAACACTCATGGCTGCACTTGAGGGTTCAGTGCAGCTGTTACTGGAAGGTTAATGAAGGAAGAAACCCTCTGAAACCACTGATACCTCAGGATACCTGATTAAAGCGAGTGATGAAATGACCAGGTTATGACACAACAGGTTAATAAAGCCCATTTTATGGTCACTCCGAACCAACCAACGGTCTCTGAGGCAGCAGGCAAAGCCAATTTAGAGGGGATATAAGTCAGCAGGTAGCCCCTATCTGGGCTGCTAAAAATGTGCAACAGCCTTTTAATCCCTATCCATCTCTCCAAATGCTTTCAAAGTGACACATATGCCAGCACAATAAGGCAAGTATCACAGCAGCATCACTGGCCTGAGAGACTCAGGCTAGTCACATTAGAGTTCAGTTTACTGGCTGTTTCCAGTACATTGTAAGAAAAAAAATCATAAGAATTCATATCTGTGTGTGACAGGAAACATATGATACATATTTCTAACAAGCACCTGTTTTCCCTGAGGAGCACCGAGAATTAGGCAGTTGCTAAAGGAATGATTTTGTCAGATAGCACTATTTTTGCATGATACCTGTTACACATGGATTAAAGAAAGAGACAAAAGAGGGAGGAGGCAAAAGGAAAAACGTGTAGAAGGGATGGGTTAAAATAAACCATAAGCAGATAGAAATTGTCTCTGTGGAATAAAAATACATTTTTCTCTCTGAGAGGCATAAAATTTTGTGAAATTTTACCGAAATAAGAATCAAGGTGATTTCGAAGCAAATCCAAGAGTCTTTAGTAGGAATATATCTACATAGAATTTTTTAATATATTATTTTAATTTCCACTTCACATTTTTCATTATAAATTTCACTATAAATTGAAAAAACTGTCAATACCAACAAGACACCACTTATTCTTGCAAAGAATAATCATGCAATGATCAGTTATGCCTATGGATTTCATTGAGGTAGCCAGAAAATGCATTTCATATCAGTAACATGATTTTTCCAAAAATCAGACCACGTGTTTGTTCACCACTTCCAAGAAAATACACTTGTCGATATGATTTGCTCAGGGTCTTTTCTAACATCCACTTAATTAAAAGTAAAAATTCCTATAAACAGATCAGGTCAACAATGCTTAACACATGTCAGTGGATGAATGGGAATGACTGTGTGAGCTGCATGCCGCTTGGAATAGCTCACCTGTAAGAAAGCAGACCTGAATCTGCTCTTTTGTTGCTGGGGTTCAACTGGTGGTAACATAGTGACCTCCAATTTTAGAGCATAAAAAACACATCTGAAATATTTAAATTGAAGAGTGATCATAACATGAAACGTGCTTGACCATTTATGGTTCAAAACATGCCTGTTTAACCCTAGACTGTTCCCTTCTGTGGGAAGGTAATATCAGCACTCACTTCACTTTAGCACGAAAACAAATGCACTCGATGCATTCTCTAGTCGAAGGTCCAAACCACACTTCAGCTCCTGTGTCAGGTTACTTGTCAAATTCCGTTAAGAAAATTATTACATCATATAATTAATATTGTGAAATCCATGCTTCTGCCATGATTTTAATGGAGTTTAGCCTACTCTGCTTGATACTTTACTCTTATTCTCATCAATCTTGAAAGCTAATGTTTCTCTGAGGAATCGTGTTCTGTAGCTTGCGACAGGTCTAGAAAATTACCTGTCAGACAAAATGCTTGGTTAGCACTTATTACTGCAATATGCAGTTTGAAATTAACAATTACTCAGGGAACACTATGTTTAGATTGATGAAAACAGCTTTGCAGCTTCAAATATATGCTACTTTCATACTGAAAAATTATTCAGGAGAAGGGAAAACTGCCTTGTGGAGATCAGGTGGTTGAGGCTTTGTATTATTTAAACTCCCTGCTCTGAGCTGAACTTAACTGAGTAGGTTAGGTGATGTTACAGAAAACTAAAACCCTCTGGGCAGCTGAATCAGTTCATGAGAGATTGTAGTGAAGAGTGGGAAGTCCTGTTTCTGAGATGATAGAAGGAGTTTCCTAAGGAAGAGCGGGGACCAGGAACTCTCAGCAACCACTGAGAGAGTGGAAATTTGGCTGGAAGGCAGGAGCTTCCCTGTGGTGCAGGAGAGTTCAAGATCTGAGCACTTTTATTTCCAACCTGTCTTCATGAGTTCCACTGATTTTTTTTGTATTTAAAAAATATTACTGTAGTTCCTGCTCTAGCAAAATTTGGCTTTTTGGCTTTAAAAGCCTTCCAGACATCCTTGGTGAGCTCATTACAGTAGAGGGTTAAGACAAACCTACTTCAAAGCAGTGGCTGACTGGGTGTCCCGGCACTGGGGCACTTTTACTGTCTGTGTTGCAGCAGCATTTCAGTGCTCCAGTTGAGAGGGGAGCCCAGCTAGACTATAATTTTTCCCAAATACAGGTTTGCATCATGTCATATGCCTGCAATCTCATGCAGAATTTACAAACATTGCAAATATTGTGAACCATGAAAACTGAAGATGATGTTACCACTCACAAACAGGATCAAACCCCAAGCTATCGGTCACAGTCAGATATGATCAATACAGAGCATGCTTGCTGGTTGCTAATAGCAAATGACATTTTATTACAAATTATTGTGAACAAACTGGGTTTTTTTGAAGAACTGAAATTAATTCCTTAGGTGTTGGTTCAAAAATGCAAAATGTACTGTTTTTTTTTTCTGCTTACCAAACTCTGAAGTACACTGTAAGAGGCAGGTGCACTGAATGAACTGTCACTTTGACTCCTGAAGAAATCACTCTCTGCAGAAAAGGCAGAACAAAAACTCCAGCATTTCATGTATCAGCAGGACTTTAATGTCAGCAGAATCTTAAAGTTGCATTCTAGGGATGAAGCAAGCTATTGTGAATTTGGCAAATTAGGGAATTATACAGGATAAAAAAAAGAAACATAAAGCATCTCAAAAGGTATTTCATTTATGACAAAAGTAAAGAAATAAAGAATACTAACATGGGAAAAAGTCTCAATAATAATTCAATAAAACACACACTTCCTGGCATTTACCCTTCTCCCTGGTGTTGTACTTACCCTTCCACTCTTTCTCTTGACGTCTTCAGGTTGTTGGCTTCAGTCAGGGGGAGGGAATGGCTACAGGGAGTCCTCAGTTTTCCTAGGTTTTTGCTGTGAGGACTATGATGGTGGTGGGTAGAGGTTTCTCCCTCTTCTTTGCCAGGAGGAGCATGATGTTGAAGCTGCTGATTTCTTCCTTCCTTTCTGAAGTCCACGTGGGGCATTTTCTTTCATGCTTTACACCTTGCTCTTTTTATTTGGTCTGCAACTCCACATTACATCTGAATGTCCTACGTAAAAAGTATCTCACATATGTTGTATACTTACCTATTTTCTCTGCTACCTATAAGCCGGTTTTGCCTTGCTCCCAGGTTTACATTTAACTGTTCACTGCTGAGCTGTTCATAGCGCTGAACTGATATCCTGTGCCCTCTTCTCTTATCCCCCCCACGTCTGCACTCCGCTCCCCTGCACCCTGGGGTGCCAGGGGCAAGCCCTCCACTGCCAGGCCAGGCCCATATTCTCCTACATTGCAACATTAAGACGGTGTCATAAATATTTCATTCTACAGAGAATAACTACTTGCTACTCCTGGCTGTACAAAAATTGTGGTTATATCCCATGATTATAAAAGCTAACTTAAACAAATCAGGAAATAAGCCACATGATAATTAAAAAAAATTGCTGTCGCAGCTAAGCCAGCTAAAATAAAGTTCCAGGCAGGCCAAGACAATTTGAGGCAAAGCAAACCTGACATGCCTTAACACTGCAATGTCAGTACATAGCCTGTGGCATGTAAGTAGCAATAGCAATAACTGTATTTATGGGGCTACAGGTTACACAGATCAGGCAGGAGCTGGACAGAGCTGCATTGGCTTCAGTGAAGTTTTGTTCATTCATATCAAAATTACAGAACAAAGCAATCCTCCTGCTTAACTCCATCTAATCTTGTCTTGTGCCAAATTATGCACAGATTGATTCTGACCACTTTGAAAAAGGTGTGGGTTTCTTTTTTGACGATGCTTTTGCTTTACATTCTCAGCTCCAACACCCAAACTTGCAAAACAACAGACTTTTATCTTAATGTGTTCACACGAGACCGTGTGCAGGCAGAATAAATGAGAGCAAAACCCAAGGCACTGTGCTTTCATTCCACTGCCTTTGCCACCATGTCTGAGAACAGAGCATGCAAGGATTCTCTCCATTCCTTTTATTTAATTTGTGCTTGCCTTGCACAAAACACCCAGAAATTACAAGGTAGTAAGATACATACCCCACAACTTCCCTTTCAAACCTCAGAAACGTTGGCTTTCTAAAACTTCCATTCAAATTGATGAGCTTTCCAAGGACTTAGCCACAATTAGAATTGAATCCTGGATTAAGAGAATACAACGCAGGAGGAAGAAATCCCTGAAAGCATAAATAATCTTAACCCGGTATTATGCTTCCGTCAGTGGAATCCACTTAATTGTTTCCAGGTGTCAGTTGCTATTATAAACTATATACCATAGACTCCTGTGATGTCTTTAATACTACCATTCCAGCAGGTGTAGGAGCTGATAATAGAAGTGTCTCACAACAGTGACCAGTCTAGGAGACTGCTACAGCAGATGAATCCTCAACATGCTGGTTTCTTCTGCTCTTACCTTTTCTGAACTTTCTATAATACTGTTATTATTTTTCTGTAATTGGAAGTCAGAAAGAATGCAGCCTCTCAGGATGCTGAAAAGGAAGGATGCTCCTGAACATCTCATGGACTAACAGGACTAATGGACATTTCCAGAGTACCAAGAATGTCACTCCCCAGATTAGATTAGAGCTTGGAAACAGTTACAAGTGGTTAGAGAACTCCTCACAAGCTATATAACAACACATGATCAAGTCAGAAGTATAAAGTTTTTACGGAGAACCAGACACTTCTCCTTACTTCCTACACATTGTTCTTTACCATCAAATATTAGCCCTTTAATTTTCTCCTATGCTAGGTTTTGATTCATACATTAAAATATCAGCACTCACAAGCCTTTATCTCTAAGCTCCCAAGAAAGAGGAAAATAGAAAACTCCTTCCCATTACATGAATTAGTTTACTTTGGGATAGTACTTTTCCATACATCAAGAATATATTAAAAAAAGACCCAAACATTGTACTTTTACTTACACAGTGATAAAGGTCGCTTGTTGAGCAGGATAGATGAATATAACATTAATGTCCATGTTCTGGAAAGTTAGTGAGAACACTATTTTTGGACAAGCCACTTCAGTTTTTCTACCAAACTAGGGGAAGGAATTGGGAGTGCAATTTCTGGAAAAGCAAACTGAAGTTTGGACTACTACTAGGTACCTACTGTCTCTTCTGTGTGACTGCCAAAGGAATTCTGTATAAATCCCAGGTATCTGGGCCACAGGGTAAAGAACATGAGTTTCATCACAGACATTATTTCTTCACATGAACTGTTTTACCAGACGCATCATTATGTCACAGAACACAAGTGTTTTGTGCAGGGACTCCATTCTGGCTCAGAATTTAGGTACTGTATATACAGTATTTTATAACCAAAATTAAAGTATACTCACTCTGAGAGGGGAGAGTTGCACATCCATGTAAGCAGTGGGATTTTACAGAAGAAACTTTGACCCCATTAAACTTTTATTTACTAAAGACAAGAGTCATGCTCATTTTCAATAAGACACGTGAAAGAAAGTGAAAAATGTCACAATCTCTGTATATTTTGTAATGCCAGAAAGCTCTGTCAAATGTTAGGGTATAGGCTTCCCTATCTCTGCCTAAGAATATTTTGGAAGCACTACAGGTACCTTATAGATTACCCTATAGACAAAACACAACCAGCTGATGACTTCAAACCAGTGCACCTCAGAGTCAGGTGAGGAGAGGCAGCACTGCTGCTCCACTGACTTTCCTACACCTGAGCCCCATAAATAACACCACCAGCCATGCTTCACCCCTGGCACCTGCAATGAACAGCTCATGCCTCACAAATTTGCAATGCAAGAGCTCCAGATTAAAGACAGATAAAGCGCGCATGCAGCCATACATATTTGCCAAAGAAGTCTGTAGGGGATGATGAGAGCAAAGAGGCAGACGTCCGTGTCTGTTGTAGCACTTCAGCCCGTATCTCCCCCGATCACCACCACCTATGCCACTCACTCTCTCTTGCCAAGCCTTTTGCCTGTAGGGAAAAGTCTCTTCTGTAACGATTTCATGGAGCCAAGATGCTCATTTATTTTCTTTCCCATCCAAAATCCAGGACTCGTACGAAAACAGAAGGTAGATTCTCTCACTTCATTGGGGTTTTTTTTGAAGTTGACTGCTTTTTCAGCATCATTTCCTAAAGAAAAAGAATGTGTGCCATCACTCTATCAGCCTGCACATCCCTGGCAAATTTGAAGCTATGTGCAGTCCCAATCACCTGCAACAGAGAACAAGTAGTTTGTCATAGATTGCAAAAGGTTTCAGGAAAAGCTTTCTCAGCCTTTAATAATGCCAGCTGAGAGTTAGTAACATGCTTTCCCTAACCTTTCTGTTAAAAGGACACTAATAAAGGGCAATGGGTGGTATCTGTGTCCTTCACCACAAGGTTCAAATCAAGAGTTTTACAGAAGACAGATACCTCACCCCAGCAATCTTCAAGATGCCATGGTGGTACACAGAAAGGCTATATATGCCAGCCTTTCTCATGGTAAACATTGATGCAAGACATACCCAAAGATAAAAATATTCCTATTTTTTTGTTTTTTAAACTTTCAAGCATTTCACATTTCTAAGTTGATCTACTTGACAAAAGGATATTTACACTGCAACTTCAAATTCAAAGGCTGACAACAATGCCAGCTGAGAACTTCCCACATTACTTTGCCAGGGCCTTGTTCAGGATAGGTAATGGGTATCAGTAGCTTCTGCTGAAGAACCATACAGGGCTGGAAACAGCTTTTCCATGTGACTGAGTGCCTGACTAAAGTCAGCATTCCTACAAGAGAAAAAGACTCAGCACAACACAAGCGCTACACAAGAGAAAATATCACCTCTTCTTTCCCTGGACAGTTTTAGAATACCAGTAGTGTTTGCAGGGACTCTGCTCTGACAGTACTTTAGGGAAAGGATGGAAGTGGATGACTTCTCAGAGAAGAAACAGGAGCAAACAACTCCAGTGGGGAATTCAGAGCCATTTGCCAGAAAAATACAGCTTTTCCGATCTTGCAAATGAATGGCAAAGTTCTTCAGCACTTCAAAAGAAGCTGGTATCGATTTTTCAGGGCTGTTTGCTTGGTGTATAAGTAAACAGGCTGCTTGTTTGGGCAAGAGCACAGGTTGCCAAGTGAGGTCAGAAGAGGTGAGGAGTTACTCACATCAAAACTGCACAGCTTGACAACATGGCTGAGGAGTCAGGCACTGAACCACGTTGCCCACTTTCGCTCATAATCCTCCGAGCAGGTCAGCCAGGGCTGCATCTGCAGAGGGGAAAACAGAGACCATCGCTGTTCATAGACGCACAGAAAGTGAGCTTTCAAAATGCTGTCAGCCAATCCTTGGGTCACTTTACCAATGCAAAGTGGAAAAATAAAGCTTAAAATTCGAACAGCACTTTTCACCATCAGGGTGCCAAGACTTTCCACAAAGGCCGTTTTATTTGCCCAGGCAAACCCAACAGATCCCTGCCAAGCTCAGGGCTTGGTCACACATCAGCTGAGTGATCCAAGCCTTGTTTGCACCTGTGGTGAGTTTTAGTGATCTTTTCTGACACTAGGTCAGAGATCAAATGTATTTGCTTCCTCATAACGTTTTCAATGATGTTCTGTCACTTGAGAAGGAGGATTGTAAAGCTCAGGGCTGCTGAGAGTTTTCTCCTAAAAGCCTGCACAAACTGATCCTTTAACAGTCTTGGCTGGAAAAGGAGCCAGTACAGCTATCCATACTGTGGCAGTACTACTACTACTCTTCTCCCAAACATTATCTGAAAGCTTTTATTCCTTGAATAAAAGACAGGTAGCCCTCTCCATCTTTCCACAGCTTTTCCTAGCTGTTCTTCTGTCATCATACCCCTTCAAAACACACGTGCATGCACCGCTCACAAGATCTGTGTTTGTGCATGAAATTCAGTACGACCTCTAATTAGCAGTTGAAAAACATGGACAGCCAGCTGTGCCTCACTGCTATGCTCCCCAGAAAGAGCAGACTGGCATTCACTGCACTTGAGGCATGCATTAGATATCTCAAAGTCATCTTTAAGCAAGGAATTAACCATAAGTCAGGATGGTATTTGAGAGATATAAACTGGATTATAAAAAAGTGTGCCTTTATACATCTATACAGCCCTGTATTTTGGGAGCCAGGGTGATACAGCTACAAGGGCTGGCTCAGGATGGCAAAACCCCAGCAGTCTGTAGAATAGGACTGAAGTATTTATTTCACCTTCTAATTTACTTTCTGTCTCCAAAAAGAAAATTTTAAACTTCGTCTATCATGTCACGCCATCACACTATGGCTACACAAAAGCATGTTGTGGGTTTTAGCTGGATTAATTATAAAAAGAAAATACACCAGCACAGGGAATCTTTAAAAGAGTTGGCCAAATGCTTTTCCTCATGGCAGAATTCTTGATTTGAAAACACTGTTGATAAAGCAATGTTCACTTCCACTTAGGGCAAGACAAAGCCACACTGAAAGATGTCCAGGTTATTCCAAATGACAGAGACAAACTCACAAGAGTGATAGCAATCGGTCATACACTGGTCGTGCCTCTGTTCTGAGAGGTTCCTTCTCTCCTCGCAGCAAAACAGCCAGCCAAGTCATTCACAGCACGGCAGCAGAGACAGCTCTCTTCAGAAATACTATATTTTTCACCCTGTTTGGGATTTCTGGGAAGAAAAGACCCTGCCAGCAGGAGACTAAGAATGGGTGAATACAAAGACCATAACCAGCTGTTAGACAAGAAAGAAAATCTTCTGACCTGCATGAACAGCAGAGGGTGCTGTCCCTGTGATGCAGTATGCCACTCGGGAGTCTGCACGGGCACTGCAGGAATGACGGGAAGAGAGTTCTGACTGAACACATCTAATTCAGAATTATCCTAAATCTGTAAATCTATAATCTAAATCTGTGTCCCATATGAGATCATACAGATCCGTTCCCTCTCCTTACATACACTTGCTAAAATCTCAAGGATAAGGAGGAGTTATGCTTTGATAAATAGGTCCTTGATCCTACTTCTGCTCTGACACCTTCAATGATGGTAGATCTGGGCTGTGTCCTTTTCTCCCCTGCTCAGAGCTTTCCACATGTGGTTTTGTTTTCTGATGCCAAGCACCTCCACCCCAGTCACTGGAGAGTACAGTGTCTCTCACCTTAGATGTGGATGTGCCCCAGCTTACCCCCACCACACACAGCCAACACTGGGAAGGAGGCTGTCTCCCTCCTTTACACCATGGGTAAAACAACTCTGCAGCAAAAATGAGCAGAAGCGCTGCTTCTCTAAGTACTATTTCTGGCACAGCCTCAGATTATCCACCTCTGATACAAAAATGTGTCATCCCAGTATTACACTGTCTCAGGATATTTTCCTTCAAATACTGCAAATGACTTCTCAGACTCTGAAGGGACATGACATCAAACAGCTGGGCAAAGACACTCAGGACACTTTTCATCATTTGTGAAGGGAAAAGAATGGACAAAACCAAGCATATTTTTTGGTGGACTGCTCCAGAACAGCAATTAATACATTGCTGTGTGGGCTAGCACTGGCAGCCAGGAAGGTCTACCTGCCAGAGTGCTATTAACAGCTTTGAGAGAGTCTCATGTCTTGTCTGGTACTAGGCTCTCCAATACTGAGTCATACGAGCTTATTATTTTAGCAAGACACTTGAAATTCATAGCAACCTTTTTTTCTCATTGTGAGGCTAAGATTGTCCTTCATGTTACTCTTCTACTTTGCTACCTCTGTCACTGTGGAGGTGAGGACCCCATCTACAAGCTGCCTGAAAGAGCCCAAGTCTGCTTTCCTGAAGTCCAGGGCTATCTCTCTGCCACTTGCCTTCCCTCACACCCCCTTTCATTCACATCAGCCACCACGCTGACTGCCTCACCCTTGTTTTTATGCCCTGTTGGTAAAGTTTCTGGTCTGTGGTGCTCCCTAGGCATCAGGTAGCCTCCTTGCTCCCAGAGGACATGTTTCCTGCTGTTTGGCGATTCCCAGCTGTGGCTCACTCACCTCCGGCGTGCGGCCGCGTGTGCTGCACTCCTGCCTCCTGCACTGTGCCCCACTGACACGTGTCCTGCCTTTCTGACCCCACGCGGAGGGGCTGCGCCTGAAGCACCTGCCAAATATTCTAAGTTAAAGAAGAAAAAAAAAAGTGAAAGAGGGAGACTTAGAAACACAAGCCCTTGACTGAAAGAGAGAAGAGACTGAGTTAGCCCATGACTCACAGCACAGATACCCAGGCTGGTATGAATAGGGGCTGAAGCTCTGTCTGCTTTCCCCACTGGTTCTGTGAGCAGCCAAAACACCTATTCAGCAGCACTGTCCTGATTAGCACGACTCACATTTGTAAACCTTCTTAGTCTTGGGGGGAAGAGAGACTGCACTCCAGCGCTGGGGCATGCACCTGCAGTCGTGGAGATGGAGATGCAGCTCCCTGTCTGGTGGCAGCAGGACACGCTGTCTGCCAGGGCAGAGAGCTCGCTGGCTACAAATCCTGTTTTACCCCTTCACTTCGTGATTTTTAAAACCGTGTTTTCTAACAAAAAGGCTCAGCTTTCACAAAGTACGACTTCCAAAGAACAGTTGTATTTCACCAAATCCTTCTACACAGTTAAGGCTATAAATCCTCTTCAGCTTTTACACAGTCTTATTGAACACAGTGTTTTTACCAGTCAGTGCTGGGTCAGGTCACTGATCACAGCTGATGACATTGGCCACAGAATCAACCAGCGACCACTACAAGTGACTTAAAAGAACTCTGGATGTAAAAATGAATTTAGAGTATTGTTTCAGATGAGATGACAGCAAACTACCTATAAATAGTAAATGTACATAAGCATTAAAATGCTAATGACTGGCTCCAGGCACTGAATGCCTTCAAATATGCACTGAATTCCAGGGAAACTGAAGGGCTATCACAGCTGGGCATCACACTGCAGCGACAGATCTTTTCGACGACCTTAGGCACTGGAAACCCAGGCCTAAAGGTGGAAACCCCTCAGATTTTGGCAAGAATTAAATATGTACTCACTGGGGAGCATTAAAAAGAGATCACATACCTCACCCTCAGTATTTAATCCCCCAAAGAATGAACTCCCATACAAACTACTATATGATAAGGTATTCAGAGCTCATCGCCTGGGTCAGCTTTTGTAGTTAAGCAAATTACCATATTGTAGTAAAACTTTTAAAATATCGTTTTCATTAATAATGAATAAGAATACACAAAGGCTTTCCTGTGTTTGTCATATCATCTTCACAGAGTGATCTAGTGTGAACAGTTTATCTTTGGACTTCATCTTGAAATGTAACACTCGAACTGAAAGAGGATGCTTCAAAGGTGACTGATTGCTGCCATCCCGTGGCAGGCACATGTATTTCAGACTGACACTTCCCAGAGATAAAAACAGTCCTTTAAAGGTGTCATTTTAGAAAGAACTCTTACTAACTCATATTATTCTTAATGCCACAGAAAGGAAGCTAGACTTCTGCAAACGGCACCTGAAATCTTCAGATCTTAGAAAGCCATGGGCCATTACAGCAATTCTAGCAGAAATGACTGTCCTAAGCAGAAAATAAGGACCAGATAAGAAGGGGCTCATGTCCCCCTTTTAAACGGAGAGGTATTGCAGTATTCAGCAGTCTAACTCCAGAAAGGATGCTAACCCTAACCCAGCTCTAACACTAACCACATCAGACTGCCAGTTCCAGAATGCACACAAGGATCCCCCTGTTTCTGATGGTAACTCCACTGGTGTCCTCAACTGCAAAAGCTATCAGATGGCTCGAATAATGTGAGCCCTCTGCTAAGACTGCATCCCAACACGATGCAATAGCACTGTTCCTAACGACTGAATCTAAAGGCCGGGGGGGGCAGTGGAAGGGAATATAAGTAAGATCAGTGGATGACCCATTGGTTTACTTTCTGGGAATCTATTTCTCACATCTTGTCCCTCAATTTCAGTCTTTTGGGGGAGAAATACACTTTCTCTAACATGGCTGTAAGACGCAGGCACCTGTGAACACATGCAGACTGACAGCAACCTGCTTTTTAACTCCCGATGAGCCGGAGACTCCAGAGACAGACAAACTGAAGGCTTAAGAGAATCCTAGACTGAACAAACTTGAACCCCCTGAAAGAGTACAGTGATCACACAATCCTGGAGAAGCTACAGTTTGTAGAAAACATCAGAACATGTTGAGGTGTGGCATTTAAATCTCACCCTTGGCCAAGACTAAACATGATGTGGGACTGAGACACCAAACCTGACTGGAACAGAGAGAAATAGAGTCTCCAAGATGCCTGAGACTCTGCAGGCCCTGACAGACACAGCCACAACTGAGACTCAGATTTCTAGAACTATTCTTGTTAGAGAGCCAAAGACTTCACAGGGACTGAAAACTAGCTAGTATCCTGTGCAAGGCTGCTGCGTCCTACAGCAGCCTGTGCTGAGTCCTTGGAACAGGCCCTGGGACAGAGTTGACCCCGGCAGACTTTGCACCTAGTCACCCACAGTATCCTCTAGCAAGAGGACCAGTCCTGCCTTTTAGTGCCAGTGTGTGAATGCTCCAATTTCAAAGAGTGAGGGAAGAGCCTTTTCCACCCTGGCAGATACCAGGTTCTGTGGGGGTCCAACTCTAATTCACAGCAGAGTAAATATCACCTACCTCCCTGCTAACTTCACCTATGCTGCCCAAGACCTCAGCAGAACAAGCATTCAGCCAGATTGTTAAACCTAAAGGACAGGTCATCACCAGGAAGGCTGATACAATGTGCATCATCTCTGAACTGTGAAGTCTGTGCAAAGATGATGAGAAGCCATTACAGATCACAGCAGGACTGTGCACAGATGCACATGCAGCCCAGCTTTGTTTTCCCCTTAGCACATGATGACAGAGCAGGCAGGAAAAACGCGGAGTCCCTCTGTACCCAGCTAACTGAGAACTAGACCTGTAACAACCTTCACAAACCAACTTACACCAACACGACAAAATGGGAGTTTCAGTCTCGCAGTCACACTCTCTCTTACTCTCAGAGTCATGCATTGACAACCTCCTCCTTCACCCAGACCTGCTCCTTTCTCAGCAGTCCTTTCCCTTCTTCTGGGCTCAGTACTCAATAGCTTTGCAACACCAGACTGTGTTTCTGCCCATCAGCCTCACACCCAGTGTGTCAGCGGCTGCTCTGGCGCAGCAGTGCTTCTCTATGCCAGCAGCCCACCACAGCCAGCCAGCCCTGCAGCTCGGTTGCCCTCAGTGTTGTCATCACCCCCAAACACGACTATGCTCAGTCTCTGAGATGATGCTTTACTTACTCAGACACGATTTCCCCAACACCCAGCTCCCATTAATTTCCCCTCTTCAAAGATATGAGTCTTAACTGCTTATGTTTCATGGGGTAAAAGGGAGAAGGTGCTTACCAGCTGGTAACACAAAGTGAAATAGCCACAGGCTGGGAAAGAGGGAAAAAAAACCCCACTGGTGTGGGGGGAGGAGTGGCCCATCATGTTCCTCTTACTGAGGCAGGGAGCAAGGGTTTACCACAGAGAGAGCCTCAGGCATACAGGCAGGAGCAGGCATGGGAGGTAGCACACACAAGGGAAGGGGCAGGAAGGGCCACATGGAAAGGAAGACGGGCAGAGGCAGGGCAAGTTGGCCACTGTGGGACTCAGCCCTGCCCAGGAAACAGGCTGGTGAAAGGTACAGGCCAGAAGGAAGCAACAAAGACCTTCCAGTTGGTCCTGCTTCACCTCCTGAGTCAGTTAAGTTACTGCTATCAGTAATACTGAGTGTATCTGGTCTTACCTTCTGAGGTTCATCCATCCACAGCTGATCTCCACCTGCTCCTGAGCTCTTCCATAGTGGCAAACCACACAGCTGTCTCCTGACCTTCCGACACCTTGGGATCTCTAGACTCTGCCATTGCTTTCAGCTGTGAGAAGGCAACTGTTTCTCTGTTCCAGGGAATAAAGTTTCTGCAAGAGAATGCTAAAGGTATGGCCTGCGTGGTATATTCTCACCTCATGATCCTGGTACTACTGTAATGCTGAAACATGCTTGTGAATTGTTTAGGGATAATACTAATGGAAAGCCCATTGAAATCCCTTCTGTATTCTTCAAACACTTGTTTATTTAAATACGCTTTTCAAAACTCTGAGCTTTTCTTTGAAAAAAAATCTAGCTACACAGGTAAACTTTATTCTGGGAGCCATTTGTAAGAGTGCAGAATTGTCTGTAGGCAGCCAACAGAGCTGTTGACCAACACTTCAAAAGAAAATGTCACTATCAGTTTATGTTGAAGGGTACATGACAAAGAATGATCATTGAGTTTGCTAACCCAAACATGCATTATTAGATACAGGGCTCTTAAAATTACCCTGGAGACTATAGGATTTTACTCAATTTTCACCCCAAATTTCAACATTTACTGTTCTAAGCCAGCAAAGTCATACTACAACTTCTTAAGTCAGACCAGAGCAGTACAAAAATTTATGAGGCACTGCAAAAACAATGTCTACAGAAACAGGAAAAAATGCATCCCTGTCCATCCTTCATGGCTGAAACGCCCTATAGAAATCTTAAGGATGTCAAGGGCCCTGTCCTACTGAAGGTGTCACCACTGCAGTGGTTCTGCAAGACCCTCCTTCAGTACCAAGTGCTTATGCAGCACAGCTTGCTCTCATGCTGTTTGGTGTTACAGGCTACTGCAGTGCCATGTTGTGCTTCAACGTCCAGAATGTTCACAGGGGAATCGCCCACTGCACCAAATCCACAGTGAAGCCTTTTAACGATCTTGGATATGCATTTAGAGGAAGCAATTGTTCAATTTAGGAAAAGCTCAGTGGTTCTGGGGACAATGAGGTTCAGATTCAGGCTGATATGACTGTTCCTCCATGCATCGATGACAGATCCATGTTACAAGGAATCAGCTCTACTCAACTATTTTCACCCTACTGCTAGCAGACAAACATCAGCTTATTCTGGAACTGAAAGTGACAGAGGCTCTGCATTTGTCTTTTTCAAATTTATCTCAAAGACAATTTATATCCCTCAGATTAGAAAGAGGTCAATACAGGTAATACCGTGAGATGTTTTTTTCATGATGAAATAGCTGTAAGGTGTTTTGAAGGGACTTCCATGCTGTTTAGAAATCTTTCAACACCAGATTCCAAAACCTGCAGATAAGCAGCATGAACTATATGGAGCTGACTTTGCATGATCAGTTTTCCTGTGAAAGCAATACAAGCAGAAGAGCAATTCCTGGGAGTAGTCAATGATTTGTCTATAGATAAAAATGAACCGACATTTTAACAGCAACGCTGCCATTCCACTCGAAAGAATTCCCATATGCCAGCCTGCTTGAGCTGGGCAATGGAATACTCCTGAAGGCCAAAAACGCAGTCGTGGGAAAATGTGGATTGTTTTCTTGCGTTGGTCAGTTCCCTGAATATCATCAAGCCACAGAACTGTGCAGGATTGCATATCAACAGAACAGATGTAGGATCAGAATTTGCTTTCCATGGTTTTGAAAGAACTGGGACTATTCTCCAAACATTTTCCTGATCAAGAAAATCCAAACACTTTACCTTCATTGTTGAGTTTTTCATCCCATTGTATTTAGCCTAAGTTATAACATGTTGTTTCCAAGAAACAACTAATTGAATTCATAAATTTGCATGCAACGCCACAGAAAATTAAAATTGTTATTTATTACATAAAGTTTAATATAAAACCCAAACACGAAGACCAGCTGGAAAATGAACAACAAAATTATGAGCTCTGTTTAAAGTAACATTCAGTCAAAGGGAGGCTTCTAATCCAACTTTTGCAGATTATAAAGAAAAAAATAAAACACAGGGACAGAATTCAGTAACTAGTTCTCCGCAGTTCATACAGTTTCTTCAACAGTTATTGTTAGGAGTGGCCACTGATCAGCTAATCCAGAGAACCATCGCTGATCAATACATACAAACAAAAAGGCAAGAAATCCTGAGTTAGATCCTAATCAAAAGACCACGAGCAAGCGAACAAGACACTTCATTTCACCAGCAAAGACAAAGCACTTAAAAAAACCTAAAGCATTCCCTTCTAATTCTTCAGTGATAAGAAACTCTATGCAAAGAAGGTATCTAGCACTTCTCAATCAATTAGATGTGCCACATAAAACCCTCCGAGCACCTCACTGCCACTTGCAAAATTGTAGACATCTCAAAAAGAAATTGTATTACCTTAGCATTAGAACAAGTAGATTTCCTGTATGACAGAGAGGTTTTTTTTTAGGCTTAAATAAACACTGCTGTGCCCTCAGGAGAAGCAGAACATTAAATTCACCCCGACATGATTCAGATCCATTTTGTTTTGAGATTTCATTTTTTACTGGATGACAGTTTTTACAGTTTTCTGGAGTGACTTTATATCCAGTGACAACTTGGAGGTTCATGAGAAGTTTTAAAAATCAGGATTGACACTTGAATCAGAAAATAGTTCCAAACCCACACAGATTCTGTTACAATGCAGCCCCATTGCCCAAAAGAAAGACACGCTTTGCAGAAATGATGAGACGAGTCAGTGAGTTCAGGCTTGGGTGCATCGAAGCTGAGAACGCTTCACTAGAAAGTTTTGCTTCTAGGCCCTTCCTGACTGAATTGGGTAGATGTGGTTTTAAGTGGAGCAAGCTGCTGAGCTCCACTGCCCATTGCTGCTGCAGCTGGAGAAGCAGGCTTCCTGGTACACAGGCTCTGCACCAGCTACAACTTCAGGAGTTGAAACCTGTATCTTGGAAATAAGGAGGCAGCTGCTGTAAATGATGCTGTGCAGAGATACACACTTGATTATCAACACTGTTGCCAAGCACACAGAGTGCCATTTCTGGGCTAGCTGCAGTTTCCAAGTGACATGCATGCAGAAAGAATACCGAGGTAATCCAGTCTGGAAGCAACAATAATGTGAACTGCTGCAATAAAACCACACACCAGGCTACAATTACCTGGCACAGTCAACCGCAGATGATCTTTATCACCAGTTACCTACACAGCCAGGAGTGCAGCTCAATCATTATCTTTCACCAGAAGGGAACTGACTTTGTTTTAAGATTCTTCCTTAAACAAAGAAAATATAATTCTAGGACTCTTGACTACCTCTAGCATACTGTCCAGACAGGTCCCTAACTCAAAATTTGACTCTAGCCAGCAAGTGAATAATATCAAAACAAAAATAACTGAAACCCAGAAAAAGGGTTGGATTAAAAAAAAAGAAAAAAACAAAAAAGAAAAAAAAAAAAGGCTATTAAAGCAAGTGATACAAATAACCTAAGTAACTTGAAATTCAATGATTTTAAAGAGACTTTGCTTCCAGGACTCATCATACTAAAAATGGAACCGATTTTGGTAAAAATGTATTGTTCTTGGGTTGCCATTTACAACTATCATGTGCTAAAACTAAAAAGAATAATGAAATCCAGCTCCCTAAAGGAATGCAAGATTCAATAATGCATCTGAAAAAGGACGCGTAATAGAGAATATGAAGTACATAGAACTCAGCAGAAAAGCAGATTTGCATGGTTCTTTTTATTCCTGTGTTGAGAGATCGATTTTTTATGTACATCTATAGGTATATAGATAACATTTGTCACCTTTGGCAGCTGTTGTTTAATGCCAGGATTCTGGCCAAGGTAAACAGGTACTTTTCATAATGAAGTCTTGTTCAGTCTGATGAGGGGCATGATATACCCAAGCAGATGCTTACCTCACTAAAGCTGTTGCTGGTCTTTAGTGTTGGGTTTTCTTTCAAGTTTTACTACTTTTAGTATTTCATGACTAAGTCATCCAAGTTTTGCTGCAACTAACATCATAAACTTTGTCAAAAGTTTGGTATAGTTTTGTTTGGTTTTGTTTTTGTTTTGTGTGTTTTTTTTTTTTTTTTTAATTCTTCCCTTAATTTTCTTCTTTTTTTTGTTTCATCTTGTCACCTCAAGCCTCAAAAGTAGATTGAAACATCTCTGAATACATCTCATTTGGAGACATGGTGTGTTTCACAACATGTACATCCTTTTTAAAAAACTGAAGCAAATCCGGGTCACCATCTTTGCCAATTTCCTGGCATCAATAGTCAAACATTAAGCTTTTCTATAGAAAAAGTATGCCATAATGAGCTCATAACACATCAGCCAGAGAAATAAATGGCAGCTTTCTTGTTACAAAAACAACAAATGAAGTTGAATAAAGTGACAAAAAAAACCCTCCTCACATATGACACACTTATGCAGAGGATCTAGTATTCCTAAGCAGGCTGGCAAGTAACTATTGGTGGTCAAGTCGGGGGAGAGGGAGGAGGAAAGAATTTTAAGCTGAAAACTTTACCGATTGAAAAAGGCACAAAAGATAAAAATATAGAGGCCTTTAGAAAGAGAAAGCATTCTGAGAACTATTTTCAAACTGAATGTGTTTTACTGATGAAATGAGTATTTGGTGATGACGATAAAGTAAGTATTAAAGAAGTAACAAGGTATTCAGGAGCAAATTTCTCCTCAACTAAAAAAAAGATTGAAGACTTCAAATGGAAAAAACTATTTCAAGAAAAGACATGCGTCTCTCTTTACAACCTTATCTTCCAGTGCCTTCACATACACGGTATATAAATCTGGGTGTAGAATCAATAGGAATTCAACTTAGAAAATAGTTCCTTTATTTTTCTTAGTACTGCTTATATTTCAATCTAATCTTTAAGACTGGCAAAATTATTTATGACAAATATTGAATGTTGAGATTATGGGTTATGTTTCTTTTATGGGATTTGTAAAATACATTCTCATCTGTTTGAATGCAGATACATCATCACAGAGGAGACAGTGCATGCAATTTACAAGAGAGATTTGTAGTAAAATTTAGAGATACACAACCACCAGCGTCTCAATATAATACTAACTTGGAACCCAGGTGCAAGATTTTCAAACTGTACATGTATTTTTAAAAAGATATAACCTTTTAAAATGTTTATATATTGAAGCATTTTCATTAAGATCAAACACTTATTAAAAACAGTAAAATTATAGCAGCAATATGGGATAATATCTAAGCCACAGGAACATTAGTAATTCAAATAAATACAAATATGAAATATTACATTACTAGGACATTTGTGTTAGATAACAAGGAGAGCTAAGACACCAATTACTTATGCCAAACCATCAAAGAATCTGGATTTGTTGACTGTATGAACAATACTGTTGTATAGTTCAATCAAAGTTACCGTTTTAAAAGAAGTGTCAAATGCTGACTTCCACCACTCTTCTGGAGTGCTTCCTGGAGAATTCACTTGAATGTTTTAGTCCAAGCCCGACTATGATCCTTTTTGGATCTTTGTATAGGAACTAAGGATGCTTTTAAATATGAATTCCTTAAAACTAGGCTTATTTTATTTACACTATTCAAAGTTTACTTCTCCTTCCAACAACAAAATGTGCAGGAGGATTTACTACGTGGTATACAATGTAAAAATAGAGTTTAAAAAGCCACAACAATGTGAGTAAAACTGTACAATATTTGTTCCCTGCTCCAGTTCATTGCACTATTAAGTTAAAATGGATGAGTTGTCATGCCCAGAAGACTTACTGTAGGATCAGAAAATCCACGCACACACAGAGGAGGTAAATGCATACTGGTTTAGGTATAGTGCCAAATGCAAAAATACTGAGTTATATCCACAGAAAGCTGCTCATCACAGGAAGGAGCATGGTTAATTCTGAAAGGCAGCCCTCTTCATGTAGGACACAGAACTGCAAAAGAACCACAAATACATCTTGATAAACATCAGTGAAGTTAGTCTGTATAAAAATGTACTGTCTACTAAAATACTTAGATGTTGAATTCTACCCTATCAGTAACACAGTAAAAGCTAGAAATCAGTTGAAACTGGCAATTAAGATATCATCCTCTTCTCAAAAGGTAATTAAATGACACAACCCACTATCTTTAACTAATATTACCCAGAAATGAGTTAACTAAAGGTCATGTCTTAAACAGTACTTTTTGAGGTGTTCTATTAGAAAACAGAACATTAAAGAAAAGGTGACGCATGCAGTTGTATTTTAAAAATATGCACTGACAACTTGAGATTCTAACTCTACTTTCTAATTCTGGTGCATGTACTTGAATCACACAGTGGGAAGATAAGACATGTCCTTCACGTGTTTCTCATTCCTGTTTCACATGTAAGACACAAACCTCAGAGCAATCCAGCTTTCAAACCAGTGCTAGCACAACACAAAAGCAAACAAAGAAGTCAGGTGTAACAATTAAACAAAAACTTCAAAGGCAAGAAAATATATGTTCTTGTTATCTGAAATACTTGCATAATTTAAAAATAGAACAGGGCATAAATTCTTCCTTTATTAAAACAAAAAACTGTGGGTTTTTTAAGCCTTTACTAGAAGCTTGAGAGATCAGATATGAAATAGTGAAGCAAGCTGAGAGAGGGAAAATGATTCTGCTTTCACGACTTCTACATTCGGAAAAAAGCCTAAAAGAAAATACTACTAGACATATTTCATGCATTTTACTCAGTAGTCATGTATAGTACATTATTTTTAGCACTGTATTTTTATGTCGCAACTACTGTTTAAGGACAACTGGAAAAGAAGACAAAGCTTAGCAATAAATACATCTTAAAACAGTTTACTGTAAGGATACATCTGATTTCAAAGGCATTTATTTCAGCTATAAATACATACTTATACCATGTTATATATAATAATGATGATTTAAGAATGTCACAATTATTTACACTTATATGTGTTTTCGAGTTAAGGAAAAAAAACAATTAACCTTGCAGGGGTATAGAGAATGATTTCCTCACTTTGTGTATCATACTGGCAGTATGTTATATTCAAAAATTATCCCAGTACATGATGTTTAGTCTTCAAATTTTGTAAAAACTGGAAGTAAAAACTAATAATCTTGAAATAATGTGTCTAGATGTGATACCAGACAACTCATCCCTAATATTTTGATTCTGTGTATATCTACAGGCTAACATTTCATATATCTCATTGATTTGTTCCATAAGTAGCTAAATTAAGGAACATTTGCTTCCAGCAGATTTCCTCGGATATTCCTCCTTACACTTATAACAACAAAACTAGGTAATTCCCCTTCCCACTATGCCTTCCTCAGTTTCTACTTTAAATTTGCTATGAACTCCATCCCAGCAGGTCCTCCCCATATTGTCTGTCCTCATGCCCCTAAACTGATAGGAGCTACTGTAAGTGCATTCACTGGTATATGAATACATAAAAGCTACCTGGCCAACTGAATGTTGGCTTTTAAAAGCCAATAGCCTTTAGTTCAATAAAAACAGTGGTTTCAGTCCTTCTCTTACCTAGATGAAGTTCCCTACAGCATTTGTGAAATGCAGTTATTCCTGCAACCCTTCTTTCTGTCTTGTGGGGTTGAAATTGGCAATTATTATTTGTGAGGCTGAAGAGACAGTCAACATGACTGCACAGAGGCATTTTCTTCAGAAAGGAACCTAAACTTGCGTGCTTCAAGGATTACAGATGCTACTACTTTTTGCATTATTGTATTTGGCAAATAAATCATAATGCAGAGAGTCATTACATTACATATGCAAGAAGAAAGACTGAAAGCCTCTGTAAAAAAAAATAAAATTCAATGGCTATAGTCAATACAAACATGCTTTCATCTAAGGATATGGTACCTATTCTTGCTGCGACACCTAAAAACAATGGAAGTACAAAATATGACAAGAATATCTCCATCTGTGCTCCCTGGTTTACAGCTTAACTTGTGCAAAAGAAACTTCACTGCTTACTTGATTGTGTACGTCTTTCAATGGAAACAAACACAATGTTTTCAAAGCACATTATATTTGTTAAACCATCAAAAAAGATCAGTAGAAAGATAAGCACAAACAGCACAGTGAGCTTACTAAGCTGCCAGCTTCAGTCCAAAATGTGAATTCTAAGATTAAGAATTTCACAGTGTTGGCTTGATATTTCCTTCCCTGTCAGCAAATGCATTCCCACCCTCCTCCAAATCCCAGTTTCTACTTCACAGAATCAAAGAATCGTTTAAGTTGGAAAAGACCCTTAAGATCATTGAGGCCCACCTGACACTGGTGAGTCCGCCACTAAAGCATGTCCCTAAGCATCACATCTATGCATCTTTTAAATACCTCCAGGGATGGTGACTCAATCACTTCCCTGGGCAGCCTGTTCCAGTGCTTGATAATCTTTTTGGTGAAGAAATTTTTCCTAATATCCAATCTAAACCTCCCCTGGTGCAACTTGAGGCCGTTTCCTCTCGTCCTATCACTTGTTACTTGGGAAAAGAGACCGACACTCATCATCCCTAGTGATAAAATATAATAACAATATTAATACATTAAAAATATATTCAGGAAAATGTAAGCACAATTGCAAATGCTTATCAATTTCACATTACCACCTATTTTCATTCTAAATCTACAAAATAGAATATGAATCATATGCTGCTGGGAGAAGAACTACAATATACTTGCAAAGAAAATCACTAAGTCCCTTTCATTATTACTAACTTCAGGATGGGAAAGTTCACTGAGAAGTAAAAGAAACAAAACCCCACAAACAAAAAAAAAATCCCCTTGAAAATAATTTAGGTTGCATCAAGAGTAATACGAAGAGAAGGTAAATTACTGCACTGTCCAAGACTCTGCATGGAATATGTACATAGTCTGGCTGTGGGATACTTACCTCTGAGGAGGTACTCCCTATGGAACAGATCCAGGGGAGAACTATCTGATCATTGGAAAGAGGGACTTAAGCATGAGGACAAAATAATGATATTTTTAACATTCTGGGGGACACAAGGGGGCAGCAGAAATTGGGAAAACGGGACGCTTTAAAGAAGCAAATACCAGAAATAATTTCAAAACTAATAATCCTATTCAGAAATGCACATGGAGTTTTCTTTGTCCCCTAACATGAAATGCACTGAGTTGCATTGGCCTTTTTCACTTCTTTATGATACTGCATTTGCACATCTCATGTTCTGAGGATTTCTACTTCCAGCGTTTCAGAAGCATTAGCTGGTTATGAAAAAAAGTGCAAGAATGATCCACAGTAATACAGAAGGTCAACAGCAGATCTGGTTGAAGAACTCTCCTTCAAGTTCCAGTCCCATGCTCCAGCTCTTGGCTGAACTGCCTTGCCAAAACAAATTTACTCAATCACTGTTAAAAGAAGATATCAAATATTAGACAACACACACAGAGGGGGTCTATGTGTGTCTTCCTACATGATCCAAATTTAGTCTTTCACAAATTTCAGAATTATTTTGGCATTTAGTTCAAGATACTCAACATGGTGACACTTCAACAAAACACCATGAAATTCAGAGAAAATATAAACTTATTTCACTGTCTTTTTGTTTTATCAGAACATCAGTGAATTTGGCAAGATTTCTTGTTACATCAACACTTACTGCTCAATCTTATGCTTCCATTAACCCTTCCAGGTTTATTTTTTTCCTGATATTTTTTTCTTCAGGTCTTGATTCTAAACAATCTAAGTAACTTTTCAACAGTAACCAAAACTATCTGGGCAAGTTTATTACTAATTCTGTGGACAGCCATAACACCCACATAGGACCAGCATGTTTAATTTTCTAAATACTGTAGAATAAAAACACAGAGCTGCTTTAAAAAAAATGTTAAGGACTTATTTGTAAGATTTTTTTTCTTTGCTGTGTAAAATGGAACACAGAGCTAGAAAGAAGGTTTTACCTGTGTTGACAAATGCCACCCTAACCAGATTTCCCATAAAGCTACTATTGTCACATATAAGTTACTGCCTGTTTTTTTTGTTGTAAGATTGAAAAAAAAAAAGATCCTCAAAGGAACAAGAAGTTAATAGATTTTAACAGAACTAAGTATCTTCGGTGACATAATTCACACATTTTGAAATGTCATTTCTTGATTAAAGCTTAATAAAAAGAAATAGAATCCATTCGTGTAAGACAATAGCTGGATCATACAGTAAAAAAAAATGTAAAATGAATACAATCATCACTATACCATACGGATGATTATTACTGGGTCCAGAACTTGTTATCCTCCTGTTTCTTTTGGAAAACAAATTCAAACCCCTAAATTGTCATAATCATTTTCACCTTGTCAAGACATTCTTAATCTTTCCAGTGAAAAGCAGACTCTTTAAAAAGCAGGTCACTCCTTTTATTTTTAAATTCTGGGAGTAGGTTTGAATTTCAGGTACAAAAGCTGAGCTGAAAGTTGCTTCAAGTGATTGTTTAGAATCATCTAATATCCCTTTAACAAGCTTTAAAAATGATTTTTAGACAATAGCAGGTGGCTGGGAGTATTTTGTGCCATGTATGAAGCCTCACTGAGGCTTCAGACCCTAAGTTTTAGTGGCAGAAGAAGAAGAGAAACAGATTACAACTTCAGAAACAATTGGAAGACTTTGCCTCTTCCACGGGATAAATCTACATTACTGTCAGCTGTGCTATAAATATTTAACATAATCTAACCATTGCAATAGGAAGCTTAGTTAAGGCTACATTGAAAGGAAGAGTAAAATTCTGTGCTCACTAACTTGTAAAACTGTTTCCATGTGCAAACAGACCCACAAAAGAGTGAGAAAGACTTAGTTCTGTTTGGTAATGAAATCATGGTAGCAGAGGGGAAATCACCTTTTCCTTTCAGTATGAGTGATGCCAATGAGTGATTACTTCTCATACTCCAACCATTTATGTTTTACAATTTAGAAGACATGTTTGATCCAACACATTTAATGTGAGCACAATGTTTTTGTAATTGCTGCATCTAGTAGAACATCCCTGGTGATTTTAAAGTCAGAAGCACACAGAGGCAGAAGTAGGTGGGAACCTCAGTATCAAGCTTCCTAGATCACCCTGTCATACGTTCAGCTAATCTACTTTTATAAGCATTCTATGCAGAAGATGTCTCCGTTTTGCTAGGCAGTCAGTTTCTTCTCAGTATCCTAGTAATCTGAAAGCTTTTCTGGATAGCTACGTCAAAAAATAAGAGCAGACACTGTAAAGAGCGCTATTCATTCCAATCAGTTTCTACCAGATGTATTATAATGAAAAGCAAACAGCTTTAGTTATTGACAACAGTTCATCCTCTTCAGTCAAAGATTCTGTTTCACAAAACTAAAGTTTAGTGCCATCACCATTAAAAAAAAACTTGATCTTGAGCCTAAATGGCTCTAAGCTCAAGCAAATACATCTGTCTAACAGAAGAAAGATTTTCAGAAAGGGTAAGTAAACAATGGAGCAAACAAAGGAAACAGCTGAAAGGATCTCTGCATTCTTATTGCATGTGGTAGTTCTGCAACTCTACATGAAACTTAGAAATGAGCTTCTTCCAACAGGAAGTCTGTCAGAGCTCCTAGAATACTGCATGGCTCTACTTTCAGATTTTCTAAAGCAACAGCACACTAGATTTCATCCACAACTTTGACCTGAAAGTACTTTCAAATCTCTGCAAGATGAGAGTGATCAGAAGTCTGTGTAAGAAATACAAAAACCTTTAAAAATCGTAGGGAGGGAGATAAGTCAAACAATTTATTTGGAAAAATAGCGAGACTTGGAAAGCATGATACCAAAAGAGAAAAACTTTGCAGCATATGAACATGAAGCAGAACACAATATACATTCGGGTGGCAAATAAAAAGGCATCCACCATCCTGTTGTACATCCATTTGTTCAGATCTTGGGAGTTCCGTGCATATGCTAAACTTTAAATACTAAGGAAGATAGCACCATTTATATGTTAACAACCTGGAAACTACCTGGAACAACTCCTTAAAGCTAAAGCAAGCAGCGATTTTCAATATCTGACATTCTATTAGTATAATCAATGTATAATACTGGAAAAGAAATGATTAGTACATGAACCTTTTAAGTAAAACGTGAAGAAGGCATAATAAGTAAATGTAAAAAAAATATTTTTTACTATTGTTCAGAAGATAACACTTAAAATGAAGCTATAAGCACTTTATCTAGCAAAGCCATTATTACCATAGGTAGTTTAAATTCCAGTTCTGAAAAACCTGTACAATACAAGTTTTTAACTACACCCATTTAACTTTGTAAGACAGACTGCTCTGCTCCTGCAGATGTCCTTCAGCTATTTGAATATATACCACATACTTTGCCATATTATACTATCACAAACAAAACAAACATGTTTTATTTATGAACTCTATGTTCAGAAACCTTGGACAAAATAGAAGAGAATATAAATGTGAGCTGTGTTTGACAGAAGGGCAACAAAACTGATGAATGCTGTAGGACTACTCTTTTCAAACACACCTTGTATGTACATTAAGTTAATTTCGAATAAAAAAAAATCCCTGCTAAGAAACATACTCACCCTTTAAAATATAGTCTGTTAACAAGCTTGGCACTTTCTCACTATCCTCTTTCATGGCATGCAGGACTAAAGTATAAAAAAAAATTCAGATATTTAGTCATAAAGACAACACTCTCAAAAGAAATACCATGAAGCTGTTTCAACTATTTATAGGGATATTACTACCAGATTAGTAAGAAAACTCTGAACTGGAATATGAGAAGATACAATGAGACACATCATATCTCCACCTTTCACTTGTGTAATTCTCACTGAACTCCACAGCAGATGGATGCAAGAGACCCATTTTTTGTGGTTAATTATTACAGTAAAATGTCATCAGTCATAGCAACAAAAAAAGCACCTCTTCCCTATAAAAATTCTCTCCAAAAGAAAGTCACCACATCCAAAAGTAAAATATGCTAACAACTGCTGGAGGGTTGGAAATCTTAGGTAAAAAAGTATGCTCCATTACTTATTTCCTTGATCTTCATCCTGAATCATGGAATGACGACACTTTTGTGGAGAAACACTGCTGTGAATGATCTGGTGAAAATGTGGGTTTTTTTTTTCCCCCCTGAAATGGTGAACATTAGCAACTGTAGCTTAGATAAGTCTTGGATACATGACTGAATTTGGCATTAACTTTGAATAATGCCAAAATGCCATTTTTGTGACTTATAACAAGTCAAAATTGTCCATCCTTGCATATTTCTGAAGAAGGAAAAACATTTGGACTAGCTCAGCTTGACACATGTAAGTTTGTCTGTTACTCCATAAACAAAACCAATGGCAATCCTTTCTGAAGTGCTCTGGACACAACGGAAAGAATCAAAAGTACAGAATTATACTGAATAGCACTATTTCATAAGCTCCAAATTCCTCATATGAGAATGTGAACTCAAAATATAACAAGTGTTTTATTTCAATTTTTATGTTGAAGTAAGACATTAGCAATCCTAACTACTGAATAATACACAGCTTTGAAAGAAAACACAACCAAACAACCCCAAACACCTACTTTACAGTCTGCTTTAACAACAGCAGAGAGAGCGAGCCAGAAATCTGCAACTGAGTCACAGGATCAAGTTCCAACCAGCCCACAGAAGGCAACACTGTTAATACTCTTTAGGCTGCATTTGTACAAGACATTTTGTTAATAAACCATCAAACAACACAAAACGTTTTCCGGAGGCTTTAACCTCTCTCTGTTTAATATTGAATTTTTGAGAATATTTGCAAGTGAAATTTAAATATGGCAAGAGGATAAAATTTCTCTGCAGAAGTAAATATAAAATGAAAAATCCACTTGTCACAGAATAAGTATGAATTACCAGCTAAGGGTGCCTACTGCAGAAAAATAAAGGGAATTTAATTCCTACTTAAACATTTAATTTACTCCAGAATTGGTAAAATAAATATTTTCTCTTTCCAGGAAACAACCAATGAGCCTTTCACCATCCCTCAGCCACCTGTGGGATCACAGACCTGTGCTGCTGGAGACATAGATCTAAAGCCCTGCACTGAGATCTGATCAAATACACTGACGCACTCTACCATCTATTTTTAAACTGTTCCTATAAACCTCAAATGAAGGAGATGCCATTGACTCCCAGAGATGCTCTGCTGTATTTAACCACTTTAATAATTAATTTTTTAAAAATACAACCTTATTTTTAACACAAATTAGAATTAAAAAAACCCCAGGGGACTTAGAACTTACAAATAATTTTGAGGATCTTGCCTAAAAAGATGTGAGGAAAGGGGAATTCGAAGTACTGTCAAAACTCTGGTTTATGCTTCCTAATTTATTAATATTTATTAACAAAAACCCACAAAACAAAACCAGAGAAAAGCAGGCTATTTTAAAGGCAATCAAGTGCAATCATTATACAACTACTCATAAGTGTCCTGACATCCATTCTAAATTTTGAAAGTCATTACAATAACCTCAATAAAGCACTGCAAGTTTAAACAAAGAGGGGTATATCAGGTACTATAAGACAGTATTGCCAAATTCCATGACATGCAGTATTTTCCATAAGGCCCATCTGTTGAAATAATAAGAGAATGTTTCAGAGAACAGCTGGAAAACAAACATAGCCATGAAGGCTCAGAAAACCAGTAAAACCTGGCCAAAACGCATGGTTAAACATCTTGCAACTTTACATACATGCCATACGGTAAAGGGGAAGAGAGAACTGTATGGAATCATTGGTTTTGAGCAACCACAGTTGGAAATACAAAGAGGAAAGGGTCAGTGGGGGAACATCATATGCTTACTTTTAGTTAATGTTTGAAGATCTTCAACAGATGGGGGTCCATTTTTCTTCTCATAAGGAATGACGGTTGTTAAGTACTGTCAAATGAAAAACAGAGTTACTTGATAGTCCTTTCACGCAATTTATGTTGCTCGCATTTTATTTTGCAAAAATCGTTAGCAACTGAAATTGCTAGCCACAAATAAAAGCTTTTCAAAAGATTGTATTTCATCGAGATTAAGATTCTACATTTCCTATCCCAAAGCTTTTATCACAGAAGCCAACTTCTATTTTTTTTTTTCAAATTATGTGACCACTTCAGAAGTCGTGCAGCTAAACACTAGAAATAAAGCGTTTAAAAAACTTGAGCTCTTTACAGTAAAAAAGTTTCTCCTTTAGGTTTCTTCCTCAGAGCCTACGCACACCAATAGTAAACTCTTTCCTCTCCTCTCTCCAGAAGTCAACCAGAAGTCCTTCATGTATTTGAAGTACTTCCTACAATCACACAAAAGCTGGAAGAACAACCCTCCTACCACCTCCCCTCAAACACCACTATAAATGCAGATGAAAAAAGTATAAATATCATGTGTTACCAGTTGCATCCAAAATCAGAAAGTAGTTCTTTCTTTCCAGGAAGTACATTTAAAAAAAAAAAAAAAATCTTTCCAGGTAATATTGATGTTGCCTTCAAATAGTGTGGGAAACTGATAACAGTCAGCTTTTTAAAGGATTCCAGAGCACAACTGATAGGGGCTGTGGGGGTGCCCTAAATAAGGCGTTTGGGTTTGTAGAAGTGTGCTAACAAGTATTTGGGAGGAAAAAAAAAAATATCTTCAAACTCGGCATACGCTGTGTTTGAACAACCTCAAAACAGCCATAGGATTTTCTCAGTGACTGGTTAACTCTTATTAAGAAAGTGAAACTTTCCAAGGATTTTGACAGATCAAAGAGCATTGTCCAGTCCCAGCTCCGAAGGTGATCTACAGTCCACCATACAACGAAAATTAGGCTGCCCTACAGTTAGGTGAAAATGAAAACAGACAACTTTTGCCTACTGATGCTACACTTCCAACTAAAAGGAACAATGTAAGCCTAATTAAACCTAAGAGCCCACCATTTGGATTCTGATTCAAATTCTCAGTTTTAATAGTTGAGTGTGCTAAGAGATTGTTTCAAACCAATTCCACTTTTGTTCTATTTACTCTTTACTGAAATCTTTCATTCTTGTTAGCTTAAAAAAAAAAAAGCAAAAATTTTCTTAAATCTTTCAGGATGCAACCAAGATTTATTTTCAAATTCTTGAAGCAACCTTGTTGCTCTTTTCTTAAACGCATTAAGGCCACATCTTACTTTGCAGCCTATATGAACGCATACCCTTCTTAAAGAGGTCAGCATTTCAGAAGTACTGAAGTCACTGGAATTTTCCCTAATGAAAAAGCTTCCTGAAATCTCCCTCAATTCCATTTTTTAGGATTTAACAGGAACTTTATTCTGGGTTAACAGCTACAAGGCAGTAGGCAAAGCAAACCTCTCTCGCTCATTCAGCTTGAGACAAATGTGGTTCTCCATGTCACAACGAGAAAACACGTTGTATAGAAGGTCTCCTTCTCTCCTAGTAGTAGCACTTCAGCAAGAGTCAAGTGAACTCAAGACTCTGGTGAAGAGGTTCACTTTGCAGAAGGAGATTTAGTGCTGTCAAACGCAGCTATAACTGTTGCCACGTTTAGAGTGGGATCATGCACCTCAGGCCCAACCATATCATCTGCCTGAAAGCCAACCAGACTCAGTTCTGTGTCACTTAAGGGAACCTATTGTACGGGATGTACTGACACCTCACTAAGACCTTGTGCAAACACAGGGCGCTGTTCTCCCTCCCTTTTCCTTCTGCATTTTCTCACATCCACTTAGCACAGCAAAGTATGCAATGCTTCTTAGGCAACAGTCAATTTTCAATTTCTTTTCCAGCAGATATAACCAACAAGTATAATTACAGAAATGTACTCTTACTAAAATTACCGGAATCAATAGCTAGATACAAGGCTGTTAAATCTGCAAATGTCAGAGATGAAAACAGATCTACTAACTCAGAAATCAGATCTCAGGCTGTCATTTCCAGACTTCAGAAAAGGCATTCTACCCTATACCTAGACAATAAATTACTAGGACATGTTTCACTGGACCAAATACCAATATTCCCTGTTTTCTTTCTCCTGTAAACCCCACCTTCCAATTTTCCTTTATAACAACAATAGTTAAAAAAAAATCCTCTCTTAGTTTCCAGAAATCATCTTTTCTCATAAATACTTTGCTGCTGTAACAATAAGTCTCTATAACAGCACTATTAACACTCATTCCCTGAATTGCTGTGTGAAGCATAATGTATTATGAAAAGAAAATGGCTAAAGTGTAGCTTACTGACATGCCCAAGTCTACTGCAACCTCTAAATTTTTGAAACAGATCTGACAATCTGATAAGGAGCAATTACCACTGCAATTTGTAATCACCCATAAAAAGTGTTCAACATGCCTAAAAAGCAAAATGAAGATGACTATTTTGAAATGTCTTCTGGAAATGTAATCACAGAAAGAGCTACCAACATTTCAACAGCTTTTATGCCATTGGTGGTGTTTTTTTCCAACAGCATTATCAGATGGGAACAGGTAGTTTCCAATGGAAGCTTCTCTTTAAACGCTGAAAAAATCCAAGTAATTTTCACTTATGTCTCACACATATAAAAAAGAATTAAATTTTAGAAAGGAAAGCACCTACTGTCAGAGTAATACCACCCAGAAAATAGTAAAGGTGGTAAATACCATTCAAATTAAAGACTGAAAAGAGTACTGAAATAACTGTACAAACTTGTCATAAGCTTTATGCTGTGATTTTAAGCGTATGAACTTCTGCCATCTAAGGTACACAAAAAATTGCCTGTCCTCGCATTTTTTTTGGAGCACAACTCCAGACTGGTAACTAACTCTTCCCTGCTAGCAGAAAACACGTGAATGAGAGTTTATAATGACAATACACCCTGAAGAAACACTTAAATATTCTGAAAGCAGCACTAAGCAACTGAGCATCCGATACTTTTTTCACTTTGCAACTTGCTGCAATAAGAAGATGACAGCAATATTTTAAAAGCAGGGCCAGGGTTTGGTAATGCGACAAAAAACAACCAACCAACTAAAAAGCCCAAAGAACAAACGAATGCTATAGGAAAATGGATTTCCAGGACTAAATCAGAAAAGAACTGGTGTATTTCCTACCTTTCTCTCCTATTTTTCATTTTAAGTTCTTGTTATTTCATGATTGGCTTTAGGATACAGGAAGGGAAAAAAACCCCATAACTCTGCTAATAAGGATATAGTATAAGATAAATCAGGGGCAAAGAATGATCAACATGAAGAATAACATTAGTAAACTAACTCAAAAAACGACTGGAAGAGTTATTCAATCAGTGTTATTGTTAATACATGATTATGCTACTTATGTCTAGAAAGTTAGGAGGCAGTTAAAGAAGAAAAGATGTATTTAAATAGAGACATGCATGTAAAAGAAGTCTTTTGACCAAAAGTAAGAGGGGCTGGCATAGCTAAATATGTACATTTTATGAAAATACATGATATTTAAAACAGTAAAGATACAGGTAAACAGCTGTAATTTATTATTAAATGGTAAAGATAGCAAAGAAAAAAAAAACAGCACAGCTTACCAGTATTGAGATAATGTAGAGTGATAAAAACTCTGTCAGGTAAGCTCTATGCATGTGTTAAAGATCCCCAAAGCTGGGGACAAATAGCTGGATCTATGCGCTCATGAACTCTCACACATATACCTTGCTTGAGAAAGAGGGTAAGTCCATGATTTTTAACCTCCTGATTCAGGAATGACTTGAGAGTTGTTTTACCTCCTGAACTCCTTTGCAGCATACTCTAGTCATCTTCCATCAGCCATGACTTCTAAACCATTGAGGCAATAAACTGCCTGGTAGACTTCTCACCAGGAAAAAAAACCCAACCAAACAAAAACATCTATTGCACTCCTCTAACACAATTGCATAAACTATAACGGGTAGGTATGCATTAAATAATGTGAAATACCAATATTTCGTATTGTGTGCCAAAAGCTTAAACAGCAGCATAAGCCTTAACACTTTACAAAATACAGACTGCATTTAATAAAATACACACTACAGTTCTGAAATAAACAATTGAAATAAAGCATAGGAATCTTGCTACTTAGGTACGTGTAACATCTACAGTGATACCCACTGAAGCTGGGTCTCTGTGCTGTATATTTCAACATTTAAATAGTCAACAGAAAGGCACAAACTTGCCTATGGCTTATGTATTTTATATCAGTAACCTGCATTGCAGACATTGAAAACTGCATGATGTAGCCAAAAGGCAAAAAGACATACGATACAGTCCATGCATTTTCCAGATGCTACTCTGTTTTTAGAGACATCAGCTCTTAACATGTGAAGAAACAAGAAAAAAAAAGCCCTTCTTCTCTTGGAGATATTACCCAAGTCCTTAATGCTGAAGGCTGAAATGTTGTGTCTAACCTGATGCATATTCTTAGACTAGATATTAGATTTTTACAGACACGCAATGTATCTGAAGCATGCATTATGCCAAAACAGACTTTTAGTCTGCAGTAAGAAATAAGCGTTATTATTTCAGTGCATTAGGATACCAAGTGCTGACCGTCTCGGGCTGTTGAGGAGAGAAAGAGACTTCAGGCTGATTGGAGTCCTGAGGCAGGGAAGAGTACAGATTCCAACATTTTTGTCCTATTTTTTTCCTGTCTCAGCATTTGTTTTCAGCTACTGTCAATTTTCAAGATCTCAGATCCTACCGAAACTGCAGACAAAGAATGAGGAAAAGAAAGAAGATAGCCCAGCACCTGTTTCTCTCCACCCGAGTTTCCAAACGTGTGGCGGAAGCCATTCTGTATGACATTTGAGATCCCTTCCATGCTGAAGCGCTAAAAGTAGTGAAAACATAGCAGAAAGAAAAAAAAGGGACAGAGAAAAGTTCAGAAGACTATTAATCAGCATTTACCAAGACTATAAAAGACGAACAACAAAGACAAGCTTAGAGCTTGTATTTCAGCACATTTCTATTTTTTCATTCACCCACTATATCTTTATATGCAAAAAGCAAACCTTATCATGGCAGTTAAGCAGTACATCTACATCAAAATTTAATCAAACAAAACTTTCACACTGCAGACCCAGTAATCGAGACTTGCCTTTTAAGGCTCACTGTTTCATTTTCAAATGTACAAGGCAGTATTTTGGAAAGTTTCATAAACAGTACAATCTCCTTTAAAATTAATGTTTGAGCACTATACTTTTAGAGACACTGTTTATATCAGCTTTTCAGATTTTAAGCACCTACTAGAAATACTGTTCAGAGGTAATCATTTTCAGCTCTACCTCTTTAAAAGATTTTATGCTTTCACGCTTCCTCTTCCACAACTGAAGCAACAATTAGCTAGCAACTGTATTCTCAATTTTTTTTGTAATATGATAAAAGACACACCACTAGTTAATATAGCACCTATATTAATTTCATGCTCCGTTATATGGAATCATGGAATCCAAGTAAAGAAAAATTAATATATAATTCAGCCACAGGTTTTTCCTTGAACTTTGTAACCCTTTTTGCTTGCTGGAGAACACAAATAAAAAAAAAAATCAAAATAATTTTGATGTTTAGCATGAGATACGAAAATCAGCAACTGACAAGAACATAAAAAGAAGGAACTGTCAAGCTGCTGACACAGGACAGTATGACATGCACACCTCAGCACACTTATCTGAATGTATTTATGGGAAAGGGAAATAAAATGTGCTGGAATACTGTATTCATTAACTTTCTAAAGCACAATGAGGTCAGTAAAGAGACACAGATGTTGCCAAAGCCATCTTAACTCTTTTAAGATATCCTACTCAAAGGAACTGCTATCTTCAAGCTCTGACTATTTTTAATTACTCCCCAGTTTGCTCTTGTGAGAGAGGTAAAAGTTTTACAAGTCTAAGAAAGTGATTTACCCAAAGCCTGTATCAAGGACAAAGGACTAAAACCTCTATTTATTAAAATTTAATTATAGTATCTACAGAAGAATTGATTTTTCTTAGAGTATGAACATTTAACCCTACTTCCAAGCTTTGTATTTAAGTGAAACTTCATTATAGTTTTAGTTAATAAAATCACTAATTTATACATTATTTGTTAACAGAAACTCACTCTTCACAAAGTTACTTGAACATACTATCAGTACGCACATTCTCAGCACTTCCTCAAAAAAAGAAAAAGGAAAAAAAAAAAAAAGAGTGTTGAAGGAAGGAAGCTTCTACCTCTTTCTAGAAGGCTCCCAAATCTGTGCTTGGTAATGGTGAAAGCTATTTTCAAAAGAACCACACATACACAGCCTACAGTCTTATTTGGGATCTAGTTTGTTCAATCCCTCTCAGAAAGCCATCTGACAGATCTATATCTTGAAGCAACCAAATATGAAAATGTCTTATATTGAAACCACGTACAGTTATACTTGGAAGCATCATTCAACTCTCTAAACTTGAAATTAACTGAACAGCTTATGAATCACTTGTTTCAAAACCAAATAATTATTTTTCCTTCTAGTTAGAATACCACTTTTTGTTTTTCCATGACTGAGAACCAAAAAGAAGAACATTTGAACTTTTCACTGTGCTCTTACAAAGGAATGACAATTTTGTATTGTTTCCCAGACACATACTTTCTTAGAGTTCCACTAAAACTTAGCTATGTACACAAAAGGTGACTTTTCGTTAGACAGACAAGATCAGAACTCCATTTGGGTTATATCACAGGTATCTTATTCTTGTAAGTTTAGAAATATATTCTGAAGAATTAATGTTTCATTACAAATGTTTATTCCTTATGTTTGAAAAATAAACCCAAAAACCTTCTGATGTCAAACTGAAGCATTCTTTCTGGGACTTAGCCATGATCTACAATACATTAACCACATTTTCCACATCCTATGACAGACATTCAGAAACATTCAGAAATTCTAACACTAATATCCCACTTAAGTAATTTAAAATTACACTAGACAGATGAGAAAGAAAAAAATTGCATTGACAAGATAATAACCTAATTTCTTTCATTCTCTGCCTCCTATTATTCAAACTCTGTTTGAAAGACATTTTGCTTTTTGTTGCTACGTTCTGTAAAGAATAAACCAAATTATCTCCTCCCTGTACACCTGCACTACACTTTGGCCTCACCCCTGTCTTTCGTTGGACGTAGTAACTCTGCCACAGGTTTCAAGAGATCCAAGGTTAAGACTTATTTTTTTCCTACCTAAAAATCAACACGATCAATAAATATCTGTACAACTACACCAACAATACTACTGAAATTCCTGTAAGAGTAACAGTGGTACACACATACTAAAATTCACACAGTGAAACCAAACAGATAAATGAGTTTGCCTCCTAACAACAGAACGCACAGCAGTACATCCAAAGACAGTATTTTCTGCAAGAAAGGTGTGCTGATTCCAGGCTAATTTGCAAACAATAAAAAAAATCTTTTTTGAGTATGAGAAGAGTAAAATGTTATATGATCTTGTGGAAAAAATAATCTCAACAGGAAGTGCCTTGAGCCTTGTCTACGAATGAATGCATGGAAGCAGGTGTACCAGGTATCTTGATATAATCTAGGACTACTACTTCCCATAGGGAAAAAACAAAAAATATTTTGAATCTATAAATAGTCACAAAAATTTTCTTACTGTTCCAGGCATATGACCTCTTTCTTGTTTGCCATTCTGAGGGCTACCATTTTTCAGCTTCTTTTTCTTCTTTGCTGTTTCTTTGTGTTCTCTTTGTTTGTTTTGTACTTCGATGAGGACAGAAATGAAGCTGTTTTTCACTTCCTTCTCAAACTCCAACTCATCTCGTAGAGCCAACTGCTGTACCAGTTCCTCAGAATAATCCTTAATAGCAGTCTCAATTTCTTCTAGCAGTTCATTTAACTCAGCAACAGACAATCTTTTTACTCCTATAAATAGTTCATATAAAAAGCAAACTGTCAAGATTTTAAGCATGAGAACACTTGTAGGAATTATAAGAAAGAAGTACACTGAAATTTTTCAAAACAAAAAAATCGATTCTAAAACCACATAGAACAAAACAATATTCCTAAAGGAATAAATACATCACAGAGGCAACTAGATTAGCAACAAGAAGATTGTTAAACTCTCTCCTTATTTCTGAGAAATCTGAGATAATCTGCAAACATGAAGAGCATGTTGTAGTTAAAGAAGATGAAACAAGCACTAAACTTCTAATACTGACACCTCTGTTAACTATTGCTTTCCATCTACACCCACTGTTCAAAATAAAAGGTCTCCATATTTTCTGACACAATAATCAACACTTTGGTATTTGTGAAATCCTTGGATTTTTCACCTACAGTTATACAGAAATTATACTCTGTGATCAAGGGAATCTTAGGGATATTGCTAAGGTATGTATGCATATTAATAAAAGCTTGCATTAGACTTTTATGATAAGACTTTTAGATGCATTTAGTAGAAAAAACAACAAAATCCTCCAAATTTTCTTTGTCTGGGGATTGTAATCAAAAGCATGGCCTTGTATTGCCTGAAACAAGGACCTAGATCAAAACTAGATGACAGGAAGAATTAATAGTTTTGAGAAAGCATGAGACTGAATTGGTCAGTGCTAAACCAGAAGCCTGTAAAATATCAGTTTGGAAACAAAAACCCTCCAGGTTTGCATTTTAAAGGTACTATTGGGTCATGTGTTATAGACAGTGACATTACGACCACGAAGAATGTTCTGAGGCTTGCTTCGGTTAAAAGCGAGCATGTGCTTTGAGGGCTGCTTTCCACTCCCAGTTAAATCTGACACACCTAGGAAGCTAGTAAGGCCCAACGGCTGGTATGTCAAAGCACATAATTTTCAGGGGCATTTGAGAAATGGATAGTCCTTGTTACTGAAGAGTACAATCTGTTTAAGGACACTGCATAGATATTTGTCATTATTTGGTTACACTGAATTAGTCTAGTAAGTGTTATGTCTAAAAAAACCTCTTATACGGGAAAGTGCCTATGGACAAAGTGTAGAAAAATACAGATAAGGCCACAAACTACAAAAAGCATAGATTTTAGAAGTATCAAAGGTAATAGGTGAAATGTGATTTTCTCTTTAAAATTACAGCAGGGAAAACTGATTGGAGAAAGCTCCTTGTTACTTACTAAAGAAAAAAAACCAGTGAAACCTGTTAAGGCAATTCTCTGGCAAGGAGACAGAGTTTTTCAGAGTAGCTTAGGCCTTAAACTCCGGTAAAACACTGTAACAGTACCACGTGCTTAAGGATCTAAGTTTCAAGGAGTTTGAACCACCCATCACCTATATTGTTGCTTAAACTATTCTAAGTATGCAGCTGCAGATTATGGCCTCTACTTGTAACACAGAGTCTTGGCTGTGTTCACAGTCATTGCACGCACCGCAGCAGTAAGTTTTTGCAAAGTCAGCTCTGGTTGTCAGCAATAGGAAATAGCAACATCAACTCAAACACAAGCAGAGGGAAGAAAGGTAAATTCAGTGACAAGATTATCTGGTGAAACTGGGCATACTCTGCGGTAAAAGTTAGTATAAGTTCCATACGCATTCAGTACAAAGGACAGTCTAAAATAGTGTAGGTTGCACCACTGTGTTGTTTTTGTGAAAGAAGACGAGAGAGAGCACCAGTGAGCCCCAACACTTAAGAACCAGCTTCACAGCCTAAGAAACAATTGTTCCAAAAACATAGGTGCAGATTATCCAACTGCAATCCTAACTTGTTTATGATAGATCAGCTGTTGCAATCAAAGCCTACAAAGGGGCTACACAGGAACTACTCAGCTGATGGAGGTGAGTGAAGACAGAGTAAGTCAAATGCAGAAGACCACTTGGATTAAATCTTAGATATGTAGGCTAAAGGACTCGCCTGTCTAACCAGAGCCATAACTGGTTTTATTTTTGGACTGTCTTAATACATGTCTTTTCCTATCCAAGAAAAAAAGTAAATGCAAGCTTTTATTGCCTGATCTCAATCCTACACATTAACACCTCTGACTTGTCTTATAAAAGCCAGACTAGGCTAGGAAAACCCTGCAACAATTTCAGAGAGATTCAGACTAATTCTGAAGCAGCTTCACACACAAAAAAAAGGTAGCAAGAGCTTTTCATAAAATAGTGACCTGAAAGACAGGAAAGCAGATTCTGAGAAACTGGTGAAGTAAAGTTAAATTATCTGCCAAAGTAATTCAAGGCATCATTTGGTCAAGGCTGACCTTTAAACCATAAAGATGCAACAGGCAAGATGAACTCCTGAAGCAAAGCAAAATAAATATGATATGAAATACCAAGTAAGCTTGATTAGCTCCAAACCTAAGGACGTATGGAACTGTCAGAAAAGCAGCAAGCCCTGCTGAGCAGGATACACTTTGCTTTCATATTCCTGAAATTTATGTGTTGAGACAGCTAAGAGTCCAACCATGAAAATGGAATCTCCTCCATAAATCTGAAGTGTAGCAGAAACTCTAAGTCATGTCACAAAAAGTCAGCCAGTTTTCTGAATGTTCTACAGAATTCATATTGCTGACCCAGACTACAGGAAAGAAAGCACCAAACCTTGTAAGAGGCACTGAAGTAGAAGGATCGTCTAGCAAATATTTTTTGTGTTCCTATCACCTTCTAGAATTGATTTTGAGAAATACGCAGATGAAACAAATTTCCATCATGAAACTGATTAATCACAGGTTTCTTTTACATACAATTCAACCTACTACAATTAAACGTCACATGTAATTTCTCTTTTTCTTTTTTATAGATGATTTCATTTGCGTAGAAGAAGATACAAAGGTTTTTTTGACTTTTAAGATTTTGAAGAGGAATGGAAGGGCAGGAGAGAAAAATATGCCAGATCCTTGTGGGAAAAAAAGGCAACAGTCGCCTTATTTTTGTGTTACTGTGTATCAAGGTATGTTGTAGTGACTGAACCAGTACCAAAGAAACACCATTTTCTTTATTTACTGCATAGCTTTCAAGAGCTTTAGCTAATCTTCTTAAACACAGTGTACTGACTTCAAGGAAGTGTCTCACTTTAAAATACAGAAATTAATAAAGTTTAATAAAAATGATCAGACTTTACCTATGAAGGGACCTCATTCCAGAGAATCAAGCTTCAGCATATTTGCTTTAATTTGAAATTCTATGAAGTTTTATTTTTATTCTAAGTTATGAAAGCTGACAAAGATAAGTCTTCTATTTATGTTCTACATCTAGTTTATTCTTTCAGGGCATTTTGAAAATATTTTTGAATGCATATATTTCATAAGAAGGACTTGCTATAAATCAAACACATGGCAAACTTACCCTTTAAACTATTTTCAGTAAGCATAAGAGCAAGATAGCAAGATACTAAATAAATATCACTTACTCTCTTCATAGCTGTTGTTTGTACTGGATCTCTTGAGTGTCTGAATTTCCTGGGAAAGTATAGAGAGTCGATCTGATTGGGTGGGTGTTTCATCATCTTCTGGATCAGGTGATTCCTGCATCATTTCCTCTATTTCTTCAATCACCTTCAAAAAATGAAAACCCTTATAAAAACCCTCCTGCACAAAGAGAAACAGCCTGCAACTTGAACCAAAGCTGTTAAAAGCTTAAGGTTTTTTTTTTTTTTTTTTTTTACTTTCAGTCAGCGAAGATGCGTCTGGATGAAACAAGTACCAAGACTGGACTGAGGAGAATCAACAAAATCATACTGACATTTCCTCCCCATCCTTGCTCTCTTGAGAACTAGCCTACCTTTTCAAGGTAAATTGATGACCTCATAACAAGCAATGTGTTGAAACTACACAGTTATTTCTACATAAAGGTACACGTGGTTCTGCTTAAGAGGACTGAACTAAAGAGTGAGCACGAATATTATTCCCAAGTATTTGGTTGAAAGAAAACAAAACAACAACAAAAATCAATTACCTTCCAACACCCATTTCACTACACTTCTCTAAGCAAAAAAAAAACCAGCTCTGAAAATCTACTGTGCTTATAAGAAGTTTCACGAACTGATCCATCATAACCTAAAGCTGATTTGCACCCCTGGGTGTAAGATCTGAGCCAGACAGGAAGTAGGAGAACAGAAATCCTGTGCATAAAGACTTTACTCTGCAGTACAGAAATGACCATATTTCAAGAGGCTAAATTATTGACTGAAAAGCTGAATAAATAACACATCAACTTTTGCATGTTTAAAGGCTGTAGACATTGCAGAGATCCACCTCACAGTAAAAAAGAGCTGAGGCAGTTCAAGTAATCCTGTCTCTCGTACTCTTAATAACCATGTTCATCAGAGTTCACAGGTAACCATTTAAACAAGAAAATACATTCTCGCATTTGGTTACTAAAGCAGGATCTTAACGGACAGTCATTAACCCTACTCAGAAGGGCAATTTTCAAGATAACTTAAGTAAATCCATGGATTTGGAACAGAAGCCTTTAGACAGTAAGTGATTTGAAAGCTTAGTAGCTGAACTGTTGAACTGCTCTTACATTAGGCAAAAACTTCAAATAATTCTTCCTAACCACAAAGCCATGTGAAGATACAAATGGCCGTACAGTCATGCTGGAAAACCTCAAACTGTACAGTATCACCAACATTCTGAAAATATTTTTGCTTCTTAACACATAATTTAATTTAGTAGTATTTCTGAATAATTCACAGTAAGGAATGTATAAAGATTTCAAAGACCCTGGACTATCAACCTCACTTGAAGCATTGGAATACTTTTCAAATCTGAATGATGTAGTAGTATCTCACACATTATTACAACCCTAAATAAAGAACTATCAAGAAGCTTAGCTATGGCAAACAGTGAGGAAGAAGAACAAAAAATACAGACTAAAACAAAATACTACACCAACAACACTGTCTTTGCTGAACACTTTACCTGCTCTGCTGTGAAGAGTGGTTCATCATTGATGCAGGAAACAATGATAGAATGCATATCCAACTGTTCTCTCAGCTCTTCGTCATCTGACAGGTCAAGGTTCAAGTTATCATTTACCTAGAAAGCGTGAAAATGTGTATTCATATACATACATACACATTTGTGTGTGTATACATATATAAAATACATGTATACATATTAAAAAAAACAAAAGCGGAACTAATGTTGAATTTTAGGAATGAAACAGATTCCTTGCCCACAATAACGCAATCAATGATTTTTGCTGTCAAATACCTGGAAACTTAAGTACCTTAACAACTGAAATCAAAACTGCAATTGGAGACAGTTAAAATGGCTGTCAGTCTTTAAACTCTTTAAATACCCCCAGTATACAAAGACCATATACACAATGTCATGCAGATACCTGCACGGAAAGCAGTCAGTCCAGTGTAGATATTTAAATCTTAAATGATGATAGACATTTGTCAGTGTGGGGTAAAAACATTGCACAAATCTGTTATTTAACGTGCTTTTATAGTTCTACTTTTTCACATAATAAAAGATATGAAAAAAGTTGTTTTAAAAAACAAAACATGGCTATGACCCCAGATTATTCTAAAAATATATTGTTGAATATCTCGGGGTCTTTTCAAAAACAAACAGAAGTAATGCTGTTCCTCCACATATACTATCAAACTACACTTATCCTTCAAAACCAAAGATGTACATATAGTAAAAGATAAGATTTAAGTCCCCTCATTAATCAGTCAGATGTATTTTACTCAGTGATATATTCTAGTTTATTTACAGAGTTGTTTGCTTTTTCTGCACTTTGTCCGTTACTGGATTCCATCCAAACCAACCTAGAAAAACCTCCAGCCCCCAAAAGCTGCAACCCCCCAACCTTTGACATTTTGAGCTCAATTGCTTTAACTGATCTTTGGACTAATTTACAAGCATTACGACTAGCTGTTTAAAGTCCTTGGTCTCACCATATCAGTTTTCAATTTTTGCTGTAATTCCTCCAATTTTCCTAGCTTCTTCAGAAAACTTAATAGCTTTCAGACTCATTTTGAAGATGTTACTGATATCCCCAGATTATCAGTATAGTCTATAGGGGACAACATACAATTTGTATTTTTCCAGCCATCAGAATGAAGTCAAATGTCCACTTTTTCCAGAATCTGAATTCCAGTGACAGGGCTCCACTAAGAGTATCTTTCATCTACCATACAGATACATCCCAGTTTCGACATTCTTTAACACCTGCAGTCCTCAAATGTTATTCTATGTATATAGGATTATGGCAACTATGGAATAGTAAGCAAGGGTAACAGTTTATCTAGAAGGAGGTCAGCTTCCACTCCTGACATCTCCAGAAACAACATTTTGAGAGACTATCAGAATATATTCTGATAATTTAGGCTAATAAACCACCTAAAACATCTGATGGCAAAAGGATCACGTGGCCTTCTACCCAGCCACACTTCATGCCTGTTTCTGTCCTCACACTCCTACCAGGGAATAACCTGTTTAAAAGTAATCTAACAAAAATATAACAAATAAGCAATTGCGCAATCCTGTTCCTTTTACCCCTGTACAACACTTCCACCCAACTACTTCTGTCACCGTCATAGCTGTGTAAGTGTTCACGGATCTGTGATGTGAAGCAACAAAGATTAGATGAATCAGCCTCATTCACCTCACATTTTTTTCTTACTCAGACAGGAAGAGAAATACTTTAAGCACAAGTCCAACAGCATATTATTAGTATCAAACGCATCAACGAGGCGTTGCTTAGCTGTTATTATTCATTGTAAGAAAGCTAAAAACAAGCTACTTGCTGGTCCATATGATCTGTCACATATCCAGAAATACTGCTGAAACACAGAGAAGAGGCAAAAAGTATGACAAATGTTCCCAAACAGATGGGCTTTACACATCAAAAGGAATGCCAGGTGGAGTGAAAGCTGAAAAAGCTTGAGAGATGTTTAATCCATAAACTGATTTTCCCTCTCCTGGCAGCATATCTAAGATTCTTTCTAATCCAGCAACACCACTTCATACTTTTTATGTAGTTCCTTCATAACTTCCTGCAAAGAATTTTAAAAAACTATATGAAACTTTTTTTTTTTTATATTGTACCTAGTTCCTTATCGAGAAATCCATCAGTCTTCCAGTCCATTTTTCAGTCACACAACAAGGTCACAGCATGGGGGGTTTTAAGTCTTTTTACTTTAAAAGTAAGGATTTAATCACTCTAAAACCACTTAGAAAATCTGAACAAATACTCTAATAACAATTAGAATGAACACATGTCAAATTCCAGGGATAATCATCAGACTGAAATCAAGAAAGTGAGTTCCAAATTGCCATCTTCCCCTGTAGAACCTCAAAGTATCCTCTTCAGCAGAACAACCTTTGTTCCTGTCACAGTAAAAAGTACCTGTGGATTATATAATGGATGGCAGAAGTCAAAGCATTAACCTATTCTCAGGTTACACACAGAGATATTTTTACAACAGAACTGAAATTCACTATGTTTAAAAGATAGGCCACTCGTTTCCTCAGAAGACCTGCGAGATGGGAATTCTTCCTAGCTTTTCTTCCTGAAGCGTTTTAATCCACTTTTAAGAAGATCAAAGGACAACCCTTTCTATAAACCTCTCTGAAGCTCTTCATTCCCTGCTCCCTTCCCAGACAACTATTCTACTTGTCAAATAAGAAAAACAAAACAAAACACACTTTTGCACTTCAGTGTCTTCTGGGTCATCTTTCCTTTAAAAGAAGCCACTTTAGTCTCCACCTGACTGGAGAATGAGATGAACTTAAAAAAAGTCCACACTGGATTTACTAAATCAGAATACTCCTGCCTCTTTTCCTCCCTTACCCAGAATAGCGTTCAACACGAAACAGACAGTAGAAAGATTCTATGTGAAACACTTCCTCAATTTTCAATTTTTTCTGTCATGTTCTGGCTCTAATGAACATCCATTTAAAACTAACCCTGAATTATTCCAACCCAAGGAGATGCAAACATACATCAATGGTTGTTTGATTTTTTCATTTTTAAAAACCTCTCATGTATAATACCAAGCACTAAAAATATTTTAAGCCATTTAATAACAACACTCTTTTATACAAATGCAAATTGTTTTGTTTCCCTGCTGAGTATAAAAGATCATAGAATGATTTGGGCTGGAAGGGACCTTAAAAATCATCTAGTTCCAACCCCCTGCCATCCAAAGAGGGTATTTCTGCTGATCAGAACTTACCCCCTTTTCTGAAAGATTCAGTGTTGGCAAGTGCAAAGCTCTGGTGTGGGAAGATTTCCAGTCAACAGGCATTACGTTACCATAATTATCAGTCAAAGCATTCCAAATCCTGGAGAGAGGAATAAAGGAACAAAAATGCAGCCCTTAAAACAAGCAGCAACTGATCAGCAGTAAACATATTTGTAATTATAATATATTTCTATCAACAGCTATTTTTTCCTCCCTATTCATCTACAAGTTACTGACAATATTTTTATAATGTTTTGAAGCTAAGAGAAAACGTTTTTTGATAAACATAATTTATTTCCCTTTTTAAACCAACAATGTACGCACAGTGGTGAAATAAAACAATGCGATGAAGAGACAGCTCCATTACTAATTATACAACCATACTCAAAATCTTTTTGGGGGGTGGATGAGTCCTTCCTTTAATGAAATTTGAGCTCAGCTATAAATTCCTTTCCTAGTGTTGTTCCTGTCTTCCTTGCCTTTTGCACATTAAAATCAGAAATTAGCAAAGGCTGAGCAGCAAATTCTGAGACAAATATTTTTTTTTCGTTCTTTCCATTTATCACAGAATAATGAACACTCACAAGTTATACTAAAATTCTGCAAGAATTCTGTTTTATTCAGAAGTACTCTTGCTGAGCTCAGCCCACCACTCTTGTCTACAGTTGATCTTAATTAATTGTGTCTACAGTGTCCAGCCTCTCTGGCTGTGCTGGCGGCTTGCATGTGCAGCCCTATTCTGGTATACCAGTTCAGATGTTGAAACAGAGCAGCCCTGCTAGCAGGCTGCTGCCTCAAGTCAGCTAACAAACCCTACCTCTCAGTGCTGCGCTGTGGGTGCGTGTTTGGAGTGGTTGCCTGGCTAGGTTCAGAGGAGGTCAGAGGAACGGCTGAGCCAGACACAGAAGGGCAGGCAGAGCCTCATCACTGCACGTCTCTGATTCATGGTTCTCTGAACTTACCTCACTGTTTACACCATAGATATCTAGCCTTTTGCTAACAGGTTTTGTTTTCCTTCTCTTAGAATAAGACGTACCATTTAGTTACCTCAAAGTAAAATAAAAACTGCAGTATTTTTAATCAAAACAAGCTGACTGAAATTTACTGTAAAATAACAAGTATAAATACTTGTAAAATAATGTTAAATGCAGGAAGGCAGCATAGATCAGAAAGGCTCTATTGCTCAGGGGAAAAAACAATTATCACAGCTGCAACTGAGGTTCTGTTGTACTTTCCGCGTTCATTTCAAACACTGAACCAGCGGGCATGTCCCAAGAAGCCAAACAAACACTACCCTCGGCCACTTTGCCTTTCAGAACAGCTCCGGCGGTGGGAGGCGCTGGGATGCGCACACACACACGCACACGCTTCCCTAGCGCTCAAGGAAATACAACCAAAAGGCTCGATGTCAAACCAGCGCCGGCGCCCCGGCCGCCCCCGCGGAACATCCGCGCCTGCCCCCGGCTCCGGGACCGGCGGCTCCCAGCTACAGTCCCGCGGGTGGGGAAAGGCCTCCGCTCCCGCAGCCCACCCGCCCTGCCGGCACCGAGGGAGAGGGAGGCCCAAGGGCAGCGCTCTCGCAGGGCTGGGCTAGCGGACGGCGGGGCCCGCGTCCCCCCCGTCTCCGCACCCTGCCCCGCACCGCCACCCCGGCTGTCCGCTCAGGCCGGGCCGGGCCGGGCCGGGCCAGGCCTCCTCCTCGGGCGACCCAGCCGCCACCGCCGCTCCCTCCCCCCGCCTCCCCCCCCCGGGCCTGCACTCACTCGTCGTCCTGCAGGGCGCTCTGTTCCGTCAGGGGCCGCAGCGGAACGCGGCTCTCGCCGCCGCCAGCCCGGGCCTGCGGGGGCTCAAAGAAGAGGGACAACTTCGCCCCCAAATCCCCACCGCCCCAGCCGCCTTTGTCGCGGACAGCCTCGGGACCGCTCCCCGCGGAGGGCTGAAAGCCCGAGAAGTCCTGCCAGTCCCCCGGGTCTCGCTGCGAGGCCGCCGCCGCCATAGCTGCCACCGCAGCTGGAGACGCCGGGCTGCGCGCCCCCGCCCGCGGCTCCCGGCGGTGCGCGCTCCCGGCGCCTCCCGCAGCTCGGGGAGGGGGTGGGCAGGGGCGGGGCGTGTGACGGCACGGGGCTGCCCGAGGGCCGCGGAGTCGGGGGCGGTGGGAGCGGCCACGCCCCACGGCAGGCGGCTCTCCCGCGGCAGCGCCCAGGCGAGCTGGCCTGGGCACCCCCCGGCCTCCCTCGGACCGGAGCACGGGGAGGCGGGTGGCGGGCGCGGCGTGGGGCTGTGGCTGAGCGGGAACCGGCGCGGCCCTGGCGCCGCTTGCGGGGCAAGGAGCGAGCAGGGCTCAGCCGTGGCAGGGAGCAGCGCTCCCGGCCGCTCCGCGGGCCGGAGGCAGGTGCTTTAGAGGCAGCGACTAGGGGCAGTTCACCGGGGAGGTGAAAGGGGAAGGAGGACTATTTTTAATAGTTTCATTGGAAGCTGGTCACCTGGGGATGGGTGGCTTTTGGACTATTGTTTTCCCCTCGATTCAGCCACCTAGCCAGTATAAAACTTGTTTTGGAGATACTTGGTTCTTATTAGCACAGTCACTCCCAATGCCTATCCTTCGCTAGCTTTATGTTGTGCCCTTACGTGTGATAACTTACGATGGGCTTTTTTTATCTAGTACTTCGAGCCACTGTAAACTTCTGATATCCCAAAGTACACAGCAGGAATTTTCCTGCTTAACTTCTTGAACTTGTTTGAGCCTGCTTTGAGTTTCTTTTCGTACTTCCTACTTGATGTTTGGAATGAAACACAGTGGAAAATTAATTCCCTGTAAACCATCTGCGTGCCACTGAGGTAATTTAAAGACTTTCATCCTATCCTACTCAGTTACAGCTTTTTCAAGCTGACAAACGCAAGTATACACAGGCATTCCAAATATGATCCTTTTTGACACTGGGACTGGGGCAAAGGAGGCCAGGACTGCTTCGAGTGTTCAAATGTGGATGCGCCATTGTTTAAACATCAGCGCAATGATGTTTTCTGTTCCATTCTGATGAAAAAGACGTCCACAGGCAGAATTTGAAGAAGCTCTTCTAGAAGACATAGTCTTCCACAGCCATAGTCTTGGGAAGGAGCAAAAATGCTGGAACAGGTAACTAGAGAGGGAGAGGAAATTACTGGAAATTCAGCACATACAAATGTAAAGGGATGCAGAAAAATACCGATCTGTCCTAGTCGAAGTCAGTTACACTGATCCAGTGCTGCTTTGAATGCAGAAAGTAAGGGATGCCAAATGAAACCATCAAGGGGTAGGTTCAAAGAAAGAAAAGGAGGCAGTTTTTCACACAGCAAGTAGTTAAGCTGGAAAACTCCTTGCCTCAGGAAGTTACATACCAGAACTTTGCATCAAGTCCATTCATTTACAAAATAACAGAAGAAAACAATATTTAAGCTAATAGGTAAATGAATGATCTGTGGCTCAGGAAGTCCTTGAAGTGCAAATTCTGATTCCAACACACTTTCTATAGGACCTCATCTCACAGCCCCATGTGATTGATTATGGCTTCTCGACAGATATGACAGATGGACTCGATGGCAGGGCAAAGGCCTAACTTTGTATTTGAGAGATTGCTCTTCACTGGATGCTGAAACTATTTGGAATTCCACAAATCCCTCTAATATGAAAATTCTGTAGTGTAAAACCCAGCATGTTCTGTAACTGCAAACTGTTCTTTACCCACAGTATTTTCTGCACTGTTCTGATCTAAGGTCTGCATGACAATAATATGAATTCCTACCCAGGAAAAACAAACTCACCATAATATCAAGATATAAACTAATGTTTCAAGGGCCGATGTATGGAAGTAATAAATATGAACATTTAAGAAAATACGCATCGATAGGTTTAAAATTTTTTATTGTGCTGCCAAGAGCCAAATTACAAGAAACCGCCTTACAGTTAAAAAAGTAAACAAGCAATCTGCTGAACCGCAGTGCACTCCAAGTGCCACATATGCATCTAGTTTTCAGAAAATTATTATCTGCATTTCTCTTACAAGAGCACAACAGGAACCAAAGTAAAAGAGTGTAATGGATACAGCACATAGGATAAATCTTATCTTTAAAATAATAATAAAATAATAATAATAAAAAACATTTTACACCATGTCCTATATCCTGCTAATATTTTCAGAATATGGCCTTGATTGTAAAACAAAAGCAAGCATTTACAATTTCTGGATAAAGACTGCTTACTCTTATGCAACGAATGGATGTTTTGTCTTGACAAAATCTTTGTAGTTACTGGACAGAAACATCTCCATTTCAATATCAGATTGAGTACAAAACACTGGGGAGACTACATCTTTTCTTATTGGTGGTTGGAAACTGAAGTTATATAAGCAGAAAAAATGTTGACCCTTAATGATACACCTATTTTTTTCTTTGATGCAAACAGCTAGAACACCTTTTTGATATTCTAAAACAAAAAAATTGTTAATCTTCAGATTAATAAATTAGGTCATTATAATAATAAATTAGGTATTTTTTTTCAGTTTTAAAGTTCAGCAACCTCTGACCAAGTATTTACAACAATACTTGAGAGTTCCTTTACAAAAAATACATTTTCTTTTCACATTAAGCATACTGGGTATCTGTGTCTCTTATGACAAGCATTTGTAAAAGAAAAAACACAATGCACAAATGGGTAATTAGTATAAAAGTGCCAAGACCTGTTTGGAAAGTTAACATTGTATTATACAGTCAGAGTTATAAATGAGGCAAGCTACAACAAACTTCCAGCTTAATGTGGACAATATTCCAGTAGTTGTTTCAAACAATTGTTTGAAAAAAAAAAAGAAAATAAGAAGAAAGAAAAAAAAAAAAAAGAAAATCCAGGAGCCGTGGTGTTATTCTGTGGAGCTGATTAGTGCTGCATGTATATTGTCATCAGTGTCTCTAGCCAATGCATTCATTAAAAAGCCTTTTTAAGGCTAAGCAGGAAAAGAAAAATAAGAAACACCCTGAAATGTAGCAAGTAGCAAGAGCAACGCTTACTGCTATAATCGTGCACGTACTGTACACACGCAAACACAAGAGTGCACACACACACACGCGCGCACGCACACAAACACTTCCAAATCAAATCAAACTGTAGGTAGAATGAGATGCTCTTTTCTTGTCTTTCCTAAACTCACAAGCGATTAAGCATTGATATGGAATGCCTGTTTATCTGCTTCTGCTCTGGGTAAAATCTCTCTCAGGTAAAAATACATTCAACAAGAAAAAAAATAGGAAAAATATATACTGTATACATAGTGTTTTATATATACAGTATATATATGTATAGTGTATATACACATGCACATATGTATACCTATGTATACCTACATGCATTTGTATATACATATATATACACACAAACATACAAATACTTTTTGTTGTTTTTAGCATAATTATATTTACATAAATATTCCTATAATGCTAAAGTTTAAAGAAGCATGATCTCCTTTTTTTTTCTGAGCTTCAAAAAAGGTGCTTGAGTAATACACAATTAAAATTAAGCAGCTTCCTAGCATGGAAGTAGTTTCTAAATCTGCATACCAGTAAATAAGAATATCAACAGGAAAAAAAACAACCTTAAAACAGTCTCTTTTTTTACTCTCTTGTGAGGAAGAGCTTTGTCCAACAAAAATATTTTTCCTTCTCCTGTATGAACAACCAGAGATTGATACAAAATAACAAAACAAAAACCACAACAGACAAAACAAACAAACAAAAGCCCCTGGAACTGCATGGTGTTCTTGACTTTTCCTTCCTTCCTTCAATACTGCTGTCAAAAGATCCAGTGCTCATATCAGGAATTACTTAGGCCTCAGTCATTTGCTAACTCTGCCGAAGTCTGGCTAATCTAGCCAATCAGCTTTGAAGAAAACAAAAATAAAAACAAAAAGCAGCACAATGTATAATTTTATACATCCTTAATAAACCCACCCTTTATTTTCTGCTATAACCTTTTCCTTGCTATTTCATTAACTACTGCAGCTTCTCATCATATAGAAAAATATTTGCAGCTACACCACATCTGTGATGTGACAAATTCTGTTCTAGGAGTATATTACTGTAGCAACAGCTGGGAAAAAAAAAAATCAGGCCTTTTCATATTTTTTTCACCTGGGGTTAGGCTTCGCTGCAACAGATGCAATTCCAGAGCAACAAGAAAAACCACTACCCTGCTGCTCGGCACTATTCTTTATTCATTTTCTTCTCCAGCCAAGCATGACCAGCTTTTCTTCTCTGAAGCTTCTTTTTACCTCATTGCCTACCCCTAGCCCCTGATTCCCCCTCCCAAAAAACCTCTATAGCTATGTTACAAGCAAATACATCTTAACAAGTTTTAAAACTTTGGTTCTAAGAAAACACTTGGTCAGTTATCTCAAGGAAAAGTGGGAATGCTTTTTCTGGCACATTGCAGGAGTCAGAGCTCATCCCAGTAAGGTCTTAGAGCTGTACATGTAGTCACAAATCCAATACAATCCACTAAGCAAGTGCACAATTCTAGTTTTATTTTAATAGCAGACTTAGTCTCTCTCTCTCTCTCTCTCTCGTTCTTAAATCCTTGGTAAGGGTGCAATTCTTCAAACTGTTTGATAGAAATTATCTGCCTGTAGGTTGTTCTGTTTCTGCATGCTGTAAAATCCACTGTATCTTGAATCTGGGTCTGCAATTCTTAGCATCCTCTGAGAACTGTCCACCTGGACCATGGTACCTTTCTTGCAGTCCACATAGACCAGTTGATTGTTTAGGCAAGAAGGCTGTTAAAACAGAAAGGGAATATTGAATCAGTTAAAAAATCTTTGTATTCCATTCATAATGAAAAAAATTATTATGGTTCAAGTCCATAAGCACAAAACAAAATCAAATCATCAATGAAAGAGTCCGGACTTTTGCTAAACTTGGCAAAGATTTATGCCAGGCACAGTAACAGACTAACACCCTCTTCTGAATCACCACCTTTCATCTTCTGAATGGAGCTCTGGTATTCCCATATCCAGTCTTACTGTCCCCCTCTGTTTGAGAATCCTTCAACTGAAAGATTCTGCAGCTGAGAGGAAGGTGAAACAAATGCTGGGTGCAAACTACCTTAAATGTTTATGGGCTAAGCATGAAGGAGGACAGGCAGTAAGCACACATTGTGGATACATATGAAGTTAGTGACAATACTCATACTATAAGCATGCTACAAATCTTAAAAATTCCAGTTTCCACTGATGTAGCTTCTTTTTCCAAGACTTAAACCAGAAGGACTTTTATTACTAAAAATGTACATTCAGTAACCCTTATGACAAAAAGTTTTTTTTTCCCACATATTTGTTAGAAAACTTTATTACAAAATGTTTTACATTTGGCTCTTCAAAAGCCTGTGGACTGGATGATCAAAGAAGTCCTGAGGTTCACTGATGTTAATGGAATCAGAGCTAAACAGTAGCAGTCCACCTGTAATTTTAAAAATCTTTTCTATAATCTTTATTTTGGTATTGATATGATTTAAGCACAGTTACTGATCTGTTCTTTATTGAATAGCTGGACTATTTTGAACAGAAAGAACATAAGCCAAAACAGGCTTGCCAAAATGTGTTACTAAGAACAATCAGTCATCCAGCAAGGAATAGGAGAAACTAATGAGTGACACCTAGTTGAAGAAACCTTAAAAGAAACCTACATTTATGACAAAGACCCTCACAAGGCATCTGAGTTTCAGCATATCCATGGTCTTGCATTGAATCTCTATGTGGTTTAAAGTGAGCTTTCTTAGCATATGGATGGGTGACACTGAAAAAATGTTTCAGCAATAGAAGTATTTAAGGAAAATGATGTTTCATAAGTAAAAAAATACATAGAATTATTGCTTATAGTTCCACAGTTAGAAAGTTGTGATTTTTCACTTCAACTTCAACCATTTTGTCACATAGCAGGCTTTGTGGGAGTTTAGGAGTGAATACATTAGAGTTAAAAATGAATTTTTAAATGCATTCCTTAAGAAATTGAGAAACTGGTATCGCTTACTTGTCTTGAAAGACTGGAAGTGAAATAATACCAATTCTTCATGCTACCTATTTAATTACTATTGAATTCAACTTTATGCTCTGACTATATTTGTAAACTGTTTGGAAAGGACTTTTTTTAAAAAAAAAAGCTCTGCAGCAGTGACAGAAAGAATACGGACACTTCCTCTTTAAAGTTACTGTATTACTCTTCTAGGTGGAACTGAAGAAAAGATGCACTCAAATTGTGTTCCAAGTATGGATGAAGTCTGTTTGATTAGAACTAGGAAATATAAGTGGGGTAAATTGGGGAACTAATATAAATGGCATTTGGATATGGAGTAAGGGCTTAGTCTGCCGATGGAACTGTTACTCAAAACGAAAAAATACTTTTTTCACTGTTCATTTCCAAGCTTCCTGCTTCTTCCTTTTTTTGGTAGTCTCAGAATACTTAATAGGTAGATATTTCCTGAGATCTGTCTTAAAATGTTAATCCCAGAACCATATGATGCTGTTATTAGAAAATGTGATAAACACTACAAGTACATACAGTACCTGATGTTGGACAATACTTTTAAAAGTGGATGAAAGTTAAGAAAGCAAAAAATATTCTCTTACGAGTTTTGACTGCCAGTGAGAAAATTGCGTGTATTTACCTACACAAATACAGAGTTGGGTATTTTTCATTATTTCTTTTTCTGAGCTTGATTTCTATCTAGTGACAAATCATTACTATATGGAGCAGGAAATGTTTTTGTCTGATAGCGAAAAACAACATTTAGGAGACTAAATAAATACCACCAGACTGACTGGTATAAAATGGTTTAAGACATGAGGAGAAAATAATTTAAGAGAGCTCAGATAATGTGAACTCAATTGCATCCTACACAATATTCTAGTTAATCTTGTTTTCCAAAAAAGTGAAAGCCTGTAAACAGACATCAACACGGCACCTTTGTGGGAGCTTTGTAGCAGGACACTGGAATCCACTGCTTTTTCTGATTGACAAGCAGAAGGACGATGATCAGTAACAGCGCTATCGTGATTGGAATTGTCACCAAGGCAACAGAGCTAACCGACGCATCTTCACTTGGGTGTGGTCCACCGCCACTTCTGTACTCTCCCTGGAGATGATTCATGTCTGCAAGGCAAATGTGAGCATTTGTTAGTAATTATAAATGGGCCTTGACCATGAAGAAAAATATAAAAGTCCCAGTCGCAGATCTTGTCACTCACATGAATTTGAACTTTCTCTCCTGAAATGTCACCTTATTTATATAAATTAGAACAACTGAAAGCTAGTACCTTGTACAGTGACTATATTAGCTGGGAAAAGGCCATCAAAAAGAGAGTAAATAGGATGAAATCTATAGCACAATAACAGCAAGTCTGACAATAACCTCTCAGCTCAGTTGCGTTCACATTATCTGATCACAACCAAATTCCCACTTGTGAAAAAATCAGCCTGCGTTTCTATGCTGAGGAACACCTGGAGCTCTTAGGATGAAAGTTCTTTTTTATATTTTTTTAAAAAAAATGGAAATACAATTATGAAGTGTTTGGTCTCTCATTTGTTGAGAACGTATTACAATACTTGCACCATTCAGCCTGTGAAAACAGACTGCTGGCAGTCTACTAGACTGTAGCAAGGTTTGCATGTAATTGCAAAGAATGATAATTTTCAATGACATATACAACATTCCCACAGAGTTTGCAGTGTGTCTTTATAATCCCTAGCCAAGATAGTTGCAAGCCAGCTACTAATGCCTGTGAGAAATGAGAATGTTGTAATTATAAAAGTGCAAGCTTACAATTTTGTAAAGCAGTTACATTTCATTTATCCTTTCTTCTAGTCACCAAACAATGGTATGCTATGAGATCATCCTTGAATTTAAAAAAAATATATACAAGTTTAGGTAGTCCTACTATTTGAAAAGGTTAACAAAGACTCTGTATAATTTAACAGACTGACTCATCTTTACTCAAAGCAAAATGCATGCAAGATTTCTGCACTGAAGAATATTCTCAGATAACGACCTTTTCAAAGCATTATATGGATCCTATCTGAATAGAACAAGTAGATGCATTAAAACATGGGGAATAAACACAGCCCTAAGTTAGCCCAGTTTATATCAGATCTTACTTCTGTGAATGTGGACGATGTCATTTTCACTCGGTGTTGGCCAGTTTGGTACTTCTAGTTCAACATCTCCTCGATGATTTGTCTTCTCAATGGGGATGTTAGTAGGCTCAGGTACATACATCTCTGTGAAACAGACAAATGTGTTTCACAAATTACAGGCTGCTTAACTTCCCAGTGCTGCTCTTAATTCAGAGCACTTGGCCACCTGCAGTGCTCTGTCCTATGAATCCTTTCATTTGTTTTAAGAATTTTCACCATTACTAGTCTGGGATTTTGTCTTAAAACCTGCTTCATACTGTATATGAGATACATGCCTGTTGCCATTATCATTATCCTAATGTGAATGTCTTCTGCACATATTTGCTTTTGAAAATACCATTTCAGAATACACGCTTTACTACAGCCTTGCTCCTTTGTGACACGAAACAACAAAAACGCCAAGGGAAGACTGTCTTCCCAGCTGATATGTAAACTGTCACTGCTGGTTTCTTTGCCTTCTTTTTTTTTGTAACCCTCAAAGTAGGGGAATTGCAAGTGGGGGTACTGCTGAATCTCCCCAGTTGTCCTGTCGGAAGTAGTTACCAGCTGCCTAAGATGAGCAAACTCCTGCAGAAGTATGTCAGGACTAGCATTAAAAGCCAGTTGCAATTCTTATGTCCCTTCTGTCCATAGCTAAGAAAATTTCATATTACTTTAAAGCCAAGTGAAAACAATAAATACAGCAATGTAATATTTGAAAAGTAATGAAGAGACTCTGAAAAGACAGACATATTAATCACTGACAGAATCTGCAGAGAGGTAAGAATATTAATTTTCCTACTTTACTAATGTATTTCCATAACCTTGTGAAAGGACAGAGCAGGGGCAAGGAACTAATCTTTGAGTTCACAGTTCTCAGAATAAGTAAAATCCAAACTACATATTTGCATTATATGCCTGTTAAGAATACTAATTTTCCTGCAGTTTAAACATCTGTTGTCTTCCTGATACTGTTCAAACACGAACTGACGTCTAAAAACCAATTAAAAAACCTTATTATCAGTGCTGGAAAACCAGCATTACAATAATCTGTGTTGTCTCATCAGATTACCTGGACACATGGGACAGCAGCTTCCTTCCACGTTGATGGGTTCAGCACAAGGGAGGGGTGGGCAGCTGACAGTGGAGCACAGAGTCTGACCCTGCAGGCAGTAGCAGTGTGTGCAGCTGTCAATGTCCCAGCGCTCCTCATCCGCGTATGTTTTTCCATTGAAGTGGCAGACCACTTTCTTTGGAACTGTGTCCTCTGTTGAAGGAAAACAGAGTGGTGTGATCACGCGGTAATGACCAATTACACACAAATCTGATTTCTTCCCCAAACACAAAAGTGAAACAATAGCTACAAAGAAATCCCAGCTGTAATTAAACAACCCTCTCCACATCTTCTGGAAAAGCTTTGCTAAAAAGAAATGTCACTGCTGCTTCTTTATGAAGTACATAATCAGCGTGGGCTGCTTTTCCTCATTTTCCTCATGCAAGAGGCTAGAGGATGGATGACTGGGATATGAAATGATATCAAGTGCTGTGAAAATCAAGAAAAATTGATTTTTTCATGTTTGACTGTTTGAGACTCCCAACTCCTCCTCCTTCTCTTCCTCTCTTAGTAAAGCCTATTTAACTAAGAAAAAAACCAGACTACCTACATTTCTAATTATCAAAGTTCAAGAAAGATGAGCTCAGTCTGGAACACTTAAAGAAAAGATCAGGTAGGATGCCGAGGCGGATGAAGCAACTCCCAGGCGACATAACTAGAAGTGCTTAGACTATTATAAAAAAAAGATTCAAAGGGGATCTGATCATTCTCTGTAACTGCATCAATGCAAAACCCCAGAAAAAGGGCAACAGCAAAACTCAGTACATTTTTTCATGGTTAGTATTCTATAAATTGGAAATTGGTGTGATCTTAACCCTCAGAAAAAGGTTCCAGAACACCTCTCCCAAAGATTTTGAGAGCTGTAAAACTAACAACTTTTCAGATAGATTTTGACACAGTATGTAATAGGGACCTGGACTTGATGAAGCAAGTAATGTCTTGGGAAAACACTTAGAAGCAGCATTACACTTTCTGCCTAACCATTCAATACACCATTTTTTTAATGCTGCATCCTATGCAAGCCTTTTAGGTGGTCTGCAGTGTACCTTCTATTTCACTGAGAAGACAGTCATGAATTGCTTAGCCTAGGATGTTTTTTTTCTGATATAGCACTTTATAATCAAAATAAAACTATACAGCAGAACCTCCAAAAGACAAGCAGCACCACATTTTCATCTTAGCTTCTCGCTACCTTTTTTTCTTAGAGGCAGAAATTATTATAATGAAACCTACTGATGGCATGAATTTGCAATTAAGCATATGCATGAAATAACAGAATGAAATCGCAGAGTAACTTCTTAAGCTGTCAGAGAAATACTGGTTTAACAGTCACACAGATTACTTATGTAAATATGTCAGAATTACCTCCCAAATATAAATAAAAAGCCATATTAAATAATTTGGCCATCAGTACAGCTTTTAATTAGTGACAACATAATAGACTGACTTCATCCAGAATAACAAGGTTAGCAGTCAGCAGACCAGCGCAACAGATCTGGACAGAGTAAATTCAAATGCAAAAGGAGACCGGCAAGAAGTACTATCGTGAAAATACAAATGGAATTATCTGAAAAGCGCAAATGTTCCAGAGGGCCTTGTTATGGGTATCCCATGGCTTCCATGGCTGTAAGTATGGGTCCCAACCTCTCCAAGTAGAAGATTCTGGAAGTGAATATGGGGTGGACAAGGGAAACGAAGAGTGGGAGGAAAAGGTGGGTGCAAGCTGCAAAAAGTACGTTAGGTTCTTCCATAGATGACTTGCATGTTGGCATATAGAGCCAGTGGAGCCCTGTGTTGGTCAGAAAGTACATGTGGCTGGGGAGAGGGTGAGGCACGCAGCTGAGCAGTCCTCTACTGCTCATTACCTATGCAGACCTAAAGCTGAGCACTCCGTGGGCAGTCAGGGCTGATTTGCTCCCAATGTGCTACCTTGCCCCACTCAGGACAGCTCCTTCAACTCAGCAGCTGGTTTGGCTAGAAAAGTCCTTTAATTTGCTCAGGCTTTTGCAAGTTTGTGAAGAACACATCACAATTTAATACAGTAAATGTTTTTTAGAAGAATAAACAAGGGTAAACCCACAATAGCAGTGCTGAACCTTTGCACCTTGAGAGGAAAATTTTAAGTCCTAAGAAAGTATTATCCTGTGTGTGTTTCCCATTTTGGTGTCCATGGTGCAAGTATAAGCACAAGATAAAGCTCACAAACACCAACAAGTGCTCAAGGACAGTGGAACAAGAGAGACTTGCAGTAAGGAACCCATGTACAAAAATGCAGTTCAGAATACCACGTCTAGCTCTACCCGTCTTCTCTCAAATGTCCTCTTCTGCACCAGGGAATCAACCTCATCTGGTAAACAAACAGTTGTTGCTCTGTTTTCCATAGAAGACTAATCTTGTCTCTAATCAAATAGATACCCCTTTATCCTCTCTAGAGTAGAAAGTTATCTTTCCAAATTAATCTTTCTTTGCATGAGAAAGAAGAATGTTGAACACAGAGGATGAATTTGAGGATTTGGACAAACTACAGAGCATCCAAGGCCTGTAAAATTCTGAATTTGAATCTATACTAACTTGTTCTGCATTAACCAGATCTGGATCCAGAAAGAAAGAGAATAAAATGCGGTGCTAAAACCCTGCATAATTTTTGAAATTTCAATAAATGAAGGAGAGCTGTTTCCACAGAGTTTGCCTACTAAATATTTTATCAACTATTATATGAAAATAGTAAGGAAGAATCTGTAGAAAGATGTGCTTCACAGTTCTCAAGAAGTGAAGAGTAAAACAGTAAAAACCAGGAGGACAAAAATGAAGTGCATGACTTTACTCCTCCTACAGGCAAGAGTATATAGTTCATAGAAACCATTAAAAAAGTAAATTTCCATGAATTTCAGTTATTTAGACCACAAAACATACTGACAACATAGTACAGCTTAGATTAATAAAATGTATTATCATTGAAAGTCTTCATATCTGAGCACTAATTAAAATCTGGCTTCTGTATTTCATATTGCTGAGCAGTTGCTACTAAAAAAAACCATTAAGTTTTCACAGCTCACACATTTAAGTATTTGCAATATTGTGCAACTATATGGGATTCAAAGTAAATTAATAAAAGCCATACCTACGTGTTGTGTGCATATATTTGCAAACCTGACATGCAAGGTGTAGGCACAAAGTTCTAGAGGCTTTATTTTTATAGTTCATGGCACTAGTCCCTGGGGTGCATCCTTTCCTCGACCTAAAGAGTTCTCCAGTACAGTACTAAGGCTTGTGTTCTGACTCTACTGGTTTGATTGCCACACTGCGTACACTCTTATTTTTTTAACATTAAAATGTATTCTGGATTAAAATAATCTTTATGTTTGCAAGGTCAGTCACTGGAAGAAATGCCTGCAGAAAAACAGTTGCCAAAGAAATGCTAAATCCTCCCCATTTGGTATGCAAACCATGATGCCATGATGAGAAAGAAGAAAGAAGGTAACATAGTCCTTTCCTCTCAAAATGTCCTCATCAGGAATCTAAGTAGAATTCCAAAGGCAACTGAAATTTTGATTACTTTCTAACTTTTCCAGGCATTTCTTTGATGGAATTCCTTGCATATTCTATAAAACTGTATCACCTATTATTAAAGTTATTTTACCTGCAACGAATTAAAGATTTCAAGAGCTATATCAATGGTACATATCTGAAGGGACTTCACAAACTTTCTGACATCTTTCTGATGAAGAACTGTATTGTTTATAGATGGGCAAATTGATTCACATGTTCAATTAATGATACTTAAAGCCTGTCCATTTTATTATATTCCTTTTTAGTGAATTCTTTGCTACTGTATCTTCCCCTACTACTTTTGGAAATGAAGTTTATAGTAAGCTCTGAATGCTACAAATGCTTAATTTCACTAAATGCATTATACACTTCTTCTCTATCAGCAGCTTCTATTCTACAGCCTTTGTACTTACTGCAAACTCACAAAAAAAGGTCATCCGTAAATAAATACTTCTATTCAAAATACAATGAAAAAGTGATCAGTAATCTCAAATTCTGCAACTTTAAAAACGCCTAGCAATTTTCACAATCTACAGCATCCACCATTTACTTCAACTCCAAATTCAAACCAGTGCATGGCCCTTAATTATTTATGCATTTTTTGTATTTAAATTTTTTTTCCCTATTTTTTTCTCAAATATATTATTTTGCCTCTTCTGTAACTATCTTTAATGAACTTCTTGGGTTTATCCTGTATTTTCATTTAGATGACTTATTAACACTTCTCTACTCTGTGAAATTTCATAATGCTTCAGCTTATCTTCCACAGTCGTAATTAATATTTTCCTCATATAATCACATAAATCTTGATATAACATATATGGTACCTGGCAGATCTTCTTTTAAATAAAACAATTTTTGTGTAATGTTTTCATCTAGTATATTACCATGTTTTCAGGAGGATGTCCTCTCACGTTTGTGGGCAAATTACATTTATATCCTTGTGCATTTCTACCTAAAAACCACAAATCATGATCCTTAAAAGCTCCCTATGCAGATTTCACTCTCCAGTTCAACTGAAGGCACAGACTGCATCTCCCCAAAACAGGGAAGACATATTTCAATTTGGAAATAAAACTTTTTTCTTATTCCCAAGAAGGGAACAGCAAGTTATCAACTATTTTTATTTGCTCACCAATACAGTAAGGACAACATTGTCCCTTTCTCAAAACAGGTCTCTCACAGGATACTGGTGGGCAAGACTCAGAGTAGCATTTAATCACACCATCCATGCAAACGCAGCTAGTGCAGACATTGGGTTTCCAGGACTCAGCTGTCAGAAAAATATCTCCTTCATCGTTTTTGCAATAACTGGGCATGCTCTCATTGCTTGATGAAGAGGGCTGAAGAGGCTCATCTGTAAATATAAACAGATTAAGTTATTTAACTTACAGCAGCTAACTTCTCTCATATTTCCTCAACAGAACAGAATTGTAACACATTGGCTCACTACTTCAGAAGAAATAGAAGGACAGAGACTTATACCTGTTCAGTCCTTACATGTGATGATGATCTCATGACGTACTCTAGAATAAAGTTTATATAGACCTTTGTTGAGTTTACAAAAAAAAAAATACAAAAAAAGAGAAAAAGAGACAGCAAAGTGAAAAACAATCAGAAGGACCCCCTCAGAAAGCCACTCAATGCTCTGAACTGAAGGCCATATAGGAATTCACCTTAAATTAGAGAGATTAAATTTTACATCTAGAACTTGAATCCCAGCTTTTGCCATGTCAGTTCAAATCCTTGAAAGATGCAAAGTGAAAAGCTATTATGCTGCTGTCACCTTTGCTAGTGGACTTATATGAGCTAATTATAAGCTGTTGAGAAACAAATGGAACTTGATCAGGCTTCAGCTTTATGCCAATGGGTCTGCTTTAATTCTCATGCCCGCACACAGGGGAGACATATTTCTGCAATGGAGCTGTATCTTAACAGACATTATGGATCAAGAAATATGACTGTATGGGCAGAGAACATATAAGAAAAGGAGAAGGAAAAAAAAGATTCATAAGGAGTCTCAGATCAAGTTCTCAATCTGTGTAAGTTATGAGACTAAGCTCCTTGTACAGCCAGTGAGGAAAGATCAGTTTCTCCAAAAAGTATTTTAAAGTTAAGCAAAATGAATGTTCACTGTTATTAATAGTAAGAAAAATGGAAGTCAGGAGAACTGGCTAACTTTTTCACTGAAAATATTTTGTCAGAAAAAAACCCACCCAAAAAACCCAGCAAACACCCTGTAGAAGAAATGGGAAACTTAACTTTTTTTTTTTCCCTAAAGTAAAATTTTCAGATTTTGTTCTTAATAAAGACAAATATTTTCTCAGTGAGTTAACATACAATTCATAGGTTTGGAATAAATTTCCACTGCAATAAACTCCCCCATTTGCTATGTAAGATAGCAATTCACATTCATTTATAATTGCATCTCTTTCCTCAGGGTAAAGCAAATCCTGTTACCTTCTTGACACTGTGAGGCAGTCTAGAAGGAATGCGGCACACCTGCTGGGCCGTAATGCTTTGATATTACTCAGTTGCCTTCAAGTCACTCTCAAATCATACCAGGTGAAGGTAAAAGCAAACAGAAGTATTTCTGAGACCAAATCCCAAATAGGCAAGATAGTAATAAAAAGGTTCACAGAAACCAAGGCATGTAGAAAGGAAAAGAAACAAGCCTTTATCTGCCTAGCACTCTGACTACTTTCAAAGTTTCTCTAATCCTGCATGTTTCCATAAACAAGCCAGTGCATATTTCATAAACCTTCCAACTAAGGATTCTGGTTCTCATGCAACCCTTACATTATTAGATTGCCTTCAAAGATGATGTTCAAACTTGAGGGCCTCAACTCCCCTTACGTATGTCTCTTGCACACAGTCAAGTTTTGCAGTTGAAATAGAGGACTGCAGGCTCTCACTCCAAACTGCTAAAGAACAAAGGCACCACAACAACCAACTGTGCACATACTGAAACATTCAATATTCACATCATACATTCTCAGATCAAGAAAAGACTCTGATGAAAGCTCGTTGTCAATATATACCTGGGCACTGTGGACAGCAGGAGTCCTGTGTGCGGGTGGGGTTTTGACAAAGAAGCGGTGGACAGACTTCAGTCTCACACAGGACACGACCACTGTGGCACGTACATTGTGTGCAAGAATCAATATTCCATGTCTCTCCTTCTACAAAGTATTCCCCGCCAGGAGCATGACAGATCGATGGACTGGTAAGCTCTGGCTTCTGCACAATTATTTCATCTGGGAAAAACAGAATTGGAAAACACGCAAAATCAACTGTGACTCTAATGATTAACAAATGCACCCATGATTAATAATTTGTTATTATTGAAAATACTTGGAATAACAAAACCAGCTATAAATATATTCTTAATGAAGCTCTTTTGACTTTACGTCATCTGCATCTCATGGAAAATGGGAAAAATATAAACAGCTCCTGTAGTCATTTAGACAGGCCAAGGCTCACGAAGTGCATGTGCTTCTCTCCACATTTGTAGCATCGCTGTACTTGTCTGGAGAATGGCGTTTGTGCCCTTTGCTCTATGACACTGCCATACAGAAGACACACCACTTAATTATTTGTTTTAATTTCTGAAGAATTATCAGTAGAACTCAAGGAACCTGACTCTGGCCAGTCTTACTTTATTCACAAAATACTTGCACATTTCTTCTTCCAGTGAATTATTTTATCTTTCACTGATTCGCTTATGCTATGCTCTTCCTATTGCTTACATTTATGAACCACATACGTGATTCAGTAGCATTTACCTGAAGTGAGATAGCTGGTCTGCTGCCTTGTCACGGTTTGTTTTTTATTTCAGCTGGAACGATATATTACATTTTATGCAATGGCATCCTAACTCACCATGGCAAACGCAATACTAATTATTTTCTGGAAATTTTCTGAGTCATCTCCTTAGTTCTCTGCAAAGTCACAAGCCTGTTTTACTACAGGTCATATACTGTTCATAATCAGAAAAGCATAACCAGATAGTACTGCTGTACATATGGTATTGCTCACTGCTCCCTTAGCAGCACCGATATTGATGTATCATTGCAACTGAATTGCTACAAAAGTACAACTACTATATGTATGAATGTTGTAGCAGTCAAGATATATCTTGCTCTGTTGAAAACTAACTAAAAATGGAATTGAACATAACCACTCTTTTTTCAGTCTGAAAAATGACAGAGCTCTGAGAGCTGCCACTTCCTTGTTGATAAGTTAACAGTGCAATTCAAAACTCAGTACATCAGGATTACTAATTATTTCAATATCCTTACGCCAGATACATGCGAGTGACGTGCTCTCACAGTCTCACAATTCCAAACTGCATTCCTATCTACTGAAAGCCGTGATAGTTATTTAACATCATCAGTGGGGAATCAATACATTGCAATATAAAATCAGAAGTACATTTCTAACAAATATAAAACCTCAGTGGAGGAAACAAAACCACACTAGGACTAATTTGGCCATAGTAACTCATACACTTACATATGCAATCACTTTAAAAAAATGCTGTGTCTGCTCTAGCATTGTAAGAGTTTACACCAAGTATGACTTTGCTAACACAGAAGCTAGGTGACTAGTACCTTGAAAGCAGGAAAGATGTCAGACAGAGAAACCTACACAGACACTGGATCTCAAAGGAACGGACACTACTGGGTAAGCAACAGCTCTTCTGTACAAGAGACCAACATTGCTGGTGCTCAGAATCAAACACTGATCTCATCCACAAGAAATGTATGGTGTGAGAAGATAGGTACTGCTAATCTCATACTGACCTTTCTTCCACGAACAGAACATTAGGCTTATGAATGGATTTACCCAAACTCATTCTCTGTATGCAAAGTAACTAGCCACTAGTGCCGCTGAAAGACCAAAATTAACAATACTCTTACTGAATCCTCTGAGGTGTTCTTATGTGTTAGGTAAATCAATATGCACAAATATGCTGATAGAGTGAAATCAGGAATGAGTCTTGGGCACCTAACAACAGAATTGTTGGAACTGGAACAACCATCCGACATGTTAAATTTTGGATCTTGATTGTTTACCTAATGCAAGACTGACATGCTAATCTGTCCCCATCCATATGAAGTATACCATCCCCTACAATAATACACAAATCATTATGAAAAGGTGAGTGACTACTGCAGGTACTCCAACAGTTCTGTGCAGCCCTGAATTCCAGCTAGTGTGACTGGAAAATAACATCCCTGTCCAGTGACATGACTTTAGGAATACGATATTCTGTATTAACTATTTGCTGTTTGGCTGCTCCTCCTGGAACAACATTCACAACTGAATCTTTTTGTTGTTGTTGTTTTCTTATTTTTTTTTTCCCCACACTGAGGTTTCATAGGGGAGAGAACTGTACTATTTAAGACAGACTGTGGATGTGTGTGTGCCTGGGGAGCTGGAGGAAAGAATGACAATACCTGATGGAATGCATATGGACCGACACTGAATACTGCTGTGGCAAAAAAATGTACTCCAAGCTGATAAAACACTAAGGTTCCCTTTAAAAATCTTACGATTTCTAAATTCCTCATCACACTAGCCAGATGCTTGATAATGGAAGAGAAGGAAGCAAGGGAAGGATGGTTCCCCTAGTATGCATAACTGGTGTGAGTATCCTCCTTAGTGTTTCCATCTTAGCTAAAAATTTTGTTAATGGTTGTCATTACTAAGATGCTAAGCACTAAGAGCTTGGCCTCCGTAACCACTGCTAAATTACCTAGTATTGAAAATAGCTCTGGCTCCGTGAAAGCCAGTGCCAAAAGCAACACCACGGCTGGCCATGAAACCACAGGAACCACAGTGCCCAGTCTTGATACTAAGGGGAGGAGAGTGGTGCAGACTGAGAAAGGCTGAAAGGGAGACAGACCTTTTTGAGTCTCACATCTTTTTGGGGACTACTGTTTTTCCAGTTACCACAAGGTGTGAACTGGACTAGAGATTACCATTTGTCTAAGCAATCTAAAGAGATTGGTTATCTTAGGTTCTAGGAAGGATACACTCTTCTCTGTCACTTTCAGAAAGAGGATCGGGCTGCTTATTTTGCCCCTAGGATTTCCTGTTCTTTACAAAGAATTTGAAGCAGTTCATAATTGCTTATCTTACCGTTTTGCTATTTATAGTAGTGTCATGAGCCTCATTGTTCCTACTTGGAACATGACTTCCAATAAAGTCATAGACAATATCACTGTATTACAAATTAATCTGTTTAGCACATAAAGTATTGTAGGAATAATTCTGAAAACAGAGGGCATTAATCTTGTACTCTACCCACACTCTAACATCTTTCATAGACGTTTCTCATATTAACGCTTATTATTAAAATTGTATTGGAATGCAACATTAATTGTTCTCAGCCTTCCAACTGAAAGCATGAAAATAATCTTCTGCTGCTGGTGGCACAGGAGCCTTCCCTCAGAACACAGAATCATAATGTTCAGTTACTTAAGACATCTGTTTAAATGTGTACTCCTTTGATGGGTTGTGAAACATAGATCAGGAGATGAATTTTAATAAAACTCCATTTCAAATTAAAAAAGGAAATGTAATGGCTTATTATAATATTTGCTATTATAGGTAACAAAATTGTATATAAGTATGAATTTGCTATTATAGCTAATATAGACTAGAACCTTTTTCTAGCTTAAAGATTTCAATGCGTCAAAGATTAACATGTTAGGAACCACAACAGGCGTATGCTTTAGATATTTAAGTTCCCATTTTTCACATCTGAGATCTTAATGAAAGCCACTCATCATATTATATTTGGGCATAGAAACCTTCATATATACCTATTACCAAATGATGCATGAGATTACTCTCATGTATTAGGAAACAGAACACATGTGACATGAAACCACGGATTACAAAGCATATAGAAGAAAGCACATTACCTGGACATGATGGGCAACACTGCCCTGGATGTATGGTGGGGTTGCCACAATTAGGAACGGGGCAGGTGATCAAGGCGCACATTTCCCGTGCATTGTGACAGTAACATTCCCTGCAGCCATCGTGCCAGCTCTCCTCATTCTCATGTCGGCGCCCATCCATTGACAGGCAAGAGCCTGTTTTAACAGGAGGCATAAGAGAAGCAGTTGCCTCTGCACAAAATCAAAGGAAAATGAAGTGTCCTGATAAGCATGTGTTGCTTAGGAAAAAAGCACAACAACTTCATGCCTGGATTGCATTTATTTTTAAAGCACGTATAAGACCAAGTGAATAATAACTGTATCTTTTACACTTAGAAATAAAGTAACAACACATACGAAACAATTAAAAGGTATACTGAAGGGGATGGTAGGATGTAGTAGAATGTATTTCCCTGGAAAATATCACTTCTTTCTGTTGCACCTATACCGTTTTTAATAATATAGAAATGCAATACTGGCTAAATAATAAAAGAAAAAAGAGAAATGCAATGAAGGGAAATAGCAGAAAGCACGAAGCATACTTAGAATGAAATATTTAAATATTACAGAGTATTAGATTTTCTATAATGTGAGTATCTGATAGCAGGTAGACTATAAAAGCATTTACAAGAGCTAAGGATGGTCTTGTATCACGAATGACAAAATAACAATCAAGTTCTACCAGGGTCATCCTAGATACTGGAAATATTTCATAAAACACCTAGGATAAATTATTTGTTTACATTACTATAATAAATGAGATGTTTGGAAGACAACTGCTCTGACAATTTTATTCCTCATTCCTAGCTTTTACTGAGATGAGAATGCAGTAGCTTGGACTGCTGCATTACTTGCACTCAGACAGAATATGGAAGCAGTTGGTCTAGAGAGGATAAAGTCTCATTTGTATCTTAAGGGCTATTTCGGTGCTGCAGGATTCAGCCTCAATATATTCTTTGTTAATCAGCAGAGTGAATTTAGAGCCCAACACTCCCTCACCCACATCATAATGATGATAAAGGATTGAGGATCAGTTTGTCAGTGAACTGACTTGTTCTCAGTGGTACGTCAACCATGTTCTGCTGACACAGATATATAAGGTTTGTATTAAGTTGCTTATTTCACTTTCTGTTTAAAGAAGGATGCAGTATGAAAAGTAGTAATCTTTATATGTAATTTTAGTAAGGGGTTTTTTTTTACTAACATGTAGGTCAGCGCTTCTTCAGCTGTGGCAGATCTATCAAAGGTGGTCTAAGAACCACAAGCAGATGGTACAAAGCTAGTTTGATGCATGTTATCAGAATAAGAACCCAATACATAGAAATTACATTAGTATACCATTTTGTGAATTAAAAGGAAGAGCCATGGCATAAGGATAAAATATTTCTTAAAACAGACTTCATCCTATTGCATGAACAGAAATACTATGAAAAAAATTTACATTCAGTTATTATACTTTTATACTTTAGTATCAGATTATATATTAATTCCTATTTGAATTAATATCACTGGAATACTGTCCTACATTAAAATGATTATTGACACACGAAAATCTTAGATGGTAATACTCCTCCCCTTCCTTTATACATAAAGTATCTGATGTAATCAAACTTTTTTTCCTGAAATGTTCTGAAGTATACTCCAAAATTTGGAGATATAGGCAACTATTCAAAATTAACTTCACAAACTGAGATTGTTTTCACTTTTCAGTTTTTAATTAAAATTAGTACAAAAGATAATACTTAAGGAAGAAGCCAAATGCCCAAATACAAAATGGGAATAACTGAATAACTAGAGGTATGGTTGAAACAATCTGGGATTACAGTAGCTCAGAAGTAAAAACGTGTCAGTAATGTGATACCACTACAGAGAAGGCAAGTTCAATCTCAGATACAAGTACAGGAGCACTGTAAATTTAAAGCAGTACTACTATCTCTACTAGTTAGCAGTAGCAAAAACTTCAGAAGTACAATATCCAGGTTTTGAACTGTGATAAGAGACCAAAATAACTGGATTTATTTGACTTAGGAAAAAAAACCCCAAAAATGTTTAGGGGGCTCCAGTTGCAACCTCTTAAATATTGCAAGAATTCTAAAGGGAATGGTGCTTAGCTGTTCCATATGTCTGCTGAGCTTAGGACAAGAAGTAACTGGTTCCATTTGTAGAAAGGGAGATAGAAATATTAGAAAATTTATTTTAATATGTCACATATTTGCAACCACAGGAAAACATTATTTAAGAGAGGTTTGTTGTTTTTTTTTCTTTTTAGAGTGGAGATTCTTAATAAATTAAATCTTAGATAAACATCTGTCAAGGATTATCCAGATACACTCTATTTTATGCGAGGGCAAAGAAATGGACTCTCAGTTTTCCAGAGGACTACTCCAGCCCTGTACTCCTATGGTTCCACTTCTATTAATCCTAGCATAAGCTGTTTCTGCCAGAAGCAATTTAGAAAGTAGAGCTAATTCACAGGCAGGGGATTTACCCATCCCTTCCTCTTACTTATGGATTTTGGGTCAAAATTTGAATAAGGACTCACAGCTCCGCCAAAACATACTGGTGATTGCTCTAATTATTCTTGGACAAGTTGCTAATGATGTGATGTTGGAGTGATACACTCATGGCTTGGTATCTTTATTATCATGATGACAATAAATGCTACTTAGAAAGGGATCAAGTTATTTTCACTAAATATTTGTGCATGTTTTAAAATCTATCCTTGTTAAGGAAAGCACTTAAAAGTGTGCATACACATAATTAGTAACTGAAGAGTTGCATCTCTTTATAGTCTGGCATGCAGTTATGGCACACCTAAGAGAACACCTTGTGTATATTTCATCACAACAATCAGGAAAAGTGTGTTGATTGTGAACATGGAGACAAATGACAAGATAAGTGATGAGAATTGTCTCGATGGGACTACATTCAGCAGTTACCCTTTCTTACTTAATTTTTAAAATTTGCATTTCTAGTAAAAGTAATACATTGCAGCTTATGTCAGTGAAATATCTCTCTACTCCTCACATCTGCAAGGAACATTTATAACATTTCAATTTTTTTTTGCTAGAAGTCTTGAGGGTTTGTTATAATTGTCTGCAGTGTATGATGTCATGTGGAGAAAATGTAATGTTGGATCCTTCTTATTTATATGATTGCAGGTTTGCCTTCAACTACAGGACAGTGACTTCAGGATCTCCTACATGTTCTTCCAGTCCCATAGCTTGTCTTATTATATTTTACCATTTTTTAAAATGCAAAAGAAATAGCTGCTAAAAAAGTTAATAACGGAGTCATTAGACAAAGCAATGGGAAAATAGTCAAACTTACTTGCCTACAGCTAGAAATCAAAACACATAAGTAAGAATCGAAGAAAATAACCATGAAAGAGCAGTTAGGATCAGAGACAGCCTGAGCACAAATGAAAAGTTATTAATTGCAACACATAGAGATGAGCAATGAAGGAAGTCTGATACCCAGGACTAATACAAAACACAAACTGAAAGTATCTTAAAGAAGAGATGTTAAAAGCAGCACAAAACTAAAGCAGACAACTAAAGAACATCTTATCTCAATCTCCACCTTGAACTTGGTGGTTATAGGTTTGAGATGTGGCACATGTGAAATCTTTAGCTTAAGAATACCCAGTCCTTTCTCCTGGGTAAGCGTGCTCACTACTCATTGTTCCTTGAGACCGTCTGAAAAATGTCCAAGGAACACCAAGTAGGTGGTGTACAGGGCATCTACCAAATCCAAAACTTGAATTTGTAAAGAAAAGATGATGGTGAAGAAGCTAAGATGAACACTGCTACTGAAAAAAAAAACCCCTCAACTAGCTTATTTCTAGTAGTCACTTACTAAGAGCCTGATCTTATTTTTATTCATGATAATGAACTGACTTTTGTGACTTTGTAATGGGAGATGAAAGTGGAGCTGAGGCTTTTTGTTGAAGCCAAGATGAACACTGATAATAACAAACACCTGCAAAAAATACACTCCTTTGAGCAAAGTTGAACTGACTCCCCCACCAGTGACCATATTTCAGTTCTTACGTATTCTGTGAAGTATTCCTTTTCTTTTGCTCTAGCTTCCAACTGCTTTGAAAACAAGTTGTAATTAGAGGTGGTAATGCACTCGCACCTACCTCTGCACTTGCAGATAACACAGCCGTGACTGTTCTGCTGGAAGCCCATCGGACAGATTTTACCACAAGGCAGGTCTGGGCATTTCTTACATCGACAGATTTCACAGCCATGCTTGTTCTTCCTAGATGACCAAAATAATTTGTAAAAGGTCAGCAGGTCACTTTAAATGTCTACATGATATGATCCTTAAAACAAAAGCATCCTCTAAAGAAGCGACTGATCAAATAAAGAAAATTATCGTTAACTGTCACTCTTAGGTTCAGTGGGTCTATTGAGTGTACAGGTCTCCACCTCTGGCATGTGGTCCCTCCACGTGAGTGGCAAAATCCCTACATTTGGTACTTTCAAGCCATAGCAGATAATATAGACCTATGTGCTTGTCACTACTATTGATGATCGATTTTTTTTTCAAGTGAAAAAGTAGAAAGAATAACTTCTAAACAGTGAAGAAGTTGGAGGGGTAGGTAGGGATCTGTTATCATTACTACGTTTTTATAACACACATTACTGTTAACTTTTTTCCTCCAATAACTGGTAAAGTACAGTAGATTTCCTCTCTTGCATATTAAAACTACAGAGAGATTTCTGAAAACATTAAATAAGCAGACACAAAGCTTACTTGAAAACTAGCAAGTGGAATGCTAGTAACCCATATAAAAAGAGTAGCAGACACACAGTAACATATTTTGAAACAGAGAAAACCAGAGGACTTTTCAGCAGAGTACAGAGACTCAAGAACACAAATGCTTCCAAAGCTTCAGGTGAAGCTAGGCAGGAGTCTAGAGCACCACCCGTCATCAACTCTTCACAGCACATAGAGATGCTGCTTCTGAGAATCCTATACTGAATATTTGCTTTTTTTCAGGAAGACAGATAATACCATTCAAACTTTACTTTATACACAAGTGTACTATTTACGTTCATATACAGATAATTTTCTGTGCCTTCCCAAGATACAGGGAGGAAAAAAAAAGTTGTAATGAAGAAGTTCAAGACAAAGAGGGAAAAGAAACAATAAATGATTCTCATGAGTCTGCTGATAAACATATTGCTCTCACGAGGTAACTCACTAAAACTGGGGAAAACTGGAGTAACTGACAGATCCCTCATTGAATACTACACCATTAAATGCACTCAGTTCCCCCCAAATCAAAGATGAGACATGGGAAGTTAAAGAAGAACATCTAGAGGGATAGAGAAGAAATAAATTATGTAAATCTTTAGAAAGCCTGACTCCAAGGTCTAGAAAACTTTATTTAATTTTTAGTTAAAAGGCTAGGAAAACAAATCGTCACACAGTAGGATGGAGAATGGTAGGAGAGAAGTCCTCCTATCCATCTATTTTTTCCTCCTTAATCTCTGTAACCACAGCCCTTCTAATATCAAAAGAAATGTTTCTTTCCATTAATGTGAAGTGCTTTCAAACAGTGAACTCTATTGAGCAGGTTTTTTCTTTCAGACAATTGTGAAAAGGTTTTGGTTTCTTTAAAGATGCACAAACTCAGATTTTCCAATTACTAACCTTTGACAGTCTTAAAAAAACCCCCACAAACCCACAAACATGATGATTACTCCTTAACTTTTCACACTCTAATATACTTTTCTTTTAATACTTGCTTCTTTAGTCTCCCACCTGTGACCAAAGTTCTACATTAAAATAGATTTGTCTTCCATTACATCCTGTGCTTTTCATGGTCATAACAGGCTTGGAAGTCACATAAGACTTGCTATTTTAGGAAAGAAATTGACATGGTAGCAGTAAAGAACCGAACAAATGTACTATGCAACTGCAAATCTCAATAATTTTAGCACCAAAGTAAGACCTGAAGTGAAATGATCTTAAAGTAGTTCTTACCACAATTTTAGCCCTTTATACTATAAATTGTTACATACATAGTTATCTTTAAATGTTATTCATTTCATTCAGTGCAATTATTTGTATATTTTGTAGAGACAGTGACAAGATTAGGGTACTCATTTCCAGTGTTTGTGTTTTTTTTTTTTTTAAATGACAATCGCCTTAAGACTTATTAAACACTTACCATCTAAAAGTACCATTCAAGCATTGCACATAATTAAATTACATTCTACATTTAAAAAACAGAATTTAAATTGAACATTATTTTCCAATTAGCTTAGAAAAGTTTAAAATTCAGTTTTTTCCAGGTGTACAAAAATACAAGGGAAAGATCATCCCAAAGACAGGGCTCCTGAAACACTAGCATCATCTTGAAATCAACTTGGTTTTAAAACATCTTACCTTATGCCCAGCTACCATATTATGCCCATTAATATTTGCTGTCATTTCTAAAATGCTCTTGCTACATAGTTCACATAGATTTTCTACTAAAACTGTTTTATGCACACTTTAGTTAAAACAAAAAAAGGAAGGAGAAAGAGAAGAATGTGTTTCAGCTTTTGTAAGTACTGAAAACATGCAGAAATCTGTAATTTTCCTCTGTAGGTCAATATACTAAATGAGTCATACATACAGGCTAAAAATTACTACTCTTTACAAGCAGTGTAATTCTGTGAGAGGCTGAACATTATCTTTTTAATAATGCTTTCTATTTGAAGACGAGCCATGTAGTTCAGTGCTAGCCCATGCAGCAGTCCTGACCTGTGTGATGTTTTCACTGACCTCCCACAACTCCTCCGAATGGGATACGGTACGATGGGGCAGACAGCATGCCTTGGACTGGGGAGTGCCTGGGCAAGTCATTAAATGGTCCAGATCCAATACCCTCTGAGTCAATGTCTGATCAAGGTATCATTTTATCATGTCTAGGACTTCAAATGAACAGTCGCAAATTGCAAGATTCAATATTTACGCTTTTTAACTAACCTGTTTACCATTTTTCTTCCTATTCACTAAATTCCAGATACTTTCAATTTCTGAAGATCTAAAGATCTGAGTTTCCCTTTTGAAGCGTATTACTCAGTAATTTTAATCTTCCTCAGGTGTACAAAGTAAGCCTAGTAAATCTAGGAAATAAATCCTGTCTTATTATTATCTTCTTCAACATCATAAACCTTACTATTTTTCTAAATTTTTCCTATTCTTATGTGACAGTATCACACAATTTCTTAGACACTGTCTGCTTCCTCCAGGAGTTTAGAAAATCACTGTGATTTGTGCCTGAAATTTGTAACTTTTAACAGATTATCCTTGACACATGATCGACACTGAAAGATACCTGCACCTTAGGTCTAAGCATGTCTATGTTTAAAATGCTCTTGCAGCTCATGGACAATATTCATAGGCCTTTTCCTATCCTCAGAAACAGAGACATCAGTTCTTCCCATCCTTCTCAGAAACCAAGACATCAGTTCTTCATTACAGGAAAGCATTCCAGAAAAATGAATGACTTGATTGACTTCTTTATATAAAGCTAAGTCCATCTATCTTTTTTATCTTCAGTTCTCTCTGATTTTTATTCAGAAGACTGGAGCTTTTCTGGGCAGACAGAGAGCACTAATGCAAGCTTCAGGTACGTCCACATTGAAGATGACAGCACGGACACCTTTAGATTTCCTCACAAAATCAGCTAGATTACTATTAATATACACCACAAATTTATTAACAATAAAGACCTTAAGTTCTTATGCACAGGTATCAGCAGGGACCACACAAACTAAGGGACTCTGTAGGTCAAGAGGATTGCTCTCACAGAAAATCAGTTTATTAAGGTGCAAAGTATATTAGACTCCATTCTTGGGTTCTTATCTTTCTCATTTTTAGAGATTTCTCCTTTAAGGCTTTTCAAAATAATGCAGGCACATCTCAGCTGAAGTGCAACAAGAGAAGGCCAATAGAATTATTTCAGATTTTTTTTTGTTGATGTTTGAAAAGGTGTTCTTGATGATTTATACTGGTGTGTCAGAGTATAACCCTTAACATTACAGGTCAAATTCACTGCCATCTGAGGGTCATCTTCCAATTACGTATAAGGATCTTCCTGATCTTTGTTTAAAACTTTCTTTAGAAAAACAGTGAAGTCACAGTTCGTGAGACAGATCATGAAAGTCAGACCTCTCAAACCAAGTAACAAGTTCCTGAATTAATAAAAGTTCATTAATTCATTAATTAATTCAGTTCACATGGAACAGCCAACTTCACTGCAAAACTAACAATAGTAAAAAGTAGCATAGAAGACAACGGTAAAGAGAAAACTTTGCTTAAGAAAAGAAAGTAAAAATCAGAAGTTGCAGAGTAAAAACATATGTAAGCAGAAGTAAGGGGCGCATCTTTACTGAAAGCTAAGGAAGAGAACAGGACCAAAGAAAATACTATTCTTTTTCACAGTTATATATGTTCTGGTCACTAATGAGGTAGACTTAAATCAAGAACATTACTGCCAGTCACACACACTGGGGCTACAGGCCCAGGATTGGAAATTTACTGTCTTAACTTATCTTAAAAGAATATTTGCTTTTTCCTGAAGATTCAGAATTTTGAAACTAAAAAAATATTCAGTTCACCACAGGTTATTAAGGTTTCTACTGTGTTCCATTTAAAGTTGTAAAAATACTGTCTGCTTTCCTCTAAACAAAAATTACAGTTTAATATAACCAAACCAGGCAAACCTGCTCATTATGTGAAAGAGAGTATTTCTTCCTAAATCCATGTTCTTGGGAAAGGTATTGTACAATAAACTAAAAGAATGTAACAGTAAACTTAACACATTAACACAAACAAAACACCTTAATAGTAAATGACTTTGATAAGTACAGTTCAGAACAATCCTTAGCAGCAGAAAAGCATTTTTAACACTTCAGTGTGGCATCTACTTTGCAACTGCCAGTGAAGAAAATCAGTAGTAGTAAACTGAAAGAAACCAAAAGGAGAAACAAACTTGACTGCTATAGATACCGCAGAGAAGTCAAAGAATAGAGTTAACTGGAATGGAAATACAGACCTAGATCTTGGTTCATGAATATATGCAAGCTATTTCTGTATAAGTCCAAAAGGGCAATGGTAAAAGACATTAAATAGACCTTATTTAATGGTTTTCTCATATTATAACTTTTGAATTATAACTTTAAAGCAATTGGCCTTAAAAATAATAATTTATTTATGCACTTGTAATATTAAAATTAAAAAAATATTTTCCTGTCCCAAGCTGAATGATATTCAATCACACTGAGTAAACAGTAAAAAGTTTTGTAGTTCATACCAACTGTTTCTGCTGTTATGCAAACAAACGCATGCACACACTCCTTGAGCATATGGATGAAAAAAGTCTTCTCAGATACTGTCCTGATAGCTTTAAGTTACTGACCCTGCTACAGACAATAAATTAAGAGCTACAATATGGAAAAAGTAAAAACCCCAAGATCTAACAGCCTTAGCGTGCCCTCTAAATACCGCATTCGATTTATCCTCTGAGTTTATAAACCAATTTGAAAAAATAACCAGTAACTGCATATTGTTAATGGAAATTAGTTTTTAAAACACAAATATAAAACAGAAATAAAAAGAAATGTTCAGATATACAGTCTGGAGACTGCTGAACCCACATCCTGTATTTGGTACTGCAGATACTTATGTATTGTGAACAAAAACGATGGCTTCCATCTTTGCTGCAAATAGCAATGAAATATATTCTCATGGCCATTATCCTGAATTTTTCTCTCTTCTGTGCCAAAGTGCAAAATCAAATTTAAGGTAGCGCAAATGATTTCAGGGCCCCTTGAGAAAAGGTTACACTATATGAGGACTATATGGCAATTTCCAGTAAATGCCTGAATACAGTTGCAGGTTGTATCCCTTTATTGCTGTTGTCTCATCCCAGCCACCCTTCCTGCTGATTCCATCGTGGAGTTCTCACAGTTTCAGACACCCCAACACCATTTGCCTCTTTGGGTCCTAGCTTTAAGAGACTTTATCTTGGATTTTGTGCCTGCTCAATGGCATGGCTCAATCTTCACTCTCTCTGGATGCTTTCTAAACAGTTCTGCATGCTTTGTACTTGTTCTAATTCACTTCACTCCTTTGATCCTTAATGTAAGCAGCTTTACGCTATCTAAAAAACTGAGACATCTAACCAGTCATTGTTTCTGCTCAATCTTTCATGTTTCTTTTGTTCTGCTACCTATCTTCAGCCATCTTTGCCTCTGAAGCCACTGGGCAAAAGTTCTGGCGACGACAAAACTGACATCCCTTTTCTGTAACTTTCCTCCTGCTCTACCTTCTCTCACTTGCAAAACTGAAAATAACTCTCAGCCACTCTTTAAGTCAACATGCCTGAAGATAATTTTATTAACCTTTTAATTTAAAATTCTTACTTTTCCTCTCTCATCAACTAAACTGAGTTTTGGGGACAGAAGTGAAGTTTGATTTAATCTTTGTTGTCTTTCCCTCATTTTGTCCTATTTCAATCCTACGACCCACATGAGTGCTGTTTCCTGCAAAAACTTCTATTATTTAACCAGAGGCAAGCCTAATTCTGTACCTCAAGTAATAGATACAGGACTATAACCAGTGGTATTACTTTAATTTGTTTTGCTGGACTGCTATTATGTAGGTATTTTCAAATTACACTAGGCTGCCTCAAGGACACAAGTCAAGCATCCTTTCTAATGCAGAAAAAAAAGTGACTCAATGCTTTCAAGGCAAACATATTCTTCAAATGTTCTTTTTGTTTGTTTGTTTTTGTGGCTGCATATTGCGGCATATTTGTGCCATTACTGTTCTGTGGGATATAAGTCTGCTTTTTGTTTGATGTAACACCATCTCTGGTTTAGCACCATGCACGATGCAAGAGCTGTATGGGCAGAGGGAGGTCAACCAGCACATTCACTTAAGTTGAACACCACTCTGTGGCTAAGAATAGCATGAAGATTAAGGAAGGTGTAAGGCTGGTATTCTCCCTTTTTTTTTTTTCTTTGGTAGCACAACTGGAGAGACAATATAAACTGCTCACTGGCACCATCTATGAGCAAGACTGATTAAATCTGTGAGAATGTCACTGTGTTACAGCTTGGTTTCTATTATTCTAGAATCTCTAGTACCTCTCTGGTCATTCAGGTTCTACCATATTTTGATTCGTCCAAACTTTATTAAAACTGCGTACTAAGAGGAGGACACACTACACTATAGATTACTATTATAAAAACATGCAGCATTTATAAAAAAGTGTCAAACAGAACTCTGAAATGAACCAACAATTAAAGGCGTATTAGTATCAAACACTAAGAGTTGCAACATTAGTAAACTTCATTACAAATCCTAAGAAAACAAATTACATATGAACATTATCTGAAGATCAGCTGTCATGAGGTAGAAATTAAACTTATGGAAAGCAGGCATTAACATGGAATGGACCCATCAAAAATAAAAGGTACGGTTAAAATATATATAGAAGCCACCAGACTGATTACTAAGAAATTTCTATGTGACAGAAGATGGGCCCAGCTTTTGTCACCTGTTCCACAAATGAATAAATACCGCAAATATTTGCTTTTATGGAGAAAGAACTCCAGAAACAATACCGATTTTGAACACATTTCAAAAATTTAAATTCCAAAAACTTAAATAAGAGATCATACTGTTCTTCACAAATTCTGTAAATTAACTATCAGAAATGTCTCACTAAAACTAGTGTGCTGTCATAGCAACATTAAAAAACCCCTTGAAATATTAGAAAATCATTTGAATAAAATAAATGGGCTATAAAATGAAAGGGTATCACAGCGGAACATGCAAACAGAATTTCAAAGAGCTACATGCAAGAGACGTTACTTGTAAGTAGCTTTTTCATCTTGTTCATCAAATATTCTTCAAAAAAATTGAAGCACTGCTTTGCTTTTATAATCTGCTGCTGTTTTTTCAGTTGCTGTTTCTTAATCTGTGGATCAAAATCCATTTTGAAGGCTACTTTAATCTCACATCAAGTAACGACATTTCTATTTTTCTACATTTTCCCCTGCTTTGACGCAAAGTAAACACAAGTACATATGTCTGGAATTCATGTATTTGCAATATGTACAGGGATTGTATTAAATATGCTTTCAGAATGAGAATACGTACAAGTATCCAAAGGGACAGTACTTGTCACATACAATGGGTTTGCACTTCTTAGGCCGCGGTCGGCACTGACAGATCTCACAGTTGTGGACGTCAGTCTGGAAGCCGAAGGAGCAGTCCAAGGAGCAGCCTGAAATGAGGCCGGTGCACAGCTCCTCCCCTGCGAAGGACACAGGCAGGTTATCACAACGTGAAAACTATTTATACCAGACAAACTCATCTCTAGCAGACTAAATCTTCTGTTTCCTTTGAGCAGACTAAATCTTCTGTTTCCTTTGACTTTGTAACTTTCAAAATACTGGTAAGCCTTACCTTCAGACTGTCCTAATTTTAAAATATTCAACAGAATTCTCCAGTAATGACCAAAACTGTATGAGCAGACACTACAGGACGTCTTCAGTTCCAGTCAAGAACTTGGGGATTACTACCTGATTTTAGTAGGGACCAGTAGTCCCCCCCGATTGGGGACTACTAACATGATTTTATGAATAGATGCACAGCCAAAGGAGTCCAACATCCATGACTCTGTTGGCCTTTAATAAAACATTTAAAATAACATATATTTTCAACACATTACATGGGTTTAATAGGTTTCTGTTCAATTTAGAGCATTTTTATTTCTCCTCTACTTATTTTAAATAGAACTGAAAGGCTGAGATATATTAACAACTTTCATTCTTTATGCTGTTTGCTGTCAACTTCAGTCTCCTTCTCTGGAGACATTCAAAACCCGCCTGGACGCGTTCCTGTGTGATATGGTCTAGGCAATCCTGCTCCGGCAGGGGGATTGGACTAGATGATCTTTCGAGGTCCCTTCCAATCCCTAACATTCTGTGATTCTGTGATTCTGTGAACTGTTTGGTGATTAAGACCTGCTTTTAAAAAATGTAACTGTAATACCCTAAGATGTGATCGAAGCTTAGAGATGCTAGACTAAAAGATGAGTCTCTTGAAGTCCACTACCATGTTTTAGCAGCCTCTTGTGGTGCAAGGGAAATGCTGGATTGCTGGCATCTCAGTTTCTCCAGTACAGAGATAAATAATGGTCATTACATTCACTTTCATTGGAATTTACTGTTTTGAGAATGATCAGTTTTTCTTTTTGTTCTTCTTTAAAGAAGTGCCAGAAAGGCCACTCTTAACATACTCTGGGATACAAAGTTCATTTATTGGATGCAGAGATGAGAGGAAACAGAAAATTATGATTTTTGTTACACTAGGTATGCAAAACACGGAATAATGACCATTATTACAATAGCCAAAGTGATATCAAAATAGAAAAAGAGGGACATGTAATTGAGATTCTTCAACAGAAGAATATGACAGGTGATATCCAAATGGCCGACTTTCAGAGTGATATTTAAAGGATGGCTGATCTCCAGCTGAAACATTCACACCACTGCAAAGTGCTGGTTATACAGAGGAGAGCTGAAGAGTGCTCTTCCAGATGTGCTCCTCACTTGAGCTCCAAAGATCACTTTCCTTTAGGGGTATCATTCAGGGACAGGGTTTTTCCAAAGACGAGATCAGCACATTGACTTATTCTGTTCCTTACACTACTTCCGTGGGTCTGAAATTTAAAGATAAACTTCATGTCTCTAACACGGTAATATACTGAAGGCAGACCACAGAAGGAATCTTTGCTTTACTTAAATGCTTTCTCTTCTGTTTTTGTAATGTTGCATTTAAGACTGCAAAATATAGACTTAACGATGTGGCTAAGCTAAGTGCTTCCTTATCTATTCTACCAGATTTAATGCTCACTTGGCAAAGAAGGCATGTTTCTCAGTACCTCAGAGTGAGACTGAAGCCTCAGAGAAAACTGTCAAATTCACTGCCTACTTCTGTGGTAAGATTTGGGCTTACAAGTGCAACGCAACATAAGAGCCTTATTATCCCAAAGAACAGTTCTCAGTCTAAGCAGGATGAAGATCATCAGGTTCATGACTCCCACCTCTCCACTTTTATGCAAAATTTGGTGCCTGAAGCAAAAAAGTGTGCAAGTTTTTTTGTCATTCAGATACAGAAAAAGAAATGCCAGATCCTTTCACAACCTCTAGAGGTTGTCTTTGTCACCAGAGTACCAATGCCACAAGATTTAAGCATTTACCTTCAGTCAGATCTAACCTTCGCACAGGAATGGTAACCTCTCAGGTTCTTGTTTTACTTAAGAGAGAAACACATATACAAAGATCTTCACAAAGTCTTAGAAGTTTTTGAAGGATAGAGTTCAGGCTGATCTATCAAGAATACTAGATCTTTTCAATACATAGCCACTAATGCTGATTTAAAAACATAATGCAGGGAAACTCTGATACTCTTATCTGGTAAAGTGCAAAGTACGTGTGACACAAAGAAAAAGGCTTTCCTTGAAGCAAGTTAAAATAATGTCTTTAATTTATGAGCCTTTACACTACGATGTTTGTACACAATTACCCCTGACAGCATATAGTGATAATAAAATTACCTAAACTTTTCATTATGCATGACTTTATAAGTTAGTCATAATTTTTAAAGTTAGACTTGAACTTTATAAAGAACGTATGCAAAAGTACACCTACACTAGAATATCTACAAAAAGAATTAAGTTCAGTTATGACCTTTGATAAGATGTAAGTTATGACATCTCCTGCAGATGCTCAGAACTGATCAGTGAATAATCCTGGAATTGCACAGGTTGGATTGATCAGAACCATTCATTTTCTGAAGCATACTTTGCCACAAAGATGAAGTGTTTAGGTGGCTGTCCATAAACATCAGGCTTGTGGAAGACAGGTCAGGGAACAAGAAGGTACAAATGCAAAGGCACAGGAGAAATGAACAGGCATCTTAAAAAAGTGAAAGGAAGAGCTGGAAATAAAAATAAAAAAAAATCTAAAAAAACAGAAACAACAATATTTTTTTTTAGTTGGCATATTTCTCTGTCTTATTTGTCTCCAGATTACATGTTAAGGAGAGCTATCAAAGTGCAACACCCAGGTTTGAGTATGAAGTTACAGAAGATGGCAAAATAATGATTCCTCAGAATCCCACAGCCAAATATGTTTTTGCTTTCAGTCTCCTCTTCTGTTTTGGTTATTAAACTGCTTTTCAGAGATGAAAAACAAGTTTGTTATGTGTAAAGTTAATATACTTTACTAAAAATGTCAAGGTGTCTCAGACAGTGCTAGGAAGACAGTATCTCATCCCAAGTAGTTTATGATGTTACATATACTTAAAACTCAAATAGTCAGCTGACATACTAACCAGAAGATGCAGTGTCAAGGCAATATTTCCTTGCTTAATCCTTTAGGAGTAAATTACCCTTAAAAGAATTTTCACTTTGTAAGTGGTGAAGAAAGAAAAGCTCTTCAGAGGCTTGGGATGGATGACTGACTAACCACCACTGCCTCTCAGGAACGCACACTGAAGAGCATAAAAAATATCATCAAAATTCTGACTATGTCAAACATACAAGGAAAGTTTGCTGAAGTCAATACAGACCACTGTTCACATCTGAACTTACTAGTGTGATGTCAATGATATACGAGGAAATCAGAATAACCTCCACAGATGTCTGCTGACAGTCTTTCTAATAAGATGCTAAAAATGATGCCTTCTGAGAAGATGGTTGTTACTAAAATTAATACATTATCATACTTAAATTTCTGATACTATGACATTACAAGCTGTGGATATAGATTTTAAATAGTTTTCAAAAAAATTCTCTATGAAGAAATTTAGTGTAATGAAAATCAGGAAGTGAATTCTGGTCTGCTCTCTGACTTCACATATAACCATCTAAATTTCTCCTACTGAAACATTATTAAAAACATGACAATTACAGGCAGTCTCAAACGGAAGTACCATCTGGTACACATACACAGTTACCGTTTATGTCTGCTGCACAGACCTGTTGAAAACCCCAGTCTGGCATTGTAAACTGGGTATTTTTTCAGAAAACGGAGTGAACCATCAATTTTACAAAGCAGAGTGTAGCTCTCAGAGAAAGAAAGAAAAAAAAAGAGAAGAAGATCGCAAGTCTGAAGATTGAAATGTGAATCAAATTCAGTATATGCAATTGTCATCCTGACAATAATTCTATAGCCTTAGCTATAGCTTTAAATTCATCACTAACAAAATAATCACAAGTTCATTATGAAAGGATAAGTAAAAACAGATTTTCTGCTAAGGTTTTGCGTTTCAAGTAACAAATACTAAAGAATAAAGAGAACTAGTTCATGAAAGTCAACTGCAGTGAACGGAGGAAATTTATTATGGCTAAATGTGAGGAGGTTACTTGTTCGGGGGCTTTTTCCACATCGGCTTAGATAAATTTCATCAGGAACCTGAATCCCAAATCATGGAACGTATTTGCAGAGAAGAGATCCAGCCCTAACTGGGCTAATAACTGCTTCACAAGTGTATCAGGGGTAATCAGACAGTCCGAAAGGAAAGGATAGGAAACATTTTAAAGGCTAATGAGGAAGGAAAACTACCTTTCAGAGTTAGAGAGAACTGCATCACGCACCTGCACGTCACTGAACCTCGAAGAGAATGGGATCAAGCTTCTGATCACATAGTATACGCTGCCTTTATTTCTCTGACTGATTAGTTATAATGACATCATCTAGGGAACTAAACTAATGGTTCGATAGGAGGTAGAAGACTAACAGAAACAAAATGGTGAATAGGAAACCAGTTAAAGGGAAGACATCTCTTGTGCTGCTTAGGGAAATATCTGGCTGAAGAGTAGAGTTCTTCTATGTGAGTAATAGAAATATGTTCATTAGTTTTTGTTATGAAACATGAAATGTCAACGAGGTTACGTCAATACAGAAAACAGTCCTTCTACACAAGGTAAGAGGAGGGCTTAGGGGGACCAAATAATAATGGTGGGGTGAAATGTAATACTGAAAATGTACAAGGTTGTGCCGCTCATAGGGAATAAACAAGAATTTGCGCTACAAGCTGAGAGTTCAGGCGCAGGATATTGGTTGATCTCAGAATGATACTGATGTGACAGGACTTTAGAGAAAGATGAATGTGTTCCTGAATGTCTCAGGATAATGTAACTGTATTTTTAACACAAATACTTAGCTTTTTAATGTGAGGACAGACATTAACTGCAACACCACGTAAAATTCTGGAAGAATTTCAACTGAATTAAGTACAGCAGAAGGCTAGGACAATAATCACAGAGAGGTCATCTGTCCTCAACCAACAACATTATTAAAATAGCCTCCTGCTAGGAGTGAATGCTCATTTGAGGACAAACACGCACCAAATACTTCTAGCAGTGAATCCAGCCCACGCAACAAGACCATGCAGTTTTCTTTTCCATGTGCAACCATGACTGCAAAAGCAGCACCAAATTGTTACCAACAGGTCTATGTTTCTAGTCACAGCCTTCATTAGACCTCAGTATACTGGCAAAAGCTATTGCTTATAGACTTCAACCCCTCTAAACACTGTAGTTCTAGCAAATACTTCGTTCTGCAGTTTGCAACAATTTAACACATTATATGCTGACTTGGATATAGGAATTTCAAATTACTGGATTCATTTGGATCAATCGAATAAGATGCTGTTGGAAAAAAAACAAGTACAAAGGGAAAGAACAGATGAAGATGAATTGGTCTTCCAAAAAACAGTTTTGAATTATTAACGAACAAATATTAGCACCAAGGTTTTTAAAGCCCGGTCACCATTGCCCATAAACTCCTTTTAAATATAGTGGTTTCTTTCTCCACCTTTCTTCACTCACTCACAGTTTCATATGCATAGACTATAATAAAACAAATATTAGAGTTTCAGAAGAGCATGATACTGTTTAAGGGGAATCTGTTTGGGATATGGGGGATGGGACAACGCACTCTGAAAGTCTTGTCTTAAGAACAGATGATTACCAAGATACAGTGAGGCTCTACACAGCACACTGCACACAAACTATGTGGTGTTTTAAAACTCTTTTCCACTAAGTATCTTATCCTCAACACTAACATCAATTCTTGTTTTAAAAGGTTGTTGATCGCTGTAAGACTGAGTCACCGGCTGCTAAAGGAAAGAAAGATACGTACAAAAATCAGCACGTAAGAGCAGTTGATATACTGACGTGACCTACTGTAGTCCAGGGCCCACCCTGCAAACAGCAACAAAATTCTGTCCCAGGACATGCAATGTCAGCAATCTTTGCATTTGTGAGGATTCACTCAGCAGTCAGATATTTCAGATGCAATGCAATCTCTCCTTCTCAGGTATGGTATCTCAGAGGCAACATATCTCAAAAGGAATCCACAATTCTTTGGCCTAATTCAAACCATCGGATGCATGATTTATTCCTGATTTCAGAGTGCTCACATCCCCCACTCTTGCATGAACCTATGACTATAGGAGTGTTATAAAATATTGCTCAAAAATCAAACTGAAAGTAAACAAAATTCTATTCCATGAATTGCATGTTTAGGACTAAAAAGGTCTTCTGTTTGAACTTCTAATAGCTTGACCTGTAATTCAGCTAACTCTTATTTAAAAAAAGACTTCGAATTTCCTTCTTCTAGCATATATATGGCATATAAAATACTCTAGGCTCTTAAACTGGGATATTTTTTTTCTCCGATTTATTATTTTACATATGGACACATTGGTAAGTGTACTGTAGAGACTGAAAGTCATCTTAGTCTAAAAGCTTTTGAAAATGCATTAGCCTGTTGAAATACTTTTAGTTTTCAATCCTCTTCACAGATAAAAAATAACTGCCAGAGAATATTAATAGATACTTGACAAGAATTATGTCAGTATTTCAACTTGGCTTAGACTAGCGTCCATTTTTTGAAAATTTGTAGCGTGGCTACACAAAGCTAGCTACATACCTTCACCATCATTATTTTCTTGATGCTGAGGCTAGACCATATCAGGAGAACTGTTTCACAGTACCTTTATAATTAAGCACTCCTCAGCCGTCCTCTCGATGTGGATTGCTACTGCTGGTTAATCTTCAGGGGTGGGGATCTGGGGAGGCAAATTTATGAAGGAGAAAACTAGGTTACTTATCAGTAACTGGAATTCTCTGAATATATTGCCTCCACAGATCCACACTAACCCTCCCTCCTTTCGTTAGAATTAACTTACTATTCACAATAACTGGATAAAAATGAAGGGACTGGGCATGGTGATGCTAGAAAAACCTGTTTATAAAAATAAGCTCATAAGTCCGTTGAGGCAAATTACCCACTTGGATACTTGTTCTAAACAACTCCAGGATTCACATACAGGAGATGACTTCATGAAAATGGATTTGTAGCAGTGATATCTCAAAGGTGGAATTACTGGAAAATGATCAAGCTTCCACAAACATTCTAGCAGCACATTGGTTTTTTTTTTTTTTCCACAAGTCAAGTCAAGTGAAGTTCTTATGTGCTTCTACTGCATTAGATATATTGTAAGCATTACTAAAACCAATACATTGTTGCAATCTTCAGAGATCCCCGCCAAAGACTTTTATTCTAGTGAGAAGGCAAATAATATTTATTTGGCATGAGTAGTTCATCATAATTCCAACCTCTTCAGGGAGCACTTCCACTATCTTCCATGTGTGTACTTAGAGTTAATATTTCTATTCTACTTAGAATATGTACTTTTTTCTGACCTAAGCCTTACATTTTTAAGAAGCATGCTTCAACTCCAATTTTCCATGGCTGTACTTCACTAACTGAGGTTTAATATATAATAGCTCTTCCCTTTCACATCACTGCAGAAGGATAATAAGATACCCTTTTTTTCTGCCAGGTCTACAAAAATTATTCAAAAATCCAAGATGTGCTCTCCTTGTGCTAGGGAGACTACCTGGACTGCTTTGGTTTTCTACTTTTTTTTTCCATGGAATTTGTTGCTAAAAGATTCGAATTTTGGCTAGGAAGAGTGAAAGGTTAGGAAAACCCATCCCAAACTCTTAACTACTGAATTATTACCTCACAGAAAAGAGGAGTTGCGATGTATTCTTCCATTGTAGTCCTTCCAAAGTTTTTCTTAGGTTTTTTCCCATCATCACTCCATACACTTTTTCAGATCCTTAACTGCTGCCATTTATAGACAGCCTGTAGATGACCCTACCTAACTTTTCTCAAACCTTCCAATCCTGCCTTTGAATGTCTACACAACTAAACCAAGTCCCACACTGCCAAACCCAAATTCCACATCAGAATTCCACTCCACTTCATCAGTTATGAAGGGAGATGGTGTGACTCGCCAGAATACTGAAGTCCATGTTGCAGATGTCTGCTAGTACAGAGTGAGTGATAGTACCTCTTTTTTAAGTCCATGGTAGAATACATTTTCTTCTCATTTAAGGAAAAGGTGTAAAACACTCTTCCAAAAACATGTCTGTATCTGTGTAGAATGTGTTTAGGGGAAAGGGGTGGTTTTATGTCTAGAGAACTGTACAAACACATAATATACGAAGATTTCTAATTTTTGAACAGTGATTCATGGTTTGCTTTAGCAGACAAAAGAGATGACATGAAGTGGATGATGATGAACTATGAAGTGCAGAGAAAACGACTTGTCTCAGCCTTCTACAATTGTGTCTCTCCATAAGCAGTCTGGAGTTAATGAAATTGCATGACAGTTGCATCTTGTAACTGCAAAGATAAGCCGCCTAAATGAAGCAAACAATTTTTAAAATTGACAGCAATGCTCTAATTTTATTCAGTTTTTGTAAGATTTGAAAGGTTAAAAAATACTAAAGTCATACATGCTCGCAGTTATACCCTGAACAGTACTTCACATTCAATTCATTTGGGGCAAAATACTATAGTCTAAGTTGCAGGAGAGATTTTAAAGACTTTTTCTTTTTCATGAATATAATACAGGGAATAGACAAGGCCAGACAAAATACTGGCCCTCACTGAAGAATGATTTAGTGTCCAGCAGCAACTATCAGATTTTAAATTCTATGTGACTGCCATTCAACAGGGCATTATTCTATGTGCCTGTTAGTCTTTTTTGAAGCAACGGGAGTCCTGCCTCACAAATAGCCGATGACTGGTCTTGTTTCATTCCCCTAATGTACTCCTCCTCCTAAAGACTTTAATCCACTCCAGCTCTCCCTATGAAATCAAAGGCCTAGACACTCCAAACACAATAGCAATTGCAGCACCCTGCAAGTCATAAGTTTTTGCTTATTTACTTTTTTCTATTGTTTCTTGTTTTTGTATCATCTTATGCCATCTTACTTTTTTTTTTCCCTTTGGTAATGCATGTAAGTTTTTCCTACTGTTTTAGTTTTATTCTTGGTATTTTGCAGCGGTTCTTCCTATATCCTGGATTATACTTTTTTCCTTTTATTCTCATGTAGTGCTGCTTTGGCTTTTATATGCTCCCGGTCGGTTAATTCTTTCTCCATCATTTGTGGTTCCATCTCTACTCACTGGAACTTCCCCCCCATATCTATCTGTGCTCACTCTTTGATCAGGTAATTTTTTTCTCCCTTCTCTTGCAACTGTGGTCTGCCTCTGCTTTTTTTTTTTTTAATTTTATTTTACTTTACAGCATGTATGTTTTCACTGCATGTTGTTACAGCATGTTTTTTTGTTCACTGCAAAAACAGGAAGAAGGATGAAGGACAAAGTAAACTACTTGTATTAAAATCGGTTTCTAGAAATGTTACAATTTGCTTCTTTCTTCCTTCTCGTTCTGTAGTTGCCTTAAGTCGAGCTGGATAAACTTGAAACTAAATTACAATAAAGCACCGAATGAGTTACATGATATCGTACTTAGATAATAATTTCAAATAAACCTGTCCCACTGATGGCTCGCTACAGGAATGTAAGTGAGGTAATAATGAGGAACAATTTACAGCTTTACTCTATGTTCTTCCACTTTGTCATTTTGCTTTTATTTTGGCTGAAATACATCGAAGTATAACGAATTTTCAGCAGAGATACCTAAAGAGAAATTAGCAAAAAAAGAAACTTCATTGGAAAGAGATTAGTAGTATTCTGATATGCTGACCTCGAATGGTAATGGGGGGCACGTGGGCCTCCTTTAGTCAGGCACTTTAAATTTGATTCAGTTGAGCAGCTTAGACCAGCAAGAAACAAGCGGGTGCAGTATAAAGATAGTGATGTTCCCAGGAGACCACAAAAGTCTACATGAGCTAAAGAGAATACACATTCTCACGTTCTTAGAAAGTGAAGATGCAACTAAACTGGTTTGAACATGACAGTATGTAGGATCTCAAAATGCAGAGAACTAGCGCAGTAGGTTTTCAGCATATTTGACCTAAAACATTGTTCTTCTCAGTGCTCACAGACTCATTTATCCAGAGCCTTACAAGCGAGAGACATTACTTGAAAGAACAATTCTATTTCTGTCATTTTGACTGATAACCATCAAGTGATGAAGACTTCCAAGCTGTTATTTTTCTTCACTTCTTTAGAAAATAAAGGTTTCCCCTCTCTGAATGACTGAGGAGATTTTTAAGCAATCTACAATTCAAGTTATTTAACTGAAAAAGAGATGACAGACAAATGATACTATTAAGTTTGCTCCAGACAGTTTGCTACTGCAAAATGAAAATAATTTCAAGCAAATCTGGCAAGAGAAAAATTCCCTTGAATAGGTTCTTAAGCACTATTTAATCAGAAACACTCCAAGCAAGAACAGAGACTTCCTGGGATGTGGTATGTGTACACATGCAATCTGGTAATCTAGGACAAAAGAAATGATCCTTTGAAGTGATGGGTCTCCTGTGCACCAAACTGGAGGGAAGGACTGCGTGCGCAGGCATATATGATGAAATTTTTCGAGTACGTCCATCTTCTTGTTTGTGTCAAACTCCCCAATGAATTTAACAACAATAAAAATAAAGAAGGAAAATCAAATTACAATGTTAAAAGCAGAACTTAACATTTCTAATTTTGTTCTTAGGAAGAACTAAGTAAGGCATGTATGTGACAGCTTGGATGCAATCTATGGAAAGTTGCCCTTGCCACAAATACAACTTGTAATCGAAGGTATTATTTCTGTATTACCATAATGACATTATTGCTTTCAATGTATTTAACTTGTTATAAAGATGCCCCTGTCCTTTACCTTATGGAAATAAAAAATGCATGTTTCCCCAGAAAAAAAAAGATAAAAAAGGCAGGACAACCCTCTTCTTGCTCCTTAAGCACAAACACCAAATCCAATCCTATAACTCTTTAGTTTGTACCAATCAAGAGTTTTATTTTGACCATTTCTACTGGGGACCCCATAATAGTAATATTGGTTTAGAAAGTGGCTGAGAACGGGCGGACTGAAATCAGAAGAAGAGGAATAGAGTAATACTTTAGTTGTGCAAGCCTCGGGGGCTACAAGGAAGCTGCAGAACTACAATAAAATTACAAAGAGAGTTTAAACGCACTCCTAGGTGGGGCTGGCAGCCAGAGTGATGCATCCTGCAGCTAAGACTAGTACTCCACTGGTGTCGTTTGTGGGGCAATTCCAAATATCAACCTTACGTTGCTTTATATTTCATCTATAAACATCTAATTCTTAAGGAAACACAGATCGAAAATACATTTTTGCTTCTTCATTGATACACATGGAGCTCTCACAAGGCACAATGAAAAAAAAAAAAAAGGAATTGCTAAATATTCAGGAGCAGGCTGTCCCGGTGTGTAGGAAGACAAGCTGTCGGGCAAAAGACCGGCCTGGTTAAACAGGGAACTTAGGCTAGAACTTAAGGAAAAAAAGAGAGCCTATTTGCTCTGGAAGAAGGGTTAGGTAACTTGGGAGGTCTATAGGGATGTTATCAGGTCGTGTAGGGAGAAGATTAGAAGGGCCAAAGCTCAATTAGAGCTTGATTTGGCTGCTACAGTCAAAGATAAGAAAAAAAGTTTCTACAAATACATCAACAGCAAAAGGAGGGTCAAGGAAAGCCTCTACCACTTGCTGAATGAGAGGGTGGTGTAATGTCAGGGGATGAGGAAAAGGCAGAGGTGCTCAATGCCTTCTTTGCCTCGGTCTTTAATGTCAAGACCGGTTGTCCTCAGGAGACTCAGCCCCCAGAGCCTGAAGTTAGGGACAGGGGGCTGTGTGAACCCCCTGTAATCCAGGAGGAGATGGTTAGTGACCTGCTGTGCCAGTTGGACACCCACAAGGCTATGGGCCCAGATAGGATTCACCCCAGAGTAATGAAGGAACTGGCAAATGAACTTGCCAAACCACTCTCGATTATCTACCAGCAGTCCTGGTTATAACTGGAGAAGTTCCAGCTGACTGGAAATTAGCAAATGTAACGCCCATCTACAAGAAGGGTCGGAAGGATGATCCAGGGAACTATAGGCCTGTCAGCCTGATCTCGGTGCCAGGCAAGGTGATGGAACAGATCATCCTGAGTGCCATTACACGGCACATGCAGGACAATCGGGGCATCGGGGCCAGCCAACATGGATTCATGAAAGGCAGGTCCTGCTTGACCACCCTGATCTCCTTCTATGACCAAGTGACGCGCTTAGTAGATGAGGGCAGGGCTGTGGATGTAGTCTATCTAGACTTCAGTAAGGCATTCGACACTGTCTCCCACAGCATCCTCCTAGACAAAGTGGCTGCCCGGGGCTTGGATGGGTGGACTCTTCGATGGGTTAAAACTGGCTGGATGGCCGAGCCCAGAGAGTGGTGCTGAATGGGGCAAAGTCCAAGTGGCGGCTGGTCACTAGCGGTGTTCCCCAGGGCTCAGTTCTGGGGCTGGTGCTGTCCAATATCTTTATAGATGATCTAGACGTAGGGATTGAGTGCACCCTCAGCAAATTTGCAGATGACACCAAGCTGGGTGGGAATGTCGATCTGCTGGAGCGAGTCCAGAGAAAGGTGACCAATCTGGTGAAGGGTCTGGAGGGTATGACCTATGAGGAACGGCTGAGGGAGCTGGGGTTGTTTAGCCTGGAGAAGAGGAGGCTCAGAGGTGACCTTATTGCAGTCTACAACTACCTGAAGGGAGGTTGTAGCTGAGTGGGAGTCGGCCTCTTCTCCCAGGCAACTAGCGATAGGACAAGAGGACATAGCCTCAAGCTTTGCCAGGGGAGGTTCAGGTTGGACATTAGGAAGAATTTCTTCTCAGAAAGGGTCATTAGACATTGGAACAGGCTGCCCAGGGAGGTGGTGGAGTCACCATCTCTGGATGTGTTTAAGAAAAGACTGGACATGGCACTCAGTGCCATGGTCTAGTTGACATGGTGGTGCCAGGGCAATGGTTGGACTTGATGATCCCAGAGGTCTCTTCCAACCTGATTGATACTGTGATTCTGTGACTTTCCTTGGGGAAGAAATAGATGTTAAAGCCTGCATAAATCCTAACTAAAGTATTATATATATAAAATATAAATATAAGAATATGCCATAGAAATAAATTTATATATGGATATGTTTGTATATATACAAACAGCCCCCAGGCATATAATTTTCAAATGTTTATCCTCAAAAACTAAGTTCTGAGAAAAAAAAGCTAAGTTGAAAATAGGCTGTTTAGCAATAGGAGTTTTTGAACTGCACAAACCCAGTTGCTCTTAAATTCTTTACATACACAGAGGAAAGGGAAATGTGGAACTCCGATCAGACTTCTCAAGGTCTGAATGAATATTAAGTCCCAAATTAGTAACTTTTCTACCTAGCTTTTAATTTTTATGTGAAGTCAGACATTTTATGTTTTCCTCCAAACACATTTTAAGCAAGCGAACAAGCAATGTCAAAAATCAGGAACCTATCCTTTAAAGATGAACACCTATAAAGCACATGCATACTAACACAACATATAACCAACATTATGAATGGAAAAAATAGCATACTAGCATTTTCACATACTGCTTGACATAAAAGGTAGAAGCCACTGTATTTTTGCATACTCACTAGTTTTGCACTGACAAGTGCGGCAACCATTTTGGTCCAGTTTGAAGCTATAGGTACAGTCTTTTTCGGTCAAAGTGCAGTTCACTAAAATCTGACAGGTGGGTGGACCTATTGTGATGTATGTTGGTTCTGAAGGTAAGAAAAAAATAAAACAAATACATTTGAGATTACTGAGTATTTTAATTAAGTTGACAAAAAGGCATACACAATGTACAGTGAAGAGAATAACTTTTAATTAATTTTGCTTCTGATTAATGAATCTTCTTGGTACTTCTGAAACAATTCAAGAAACATTTTGTTTTGACATGATGTACACTCATCGCAAACAGTAAAACGCTGCATAAAATTTTTGAAATATTGAAACAGGAAAAAAATACTGCATTTTTTTGTTCACTATGAATCAGCTTTCCTGCACATGCAGTTTAAAACTGAATGTAAAATACTTCTTTTGCCCACTTTTCTCCAAAAGTATTTCATCAAACTTCGTGCAGATTTTTTTACTTTAGAAACTGAACAGAGCTTTCTCCAAAGCTCAGGTGATTGATACTACCAAGCTGCAAATCAAAGCATGTGACTCAGTAGATCAAATCTTCCTCTGTGTGAATAAGATCACTTGTACTGAAATTTAAAGCAGAAGAGACTCTGAATACCAAAAGGGAATCTAAGATACACTGCATGTGAGAGATCTCTGGAAACCATTTAACATGTCTATTCATTGAAAACATCACTTCTTACAGTACACTTTGCAGTACCAGATTATGCTTTCGAAGTTGAGGATATTATTGCCAATTTTTAGGTATATATAAACAGTATAACACTTACTTTTGGGCACCATTTAAATACTTTGGAGTATGAAATTTGTTTTAATACATATGGCAGCCAGAAATATTAATATGTTTTAGTATACAAAGTTGTTAGAATAAAATAATATCCAGAGACTTATGAAAATAGCAAGGAACCTCAACAATACCATCATAAAACAGGCTACAGAAGGAATGAAAGACCTATCTTTTCCTGAATGACTTTTTGCTGTGAGACTAATTTAGTCTATCTTGTGTTCTTCATAGAACTCAAGCACTTAAGAATCATCAGGGCAATAAACCATAATATGTTTTATACAGTATGCATATTTTCATGGACTGGAGGTGGCCACATCTTGCCATCTCTCATCCTCAAACCAAATACAATGAAAGGCAGATTTTGCCATCCTTACTTAAAGGCAGCTAGTCTTTACCTTCAGACTGAGGGTAAAATACTACTCAGTGTTGATTAAGTTGTTAGAAGCATTCACTGTTAACGAAAACAAAAATTTCTGCGCCTACTGGCTCCATGTCCACCAGGCAGCTTTTGCACCCATGCCTTCCAGTGAAGTGAAAATTATCCTATTATGAGAATGAGCTTTTCTGCTTTCATTGTCTTTCACAATTTTCAGCTTTCATAGCTTCTGCCCAGCCCTACTCTTCCCTTCACAACAGTTTATAAAGTGGATGAACATTGTTAATCCTTTTCAAATTAGGTCAGCTAAGGACAGAGTTTGGAGGGAAAAACTGCACGAAAGACATAATGGTGAAGTTAGACAACTTCAAGCTTATCTCAGAGGCCATAGTTCAGATTCCTCATTTTGCTGAAAGTTTCAAAGTAACATTCAAATTCTACTGCTTGTGTAATTTTTGTAGGAAAAACAGCTATACGCTTTATACGTGTATAAAACACCACCAACAGCTTTGTTCAAAGACAAGCTGCATATTTGTATAAAGGCATCCATGGTCTCTGCAGACCCCTCAGATCTCTTCTAATTTAAATTAAAACTTTTCCAGATAGTTTTCTAAGAATTTAATACAGATTACTAGGTTGGACGTCAAATAAGAGATTTTATAAATTTCTGTGAATTCTTCATTTCACAGCTCTGAGTTCGCACGTGAGTAACCATAATGAAGAATGTGTTTTAGAATCCATGGATTCCCAAACTAGACTTCTTTTAATCTCAGTGAACTGTTCATATTTATTTTCAAGTTCATTCAGTAAACTGACTAAATCATATTCATGTCTAATATTTAACATTTGCAACTTCCACAAACCATTAGTTTGGAAATCAAGAACATATTGATATATACTAACAATATGATATATACCAGAAACTCTATTAATCTCATCTGTTTAGGACTCAGAGTATATAAACTAGTTTTGCAGACAAATTCATTTTTAGCATCTGGTGCCTATCCTGAAAACCTCTTTTCCTACCTCACTCCATTCTCTAAGCAAAATACCCAAAACATGCAAAAGACCAGAATACAAGAGTTACCCTGAAGCTACATTCAGGTTACAGGTCAGGCAGCCCAAACCCTACACTTCAAATGATGAAAGTCACAGTAATGTTTATACTTACTGGTAGTTAAAACCACTATAAATCATATGAATCACTAATGCTACCCAAAGCAAAGTTCATGGACAGTAACACAAGCCAGAGAATGAAGGATACTGTAGCTTTACCATCTGACTGCAGAACCGTTAGGTGAAATATGTAGTTAAAAAAACCACAAAAACTCACTGAAAGCTGAGATGCAGGTTAGCATTCATTGATCCACTTGGGTGTAAACTAAACCTAGAGAGAAACGCAGTTGTGTTTCACCCCCCATCACTGAAGTTCACCCCTCAAGATATTTCTCTTTTATAGCAGGTATAATTTAATATCTAGAAAAAAAACAGCAGATGTTTGTTACATATTTTTTGTGGTGACTTTTCAAACCTATACTTCTGTGTTTTGATGCTCTTGTGTCTTGGACATGTTGACACAACAATTTTTTGCCCCCTTGATACACCCAGTAGAGTGGTATTTTTCACAAGGGACAAAATTAAATTGCCGTTATATTGATTTGAAAGGTTTTTGTTAGTCCTCTGTTCATTGTGTTTTACTATTCTGTTACCTCCCACTTTTGTGTCTGCTTTCAGTATCCTCAGTGTTTCCAGACAAGCTTACAAATCTGTTTTTTCTCCCTCCTGTCCTAAAGGTAAGCCCTGAGATACAGTAATTTTATATGCATGCCTGCTTCTCAATGAGCTGCAAGTAGAGGACAAAAGAAATTATTTAATTCCCTACCCCCACATGTGCAAAAATGCAGCCAGGAAAAAAAAAAAAACCTCAGTCCTTTTCACTTCACTAGACAAGACTCAACAAATAAAGCCAGCTCTGCTCTGCCAGGCTTCTGGCTATTTGAATAGGCAAGCAGTAGCTAAGCTTGAAAAAGCATGTACCACCACATGATCTGAGCTGGGCTTTCACTGCTGCTCTTGGTAGAAACGGCAGAAGAAAGATCCAGTGCACAAATGCACAGACAATGGGTGGGAAAAATGGGTGCTGTTGCTGTCTGTGTGCTTTACCAACAATAAAACTGTACCATAGAAAGAGACAAAAAAAAAAAAAAAAAAAAAAGAGGACTGAAGAGAGTCTGGATGAAAACAATGGAATTTTTTAATAGAGCACAGATTTTGCTGATGTCAAGTGTTTAAAAGCTTAAATACAGATTTCTACTAGAACATCTTGCTTCCATATACTCTCACTGAGCCTGATACTTTCTATGCTGAATTTTAGTGCAGAGGATTATTAATTTGCCTGCTGTGAGGCTGATAAAAATTTTTGAATTAATTTTTTACACTGCCATTTACTTAAAACCAACTTCACAAATTTTGAAATCCACATTAGATATTTCAGCCACTGGTGGTCTGTCAGTCTGACTGGTCCACTGAAAAATACTACGGTATGTGACCAAAACCCTGCATCTTGTTCATCCCAGCTTGATATCAAACTGTGCATTTATGGGGAAAGAAGGGAAGATGGTGACATCCAAGTAATGCCTGGAGCTGGCTTTGACCTTATAGACCCTGCATTAGCCCTACCAACACAAAAACTGGATGTATGTCACAAAAAAGAGAAGTTGTCAAGGTGGAATAAGACCATATTTTCACTGGTATTTTTCTACCCAGAATACTTTTGTAATATGAACAAAACCAATCCCCAGGCCCCTCTTTTCTGCTATTTTCTTATTTTTGAGACCCCCCACTTCTCCTGTGAGTGATGTGACACAGCTTGTATTGCAAAGAGCATACATTTTGTTCCGGTAAAAAAGTGAAATACTATATACAGATATATACACACGCAAGAACACAGGATAGTCAATCTGGTCTAGTACTGTGCCTCAGATACAGATCTTCTTGTGCTTGGATGAGTATTGAGGTCTTAAGATAATGCTCAGCTGAAGTATTCAGAAATGGAGAGAAACTGATGCATCTATGTTTCAGTGAGACCAGGCAAAAAAAGAGTTTCTTAGGATTAGAATTTTATTATACACAGAGTTTGATCAATTAAAGTTATCAAAAAGAAGAGAAAGAAAACTAAAATTCTAAAACAATAAATTGATGGCTGAAGCCCTGGAAAACAAAACAAATCAAAACAAACAAAAAAACTCAGAGATAATTTATTGCAATCTTGTTGACTTGTTTATCTGAATGTTAAAAATGAATTGTTCACTGAAGATTTCATTTTTCCTTCTAACTTTGGAGACTTCATTTACATAATTCTTTAGTTAATTTTAAAGAGAACTAAAAAAAAACAAACTCCCTAAGGCTGGTACCAGAATGAAAAAGGATACTCATCTCCTTATCGTACTCTTAGTTGTTCAAAATCTGAACTCTGGCCACTGAATTCGTATCAGAAGACAAACATGGATTCCACTTAACTGCACTCCTGCAAAGCCGCATTATGAGATTATGAGAGCACCAAGCATCCAGTTTTGGTTTGTGTGAAGGACAGGAGGGACCTGTACTAGCAGGAGCAGAGCCTGCAGGTGCAGGGAAGTGATGCTCCCATTTGCGAGCCCACAGCTGGGGTAGTGTCCAGCTTTGGGCTCCTCAGTAGAAGAGACACACTGACGTACCTGAGTGAGTACAGCACAGGGCCACCAAGCTGGTCAGGGGCTGGAACAGGTGGCATATGAGGAGAGGCTGAGAGACCAGGGCTTGTTCACACTGGAGATGGAGGGTGAGGGGAGCATCCTACTGCTGTCTACCACTACCTAACAGGAGGGTACAAAGGCAACAAGGCCTGGCTCATCTTGGAGGTGCTCCAGGTTAGGATGAGAGGCAATGAACACAAGCGTGAACATCGGAAATTACAACTTGATAAAAGTTGTTTTGTTCTTTCTTTTAAACCACATGGGTGGTCAAACTATGACAAAGTCCTAGAGAAGCTGTGGGATGTCCACCCTTCAAAATACTCAAAACTTAATTGGGACAAGGACCTGAGATCCTGCTGTCACTGGACCTGCTTTGAGCAGGATGTAGGACTAGAAAATCTCTGGAGGTCCTTTTCAACTTGCATGACTCCATGAGTTTCACTTTCACACAAACTCAGGACATTTCCAGTGAAAGCAGCAATATCCTTGATGGATCCTAATCAGGGAACTGAAATCCAAAGAGAAACATTTCAATTTCTGATGATTTCTGTATGCTTTTGACAAGTACTGATTACCTTCCTTCTGCAATAAAAGTAAGTTTGCCTAATACCATCTGTCTGAAATCTACTTAATGACTTAAAGAATAGCTTTTTATTCAAGCAGCAAAATTTCTTCCAGGCAGTTATCATAGTAATTCTCTCTGAAGCGTTATTTAGTGATAGCCACAACCACCTTTAATCAGTCTCACTTTTGTCCTCCTTTAAGTTATACATTACCCATGCTTCACCTCTTGGAAAGGTATTTTTATTATTACTATTATGTGAAAAACACTTAAAACAAGCTCTTTGCTTTGTTTCATTTGGAATGCAATATTTTAACTCAAAACAGGTTTTATTTCACGCTTTCAGTAATACCATGTGAGGGAAATACCTCCTCCAGGCTTTTACAAAATTGGTGCTAAGTAGGAAAGTAACTATTGCATTGGAAGTTTTTTCTTCTGCACATTGTTAAGTTGTTAAATATAACATTGTTAAACACAAATGAATTTAGAAGTAAATAGGAAACTTCTATTGCTGCTTCTAATTGACTGTTAGAGATCTGGACCATCATGTACCTTAATCCAAAAGTACTAAAAAATAAGGGGACAAGTATTTTACACTACTCAATCATTCCAGTTTTTAATTCCACTTGTAAATGTTTCCCTGTCAATACAGAAGGGAAAAAAAGCTACCCCTATTACAATAAAATGACTGTATTTTTCCTTGCCATAAAAGTATCACAGAATCACAGAATGTTAGGGATTGGAAGGGACCTCGAAAGATCATCTAGTCCAATCCCCCTGCCGGGGCAGGATTACCTAGACCATATCACACAGGAACGCGTCTAGGCGGGTTTTGAATGTCTCCAGAGAAGGAGACTCCACAACCTCTCTGGGCAGCCTGTTCCAGTGTTCGGTCACCCTCACCGTAAAGAAGTTTTTCCTCAAATTTAAGTGGAACCTCCTCTGTTCCAGCTTGCACCCATTGCCCCTTGTCCTGTCAAGGGATGTCACTGAGAAGAGCCTGGCTCCATCCTCTTGACACTTGCCCTTTACATATTTGTAAACATTAATGAGGTCACCCCTCAGTCTCCTCTTCTCCAAGCTAAAGAGACCCAGCTCCCTCAGCCTCTCCTCATAAGGGAGATGTTCCACTCCCTTAATCATCTTCGTGGCTCTGCGCTGGACTCTCTCTAGCAGTTCCCTGTCCTTCTTGAACTGAGGGGCCCAGAACTGGACACAATACTCCAGATGCGGCCTCACCAGGGCAGAATAGAGGGGGAGGAGAACCCCTCTCGACCTGCTGACCACACCCCTTCTAATACACCCCAGGATGCCATTGGCCTTCTTGGCCACAAGGGCACACTGCTGGCTCATGGTCATCCTGTTGTCCACTAGGACCCCCAGGTCCCTTTCCCCTACGCTGGTCTCCAACAGCTCTGCCCCCCAACTGTACTGTACATGGGGTTGTTCTTGCCCAGATGCAGGACTCTAACACTTGCCCTTGTTATATTTCATTAAATTTCTCCCCGCCCAACTCTCCAGCCTGTCCAGGTCTCTCTGAATGGCTGCGCAGCCTTCCGGCACATCAGCCACTCCTCCCACTTTTGTGTCATCAGCGAACTTGCTGACAGCGCACTCTAATCCCTCATCCAAGTCATTAATGAATATGTTGAATAGAACTGGTCCCAGAACTGAGTGCCCCTAATGATCCCCTTATCCATGATGTGCCTAGAGACAGCACCAAGAACAAGTTGTTCCATCACCTTTCCGGGGATGGAGGTGAGGCTGACCGGTCTATAGTTACCCGGGTCCTCCTTCTTGCCCTTTTTGAAGACTGGAGTGACATTCGCTTTCCTCCAGTCCTCAGGCACCTCTCCCGTTGCCCACGACTTAGCAAAGATGATGGAGAGTGGCCTAGCAATGACTTCCGCCAGCTCCCTCAGCACCCGCGGGTGCATCCCATCAGGGCCCATGGATTTATGGACGTCCAGATTGCTTAATTGGTCCCTGACCCAGCCCTCATCAACCAAGACAGATTCCTCCTCTATCCTGACTTCTTCTGAGGCCTCAGGGGTCCGGGGCTCCTCAGGACAGCCTCCAACAGTATAGACAGAGGCAAAGAAGGCATTCAGTAACTCCGCCTTCTTTTTATCCTCTGTCTTCTCCAGGACCCCCACCTCATTCATCAGTGGGCCTACAATTGCCTCTAGTGTTGGCTTTACCTGCAATGTATTTGAAGAAGCCCTTTCTGTTGTCCTTGACCTCTCTTGCAAGGTTTAATTCCAAGGAGGCCTAGCTTTCCTAGTTGCCTCCCTACATCCTCTGACAACAGACTTCTATTCCTCCCAAGTGGCCAGCCCCTCCTTCCACGATCTGTACACTCTCTTCTTCCACTTGAGTATGCCCAGCAGTTCCCTGTTCAACCATGCAGGTCTCCTGGTACCCTTCCTTGACTTCCTACCTGTTGGGATGCTCTGATCTTGAGCTCGGAAGAAGCAGTCCTTGAATGCTAACCAACTATCTTGGGCCCCCTTACCTTCTAGTACCCTGTCCCATGGGATTTCCCCTAGCAATTGCTTGAAAAGGCCAAAGTTGGCCCTCCCGAAGTTCAGGGTTGTGATTCTGCTAGCTATTCTGTTCCTGCTACATGAGATCCTGAACTCTACCATCTCATGGTCACTACAACCAAGGCTGCCCTCAACCTTCACCTCTTCAACCAGACCCTCCTTGTTAGTGAGGATCAGATCCAGCAGCGCTCCTCTCCTAGTTGGCTCATCCACCATTTGCATCAGAAAGTTATCATCAATGCACTGGAGGAACCTCCTGGACTGAGGATGGCTGGCTGAGTAGGCCTCCCAGCAAATATCAGGGTAGTTGAAATCCCCCACAACAACCAGGCCCTGTAATTGCGAGACTGCTCTCAGCTGCCTGTAGAAGGCCTCATCACCCTCCTCATCCTGATCCGGTGGCCTGTAATAGACACCCACAACAGTATCACCCCTGCCAGCCTGCCCCTTAATTCGCACCCACAAACTCTCAACTCGCTCCTGATCCGCCTCTGGACAGAACTCAATACATTCTAGCTGCTCACTCACATAAAGAGCAACTCCACCACCTCTCCTTAGCGGCCTGTCTTTCCTGAACAGGACATAGCCATCCATGACCACATTCCAGTCATGCGAGGCGTCCCACCAAGTCTCTGTAATTGCCACTAGATCATAGCCCCCTATACTAAGTATGGCAAAAGCATGCATCTAACACCTGGGTTCAGTTACTTTGATTCAAGCACAACGGTCACTCCAACTAAGCAGGCACAGGAGGTCTGACTTCTCCTCTTCATCATCTTCATTGGTGCTCCCAGTGCAGCTCTACTCAGTATTACTCTACATGCATATGCCTGAAAGCCAGCGAGTCTTACCAATGTTTGGTGTAAAGTGTCCCAAACATATCACAATAATATTTGCAAATGCCATAATAACAAACTATAACAGTGTGGGTTTACAGCAGTCCATGTATATACATTCAACAAAATCAGGCGAACACGTGACATTTTGGACCCCAAAGCTGCATTTTATGTATGTATGTAAGTTTTTCTTGCCTTGTTGGATTTTTATATAGGAATTTATCTGTATTCATATAAAACCAGCATTTCTAGCCAACTTCACACTAACGAAGAGGTTTCAATTGGCACCATACAAACACATTTCTTCATCAAAACTGTAAAATTGTAAGCTCTGTAGATATATCACTATATAGAGGTTGAAAATTTTCTTTTGAGATACTTCTTTGAATACCCAAACCACCATGGATTTCATCAATTCCATTGTAAGACTGCAAACTACTGCATATCTATCTTTTACATGGAATTTAAGAGCAGATGGCCTTAAAAATTCATTGCCTAGAGAAAAATTTTTACATTAATAGACATTAAAAAAATATGTCCCTGGAACCCAACAAAATAGTATTTGTATTTTATTTGTATTTATTCAGTATTTGTATATTGACTATTACTGGTATACTTAAAAACTTTCAGATGTTTGTTTTCATAGTTACTGTGTAACACAAAGACAGTAATCAAGATGTTTTGAGGAATTATTTGGAGAATATTGCTCATGCAACTAGAAGATGAAGTTGCCAGTGATTTCTTCCCATGTATAAGAAAAACATTGGGGAAAAAAAAATTGCAAAAAGCATGAAAAAAAGCATTTGTGCTTTTGAAAGGCTAAATTACAATCAATATAATTTCAACAAGTTCATACCAACAGTAACACGTGAACTTTTCAAACACACCAAACTAACTGTGATGCAGTACCATGAAACCACCAGGCTTAAAAAAACCCCCTAAATTTAAATGTGAAGACTATGTAGTCACAACTGTAGAATGAGAAGTGGGACTGTATGCTTCACTGCTCAGTGCTACAACTCCCCAACCTCCTCTGTCATATTCCCATCTTGTTAATGTGAACCAGCCTATACTTTAACTAAAGACGGCCAGATAAAATAGATCAATTCCTTGTGCATATTATTAAAAAGGCTGGAACATGGAAACACATTTTCAGTGTAGAGCACAGGGAAGCTTTATTTCCACCTGTGAGCACCACCATGTATGTTCCACCCCCTGGGACTAGCAGTATTGATAACAAGAACAAAAACCCTTTTCAGAATATAAATGGAAAAATAAATTAATTCCATAAATAATTCTGCCTACTGATATTTTCAGTACTTTTAACAATAATTAACTGTGTAGGTTGATTGGGTTTTTGTTTGTTTGCTTTGATTGGGTTTTGTTTTGTTTTGTTTGTTTGGTTGGTTTTTGTTGTTTTTTTTTTTTTTCCTTAAGGAGGGACAACCATAGGAAACTTTGGAAAAAGATCTTATTGCACTCAGCCACCAATTCAAAAAATAACTCTCTGAAGTGTACACATCTAATTTACAATGATTTTTAACCCCAGACAGAACAACTCATAAAATAGCAGCGCATTTAGATTCTGCAGTGCTTGGTCTTGGGATATTTGGAGAAAGTGTTAGCCGTGTACAAAGAATAAGCTCAACAGGATAGAATTCTAGAAAGCCCAACATCTCATCAGGAGCATGAAATGAAAACCTCTTCTGGGTGAGGAAGGAAAAACGAGTCAAAATCATGTTCTACACGTGGAGAAAGACCTCCAACATCAATAATAAAGAACATGCCTGTGTTTGGGGAAAGTGAAATAGCTCCCTCTTCTGTAGTATTTTATAACACAAACTACCTCTAAAAGGATTAAGATGTTTTGACCCTACAAAATCAGCACCAACTGACCTAAAGAAATATAGCATCAGCACTTTTAAGCATTTATTATAAAAAAATTAAGAAAAAAAGAAGTGAACAGTAGTCTAACTTTTTACCTAACGCTTGACGTGATAACTGGCTAAAAACAGGACCTGAAGGGTGTGCTGCTCGACAGCCTTTCATTCGAGCCTGCATACTTGTTTGAATTTTGTCTGCTGTCCAAAAAAGTTAACTGCAGCCTACTAAGCAGCAGCATGTGTGTTTACTTAAGCTTCCTGTAAAAACATTCATATCATTCCAAGAGTGACTAAATGTTTTCCATCCTCATAGTTTGCATTCCAGCCTTCCCTGCCCCTCCAGTTCATTACATGAAAAGTATCAGTTCTGAGTCCTGGGCAAGAGAATTTTCTTCCCGGGTTTGAAATACCTAATGCCTTGCAGGAATTTTTTTCCCAGCGTTTAGCTATCTGTGTTAACTACTAGAGTACAACAATTCTGCATCACGTAACATTTATAAACTGTATGCAAGGACTTAATATGAGATAATTTTCTAATGTCTGGGGGATTGGACTAGATGATCTTTTGAGGTTCCTTCCAATCCCGAACATTCTGTGATTCTGTCACAAATAACTCTGAAAATATGTTCACTAATGCTTCCAAACACATACTTCAGTTTGGCAGACTTATTTCAAATTTTATTCATACTGTCAACCTGGAACTACTTAGATATCTGTTTTTCTTCGAAAGTAACTATTATAATCCAAGATTATTTTTATTGTTCCAAACTGAAGAAGCCTCCTGTGAACCAAAGCTGCACGGTGGGGTTTTCTTTTTTGCAGTGATGCAATCAAAATAATCACAAACTTTCCATTCCCAAGATGTGAAGTTAAAAGCTTTTGTCTGTCATAATCAATTCTTTCAGTTTTCAGTTTAATAGGCATGTATACCCTTTGAACATATTTCAATGTTTTTTGACAATTTTAGGTGGAGTGACACTAAGAAGTAACCACCTTTATTACAGCAGAATCAATTAAGACTGCCTATCAAGAAACGTCCAAACTAGTAAGGCCATTCAGTTACTGTGACTAGCTGAAGATACAAACATACTAAATGAGTGTGCATCTGGGGCAAATCTATGAATGCTGTAGGCACTGAAAAGAATTATGAGGTTCTTCATAAGGGAGACATCCTTAGCTGCACTGATATACATTCATTAGGAATCTTTGGTTATTTATCCTTTCAGCAGTCTTCCACTGAACTTAACGATGAATCACTAAAAACTAGGAAAAGGTTATTTTATACTAGTATAGTTTTCCTGACTTTCTTAAACTCAGAGAGACTTTCTTTGGCAGTAGGTTTCATTATACCCTGGATTGTGTGGTTCAGCAGCCTCAGCTGCCTTGTCTAAAACCACTGTACTAAATAATGATCTGGCAAACGTAAGCCCAATTCTCGACAGCACGGCGTTTGCATCCCTTAATTGACTTTGATGAAAAGGCTGGTTGAGAACTGCAGTGCTGCTGCCGAGCAATAACTTATACTCACGCTCTAAGGAGATCTCTGGGCCCAACCCTGTGCTGGTGAAGACTCGCTCACTACCTACTGACTTCATCCTGAATGAATCATGTTTCTTTCACTGGACTCTGCTGCCTGTTTTTTACTTAATGAAGTGTCGGACACGCTAAAGGAACAGAACTGAATTACATCTCAGCTAGAGTTTGGAGCCCCTTTATTGATTAAAATGTTAATTTCTTTTGGTGAAGATAAAGTGTCAGCCATAATGACAGCAAAGTAATGCAGGCCTTATTCATGAAAATCCTGCGAGGGGATTTGTTTAATGCTTAATTTCTCATTCACAGCTTATGCTGGCACCCTGCCACCTGTACCTGAGGGCTCTCACGCAGAAGGACGTACTGCAAGATAACCAATTACTGCGTATCAGCGGACTGGTGTTGCAGCTTTCCCTATGAATAATAGCCTGAGCCTCCACGAGATGCAAGGGAACACAAGTGACCATAGACTTTCCTAAGGGACATTTTTGGCATCAGTGCCAGTGCTGAGCATTTGTATCTATTATCTTGTTAAAAAAAATTTTCGTATTGTCCTATGCAATATTTACCTTGCTGTGAACACAACTATTACTCCAATTTGCAGATGGCTGTCCACAGATGCACAGGGCCTGAGGGAACATGGTTATTTCTATCACTGTAGCTCGGTTGGTGGTTATTGATATGCTATTACACCGTTGATACTAAATAGCTATTTTAAGCTCCCGTATCCACTATTTTTTGGGGGGTAAAATTCATTAAAAATGGAATTGCTACTTAAACCACATCCATTTTATTTAGAATATAAACAATTGTTAGCCCAATGGAGAAGCAAGCAGCTCTGTAAGCAGCAGTACTAACAGCAGCCTGAATGCCAATGGATCTGGTCTCCTTCAACGGGACAGGTACACAGACCAGCTTCCATGAAGAACCTCTGAGACTAAAGAAGTGGGAGTGCACATCAGAATTTTGCAGTCCCATATAGCACTTGAAAATCACTTTCTGCCCTCTACCTAGCTGTCTGTTTTCATTAAATCCATAGAAATGGGCTCTCTTTGAGACTTCCTCATGCTGCAAGAAGCCACTGGCTCTAAAACTGTGAGGAAAGCACAGAGGGACAGTGTGACTACCTAAGCCTTGGCTCTTAATGAAGATAGTTTAGAAAACAAAGGAAGAAAAAACAGACTGAATAGATAATAGATTAAACAAACAAAGGCAAATCCCAAAGGACCAATATCATTACAGCAGCTATAGACGCTATATAGAAGCATCCATCAGAAGCTTAAAACTAATTCTTTGTGTTGGATACACACAACGTGATGAGCCTGCTTTTCCCAGCTCTCACCAGTGAAAGGAGGTGTCTGCCTTGAAAAGCTACAGACTAAAGAGCTTGAGTTTGGGGACAGACTGATGAAGGAAGGTCTTCCCTTCTACACTAGACTGTCTCAATGTTCCCCTGTCTCTAGCCTCATGCGTGACCCTTGCTTTCTGCCTCCCCCCCAGCTCAGACACACTCACCTCAAATTAGCCAACTCCCTGCTCACACTTTGGGCTTTTATCTGCACACTCCTTGCACCAGCACAACCCACAAGCATTGCTCTGTTGGAAAACTGGCAAGAAGTGACAAGGGAGGACATACTGTAACAAGAGGTCTTGCCAAAAGGGCTTTGATGTCTTTCATGTTCACTTAAAAAAACCCAGCAGCTATATATTGGTAAGCCACAGCCATCACTTGCATAAACATTAAAAACTACACATGAATTACTATTACTGCTTTTAGTTATGTGTGCAATTTCCTGAGCGAATCTCCTTTCACTGAGACTGAAAATACAAACTGCAATGCCCTGAATGCATCAAAAATACAATCTTAGTCACAACAGGCCACAAGAGGAGTTCTGTTTTCCTCAACAACTTTCTGCTTTCCTCTAAAACACATCTTCTCTCTTGCAATTCAATTCCTTTCTTTCTTGTCCTATCTTTTTCTTTGCAATAACCTTTTAGGCACTTGAAGACTGGTATCTTCTAATTCCAACTTCACTACTATCTGTTTAAGTTAAACCCATCCAATTTCTTCAGTCTATCTTCCTACAACATGTTTTGCAAAGCTTGGACTGTGCTCATTGCTCTCCTGACTCTTTCCAGCCTGCCTGCATCTCTTTCAGAGGAACAATGTCCACAAAAGGACCAAGGGCCTACTATATCAGCTAGGGACATGCCCAACCATAGCAAAGAGAGCAAAAAGGGTTACTTCAAGTCTTGCAAACCATACTGTTGCTCACAATTTCAGCGTGGTGCTTGCCTTCTCAAGGCTCTGTTAATCCACGTTCTACTTTTTCTTTCCCTTTAATCACCAGACTTCTCCTGGAGAACTGCTATTTCTGGTTCAGGACTCCTTAAGAACCTCCTCCAAGTGCAGCACATTGTATTTTCTCTAGTGAATTTGGTCAACATTTTTCTGCCAACTCTCTGCTTAAAACAAGCACACAATTTCATACCCTGCTCTCCAAGATGCTGTCTGCCCTTTTTAGCTTTGTTGTCCGTAGATGAAATAAATTTAGCTTCTATCTGAGCTAGTGAAAACATCAGACCTGGACCCAACACAGATACCAGTAGACACCAACTACAATGCAACTCAAGAAAGGCTGCCCACAGATTTGAAGACTAAACCCTTATACAAACCCATTGTACCGGAGTGCTACACCCATACATACCCCTGTCCTCCATACACCTACCCCATGTTCCTGCCTCTTCCTCCCCGCCAATCTCTCCTGGGAGCTCCAGTGTAAGGCATCTCGTGCACCTCACTCACCCTCCCCCTTCCACCAGCAGCATTGGTAGATACGATTGAAATGTGGAAGGGTGAGGGACCTGAATAGTTACGTTCTTATCCGTTACGTTCTTATCCAAGTCCAGCAGACAAGCATTCAGAAAATTATACATTTCAGACCAATTTGGCTGTCCAATCAACACTGGAACATGCATCCTGTGGGCTACACACACACATACAGGATATATACTATGGATAAGCATACAGCAACATTAAAAAGGGTTTACTGTGGAAAACTGATACAAATCAGTTCTGTATGGTAATATTACATATCACAGTTGCTACTCCATGATCTCTAATTTAGAAAGCTGTTAACAGCTACTTCTGTGTATCTTCAGTCTCTACAATCACTGCACTCTGGTTTTCTCACTGCTGTAGTAAGAACACCAGGATTTTCTTCATGGGGAGTGGGAATGTTCTCTTCAGTCTGAATTTACTGTGTTCATAGGTTGAATACATTTGTGTGCTGACATACCATGCTGGTACTTTAAGAACCTGCGTTCACAGAATTTCTACTACATTATATTTGATTCTCTGACTGCAGAATTTTTTGACAATGTAATCCAAGAACAATTTTATCCTTATGTAGCTGCAGGAATGTAAACTTATCTATGGGAACAGATATCTCTTTTCATTGAAACTGATTATAAACCAGCCAGGAAATAACTGAATTGGCAGAATTGTAGGTGCAGCAGCATTTAGATTGAAGACAGAGCAGGGAAAGTCAGAAGTGACTGATACTAATAACCATTTACTCTGGATGAGCCGCAGCCAAGCCAGATCCCACAGGCAGCTTTGATTATAATTTGTCCATCAGTCTCATGTTTCACTAGCCACTCTATTCAACACGCAAAATAAATGATAGAAACATCTTTGACTAAATATTTTGTTTCACATACTAAAGAGCTAATATCCGACATATTTAAAGTAAGTTCACAGAACTGAAGCTGGCCACTGGCAAGCTGGATCTTTTTTTACATGTAAACATAAGTCTGATGAGAAATAAATGCATACTTAAGAAATAGTGATAAGCATATAAAGTCTCTGGCTTATTATGCTTGATCTGATGCCTATTTTAAAATTGAAATAGGGGCCTGAATTGGTCCATCAGCAATTAAATTGACAAAAATAATAGAAAGTTTTCAACAGGCAGTCTTCTTCCTGCTTTATAGCTGTAGAATAATTAAGATTCTAAAATAAAAAGAATTGTTTCCTACATTCTGCACTAGTCCCAAAAAAAGTGAAGTAGTTAATGCAAAAAGTAAGAGCTATAGCTTAATTAAGAAATGCAACATACCACACATGTAAGAGCAGAAAAGTCAAGTATATTCATGATGAAATTGTATAATACAACTTTGGAATTACTATACACCATCATTTTAAACTAATCTACAAAAAGAACATTATTTTACTATGGTATATTCTCTATGGATTGAACATTTTACAGTGTGAGTTGAGATGTGAGTGAGAACTGGAAGCCATTCAAAAGAAAAGTATAAAATGAGGTACATGTATTCTTACAATCACTAGTAAACTACTATGTCAAAATCACCTGCTAAGTTTACATTAATTTTCCCCATTTATTGAATATATCACTAAGTTACATTGCTTTCTCCCTTGAATCCCTTTCTTGAATAACTTGCACAGTTGAAAATACGATCCTATATAATGTCAGTGATCCCAGAACTTAGCCCACAGTAGATATGGATTTTGGTTTTCTATTCTGAACAGTAGGAAATAAGAGATGCAGAAGGATGGGAAAAAAGGAGAACAGACTGCAGAGCACAGGGCAGTGAGTTTAAGCTATTAGTACGACGTTAGTAACGTTTCAGCTTCTATTCAGTTGACACTTCTGCTCATACGCTGAACTGTGAAATTAAGGTTAAGCTACAGATATGTAGATTTAATGGGGCAGTATGCAAAAAAGCATAATATGGCTGACACTGAAGGTTTTTAATTTTTCTTAAGAAAAACTGTGCCTGGAATATATTTTACTGCTTGTAGATCTTCACTAAACATATTGCACATTTTTTTCATTAGTAACATTAAAATCGAGGGATTGATCTGTCAGCCAACTTCCCAGCCAGGACTTTCTTCTCCCCTGGTCCCACCAACGTGCCGGCCACTGATGATGCAGTGAGCATCGGGAGCAGAACCTTGTCAACAGAAACGACCCTCAGGAAAATGAGTGAGAAGCTGATTAAAAAGGGGAAGGAGCACCAACCCATTCAGCCTACCTGGTTAAGAAAACAGATGTCAGGGGGCTGGATGATAACAGAAACAAAACAGCATTTCAGACAGGACCATGTTGTCATTAAAACTATATAACCAAAATTCAGGGCAGTAAGATGTGCAAAGGAAGCGATGTTTTTAAGGCCTGTCTTCCCACAGCATACTTACTTCCCCAGTTCCGTCCTACTACAAGCAGAAAAACAGAGAACAGAGATCCAAGTAGCCCCTTGCTTAGTGGGTTAGCAAGCAATACCTGTATTGCAAAGAAAGCAGACAGTACTTTTTTCTACCCATGCATCAAACTCCAAGTAGCAACACTATTAATCTCAGATTTAAGTCTCAAGACACATGATGCTATCTGATCTTGGAGGTGGGCCATAAGTCTATGGTTAATGCACAAGTCCCTGCTGCCATCAGCTCAAACATTTACTTCTTTTCAAAAATAATTTAAAAATACACAGTATGCAGACAGCCAACATCTAAGAGATTATTATTTTTCATAATGTTCTGGGATTTTCTTAATGCGAGCTTTCAAAGAAAAATGTTAACAGATTCAGAAAGACACAAAAGTCTCTGTAATTAAACAAATTTCCAATCTGATAATACTTTGATCTCTAATATATGTAAATATTTTTATGCAGGCTGCTGCACACAACGCTTAGCAGCCTTGAGCTTGTTTGATGCCCTAAAACATAACTTCAAGAAGTTTCCTGGTACCCTTGATTCGTTCATTTCTCAGGGATTTTTTTGATTTATTATTATTACAATATCAGTTGTTAAGCCTCAAATGCTGAAGTAATTTCTCATAAAGTCATCTGAAGCTGCTTCTTGCAAACTATACTTTTTATATCTTGGGTTCTGGCATCTGAGCTCACTGCTCAGTTTTAACAGTCCAGATTTTTGATCCTTGAAATATTCCCAAATCTAAATTCCTGAAATTAAATAACTTGGCATTACAGAGTAAAATCATCTGTTTTGTTTGGTTTTGTTTGCTGTGGGGGAGGGAAGGGAAGAAAGAAGATAGGATTCAAGTGTGTCTTCAGGTATCCTCTGACCACTGGTACCTAAGTATGCTCAAATCCCCTCCTAGCATGAACTAAAACTACTTCCACTAATTGTTGGCTCCATCATTTGTGTAATTTCATTTGTTTGTCTTGTTTGCCAAGATAGCACATACTGCCAAGTAAATAATCAAAGAAATACCAAGTCAAACGTGATGCTTTTACACTTAAAATTTAGGAAGTCGCTCAAAATACCATTCAGTATTACTCTCCTCCAGGTGATACACTCAAAACCAGATGACTACAATTAAGTGTGCATCATACAACACCTAACATGACAAAAAAAAATATCAAGTCAGATAATTTTCTGAGAAAATTTAAGTCTGTTGTCAGAGGATGTAGGGAGGCAACTAGGAAAGCTAAGGCCTCCTTGGAATTAAACCTTGCAAGAGAGGTCAAGGACAACAGAAAGGGCTTCTTCAAATACATTGCAGGTAAAGCCAACACTAGAGGCAATGTAGGCCCACTGATGAATGAGGTGGGGGTCCTGGAGAAGACAGAGGATAAAAAGAAGGCGGAGTTACTGAATGCCTTCTTTGCCTCTGTCTATACTGTTGGAGGCTGTCCTGAGGAGCCCCGGACCCCTGAGGCCTCAGAAGAAGTCAGGATAGAGGAGGAATCTGTCTTGGTTGATGAGGGCTGGGTCAGGGACCAATTAAGCAATCTGGACGTCCATAAATCCATGGGCCCTGATGGGATGCACCCGCGGGTGCTGAGGGAGCTGGCGGAAGTCATTGCTAGGCCACTCTCCATCATCTTTGCTAAGTCGTGGGCAACGGGAGAGGTGCCTGAGGACTGGAGGAAAGCGAATGTCACTCCAGTCTTCAAAAAGGGCAAGAAGGAGGACCCGGGTAACTATAGACCGGTCAGCCTCACCTCCATCCCCGGAAAGGTGATGGAACAACTTGTTCTTGGTGCTGTCTCTAGGCACATCATGGATAAGGGGATCATTAGGGGCACTCAGCATGGCTTCACCAAGGGGAAGTCATGCTCAACCAACTTGACAGCCTTTTATGAGGACGTAACCCGGTGGATAGATGATGGTAAAGCTGTGGATGTGGTCTATCTCGATTTCAGTAAAGCGTTTGACACGGTCTCCCACAGCATCCTCGCAGCTAAACTGAGGAAGTGTGGTCTGGATGATCGGGTAGTGAGGTGGATTGTGAACTGGCTGAAGGAAAGAAGCCAGAGAGTGGTGGTTAATGGGACTGAGTCCAGTTGGAGGCCTGTGTCTAGCGGAGTCCCTCAAGGGTCGGTACTGGGACCAGTACTAGTCAATATATTCATTAATGACTTGGATGAGGGAATAGAGTGCACTGTCAGCAAGTTCGCTGATGACACAAAACTGTGAGGAGTGGCTGAGATGCCGGAAGGCTGCGCAGCCATTCAGAGAGACCTGGACAGGCTGGAGAATTGGGCGGGGAGAAATTTAATGAAATATAACAAGGGCAAGTGTAGAGTCCTGCATCTGGGCAAGAACAACCCCATGTACCAGTACAAGTTGGGGGCAGACCTGTTGGAGAGCAGCGTAGGGGAAAGGGACCTGGGGGTCCTAGTGGACAGCAGGATGACCATGAGCCAGCAGTGTGCCCTTGTGGCCAAGAAGACCAATGGCATCCTGGGGTGTATTAGAAGGGGTGTGGTCAGCAGGTCGAGAGAGGTTCTCCTCCCCCTCTACTCTGCCCTGGTGAGGCCGCATCTGGAGTATTGTGTCCAGTTCTGGGCCCCTCAGTTCAAGAAGGACAGGGAACTGCTAGAGAGAGTCCAGCGCAGAGCCACGAGGATGATTAAGGGAGTGGAACATGTCCCTTATGAGGAGAGGCTGAGGGAGCTGGGTCTCTTTAGCTTAGAGAAGAGGAGACTGAGGGGTGACCTCATTAATGTTTATAAATATGTAAAGGGCAAGTGTCAAGAGGATGGAGCCAGGCTCTTCTCAGTGACATCCCTTGACAGGACAAGGGGCAATGGGTGCAAGCTGGAACACAGGAGGTTCCACATAAATATGAGAAAAAACTTCTTTACGGTGAGGGTGACCGAACACTGGAACAGGCTGCCCAGAGAGGTTGTGGAGTCTCCTTCTCTGGAGACATTCAAAACCCGCCTGGACGCGTTCCTGTGTGATATGGTCTAGGCAATCCTGCTCCGGCAGGGGGATTGGACTAGATGATCTTTCGAGGTCCCTTCCAATCCCTAACATTCTGTGATTCTGTGAAAATATAATTAAGATGACACAAGAATCTCATTTAAATATTGATTCCATTGTGCTGTTGTGTCAGTTTTGATCTATGTGACATAATTCGTATCATAGTATAATTTAACTCCCCCCACCCCAACAACAACAGAACAACTTTTATGGACTTAAGGTGTTGCTAGATACTTCTACTTCTAAGAGTAAAAATATGTTATAGCACAGAATTACCTAACCTAGTACGGATGAGCTAACTTGTGTCTTGAAAGCACTGTAGAGGCATTAGTGTGATACATTAATGAAGCACTAGCTTGGCTACGTTGCAACCTTTAGTAATGAACTATGGAAGCCTACGCTCTAACCCCGTGTTTGCTTCCCACGGTTTATCAGAATTATCTCAGTTGGATATAGATTATTTCTCATCCATTTTCTCCAATTTGGCACAGGAAAACAGAGACATTTGTCTACCCTTCTCTCATTGGAGGAAAAAACCCCCTCAACATATTGAAAATACTTCCATCAACCTCCCTCTCTCTGTACTACCTTCCCAGGCTTGCTCACATACATGCTAAATAATGAGGGGTGACAGCTCTGTGATATCCATCACGAGGGGATGACTGGGGTTTAAAAGCAGTTAACCTGCTTCCTCATCGTAAAATTAATTCAGTGCAAGTAGCAACTCTCTACAATTCACCGGCAGCTTTTACACATTATCAGACACCTTCTTCATATCTTGTGATGTGAATTTTGGAATGAAAGAGCACCTGTAAGAAATCTTTATCCTCCTCAGATTTATCCTAAAAAGTAAGTATCGCAGTGAACTTGGATGGATACTGCAACCCAAGGAGGCCCCCAAGACACACGCAGTTACACAAAATTCATTTAGTTCTATCAGAGATGGAACAGGAAAAACCTAAGTGGGCAGCGCACTGAGCACCCGCAAGTGTTCGCACACTGTGAAGACGGCTCTGAAGACAGATCTAGATTAACCATTTCCAAATTTAGCAATTTGGTGTTTTTCATGATGAACAACTACTCCATAAAAAGCAACTCTGAATGTACATACATATACACAATTTTAAATTTTTATTTTTAATGTCTCAGTTTGCAAATCTTCACATTTCCGTTGCCGGGCTGGGCAAGCATTTACTGTAGAGTTACGTTAAAAACTATACAAGATACCTGTATTCCTGTAAGGTAATGAAAACTGCATTTTAAACTCCAAAAATTAATCTGTCTCCCAGATAATATCATCCTTTGTAAGTTTCACTACAATAATTATGTCCAATATCAAACAATATTGTGCAAAGAGATTTTTAGTTGTAACTAGATTACACCCATGAATAAGAAACCAGGAATAATACAATTATCAGTAATACCAGCCGATGAACATTTGGATGTTCTAACTTCTCCCATATTTATTAATAAGCTTTTAGCAAAACTAAGAGTAAAACTAGTGAACAATACTGATCTGAAGTGATCGCTTACTATACTCTTTTGGGCCAAAAGATTATCGGACATTGCCACATACAGGTATATTTAAACCATGCTTATTTTTTCCACACTCACTAGTTTATTCAGTCACAGGCAATGCTGTACCAGCTACTTCAATCCTCCAAAATTTTAAAGTAAACCAGGAATTACCAGGTAAGCAGCAGCCATGACAGATCAAAGCCTAACAGAGGACATATCAATCTTACCTTCACACACCGGGCAGCACTCCCCGGGGACTTTAACAGGATTTAGACAGCTCTGCCCGCAGGCTGTTGCAACACAGTGTGGATCTCCATTGATGCATTGGCAGAAAGTACAGTCGTCTTCTCGCCAGCGGTCTCCGTGAGCTTGGATCTGACCATTGGCATAGCAGCCAGCAGGGTTGTTTACTGGATAAACTGGGTCTGAAATGAGAGGAATTGCAAGACAAAAAGAAGTTTTATCTTCCCTTTTACACCTGAACTTTATGTATAAATAACTGCAATACCATGATTTTTCATTACCTAGAAAGGGTTCAGTGCAGCCACTATCAAATATTGAAAGAACTACACTGTGGTATAGAGTGATAAAATAAAATAGGTAACAACTTAGATATTTCAATATTGAAATTTACTGTCAAAAAAGTTAAGTCATCTTATACTGAACATTCACAAATACAGTGTTATATTTTTCAACTATTTCAACTCAAGTTTTGTATGTAACAATTACGAGGCTTAATTTTTGATTTTCTGATTTTGTTCTTCAAAACATAATGGAGCTTAGATCTATTGAGCCATTTTTTGTACCAATTCAACAAATTCTGAGGGAAACAAAACATCTCAATGAACCATTGGAATGACTCGCATCAGGTTGCACCACTCTTTTATAGCACGAGCAAGGATGAGACATCTGGCACATTTCCTGCTGGAACAAGGAGACTGCCTTAAGCTACATCTTGTCACCGTTTTTGAGATATACTAGTTTTCCTGAAGATATCTGGCTCTGTTTTCAATTTTGTTTCAGTTGGAGCTTTTTCCTCTTAAAAGCCACAAGATCCACTTAGCTGCTAGCAATCAAATTTAGACTTGGGTATTTAAATAATAGAGTTTTGGGGGACATACTTGATGTAAGATTTCTCCTCAAGTTTCATGCAAATAAATAATGCAACTCTCTATATGCTACTACATGACTTGAAATAAAAGCAGCTTTTACTCTTCAGAAATAACATGTTTTACTCTTGTGGTGAATAAAAAGATAACTGTTAAACTCAAAAATTCAGTATCTGAGAATGTACAGTAATTAGGTCAAGTTTTCAAAGCAAGTAATAATACAAATTACATATTACAGAAAATTCAATATATTAAAATCAATAATTACAACTAAAAGCATTGTTTTTAGCAGACATCAAATAAGCACAAGTCATTTACACAGAATCACAGAATCACAGAATGTTAGGAATTGGAAGGGACCTCGAAAGATCATCTAGTCCAATCCCCCTGCCGGGGCAGGATTACCTAGACCATATCACACAGGAACGCGTCCAGGCGGGTTTTGAATGTCTCCAGAGAAGGAGACTCCACAACCTCTCTGGGCAGCCTGTTCCAGTGTTCGGTCACCCTCACCGTAAAGAAGTTTTTCCTCATATTTAAGTGGAACCTCCTGTGTTCCAGCTTGCACCCATTGCCCCTTTTCCTGTCAGTGGATGTCACTGAGAAGAGCCTGGCTCCATCCTCTTGACACTTGCCCTTTACATATTTATAAACATTAATGAGGTCACCCCTCAGTCTCCTCTTCTCTAAGCTAAAGAGACCCAGCTCCCTCAGCCTCTCCTCATAAGGGACATGTTCCACTCCCTTAATCATCTTCGTGGCTCTGCGCTGGACTCTCTCTAGCAGTTCCCTGTCCTTCTTGAACTGAGGGGCCCAGAACTGAACACAATACTCCAGATGCGGCCTCACCAGGGCAGAGTAGAGGGGGAGGAGAACCTCTCTCGACCTGCTGACCACACCCCTTCTAATACACCCCAGGATGCCATTGGTCTTCTTGGCCACAAGGGCACACTGCTGGCTCATGGTCATCCTGCTGTCCACTAGGACCCCCAGGTCCCTTTCCCCTACGCTGCTCTCCAACAGGTCTGCCCCCAATTTGTACTGGTACATGGGGTTGTTCTTGCCCAGATGCAGGACTCTACACTTGCCCTTGTTATATTTCATTAAATTTCTCCCCGCCCAACTCTCCAGCCTGTCCAGGTCTCTCTGAATGGCTGCGCAGCCTTCCGGCACATCAGCCACTCCTCCCACTTTTGTGTCATCAGCGAACTTGCTGACAGCGCACTCTAATCCCTCATCCAAGTCATTAATGAATATATTGAATAGAACTGGTCCCAGAACTGACCCTTGCGAGATTCCACTAGACACAGACCTCCAACTGGACTCTGTCCCACTGACCACTACTCTCTGGCTTCTTTCCTTCAGCCAGTTCACAGTCCACCTCACTACCCGATCATCCAGACCACACTTCCTCAGTTTAGCTGCGAGGATGCTGTGGGAGACCGTGTCAAACGCTTTACTGAAATCGAGATAGACCACATCCACAGCTTTACCATCATCTATCCACCGGGTAACATCCTCATAAAAGGCTATCAAGTTGGTTGAGCAAGACTTCCCGTTGGTGAAGCCATGCTGAGTGCCCCTAATGATCCCCCTATCCTTGATGTGTCTAGAGACAGCACCAAGGACAAGTTGCTCCATCACCTTTCCGGGGATGGAGGTGAGGCTGACCGGTCTATAGTTACCCGGGTCCTCCTTCCTGCCCTTTTTGAAGACTGGAGTGACATTCGCTTTCCTCCAGTCCTCAGGCACCTCTCCCGTTGCCCACGACTTAGCAAAGATGATGGAGAGTGGCCTAGCAATGACTTCCGCCAGCTCCCTCAGCACCCGCGGGTGCATCCCATCAGGGCCCATGGATTTATGGACGTCCAGATTGCTTAATTGGTCCCTGACCCAGCCCTCATCAACCAAGACAGATTCCTCCTCTATCCTGACTTCTTCTGAGGCCTCAGGGGTCCGGGGCTCCTCAGGACAGCCTCCAACAGTATAGACAGAGGCAAAGAAGGCATTCAGTAACTCCGCCTTCTTTTTATCCTCTGTCTTCTCCAGGACCCCCACCTCATTCATCAGTGGGCCTACATTGCCTCTAGTGTTGGCTTTACCTGCAATGTATTTGAAGAAGCCCTTTCTGTTGTCCTTGACCTCTCTTGCAAGGTTTAATTCCAAGGAGGCCTTAGCTTTCCTAGTTGCCTCCCTACATCCTCTGACAACAGACTTCTATTCCTCCCAAGTGGCCAGCCCCTCCTTCCATGATCTGTACACTCTCTTCTTCCACTTGAGTTTGCCCAGCAGTTCCCTGTTTAACCATGCAGGTCTCCTGGTACCCTTCCTCGACTTCCTACCTACTGGGATGCTCTGATCTTGAGCTCGGAAGAAGCAGTCCTTGAATGCTAACCAACTATCTTGGGCCCCCTTACCTTCTAGTACCCTGTCCCATGGGACTCATAAGTCGATTTTCAAAAAGCATGAAGTTTGATGGACTTGGGAGAAAAGAGATGTCCTACCTAAAGGAAAAAAGAGGACTGAATGCAGCTTGAATATTCCTCTGAAGTTTCGCCACTCCGTTTGGAAGGAAGGTAATGCATTTTAAGTGTACACAAAATCAGGAGCAGTGCTAATAGCTGTTGCCTTATTATAAGCCATTGTATCGCTTTATGACAGTATCAAACTCTGAACATTTGGAGTGAAACTGCACACAACTTCTACCTCTACCTGGCATTCACTCCCATCCTGAATTTTAGCGATATTACCAATTTTAGCAAAATAGGTTAAGCTAATATAAAAGACAGGCATTTGGGAAAATAAGACATTTAAAAATTAAAATGTTTCCTAATCTCTTCGAACCTTTTATGTTTTAGGATTACTTTGCATCTGTAATTAACTATTCTGACCTAGTTAAAAAATCAAATCATACACATACAAATGAAGTGAGTTTTATCATTCAACTCATGTATGGGATTCTGATTGACACAGGAATACAGAGAAAGCACAGAAAAGCCATGTAAGACTTGTGTTATTTGCAATAGTCTTTTATGCGAGTCAAAGCACAAAGTTCCTGGTACCCTTAAAAGGTCAGTAGTGGTTAAAGCTACAAATTGAGCCCAGCAAATGACATTTCCTGATGCTGAGGTATCCTACAGGACTTTGAGAAAGAATTCTTCCCAGAGCGAAGGCAAGAAGGGCTTGTGCCTGTACTACACAATGAAGATCAAATTTACCATTTGACATTTTAAAATTGCTGCAGAAAAGAAGAAAGCATTGTATTTATTTATATTTCTATCAAGAAAACATTAGTAGGAAACTATTAATCACCTTGAAATAATCAGAAAGACAGCAGGTAGAAAAAAAAGCCACTTCTTCACCAACTAGAAAAGCAAGAATGGGTGGGCTGTTAAGTACGCATTCTGCCCATTTAAGAGACTTACCTTGTCAATTTAGGTGTCACTTAACATAACTTGAGTTATTAGGAAAGGCATCAGAGCGTTCTTTTTTCTTTTTAGGTATTTAAAGGAATCAGGAAAAATTTATTGTCTTAAAAAGAAATTTCCATTGCAGGCCTAATACACACCAACTCATCAAACACAAAATGGAATGTTAACAGATTTTCTTGATAGTCTGATTCAAAGTTGCAAAAAAGGAAAAAACAACTTTTTAAGACTGTATGATGATATGGCAGAAAAATTTATTTGTAAATCATAAGACAGCTGAATATTTAAATCACCAAAGAGGATGAAGGACATATCTAAAACTGTAAGTCCCATGTGGAAAATCAGCACCCACATCCGAGTATGAGCGAGCTGATATAGAGAGCCCAGATATAGCAGATATATAGATACATTGTTTATGCATCTATATATATAGTCATAAAGATTTCATAACGCCAAATCTCAGAATATTCACATATGTGAAAAGCGGTAATTATAGGAAAAACCAACAGATTTCACATATTCCATAAAGTCAGCAGCGCATACAGCAATTTCTTCAGTAGTGGATCTGCACTTACTCAGAAAGGGTTTCACCACATCAGACATGCCTTCTCTAAACTTTTTCAATCTGTCATTAAATGACAGCAGAGCACTGAATCTTTTTTCCCCCCACAGCCTGAAGGCTTTTAAAAGCATAGGCACAACTGCACTAGGAAAGACCAAAAAGTCTAGCATCCTGCCTCCAACTATAGTCAATAATGAATGCCTAGAGCAGATCTTAAACACAAGGCAAACATGGACTGGTATCTCTTTAGAATACTTAAGCCTACGGCACTTGTATTTTAGCTCCTCTACATGCAAACACCATGTATCAACCTATCTGATATGAACTGATACACTAAAATATATAAAAAAATATTCTTTAAGGAATGACTTCTTATTTCCTACTTTACCACCCTGATATTTCATTATCCAGATTTTGTTTTTTTAAATCTCTGAAGAAGCTTTCAATAGTTTGTAACAAAACAAGCCACCAAAACAGTATCTTTCGCTAGATTCTGTGCTGACTGAGAAGGTCCAGCTCTTACCACTGCCTCTTTTAGACTCATTTTTATGAGGTTCTTTACTTTCATAATTCTCTATTTGGAATTAAGCACAACTATAATGGATCTTTTGGCTTATTTGCTCCTCCAAGGAACTACAGGTATACTGATACTAAGCATGCTGCAAAGTGTTTGAAAGTGACATTAATAATTAGATTCCTCTCCTCTTAGGCGGAGATTTGAGATTCCCAGCTTATTTTGCTTATTGAGAAGTCATTCCTAAACTCACATATAAACACAGGGACCGGGAGTATTTCAGAGGCCTCTTGTCTATGTCATGGCCATAACCTGACCCCCACTGGGGCAAGACCCAAGTGTAGAGCACCAGCCCCATCTCCCTCCCTGGAATCCTGGTTGTTTTCTGGCAGAAGATGTGTCTGATATTTTCTAGTGTAAGCAAGAGGGTCAACAAGAAATTCCCCACAGAACCCTTTTTAGGAGGACTGCAGGCCTAACAAGCAGAGGAGAAGGCTGTCAACAGGGCAAAGGAGGAAGAGTAAAACATTGAAGTCAGATTACTGCCCCATTTCTTTGCTATAATTGCAGAGGAGAGGTGGATGCATTGCTCGAGCTAAACAGAACAAGACTGGAAGAAGTAGGCTGCAAGGCAATGGAAGTGTGTCTTAAGGCCACCGCTGCTGCTTTGGAGGAGCCTGACTAAATACTGTGCAGAAATTAAGAACAGTTTCTTATGTCCTTTCAGAAGAAGGCCCCGCAAAAAGTACTGCATACTTGACCATGTCTAAGGAAGTTCTGACGCAGAAGGGAAAGGAAACCCAAAACAGCTCTATATAAAAAGGGCAGAATGTCGACATCAGAGAAGCACTGCAAAACCCAAGAGAGCATAGGCTGACACAGCAAAAATGTAGAAATAAACTGAATTCCGGAGGAATCTGCAAACTTTAGAAGAACAAAATAAAGCACTTCCTTGCTCATTTGCATTGAAAAAACAAATTTAAAAAAGCAGTGAAATTACTAAGCAAACAGAATTAAAAAGATACCGTACCTTCACACACTGGGCAACACTCTCCTTCTGGCACGTAGTACCTGTCGCAGTGTAGCTCACCACACTGGGCAGAGAAACAAATAGAGACTCCACCTTGGCATCGACAAAAACGACAAGCATCCATTCGAAACATGTCTCCGTCATAATATTCCATGCTGTTAAATATGCAAGTTGGCTTCACTTCTGAAAGAACAACAACAACAAAAAAAAGAATAATGTATCTTACAGATATTGATAAACAGCAAACAGTTAAACTCATGTTGCTACTGACAAAACCAGATATAAAAGAGACAGCTGATTTTTCTTTCATTTTTAAACTCAAATACATTTTGAGAACATGGTATATTTTAGCCTGTTTCAACAATTGAAGAAAATAAAATGCTATTCAAAATTATTTTCAGTGCAATTATTTACAATTAAAAGTCTCCATTTTAAAAATTAAAATACTGAAGGAAGTTTAAGGTTGGTATTTCTTCATAGGTGTTAAATATTTCTCATTCTGGATGAGCCAGAAGCTATTTCAAACTTCAGCACATGAAGCAATAGATTTTTCTGTTTTAAAAGGCAGTTTCTGATGTTTCTTAAGTGTAATCTTCCTATCTGCAGGACTCGGTACACAGGCAGATAAATTGCACTAAAGCTGTCCATAGGGATATGTTTCAAAAAAATCCAACAAACGTATTTCATGAGTGCATGATCTGTTATGCAGAACTGAATACCTCTCAGTTCAAGCAACCTGGAGCTGTACTAGCCAGCTCACATCTATACTCCCCACAGAAAATAACCTCAATTATAATAAATATTTATGTGATCCCTTTAGTGTTTCAAAAACACAAGACTATTTCTTGTGTGCCTCCATCTACAGCAGAGCCCTAACATATAATTAAATTCAAACTTTGTGGGAAACGAAAAGCCTCTGAAAATTCTTAAGTATTTTGGAAAGGACACTGCTGGTTTACTTTGTTAACACTAAAGAAAAAGAAAAGAAAAAAAAAGATGCTAACTGAAACAATGAAACAGTTTGCAGATTTAACCACCTTTATTATTATTATTATTATTTAATACTAAAGAAGTTTGCTTTCAGATTATGAAGCAGATCCACACATCACGAATACATCATAAGGTCTCCTTAGGGCTTCTGACCTTGCAGTTTCTCCACATATACGAACTTTCCTCCACCTCCATGACCTATTGCCAGTGGAGAGTATTCTGTTCAGGCAGCCTAACTGCCACACACACAACACTGTGCAGCTCCACAGCCCAGGGCTGAATCATTGTGACTCAAGACACTGTAGAAGAAATACTCCAAATTTATGTGCAACTATAATACACCACATTAGTCATTAGGAAATCATTACTTCACAGTTTCATCATTACATTACTCAATGACTTAAGCCTCCTCCCTCTTCCCCACTTCAAAATAAACTTTTTGGCTTTCTACAACACTGGCCCAAGACACCTGAAAACAGCTATCTGAAATAAAACAGTATCTAGTAAACAGATGTATTTTTTCAGAAGCTACAAATCTAGCAGTCTCAAAAGCCAAAGGTTTTGTAAACAGAAAGCTATTTATTTCAGCAACAAAGTCAAAATTAAAAACATTACCAAACTGTAGATAAAACCATCAAATTTCATTACATCTGAACTAAACACAGCAATGAAAAGAAAGGACAATTGCTGATCTCTGTAGAGCACATGGAAAAGACTATTTACTTACATATGTAACACCTAGCCACAAAGGGCTGAAAACTGTGACCACTTTGTGCTCAGGTGATTTCTCTTTTTTGGTTAGTGCTCAGTCTCAGGTGGGAGATGAAAAATATTTAAATGAAAATTCAGGATTTGCAGGTTCCTCTCCACCCAACCCAAGCCTCTTACTTTTGGGGGCTAAGAACTCTTCATCTGAGTTACTCTTGACAATGATACAGGTTTTCTTTAAAACTCTAAAGCATTTCAGGGACTTCAGTATTTCTTTACACGTACTCTTATATTGAGCTCCAGCCTCAAGTCATTTAATATGACTGTAAAGCATTAGAGTTGAAACTTGGAAGTACCCTGAGCAATGTTTGATTTTTATATGCCTGTTCTGTCTTCAAGGCATAATGTAGAAAGCAGCATTAAAAAAAAAAAAAAAAAAAGAGTAAGAAGAGGAAATACCACTGTGTCCAGGAAAACAGCTATGACCTCATTAGAAAGCAATTCACATAAACAAACACTTGAGAAATATTTCAAGTTTATGCAGCTCTAGCTGTTAGTCTAAAAATCTTCTCAAAAAGGGAAAAAGTGCCAATACAACTCAAAAGGCCTTTAATCCATTTACTTCTGTCTTTACTGTTTTGATTGAAGCTTTCTGGATTTTTACTGATTTCCATCCACCCCGTGCCTCAACAGATGATTTGAATTCCTGCCTAGTTAGAAGTAGAAACAACATCTTCCATGAATTATCATTCATTTTTAAAATATTCAAACAAGACCAAGGAAATAACTGTAAATCCTGAAAGGAAACAGTATGTTTTATTCCTACAATGAAGACCACCATAGAAGTTCACTATATGTGTATTTTTTACCATCCAGATTTACAGTAGCGTATACATTCATACTAAGCTATTGACCTAAGCCTATACAGCCAGCTATGAGACAAGGATTACTAAACGAAGAACTCTAACTTTAGATACTCATAAAGTGGAAGTCTAATGGAAGAGTGAGCACCATGCCATGGAATTGTAATGATGCATTTCTTCCACCATGATATGCTGGAAGATTCTCTCTTATTTTATTGCCTTACTGATCTACGTATGGCAGCCACGAAGGATGAAAGAACATCAAGCTAACAGTAAATAAACTCATCTTTTCCTAAAGGCCAGTAACCATGAATTCATTATTCTGTCAAAAAAGAGAATACTACAGTAGAATTCTTCAAGTACCAAAGTTTCGCTGTGTGACAAAGTAATTTAAATTGACTGAACTTCATAGCACAAAGCACTTAAATATATCTGAAACCCCAAATCCCTTTTATGATGCAGATTACCACCACGAAACAGTGGGCATGAGACAGACACCCAGGCCGTGGACTCGTGACCATGAATTCAGTGTCTGCCAGCTATCAGATAACCCAGTAATACAAGACTGATCCAGGCCAAGCACAGACGTACAACTGCCCATCTGCTAAAGGAGCCAGGACAGAATGGGCGGTACCCAGAACAACACAGAGTTTATACTGGCTGTGGAAGGACAAGTGGTACCACCTCTCTGCTCTTGTATAAAGTTAAGCATGACTAAGAGAGTGGACTTGATCTGGCATTAAAGTTCCTGCCACAGAGTTAAATGAGAAACAGTTCTGGCACAAATTTAGCTCTACAGATCTCACAGCCACAGCCTTTTTATTCTGGGAGCAAGAGCCCTAAAAGCCAGTGTTGCAGCGAACCACACAGCCTCGCACTACAGAGACACAAACCGTGCTTATTTCTCAAGACCTTTACCTCCCATCTGAACTGCAAACAGACACAATCTGTGGCATGAAATCAGCCTTCTAAGGTATTTCATGTTATACTCTTAAATCTAATTAAATACAGTTCTATTGGCTGAACTAGGCCAAAATAAAACTTCTGTTACTGAGATTTCTGTACTTTCCCAATACTGGTGTTTTTCTTCGATTAGAGTCACGGAACAGCTCAGAAATGCGTGCAAGCTTGGCAATCCATCCCTTGCGAGGCAGCAATTCTGCACACGGTTATGTCGAGCACATGAGATGCTTCAGGCATCAGCTGTCTGTAGGCAAGTTTGGGCATTTTCTTTTGTACTATCAGAAATTCCAGCCCTCCCAAAGCGGATACGAGATTCAAAACAATTTTCTCTTGTTTAAAAGATTAAAAGGTTTGTGATTCCAGCACTTCAGATGTTCCTTCAGTGTACAGAAGGATTTGTACCAGACTCTTGGAAGGAACTGGGGCAAGTGCTGTGAACTTTCGATTAAATGAAAGGGAAGGAAACTGATAAAACTTGAATCCTGTGTCCACATAAACAAAATACAGAAAAGCTTTCTGTTTTTCAAAAGCTGCACTGATAGAGAGTTTTAAAAAAAAAAGAGACGGATATGTTTCACTGGAATTAGCCCTTAACAATGTTAAAGGACAACACACCGTGCTTTTGTTTCCTTGCAAATATACAAAAACAAGGTAGGTTGGAAAAAAAAATATCTGGGTTCTTGCTCTTCAGGTTGTACTGCTTAGTGCAGTGTATTCTCTATTAACACAATTGCACAACCATTCTGAAAGTCCTTTGGTCCTGCATCTTCTAAAAAGATCACCCAAAAGCCGAGAAATCACAATTAAAACAAACCTGTAACTATTATTTGTAAATAAATGTAATTATTTATGCATGCATTTGTACAATTATTTATACAGACTTGTACAGCTTTAAGGAAAGAAACATTATTTTGTGGCACCTGCAGTCTGTAAGATACTCAGGACACTGATGAAAATAAAATTTAGCAATTTACCTTTAAAGCAAAATGGAAATAATCAGATATTTATAATCAAGTTTCTAGCAGAGAAAGTCCATATCATCACATTAGAAACCACTTTTATATCCATTTACCACAACCTATATACAGTGCCAACTTTCAACAATAGTCTTAAAATTTTCAGTCCACCTCAGCAGCAGATCCCAATCCAGTAACCTTTAGGCAGCTTCACAAGTCAGCTCTTGCGGAGGTTGATATACATGTCTTTTTTTTTTTGTTTTTGTTTTTTTTTTGTTTGTTTTTTTTTTTTGTGTGTTTTTTTTTTTTTTTAAAAAAGTTGACAAGGCTGCAAGGTGTTCCCCATAGAGACAGAAGATTTACTGCAAGTCACCGTATTGGGTGGAGGTTGCATCACAGAAAAGAGCAGGAAAAGATCCCCCAACAGAATGAGCTCTATCCAATACATCCCCAGCTTAATCTTTTCTTTAAAACCACCTACAATGGAGAAACTGCAACCTGCCTACTAAACAATTCCACAGTTTAACTACTGTAGCTAAGCTCAAATTGCAGCAAGAGTAATTCAGGATAGACAGAAACTGCAACCAAACAGAAAGGAAATTTCCCAAGTTTCATTACTTTGCCCATCTTTAAGGTGTATGTCCTACTGTTTTTACCTTCCTCCAGTGTGCAAATTTGTTGCTAAGAGGACTCATCCTGGGTGTCCCTGACTCCATTCTCTCTTACAGGTAAAGTGCACACCTTTCTTTCAACTTTTATTTTTCTTCATCAGGTTGTGCTTTTCAGTATTGGATTGTTTCTGTGGCTTTCCTCTACGCTATCCTCCTTTTGTCTGTACCTTCTTCTGGAAATTAAGCAGAGCTACTTTTTAATATCCTGTATTAGGTTACAGCCCTACCACAGAAAACCACCAGGACAGTCAAAGGAGGAGCTGGGGCCACCGCAGCCGTGGTTGTGCTCTAAAACCCCCAAACAGTGACAGATTTTCTTGATAAAATTGCCAAGCAATTCTTGGAAGCAAGCCATGTTCTTCATAACAGGAATGCATTTAAATCCCAGCGATCTCTGTCAGTCTATCACAGGAGAAAATACATGTTGCGATCAGTTTATCCCTAGGCATGTTACCAGGACACAGGCATCTGAAACAATCTCAGCACCACTAAAAGGTACTAGCATAGCCCATCTTTCATTGCCAGTACATCTGTGATGACCCTCCAGTGCAGGAAAGTAAAAAATTACAGGAAAAAAGGATCCCCAAACCTGTAACACAAGGCTGTGGTTTGGCATTATAACACGTCTAACCATTTCTTCCATTCTTTGAGAAAAATATTTAATTCTAACCTTGTCCAAGTTTAAGCATCTAGAAATATTCGAGAGTCAGAACATTACTGAAGACATTAGCTTACCAAGAAAATTCACTTTGGCAAAAAATATTACTACTTCATCAAAGAAGTATTTACTTTTTTTTTTTAAACGTTTAAAGCCATACAGAACTGCACCGTCTGGCATCTAATACGCTCCGTACATGACATACCATCAGTTCCACAGAATCTACCTAGCATCTTGTTTTTCATTAACTGATATGAATGAAGTGAGCATAATCCAGGTTCAGAGGATCTAAAACATCTGACTTGGTTTGGCAGGCTGACCTGCTTTTTCACTATAACTAGACCACATCCTCACACTGCTGTAGCTGGTGATTAGCCATGATTTTCAAATACTGTTCAAATGTTCTGACTGAAGAAATTTCTCTGCTCTTGGAAAGACTCTGTTACCTTGGTGAAATTCTTATTTCTTAAGAGAAAACGGAAAATAAGTTTCATGAAAGTGCAATGTAAGTTCTGTCACGACTAGTGCAATAAATAGTGGGATCCCTGTAACTCAACTGGTGTCTGTGAGGTGTTTCACTTGGACTCCACTCATCCTTCTTTAGTGAACATCTTCCTTTCTGACCTCATATTTCTGTCAAATCCCTTCAGTACTCATTGGTGCTCCCTTTAGAAACAGGTGATTTCCATTTCCCTTTAGAAATAATGGAATCATCTTTATCCTTTTCCACACTACGAGCTTAATAATGGAATAGCAATTGCTGTGACACGTAAGTGCATCAACAAGAAGTGTGATTAAAGGGGGATTTTAATCTCTCCTCCAATGCAGTACTACTATATAGAGATGCAAGTGTGAAGATAGCCAGGAGGCAGAGAAATGGGTCATTTATATCAGTGGTATCTTCTCAAATGAGGAAAAAAATTACAGAAGCCATTATAAAACACAGGTTACATGTCATGTAAATGAGCTTGATGATTTAGGCAATAACTTCTGTAGCACCACGTGATCAACAGTACAGCCTGAAACGGCAGTATGGGAAGGGTCACAGTCTCAAGTCCCAGGGGAAGTTGTCATCCTTTCTTCCCCGTATCAATACCTGTTGTTTTCAGGCATGCATCAGGTAGTCCCATTCTCCACAGACACAGCAAGGAAAGTCCACACTTCACCTCCAGGGGAAAGGGATGTGAAGTAGGGCTCCAGGGCCACTCCTGGTGAGGCTGGACTCACAAGTCACAGCTCATACATGGCCATGGCAGAAAGCAGCCTGGTGCCCTCGACTTTAGACCAGATGGATGCATAAACAAGGACCACTCTCACACATGTCATCTACCATCTTTCATAAAGCAATCAGAGACCCTTTTAAAGTAGCGGTTGTATTCAAGTAAACTTCCTGAGAAGTGGAAGCCCTGACTGACAGAGGGAAGCAGCTGCAGGATGCTTGGTAATTGCTCTCTTAAATTCCTAAGGCACGGCTCGCAGTCAGTATGTGCTTTAGCTCAGTGTACATTCAAGAGACCCATCAATACCTAATTAGAGAAGAGGCAAGTCTGGATACTCTCTTGTTTCCAAACACTTTCACTCTTGCTGCATGTGCAGCTTTCAGTCTCTTTAGATTCACTTGATGATGCTTGTAATTTAATGCTGAATCATTTTTTTTCCCTTACAAGCTCTCCCATGAGAAAAGGCAGCACACTAGGATAAGTAGACAAAAACCCTAGTGAGTAATATATTTTGGGTGGATTGATAGAAACCTTGAACTAATTTCTGTAAAATGCAGGATTTTGGGAAGGACTGCATGTTGGGAATCTCTTGCTCAATTTTCCCCAAATTTATATCATATACTACCTAGTGTTCTCTAGAAGGAAAGCAGTTTTCAGATAAGTGCAAGCAGGGAAACTTCATGACAACTGGAATAATTTACCTTTAAACAAAGCAATATACACTCACTTTCACTGAAACATACCCTCTGTTACAATGCACTGCAACCACACAACAGGCAAAACCTCATTTTCAGTTTCATATCTTAAGATGAAATTATTCGCTATAGATTTCCCATGTTTCCTTATTTTCTCAGCATCTATCTCACACTCAGGAATGAGCACATTTGACTATGGATTTAGCTCTTCCCTGAAAACTTCACTACTGAACTCCACTATACTAATCTCTGATTCCCACATGCAACAAGCAGTGATGTATATAGCTATAGCAGCTACACCTGTAGTTATATTGTTTTATGGCAGCCAGAGATTTAAATTTAGCAATTCACTCTTCAGTCTCCTTCAGGCTAAAATTCTGTTATATGCATGACCTGGGGCTTGCCGTGAGGGTCATCAAGACAGTAAGATTAGGAGAAACAGCCAGCCAGTCGTCTTCTAAATCATGACAGAGGAACTCCATTGTGCCAACAGGGAACTTTAGCTTGATTGCTGCCACCACTTAAACAATACAGAATGACTTTATTTACAAACCTGTTTTCCTTCAAAATGAAGGAACCAATACATGCCTTAAAATTGACTTTTTAAATTGACAGACCTTTGGGACAAGAACCACATTCTAATGACAGTAATACCTGTGCATTAATTGCAATGATAAATTCTTTTAACGACAGCAGTGTTTTATAAAGCACAAATTCATGTCTCCAGTTAGTATAACAGTTTTACATAAAATACTCCCATCTCTGCATATATTCATGATGATTAAAACATCACACAGAACTATTAGGAGCATCAGCTCTCTGTAATACACTTTTTTCTTGTCACCAATGAGAAAGTTGTTCTCTGCACTTTCTAAAGAATACTTTAGAAAATCCTGTATAAAAAAAAAATCCAAAAAGAAGCTCAACCTATACAAAGATTGAACAGCCACAGACAGCAGGTACTTAACAACAAGCTCCAATTAAATCAAAATATCAAGACCATTTCCAATCAGAAATAAACATTACAGAATCACAGAATCAACCAGGTTGGAAGAGACCTCAGGGATCATCAAGTCCAACCGTTGCCCTGACACCACCCTGTCAACTAGACCATGGCACTAAGTGCCATGTCCAGTCTTTTCTTAAACACATCCAGAAATTATTTTGGTGATAAATAATGTCCATATAATTATATAACAAAATATGAGAAGCAGCAGATTACACATCATAGGAAGCATAAGGACACATCCGATATAAATCTGAAGCATGAAATTGATTAGTGTATTGACTTACTGCTGTATTTATAATCAAACAGGAACAACAACTCCATGATCTGCAAAGAGTAATTACTGTAGACCTTTCTGTCACTGCAGTATAATATGCTTTTCTAAGACAGACGAACTAAAACCTAGTTTGACACAGTGTGTACTGGTAACAAAGACAACCACACAATCTACAGATACATCATGAAGCTTCTAAATCAGTTTTATATTAAATTCAGGAAAAATGTTTGTGAAAGAATGACTTATCTGTCCCAAAAATGCTGACAAACAACAAAGAGAACATACTGCAAAGTCTCTACGTGACACGTGCTGCCCTTATTCATTAACTACCCCTTCAACATTGGCCAATCTTGTTCTGCAACAAGAGCAGGCCTCTTTCCTCCACAGTAAAGGCAGCCTCCCCATATTCCCTCTGAACATGCAACTCTGCATCTATCACATTAGCACATACCTGCAATAAATATTGCAGAAGGTTGGCCTACTTTAACACCCTGTACATTGTTAGGGTTACCTAAATACACAATTTAGTTACCCCACATTACACAAACCAGTTTTTTTTGCAGTCTACATACCTTAAAATAAACGCATCCATTACGAATAAGTGTAACTCAGATGATCAGTATTATTCCTGACTGCTCTCCCCGCCCCGCAATAGAATTATTTAATTCTAACATTAAATAGATGTTATAGCAGCAGGAAAGTGATACTAACATGACCATGCACATGTCCTTTTTATTCCACCCTCTTGCCTGTTTTCAGAGGTTTTCAAACACAGAAGTAAGTAATGTAACTCATTGGTAACACTGATTACACAACTTCTCCACTTGCCATCTTATAAACCCATTAGCTTGCATTTGATTAAAACACACTCTTTAAAAAGGCATCTATCCTAATTGGAAAAGATGAAGATAAGGAATTCAGCATCTTCCTGGCAGTTTGTGCCAAGAGCTAACCACCCTCACTGCTGAGAACAGCATGTCCTAGATCTTACAGATTTGACTCTTGTTACTTTGATGGCAATTGTTTTTAATGAAGTGAAGAAATTGATCTAAGCCTATCACTGTAAGATATTTTCTCCATCTGTCACTGATATCTACTATATCTCTTCTGCACTTGTTAGTATTTCAAGACCCTTTTTTAAAAACCAAAACTGGATATTATATTCAACTATCAGTCTCATGACCAACAACTCCTCTTCATTTTAAAACGACAGAAGTAATGGTAGAGATTTTTTCCGTGTCTATACACACACACACACACATATATTTACCAGTTTGTCATTGCACTGAACATTTATCTAGTAAGTTCTTGTCTCAATTAGTTTTCTAAGGATTTAGAGGTTTTAGAGGTGTGGCTTACAATATTTCTCCCTGCTATAAGAACCACCTACCCATCCCAAAATGCACTTGAAAAAACCCTAATTATAAAGCAATGCAGATCAAGTTCTATGACTATTCTGTCCTCTTTACTAATGATCTGCCACACAATCCAAATGTCACATACAGAACTCCTCATGAGTAGCTTCATGGTTACTCCCAGCTTGTGATAAAAATATTTATCATCTTCAGGCTTATAGCTTTTTTCCTCTTTCCAAAATAAAGCATCAGTAATAATTATTAATAATAAATTAATAATTGTTTCTCACTTCTAAATATACTTAAGGCACTTCCAAGTCACATCATACAGCAATATTTTTTAAAATCTGATTGTAGCATTAAGTAGAACGAAGACAAATGTCCTCTTTAAAAAAAACACAAGCATTTAACTTTTCTGACCAGGTTTCTCAGACTGATTTTTTTTTTTGAAAGAGGAACTTATTAAAAAAAAAATAATGTTCATACTGGCCTGTAATATTTTAATACTGATGTTTTAAGGACATGAACAAGACAAAAGATTATCTTTTCCTACAAACCTTCATTTTCCTCCAATCTGTCCTTTCTGCTTTGCCCTGTGGCATCAACTTCCCTTCAAAAACTCCTATTTTTTTATTCCAATTTACTCTGTCTTCACAGGCTACTACAGTGAAGATTAGGAATGGGAAAGCCTGAGGGGCAAGAAGAAATCCTGACCCAGAAGCAGGTTGAACCTTTGGAGGGAGCTACAGGGAGCTATAAGGCAATGACGCACAGGGCAATAGTGCTAAGACAGTCCAAATTCACTGTTAAAAAACGAAAAATGAATATAACTCCTCCTTGGAAAGAGGATATGAAAATGACTAAGGACAAAAAAAAAAGTGGGCAATTTAAAAAGCTCCATCTAACATCTGATATGATATATACTGCAACAATTTTGACAGCAGTACCCACAAATAACTTGCGGACTGAAGAGAAACAGGAATGTTAGCAAGGTGGTTTGTACGTTTGAGACTGTTTCACACCAGCAAAGACATCGTATCAGAAACTGTCTTTGCATTTCTTGCTCAAAGTACTTAAGTAAATCCTGAATCAAACATTGCATTGAAGTGTGCCACACAGTTAAATCAAATTCAGAAATGATACTTTAACAGAATCACACAAATATGAAACAAAGGAAGATGAATATTACTTTAGTATAACGGGCAGTATATAAATAAAAACTAGGTAAGTTGCATTTAATTCTACAGTGTCTACAATCTTTCTACAATCTTATTCCAAATAGTGCAAGAATCTGCAAGCTAAAGAAACTGTGATTCTTCCTGATGCAAATTCTTTTATTCATATGAAAAAAGTTATTTTTTATATATAACCTCCCATTATATGTGCTAAGTATTATTTTTTGAATCAGCATTTGAGTATTTAAAATATTGCTACGTGTAAATGTCACAAACATTCTCCTGGGGCAATGTCTCTCTATGTATCTTTATGTGCATATGCAACGAAGAATGTAAAATAAAAGCTGTTTCAAACACATGATACATGCGCCACTAAACAAGATTAAATATTGCTGAATAAATATTAATTAATAAATAGTGCACCAATGTATAACTTCTTATGCTCAGAAATTATCTGAGCATGCAACCCTTCAAGAATATTTTTTCCCCTTCTATCTACCAATAGTCAAATACCTAAGTCTCTTCCCAACTCACCGTATCTAGCATATATGCAGTTCTATATATATAGCATAGAGCAGTCCTGAGATATAGTCACTTGCATATCAAATTTAAGGTTTTTAAACATTTTCTAAACATTTACATCAGGAAGCAAAGAATGCAAATCAGTCTATTCTTACACTGACTTACAATTTCCAAGGGTTGTACATTTGTGTTAAAAATTACTTTGCAAATGTTTCTTAAAGCAAACCCCATAGTCTAAACAGCATGCTTTTGTTTACAGTACTGCAACAAGCAGTTGCAGGGCCTAGCAAAAGTTCCACTTCTAAAAGGACTCTACTGTTTGCTACTGGCAAAGTAGTACCCGAAAAACATGAAGCGAGGGAGTCTTGCTAAAACTGTAATTCCCTGGATCACAGCGAAAAGTGCTTTAGAAATTAAATAAACATGACAACTTACAAACGACACATTTTCCCTCTGAAGTATCTTCAGTAGAACTTCCAGTTCCCTCTTACTGAATGAACCTCAAGAAAACAATTTCTCTTAGATCTTGACAACATGGTAAAAATAACCAAATGCCCAGCATCTCCCACAAACAGATAAAATCCTCCTCTCTCCAGGTGCAAGAGAAAGCTTCACATACCATTGACACATTCAAAGACATCACAGCACTTGCCAGGTGTTCCATCTCCACGCGAGACTATCTGGGGAACGGAGCCTGCCTCGCACATGGGGAAACCACATAAACCAGAGAGACACTCGCATCTGAAACCAAAGAACAGTAAGGAAAACCCCATAAATAAATGAAGCCATGTATAAGGGGAAAGAATAAGCAAGAGGAAGACTGAAAGCTGGAGCACACATTCCAGTATTAGCATATTCATATCTTAGAATCATCTTTTATTAACCCAACAACCAAGACAGATTATCAGACCGAAGTTGGGTTTTTTTGACCACTCAAACTCTGTTTGCTGGTCAAGCAAACAAAAAGGTGGTACTGTGCAACATCAACATTCCTCTAGTGCTGCATGTAAAAACATAGAAAACTGTAGCTCCAGATTATTTGAAAATAATTGTATTCTCCAAACTTACAAAATTAGGCTTCTCCTCCAGTTCTCTCTGAAAAATCAAAACTGGTGAAACACTAACAGCAGTAACTGCACCCATTCATCAGAAGAGTGTTCTCTCATTAGGAACCCATATTATACCCAGTTTTATATACAGAATAATGCAAAGAGAAAGGAAGACCATGAAGAACCATTAAATCTAAGCCAAATGAAAATAACTGCCAGGTTCTCTTTTGTTTTTTGACGGTGCTGTCCTCAGTTTGTGGAGGGGCTACCAACTACCTAAGATGCCAAATAGTGCAGGAGGCTAGGTATATTAAATATATTAAATGTGGTTCGGTTTAGAGATTGGATCATTCCAAAAAGAATGTTTTCTCCATATAAGTAGTATTTACTTGCTTATTTAAGAAAACAGCCTAAAGAACTGGAAGACATAACAAGTAGATAAACAATAATCAGGTTTGTTTCCAGATTCTTTGCTTTATGATTAACATAACAGTTTAAAAATCAAACACTTAATACTTTTGATAAGTTTACATTTATTGGCGTTCTTGCCCCGAACAATGGGCACATTATAGGGATAAGCAGCAATCATTCAATAAAATGCAAGACAAAGTGAACAAAGAGGAATATGCAAATGTCATAGCTGAGAAACTTCATGGAATAGCACTTAAATTTTTCAATTGCAAATCACAATTTTTTTTTGTAAAAAAACTTGTAGATTAATTTAGCATACTACAAATACACATGAATTTCAAAAGGAAAAAAAAAGAACTCAGCAGAAGATCCTGTAACTGTGAGTTAAAGAAATGAAATTAAGAACTCTTCCTGTTAACGACTAGTTCAAATATTTTAAGTATTGCAAGACGACCCCCACATTAAACCCCCCATTAATAAGAAGCATCATCGGCACTTAATGCATTTGCTTATTCTTTATGCTTAAGAAGCAATAACTTTGGTCCTCCTCTACCATGCATGTCTCCTTAATTGCCCAACAGCCATTTCATCTCAGACCAGACTTCAATGAATGAGGAAGAGCCATCTCTCAACAGGCAGGGTTTTAATATATCTCTACCTTTAACCTCATCAGTGTTAGATAACATTGTTATGTTCTCCACTGCAAAGTATTACTCAAGAGGAAATTTGCTAGAAGAAATACAAGTAAAGTCAAGGAATCTCACAGAACCTTTATTACACTATCTGAAAAGGATTATTAAAATATGGCATCACAGGAGTGTGTTACTATAAAGGGATAAGTCCTTGAAAAACAGCATTATTATATCACATTTCACAAATAACATTAAGTATGTCAAGATAAAGTGAAGCAATTTAACTCTATGTGCACATATATACTACAGGATAGTAACAGTTTTCAAACAGGCATTTCAAGGACTTTTTATAATACTGTCTTACCATAACAGTAAAAGTTAATGAACGAAACTAACAAAAAAGTAACAGTACAGAAATCAAAGCGTTACTTATCATGCCTTTGCTTTTGACATTTTCTTCTCAACTTATTTGTACATAAAAAAAAGGGGAATCTACTTATTCTCGTTACTGTATGCCCTTTACCTTCAGAGACATAGAAGGAAAAGAAGCATTATGGCTTCTACTACATGGGATCAAAAAATCCAAAGGATTTGTGACAGCAGCTTCCCTTTAAGATGACTCTGTCAGTAATCTTACAGAATTTTGTACTAATATGTCATCTTTTCCTGCCCCCCAAAAAAGAAGATACTTGGGGGGAGGGGGTAGAGAGGGATGGAGAAAAAAGATTACCTTTAGCAATCAGCAAAAAAGAACAATTAGCACTGTCAGGTTCAAGGAATTTGTACCTTAACCCATGTAGCAGACATTGCTTTGGAAAACGCTCTTCCCTTGTGAGAAGATCAAAACACAGAAATAAGCACCTACGCATTACTAAGAAAGAAAAAATCTTTTAAAACATATATAACAAAAAAAAGTACAGACACAATCTGAAAGCGGTATTAAGATAAAAAAGACTAGATTTCACTTCAGCCACCCTATATTCAACATCCAGATAACCTCTGGGAAAACAGGTAGATCAAAAACTTCCTCAAAAGTCATGTCTTTCCCAGAGAAAATGGCACACATGATGGAAATACAGTTGTGGACCTTGATTTATCAAGTCTCATGAGCTGAAATTACCACTCAGTTTTATTGCCTTCACAATAAGCTTTGTCAGACATGCCTGTATCTTCTCTATTCTTTGCCTCACATTCATTATCATTGATTATTTGAATTGCAGGAGAATATTAAATGACTAGATTAATAACTTGTACTTTTCCCCTCTCATTTTCTTCCCAGTCAACTGCTTTAAAAAAAAAAACAAAAAAAAAGACAAAATCAAACAACAAAAAATATGAATCACCAGATTAAATAACTTAAGATAGGACAACCTTCCAGAAGAAGGGCTGAAAAAGATGTTTAAAAGACTGGTGGGAGCCAATGTTCCTTCCTGCAGAAAATACTCCCTTCTATTCTGAGTAATACTCATTCACAGTGTAAGCAAACAAAACTCCACACTCCAAAATTCTATAAATTGACTTCCCATTTAGTTAAAAAAATGATCCATGCATAGGAGAATGTCAAAGTAGCAAATGGTCTCAGATGGACTTTGAAATATTCTGCATTCTTTTCAGCCAGCTCTGCTAGGAAAACCTTTGACCATCGTCCAGGCTATTAGCATAGAAAACATTGTTTTGGAGACAGAAGTCTTTCAGGAAGAAACAAGGAATTCTGGTAGCTGAGCATGGCCATCGCACTGCAAAAACAACAACATCTGGAAATTCCGAGCAAGTGATCCCATTCTCAATAAGAGAGCAAAATGAGCTTTACAGTACTAGATTTTTCTGAAGTGCCTTTTGGAGCAGAGGGACAGACAGAAGAGAAGTTGTAGTAGAGCTCTGTGCTCTATCACAGGCAGCTATTCACCTGCAGGGTGTATCTTAGCCTTGGTACTGAGCATTAGGTTTGAAGAAGTTTAGCAGGCCAGATTGTGATAAGCCTGTTGATAGCAGCCATGGTCCTTCTCAAGGTAATTTCTAAAACATTCAGCAGTTCAGACTGCTGATCAGTAAGGCACAATGTTGCTTCTGAACTGCTCCCTCTATAACCACATCCTCCCTATGTTGAGGGCCCCAGAGCTGGATGCAGTACTCCAGGTGAGGGTCTTACAAGAGCAGAGTAGAGAGGGAGAATCACCTCCCTCAACCTGCTGGCCATGCTTCTTTCAATGCAGCCCAGGATATGGTTGGCCTTTCGGGCTGCAAGCGCATATTGCTGTCTCATGTTGAGCTTCTCGTCAACCATAACCCCCAAGTCCTTCTCCTCAGGGCTGCTCTCAATTCATTCTCCACCCAGCCTGTATTTGTGCTTGGGATTGCCCTGACCCATGTGCGGGACCTTGCAGTTGGCCTTGTTGAACTTCATGTGGTTCTCACAGACCCACTTCTCGAGCCTGTCAAGGTCCCTCTGGATGGCATCCCTTCCCCCTCCAGTGTGTCAATCACACCACACAGCTTGGTGTCATCAGCAAACTTGCTGAGGGCGCACTCAATCCCACTGTCCATGTCACCAACAAAGATGTTAAATAGTGCTGGTCCCAATACTGACCCCTGAGGAACGCCACTCATCACTGGTGTCCACTTGGACACTGAGACATTGACCGTAACCCTTTGAGTGCGACCATCCAGACAATTCCTTATCCACCGAGTGGTCCATCCATCAAGCCCATGACTCCCCAATTTTGAGACAAGGATGTCGTGCGGGATAGTGTCAAATGCTTTGCACAAGTCCAGGTAGATGACAACAGTCACTCTTCCATTATCCACCAGTGTTGTAACCCCATCGCAGAAGGCCACCAAATTTGTCAGGCACGATTTGCCATTAGTGAAGCCATGTTGGCTGTCCTTTTAACAAGGAAGAATAGTCCTGTAAGGGAGTATGATGTCCCCTAACATATGTATGGGCCCAGAAAGAATAAAAGAATCAACAGTCATGCAATAGACTTCATGGAGTGCAGCCTGAAAAGGTGGTGGGATGACCTGGAAGGAACCAAGATTCCCAAGTAAGAAGTCAGCTGTACTGAAATTTTAAAAATACAGAATCAACCTGACTGGTAAAAGGAATTGTCTCCAGTTCTTCAGGTTAAAAAAGACAAGAAGGTAATAACAACAATAAACCTAGAAATTTCAACAACTGAGCAAGGGAAACTTCAGTATATAAAGAACTAGAAACAAGATAATGTCCATTAACCAATGCTTTACAGATTGAGGAAGGTAACTGCATCAGTAATATAAATGGCCTGATTTTTAATTTCAGTTTTTAAGTTCTTCAAAACAGAAGTCATTTCATTACTTGTTTCTTTTATGTTTGAGGGGGTTTTGTTTGTATTTTTGTTTTTGTTTTGTTTTTTTTCTTTTATATAATCTTTTTCCTTTTCATCATCAGAAGTGCGAAAAGGAAGAAAAAAATCAAACTGAATACTTGTAAATGACAATTTTTATTTAAAATCTAATTATCTTGGTTCATTTACTTCTGTTATTAAACAAATGAAAAGAGAGAAGGGCTTGCTTAGCCTCAGAAAAGCTGTTTTGATGGTAGGATCAAAAGAGTTTGCCAGGCACAAGGCATAATGGCTATGAAAATAAGAACAGGCACCCTGGAAAAAAGATTTAATACCAGTGTATGGGAAAGTTGGGGTGGGGGGTGTGTTGAGGAGAGGGATATTTGAGGATCAAAACAAAATTGTCTGGAGCACTGAGACTAGAGAAAAGCATTCCTGAAACATACATCAAATTCCTGTGGAGATTTTATCACGGTCCTTCTTTTTTTTCCTTGCAGAAATCTAATACAATTTACATTAACATTATTAGCACTTATGTTACCTAAATGTAGTAAATTACCACAGGTCCATTAATAATATGAACACTTAAGGATACTGTAAAATAACGAATTTTGAGAAGAGAACTCCCATTATCAAAGCTTGGTTAAGTAGTGGCAAGGAAAGAGATTAAAATGCAAGACCCTCCCTATCATCAAGCATAGGGTATAAGAGACGACGATACAGCAAAATGAAATATTAACATAGCAATCTCATGAAATCAGCGAAAGATTATGTCCATGTTACTTACACTTGAAGCCATGACGTGAGTTAAGTAGGCAAGATTATGAGTTTCAAATTGGTCAAGCCACAGCTTAACGAACCAAACAAATGCTAGTCTTAGAAAAAATAAAATCCAGCGCTACACAGAAAGTGACACTGCAGGCAAAGACAAAGCCATTTGGACACCTCCATCCAAGAAGCTCAGCTAGAATTTTCCTAAATCTTCAGACATACAGACTGGCGAGTTTTCGCCCACAAGTTCAGGATCACTGTTTTATACATTTTGCATTTCCAGTTTTAAAAATATGATTAAGCAAGTCATTAATGAAAATATTCTTTTCCTGGAAAGCTTTTAGTATTTTATTTTGGAGATCAATAATAAACCTGTAGAAAGAGATGGCAGAATAACTGTGGAAGCTGCATGTAACACTCATTATCGGACCATTTCCAAATGCTCAAAAGTTTTGCACTGCTTCTATATGAACTAAGTGACTCACATGGAAGTTCTTCCTATTCTAATTCGCCAGAGGGTTTCTTATTGAGAAATCAAAGCTAGTGTGCTGCCAAGTAAGAATTCCTTTCTAAAATTCTTGATATTTTTACAAAGAGATACCCAACATAATACTGCATTTTTCCATGAGTATAACGATCTTTACGCACAGGGGACATTTAAACATTACAAAAGGCAACTATCTAGCTTTTAATTAAAGATACTGTGAAAGGGAATGTTTTCTGTGCATCTTTTGCATATTATTAGCACTAGGAAATAGCAAACAGATGCTAAGCAAGGAAAAAAAGTTGTAAAATCAGCATTCACATCAAGTAGGTTATCATCTTTTCAAGGCTTATTAGAATCCAAAGACTTGATTTCACCCTTTGACTAATGTTAAATCAACTGGTCTGTTTCCCAGAAGGATGAGATGAGAAAAGAGGACAGCCACAAAAGTGTCATACCATGGAACCAGTAGGCATACAACCACTGGCCAAGTGCCAGGGACTTCTCCAGTGCACTGATTTTTTTCAAGTACACTGATACATGTATAAACCCTTTTGAATTCATCAGTATACGAAATAAAACACAATATAAACCAGTCCAACCCTGCATTTTTCTCATATTTTGCCGTACCAGCTTACGTTTTTCTCTGTTGAAGTTCTCTTCATTTTTTTACCACTACGTACCTCAGCTACTCTTTCCTTAGGTTTATCAGCCTCGCCCTTCATAATATAACAAACATTTCAAAACCAAAGATATTAGCTGAGATGTTATTCAAATGTTAGTTATCTGGTATTATAAGAATCTATTTATTTTCTTATTTCACTACTTTTTGATAAGGAATCATAAATATCTGATCCTCTTACAAACAAAACCACAATTCCTAAGGACTTCAGGTCAAAAATAACTTACAGATAATAGTTTTAAGTAATTAACTAACTTCAGTATTCCTGTAACTCCAAACTTTCTTACTCCCTCAAACTAAGCCATCAGGGACTCAACATAAGCAAACCAACAAAACCCCAAAAACAAGAAAAAGCAAAACACCCCACCAACCTGCCCAAAACACATAATTTTTTTAATTTATCTGATTGTTTAATCTGATATCCACTCTTTCTTCTTTGAAAGAAAAAAAAACTCAGTAATTATTCCATGTTTAGCTTTTCCATGCCATTTCTGGTCTTAAAACACCTTTCTCATACCCCTGAAGGCAATTCTGTACAAGTTTAGGAAGGATAAATTGACTACGACTCTGTTTGAGAAGTGTTCCATGCTGTTTTCAAATGAGAGAGCCCAGAAAGCAAACTGTCCAAAAGGTGCAAATATGACCTTCCTAAAAATGTGGCAAACCATTAGACGATCATTTAGCTTCTGAATTTATTCCATTATGGACTAAATTTAAAAATGAGGCCAGAAGATTGCTCCAGAATCCCAGTGTTTCTGAAACCAAACAACTCTATTCAATTAATGAGAACTTTTCCATTTAGTGGGAACCATGTGTTCAAGAACTGTAATCCTTTTCTAGAAACAAGATTCTTGAAATTCCACCAATGACTTTCAAGGGACAGTAGTGAGAAACTACTTATTATTTTAAAATGGTCCACAACCTTCAGTTCCACTTTCTAAATATTAAATAATTTAAGAAAGAAAAAGGGGAGCAGAGATTTGTGGCTGCTGAAGTCCAACACATTTCCTGTCATTTTCTAGAGGAAACACAACTTCATACTCTTTTGATATAACCTCAGTAATGTTGATATTATTATCTGCTCCGAGTACTGTTGGAAACAGCTGGGAAGTTCTCATGTTTACTTCCCTTCTAAAATGCAAACATGCAAGGGATAATTCTATTGTTTTATCATGTATATGGGTCTCCCTAGCCATCTGTACAGTTGTGAGTTTGAAGACAACTGTCAAAGACATTATTGATCTCTGTGATACAAACAGAAATTTGCCTGTTCACATCAGAAATCAAACTAAACCACCTGTTCAATTTCCAAACACTTTGTAGCCGATTAAGTAGAAGAAATGTAACAAAATAGAGTGGGAAGTCTTGGCGGGTAGGAGGGAGAGCAATATTCAGTGCAATCAAGGTATACACTAATTCTTAGACTGACAAGTGAAAACAAAAATTTGCAATAGAAAGTTATGTCTACCAGCTTATTATAAATTGAAAGAGTTCAAACACCAGCTTGCTTGTCAGGAATGCAAACAAAACCAAGTTCTATAGACACTACAATCTCATTCCACTTCCAACCATAAAACACCATCTAAAAGTAGATTTAATTAAGAGTTATTTTAATTTATCTGGGTTAAAATTTCTTTTGAAGTTTAACAATGAAGGAGTAAATATACCATTAACACAGCACACGGTCAGATTAAAGTACTACACATACTTTTCCATAAAAACTCATACATAAAAAAGGAAGTTGCTTGCGTAACTATGATCAGTACTTCCTCCTCCCCATACAAATACTGGGGTTTTGTTGTTTATGGGAAATGTGCTCCTTCCTTTAGGTAGCATTGTCTTGAAAGGTTTTGCAATTCAGTACTTCCTAGGAGTTGGTGGAAGAGCATGGATGTGTGTTTTTAAGTCGTACAACAGAGGTACAAAAACCTGATCTTACAGAAGATGCAAGCAGGGACCCCTGCATTTACAATGTCTTACAGCTTCTTCTGCAGAAGATTCATATGCTATTTCTACTGAAAACATTCTCACGTTTCCTCTCTTTGGCAGAGGTCTCTGACACTCAGAAGTCAGCCATCAGGCTCCAGAAATGTCTTGTGTTTCAAGAGCTTCTGTTCAAGTTTTATTGAGATGGCTTTTTAAAAAAATAATAAAATACTTCTCATCTTTTTCTCATTTGCGGACTTCAGGAAAATATGGTTGCTTGCCAAAACAACCCACATTGTGAGGCTGGACGCCAAGGCAGCAATAACTATCACCACATTGAGAACATCGAGGAATTGCTGAGGCAGCTCTAGTAATGGAGGAAGAAGGGGAATGCCTGAACTTTCAATTCAGCAAAACATCTCCTAGAAAACCAACATGGAGAAGATGGGACACGGAGCGTGGGTCACCTATAAACGTCACACATGTGCCCTTTTATCCTTGCTCTTTGTGGATACTCAGTACAGTGCAGTCTGTAAACAGGACTGAATACCACTTTCTCACTTAGCAGACCTGAATGAAGAAAACTGGTTTTCCTGGGGAAAATATTTGCCGTTTCCTAATTTTTGAGGATTTCTCTTCAAAGACTAAAATACATGAAAATGCCTAAGCACCTATTTCCAGATATTGTGAAACTTCACAATACTGCATTGTTCTATTTAGCCTTTTCATCAACTGTTAAAACAAACCAAACCCTATTGCAAGCCTGAGCTTAACGTGCAAGGGGTTCAACTGCCATCAATGCAGAGCTTTCCTTCGATACAAAACCTGCCTCTTCAGTAAGGAACAGAGTCTCCAATTCAATACCAAGTGTTACACTATGGTACTGGATGGTCAGATGTACTTGAGAGGCAAAGTAGTCTGCTAAAGTACAGGAGGAACAACTTGAGAAAGTTGGCCATGACAGCTAGAAACCAGAGTTTCGAAGACACTGATGAAAGAACTGAAGGCATAGAAAAGCTTCTGCAGAACCCTTAATGTGCTTTTGTTAGACCTTTGGTCCACCTACCCAGGTTACTCAGAAGTCAAGCCCTGAATAGAAATCTCAGGAAGATACAGGTGCTTGGATTTGTATTTGGTCTTACCAGTTCCAGCTGAACTTTCCTTTAACAAAAACTGGGATCCACAACCACTTTCTCTTGGATACTATTTCTTGAGGATGAGGTGGGTGGAGGAGAAGGATCTAAAATTCTAGAACAAATACAAGGGAGACCTCTGTATCAGCAAAAGTTGCTTAAGAGAGGTGATTGGTATGGGGGAAAAGAGAAGAAGTTATACCTCCTGAAAAATCATGACTGCCCTCTAAAGAAGGTTGGCAAAAACAAAGTGGTGAATCCTGTACTGAACACCCAATGTATCATAAAATTAAGGTCTTCCAAAGACATGAAGACCTAAGAAAAGAATCTAAACAAACATGCAAGAATCATGGGATATTTTGATAAGGAACAACACAGAAAAATTCTGGCCCAGAGAAGCAGCTAAGAATGAACAGAAAGGGTGTACTCTACCCCTCCTATTGAGTGGGACAGATGCAAAGGTAATCAGGGACTCGGAGGCCACCTCTACAGATGCTATCGGAAGAAAAACATCCAGCTAGCTGTGTGTGGGTACTCTCAAATACAATGCAAATATAAATTGGTAATAGCTTGAAAGACAACTTAGAACTATAGACTTGACAGTCACGATTCTGATTTAGTGAACATACTCCTGGATGCTTCTCTCATCTCAGAAGGATATTATTATATCCTATATTATCAGAAATATATTCAAGTTGGCATGTGCACACTGCAAGAGTTCACCTCATGAGGTAAAGAACCACAATGCTGACTCATCAGGAGTGATTCACTCGCAAAATCTGAGGGAGGAGAGGTGTGGAAAATGTTCTGGTTACATTTCCGTTTTGTAAAAGTGAACCCTGTGAAACAATATTAATTAAAGAGCTCTACCATTTTTGTTAAAGCTGGAATCCAATACAAGGAAAAGGATTGGTGACTACAGAAGACAGAAACTGAAAAAGGTGCTCTGACGGTCAGATTTTTAAGGCAAGCTTAGTATCTTCGAAAGACAAAATCAAGCTTTAGAAAACTGCCTCTGTCAAAGCAACATCAGTTGCTTTTAGCTATAATTGCATCCTTTAACCCTTCTCCATTCAATCCTCTGTCAGTTTTCCCACTATTTTTCTCAGAACTGATGTCAAGATAATCAGGCTTTAATTACTTACTTTTTCTTCTTTTTAATACTGGCACAGTACTAGTATCTTTCTGGTTCTCTATAATTTTTTTGGTTTATCTGGTTTTGTTAAAACACTGACCAAGAACAGCTGAAAAAAAAAAAAAATCTCCATGATAACAGAGCACTGAATGAATCTTGAAGTTACCAGATTTGTAACAGGCAACAGCAGGGAGAGTAGAAACTAGAGCAAGGTTAAAGACTATACTTGGATTACATGAAGGGAAAAGAGCACAGAAGCAGGGGAATACAACTAAATTTACAAATTATGCTAATGAAGAGCTCAGCCAGAAAGAAAAAAAATAACCCAGAAATATTTGGTGCAAAGCTATCCAAACATGCCCGTTACTCCTTTGTATATAATCCTATGAAAAATGTACAAAACCATGTGAGCAATAAAGATCTAAGCCAACACTAATCACTGAAATCAGTTCCTGTTGTCACAGTCCATTCTTCATCGATAAAAAATGAAACAGATTTTGATAAAGATTTTTGTACTTATAAATTCTCAAATGGATTTGAAAATGTGAAGAAAATTCATTCGCAACAGAAAAAATGGATAAATTAGAATATAATGGATTCTCTACACTTCGTATTGATCACCCCTTCATTTAACTTTGTAACAGAAGATGACAAACTTACATTAACAAAACTGTGATAACATGTTCTCTGTAAGAGCTCCAATACATTTTCATTCAATAAGCTTCTTGGATAAGAGAGCATCTTTACCAAGACCAGAGACAGACATATCATTTAGTTTTCCTAACATGATAGCTGGAAATTTAAGGTCAGTGTTTCATGACAGCCTGATGAAAGCTAAAGCAACCAGTATTTTAACATTAATGCCAAATCAGCAGGCTCTTCTGCTTGCAGTACTGCATTAGAAATCAGTGTGAAACTAAATGTAAACTCTGAATGCAAGTACAAGAACTTATGGTATCAGATGATTGTTTACTATTCCCACTTTTCCCCTGGCATTGCTAGAGGAGTTTTCAATACTATGAATAGGCATTCAAGAGCTCACTCATAAAACAAATGCCAATTTAACACCAGATTTAAGGACCTCTGTTTTCCTAGCATATTACACACAAGAAATGAGCCAAGAACAAGATGTGGGACAGAAGTCAGTCCGCTCCTGCTGTATGTCAAGGTGTCAGCTACTTGTTAACTGAGTCAGTGACATGCCATCCATCCTTAACTGTCATACTCTCCTTGACTGCTCTCTGGTTCTGATGGTATTAAGCCTTTATTTTAGTGGCAGTAAATGAAGCAAATAATCCTAATTTCTTGAAAAAGTCCATAATCTTAAAAAAAAAGTTTCATGAACTTTAAAGACTATAGCCTTATGAAACACTATCTCTTTGCTTTTAATAAATTATTCTCAAATGTACATTAAAACATACAGTGCCACTTCTTTTGAACTTAATTCTAATGATTGAAAAGAGATATGATATGGATTTAGGTGATGCTAAACTGAATGACAGTCAATGCAATGCGAATATTTTATCATGAGTTTAGTAAGAAATTCCAGAATTGAGGAAAAACAATCCTTTTTCCCCACTGTAGAGTCATTCATCTATAAATCTGCACTTTATTTGACCTTTTCTATAGTTTTGAAATGCAAGTCTCATGTGGGACAGAGACCCTGGCTTCAAATATAAAGCTCCAATGTTTCCTCAAATCTGAGGAAACATTGAATCTGAATTCAAATGGTTTGACTTTCATGTTCCAAGTAACTGAACCTAGTTTCCCCTTCTGCTCTCTCTTTTCATACAGATGCTTCTCTTCCCTCTAAACTTCACTTAATCTTTCTTTTCTGAATATCCCCATGCCTGTGTTCCTTTATTGCTCCCTTCAAGTACCATCTTTACCTATAGCACATGAATGATGCCTATGGCATGTACTGTCTTCCTTAAGAAGCACACCAGTATATTAAAATCTAAATAATTAAATACATTTCCAACACACACACACACACACGTAAAGCATCTATACGATTTTACTGCTGTCACATTCAGCTCTTCTTTTATTCTCACCTACTCTATTAAAAAGTGCATTATTGCTTTGGCTGAATTAAGGCAATCCAAAAATCCAGCAACCTACATAATAACTATATACAGCAACATAGACTAAGCAACAAAATTAAAAATTAATGGAGGAGTATAAGACACCTGTAATTGTTTAAGTTATTTAAGTTAATTGTTTAATTGTTAAAAGAGTGCCCAGGTGGCCAAGAAGGCCAATGGCATCCTGGCCTCTATTAGGAATAGTGTAGCCAGCCAGTCTAGGGAAGTGATCGTCCCTCTGTACTCAGCACTGGTGAGGCCACACCTTGAATACTGTGTCCAGTTCTGGGCCCCTCACTTCAAGAAAGATGTTGAGGTGTTGGAGCGAGTCCAGAGGAGGGCGACCAAGCTGGTGAAGGGTCTGGAGGGTCTGACCTACGAGGACCGGCTGAGGGAGCTGGGGTTGTTTAGCCTGGAGAAGAGGAGGCTCAGAGGTGACCTTATTGCAGTCCACAACTACCTGAAGGAAGGTTGTAGTGGAGTGGGAGTCGGCCTCTTCTCCCAGGCAACTAGCGATAGGACAAGAGGACATAGCCTCAGGCTTCGCCAGGGGAGGTTCAGGTTGGACATTAGGAAGAATTTCTTCTCAGAAAGGGTCATTAGACATTGCAACGGGCTGCCCAGGGAGGTGGTGGAGTCACCATCTCTGGATGTGTTTAAGAAAAGACTGGACGTGGCACTTAGTGCCATGGTCTATTTGACATGGTGTTGTCAGGGCAATGGTTGGACTCGATGATCCCAGAGGATTGGTTCCTGATTGATTCTGTGTGTGATTCTGTGTGTTTCAACCTGCCTGCAGACTCAGACTAGGCTATGCTGATTATGTTTTGTTTTGCAGCTTTACACATCAAGAAGGACAGAGACACTAACACAAAAAACCCCCCGATCCAACCATAAGACTCCAGGAGCTAAGAACTCATCTACACCAGCTCTGATCCCTTGTCAAACTCTAATCCCAGTAATGCACAGCAATATGATTTCCGAGAGGTTTCAGTGCAATTCACAATTATCTAATAATTCACATACTCTTAAGTCTGCTTGTAGAATTGGGGTCTTTGTGTGCAGGAGATGGGAATACTGGTTTTGTCACTTAAATACCGTGCACATGTACAAGGGCGCTTCAGACCTCACTTACAGTTGACACACAGCAAATCAGCTGCTTATATTCTTAAACATTATCAAAGAAAGAAAAAAATTCTTTCAAGGACAAATTTGCTCTAGGTGTTTTATTTAAGATCAATACCCATGTGTGTGCTAGAAATAGAAAATATTTTCAACTGGTCATTTTTCTGAAGTAAATGAAGTTTTATCTTCTTGGTACTCTACGTTCCCTGATAGAAGGAACACTGAAGTTATCATCCACAAAGAATAAAGTGGATATTTTTCATTCCCTCCACTCAAGCAACAGAAAAATCAAATCACAACTTATATTAGACTGCAGAAAAACAGAAGACAATTTTACTTGTGGGAAACAAATAATTTGGCCTATATATCACTTTTTAATCCAGCAAGTTGAAACAAATTTGGAAGTAAAAATCTACCCTTAATCTAAATTTTCTATTGTGTCAAGTTTTCTGAGTGTTAATCTAAACTAGAAATCTATGAAATTTTAATCCAAGATTGCTTCTTTGACTTTATAATCTATCTTTCTGAATAGAGTCTTTAGTAGCCTTTTATTCTTGTCTTGAACATGCTAAGCTGTACTGGCAGCAATGCCAGTACAATGACTAGTTAAAATCTACAGCCTCCTATGCAATCCCAACTAGCCAAGTCAGCTCTCTACTAATATGAAATTATTCTAATTCCTAGGCAGGTTAATGACAATATGTTAAAGAAAGAAGAGAGGATACTGAGAATCCATACCATGTTCTGGTCCAAAATCCAGAAAACAAACAAAAAAAAAGAAAACAACAACTTTGAATGAAAGCACATTTCTAGCATTCACTGAATAGGTATAATAAGTATTTTTTAACTAGCAGACTACTAAGTGTATTGTACAATTACGAATAAAATTTGTCAAGTGTAAAAATATATTTTCAAATTTTAATAGACAGGATTACTGCACTATATGATGTTGTTCACATCTCTTTTCCTGCCTTAATTTTTTTTTAAATAGATGTATTTTTAACTCTCTGTGCAATAAGAGACCCTCATATTTCACAGGAACAACAGTTTCAAAGAAGTCACCATGTTAAATGTGTACCCAAAGGGTACCCCACAGGGAAGATCCCTAATTCATTACACAACCTTTGCCATTTTCTACCCTCTTTGCAAGTTTATCTATCCTTTATAATCTCACAAGTGGTTGAGAATATGGCAATATTGTATGGTGCGAAGACCTTCATACCAAATAAAAAACTAGTTACATCTACAATAAATACTTACTTTTTTGTGTAAAGTATTTTCATTGATGGTACTTTTTGCTCGAATTCATATTTATTGGTCATGTTGCTTAATCAGGCTTTGGGAAGTCTGTTGTAAAAATGGAAGCTAAAACAGTGGTGCAGAATTTTGGAACAAAAACAACTCCAAATTGTCTTATTTTTCTGAATTGTAATAAATTATACCTACTTGAACAACAACAGGAGTAAAATAAAGAGCAAGTACTTGAAATTTCTGTTTCCCTACAGTTCCAGATAGCCACTGCTCTTTCAGCTTCTTACAGTGGTCTTTCACATACAAAAAGTACCTTTTTTTTTTTCCTTTAACTAGGCAAGATTTTCTCTGGCATGTCTTCTGCCACCTCCATCATTTAATTCCTTACCACTGAAGACCTTCAAAAGTTTCTCAGAAGAATTTACTTTTGTAAAATTAATTGAATACCTTGAAAAATCTATCTAGAGGCACAAACCCCTCAAATAATTTCAGCAAAAGTCAGCTTCATGCATTTGCCCTGAGAATTTTTTTCTGCTTCATAAAAATAGATTTTGTATTTCTATCAGCCTGATATACCTTTAACCTACTTCATGTATCTTTTATTCCATATTAGCATTTATTGCCACAGAAGTATGATTATCCTGTATTCATAGTACTTGAATTGTAGAGAACAAGTTAAAAACATGCAGCTATCAAGACACCAACCTTGTGGGCAGGGTACAGCAGCCATCAGCCGTCAGCCTGACCTGGGTTTCATAGCTATCCAGTGGGCAAACAACTTGTTGAACAGGAGGACATTCGACTGTGCTGCAATCCACACTGAACACTATGGAGGAAGGGGAGAAGAAAATTCCTTTTACCCATGCTTTAGAAGCTTTTTGCAAATTACTTCATCATAAGCAACCAGCCTTTTAACTTAAGTCAGAAAAATTATCATCTAATGAATGCATGCCAGGTAGGTAACATTACAAAAAGACTTCCATTCTCTTTAAGATTCACGTTTTAATATTACTGACTCAGGAAGCAACTGAACTAATATTAGTTAATTAAAAATTTATAAAAGTTAGACAGGCAACCTTCAACAATCATTACACCTGTGAAGAATATTAGTTACTAGAAACATACTAGGTTACTGAGAATGTATTTTCCTCACAGCTTTTAAAATAGTAAACAATTCATTGTTTAATTTTCTTCCTGATTAAAGTCTGTTTAAAGAGTAAAATACTTGTATTATAGGAAATAAAAAAAAAATATTAAAGATACACTATGGATTTATGCCCTCACATGTAAACTACATTTTTAAGGATTATTCCATTAGGCTGTATTTAGGTATTTATATATGGCAAAAATGAAATGCAAATTACCAGATCTATCTGCATTAATAAGATTAAGCATTCCGCATAACTAGTAAGACTGACAGACACTTCCAGAAAGCAAAAACTGCTTAGAAATGCAAAAAAAAAAAAAATCAGGCTGAATATACATGTAATCCTATGAGTCATACTCAGGAAAGGTGAAACACATCTTTATCTTATTTGGTCCTAAATCTCCCATGTTAACAAACAATACCAGCTCAGGCATTATCTATTTGCTATCTCTTATCATAATTATAATAAGGAAGTACAGACTAAAACATGGTTCCCTCTTTAAAGAAAAAAGCTACCTGCTGACTGAGTAGGCAGGAAGAACTGAATGTTATCAGACTGAAAATTATACAGTACAATATCCCTGATTACTGATTAAACTTCACTTCAGTATTGACACTATTACAACCGCTTACTGCAATGCTAAAGCACCTTGGCAATGCTACACCACACTTCTTGCAAGAGCTGATACCTTTCGAAGTCCCATTTTCTGTCTTCTAGTCCTACATCTTTCAGGCTTAATTCTCAGAAGTACACAATAATAATTCAATGGATCATAATGAAACATCAGTCTTAGAATTACGTCTACTTAGCATATCTCATTACACATTTAAATGAAAGCACAAGTTCAATGAAAACAGTTTGCAGCGCATTAAGGTTAGGACCACCAGGTTTGTCCTCAAGACCATTAACTTTCAAAGTATATGAGTATGTGAGTATCCTCTGTATAAACGATATTCAGAATCTGCCTTTTTCAGTTATTTGGGAAATGAAGCCACCTGTTAAATCAGAGTAACCTGACAATTTCAAGTTCTCACCAAGAAATGCACAAATTTAATTAAAGTCCATTTTGTGGAGCAATGCAGAAAGTTACTAAATTTAAATGGAAAGATTCCAGTTACTAATCTCAACAATGACAATTACCAAATTACCTTTTATGTCTCTTCATAAACACACAAAGATACCTATTTGCCTTTAAGACAGAAATACTTCATTTTGTATTATTTCATGTTAAAAAGCCCTAGAGTTTTATGTTCCATTTTATCAACAAATAACACATTTGAAACAGCTCTTCTGTAAGAAATACACATCTAGTTCCTCCATTATCACAACAGGCATTGAGAATAATGATATGGTAAACAAAGGGTATGTAGTGAGCTTATCCATCACCCACAGAATTTTATAATCCACACTCATACCTCACCTCAGCCTTGTCTCCAAACTGGGAAATCTTTATTATTACATTATTAGATTGATTATAGAACAGCTGAGGTTGGACAGGGACCTCTGGAGGTCATTTTGTCCAACCCCCTTCCCAAGCCAGGCCGCATAGATCTGGTTGCCCAGGACCGTGCTAGATAGTTCTTGAGTATCTCCAAGGATGAAGACTCCACCACTTCTCTGGGAAACCCATGCCACTGCTTGGTCACCCTCATGGTGAAAAACTGTTTCCTGATGTTCAGAGGGAGCCTCTATTGTTTCAGTTTGTGCCCATTGCCTCTGGTCCTGCCATTATGCACCACTGAAAAGAGCCCAGCTCCACCTTTACATCCTCCCTTCAGGTATTTATATGCATTGATGAGATCCCCCTGAACCTTCTCTCCTCCAGGCTGAACAGTCCCAGATCTCTCAGCCTTTCCTCATAGGAGAGAGATGAAGAGAGATAAGAGTTAAAAGATATTTGAATGAGGAAAAAAAAAAAAGTTCCTACTTTTTTTCAGATTTAAATAGGTTTCTCAAACTGGAAAAAGTACTGAGCCAACCTTTCAGATCAGCTGAAAATACTAAAGGTTACAGAACAGTCTATAATTGGATTCTTCATTACTTAAAAAGACGTCCTCCAGACTACCTGTACTACCATCCTAAAAAATAAGACTGCAAACATTTGTCACTGAAATATTAGTTTTGTTTTCACATCTTACTTTGATTCCAATAATTACAAAATGTACTTTTCATGAGTAGGTTTATAATAAAATATATAACAGCTTATAATCAGCTAAAAAAATAAAAATCCTGTCTAAAGAAAATAATTTTTGTCTATCCTAGAAACTTTAGGCTTTAAATATATAGTTCGACAAACATATATTTTCAAGAACTCATAAACATGTTGCAATTTCCTATTGGTGAAGACACACCCGATCAACCTTTGCTTACATGTCTTCAGGAACTTTCTCATGCACTGAATTTGTATACGGTAGCATCTGAGAGTTACTGATCTTTCTACCAGAATGTAGCAGAAACCCTACCATGGTTGCAGACCCTAACATAGCTGCAGCAATGTGCAACCTCCTTTGTATACTACAAAAACGAAGGTCTCTGATCATGAAACTTTTAATACCTAGGTGAGAATAACTTTGTAGTAGAATACGTTAACACAAGTACATTAAGTTTCACCTTTATGAATTATGCTGGCTTTTCAAAGAACAGAATGTACAGTTCAGGGGCATGATCTAAATAGCTACCTATGCATCTAAAGGTCCAGGACCAAGGCAGTATTTGCATCTCTGATGCAACACAGTGGCTCAGCACAGGAAAGACTTCATATTTTTCCAGAAGTCACAGCTTTCTGAGGGTCCAGTACAAGGGTACACAGTCTGCTTCTACAGCAGCTAAGAAGCATCACGTAACACCCTTTGCTTTCAGTTCAGATGCATTTCAACTGGTCTCTCATGAGTAACGCAATGCAACATGACTACATGTGATAATGGTAGTTACACTTTCTGCTCTGGCAGAAGGAGAAAGAATTCATGGAAGTATCTCTCCATGACAATGCATCATCCTTTTTACATTTCTTCACACTTCAGAATGTATTAAATACAACCAGAACAAATAGCATTCCCGGACTTTCAATGCAGTTTTACCACTGTCTGAATCACTTCCTTAACTTCCCTATCACAGGTATTTCCCAACATGGACCCCTGCATTTGCTGAATTTTTTTTTCCTCTCCCTCACAATCATTGTCAACTTATAAGCTATTTCGCCAATCCATTAGAAATTTATCTGTAATTCTTTCCCACTCATATTCTCCAGTCCTTTTTCAATCTCAGCTCTTAAGTCCTCTCAACATCAGCTTCTAACAAACAAAGCATCCAATAGAACAACACATGTACTATTTCTGTAAGCAACACAGAATAAAAAAAAATTATAATTCTATTTCTATCAACTATGTATAAAAACTTGATTTTACTGACCCTTGTCCTTAACACAATGCTCTAAAAATTCCAGGTCTGATTTTCAATGCTGAAGCCGTACCAGGGTGGAGCACAAGCTACTTCCCTGTGCATCATTACACACTACCTACTGAATTTTGCTGCTAATCTCAGACATTCCATCAAGCCCCGACTGCACAAAATTCCCCAAAGAAATAAGCCAAACAGTAACATTCTCTTTACAATTGTGTTTAAACCATGATTTGGTACCAGAAAAACACCTCCATGTCAGTAAGAGTAGCTTTCAGGCCATGCAGGGATGCTGGAGAAGGCGAGTGAATGAAATCTCTGCCAGAAAGACTACTAGGAGAATGACAGACCAGTAGCCTTTTCAACAGAGGTTCTCCCTAGCATGACAGACGTTTCCCAATGCTTTTCCAAGGATGTCAGAAACTAAGAGATGACACTTCCCACCTCACCATATACAAAGTTGTCAATAAATGTACAACAAGCATCTGTTGGATAACTCTCAAAGTAAACTATTTACCTTTCTTTGTTCAAAAGTGGCAGCTAAAGTTCCTATCATAACTTCAGCAAAATACCTTTTAGATTAGATTTTAACTCCATCTTTAAATAAACAAACATGATTTTAAAAACATCATTGCTTATACTGTTTTAGCTTCTTAGCAAAAGAGGCACATATACTCCCACAAATCTTGTTTCAGGTTATTTTTATTTTTACTGTTAACACATTATGCAGCTCCATTTGAGACCATTCATTCAAACTATCATTAAGAAAAAAACTTTATTTTTGAGAATACTTTTTAAGAACTGTAACACCCAGCTTAAAATTAAATTCAGTGCTCATTCAGTAAATTCACTGCTCATGAATGGCCGGTTATACACAGCTCATACGAACAAAGCAGGTTGCTTATGGCACCAGACCGCTGTTATCTCACCTCTGAGCTTAGTAACTGCAGCAAAACAAAAGGGACATGACATAGTTGTTCTCAGTAGGTACCACAACTGTGATGAGATGCTTGGTGAAGCAACGGGTAAGAACATTTAAGACAAATTAATCTGGATGTTAATAGACAGGTATGACTAAGCTACTAAGTTTCCTCACTGTTCATTTTGACTGAATGCCAATGCCTTTAATCATTGTATTCATAAAGTAAGACAGGCAGAAGAGGAAGTGGATCTCAAAATGTAAGATTTTATTTTTATTCTAGCATCTAGTGTAAAGGAATAACTTCCTATTTTCCTTTCAGTTACTCAGTTGCCAGCCACAGTATTTGAACATACACAGTTCTCAGCAGAAGGCTCCAAACTCAAATGCCACTATAAACTGGAGAACAGTGACATCTTATTTAAGGAACAGAAATAAACACAATTTATGCTTTAATTGCACAAACACTTTATATTGGCATAAGGCAGCACTGCTATCATAGGAAACAGTCCTCCCTGGTTCTGGCAATTTGTTTCCACCAGCAAGCCCTTGCTGGTACAAAACCCCTAGGGAGGCTGGTTAAGCAGACACAGAGGTGCAGGAAGAGCACTCTCGTAGCAGCGCTCACAGAACTGAAGTTTTTAGGTCTGTGGCAAAGTACTGAAAACAGTTTTCTGTGTTTGACATGCAAACGCCATAGACATCCTGACACTGTTCAGTAAAACTAGCGACATCAGCCCCATAAGAAACTCAATATGAACAGTTATCTACCAGGCCTTATACTGTCCCTATTCACATTTTTTTCCAGCAACATGGCATTAAAAACAGAAGAAGCATGAAACAGAGCCTTGCTAGTTCAGTTCCTCTCCAACTCTTCCTTCCTACAATTCTTCAGGATACCAAGTCAAACTCTGAAGACACAAGATTTATTACCAGACTTACCATGGGCTGAATAAATATTCCTGCCATGTAAGGAGCATTATCTGACTTCACTTTATGATGACTATTCCAGCAAATCCACATAGATAATTCACATAGTGTTCATACATAAAACCAGTTATATGCTACTACTTATACAGTAGTAACATGTATATATACATAGAGAATAAATGGCATAAAACAGTGCAGGAGAGGCAGGATGGACTAGATTACCTCCAGAGTCATCTAGTCTTCCAACCTGAATTATTCTGTAATTCTATAAGCCTATGAACATATAATCCTAGTAAAACAAGATATTCCATTGCCTGTTCTTAAACAAAGAAATTTATTTAAAGCCACAGACAGTGGTGTACATCACGGAACAGTTTAGATGGAAAAAGCCAGCAAGGTTCATGCTGACTTACAAATTTAAAAATAAAATCCCTGAACTTTCTATAAGAAAGGAAACATTAAAAAAAAATTATTTGTTTAATCTACATTTTTCTTCACATATTGTCACGGTTTAAAGCTGGGCCAGCTATTAAACCTGTGGCAGATGCTCTCTGTTATCCCCCCCCCTCCCCGCAAAGGGAAAGGGAAAGAGAAAAGGGAGAGAGACTTCCGGGTTGTAAAGTTAAACCAGTTTTAATAAACTATAATAATGAAAAAGAGTATAAAAATAATAATAGAAATAATAAAATATATACAAATATATACAAATATATATACAAAACCAAGATCGAGCTCCCCTGAAGTCAGCCACGTCACCACTGGCACTGCAGGGCAGGCTCCGGGAAGGCCCAGGCTGGGCCCAGCGACGGTCGAGAGCTGGATTCAGGGATGCACGGATCAGGATTGGGGGCAGCAGGAAAATGGACAGAGTCCTCTTCGGACACCGGCCATAGCAGAAAGAGAGCGAGACCCTCGTGATCCCCCCACTTTATACCGAGAATGACGTGTATGGGATGGAATACCTTCGTTGGTCAATTTTGGGTCACCTGCCCTGTCCGCTCCTCCCTGCAGGTATGACCCCCCTTTGGCTCTTCACTCGTAAGCAGTGAGGAATTTAGCAGTGACCTTGGTTTCTCTAAGACTAAGTACAGCAAGAGCCTTTCTGCATAACATCCCTACCGGTGCCTCAGCGATAACTACAAGCTTCGAGCGTTATCAGTCCTGGAAGCAGACACTGTCTGCAAAACACGCAGTTAGTTTCAGAAAGTGAGGTTACTTAGAAGAGACTTAGCTGAAAGTAAAAATCACTGAAAGGAAAATTGGCCTGGTTTAGGCCAAACCAGGACACATATCAAGTACAAATTATGTTGTTTACGCAAGCACAGTTCACACTCTTTGAAAACAAGGTTCCTCTGAAAATTGAAGAAAGTTCAGATTTGCAAAGATTTGCCATTAAAAAAAAAAGCCTTCTGTGATAAGTAATTTGTAGTCTACTAAAATTTGTCAACATTCACCTGCTCCTTTCCCTGTCTTCCAGTCTTGTGCTGGCTTGTTTTCCCTTTGAGATCTTCCCACTATGTCAAACAGCAAATGAAAGAAACATCTAGACCAAAGTTATAAAAGTCAACTTGGGCAGCCCCTGAAGTCTGACTTGACAAAAATCAGCCTATGTAGTGACTAATAATTCCATATTAACAGCACTCCTTTTCTTTCCCCTAAAGCCAAGGCACTGCAACAAGTAGGGGTCCCATTTACTCTGTAGTCTGTAGTTTAGCCGTTACATCTTTCATCACCTATCACTGCAGGGATGCACAAGAGTATCCACCTACACTCCTGAGCCTATTAGCCACTGCCTAAGAAACACACCATCATCTCCCAAGGTAGGAGAGAACTCTCTGCTTTCCCTTAGCCTCTCAATTTCTAACCCCCATTGCAAAGCCCTATACTTCCCTTAAATTCCATTAGTCTCCTTCCCCAATCTATTCAAAGCCTCTGCTCTTCTACCCTCTTAACATGCATCTTCATTCTTCCATTCCCATATACCTTCACCTCTTAACTCCCTACAACAAAAAATACAAACTACTTCAGAAAACAATATACACACAGTTACATAAATCCACTGATGCAATAATCACATATTCAATTTGAAGATTCTGTAATACTAACAAGATGAAAACAACCTTCAAGAAGTAACCTACAAACTAACCTATGATTGAGTTATTCTCAAACTACAAGATGGGAATGCAAATAACAGTTGGGACGACATGATCAGAGCTAACATTTATTTTAAGAAATAAAGAAATAATCCAAAGTCAGCAAGATAGAATTCAGTAAAGGCACACTTGAAGTACATATAGGAAGAATTAAAATGTACAAATATAGTGGTTCAGTAGCAGTCATGCTACAGAAAGATCTTGGAATCACAGCTTTTCACAAACTAAATGTAACTCTTGCAAAAGAGTCAGATCTTATTTAGAATTTTGCATGAAAGACAAAGTATTCTACAGTATTCAGTGCTGATGAAGACTCACCCAAGATAATAGTCTGCTTTTGGACACCAGATTTTAAAGACGTGGATAAACTCAAGAAAACTTATAGAGGGGCAACATAACAAGGAAGGAGTCCAAGGAAACTATGTCATAAGAAATTACAGCTAATTCTAGATGAAAGATGACTAAGGTTGACAAAATGTTCCAGAGCAAAAATAATTATAAAGACTTGTTCACCAGCTGCTCAGGATAGTGAATGAGCAAGTTTGCTTAAGGCAGATTTGGATTGGATATTAGGAAAAACAAAAAGAAGCACTAGAAGATACAAAGACTGTACATTCTTCTGTAGAGGATTCAAGAAAATGTTAAACAAGCACAGGAAAGACACAGCTTAACTATATTCAAACCTGTTTGCATATAAGCTTTTGGATTATACAATTTCATATGCCTACTTTCATTCCTCTATTTTTATTATTCATCTTTACCAAAGCCTGGATTAAAAAGAAGAGTGAATTACATCTTCCACTTCACCGAGAATAATAAATCACAAGAAAGGGTGATTTGTGTTCTCATTAAGTGGGAAATGGGTAAATACTGAAAATGTAAAGTCTGCCACTGTGCTCCTCCATAATCCTTTTGCTCTCCAGTTTTTAAGGGTCATCACTTCGTAATCCAGAGAAATCTTAAAACAGAAACCTTAATTCCCTGTCCATGCACAATATATTCCTACTATGAAAAACCTTCATATAATCTAATCAGTATATAAAGTATGTCACTTTCACTAGTAGCATCCGCAGAAATGCAATGTTCTTACCAGGCTACTTTACCCTTGTCGGTCAGTTTAAATTAATGTCTGAAGAAAATAAGAAAGTAAAATTTATCATAATATTTCTTTTTTTTTAATGGGTATTGCCCACATATAATCATTTTAATTTTGAAGAAGAATCAGAAAAATTTAGAGGCTGTATAAGCTTTATTAGACTAAATTATATAGGTTATTGTGCTTGTCAGACAGTTGAAAAAAATTGATAAATAAAAAAAAAAATCATGTCCACTTTTACCTGGTTTACATTCATAGAGATCACAGCATTCCCCTGGCTTTCCTGATGCCTTAGAAACCAATATATTCAAATAGCCAGGTTGGCAAACCTTCCTCAAGCAGCCTGCAGGATTACAGACACAACGGCTTGGGAGTGGACAGCATTCACCGGGAGGAGCATAGCCTTCAATCAAGATGGAATCTTCTGGACAGCGAGGAGAAAACTGGACTTCACAGCGGGCCTTGGAGCAATCAGGTTTCTCTTCTGAAAGGGAGAGAAAAATCAGCATGCCATCAATGCCAATAAAACACCATACCGAAGCTGTAAAGATGAGCTCAGATAAAGCTCCCCTTCTTCTCCCTCCCTGCAAAACAATAAAAAGGAAACTGCTGCTGTTGAACTGATTAGCAAAAATTATGGCATATGCTTTACAAAAATCTTGGTATTTGCAAGATGCCAGGTCCATTACGAGATAGATATTTTACAAAAATTCTGATTTGTGCAACATGCATGACTGCTGAACCCCCACAGCCTCAAAAAACACCTGTGAAGCTACACATTTGGCCATGACATTAAGAAACAACTTGTTACATCAGGTGCAGCCCCGATGTTCATACCTACACCTTCAGTTTACTAAGACCTTCCATTAAGAGCAACTGATTTTAATTGATTATTAAACTAGAATGACCTGAACTGAGATTTCACATATGCAAAAAGCCTGTTAAAAGTTCAACAGCTAACATATTTGGAGAATTCATATATTAGCAGAAGAGGATTTTTCCTGTACACACCCACAACGCTCACAGTAAAAGCGGTGTTCCTATGTACTTCAGTGGCTTGAACAGTAAAACAGAGGAGGCTTGACTAGCACTGGCTAAAGGCACTAGAGGTTTGAGGCACTGGCTGCAGGCACATAGCAACAAGAAAAGGAATATTGAGGAGCAAGGTCAACAAGTTGGTGGGAACAGTGACAAGCTGGACAAACACTGAGATAAGACAAAGAGAGAACAGAAGAAGGTTTTTGAACAACTACATAACACTATTCCAAAACTTGGAAAAGTAGTCAAGTATTCCCCATTCTCAAAAAAACTAATCTTAATTCTGGCAAAAATGTTGTGTCATGCCCTCCAATGACTAAGCCACACCGGGAAAAATCAAACCACTCCCATGACTGATTTACTCTGTAATGCAAACAGTGAGAAACTTGCTCATATGCAAGAGGGTCTCACTTTGCTCAACATACCTGAGCACTGTTAAAAAAACAAGTGGATTCAAGACACTCAGAAGAGCAGTATCTTTAGGTCAACAGGACATGGTGATGTAAGTGTTTGAAGGCAACGCAGGGAGCCTTCTCAGGCCTGACCAGAAAAAACCCCACAACAACAGAAAATCAAGACCTGAATTTATAAACTGTTTGTACTACTCCTTGCTTATTTGCAAGTTTGTAAACTAGATAGTTCTACTACAAATGTCACTATTACCCCTACAAAATTACTTTGCTTGTTGTCATTAGTTAGTTGCAGAATAGTAGAAACAAATAAAAACAACACTAACTTTATTAATCTGATGTTTAAGCTACAGCCATTTTAAAAATTAATCTCTAGTTATAATTTTAATGATTGAATATGACGTATCAAATACGAGTATCTCTGATAAAAAGTCAAGAATATCTTCCCCAAGATTTTAGTAACTCACTGGTTTTGGAATTACTAAAGTTACTGGATATTGTGTTTGGGTTTTTTAAACTAAAAGCAACACAGCAAATGTGTAATTTTGCTTCCAAACACACACTGAATGTCAGAAAGAGCATTTTTTTTTTTCCGAAGGATCATTTTTACACTTAATTTTAGTATATTCTTTGGAATTCTAGGTCACATTGAAGAATTAAAGCACTATTGCTTGTCTACATGGTTGATTTGCTAGCTGTGCTTTAGTTTCATTTAAACTTAGAGGGATATAATGCCTAGACATATAAGTGCTTAGAAAAATATTAATCTAGGTCTTGGCATTAGTAATTGCAAAAGGAAATCCTGAATATAAACATTTGCCTCAATTTTAGTTGGCAAATATAGCAAAACAGAATCAAAAATAATTACACATATTTCCTTCATGTACAAGTACTTAGCTTTTCTTACAAGCAAGAGAGATTACTAACTTAAATGGGATACTAGATAGTGTCATAACTCTTTTCTTACAGTTAAAAACCCCACTATTTCCATCTACCTTTAAAATAGCCTTGGCTAGATATGTACTTTGCCTAGAATTTTAAACAACATTTGTAAAACAAATTATTTTTAAACCTACCCTTATGTTTAGGTTCTTATCTGCTTTATTAAACACATCATTCAGACTGAACTTTACTTGTTACAGAGGTTCACTGCAGAAAGTTGTATAAATAATAAATAACATATTAGTTTCAGTATTTTTTTGGTATTCTTTAGTTTATGGCTATAATACAAGGCTCAACATTTTAGCTTTTAAAAATCTTTTCATTTTCCCCTGCATGTTGTTCAATCGTGCATAGCGACATGATAGAACAGTAGTGCAGTAGCAGCCCTTGAAGTTCCTACTCATGACAGATCCTTAAACTCACACTATTCATTGATTGATCTGCGCTAGCATTATATATCCAGTGATTTTCTGATTTCCATGACTAACAGATAATCCCATCCTCATGCACTCTCTCTGGTGAAAAGACTTCGTATTATACATATTTTAAAAAGTTTACCTACTATTTTTACTTGACTGCATTTACATACATACATATATCTATATCGAGATAAGTGTGTCCTTAAGGACTCTTTGTATTTGAACAATTTAAACCAACTTTCAGAAATGCAACGTTTGTCAGAAATGCATGTCAAACTGTTGGGATTCAGACTATTTAGGACTCTAGATGTATTTATTTTGAAGACCAATGCAAAGCCTACTGTTGGGAGTTGGTAAGATCACCTAGCAAAAACACGAAGAAAACAAGGATATGTCACTATCAGCATGTAAGAAGCATCACAAGCAGTTGAAGAGCGAAAGAAACTTTAAAGAGAACTGTGACAAGTATTTTTGTACAAAATGTTCACTCAGTGTTTCATAGTTATTATCTTTGATAGTCTTTTCCAGATTAGAGTATTTTGCTCAATGTAGTTAACTGTAACAGAATACAATAGGGCTCTACTATTAAATAAGATTGGCACTTCAGAGGAAATGGTTTAACACAACCACCCACAATCATGCAAAGACATGTTTGTGTTTTAATACCAGGTTACATAACACCCAGCAGATATTTAGAAAACAAACTTAAGTTTTTCTTTTTAATCCAGTGTCACTATTATTTTTGTATTTCATAGCCCTGAAAAATAAACAAACAAAACCCTCTCCCTACTACTACCTGTGTAAATATTGTGCTTTCAAATTATAATCTCAAACTACGTACATGTTAAAACATTCCTTTCCCAGTATACAAATGCAACTGAACAACAGGAAAGTCAAATATATTAAACCAAGCTGGATCAGTGAACAGACAATTGTCCTTCAGCTTCCCTAACTCCAGCCCACAGCAGAGTCAAGGGAAAGTAAAGAAGCTTTCTGCAGACTATCTAAATCAAGAATGTATAGTTTTCCTTTTGTGGAAAGGAACAAGTGGCTGAGACAATATGTTATTGACAATATTTCAAGTGTTTTATTGCAGAGTCCCTGCTTCATACTTCTGACAATAATCTTTATCTAAAACATGAAAATGCAGCAGCTCCCAATGTAGCATTACTACATTTTAGTTAAAACTTTAATCAGCTTGCACCACACTAGCCTGTGTCCTGAGCCCAGCACTCACTACAATGTAAGAATGTGGGAGTTCTGTTCTACTGCAGTTCAGCAACAGCTGATGAGGGCTCCTCTTTTTGACACCAAGCCTGAGTAAAAGACATCACTTTCAAGCAATTGTTAAGAAAAGTTTCAAGGTTCTTCTTGTTATCTCAGCAAATGGCAAGCATACCCATCTTCTCTATTTGCAGGGATAAAGGTTTGTATATGAGACATATTTCTACAATTCACTGTACTAAACTTGTTTACCGTTTCATTACTTGATCGAAGAAGGCATCAAAATTGAATTTGTTCTCAAAATAAATTACAAACATCAATACAGCCATAAATGTCCCTGCTTTAGCAGGATTCTTGATTTAATTCCATTACATACAGCTATTTAAGATTTCATCAAACAAGAAGAATCATTTAGTAGCTCTTTTTTTCTTTATTAACCAACACTTCCAGCCCTTACAAAAGGAATACATAAGAAAACATGTCAGAGCAGAGAAAAAAAAAAGACAGAAAGGTAGAATAACAACAAGCTGCATTCCACTGAAAACAACTGCGAAATCACTCACCAGTGACAATTTTTGCCACTTTACCCCTTTTATACACCAAACGGGGGACTATTTCAAAGCAGCTTCACAACAGACCAAGGTAGATTCATCACAATAACCTATCGCTTCTCTGTCAAATACACACATACACTGTAGAAGCACCGACCTGTCTCCCAGATGTTGTTTTAAGCTACTGTCTACTACACAAATCAGGATCTTCCTAAGCAGCGCCTTCAAAGTCAAACAAGGTATCAGGACTTAAACTCCATTTTATTATCTTAATTACAATAATAAATAGAATATAAACAATTACTATGTGTGCCTAGAAACAGGAAATTACATTTTTCAAAGCAGTGTATCAAACCTAAAAAATTAGATTTTCGAGGAAAAGGAGAACTCTGTACGTGACTTAGCTATGAAATACATTAGCACAGCAAATATATAAGATATCTATTCCTGAATAAAGCACCTTAACACACAGATTGCATGGCAAGAAGGTAACACATGTGTCACATTCTCCTAATCCATAATGTAGATTCCCTAACTCTATGCAGAAAGACAGTAAAACTATTTGTTAAAGCAGATATCTGGTTTTGTAATTAAGAACATGTACTCAGGACACTTATCACACTAATTAAAATATATTTCTATAAAACATTGTTCTACCTCTACCCCTGAAGCAGTTGATAGGTCTCATTTAATAAGTTGACTGTTTTAGCATGGCAAGAAATTGCTTGCACAACTCACCAATTAATTTAATGAAGTGAGAGCTGTATACACTTCTGCTGTTTGATTTTCACAGAATCAGACAGTTAATGGAAAAAGCGTATACAACTTAATCACACTTCAGTTTCTCCTTTAAAAAAGAAAAAGAACCATTAGTAGAACAATTACTTGTCAAGGATGCATCCATCAAACTTCTCATAAACTAAGGCTGAACAGATAACCTACAACCCACTAAGAAAAACTTAGCTGGCTGCAAACGTTGCCTTTATGTTCAAAAAAAGCAGCATTACAAATGACTACACAATGAAAAGAAACTATGAGTTGGTTTGCTGATGAGGTTTCTCTGTGGGACACATTCTCTTTATAGCCTTTCAACCACCACTGAAGCTGGAAGTGTTCTGGTTTTTCCGACACCTCACCAGCTTGAGCCAACAAAGAATCTCTACAGAGATAAAGGAAGAGTCTGGATCAATCAAACTTTTACAAATGATCTACTCTGAGTCAGTCAGTCTTCTCAAGAAATTCAGAAGTGTACCTGAAAAGATAACATTTTTAATAAATTGAACACAATCCAAACAGGAAAACTGACATTTTGATGAATTCAAAATAATACTCCTATCCTTGGAAACAAACTTTCTATCTACTCTAAAACACAGCCTTACAGACCATTTAATATAAAATCATTCAGTTTACCAGTGACAGTGCTATTTCTCGATATAAATTACTACAGCTATGAGATTTGCACAGATTTGCATTTCAGGACAAACTTTACTTTCTGTAGGTCTGAAGGTTCAGGCTTACTCGCTGTTACTTTGCAATTAGCCTGCAAAAAGAGCCTGCCGTTACTAAGCTCATGACAGAGGACATCGTACAATTACCAAGAATAACTGAACCACCTAAGTTACAATGTGTAAATAAACAATAATAACTAAGTTATAATGTGCTGTGTGTTTAAATATTAAAACAGGGATGACTCATTCAAAAAGTCATGGATGTCTCAAAAACGTTTCTCATTTTTGTCTCGGAAGCACACAGGAAAGTTGTAGCATCTCAGAAGTCAAGGCATAATAACATTCAAACTGACCTTTCCCTGCAACCACAGTATATTTTTTATAAAGTGCATGAGGGGGAGGAGAGCAATCTTCAAAGGACAGAATAAAAACAAGAAATCAAGATGTGGATTTGGTGGTTTTTCTTTGCCATTAATATTAGAAAGAGTCTGTCATAAGGCAACAGCTGTAAAGCCAGAACTTTCACAAAGTTTCTCCATATCAAAAGCTACTATGTATTTTTAAAATCATGTTTCCCATGACCTTATGAAGTTATTATGGGGAAGTAGAGGTATAATGGCAAGGTACTAAAGTCTTCATGTTACAATCAATACTTTCTCTGAGGAAGTTACCTTCCTCAGAGAAAGTACTGGTGGTAAGGTATTGGTAATACATTGGTAAAGAAGTTAGTTACCTTCCTGAAAGATTTATAAACTCATAAACCTCAAACGGGCCACTAGTTAGAGGTGTTTTTATTAAGACGGTAACTGGCTATAGGAAGTCTAGATCTCAGGGGTTTTTTTTTTGTTTGTTTTCTTAAAATAAAGCAGTTATAACAAAACCCAACCAAACATATACACAGCCCCCTATCTTGGTCGGTACCAAAGTAGTATGGAAATAAAAGTGGTTCCTGAGGAAGAATTAAAAACTTTGTTTTCACCTCTGTATCAAATTCTTTTCCTTCATTATGTTTGCATGCTCTGCTTTGACACGCAGAGAAAGTATACGCCAAGTTTAGTTAATGAGAAAAGCAGAACAGTTAAAGCACTGGTTAGCACAGAGAAAGGATCTTAAGGTATAACCTAGTGTGGGAGAAATGGAGAAGAAAAGCCACAACGGGGGTGGGAAGGTGTTCTCCTCATTCTTCAGATGAAACAAACAGATCCATGCTTTTCTGGAAACCTTTTCAGGGAGGGATTTTTATCATTTTGTCAAAACTGTACGTGACAAGAGATGCCTTTACTCAGTCACCATAGAAACGAGGATAGAATGTTTTCATGCAAGGAGAAGCTGAAGAGAACTATCAGAGACTCGGGTCCGAATGCTTCTGCTGAGATACTTAAAACTGTTCTGCAGCTGCTCCTTTAAAAACAAGTTTTTAATACGTACACGTATGGATATACATATACACAGAGAGAACAAAATGTTATTTTTTCTGTTACATCCCTCAGAAGAATATAGAATAAGAAGCATTTTGAAATAGCTAGCTTCGTATTTCATTTTTCAGAGCAGTTCAAAATAGAATATGGTTCATAAAGATTAACATTTTGTATGACTAAGCAAAGTGCTGCACTAAGGTCAGCATACATGCTTTGAAGACACGTGTTGTTCAGCTTTGCATTTCTGTTTCATTGTAAACTGGTTTTGTGAAATCTAGGCTAAAATACAGCCACTTTCACTGTACAATCTTACAGCTGTCACTGAAACACATCCCAAACAATAGGCATACTGTACTGTTATACAGTGGCAGGAAGGAAATATTAAAAGGATTAGGGATAAACAAGAAAAATGATTACCTAGCTGAAGCAGTCAGACAGACAGGGATCGATATCGGAATGCAAAATACCCAAAAGGATTTTCAAGAATCAAAAGGACAGTTATAGTAGATTAAAAAATGAGATTACCTTACAGACACAATATGCACAGTACTGTATACGGATGAACTGCTACAAATAAAAAAAGGAACTACGGCCTGACCTTTTACCTAAAACTGAACTTTATTTAAAATCCATCCTGTTTTTTTAAATGACTTTTGCTTCACTTTCTAGCATTCTGACACTCTGAATTTTACATGCTACACAGTGAAGCAATCTATCTCATCCATATTATAGCCTAATCTTCTGTAATATATAGCAGTAACAGCCTGCAACTAACCTGGCTTAAAAGAGTCACAAACAAAAAGACAGTCATAGACACAAGGTTTACTAAATATGCACTTGTCGATATACATCTTCGCAGCATGGTATTCACTAGGGATTTGCCAAAGATTTTTAATTTCAAGGACCAAATAACCAGGAACAAGGGTTATGCCACTCAAGACAGCTAGAGACAAGAAAGATAATAATCCCATTTGGATAGCAAAACTGATATCCACTTCCTGAACTTTCTTCTTCTCCTGTACTGAAAATATTAAAGACAGGTGGTAATTCAAAACCAAACACACACCAGAATTGCAATCAAGCCTTAAACAAAGCCGCTGTCTACCAAAGGTAGGGTTTTAACAGAATCAGTGAGGATTTATCAGATGTCAGACACCCTGCCTCTAAATGCAAATGCAAGTTCTATGAAATCAGCGCTGTTTGTGGCAGCAGTTGCATTTGGGTTCAGCCCTCCCAGGACAAAGCATTTTTCTGTTAGGCTTTAGAAATGGTCCTGTCTAGAAAACTCAAAGGCAGTTTTCCTTTTCCTCCTTTTAATTTAAAACCTGCTTTCAACAGATATGAATTAACATTTTTTAATATAAATTAACAGCTTGATACCAACAAGTTAATCCGTATCTATAATGGATAACATTGCACGTGCAGTTCAGTCAAAGCTAGAGAAGGACACGAGCCCAGCTCACTGCACAGCGGACAGGGGGAGGTGTGCCATCCCAGGGACAGGATCCATCTCCACTGGTAACTGCACTGCTTTCAACAGCAATAAAGCACCTTTAAACTTCAGTATAGAAAATCCTTCAGAAGTTAGATGGAGAGATGAGCAGTTAGCTTACAGCTGAGTTGCCTCCATTGTTAAAAAAAACCCAATACGTTTTCAGTACAGTCATGACTGGAGTAACATTGTACACTGTGATTTATATACGACTGCCTATTATTCCAGATGAATGATACTACTTCTACTATTGGTCAATCTTTATAACTAAATTTAAAGAATGCCAAAACATTTTGGAAATAAACCAAAAATGAAGATGCTAAATTTGCAAACAGTATAAACTGAATACACTTCAATGACTTACAAAAATGTACACCAGTAGTAAATTTACCTAAAGCAGAGAGTATTCTATAGTGCAATGATATAAGCAGCTGCAAATTGAAGGTAATGCCGAATGTGTACCAAAATGATGATAAAGCACAAATATTTAGAACAATTCTGCTTAATATAGCTTAAGAAAAATATGAGCTAGCTGACACCTGGTGAAATAATCACAAGTATTCACAGAAGGAGAAGAACTGCCACACACACCTTGATATGAAAGGGAGAAAGGGACTTGAAATTGAGCACATAACTTATACCCCACAGAGGACAAACACCTCTGGAGGCAGCTCTGGATGTAAGGAGTACCGAACAATGTGCTATACCACACCATCACACCCAAAGTAGCACTCTCAAATCACTGTTTGCTTCCTAATCAAAGTCTGAAAACATAACAAGGACCCAGAAAACACTTGCATTTGCAATAAATGCAAACAACAATCAAAATAAATACATGATTTTACAAAGAAATGAGAATTCACATACGTAAGAAGTTAGCAACCGAGACAAAACTCAGAATAGCAAGAGCAGCAGTTACTTTTCTTGAGCTAGATTAAGAAAAGCAGCTGAGGTATAAAAACTAACTTAGAAGTGAGAGGTTTGATATCCAAAGGAACACAACTTTTTGTTATTAGTGAAATTGAATCAACTCCTGTCTGCCCTTCACTCTTTTGTTAATAAAGTTAATAAAAATAAATTTATGACATGTGCTTTCTTCAAGTTCTCTGATCTCTGCTAATGTTAAAAAAAAAACAAACCCAAAAAGCCAAACCCACACACAATAAAACGAGGACTTAAATGCCTTAAGATACTTCTGGCAAATAAACTCCATTACGCAAACTAGTTTTCCTAGCTATTAAGTTCAAAGAATCTCTGTATGTTTGTCAGCAGCTTAAACACTTATTTCTTAAATTCTTTCACAAAAACACTCAAAGATGCATAACATCAGAAAAATCAACCCTGTTCAACACTTCATTCTTCTCTTTACTAACCTAAGATACCATAGTTACCAGAAAGTACGAAAAGAGGCACAGTTTCCTCCTTTTAGGCAAACAGAAGCTGACTCCTTCCAATGCTGAAGGCCATTGCCCCAGTGTTTTGAGACATTTTCATTCTCCAGCTGCTATGGTTCATCTCTCTTGACTTCTCTCGGTTGGCTTCTTGCTAAATTCTTCTAAACAGCCTCTCTAAATTAGAATTTTAAATCCATTTATATTACATAAGATTTCCATATTACCAGAGATGTTCCTGAATTCTTACTTTTTTCCTTTGTTTCTTTTTTTTTTTTTTTTTTAACATGAATACTTCTGTTAAATTTGTCTCCCTCTAACGAATTTTGTTACCAACTACTATAACTTGGCCATTCATCAGTTACCAAACCTGCATCAACTTACTGAATAAACTTCGTATGCATTACTTGCAACAGAAAAAGAGCTCTAGCTATAACAAGAAATATAACAGCAAAGCAAAAGAGGCCATTATAATTTTGGGCGAAATCTATTCTGACACAGTGAATTCTTATGTAAAAATTCTTGGTGCCTTGCAATGAAGAGATTCTACAATATATTTACTGTATTTCCAATTACAAGAAAAATTGTCAACACGGAAGAATTTACTGAACAGCTCAGTCCTCCTGAAAAAGTAGATATGAGTTTCTAATACATTTATTTTCGAACAGAAATGACACGTAACAAAACTCTAGTTAAGAGCATTTCACTGAATACAGAGATGGTGGATATTCCACATAAAACATTATCTTTTCTCCAAAGACAAAGTCTTCTAATAAACTGACACATCTGACACTTAAGAAGACCAAATGAGCAGCATATCGGAAGACTCAGTTGTAAAAGAAGCTCAAGTACTCTGGTTCTGGCAATTTCTCATATTCCATGTAAAAATATGGAATATTTGAAATATTCTAATTCTTTACTGTGAGGTAGTGAGACACTGGAACAGGTTGCCCAGAGAAGCTGTGGATGCCCCTTCCCTGGCAGTGTTTAAGGACAGGTTGGATGGGGCTTTGAGCAACCCAGTGTAGAGGAAGGTGTCCCTGCCTGTGGCAGGGAGTTGGAACTAGATGATCTTTAAGGTCCCTTCCAACCCAAACCGTTCTATGATTCTATGATATAGGCTTTGTTGAATCCAAATAACATGCACACTAGGAAAAATAAAATTAAATAAAGCACTTACAACAGGTTTTGCAAGCAGGAACTTGGAATTTAACAATATTAATTGTGCGATGTTTAAGTGCCAGCTTGGATGGGTTTCTGTTTTTTCGTAACTATCTATCACACAAATGCAAAAAAAAATGCTGGGAAAAACAACATCAAAAGACAAAAAGAAGCATATGTATTTTTAATTTTAGTCTAAGATCTAAGCAGTTTAAGCTTGAGAAGACAGCTGTCCAACTGTTTGCACAAAAGTTTTTGAGAACTGATTAGAAAAATTAACTGACAACTGGAAACTTGAGAATCATCTTACTCTTCCTGTTTCTGAACTACAGCGGTATCCAAACCAGAAATACCTGCCCATTTAGTGTGGGGGGGAAATCAATAGTAGCTTAAGTCACATGCACACACATATTCATAACCAGCCCTCAAACAGACTGAAGACCACAAGGAACCACAGTATGGGAAGGGCAAACAAGTTGCTCCATTCTGCAATACTGCCTTACAAAACCCAATGTAACAAAACATTACTTTTTACCACAAACTGAGAAGCATGCAGTAATCCACAGTCTTTATTCCTCACATAGTCACTAAACAGGTACCTGCACGTGGCTATTCAGGTACATACATAAAATACTCAAAATACGTGATATCAATTAAACACAGCTTCACGTCCACCATACATTAAATGCTACTAGATTTCACCACCCTGTTGCAGCATCCCTTATTCTACCTCAAAACAGCAACATCCCACAGAGGGAATTAAATGTCAAAACTACAAAAAAAAACCAGAAAGTCAGAGCTTACACAGCACTGAGCTTCTGTTAGCACTAGTACAAGGATTTTGCTGACTCCAGTAGTCGTTAAACTTGGACGCCTCTATTTTAAGCTGGATGAATGCCAACACCTTTTATTATGAACAAAAGACAGCGAGTCTGAAAAGAGACCAACAATCCTTTGCCAAATATATAAAAATAATCTCTCAATTTCAGAACATTGTTGGCTGCAACGTTCTTTAATTAGCTTCAGTTTCTGATCTCATTTGAAGCATACAGTTGAGTATTAACTAGCTAGAAAGCTCTTTTCCAAGAGCAGCTTAAAGGGGAATGGTCTAGATGACTGCAAGTATGCTAATCAGTTTTTCCAAGTGTATTTTTTGGATTTTATTTTTTTTTTTTTTAGCAGAACTATCAAACTAGAGGAGTATTACAAATTACCCTGGCTCAGAGATTTATTTTGATTCTTTACCCTGTGCTTTTCTTATTCTTTCTTCTTCATTGTCCTTTCCTCTTAAGTAATCCACTTATTGTTTGTGCCTTCTTTAAAGCAAACCCCAAAACTATCTCCTTCACATCTTTTATAACCTCGTCTTTCTTACTGTACATCTCCATTAGTACAATATCCAGCAACATACTTGTTTGTGTAACAATTTACCTTAATACAAAATATTATTTTCTCTTAAGCACCAAAGCAAAGCGTATTGTGGCATTTTGCATACCAACTTCCATGATTCAACTAGAAAAAAAAAAAAACTAAGAAATTCAGCTGCAGGAGTATTTAATTAGCATAAGTTCTTAGGGCAGTTTGACTAAGCCTTGAATGTAGAATCAACTTACGAGCACTAAACCACAGGTTACTTACCTTTGTGGAACATTATGCATACTGACAGAAGTTACTGCCAGGAAACTGCAGGTATCGTTGCACTTTATAAGTGAAGTGAAGTAAATTAGTATTAGTTCTAGCAAGATTTCCATGATGGCACTCCTTGCATACGTTTTAGATCAAACTCTGTACAGGGCATTTTTAGATCAAACTCTGTACAGGGCATGGCTCAGGAATCTGACACAATCAACGCACATTAATCCTACATATAAGTTCGCAGCAAACGTTATTTTACAGAGTATAAGGTTCAGGGACATGGCATACCAGTTTATTAATAAACCAGTCAAGTACGTGAGAGGGCACCTAATCCACAAAAGTGATGTTAGCATCTCTAAAACAGGGGAGAGCCACCAATGATGTACCTAAGGAAGACAAGAGGCACAGTTTTAAACAATAACCACCCAGCACCCCGAGAAAGGGACTGGTTCTGTATGCTCTCATGTTACAACGAGAGTGATAAACACACTCTAGGAAGCAACACAAGCAGGAAGACCAGAATTTTAATTGATAGCTGTTGTGAACAAAATTATTCTCCCACTTGAACCAGACTAATGAAAAATGGGAAGAAAAAAATAATATTTGAGGTTACTAGCAAATACTAGGAAATTATATCTCAGAAGATGCAATGATCCTACAACCAAGACACTGCACTGATCATATAAACTCACACAATACATTTCAGAAATCCAAAGGTTGAGAACCTATTCCTTCGTACAGGCCAAGCTGAGAACTGCTAAAGCCTAAGCAATGCTAACAAGGAAAGCCTGCTGACATCCAACAAGGTAACAGAAGAAAGCAAAAGCTACCAAATAGCTTCACCAAATACCACAGATGCTGATGCTTATGCCTCCCAGAGTGATGCTACTTTAAACAAGACTATTTTCATTGGGTTTCCCCATTTGGCTGGAAAGAGCCAATCTAGTATTGCTACATGATGAGGTATCTCATGTGTCACTTAAGATACCCCATGGTACACCTCAGTAAACAGCAGTCCTCACAGTCTTTCTACTACACCAGCAGCAACATACGGAAATGAGAAAGAAGGAAAAATGTTTCTCTATACTCAAAACCAGATCTTTAGTTGAAGCAGTTGTAGGTGTTAATTGTTAATGAAGGCAGTATTAATGAGGTGAGTTTTAAGGAACACTTTTCCTTAGCATAACTCAAAATACATGTATTTTTTTAAAAGACTAAGTTGCATAACATACCACCTAGTATTACTGCTGACAAATAATTCTCCTCTAATCTTTCTTCAATCTATGCAATGACCGCACTTTCTCAACACAGAAGAAATACTTGTTTTCATGGAAATCTGGATCAAGACTTAACAAATCTTTGTTAAAAGATTTATCAGAAATCTCTGCAATACAAGCATGCAGGAAAGACAAGATTAAGTAATACTGATATGTCAATAATGGTAAAATAGAATGCAAATATGTCAACTCTGTCACCTTTGTAGCATGCTTTCAGAATCTCATCAACATAAAAAAAGAAAGAATAATTGAAATACAACAGAAAAAAGCTAGAAAATTCACTGTACATTTCTTAGCACACGCATACCCTCCCCATGCACTGTGTCCCATTAATGTCTTATGTGAATGCTTAAAAGGATGCAAAACTAGTACATTTAATAAGTCTTTCACATACTTAACTTGCAGTACTGATGTTAACCTTATGCTTAACCCACCTAATTTCATGTGAAGCAGGTCATCTTTAACATGCTGACCTTCTCCCACGTCACGTAATTTTCTGGAATCATGTTGTAGATTTCAAGATATTTTAAAATAGCATTTAAGCACCAACTATTTCAGAAAAAAAGTAAAAAATAAAAACTAAACTGAATCAATGTCACATTCTAGCCACAATTTCTATTATGCTGCAAAACAAGCAAAACTTAAATCACACATAAAAATGGACAGTAGGACAAGCTTAAATAACCTGTAAATGCACAGTTTAAGAAATACGGAAACATTCTCTTTGGAAATAAGTTATTTATCTAGCAAGATTTAAGAACAAATCTTCACTTAGCATAAATTGCCTTAGACACTTGACTTTGTAATCAAGGACTTCAAAGTACTTGTGTGAATTTGTACTGTCTCATGTCCTGTACATTACAATGTAGTAACCAAGAGTACTGACTAAAAAAAAAAAAACCAAAACAAAACACCCCAAAAACCCAAACAAAAAAAAACCCAAACAAATTAAAAAACCATCAGGAGAAGAAAAAGCAAACAAAAACATACCAAAAGAACAGAGAGGCTGATATAACTAAGCAGCCAAACCAAGAGACACCCAATAGATAAAAAGGATGCTCCAAGAGACAGAAAATTCAGAAGACCCAAGACAAAATTTTAGCACCACATTCAACTGGATTGAGTTTCTATTCCTAGCTTCAGTAATTCAGACAAGCTATTTTGCTCCTGTTTCAATTCCCAATCTACCACTCATTTTATAAACACAGTTGCTTCACAAGTGCAGGGGAACTTGTTTGCATGTGGTATCATGCTTTGTACAACACATGATCCTTTTTTCAGTCAAGATCCATAGGTGCTACCAAAAAAAGAAAATCAATTAAAACCAAACAGTTGTTCAAGGCCACAATAGCATGTATCACGTATACTGCCTTGCATATGCTGCTTTGTGAATACAGCACCGAAACGCTCCTCCCCTGCAAAATAGGAATATTCTTGCCCTTTGCAGTGATTGTCCAGCTATTTTTGGGGGGGTCCAGCAACGTTTAGAACAGGTCCTGTAGAACAAACCCCAGCAGGTAATAAGCAGTCCACAACTGCTCTCAAGAATGATAAGTGTTGCTAAGTAAAATTTCTGGCCACTTTCCCAAGGCAAGTCATTTCACAACTCCCAAGGTAAGTCTTGAATCCCTCCATCACTTTTGGTGAGGATCTATCCTTTCCAAGTCTGCCAGCTGCAGAGTAATTGCAGTCCAAAGGGACATCTTGAGATCACCTTGTCCCATCCCCTACTCAGAGCAGGGCTGATGCTGGGTCAGCTGCTCAGGTCCAGGAAAGTTTGGATGACCCTCAGGATGATGATTTCACCCCCTCTCTGGGAAGCCTGTCCCTCCGTTTGACCACCCTCACAAAGCACCTCCCAGCATCTAACTGGAGTATTCCTTGTTGCAGCTGTCTGATGCTCCTCATCCTTCCACTGTGCACCACCGAGAAGCACCTAGCTCTACCTTCTCTGTAACCAAGTATATTGCTGTCTTCACCTGCCTCAAAGTCCCTTCTGCTGCTTCCTTTTCTTAAGACTGAACAAAACCTCTTCTCCCTGTAGATTGTCTTCCCCAGCCTCCTACTCAAACATCCTTCTTGCATTAGGGATCCCCAAACTGGGCACACTACTCCAGATGAGGTTTCACGAGCACTGAAGAGAAGGTATGGATGTCTCCCATCCTGGCTCTGCTGGCTGCGCTCCTGTCAGTACAACCTGGCATGCAGTTGGCTTTCTTCACTGCGAGGGCACACTGCTGACTCACGTTCAACTGGCTGCACTGTCAGTCTTGGTCAGGGTAAGTCATTACTCCTGCCTGCAACAGGTAAGCTTTTTCCCTGCTACTGTTTTCATGAGGGTAGAAATTTCTACGATCGGTAACATATTGCTCCCAGTGTGACCTTTTCTTTATTAGTACAACAGCTTAAGGTAGGTTCTGCATCCCATCATCGGCTTCTGCAGTCCAGCAAGCCAAACAAACTCTAAGAACTTTAACTATTTTCTTTTGGACCTAGATGTTTATGACTGACAGATGTGATAAGGGAAGTTCAGAGATATATTTTTTTTTATCTTGTGTTCAGTTTTTATCCTCCCTCCATCTCAGTTACGTCTCCTGAAGCTGTTCAAATGTTCAGCAGCAGCACAGGCTTATGCACTGCAAAAAAAAAACCCCAACATTTTGTCCTCAAATTACTACTGCAGTAGGGAATTTATGTCCTCCTCATCTCTTAAATCGTGGCCTGAATTCAACTTTGCCTGTAGCAGACAAATTCTGAATAAACAAGAGGAAATTTTCAGAGTACTACACTTTGTTTACTGCTTTATTCATAGAGAACTATTTATTATTTTTGTTAGGACCTTGTCAGCTTGTTTGGGCTATGAAGGAAACAATCCTGCCTCACATTTTGTCATCCTTCTTCACCGTTTTGGTACACAATATGATCTCCACACAGTCAGATCAGATGCCCTGTTCTGCTCTTGATCTAAATATTAACACTGAACTTAGCTTAATTTGTTATCTAAGAGAGAGCTATATGGACACTAATGTGCAAATAAGCTTCCTTCGAGTTAAGATATGTTCTTCAGTAATTTACTGACTTGATTTAATACAAGGTGATAGTGCCAGAAGCATTAGGATGAGTTATGACAACCTTCCCTCTCATCTCAACATTTCTATTCCTAGTACTTGAGCATGGTTGGAAGGGGGTGTGCTGGGCGAGTCTCTGTATTGAATAACAACTGAGGAGAAACAAAAGTACTCTTCCCTCCAACTAACTCCAAGATAAATTTGTCCCAAAATATTTAATATAACCTTAAGTTATCCTGGAAGCTCATCTGCTTCCAAGCAAAAAACCCAAGACCTAAGAGTCTGGCATAATCTAAGAGCTACCACCTCCTCCACCTTCACTCAGTCAGTGCAGCCCCTCTTCAGATGCACGTTCTTGTCCAGACAAGTCTGAAAAGACTACATCGTTGTTTAGACAGGTCAAGTAGAAAGCATGTCCCAACATACCGAAGTTCAATACAGCAGGTTACATTCTTCCATCTAAACACACCCACCTGTACTAACGACAACAGTTCAGCTATCATAAACTTTTGATTACATTGAGTGACAGGTTTACCACTCATGTTGTGTGGAGACGTATCAGATCAAAATGAACACAAAGAATAACTAAACAGATATGTATTATTTATACCTACATTTGTTTAATTACATACGTGACTGGCTTACAGTAACTTTTTCTTTTCCTGTAAGAACTCAATATAAGTGAGCAAGACAGCCAACAAGAAATGATTTTTACTTCTACTACAAAGTGCTTGCCTTGAAAAAAAGACTTGGTTGCAATGAACACTGAAATAAAACAAACACACTTGTGTTCATGCCCATGGCCAAAGCTCTGTGTTTGCCCTGTAACACCAGGCATACCAATTCTCCAATAGTGGATGCTGTTGATAATTATAAAACATAGCAGCATATGACAATCTGAAAATAAAGGCAACAAAAGTTGCACGGTAGCCAATGGTACGTGGGCAACGTTTGTTATGCTAACATGGCTCAAATGCTACAGTTACATCACTTCTGTGCCTCAAAAACACTATCATGTTACAGTTAAATAAAAATAATGATCTATTTTGCAAGTGGTTCAAAAAAGAAAATTATTTTGGTAAATCTGTAATATATCAAATTTGTTTCTTTTAGAGATTTCAAGTATTGTTTTTCTTTATTTATATAACACACAGTAATACATTACTAAATTCTTTAATATAACTGGTATATTAATATATATACATATATATATTAAATTTAGATCTGCATACTGAGCAAGACCAAATGTGTAATGCATCACACTTTCCCCCTGAAGAAAAAGAACACTGGAACCTCTTATCCTCCCTTTCAAAATTAGAATTACTTGCAATATTTTCCAAACAGAAAAGAAATACTGCTTGGACTTTAAAAGAAAATTTACTCAGGACATATTGACAGGACACTAGAATCTCATATATTAAAAATAAACACTTTACATGTTAAGCAATACCTGAACATCATCTTACAGCATATATCTGTGTGGAGTCGAGAGATTTCAACTGTAGCAGGCTTGCTGCACTCACAACTTTAAAGTGATTCAATTTCATGAGCAGTAGTATCAAACAAAAGCATTTTTGTAATACTTTACATTCCAGAGCAAGAAGTCACAGAATCACAGAATCAACCAGGTTGGAAGAGACCTCAGGGATCATCTAGTCCAACCGTTGCCCTGACACCACCCTGTCAACTAGATCACGGCACTAAGTGCCATGTCCAGTCTTTTCTTAAACACATCCAGAGATGGTAACTCCACCACCTCCCAAGTCAAAGTGAAATATAGAAGCAAAATGTCAAACCTAACATGAATGCAGTGAAGTCTTAAAATAAGCAAGCAAACTCTTAAAGCACGTATAGAGAAAGCAATGCAAAAAGCCAGTGGCAGATCTTGAAAGCATGTAGAGTCTAGGTTACTACTTCACCTTAACTTGAAATGTTCAGCAGGCAATCAGCCAGACTTCTCAGGACTTCATTTTGATGAACCTTCATAAATGAACTGGAGTTATGTCACAGTTTAACCCCAGTAGGCAGTTGCAGTACCACACAGTGGCTCACTCACTGCCTGCCCCACAGTGGGACGGGGGAGAGAGCCGGAAGGGTAAGAGTCATGGGCTGAGATAAAGAGACAGTTTAATAAGGCAAAAAGGAGAAGGAGAAAAAGAAAAAGAAAACTCCCTAAAGAAAAACAAACCCAAGAAAAACAAGTGATGCAAAAAAACCCCCTATTGCTCACTACCAGACGACCTATCAATCCCCAGCCAGTCCTGGAGCAACAGCAGAGCTGGCAAACCTTCCCCTGGCCGTTTTTGTGCCTGAGCATGATGTCAGTTGGTACGGGGTATCCCTTTGGACAGCTGGGGTCAGCTGTCCCAGCTATGTCCCCTCCCAACTCCTCGTGCACTATCAGACAACTCACTGGCAGGGCAGCATGAGAAACAGAAAAAGCCTTGACTCAGTGTAAACACTGTTCAGCAATTACTAAAATCAGTACGTTATCAACATGGCTTTCACTGCAAATCCAAAACATAGCACCATACAAGCTACTATGGAGAAAATTAACCATCCCATCCAAACCCAGCACAACTAATATCAGAACTCTGCTTGCAAGATTGTATTCTGCTGAATGTATACATGGGGAACAGCTTTACCCACCCTGAAGTACACATTTTTAACAGATTAAGCCTCTCCGACTATTAAGAGACATTCAAAGAGGATTAGAATTTAGTTAAATACAGTGTTTTCCTATTAGAGGAATGTTTTCCCTAATGTTCTCAGACCAACTCTATCCACATTGCAATCTGGACATCAGCTTATGCATTTCCAAGCCCCACTACTGTTGCCTAGTAAATAATTAAATGCAGAAACATTTTACCCCATGACAGAAGTAGGAAGGCCTTTAAAAACATATATGTATACAAATATATATATCTGGATCCCTCCAAATGTAACTTTACTTGTACCCCATGTAATCCAAAGATTCTTGAGATGACATTTCTTTTACAAAGCTGCATTTATTTTTAGAATAGAATATAAATTCACATCATTTGGAATTGTTCATCAATAGGAAGGATATTTATTAGATTCACCACAGAGTTACAATGTTTTTAAGTAATTTTTAACAATAATACCTTGCAAGATAGAGCAAGTTACGAATTTCTATCTGGACCAACATTACAGCAAGTCAAGATCCAACTTACTTGGTATTTGTTAACAAATACACAAAATTTGTCAACTGTTCCAAGCTTGGATTGCAGAGGTGGAAGGTGCAAAGAGCCAGACCTTCATGGATCTCCTTCTCCCCACCTTCTCTTCAACCATCAGTCCCTTAACACCCCTCCATCTGCTCCAGTTCTTCCTTTCTGAATTCCTGCTACCCACTTCCTTAATCTCCAGTCACCTCACATTTAACATTCCTAGTCTTCTCCCTTTTTCATACTCTTCCTTCCCCTTCTTTGGATCCCATCCCTATGCCATTCATTCCTTCCACACACTGTCCTAGTGTGAGTGGAGCAGTAAAAGCACAAAAGTCTGTCCTTGCTTTCAATCCTTATACCTGACAACAACGCAGAGCTACAACACTGCATGATGTCCTCCTTAGCCTTCTCATGTCCAAAGCACACTGAATCCTCAGAGAACTAAAACACGAGTTTTTTTCTTAAATCTCTACTGAAAGTTTGCAAACTTTTTTTTGCAATGGTTTATATATCCTGGCCAACTACAAGCAATGTCTCTTTTGATAGATAACGTCGTATCAAAAACAAAAGGGATAGAGGATAAGGAAAGAGTATAAAAAATATAGATCCCCTACCACTTATCTCCAAGTACAAAAATCATCAACGTCACAGTTAAATCTGATGCACAGCATGCTTGTGGCAGAGTTTTTCTGTGAAAACACTGCAGGAAGTTTTTTTATCATGAACATTACAACGTAATTAATAAAAAACCTCAAAGATAACAAAACCTATACTGATTATTTGCTTTGGGATTGCACTTTGTTGTTCTCACTTTGGTTTTAAATCATCCAGAAGCAGAGGTAGCAAAGAGCACTTCAAGTTCCATGTTTAAAGTTCTGCGAAAAGCTATGCCGCTAAAGACAAAAACCTTCGAATTGCTAAATCATCTCAACGCTAGTCATAACTCGCTCCCTACTTGCCCATCTCACACATGAAACACCACCAAGAATGCAAGAGAAGAGCACAGCAACCACCATGGCAGTTTAAGCAGCCTTTGTGCATAGTATGCTACACGACAAAGAGAAAGAAATGTAAAGTAGAAATGCACACACCTAGTTAGCCCTCTTCAGATCATTTTTAAGTTACTCATTTGCCTACATTTAAAGGTATACATGCAGAAGCACAAATTCTAGAACTCATTGTTACTTTTAAAACATACTTGAAACGCACAATCAAAAACCAGAAAGACAGCCAGAACCCGGTAATTGTCTAAATAACTTTCAGAGACAGCAACATAACTGAGAGGGCTAGTAATACCAAATTTGCACCTGAAACATGACATAAAACAGTGTCCTGACCTAGTCACTAACATAAAGAGAACTAAATACCCAGTGTACTTGCAGATTTGTTCCACACATATGGCTGTACCAAAAAAAGCAAGTGCAGCAGTGATTTAACGGCCTAATCCACCAAAATTTAAGCAACTCTAAACCCTATCCCACAGATCCAGCATCCACAACATGCCAGGACTTTCTAACGATAAAAGACCATTTCCTTTTTTCCTTCGGAATCCACAGTCAGCACACACTCATCACCTTAAGTGTGGAAGAAACTCAGGTTCAAATCCTCTTTTGGCATATGGGAATCAAACCCCATCTTTTTAAGAGTGTAATCATCACAGAATTTCACAGGAATATAATTTTTCTAGTTGAGGCCACTTCATTAGGCATTAAAAATGAAATACTGTCTTTCCCTCTGCATTATGTTTTGCTCTGGGATAAGAAGCTTCAATTCATTGTAAACCCAACCCTTCTTCAATTAATTTTATATGATTTTATACATAGTAAAACAGCTTCAACCACAGACAGTGACAGAAGCCACTTTCCACAAATCTATTGTAGTTTAATGTAAGAACCGGGAAAGAAATAAGACTGGCCAACTCCAGTTCCTATAAATATTCTTTTGGAGCCAAGCACGGGTGCTTTAGAAATTGAGAAACCGATGCTGCCAACAACTGAACATTGAAAGTAACACACTTAAATATATAGATGAAGAAAGAGAAGGCTTTAGCCTTGACAAAGCATTAGAAAAAATAGTTTAATATATCTGAAATGCTTTGCTTTAAGGGGTACAGCTGAAATAGTAAAAGCTAGCAGATCTATTCTCAGTGAAAACAGCAAGGAAAGTGTCATTGCAACTATTAATTACTAAATCAAAGACATTCCGATTATGAATACTAAGAGCAGAAGAATACAACAGGGAGTGTGTGATGCAGGATGAAATTATTTCCCATGCAACTTTTGGGGGAAGCAGCAAGGTTTTGGGCATGCATTTTTGGCTTCTAAGCTTCACACTCAGCTTAAAAAGAAAACAAACAAACAAAACCCCATTCATTTTTGAGGTGAAGACAGATTTCTCACCTCTACCCAACAATATGGGGAAAGATAGGTAGAAAAGATTATAAAGTAGAAGAGCATGCCGTTAATAGGTTAAACTCCATTTTAAGTAACAAATACAAGAACGGCAAGTCTAAACTTTGCCATTTGAAAGTGTGACTAATTAAAAGGAAATATTTTGTTGCATCATCAAAACATCAGAAAAATAAGAGCAAAAGTCAACTCAGGTTTTGTACAACGAAATTTTCACAGAACAGCACAAAAGGCAAGAGCTGGAATCCTGATAAACTCTTTATTGACAGGAACAAAGTCACAACTATCATAAACAAAACTAAGGTGGTAGACTACTGTACCTGAGTTATTCCACCAATAGTGGAGCACACACTGTGCTCTTAAGAAAATGTAAAAGCAAGTGAATTGTAAGGAATTTACCTCTCAAACATCACAAGCTAGCCCACAGTGACTGTATGATAGAAAAGTACATACAGGCAGTCATGCCCTAACAAATGATATACTGTAAATTTACACTCCCAGCTTGCACCAAACTCTAAGACAAAAATTGTGTCCTTTGCTGTCTGCTGTAAATTTTTTCTTAATTTTAAGTTTTGTAGTTTCCTGTTAATGATTCCAGTCCAAACCTGTCAGAGCTGAATATACATCACTGCTGACTCAAGAAAATATGTAGCAAGAAGAAAACAAATAGGGAGGCAGTTCCAGTAAATATGAGAAGCTTAGAAGTACAACAAGGTGGGCTTTCAACATAACTGCGTCAGGTTTCAAGAAAACAAATTTGTAGTACTGAAAAAGAAAGAGACTACTTGAAGACTAAATGCATCCTCCCTTTTAAAATATGGGTTAGCTACTGCACCAGGCACGATATAACTGAAGCAACCACACATGCTTATGAATGCAGGAGGAAACTGCATAATCCAGTGAAGTACAAAGCACAGCAACTTCTTTGAAAAAATAAAAATAAAATAGACAAGAATGATGGTGTAAGAAGAGTCTGGCCAAGTGTCAGACGATAAAAACTTTGTTTTTATTAGAGAAGAAAAGGGTATGGAGATACCTTCTAGAACACTAAACAAGAAAAGAGCAGAATGACTACATGGACCCCAAATAATTGGCAGCTATTTCTAGCTCTGCTGTTTCCAGTAACAGAGGCTGCAAACATCATTTAGATATAGTCCAGCTAGAGTTCATATATATATATATATATATATATATATATATATATGAACAACCGAATTAGCATACTTGAACTTAGTTTCCAAGCTCACACCAGAAGTTACCATCTTAGTATCAAATTAAATTTAAATTTTCAGAATAAGAATTTGAAACAACGTAGTCTCCCCCCGCCCCCAGAATAGCAAATCAAAATAGTGTGGCAAGAAAAAAAAAGTATTTAAAAGCTTATTCAGATTAAATGTGATTTTTTTTTTAAATTGTACTTCAGATTTTCATTTTGCCCAAAAATTATTTTCCTTGTGCTGAAAAGTTAATTTACTGTTCAACTTTTTCCCATTTTCTCATTAATTATAAAACCCAAAGCTTTAAAATTATGTAATATTCACATGTATAGCCAGTAACACCTCTTCACAATTAAAAAGTAAAGGAAAATATATGTAGGAACGTACATGCTCATAATAACAGTCACCCAGAAAAATACTTCACTAATCAGAGCTGCAAACAAATATTAATATATACCAACAATGCATAATACCCTCCTCTACATTTCAAAGTGGGGAGAAAGTAAAGAAATTATTAAATCTTATTTGGATACAAGAGTTAATGAATAAAACTGTCAAGCTGTTTATACAAACATAAGGTTTAGACAATTAGAAATGTCTATACTCTATAACTTAAGTGTATTTAGTCCTGGATATGTAGTCCCTTCACAGTCACTATATAGCAGCTTCGTTATCCGTAAAGAAGTCTGCCTTAATATTACTCTACAAAAAGAAAGTTAAATATTATTGATTAAAGGAAAAAAAGTAATTGCTGTATTACTATTTTAAGACTGTTAGATAAAATTTGGGGGAAGAAAAAAAAAATCTCTCTTCCATTATCCTCAGTGCATTTTTTTCTCATCAAAAAGCGTACCATTTTGCTCCATATATCTCTGACCATGCTGAACTATGCATAACATTTGAGGCGATACACAGTTATTCTTTGAAACAATACAGAATCAACGAACTACTTAATTGCTTTCTTTAAGAATTCAAATGGTAGGAGGAAGATTTCCACACAAATAAATTAAAAGCCCAAAACAATAAACTATATTGCTTATCCTAAAAGAACCCCCTCTCTTCCCCATTCAAACACACACACAAATCCCATATTCTACATCAGTAGCCTCTTATGTCACTTAAATCCACATTATAAAAATCCAGTGCTTTCAGGAAGTGGCTGATACATCAGAGTTATGAACCAGTGCTATATCATATGGTGAAATTTTAGTCAGATAGGTCTATATGTAGAGTTTAGTTCAGAGAGAGAGATATTAAAAAAAACAAACAAATAAAAAAAACAGAAAAAAAAAACAAACCAAGCCCACAACATTATTTCATCCTGGAAAACTAGCTCACTGAAATGATCACTGAATTTGCTACAATATTATTCGTACATCTGCTACTACTCATAAGAGTTATAAAATGTGTTGGTGGATTTTTGTCCTGTTTACTATTGTTAACTATAATTCAGATGCATAATGTGTTACTGGAAACAAGCACTGGAAAAGAAAGACCTAGCAGGTTCATACCTTCAGAAAAACCATTCTACTGTTACTCTGAAATACCTATTCCTAGAGTATTCAAATCTCTTTAATCATGTTCTAAGTGTCTGCATCACCACAAATGTGGATGAGAAAGAAACACATATCCAGATCAATCTGAAAAGCTCTACTCCGTTGAAGAGGTGTTTGCTATTGCATCGTGTCTAAAGAGGTAGTGAAGAATGCCACCCTCGGGTAAAATCTCTCAGGAGGCATCACTGAAGCAAGCTACAAGTAAATGAACACAAAATACTCATTTTGTCTGAAGACAGACAAGTTACTCAGAGATACAACAAATCTGGGAAGAGTTAGTTACGTTTGATAAATCATGAGGAACAGCACGACCACAAAACATGTCAAAGACTAAGAATGATCCAGATCTTCAACCAGGCAATGTTGCATAGCAAGGATCGTTTGCATTCACCACAAGCATTCCCCCTGCGAACTGAGCTTGATCTCCTCACAGGACCAACAGCATCACAGAAGCCACATTAAGAAATAAAAGATGCAGCCAAAAAGCCTTTTCTTTTTTCAGAAGGTGGCTACATTTGCAGAGTCAACCATGATAATGAGGAAAAAGAGCCAATGTGTTGACCAACTTGCCACAGAGTGTGGTGTTGAGGAATGTGCTGGAAGCAGTCAACCAAGAATGCAGCAAAATGAAACTGAAAGTGCATCGAGGCCAACTTGACCCTCGGAGCAACCTTCAGCTTCTTTTAGCACACCTGCTCCAAGCATATGCTTTCTCCATTAAATGTGATCACCGGGACAAAACAAGCGACGAACACCTCCACTTTGTCCATAAAAGCACATATAGGAGAAAAATTATCCAAATCAAGTTCTGCTGTGATTTTTTTTATTATGATATTGTTATAAAATAAACAGAGCTTACTAGAATATCAAACAGTCCAGGACGGTGTTTTACTGAGCAATTGAAGAGACTGATACAACTCCACCTGAAGGTAGGATCAACCACAAAACAAGCTCCTGTGCTACCAACAAAATTTACCACCAGACATTCAAAAAACCTAGTTTGGGAGAATTTTAAAGGAATGGAGGAAGTGATGAAGTTGAGAAGGAATATCAGACTATGTAAATGGCTTTTATTCTCTGGCGCAGTAAACAGCAAAATCATCCCTGAATGCCAGGCAAGGTAAACAGAAGAGAATTAACGCCCCAGTAGGGATGCCGGCCTGAAAGCAGTGAAGGAGCCAGACCACCGGCAGGCAGACAGCACAGTGGCACCAGGTGCAGCTGAGGGAAACCTGGCAGGGCTGCACGCTCGCTTACATCCCGAAACAATCCCAAGCTGGACCCGGTCAGCATCCTGGTCCCTCACTGGTGTCTCAGCAAGCCAAAGCAGTTTGGGCTACCTGCCCACTACCCATTTCCCTGCAACAGAAGTGGCTCCTGTCACTCACCGAGGAGTCGAGCGCTGCAGATAACCGCAGGCACTACACCTACTCATTTCTCTATCTGATCATACTTCTCACAGCAGGCTTGATAACACCTGCAAAGGTAATTTTCATACCCTTATCAGTCTTCAGTCTAATAGTGAAAAACATTTTCAAGATATATTTGCAATGAACATGTAATCTGTAGCTTCATACTGCAAAGATCTTTCCACAGAGAGTGAAGGGACATAACTGTGCAATGAAATTCCAAAAATCTTCACATCAGACACTCAATGCCAAGAGGATTCCTTTCATGGACACCAAATACCTATACTGACTATGTGGACGTGGTATTTGTGCATTGACCATGTCCTTACAAGAGAGAAGAGCATTTTTTGCCCCCTCATATCTTATGTCTATCTAAAATAGAATTCAGTTACCCAGAATCAGTAGTAACATGTACCTGAGTACCAGGGATTTCTTTTACGAATTCAGTGGATATCATGCAGGTATTAATAAGGTCGCCAATAAAATGAACTTAGATACTACATCTAAATTCTGTCTACTTCCAGCTTGTGTCTATTGTTGGCAAATTAATGGATGTTTCTGCCTCAGTAACAGATCAAGTACACAGAGAGGTACGAGTTGTATATCCATATCAACCAAAAGACTGATGAAAAGGATGGATAACATTTAGTTTCTTACTTGTATTAAGAGACTATTTTGATCAAATGACAGATAAAAAAACAGGCATCAAAATGTAAAAATATTATCAGTCACCACTTAGAATATACCACCACCACCACTCATTGTTTCATTCATACAATAGTGCTACTGCTCTCTGCAGAAATTATTAGAAAAACAAGACACAAGCATCTCCAAATAGTATCTGTTATGATTTACCACCCTAGATGGTATCAGTAACATATTTTTTAACCTACTGTATATTCTAACATATTAATACAATGACAGCAATACATTAGTAAATACTGGATGGGACAACAGTCCAAACAGTACATGTTAAATGCTGTTCTTTTTCTGGAAGGATTTTTCATATCAAAATTAAGTACAGAGCAAAAGCAAAGTGTAACAAGAAGTAATGTAAAGTCAAGGTCAAGACAGAGCTAGAGATGAAGAAACGTCAGCCATAAAAACCCTCAAGAAATTGAGGACAAAATTTCTTCAAAGTTTTCATATCAATTACAGCTTGAAATAAGAAAAGCTCCAAATTAACATGAATAAAGTTAATCTTTTTTTTGTAAACAACGCATTTGTATTTAATCTGAATTTAACATAACACTACTTACATTGTCCTGAGAAAGGATTCACTAAGCCTACTTTAACTCACCACAGCCTTGTATATAACATGGAATTTCATCAAACAGTACTCAAATCAAATACTGAGTACTCAAAAAATTGAGTACTATTCAATTAAGCAAAAGAACAGAGATTCTAATAAATAAACTACTCTTAAAAATACAGAAATAATCTTTGTATAAAGTAAAAGGAAATACTTATAACTTATGCAGAAACCCACAAAGCCGCCTCCGTCTCAAAGTACATTTACTTCAGAAGTCTCCTTTTGTTCTACTTTGCTTGCTCACACACATTTGTGGACATGCGGTGCTGTATTTTAAATAATGGTGAAAGATGCTAAGGAATGGCAATGGTCCTTTTACCACCACCTTCTTCAGACTCTCATTTAGGCATCTTTGCAGTCTCCACAAATTACCAGCGAGTGCTGGTCCACAAACTCAAGAACCTACTTACTAAAGGCTTTAACGGATTATTGTTGCTAAATCTTGAATATATGAACCTCTCAGATGATCGTGTAGTACTAACAGCTACTATATAGCTTTTGAACTGTAGTGGTTCATTTTAAAGACAGCACTACGTAAATCCTAAATGGAGCTACTAGCTAACCAAGTAACAGTGTGAAGGTGACTTTCAATCCCACAATTTTAGGAAAGAGAAAACTTGTTTATTTGAAAAAGCTTGTCTAACTTGTTGATTGAAGCACCACTTCCAACCAACAAGAAAAGCTCCATGATCAATGACTAAGTACTGTGTTGAACTCCTTCAGACAAAAGGTAAGAAACTGGTCTTAAAAAAGGGGTAGAACTAAATAGATTGTTTTCAATCTATGATTTTCTTTTAGCTAACCACAACCAAAAACATACAGGTTACAGGAGCCCTATAATGTGCTGTAAAAGATCTTAAAAAAAAAAAAAAAAAGAAAAAAGCTATGAGGTTTTGTTTGTTCTTCCCTATCCCATTCTTAAGTAGCAGTCCTGTACCTCCTCACCAATTTCTACTAACAAAGCAGGACCTCATCAGAGCCAGACTGACTAAGAGGAAGAAACAGCAAGTGCAAGAATACATTCAAGCCACAATCTGTAACACTTACTGGTCTTTTAGCTTTGTGACTAAGATTACTGATGGAAGGAAGGAACCACAGAGAGTGAGAGGCACATGGGAACAGAAGCTTCTTTCTCAGTGCAAGGAGAAGAAAGCAGCTAACATATTAACCAGGAACTGCAGAAAGGCACAGTCTGATAAACCATGTAACTGAGAGGCTAGTAAGGGTTTTTCTCCAGATGAAAACGTGTCAAAAGACCTCTACCACGCCTGTAATCTGAAGGGAAATGCAAACGCTGCATGTCATATAGTTAAAGGTTGAGAGGAATTCATGTGCTGCCTCGGAAGAACAGAAGAACAGGTAGGAGGAGAGGCACTACTGTCCAGGCCTCCCTCCCAATGGCCTCTACTCACCCGCAGAATGGCTGAGGCTGCTCCTCCCACGAGGAGACCATCTGGGGCATCAGCAGCAGTGGGAGAAGTCCCACTGTGTAACCAGGAAAGTGGGGAGACCACCTACAAACAAAATGGAACAAAAAGTAAAATTAAATTTAAGGAAGCTGAGATAGGCCAAGATCACTGGATCCTAAATTCTAAGAAAATATGTTTGAAACTTTAAAGGAAATCAAATTATATATCTCAAGCTTATAAACTGTTGTCTATTGTGTTTTTAATAAAATGGAAGATTTTATCCCAAAGAAATTCCTGGAAACATTCCAACTATAAACAGCTATATGAGGAATTCAGTTTAAGTATGAACCATTCACATGAAAAACAGACATAAATTAACTAGAAGAAACTATGAGAAAGCTGCATCCAATAAATTAAACCAGTATTTTATGAACTAACATTTCCACACCCATGTCAATCTACAGCAAACCAATGATGTCTCTGTAATTACTTAATGCCTTCTAGGACAAAACCCAAAATAAAACCACACATGCTACATCTGAAAAAAAGCCTGGACTTGTGGGGAAGGCAAGTGACATTGTTTATACAAATATTTTCCCCCACAATTTCCAAAATCCTACTATGCCAGAAGAAAATAATAGAGGGTTACACTGCATCACAAAATAACATCCATTATGACATAGTATCACAATCTGGGCCTTGAGATCTATCAACACAAAGACAGACACATGAAATTACCAGTCTAAGCTCTATGACAAGGAATGTAGGAGTTTGTTTATACCATTTGCAATTTTTTGTGTTTAAACCAAAACAACTAATCTTTTTTTTTTGTCTGCGCTACAGTATAAACCTTCAATAGATCTATTGCCAACAACTACTGTTAATTAAACAAGTATACAAAGCGAATATTTTCTTCCATGTAAAAGACAGTGGGATAGCAACATCTTAATTAAATTCTAAATTCTGTATTGAAAAATATTAGATAAAAACATCTTAATCACCTTTGACAATCAATCTCACCCTAAATGTTTAAAATAATTAATCCTGTTGAAGCCAGATGAGTTATTTGTTTAAAGGCTACAGTCATAAAACCAATCAGGTCTCTTATTTATAGAGCTATTTAGAATTAACACAAAGGCATTTTTTACATGAATAGTTTCCCCCAATTTCAGAATCCCTAGAATGCAAATTCAGTTATGAAACCAGTTAATCTTTTAAATTACTTAATTATCTCTCAGATCCAACAAACAAGCAATTGTAAAATATGCAAGAAATAGGCAGAATGAAGGCATTTGTAACTGTACAACTTCTAATCTACTCCAGAAGAAAAACTGCCCTTTGGAAGTGGCAGCCACCTCTGTAAGGCAGGAGTCCCAGTACGCCTGCAAGCAGTCGGGCTGCTCTAGTTGGAGTGTTTCTCAAGTGCCTGGGTATACTCTATTTGAAATTTGCATATATTTTCATCAGAAAAGGTGAACATGAAACAGACTGTCAACAGCAAGAAGCATCTTGGATTCAGATTTGATTTCAAAAGGCTCATTTCAACCTTTCTGGTGCAGAAGGTCCATCTGTTTCTCCTATCTTGAATCAGACTGAGTAATTTTTACTTTATATATAAAAATACATATTCCTTGTGAACAAAAATTAGGTCTTTTTCTTCACTGAAATTTATCAGGTTTACTTTGATTTAGCACTGACCTCTGTTCAGATACATTTTTCTCTCCATTTACTTGATTTTGCTAATTTGTTCTCATTTTGTCTACTCAGTGCATCAGTCCCTTCTTATCTGGAGAGGTTTACCCCATTTATCACTGTTCCCAATGTTACATGTATCTGCTGTATATTCTCAAGAGACCAATGCAGTACTCTACACACTTGCATATTACAGAATCCCAACCTTTTCTTCAGGCCTGGATAGTCCACAAAAGTTGGTTTCTTTTGCAAGTGGGAACAGTTCATTTTTTTGGAAGTCATCTATGTCAAGATAATTGCAACCAAAAGATTTTTTTTTTTAAAGCAGCATTGGCCTATTCCATTCCTAAGAAAAAGTCTTAAAATAACATATTGATACTGTTTGCCACCCAGTCACTAGTTCTGCAAGCCCATTCAACATACTGCGCTTCAATTCCTGATTTCAAGCACATTTCAGATACATGTGTCTGTGGTTTTCCTTGAAATCCAGCCACAGGTATAATGGATATTTCCCAAAGTTTTAAAACAAAAAGTACACTGTGTTGCGAGACTATATAGAGGAAAAAAAAACCCCAACAGCCTCAAAACAACAAAATAAGATAGCATTGAAAGTCTCTGGTTTGGTCGCAATTTCTCGTGATGAAGTGTAATTAACACTATCTACCATTTCCCTTTGAAATCATATTTTGGTTACTTCTGTGTAGCAAACCAAGCCCTTAAACCTGGGATTCACAGAATCACACAATCAGCTAGGTTGGAAGAGACCTCAGGGATCATCAAATCCAACCTTTGTCCTGATACCACTGTGTCAACTAGACCATGGCACTAAGTGCCATGTCCAGTCTTTTCTTAAACACATCCAGGGATGGTGACTCCACCACCTCCCCGTGTAGCCCATTCCAATGCCTAATAACCCTTTCTGTGAAGAAATTCTTCCTAATGTCTAACCTGAATCTCCCCTGGCACAGCTTGAGGCTATGTCCTCTAGTCTTGTTGCTAGTTGCCTAGGAAAAGAGGCTGACTCCCACCTCACTACAACCTCCCTTCAGGTAGTTGTATATAGCAATAAGGTCTCCCCTCAGCCTCCTTTTCTCCAGGCTAAACAATCCCAGTTCCCTCAGCCGCTCCTCGCAGGACATACCCTCTAGACCCTTCACCAGCTTTGTTGCCCTTCTCTGGACTTGCTCCAGCACCTCCATGTCTTTCTTGAAGTGAGGGGCCCAGAACTGGACACAGTACTCAAGGTGTGGCCTCACCAGTGCCACACTATTTCTGATACAAGCCAGGATGCTGTTGGCCTAATTAGCCACCTGGGCACATGCTGGCTCATGTTCAGCTGACTGTCCACCAATACCCCCAGGTCCTTTTCCACCAGGCTGCTTTCCAACCACTCTTCCCCCAGCCTGTAGCGCTGTACGTGGCTGATATGGCCAAAGTGTAGGACCTGGCACTTGGCGTTATTGAACTTCATACCATTGGTCTCGTCCCATCTATCTAAACCTGTCCAGTTCCTTCTGCAGAGCCTTCCTACCCTCACGCAGATCAACACTCCCACACAACTTAGTGTCGTCCACAAATTTACCCTCATCCAGATCATCAGTAAAGATATTAAACAGGACTGGGCCCAGTACTGAGCTCTGGGGGACACCACTGGTGACTGGACGCCAACTGGAAGCGGTGCCGTTCAGCACCACTCTCTGGGCCTGGCCATCCAGCCAGTTCTTAACCCAGCAAAGAGTGCACCTGTCCAAGCCGTGGGCTGCCAGCTTATCCAGGAGGATGCCATGGGAGACAGTATCAAAGGCTTTGCTGAAGTCCTTTGATACTGTCTCCAGTATCAAAGGATACACAGCCTTTCCCTCATCCACTAGGCGGGTCACCTGGTCATAAAAAGAGATCAGGTTGGTCAGGCAGGACCTGCCTTTCCTAAACCCATGCTGACTGGGCCTGATCCCCTGGTTGTCCTCTATGCGCTGTGTAATCACACTCAAGATGATCTGTTCCATGACCTTGCCAGGCACCGAGGCGAGGCTAACAGGCCTGTAATTCCCAGGATCCTCCTTTCAGCCCTTCTTGCAGATGGGCATTACACTGGCCAGCCGCCAGTCATCTGAGACTTCCCCAGTTAGCCAGGACTGCTGATAAATGATGGAGAGCAGCTTAGCAAGCCTTCCGCCAGCTCCCTCAGTACCCTTGGGTGGATACCGTCCAGTTCCATAGACTTGTGAGCATCCAAGTGGCACAGCAAGTCGCTAACTACTTACTCTTGAATTATAGGGGGTCTGTTCTGTTCCCCATCCCTGTCTACTGTCTCAGGGGGGCAGTTGCCCTGAGGATAACCGTTCTTACTGTGAAAGACTGAGGCAAAGAAGGTATTAAGCACCTCAGCCTTTTCCTCATCCCTGGTCACAATGTTCCCTCCCACATCCAATAAGGAATGGAGATATTCCTTTGATCTCCTTTTGTTTTTTATGTATTTATAAAAACACTTTTTAGTATCTTTTACTGACGTGGCCAGATTGAGTTCTAGTTGATCTTTTGCCTTTCTAGTTTTCTTTCTACACGACCTAATGACATCCTTGTACTCTTTCCAAGTTGCCTGCCCCTTTTTCCAAAGGTCATAAACCTTCTTTTTTTCCCCCCTAAGTTCCTGCAAAAGCTCCTTGTTCAACCAGGCTGGACTTCTTCCCCCACAGCTCATCTTTTGGCTCATGGGGATGGCCTGTTCCTGCGCCTTTAAGATTTCTTTCTGAAAGTACGTCCAGCTTTCCTGGACCCCTCTATTATTTTGTAGTCGCTGTACCTGAGAGGCCTCCAACCACCACATCTCCCACCAGACCTTCTCTGTTTGTAAACAGCAGGTCTAGTGGGGCACCTCCCCTGGTGGGCTCACTAACCAGTTGTGTTAGGAAGTTATCTTCCACACACTCCAAGAACCTCCTAGACTGCCCCCTTTGCACTGAGTTGAGTTTCCAGCAGGTATCTAGCAAATTCAAGTCTCCTACTAAAACAAGGGCTAGCGATGGTGAAACATCAGCCAGCTGCTTGTAGAATAGTTCATCTGCCTCTTCATCGTGGTTGGGTGGCCTATAACAGACTCCCACCAGGATACCTGCCTTGATGGCCTTTCCCCTGATTCCTACCCACAGGCACTCAACCTTATTGTCACTGTCCTTAAGCTCTATACAGTCAAAACACTCCCTAATGTACAGAGCTACCCCACCGCCTCTCTTTCCTCTCCTATCCCTTCTGAAAAGCTTGTAGCCATCCATTGCAGCACTCCAGTCACGCGAGTCATCCCACCACGTTTCCGTGATGGTGACTACATCATATCTTTCCTGCTGCACAATGACCTCCAGCTCCTCCTGTTTGTTACTCATGCTGCGTGCGTTGGTGTAGATGTACGTCAGCTGGGCTACTGGTTTCTCCCCCAACTCTGGCATTCCACCCCTAGGCTCGTTTCCAGCAAGCCAGGTTTTATCCCCCTCCCTCTTCAAGTCTAGTTTAAAGGCCTCTCAATCAGCCCTGCCAACTTACAAGCTAGAATCCTTTTGCCCCTATCCTTTGTATTTCATCCCCAGACTTTACTATCAAGGAGAAAACCCATCACATTTCATCAATGTCAACTTGGATTTCTTCAAGGAAATTAGAGAACAGAAGCAATACTGGCCTTTCTTGTCAGGGCTGAAAACAAGCTGATCTTTTTTTATTCTACTTTCCCAATCTTAAGTAATCTGCTAGCACCTCTACCCAAGTTCATTTAAACTTGTTGCCAATTCCGGTCAAATAAGTACAGAGTTTGAAATACATAAAAAACCTCCTAAAAGGTAAGCAGGAATAAAGTCAGTATGTGATTATTGCCATTAACTAGCTACCTGACAGACAGAAAAGTAGAAAAGGTGGGGGGTTGTTGTTGTTTGTTTGTGGTTGGTTTTTATTTAGCTCTTAGGTTTTTTGTTTGGTTGGTTTTTGTTTGGTTTTGTGTTTTGTTTTTGTTTTTCTTTTAATTTTGGGGTTTTTTTTGTTTGTTTTTTTTTGTTGTTTTGTTGTTGTTGGTTTTTTGGGGTTTTTTTGGTTTTTTTTTAGTTCAATACTGTTTTGCCTTTTATAAGTAGTTGGCAGACAATCATATGTTTAGCTGTTAACTGTATACTTTGCATCCTCCTTTGCCTACCGAAGGTGCCATGAAAGATGCAGAGTCAGGAAAAGATAAAATAAGACACAAGCTTGTGCAACAATGACCAGGAGCTAGAAAGGAGACTCCCAAAATTGTACCACCTAGATGCATTCAACTTGAGGTATCCAGCTGAAGTATCTAAACTATGAGCCCAGTTTTTCCCCATGATGATAAAATGCTACTGACAGGCCTGGATATAAGCAAAAGCAATTCAGACCTTTGGTGGCCTGGATCATCCTCCCCAGCTTCCCTTCCCATTAGCTGCAATGCAACAAATCCATACTTTTGACACGTTTAAAAAAAAAAAAAAAAAGGGTAGACTGTATAAGAATTACACTAATAATAAACTAATCTAATCCAAATAGCCCAGTAAAGTCTTCAACACTTTCAAAGAAGTAGGGTAGCAGTACCAGTGTATTTTACAATGTATAGTAGTACTCTGTTATAGTATAAAATGGGAAGTTAAAATATTGTTCCACATTTGAGAAAAATGAGGAGGGCAAATACAGTACTGACAACAAACACATGGGAAAATAGATTACGATGCAAGGACAAGATCAACTAGATGATCTTTAAGGTCCCTTTCAACCCAACCCATCCTATGATTCTATGACAAAATACTCTAGAAAGGAGAAGTTTAACCTGTTGCTCATTTTTTTAATATCGTGAGTAATTTTTATACTAAAGCTATTGTTTATATGCATATAACCCTGCCAAGACAGAGTTATGCTGCAGTGCTGCTAAACACTGTGCAAAAGCTTTGCTATGAAAAAGACTGTTTTAAGTAGGCTAGAAGTAGGGAGAAGATATAGAGTCATAATTATATTTTTGTTTACGAACTTTGTTAGCACCATAATTTGTACAGAAGAGTACGGGAGAAGGTAAAAGCTGCAGTGTAGAAGATACATTGGTGGAGGGGTTGGGAGAGGTTAACCTGACCAGACAGTGGGAAAGGGGGGCGAGAAGAGCTGGAGCCCTTCAACCAGCAGCAGGAAGAAACTCTCCATACTGGAAGCACTCAGCATTAATTGTCAGATGGTTTAAACAGCTCCTACTGCTGTTCGAAGGGACAGCTTTAAGCTCTTTATGGCACTTCTACAAAGCTGCTTTTTGAAGACTCTCAGGGACAGAAGCTCAAGTGCCCTCATTAACTCAAGCAGCAGCTTTGTCAGTCTCCAAATATTGTGACACGGAGAAGTGGCAGATGATTACTTATCCATATGCTTTAAAGTTACAGTGAACAGCACATGAAAAAAGTGAGCACAACTTGATTTGCACACCTTCCTCAGTGAGGAATTAGGGAGGACAGTTAGGAAACATCTTGCACATTAAAACATTATTTTTGTCTGCTGAAGATCTCCTGTTAGAGCAAGCTCATGTGACATGAAAAGCATTTTTGAAGATAGAAATACTGTACTTTTGCAAGATCTCCTTAGCTTTAAATTAGCTCCATGAATTAAATGATTAAGCACTTCATGGGGCAATGGACATCAGTCCAAAAAGCTTTACAGTATCTTTTATCTTTTTGAATTTAAAGCAGCTATCACCATATTAACAGAAAGTTAAGGTGTAGTCTACCGTGCAAGTCAGGATTTTCACACTGTCAAAATGCTAAACTCTCCAGTACTTTCAGTGAACCAGAAAAACACCAAAAAATTGCTCAGGAAAAGTAGGACATCGATGGAAAGCACTGGGGAGAGGGGTACAAAACCCCAAAAGCAGAACACAACAACAACAAAAAAAGGGCTTTTTACCCTTACTCCATATTTATTTGCAGCATAATTACTTGGGAACATTAATTTTGGATGCCAACATTTGTTGGGACTTTTTCCTCCCCAACAATGTAAATACATGCAAAGAAAGTTTTCATCTGTATTTTCAAACATTCTGTTTTAAAGACTGAATTTCCTCAGACAACACTTCATGGTTACTTCTACAGTTCTGAAACAAGCCAAGAATGTCTCAACTGGACTTTGAAATTAAAACCTGGCCAGTATAAAGGGAGAGTATATGCTAATGAACGTTGTATATGAGGTGAGACACACTATCAAGAGCTTTGAAATTAAAACCTGACCAGTATGAAGGGAGAGTATATGCTAATGAACGTTGTATATGAGGTGAGACACGCTATCAAGAGCCACTTTCTTCCAAACTAGAATGGTAATAGTATGAAAATCAAGCCACACTCTAAGGATTAGTAATTATACCTTCCTCCTCGAAGGTTTGAGGGCAGAAGATTGCAATAACCTTTCAAAACAACCTTTCAAAAATATATGAAAGTTATTTTGGAAAATTGACATTTTCCTGCAATACTGTGGTATTGTAACACTGCTATTAAAGCTATTATTTAATGCAGAATGTATCATTAGTATTTTTACATAACAGTGTCATCAAATTGCAAGTGTTCTGAGATGGGAGCATACCAAGAAAACAGAAGATGAAATTCAAACATTTCATTCATGTTTATCACAATTTCTGAATTGGATGGTATTTCTATTAGTCTACAATTCTTTAAAAGAAGCAAAACCCTTGAGGTTTTATTTTAAAAGTAATACTGACAGCAATGATTAGTCTTTATGTTCAAAGGAGAGAACAGCATGATCCAGGCAGTGCCTTCCTATCTTATGTGGCATCATGAGCACACCCTGGAAAATTTCCTCTGCAGTAAACACTGCATCTTTTTCAGTCAAGCAATAGATATTACACTTCCTCTTCCTCAAAGACCTATGCAGAAGTTCACAGTTGTGGAAGAGGTCATCAAAACCCTTGCAAGCAGGTTTTTTTTTGGGTTTGTTTTGTTTTTTTTTTTTGTGGTTTTTTTTTTTTTAAGAAAGAAAATTCATTTTTTCTTCCATAAAACAAAGTCAACAGTTTTGTGTTTAAGGCAGGGGTGTGCACTGCTAAAATATTACCATGCAAGAACCAAACGAGTTTTGTTTGTAGCACACAACTTGCTTACAGATGTTGACAAGTGGTACTATGCTGTTTAAATCAGGAGACAGAAATACACAAGCTCCCATTTCAAATCTTAACAATTCAAACCTTAGAGTTTTACTTAAGTATTCCATACGTACCATAAAAATATCTTTGAATTAGGTGAAAAACTTCAAATAAAAAAAAAATCATACTACAAACTGTGACACAGTTAAGTACTATTCTAAAAGGCCCATTTATGATTTTATTTTTTTAAAAAAAAAAACTTTTTATAAAATTGCACTGTCCTAGTTCACAGAATCACAGAGTGGTTGAGACACGACAGGGCATCTGGAAGTCATCTGGCACAACCTCCCTGCTCAAGAAAGGCCACCCTAAGCAGGTTGCCCAGGACCACGTCCAGACAGCTTTCGAGTATGTCTAAGGATGGAGAATCCACCACCTCTTTGGGCAACCTGTGCTTGCTCTCAGTCACCCTCACAGTGAAAGAGTGTTTCCTGATGTTCAGACAGAACCTCCTGTGTGCTCAATGCTTCTTGTCCTGTCACTGGGCACCACTGAAAAGAGCCTCGCTCCATCTTCTTTACATCCTTCCTTCAGGTATTTATATGCATTGATGAGATCCTCCCTGAGCCTTCTCTTCTCCAGGCTGAAGAGTCCCAGCTCTCTCAGCCTTTCCTCAAAGGAGAGATGCTCCAGTTTTTAAACATCTTTGTGCCCTTCATTGGACTCTCTCTGGTATGTTCATGTCCCTCTGGTACTGGGGAGCCCAGACCTGGACACAGCACTCCAGGTACGGCCTCATCAGTGCTGAGTAACGGAGACAGATCACCTCCCTCCACCTGCTGGCAACACTCCTCCTAATGCAGCCCAGGATACCATCAGCTGCCTTTGCCACAAGGTCATATTGATGACACATGGTCAACTTGGTGTCCACCAGGATAGCCAGAGCCTTTTCTGCCAAGCTGCTTTCCAGCTGCCCCCCAGCATACACTGGTGCAGGTAGTTTTTCCTTCTCAAATGCAGGACTTGGCACTCCTCCTTATCGAACTTCATGAGGTTTGTGCCAGCCCATTTCTCCAGCCTGTTGATGTCCTTCTGGATGGCAGCATGATCCTCTGGTGTATCAGCCGCTGCACCCAGTTCTGTATCATCAGCAAATTTGCTGAGAGTACACTCTGCCCCATCGTCCAGATCATTAAGGAAGATGTTGAACAGGACTGGGCCAAATATTAACCCCTGGGGTACACCACCAGTTACTGGCCTCCAGCTAGGCTTTGCACCGCTGATCACCGCCCTCTGGACCTGGCCATTGAGCCAGTTTTCACCTCACTGTCTGCTCATCCAGGCCATACTTCATCAGTTTCTCTGTGATGATCTCATTGGAGGCAGTGCCAAAAGCCTGACTGAAGTAAAGGTAGACAGTTGCCCACTGCTCTCCCCTCATCTACCAAGCCAGTCATTTCATTGTGGAAGGCTATCAAGTTGGTCAAGCATGGCTTCCCTGTGATGAACCCATGCTGACTAGCCCAGATGACTTTCTTGTCTTTCCTAATGTAGCCCATGTACATTAGTCCCTCACTTTAC